>NC_064640.1:755818945-757038632 GCF_023864345.2 Schistocerca serialis cubense | reverse complement strand
ATTAATGTTGAACGTAGTTCTTGTCTGTACATTCTTTACAATACCAATAGCAACTGATAATGGCGCCTTGCTAGGTCATAGCAAATGACGTAGCTGAAGGCTATGCTAACTATCGTCTCGGCAAATGAGAACGTATTATGTCAGTGAACCATCGCTAGCAAAGTCGGTTGTAGAACTGGGGCGAGTGCTAGGAAGTCTCTCTAGACCTGCCGTGTGGCGGCGCTCGGTCTGCAATCACTGATAGTGGCGGCGCTCGGTCTGCAATCACTGATAGTGGCGACACGCGGGTCCGACGTATACTAACGGACCGCGGCCGATTTAAAGGCTACCACCTAGCAAGTGTGGTGTCTGGCGGTGACACCACAACTAGGACACTTGTTTTTTAACTTCTAACCTTTCACATGCACTAATGTTCAAACGAAAAGTGCACTATCAAGCCCCACACACTGACTTCTTCTGAACGAAAAGTATACTCTCAGGCTTATGGAACTGACTACAGCCACACGAAGAGTCCACTGTCAGCTCTACAGGACCGACGGCGCGCTTGACATGTTAATGCTGACCGCTCTAATAATTATTCCTGTGTTCAGTGAGGCGAAAGGGGTAATATGATCAGTAAAAGTGTAAGTATAAACACGTGGACCGATATTGCATCATCTTTGGGGCGTGCATCCACGATATTCTTCATTCTTGTTCTTATATTTCGGATGACAGCCTTACACCCACTGTAAATGTCAGTCGCTTGCAAGATCTCTAAATCGCTTTACACAACATTGTATAAAGTGATTTGAACATCTTGCAAGCGAGGCACCTTGGTAGTGGTTGTCAGGTTATCAGACGAAATAATCGAACAAGAATTAATAATATCCGGGATGCACTCTCTAAAGATGATACGATAGTTGATCCGACGAGAAAATTTCAAGAAATACATGAGGACAGATATTCGTTCATTACAAACCCCCGAACAATGTCTTTGTTTCGTTTCCTGCGTTAGGGGACGATGAAATCGGCCACTGCCTCCCTGTCTCTTTCCAAAAATGCAGGAGCTCTGCTGGAATCCCATATTCCATCCTGACAGTATTGTCTAGAACTACGTGATACTCAGCAACATACTTTTATGTGCACGCCAGAGGACGCAAGGTATTACTTTAAAACTTTATCGCCATGCGGGATTAGCCGAGCGGTCTGCGGCGCTGCAGTCTTGCACTGTGCGGCTGGTCCCGGCGGAGGTTCGAGTCCTCCCTCGGGATGGGTGTGTGTGTTTGTCCTTAGGATGATTTAGGTTAGGTAGTGTGTAAGCTTAGGGACTGATGACCTTAGCAGTTAAGTCCCATAAGATTTCACACACATTTGAACATTTTATTAAAACTTTATCTCTGATGTTTCAGTTTCGAATACTGCATGGGCAACATGAACTGCTAAAAATTTCCGTTCAAACTATAATTTACCTTTTTTATCTCTATGCTCATCAATCAGTGTGTGAATAAGAGACAGTAAAAGATTATGGCATTCGGAGAAGGAAATTTTTGACATCAATTTCGTGACAAAATTTCGCTGCATTGAAAACTGACGTCGTTTTTATGATTGTCATCACAACCCTTTTATCATATCCGTTAGACTCACCCCCAATTTCGTGACAACACAAAGTGAATGGGCGTTCACTGAACATTCTAGATGCCTTCTTTCAATCCTATATGATATTATCCTGCGCTGCACAGCATGCCACTAGATATGAGCGGACGATAATGTAACCAGTTCCTTTACTCAATTTGTTGCACTTGCTAGGTGTTTTTTTTTTCCTGTGACGTTTTCTGTATCTATCCATATATAAAATGAAATCACTTGCTTCACGTCTGTCTGTATTTGCAGGCTAATTTCAGTAAGTGCTGTGGAGATTTTCATTAATAGATGCACTGATTCACGAGGAACGTTTTTGTATATAATTTATAAATATTTCGTATAACCTGCTTACATTGTAATAAATTGAGGTTAAATCGTGATTACGGTGCATTTGGCACGTAGCGAACAGCCGCCGTAGCTCGAAGACCAGCAGTGCCTCGAAACCGCGGCCAGTGGAACCTAATTAGCATCTGGTGTGGTCGCCTAGCGGCAGTTCCGCCTCGTGCGCTGAGGGGGAAGGTAGCAAGTTTTCCGCCTCAGCGCAGCGTCGTGCACGCCTGGACAGCTCTTCCTCACTGGTGTTCGTGTCTTCGTGTGTTTCACATAGCCGTTGTGCTTGTCTGCTGGTAGCGGCGTAATCCGCTTCATAATGTCGATTATGGTTTCCAAACGTGTTCCGATTAAAGGTGCTGAAACCTTTAGTTTTGAAAAATTCAAACACTCCGCGAAGCCCAGATCTTCTGAGATTCAGGACTGGCTCGTCGATACTATTCATGTAACGTCTGATCAGGCTCATACTGCCTGTTTCCACTCTGATATGTATGATGTCTTTTTCGTTAAGATTTTGGAGCCACTACAAGTAAATAGGCTGCTTTTGCGTCACCGTTATCACGTTCCATTTAAACATTGCAATGGTTCCATAAGTATGGTACTTCTTGCTAATGCGGAAATGGATTACAAAAATGTCCTAGTGTTGTATCTCCCACCGGAGGTTGACGACAGTTTACTTAAAGAGGCTTTGTTCCCTAATGGTAATGTGCGAGTATATAGCGTGAACGCTGGTCCACTCAGTAACGGTTACAGTGTTTTAGCCATATCCGTTCAGCAGAGATGGTAATCAAACGTAAGATTCCTTCCCATCTACAGGTCTGTGGCTACCGCATTCATGTAACATATAGTGGACAAGTGGAGACGTGCTGTCCTTGCAATGAAAGTGGCCGCATGATTGCCCACGGCAGATATTTGTATTGAAGTTCGTATTTCAACAATGTAGACAATTGACGTAAACTGATCTCGTTTCTCCCACTCACGATATTTGTGCCACGTCTTCTCTAGGTGAAGTGTAACAGCAGAGGGACGCATAGATTACCGCTTCCGACTTTCCTCCCTTACTCACGGCACGGTCCTGAAATTTTTGTCTCCGAGGCGGCAGTGCCCACGATGGACCATAAGAGATGTACGCAGGATGGTGAAGAATCGAATGCGTCTTCTCCTCACCCACCACTTTCTGTAACAGGTCTGGCAGTCGATGTATCTTGTAGTGCCGATACCTGCACTTCTGATGTGGTCGGTGGTGCGAAATAGCTGCCGATGGTTCTAGTGTTTCTCCTTGTGCTCCTCCTGTGGCAGAGATAACTCATCCAAGACCAGTCATTGGTGGGAAAGTCGATGGACCTTGTTGTATATAAATGAATGAGAAGCAGCAATCTAAGGTGTCCCTAAACCCACCTGTTCCCTAGATCTCACCCATGCAGGAGATATCAGAATGTCGTACGGTTCTCACTCCTGTGGAGGCGATTGGTAAACAGGAAGTACTACTTATGCTAGCAGATGTTCTGTTGCCTGACCCTCTCTTGTGTGTCGATCTGAATTGCAAGCATTCCATTCTGCAGAGTGCCTCAGAGGCTCCTCGTTTGTCTTATTCTTTGGATAATGTTCGACAACCGCCTACATATCTGATAGCAAATGATGTATTGCCTCTAAGTCGCCGTAAACAACACGTCCAACCTACAACCTTCGGGCGGTCGGGTTGCTAACCCCCTACTCTCCGACTCTTCAGTGGACTCGACAAAGGACCTTGACACACATTGACACGTAATTAAGTAGGTCAGCAGCTCGAATTTTGTTTCTTGTTGTTAAAGTATAATGGACTATACATTTCTTTCTCTGTATGTTAATGGGGAATAATCAGAACTGATGCTCACTCCGTTGCGTCAGTTTATTTATAATTCCTGTGCGGGTGTCTTATTCTTACAAGTAGATCACTTAACTCGTTTTTCTCTTATTGGCCTTAGCGCTGTAATGTCGCTCCCGAATGTTCCACGGCGACTGTGTTTTTTTTTATAGGCAGGGGATTACCACTGACGGTGTTGAAGTTCTTGATAATGGTAGACAATAGGATGTACTTTTCTTCACTACATAACGTCAGGTTCCGGACGCAGTTTGGACCGTTCGCAGTTTCAAAAGGAAGAGATTGTTTATTTGTAACGAATGGTTCAAATGGCTGTCAGCACTATGGGCTTTAACTTCTGAGATCATCAGTCCCCTAGAACTTGGAACTGCTTAAACCTAACGAACCTAAGGACATCACACACATCCATGCCCGAGGCAGAATTCGAACCTGCGACCGTAGCGGTCACGCGGTTCCAGACTGTAGCGCCTAGAACCGCTCGGCCACCCCGGCCGGCGTGTTTATTTGTTACGCAAAAGTCTGCAGGGTGTATTGATAGGCGGCAATTTTAACTGTGTGGTCCGCCCTGTGGCTCAGTCTCCCAATTTAAATATTTGTCGGGAACTGCCAGATTTGGTTCGTTCCCTGATACAGCAAGACGTTTGGGTCTGTAATTATCTGACTTTTGTCAAATTTACCTACTTTACAGTTACTCCTAACTGTAGGCTTGACAGATTTTATTTACCTGATTGGATGCAAGATGGTATGTTAACTATTGGGGTCATATCCGCCAGCTTCACAGGTCACAGCACAATAACTGTTACTTTAAATCAATGGGCTACAGTCGGCGAAATTGTTTCAATCGCCTTGGACGCTGAATATGGTGCACTTGGAGGATGGCTCACCAGATGAGGTGCTCTGGGACCTGTGGGATCGAGGTCTCAGTTAAACTGCCCGATACGCCTCCACTTTGGAATGGTGTACTCAACTGGAAAAGTCGAGGCTCCGACAAATGTTAATACGATTCTGCGTTGATAGAGCGCGGTAATTTCCGAGGACGCACGAATTTTACTACTCTCTCTCTCTCTCTCTCTCTCTCTCTCTCTCTCTTACGAAACCTTTATGATTGTGCACATTAGGCTTCTCTACTTATAGCGGACAACAGTCGTTTAAAGACGCAGTTGCTTAAATAGAAGCATCATCAAATGGAAGAGTTAAGGATGCGATTCAAACAACATTTCTTGGTAGTGGATGACTGATTTCCTTACATCATCTCATTCGAAATCAAACTCGTAAAGTGGGTGTATTATGTCTCTCAAGACAGAGGACGGCAATATTGTGCCGGCACAGAAGGACATTTTGCATGCATTTCATGAATTCTATGTCGGGCTGTAGGAGGTACCCGTTCCTACCGACACGTTATTTGCTTGTTTGTACTCTGGATCACAGACTTACACCTGCACATAATTCAGCATGTTTTTCAATGTGACTATGTTTATGACTATTGTTTGATCACCTTCTCATAAATCTCCTTCAATGGATGGATTGCCAAACGAGTTTTATGTGCGTCTTTCATCTCCGTTGAGTACTACTTTCATGGTGATTTTATATGAAATGGTGAAACTGGAGTTGGTGTCCGACTCTTCCAAAGTTGGAAAAACTGTGCTAATTCCTGAAAGTTCTGGTCAGGCAGCAACTGGCGAACTTTATTAAATTTTGACGGCTGTGAATAGCTGGCTGTCTGCGTAGCTTGAGAATGTTTTTCCTGACTATCCAAGTTGTATTCCTGATAGTCCTGTTCTGAGGCCGGTAGCTGAATGTCGTGATGTGTTATTGGTTGCCGCTGTTACTTCCGTCTCTTGTGCTCTAGCCGTTTTGGATTTTGACAAGGCCTTCGACCATGTCAGCCATGGCTTCATGTCGCAGGTACTGGAAACCGTTGGGTTCACTACTGATGCGCGAAGGATCTTGTCTAATTTGTTTCGCATATCAAAGCTTCAATGGCTGTCAATGGCCAACTGACACCCCGATTAACATCCACGAACTGTTTCCTCAGGGCATCCTCGTTCAATGTCATTGTTCGTGCTATCAGTTGAACCACTTTTCCGAAGGATCGCCGCTCATTTACAAGGAAGGTCACTCGTGGGCCAGACGATCTCTGTGTGCGCATATGTGATTCAAAATGGTTCAAATGGCTCTGAGCACTATGGGACTTTTCTTCTGAGGTCATCAGTCCCCTAGAAAATAGAACTACTTAAACCTAACTAACCTAAGGACATCACACACACCCATGCCCGAGGCAGGATTCGAACCTGCAACCGTAGCGGTAGCGCAGTTCCAGACTGTTGGGCCTAGAACCGCTCGGCCACTCCTGGTGGTGCGCATACGTGGACTATTTATTGGTGTCACTCCGTTTGCCTGCTGAGATTCCGTTGTTCAGGGCTACCGTGGATGCTTTTTGCCTTGTCTCTCATGCTCCCGTCAACAAAGGCAAATGTTAGTTGACGACTTCACGTGCTCTTGATAATACAATTATTTCTTGAGCAATGGTGGTCGATAGACATGAGGCATTGGAACTCATAACTAATTGTTCTCCAATTAAAACTGCTTTACTTACTTGGAAATCGGTTACAGAGAAGACACAATGTGGATTCCTGGAACATGAAGGCGCTCCTTTAACCTGCTTCAGTAAATTCATATCCTGGATATCTACTTCTTGTGCAAAGCATACTACGTAACTGTCTAGTCATTTTTTTGGAAACATTATATTTTTCGTTTTCGATACGAGGTGGTTGCGCATGCGCGTTCCCTCGGGGCTTGTGGACTTTCCGATATTCAGAGAAAAACGTCTGTGTTATTTGTTCGGCGCACCGTGCTGAATATCTCTTTCGCAATCCTCACATTCGCGTCTCGGTTGTTTTACTGTCTGCTGTCGGGCAGTCTTGCTCCGTCTGTCGATGTCGGTCGGCTGAATTTTCACTTAAAACACCTCCGTGAATTTCGTATTGCTGTCGGTAACTTGGGAGCTGATGTTCTACAGAGGTTGCATCTCACTACCGAATTTATGTTAATGCGATGTGTAGGGACTGGCTGTATGCCGCCTACTGAACGAGAATCGCTACAATCTTCTTGGAATACAGCGTAGATTCACCTTAGCCTTCCTGATCGACCAGTGGCCGTGGCCTCCTCATAACGTCAAGTAGTCCACTAACTTTTATTCACCAAAGAGCGCTCATTTTGTATTGGACATTCTTCTGATACCCTGTGGAGTCCAGACCCCTCTCACTTTCCGAGCACAAAGTGAAATTGGACCACTATGTTCATTACTTTGTAAATGGAGAGGGCGATATTGATCCCATCGCTTTCCGTGAACATATGACCAATATACTGTAAATGTTTGCACCTGCCATGCTATCCCGACTTATGCGCCAGATTGTTGGATTTCCTACTTCGTTGAAGAGGTATCGGTTGATTCAGCCGGTCCTTGTGTTTCTCTAGTCATGGCCCTATTCATGCACATTGTTTCCAATGTATCGTAATTAACTTCATCTTTGTATCCTTGTGGGTCTTGTTAAATAAAAGGAGCGGTAAAGCGGGTACTCAGAAAGCGAGAGGACACTCGACAGAATATTCGTCAGAACTCGAAACTTACAGTCTTCTTCTTAACGTAACCTAAAAGAAGCAGTAGAGCATGTGACTGGAAATCAAAATATAGTTGAATCCAATTCCAGCTGAGATATTATTACTCATTCTGCTATTTAGCTCAGCATTCAGTTCTCAGTTATGTGGAGATACGCATTTGGAAAGAAAACGACAATTTCAGCCTGCCAGTTTCTACCTCCCTCGGGTTAGCAATCAAAATTGGCACTCTTAATTCACTGAAAACTCCTCGGACAATAGGTAGTGAGTTATTCAGCTTTGAAGTATCGGAGTAAACATGACATTCCGTGTGCATACCGGGTGGAGTCATTCCACATCTGAGACGGGTCCTCCCGGATGCCATGAAGAGCATAAGGTGTAGCCAACAGGAGGTGGTTGCTCAGGTCGGTACCAATGGTGTGTGTCACTTTGGATCAGAAGAGATTCTCTCTAGTTTAGAGCGGTGAACAGAAGTGGTAAGGCTGCTAGTCTTGCTTGCAAGATGAAAGCAGAGCTGACCATTTGCAGCTTCGTTGAGAGGACCGATTGCGGACTTCTGGTACAGAGCCGGGTGGAGGGACTGAATCAGAGGCTTAGACGGTGTAGGCTGCAGATTCCTCGACTTGCGCCAAAGGTTGGCTGGGTTTCGGGTTCCGTTGAATAGATCAGGTGTCCACTACACGATATGTTGGCGAAAATAAATGTTTAATTCCGGAGGTACTCATGAAACATCATACCAAATTGTGACAAACACATTCTCTGAAAATTATTTCAAGCAGTCAGTTCATGAGCCCACGCGAGTAGTAAACGGTTGTGAAAACACGCTTGACCTCTTAGCAACAAATAATCCTGCATTAATAACGAGCATCAAGACGGATACAGGTATTTGTGACCACCGGGTTGTCGTAGCGAGACTGAATATTGTAACCCCCAAAACCTCCAAAAATAAACGAATAATATGCCTATTGAAAGAAGCAGATAAAAATTCACTTAGTGCCTTCCTGAGAGACCATTTCTACTCCTTCCAAATTAATGATATAAGTGTAGACCAGATGTGGCATGAATTCAGAGAAATATTATCGGCAGCATTTGAGAGATTAATAACAAATAAATTAACAAACGAAATTCTGGTCGTATGTGAAGTATGTTACCGGCAAGAAACAATCAGTGCCATCTCTGCGCGATAGCAGTTGAGATACTATCGAAGGCAGAGCTGCCAAAGTGGAGTTACTAAACACAGCCTTCCAAAATGCCTTCACAAAAGAAGACGAAGTAAATATTCTAGAATTATAATCAAGAACAGCTGCCAACATGAGTAAAGTAGAAGTAAAAAACCTCGGAGTAGTGAAGCAACTTAAATCACTTAATAAAAGCAAGTCTTCTGGTCCAGACTGTATACCAATTAGGTTCCTTTCAGAGTATGCTGATGCATTAGCTCCATACTTGACAATCATATACAACCGTTCGCTCGACGAAAGATCCGTACCCAAAGAATGGAAAGTTGCACAGATCACACCAATATTCAAGAAAGGTAGTGGGAGCAATCCACTTAATTACAGGCCCATATCACTAACGTGATATGCATCTGGATTTTGGAACATATATTGTGTTCGAGCATTATGAATTACCCCGAAGAATTCGATCTATTGACACACAGTCAACGTGGGTTTAGAAAACATCCTTCTTGTGAAACACGACTAGCTCTTTATTCACATGAAGTGTTGAGTGCTAATGACAAGGGATTTCACATCGATTCCATATTTCTGGATTTCCAGAAGGCTTTTGACACGATACCACTCAAGTGGCTTATAGTGAAATTGCGTGCTTATGGAATATCGTCTCAGTTACGTGACTGGATTTGTGACTTCCTGTCAGAGAAGTCACAGTTCGTAGTAATTGATGGAAAGTCATCGAGGAAAACAGAAGTGATACCTGGCGTTCCCGAAGATAGTGTTATAGATGCTTTGCCGTTCCTCATCTATGTAATCGATTTGGGAAACAATTTGAGCAGCCGTATTAGGTTGTTTTCAGATGACGATGTGGTCCATCGACTAGTTAAGTCATCAGATGATCAAACAAAATTGCGAAACGATTTAGAAAAGGTATCTGAATGGTGCGAAAACTGGCAGTTGACCCTAAATATAAAAAAGTGTGAGGTCATCCACATGAGTGCTAAAAGGAATGCGTTAAACCTTTGGTTGCACGATAAATCAGTCAAATATAAAGGCCTTAAATACCTAGGAATTACAATTACGAACAACTTAAATTGGAAGGAACACGCTGAAATTGTTGTGGGGAAGGTTAACCAAAGACTGCGTTTTACTGGCAGGACACATAGAAAAGTAACAGACCTACTAAGAAGACTCTCTACACTACACTTGTCCGTACTCTTTTAGAATATTGCTGCTCGGTGTGGGATCCTTACCAGATAGGACTGACGGAGTACATCGAAAATGTTCAAAGAAGGCCAGCACGTTTTGTATTATCGCGAAATATGGGAGAGAGTGTCACTGAAATGACACAGGATTCGGGCCGGCCATCATTAAAAGAAAGACGTTTTTCGTTGCGACGGAATCTTCTCACGAAATTCCAATCACCAACTTTCTCCTCTGAATGCGAAAATATTTTGTTGACACAGATCTACATAAGGAGAAACGATCACAAAGATAAAGTAAGGGAAATCAGAGCTCGTACGGAAAGATATAGGTGTTCGTTCCTTCCGTGCTCTATACGAGATTGGAATAATACAGAATTGTGAAGATGGTTCGAATAACCCGCTGCCAAGCACTTAAATGTGATTTGTAACTTATCCATGCAGATGTAGATTGACGGTAAATAATCACCACATCAACAGGCTGTGATGTGAGGCTTGCAGTTTGAAATAATAAGGTATTTTTAAGAAATGGTTCTCTCAGCAGTCATTTGAGAGCAGCTGCATAGCAAAATACCTAATAACCAAAAATACGTGGTGTTCTATTTTTTATGCTACAAGAAAAACGTTTTCCGAAGAAACTACTTCAGCAACTTTGCTTCGTTCGCATAGAGTACGTTCGTTCATCAGCACAGCAGATGAATCAGCTTCCAGTTTTCTGCCCTCCTTGTACCAAACGTAGCTGTGGAAATAATTTTTTGCGTGGCACGATGAATAAGTCGGCCTTAAAGTCCCCACGACGTAGAATTGCGGCAACTAGTCTCAACAAATCATGACAGAGCGTACCAAACTTCACAATAGAAGTGCTGCAGCATGACCTAAAGGTGTACATCATGCGCGTTTTTTTCTTATTTCTTGCGCTACTTTTTCCCCTCAGCCAGTCTCAAAAACGTGCTGAATCACTCACACACACATACATGTATGACTCACATACAATATTTCCATTGGTTGTAAATACATTACTTAAACCGCCATGTATTCCCACAACTGCTATGAGATGTCACTCCAAACGCCAGTTCTGTAAGGAACACGCAACATTAATGTCCCCAGACAACTTCCTTGCCGTGCGATGCTTACATCACGAAGTTATATGAAAGTGACTATATTCAGTTACTAAGCACTAGTCTCTGAAAATTATTCATAGCTCTGTTCAGCGCAAGCAAATCAAACACGCTATCCTGACAAGTCGTCTGCCCGTAGATACTTAATCATACGTGTGCGAAGACGGGCCGGGTTGCTACTAACGGTGAAAAATTAGGTTTCTCCTTTCTTTGTTTGGCTCCTTACAATCATTGTACTTACTCTGACAAATAGTCAGAGTTTCGGCTGCACCGAGGTGCTGATAGTGTGGACTGGTTTGGCAAACATCTTTAACTGTTTGACGAACACACAAAAATATTACCTGTTGCACAACAAGCAATGTGTATTAGCCTTAATGAAGAAGAAACGTTTCGAACAGCATAAATTTGCCACATCTGCAAGGAACACTTCAAGAAAATTGATCTGAAACACATATATCAGTGTTAATTTTACTAGGAAATTTCCAGGAGCTGCACAAGTTAGCTGATTTTCAAATCATAGACTTAATTTTGCGCTGCTACTAATGATGCACTGTCTCGTTAATTGAGATTTTCGTTTCATAAATGTGTGTCTATGTGAGTGAATGGAGGATTCTGATCACAATAAAACGCTGAAAATTAGGCCACTGCATGTTCTTCTGGTTGTGACAAGCACGGAAAAGTACAAAATATTTACTATTACTATCAACATTGGAACGTAACTGGGACATAAGATTTGGGATTATAAATTCCTTCATCTTCTTGGATGTTTCACAGATAAATGTAGTTCATAATGCAAACCGATGACTTGCTATTGGGCTATGTCTTTCAAAATTTCCATTCAATCTGTCTCAGAATATACGAACTGGCTCCAGTCTATAACTTCTTTTCGCCAAGTTTAATGTGAGATGCTTTGTTGAAATCTACTAGTGTAACGCTGCAACTTATTGCCGACATAGACGTGAGTCATGATTGGTATAGTTCACTGTTAGTATAGACGTGCTGTTACAAAAAGTAGGTTAGAGGCTGATTGTAAGGTAAGTAATGAAGAAACTTGTATTACATAAAACAATGAGAATAGTTTTGGCAACTAGGTCATGATTCAATCCCTAGAACTATGATTGTACAAGGTTCACAGTGGATAGTATTCATGTAAAGAGTATACCAGCTGATTTAGTCGCTAGTTACATTTTAGTAGTACATCTTGAATATGTATAGATATCCGAGAAATTCGCTCCGATATACCATTATACACAAAGAAAATGGTGCTGTCAACAAGTATTATCAAGCCAGGGCGTTCCAAATGAGTTGATTTCCACATCAAATGATTTAAAAAATTATGATTCTACACGTAAGTATAAAAGAGCGTCAGAAGAATAATCTTATTCTAAGCAAAATTCACCACATATTTCATTCTGTCAAACTCCCTGGATGAAAAAGCATAGCTATATTAAAATTGGGAACCTAATGAACTCAAAAAATGAATTAAATAATTTTTTCTGCAGTATTTTGTCAAAACTATGAAGAATTTCGGAAAAGTGAGTTACGCGGAACTAATAACAATTTGAGAAGGTAGAGACGGACGTCTTAAATAAATTACAAAACAGTCTAGATTGCAAAGGCACATTCATTACAAGGTTACCGGTTTTGGTCATCTCATGACCACCCTCAGACTTAGAAAATTGTAATACGATACAGGATATAAATTAGAGGGATACATAAAAGAACTTAAAAAATCAGCTATAAAATTAGGAATCATAGATATACGCATATTGGCTGACAACTGCTGTACCCGGAGAGGGAACCGCTGAATGGCGATAGTCAACATCTGGAGAGAGCTGCGCAGCTGTTTCTTAAATACTCTACATTAAATGTAGATTTCGTCTATTGCAAAGCAGGACCATGTCTTCATTTTATAACTGTACAAATCTGTTTATATCCTTCTTTTTATTTTGACCCATATCATTGTGCTTCACGTTATTTTCTTTAAAAATAATGGCTTATGACGTTTTTCTTCAATTACATGTTATTTTCTTGCATATTTATATAATGTTATTACAGTGTAGAAATAATCGGCATGGAAAGTCTGTCATAGAAATGAATTTTTTATTTATAATTGTTCGCCATTGAATTATCCTTGTTTTTTTTTTAAATTTTTAGCTTTATTTCTTTTTTTGGGTTGTTATCGCTTTATATACTTTAGAAATACGGGCATCTGATTTTCTCTAATATTAGCCCCTCATAACACTTTTGTCATTATTTTGTTACAATCAATAATTACTTATTACAGATCGATACGTACATGAACGGTTGGCTTATTTATATCCCGGGACTGCATGTATGGGCAGTTCTTTACTAAGTTTCGTTTAGCAATATTTGTGGCCGCTTGATTGGAAACCACCCGAGATAAGCGTCTACGTTCCATAGTAACCCACTAGCTTGCACACCTATGGAATGTCGGCTACTGGACGTCACTTATGGTTTCTCCCTGCCACCCCTCTGGATATCACCTAGCTGCTACATCATTGGAACAGCGTCCACTATCTCCGTAAAAACCAACAACATCGTAATTATTTTTCCAACATGCGCCTAGAGAGGGACCTACGTACGACGAATGCGATGTTTATTTGTTTCCCTTTTAACGTTTTTAGTATAGTTATTCGATAATAGCTGCATTAAGAAGGTGTTCCTCAATTATTATTAAATTATGGTACGTATCTTGACGCTCTATTTAATAATAAATACAGCCTTCCGTGCATAGTTCTTTCGAGTTATTCCTGATTGACTAACGTTGACATCATGCTGTCAGCTCTAGGTGGAGCCTCGAGTATTGAAGAAATGGCTGCGCCACTCTCTCACGCAACTGGCTATCGTCATTCAGTGGCTCATGCTCCATGTACATCCGTTGCCTGTCAGTTTAGGACCATCTATGTTTATTAACTTTATAGCTAGTTTTAAGTTTTCTTATGTAACCCTATAATTTACATCATGTATCATATTACAGTTTTGAAGGTCTGAAGACGATCACGTGACGCTCGAAACCCGTCATCTTATAATAAACGTACCTTTTCGATCTATGCTGTTTCGCAATTAATTTCAAATATTCTATTTTTATCGCTGAATTCCCGCAGAAATCTTCGCAAAATAGCATATTGAGCTGCTGCTCGGATTTCAGTATTGTATTTGAATCGCAATTTCTATTTAAGAATAATTCGGTTTCTACTGATAAAGTAAACATAGCATGGCTTTAGATACCTGTAAGAATAGCTGTTTTAGATATTTCTATCACAATTATTGTAGATTCGCATTAAGGTGGTATGTTGAAGAAGCAAAAAATATTAAAATGTGTTACACAAACACGGATAGCTTAATACATTATGCAAGTAAGTCACATGTTTATGACGACATTAAAATAGCTTGCATAGGTGATTTGACACTTTGGATCAGCCCGACACAGACATTTAATATATCCTATGTGTCAATGAAAAGAAAGTGAGCCTTATGGAAGATGAATTATTTGAGGACATTACACCCGAATTCGTGGGACAGAGAGCAAAACTTTATGCTCTTCAAACTGAAACACAAGTGAAATGCATAGGGCGTAACGTGTAAAACGTTCAGCAGCTAAAGAGTATAAATGATTATCGAGAATTAAGCACGCAATCTCAGCTAGCAAGCCTTCTGGCTGCTATAATAATCTGTACTGGTTGGGTTAACAGATAGATAGATCGCACCCAATCAACCCAGATTAGGAGACAAATATGTCGCTCGACGTGCTGAAGGATATGAATAGTGTGACCCTTGAAAATGTGTTCCCGGTAATGATTCTTACTAAAAAATTCAATTTTTAATTAATTAGAATGAAGGCGAGGGGGGGAGGGTGGTATCCAAGTAGACTACTGAATTAAAACCCTTCGACCAGCTTAACCAAGGAACGATGTGTAGTTACCACAACATATACGGGACATGTAGTTAACTATAGATATAGAGGGATATTAAAAAAAAAAATACGTCAGCGGCTAGATCTTTACAGTCATCGACATCATCCATATTACTAGCACGAGACATTGTTCACACGATATAAACCTGGTGCAGATTTCGATAAAATGAATCAAATGCAATTATGAATGGAAAGTGTCAGTCTGCTATCTGACTGATGCGTTTCATCGTTGTGTTCCATAACGTTGGTAAATCCATTGTTCAACGTGTAATTCTGTCCGTCTACCTACAGTTTCTACTATAACGCAGTGTAAATTAACATTGTCGGCGAAAGATGATAACTGCTTCATACTCGATGATAAAGAGAGCACTATTCCGTCGAGTAAGGTAGTACTACTCAGTAGTATGCACTAGTCAGTGATTTAATATTACTTTATCTGTACAATGTTGGGTTTGGATGGGAATGAGATTGTAACCCACTGCTTGTAAATGTAATGTATAGCAATTGTAACCTCCGTGTCATAGACATAGAAAAGTAAGCTGAAATTATAGCCTGCATGTGATTTTAAAATAATGTACTGAAATTGTAACCTGTATGTTCAAAACATCAATTCTCAAACTAACAGGTACGATACAGGAGACAAAAACGAATATATTTCGTGTCATATATTATGTGTCAGAATCGTATATTGTTGTAGTATGCGTAGGTAATACGCGAGCGGAGCAGATAAAAGCCGTTGTATCTAACGTTGTTACACCAAATGTTAGTTTCAGATATGTAGTATGTTGCGATATCATGCCCTTCAAAAATGAGTCAATAAGCGACTGCAGAGGGTAGTGCCTACATGTCAATTGGAGTGCCAACATGGGGCACTACACCAGGGTAAAAGTCAGAGACAAGCACTTTGTTTATGTTGTGGCTGAATGCAATAGTAAAAGAGGTACCTCTTTACATCAGATAGAGAATATGGTTTCCGCGTAATGGAGTCACAGCGCCCTTTGGAGAATCAATCCGAGCAGAAACCACCAGTTCTTTTGGTAATCAATGGATCGGCAGGGAAGAACCAATACATTGTCCAGCAAGATCCCTTTCTTTAGGGCTACATGAAAGCAGACTTGTACTCCAACCCTTATTCGGAGGCAGAACTGATTTAAGGATTCTTGCAGCAGTCTCATCTTAACATGGAACACACCACGGAATATCCAGCGATCATGGGACTCCCTCCTACGTCGACACCGGCTGTGCGCTGAGGTTATTGGTGCTAATTTTTAACTGTTATTCTGTTGTAATAGTGATCAGAATAATAAATCAGTGAGAAACAATTAACACATTTTCATTCCCAATGACACACAATATTCGTTGCCGACATATGGTTGTTTAACGAAACTTGTTTGTTTGCACAATAACTATCTTTCTCTTAAAAATGTTCCCATTCTTCACTAGAAATATTGGCTTAGGAGACTGAATTGTTGCCACTTCTTGTTTTTGTTCCCCTAAATTTTACGATGGCATTATACTCCTGCCGGACTCTCATTAGATGTCCAGAGCCACACGCTTGTCCCTGACTGTAGGACGATAAATGGGCAGTCTTCGCTGCTGTCTCGAAGACTTTGGAACATATACATCACGAGCAAGGTGGATCGTTGTGCTAACACAATCCACACAACCCAGTACGCTGTCTGACGACAATAGTAAAACTATATAACATTCAGCTTGCCGTTCTCGACCACCAAAATCGTTGGCTTTCTTTCGGACACTGCTCTTGCCAGTAAATGAATACTGACTGGGAAACGGTTACTGAAAGACAGGTATTTTTTTTGTATTTCACAAGTCTACTTTCCTGAGGTCAAATGAA
Organism: Schistocerca serialis cubense; assembly: GCF_023864345.2. NCBI lineage: Eukaryota > Metazoa > Arthropoda > Insecta > Orthoptera > Acrididae > Schistocerca > Schistocerca serialis. The sequence goes on along the minus strand of NC_064640.1, from coordinate 757,021,919 downwards.
TAGCACATCTTAAATGTCATTGAACGGGCGAATAGATGAAACCAACGTCGGAAAATCAAGCATTAATAAAGTAAAATATTCACGTATCCTATGCGAACGACAAGCTGCAAATATACACTGATAAGCCAGAACATTACGACCACTTACCCAATATAAGGATTTCTACCTTTGTCACTGGTAACAGCTCCACTGGACCCATGTATGCCCGCGTGAATGTTCCCTAGAGCTTCTCTTCGTCCCACACTATAGGTGTCAACGGCTGTTCCCTTGGAAGATGACTGATTAGCGCCCTCCCAACGGCATGATGAAGAATATATCGGTATTCATTGCATCATGCAACGCTCTACGACTGCGTCGACGTCCAGTGCTGATGGTGACATGCCCATTTTAGACGTAGTACCCGAAGTCGTGGTGTTAATATTGCACATGCAAGGGTCGTCGGCAGCGGTAAGAGTGTTCTGTAAGAGTGTTCTGTGAACTGTGCGCTCAGACACACTTTTACTCTTCCCAGCATTAAAGTCTGATTTTAGTTCTGCCATAGTTCGAGGCCTGTCCTGTTTTACCAGTCTGCCCAGACTACGAGTTCCTATATCAGTAAGGAGCCGTAACCGCCCAAGCCTACGACGTCTGGACGTGGTTTCGATATGTTTTGAAGACAGTCACCACAGCACTAATCGAACAGCCGACTAAGGACGAGGTTATATCGAAAGCAGATCGGTGGACATAATGTTATGACTGATCAGTGAATATTAGCATAAGCAACAATATAACGTAGGAATTAGATAACTTTTTTCAGGAACTCCCCGACAGAACAGAAGGAAAGAGCCACTACAAAATTCTTAAGTTTAGATTTGACTATTCGAAGATTACTACAAGAATTTCTAATTCTTGTGGTAGTCTAATGAAAATGGATGGAGCAATAATGAAAGTGGTGTTTTCGAAATGCAGATTAGGCTTCTGCGTGGATTTAAAAAAATGGTTCAAATGTCTCTGAGCACTATGGGACTTAACTTCTGAGGTCATTAGTCCCCTAGACCTTAGAACTACTTAAACCTAACCAATCTAAGGACATCACACACATCCATGCCCGAGGCAGGATTCGAACCTGCGACCGTAGCGGTCGCGCGGTTCCAGACTGTAGAGCCTAGAACCGCTCGGCCACCGCGGCCGGCTGCGTGGTTTTGACTGAGATGTTGTTGCTGCGGTCTAAGTCTCTTCATCTCCGAGTAACTACTATAGCCTATATCCCTCTGAATCTGCTTACTGTATTCATCTCTTGGCTTCCCCCTACGATTTTAACCCCCCCCCCCTCCCCCCCGCTTCCCTCCAGTACTAAATTTGTGATCCCTTGATGCCTCAGAATGTGTCCTACCAACCGACCTCTTCTTTTAAGCAGATTACATGACAAATTTCTCTTCTACCGACCTCTATTCAGTACCTCCTCATTTATTACGTGATCTACCCATGTAATCTTCATCACTTTTCTGTAGTACCACATTCCAAAATCTTCAGTTCTCATCTTGTCTAAACTGTTCGTCGTTCACGTTTCACTTCCATACTTGGCTACACTCCAAACAAATACTTTGAGAAAGGAGTTCCTGCCACTTAAATCTATACTCGATGTTAACAAACTTATCTTCTTCAGAAACGCTTTCCTTGCCATTGCCAGTCGACATTTTATATCCTCGCTACTTCGACCATTATCAGCTATTTTGCTTCCCAAATAGCAAAATTCACTTACTAATTTATGTTTCTCATTTCCTAATATAATTCCTTCAGCTCACCTGATTTAATGCAACTACTTCCATTATTCTCGGTTTGCTTTTGTCGATGCTCATCTTATATCCTCCTTTCAAGATACTGTCCATTCCATTCAACTGTTCTCCCAAGTCCTTTGCTGTCGCTGACAGAATTACAATGTCAGAAACCCTGAGTTTTTATTTTTTTTCTTCCTGGACTTTAATTCCTACTCCAAATTTTCTTTTGTTTGCGTTACTGCAAGCTCAATACACAGATTGAATAAAATCGGGAATAAGCTAGAAACCTGTCCGACTCCCTTCTCAATCACTGATCCCCTTTCGCACTCCTAGACCCTTATAACTACCATCTGGTTTCTGTACAAATAGTAAACAATCTGTCGCTCGCTGTATTTTACCACTGCCACATTTAGAATTTGAACGAGAGCACTCCTGTCAATACTGTCAAAAGCTTTCTCCAAGTCTACGAATGTTATCACGTAGGTTTGCCTTTCCTTAATCTATCTTCTATGAGAAGTTGTAGGGTCAGTATTGGCAATCCAAACTGATCTTTCCCGAGGTCGACTTCTATCAGTTTTTTATTCTTCTGCAGAGGATTCGTGTTAGTATTTTGTAGCCTTGACTTATGAAACTGATGTTTCGGCAGTTTTCACACGTGTCTGCACCTGCTATCTTTGGAACTGGAATTATTACATACTTTTTGAAGGCTGAGGGTATTTCGCTTGTCTCATACAACTTGCTTTGTCAGATTCTTCACGCAGTATCATATCTCCCTTCTCATCTTCCTCTACCTTCTTTGCCATATCCATAACATTGCTCTCTAGTACGTCTCCCTTGTATAGACCCTCTAATTACCTCTTCCACCTTTTGCTCTCCCTTCTTTGCTTATGACTGGAATTCCGTCTGAACTTTTGATATTCTTACAGGTGGTTCTCTTTCCTCCAAAGGTCTCTTTAATTTTCCTGTAGGCAGTATCTATCTTACCCCTAGTGGCATAGGCTTCTACATCCTTACATTCGTCCTGTAGCCATTCCTGCTTAGCCATTTTGCACTTCCTGTCGAGCTCATTTTTAGACGTCTTGTATTGCCTTTCACCTTATTCATTTCTTGCAGTTTTATATTATCTCATTTCATCGATTAAATTCTATATCTGTTATGTTTCCCAAGGATTTCTACGAGTCCTCGTCTTTTTAACTACTTGATCCTCTGCTGCTCTCACTATTTCATCTCTAAAAGCTATTTAAATATTTATTCTTCCACTGTATTCGTTTTCCCTGTCGTTAGCAATCTTTACGTAATGTTGCCTCTGAATCTCTCTACAACCTCAGGTTCTTTCAAGTACTCAGGACACATCTCCTTAAATTCCTGCCGTTTGCCGTTTCTTCAGCTTTTAGCTGCAGGTCAATACCAATCAATTGTGGTCAGAGTTCACATCTGACCGTGGAAATGACTTACAATTTAAAATTTGGTTCATATATCTCTGTCTAACAATTATACTTGGAACCTGTAAAGAAAATTGGAATAGAGATCAATATAAACATTTCCGCCCTTTTTATTGCTCATCAAAACCACACATTGCATGTTGTTCCACCATACAGCGACACCCGCAAAAGTGATGGTGGTTCAGATTGCTGTACACACCGGTACCTCTAATATCCAGTACCACGTCCTCTTGCAATGATGCATGCCTGTATTCGTCCTGGCATACTATCCCCTAGTTCAGCATGGAACTGTTGGTCCAGATTGTCCCACTCCTCAACGGCGATTCAGTGTAGTTCCCTCAGAGTGGTTGGTGGGTCACGTCGTTCGTGTCTGGAAAACTTGCTAGACGCTCTAGTCGGGCGATGACGTTATCCTGATGGACGTCATTCGCAACATGTGCACGATGGGGGCGCGCCTTGTCGTCCATGAAGACGAATGCCTCGCCAATATTCTGCCGATATGTTTGCCCTATCGGTTGGGAGGATGGGATTCATATATCGTACAGGCGTTACGACTCCCTCCATGACGACCAGCGGCGTACTTCGGCCCCACATAATGCCACCCGAGAACTGCAGGGAACCTCCACCTTACTGCACTCGTTGGACAGTTTGTCTAAGGAGTTCAGAGTGTCCATGTTGCCTCCAAACACGTCTCCGTCGATTGTCTGGTTGAAGGCACAAGTGACACTCATCGGTGAAGAGAATGTAATGCCAATCCTGAGTGGTCCATTTGGCATGTTGTTGGGCTCATATGTACCGCGCTGCATGGTGTCGTGGTTGCAAAGATGGACCTCGCCATGGACATCGGGAGTGAAGTTGCGCATCATTCAGCCTATTGCGCACCGTTTGAGGCGTAACACGACGTCCTGTGGCTGCACGAATAGCGTTATTCAACATGGTGGCGTTGCTGTCAGGGTTCCTCCGAGGTAGGGGTCATCCATTTCAGTAGTAGCCATTGGGTGGGCAGAGCGAGTCATGTCATCGATATTTCCTGTCTCTCTGCATCTCTCCCATGCCCGAACAACATCGTTTTGGTTCACTCCGAGGCTCCTGGACACTTTCCTTTTTGAGAGCCTTTCCTGGCAGAAAGTAACAATGCGGTTCTAGGCCCTACAGTCTGGAACCGGGCGACCGCTACGGTCGCAGGTTCGAATCCTGCCTCGGGCAGGGATGTGTGTGATGTCCTTAGGTTAAGTAGGTTAAATTAGTTCTAAGTTCTAGGCGACTCATGACCTCAGAAGTTAAATCGCATAGTGCTCATAGCCATTTGAACCTAAGATCTACCAAACAGCGGCCATGGCTCGGGAGTGCAGCAGTACCTTGAGTTAGCAGAAAACGTAGCCAAATTCGGCTGTGGCTTGATGGTCTAGTGTTACAGTCAGCCATCAGCAGTGTTCGGGTGTGGACGTGTACGCACTCTGGCCATTCGTTGTTCGTGTGGCTATATCACATCCTAAAGTACTTATTTACGAGAATCACGATTGCCCTCTCCTACTGAAAAGTGATTTTTAAATTAACTTTTGAAGAATAATATACACGGCCAAAACTATACGAAATTGACTGTTTCTTACTCAATGTGCGAAATTCGACGCAAGAGAGCTGATAGTGATCAACTTGTTTGTTGTTTCCAGTATAGTTTACTTCAGGCTAGAGGATGAAGCACTATGTGACAGACGCCTTTTTTGACCTAAGGATGGTTACCGTTTTCACCAAGCTCATGCTAATGTGAGTGCACTTTTAGTTGATCACAGTGGCATAGGAATTACAGAATATCTTTAAAAATGCCATTTTTGACTTTTGAAAATTGAAACTATATGTTCTGTGTCTTTCGCCTAAGCTTAGGAATTTGGTAATAACGGTATTATGCATGAGTGTAAATTTGGTTTCCAGCCCTGTAGGATCATTTGAAAGTTGGTTTCGGCCCGAAACTAATGATCGAATGCATAAAAAGTAAAAATCTGCAACTTGGACAGGTTTTTCATTCTACTGATTTCAGTTGTATCAGCACCAACATCTCTTTCCATGCCGGGCATTGCAAGCGGTGGCCCAGGACTTTGCTCTGCAAGACACCTGGTAACTGAAGCACGGCAACCGCAGTGAGTTCACGTACATCACGAGCCATTCAGCTAGTTATTTAGACAGAACCTATGTGACGTGTAGGCTACATGCGACAACGTGTGAGGCTGAGGTGTGGCGAATGGTCTTTACCCACCACGAAGCCTGCATATGTGCCATCGCTCTGCCAAAACGTAGGACATGGAGCAGCAGAGGCCCCGGAAGCTTAATGTAGCTTGCTTATGGGAGAATAATTGTATCCGAGAGATCTATGACACATGGCATCAATGTCTGCGTGCTGCGTGCTACGGATAAGCAACAGAGAGTACGTTACGTAAACGTCTATTTGACACCAAAAGTAGGTCGCCTCACACACTTTCTGCCCTTTGCCATGGTGATCGCCTCGAGGTTACACTAAGCCTTCGGATATTTTGTGAGTTCAGGCATTCTGCCCATAATCCGATACGATACATTGACGCTACCAACGTGAGAAGGAGGCATCATAATTGCCCACGTGAGGGACAGAGCACGGGCGACATTTGTTACTACAATCTATCGATTTTGGAGGAGCGAGTGCGTTACTTTAATAAGCACAGCTATAGACGAATTGCCCCTGTATCGATTCGTATATCGGTTAACGTCGACTACGTTACGCCACCGCGCGTTCACGTCCGGGCCTTCCTTGTTAGCTATAATTACATTCGGGAAGAGCTGCCAGTGACCAGACAGTCCGGAACGAAGGGCTTTCGTCGTTGCTTTCTACGACAACGCACACGTAATTAGTTTGAAGAGAAATACCCGGAAATACGGTGGAGGGACGTCTGGCCTTCAGTTTATCACTCCCGTATTCCTACGTTGGTGCGGGCTCTGTAATATATCGTGGTGAACGGAAAATCCCTAAACCACCAACGCCTGCACACCGATCATCTGGTAGGCACTCCGCTATACCCCCACTGTGAGGTCACCGACTCCCTCGGACATTGTGTGGTTTGCGGCACAGCAACTGAGAGTATAAGTCACATGAGGTAATGCGGAGGCGTCACGCCACGAATTGCACGGCCTTCCCGCTGGAGGTTCGAAGCCTCACTCGGGCATGGGTATGTGTGTTGTACTTAGCGTAAGCTAGTTTCATTAGTGTGTAAGTCTACCGACCGATGACCTCAGCAGTTTGGCCCATTAAGAACGCACACACATCTGAACATTTGAACATATGAATCTGATGATATTTACTTACTTAACGTTCTTATCTTAAATTCATTAGTGGCCCCAAACGAAATACTCTATGCCAGTCCAGTCATCTGGCTGTATATACTTAACGTTAGTAGCGCGAATCCGGGCCGGGGCGCTGGTTTATACATATAAGAAGTAGTACTGGCCCCAGCTTTGGTTCCTGAGGCCCCCCACTTAACCATTCCCAAATCAGACACCACCTAATAGCCGTTCTCGCTATTGTGAAGAATTACCGTTTGCTATCAACGCTCAGAGTATGAGAGGAGCCAGTTATGAGCTAATCCTCTTATTATGTAATGTTTCAAGTTCTGCGATAATGTTTTATGATTAACAGAATGAAACGTCTTAGTTCAATCAAAGAAAACGCCAAAACATCCCAACATTTTCTTTAATCTGTCTAGTGCCTCATCGAGAAAATTTAATATAGCGTAGCTAATTGTCAAACGACTTCGGAAACCAAAGTATACGTATGAATGCTAGTTAAACGAATTTAAACGATCAGCTACTCTTGTGGGCCTACATACAACCTTTTTAATAACATTTAGAAACATGATGACATAGAAATTGATCTAAGGTTGTCTGCATTATCTTTTTCTCCTTTTTCTTACTAAGAGGTTTAACTAATGAATTCTTTAATTCTTCAGGAAACTGGCCATTCCTGATGGAAAAATTGGAAATGTGGCTACGTACTAGACTAATATATGCACTACAGTGCTTTACTATAATGCTAGATTAATTATCAAGTCAATCTCCGCTTTGTCAGTATCATGGAGGTGTGTTTGAAAGAGCAGTCTTGGAAAACGATTTCCTAAGAGAGTTCTCTGTTTACAAACGGAAACTAGGTTGTTGTTTAATTTACCTACTACATTCAGAAACCTTTGTTAAATGCTGTATTCATATCTGAATTATCAGTAAGAAAAACATTTTTCCTATGTATTGATTTTACATATTCGACATTGTGCTGTTGACAAGGAACTTCGTTCACGAATCACCATGTTATAGTTTCCTGCGGTTGAGGGGCCACTAGTTTGTAGAGAAAGAGGTATGGCAGAGTATGGAGACAGTTATGCTGGCTAGTGGTGGCTAGGAAAACATCGTTGGAGATTAATACTTGTTTATTCAACTTGTGCGACAGCAATGGCAGTTCAGTAATACCACGGAGAGCCCTGCCAGGCATATGGTATATTGTGTGGAGGCCTAGCTGACGACTGTGGAAGCCGGCTGCTAGCGGTGTGGATGGCTGTAACACCCACGCTCATCAATGCTGACAATTGCTTAGCCCCTCGCAGTTCATTCCACGTTTGCACAGCGTGGCAACATGTGGCAAGTGCCTTCGTCATGTACAGATGCCGTAATTCTCTTGAAGTCCATCAGGGAGTAGAAGAGGTCACCCCAGCAGATGGTGATTGTAGATGCTGTTGTGGAGAGCCTGGAAGTAGCTCATCTACTGCACGGATCTAAGTCTCAAGGTGGTGGAGGTAGTAGTGGGAGCTGGTATTGTGGAGATGGTGGTGCTGGCCCAGACTGGCGTCGGCTGCTTGTTAACCCATAGCCTGGTGGTGAATAGCGTGGCCCTAGCGTCGTGTTAGGTGCTACCAGACAGCTCAGCTCTGTTAAAATGAACGAGTTTTGTTCTGATACAAGCCTTCCAACCACATACAAATTAACACCTGTAAGGCTCAATAATGTAATAACGCCCTGGACAATCCCACAGATCCATTGCTCTTCTTTGATTGCGCCAGTATTATGGGGGCTTGGCCCGGCATGCCTTGTGGAGGGCAAACAGGTCTGTTGATGAAATGAGCGTACCAGTGCAACAGTGTCCATCGGCAGCTCATGGCTTTCAACAGAGTGACAACATAGCTTATATTTCCACTATAGCACCAAAAAATGGCAGCAGCGCTGCATAGCATTCTTCTGTAGGAATAATCAGATCCCAGGTTTCTACCCATGAGTCTTATGCAAAGAAAGACTACATACATCACAACAAAATACATTATTTACTATTTTCTTCACAACGCTACACAGTTTGAACCGCAAGAATAAGAGGCCATTTATTCACTCTACAATTCTGGTGTAATGGCACCTGGCCCATCTATACTCATTCATCCTTCTAAACATTATTATGTCGGGTTTTTGTTCTCATTACTATCTATTCAACGTACACTAACCCAATAAAGAACATTTACAACTCTTAACATCTTTTCTCATTGACTGTGAGATCTTGACGCTACTCCAATCGAGCAACAACAGTGCTCGTTACAGCAATCAATTCGAGGCCCCTTGCCCTGCACTGCGAGTTTTGCAAATCCTTACTACTACAATACACATTCCTCATTACTAATGTACAGATACACTTCTCTTTCTGTACACTATTCGTCTGCACCACATATGAACAGTTGACCAGTCTAGTGGTATTTGATTCACTCGTGGAACACACTGACGATCAGCCCTGCGCCTCAGGTAAACAAAGATGCACAAAACAGTCCAAACCGACACTGTGACTCTTATTGGGATACTCATGGTCAAGACAGAACGTCATTTCTCCTCCCAATAATGCTGCTCACGATGCAGCATCTTTCTGCTAAAATTCGCCCCTTTTGCTTGTCTATTAGCTGATGCAAAGAGAGGATTAGGTGTGGATCTACTGTTTTATTCAGATAGGTCAAATTCTGCATTGGAGCACCTCTAGCAGCTTATCTGGCCAATACAACTATCGCTGTGTAATGTTTAATTTAGTCTCTCATGTAACAGTAGCTAACAGTTGAAATTTCGGCTCAATTGTGTCTCATTCTGTTTTGTAAATTACAAATCCACTGCCATGCAATTCCAATCGCTTAGCACCGCAAACCTACCCTACTCGTGTAACTTAGCAACCACACATATGATACTGCCCATGGAATAAACTGCATGTGGTATCCCTTGTTGGCAGCAGGGCCACAGCTCTTGGATGGCACATGCGCAAACCTGGAAATACGTCTTGCCTAATTACAGTTGCATTTCGTATGTATCCATGTCAGTCTGGATCATCTGTGTTGTGTCCCTCTGAAAATGCTGGAGTTCCCCCAATGAGATCAAAGCGTGCCTAGCCCCATCCTCTGAGATCAACTTCTCCTCTTTTAACTTCTACGAACGTCCATTAGGTACCCAACTTTAGTTGGTAAATGTGATTGGTGAAACACTTAAGCATCTACATTATATGAAACGAACAAAATTCTACCACAGTACACTCAGATCACTAAAAAATTCTATCCCCAAAACTCCCACTACCAAATTAATCCTATATAACCTCATATTAGTATCTTGACATGACATTTCCATCTTGACATTTACACAATAGTGCACCACAATACAACATCTCAATTTGACACTTAACTTGTACACAAGACAACACACAATATTAAATGGCTTTTCCTACATTCGTGACCCTGATAAGTACTGAATTTAATGCGCAGGTTGTGCAAGGGTTTTGCACTCACCCTTCTTCCTACTATCACTCACCTTCCACTAGTGGATGGCGATACTTGCACCTATGCACACTATGTGATCAAAAGTATCTGGACACCTTGCTGAAAATGACTCACAAGTTCGTGGCATCCTCCATCGGTAATGCTGGAATTCAATATGGTGTTGGCCCACCCTTATCCTTGATGAGAACTTCCACTCTCGCAGGCATAGGTTCAATCAGGTGCTGGAAGTTTCGTTGGGGAGTGACATGCCATTCTTCACGGAGTGCTGCACTGAGGAGAGGTATCGATGTTGGATGGTGAGGCCTGGCACGAAGTCGGCGTTCCAAAACATCTCAATGGTGTTCTATAGGATTCAGGTTAGGACTCTGTGCAGATCATTCCATTACAAGGATGTAATGCTGTACGTGTCCTTTCACGTTTCCACTTCACTATGTCATCGGAAACAATGGAGCTACGGATGTTTAGCATTGTGGAAATCTCGCGTACAGACGTATGTCACAAGTGACACCCAAACATCTGGCCACGTTCGAAGTTCGTGAGTTCCCTGGAGTGGCCCATTCTGCTCTCTCACAATGTCTAATGGCTACTGAGGTCGCTGATATGGAGTACCTGGCAGTAGGTGGCAGCACAATGCTCCGAATATGAAAAACGCATTTTTTTTTGGGGGGGGGGTGTCTCCGAATACTTTTGAACACATAGTGTACTTTCTCTGGCGTAAGGTGTAGAATCCTCTCTTGACAGCTGTGAAAGCCGACTACCGACGTGACTTGCTTCGACGCCCGTACCCAGGGATGCTTAAACATTTTTAACCCAATCAGCGACATGCACCCCACTGTGCACAGTGTAGCGTCATGCAGCAAATGCCAGTGGGGTATACGACTACCATAAATAAATGTCGAGTGACTAGGGCGTCCTGTCGGGTAGACCGTTCGCCATAATTCACACGGACAGAGAACCCGGAGCAAGAGCTCGTCGCAACGGGCGGCGATGGTTGTTGGAGGAGCCCTCGAACCAGTGTCATGTTCGGGCGACTGCACTGCCCCAGAAACGAACTTCTACTCTCCAAGGGAGAAGTTAGGGTGCTTCTGTACAGATCCTGAAAGTGCCTCATCCGTCGAACAGCGTTATGTCCCCACATGGTGGACTTAGTACTGGGAACTGACCTGGCAGAGGTTGCGACCCAGTCCAATGTTATCTTCTTGTTGATACTTAACTTGTTGCTGGTTGGGGTGGCCTTCATATTGTGATGGATTCTGCCAGACTGTTCATCTCGCCTAAAATCAGTGTGTGTTTATGATGGTTAATTGCATGTTTTTTATGCTTCTGCAGTGCTTCCAACCACGTACAAATCACACCCTTTGTATTACAATGATGTAGTGACCCCCAGGTCCACCCACATCTGCGCTGCCCTTCCGCTACGTCGCCAGGATTATGAAATGAGCCTGGCCTGTCTCGCATTGGGTAGACAAACTTGATGATGACATCAGCATATCATTGTCTCAGTGTCTCTAGGCTATCCATGGCTTTCAATACATCCGTAGCAGAGCTACTATTTCTGAAGTCGTGCCCAAAAATAGCAGAGGCACTACAATATTTTATTATTTTATCCTTAGAATTAGCTATAGCATTTACATACCATATGCCTCTTTCCCCTACTAACGACTTTTTAAGTACCTGACAGTACTGTTGTCAATGGACTATAGCAGCTCCTTCGTTACTATCCCTAACGTTATGATAAAATCTCCACTTTGTGCTACATACTACGCCTAACTCATTAGTTATTAGATCATCAGCCGTTTTCCAATGAGCAATATATATTGCATTAGCTATTTGGCCTCGCTTCACACGGGTTGCATTAAGTATCTACAGTCAGACGACTTGTGCACCGTAGAGAATTTAGTTTGCAGGCCATTGCTTCGAGTTATGAATAAATTGCAGAGAACAACGCAAAGAAACTCAATGATATCACTTTCATATAATTTACGCGATCCAAGCAGCGCACTGTAGGAAAGCTGTCTGGAGGCATGAATGTTGTGTCTTACATATTTATTTGGCATTTGGAGTGAGATCTCATGGCAGTGGTGGGAGCACATAGTGACGTAAGTAATATCTTTAGAACCAATCCATCTATCGCGTTGATTTATAGACATATGTGTGTGTCTGAGTGATTCAATATGTATCGGTGGCTTGCTGAGGTGGGACAAATTATCGACAAATTGACGAAAAACGCATATAATGTACATGTTTACGTCGTGTTGCAGCAGTCCTCTTTGAAACTTAGTGTGCATCGTGATGCATTGTTGAGACCCATTGCTGCAGTTGTCTGTCGTGGACTCTTTACAGCAGAATTCTTCGCCGTGCCAAGCAAAGTATCCTGTCTACATCTTGATTCAAGGAAGGCATTAAGCTGGAAGTTGAGTCATCTACTGTGCTGTTGAAAGGACATCTCTATCTACATAAACTAAAGAAACGGGTTCACTTCCCTGTGAATATGCAGGCCAATCGAAGGGACTGCCGTAGAGATTTTGATCCGATATTGACTAACAGATACACTGATTCACGTGGAAGGTTTTTCTGTGTAATTAATAAATACGTATTTTGTACAAATTGTCTGAACTATGAAGAATGAAAGTTAAGCTGTGAAAACTTTGCCATTACCACGTAATGAACAGTCACTATTACTCAAGAGGGAACAGTGCCTCGAGAACGCAGGGCAAAACTGGCGTCTGGTTTGATTGTCTAGTGGTACATACTCAGTCGTCGGCCATGCTGGGGGTCGAAAGTGCTGTGCTGTGCGCTGCACCGATTTCATTTCTACGCAGTAAGTCCCTGGGTTGGTAGCAGCTTCCAGATGTATTTCTTGAAATGTCGAAAGCTTTGAATAAGATGTAGTGATGACCCAACCGTCTACAAAAAAACACCTTTAACGAGAAGTATGCTTGATCTAAATCCTATTAAACTGAGAACCAGTGAGAACAATACGTGATATTAATTTTAAATTATATTGTAAGGATCCATCTCTCGATTGTGGCTGTATCCTTTTTTGTCAAACTGAATAATGCCGAGTTGTGCCAAAAATAGTAGAATCTTGTGGAGGTATGATGAAATTTAGCATTCCAATAGGAATATTGGAGATGTCGCCGTTATTCATGGTGGTTTTAGCGTTCGAGTTACCATTTGAAGTAACAACAGAACAAATTAAAGATGTTATATTCCCTTTCGGAAAAGTGCTCAGGAACTTTGCTAAAATGAGGTAAAACGCGATTCAGCCTCCCGTGCTAAACAGTGTATGACGACTTTGAATTGGTTTACTGGAGCAATTTACGTAGTACATAAATGTTTGTGGCTACGGAGCTGATTTAATTTATGATTACCAACCTAGAAAGTGCGCGGCTTGTAACTTTCTACGGCAAATCCGTGGAGAACGTGTAGAGAGGCGCGTTACTCAGCTGCCAGCTGGTGAGGCCACAAGGCCCCTAATTACACACATAAAAAAGTTTTGTATCATCGTGATTCCCAGAACTCCTGAAGACATACGTTGACTTGGATATTGTATCACAGACACAGTCCCTTTGACTGTTCAGAGATGTCACTAAATCCACCCGAAGATGTAAACAACAATGCATGAGCAGCGCCTATTACACGAAGGGGGTCCGACAGCCGATCAGTTCCAGTCATTCCACCAGGAAGGAAGTACATGGATCGTGTTCTCTGTAGTTCAGCCATGCCTAGATGGTAAATATCGCTGTTCGATCGCGTCCGCATTATTAGTTTGTGCCAGGAAGGGCTCTCAACGAGGGAAGTGTCCAGTCGTCTCGGAGTGAACCAAAGCGATGTTGTTCGGACATGGAGGAGATACAGAGAGACAGGAACTGCCGATGACATGCCTCGCTCATCCCGCCCAAGGGCTGGTACTGCAGCGGATGACCGCTACCTAAGGATAATGGCTCGGAGGAACCCTGACAGCAATGCCATCATGTTGAATAACGCTTTTCGTGCAGCCACAGGACGTCGTGTTACGACTCAGACTGTGCGCAATAGGTGACATGTTGCACAACTTCACTCCCGATGTCCCTGGTGAGGTCCACCTTTCCAACCACGACACCATGCAGCGCGATTCAGATGGGCCCAAGAACATCTCGAATGTACCGCTCAGGGTTGGTATCACGTTCTCTTCACCGATGAGTGTCGCATATGCCATCAACCATACAATCGTCAGAGACGTGTTTGGAGGCAACCCGATCACTTTCTCCCCTTCTAGCAGTAATTTATCGGAGATCGCTTGAGCAACAAAAAGGCACCTTAAAAGGTCTCTGTTGGATTCCTTTCATGTTTAATTTCTTAAATCTGTTGTCATTTACGGCATAAATTCCGCTTTTAAATTTACTGTTGCGTTTCTGACTATCAGGGAGGAGACTGAGTAGTGGAACGTGTTACTTTTACACATAAACGAGAACGATCTGTCACACTACTACACTTCAAAACACAGTTTATATGTAATTCATGTCACACAGTCTCATACGGAACCTACATCAGCTTTCTTTTATATACTGTATATGATAAGATACTGTTATCCCCCTTCCCTTCTGTGTGAGAGGATGAATGAGCAAATGTATTTCTAGTTGCATGCTTGAGGGTTGCATACAAGCCTGTCTGCTAGAGAACAGTAGGACCAACGTCGGAACAGGTAGCTACACTTTCTAAAAGCAGAGAGGTTTCTATCCTTAGTATGGTCCTGTCCGTCTCTTGTCATGTTGGTATAGGAAGCTGCCCCTCTGGCAACTTCCGTTTGTATTTGTGAGCCACCCTCAGAAAGGGACGAGGTCAGTCTGTCCGTGGCGAGCGTCTGAAGTGGTAAGATCTCCGGCTAAGCGCGTGTCCGCTAAGTCCGTAGGACAATGGATTTCTTAAGTTCAGCCTAACTGAAAATTTAATCACCTTTATTTCAGGTTTAGCTCTAAAACATCTAATGTTATCTTAAATTGCAGCGCAGTGTAATTCTCGTGTGAAGTTCAGATTATTTTCCGGTAGTTGCTTTGTCACTACTTTGTGAGTAAAGTGGAACCACGTGTTGATCAGTAACTCTAAGTTCATCAATCTTAAATGCGAATGTGCGTGAGATTATAACGTCTCGTCTTGACGATATTTTTCAATATAGCAACTTTTCTTTATGTTCAACCCACGTGGGGTGTACTTTGTGAAACCAGTACCATGTGCTTATACAATTGTTTGACCCATCAGGTTAATAGTAAGACGATAGTAACCAGTTCGAGGTTTTTCTTTGGTAAATTGCTTTTCGATGTAATTTATTTTAATTATCAAAATTATTGTGGAGTTATACGCTTTGTGTAAACCATGTTGACCACGTGAAGCATGTGGTGTAATCATCAAAGTAGCCCTCAGCTATTCTTTTCGGGAAGATTTCACAACGAGTTAATATGAATTTAGTATACCAGTGTGTGGTAATTACATAACGGACAGGATTGTGCTACGAACGTAACTTCTTTGGGTGAAAATTGAATCGGTTGGTAGTGGTTAATTTTCTGTTGCATATGTTTCAACGTTCTTTGTGTGTTGTTTTATGAATGCAGTGTTGTATGCAGTCTCCCAATCTTGGCTCCATATTTGATGTGTTCCGTAAGATTACAATCTCACATTTTCACAATCCTAAATAAGGCACCAGTTTAGTTAGGAATCAAGTTTAATATGCTGAAATTTCAATGATCAATGTTAAAATAAATTTCCAAATATAAACAGATTTATTTCTTTTTATTTAAATTGTCCTATATATATATATCACCGGTTGTCGTATGACTATTAAAAGATTATAATTAATGTTAGTCTGGTTGGGAATCTGGTAAGCTAGACTGGATACCTGGTGAAACAGTTGCTCAATAATGCAAGGTTAACTTCCCCAGACAGCTCACAGCTTATAACCCGCTTTTAATGTCCATCAGCCCCGCTAACAACACAAATTAAAGTAACAACGTTACACATAGCGACCCTGTTCTGTGATTCCGCTAGACTCTGGAATCTCTGAAACGTAAGATTGCGAGTGTGATATAATCTTAATTTTTTTTTCCTGCAGCGCTCAAACAACTTCTGCATTGTTTCTGAGCAGACTTTCAAATGATTCACGGCGTTGTTGAGCGGCGTTGTGTTGTTTGTCTTGTTGCTTTGTTTTCTATATTTGTGTGTTTTATATGTGTGTGTGTGTTTTTTTCCTCGCTTGTAAATTCCACTGTTTCGATCAAAGATAAAAATTGGTTTTGCGTGTGAAAAAGTGCGTACTAGGTTGGGTACCTTTCGTGTAACTGTCGTAATTTTTGGGGGATACATTTATTGTGACTAGTGTGTTGTGTACCGGGTATAAATTGAACTAATTCAGACACATAACCAAGCTAAAAGTAGGAGGTCCAACAACTTAAGCAACATGGATCAAGGGGGTAATTTGATTTCGAATATTAATGCGTCAGACGGTTCCGAAAATGCATTGGGGAATACTTCAGAGGAAATGCAGAACTGGACGAATGGGCTCACATCAGAGCCAGAAATTAATTTGCCTCCAACTAACCAAATTGATTTGGCAGAACTCATGAAAGCGTTATTGCAACAAAATAAAGAAAACGCAGAGAAATCAGAAAAATCATTCCGAGAACAAAAAGAATCATCCGAAAAATCGATTCGCGAGCTAGGCGAACAAATAGACGAAAAACTAATCCAGCAGACAAATAAAGTTGACAAGTCGATGCAGAGAGTGTCCGATGATATCTCACAAAGAATAAATAATCTGGCAACTGGAATAAAATGTGGTATTATGAAGGAATTAGGCTGTACATTTGAACAAATCGATGATCGTCTGCAAGCCATAGAACAGGGCAAGCAGAGTCACGATGCGGAATCGAAAGAGAGCGAAGAACAGCTGCTTAGGAATTTCCAAGCGCTGAGAGAAGAATGCCGAAGAGAACACCAGCAGGTACTCTCGAGGGTCCAAGAGGCAGAAACGCATTGTCCCACATCCGTTAGCAACACAATAGCGGACAACAGTCTAGCGATTCACGCGCTGGAACAGCAAGTAGAACAATTGAAGCAGACTGGGGCGGAGGACAAGAGACAAATACATGATAAGATTGCGGCATTAGCGGACATTGTAGGCACGATGAAGGTGACGGAAAGCGAGAACAATACTACACCGGTAGCGGCCGCAGAGACCGAAGAAGTGCGTTCGCTTCTTAGATTTCAGAAGGGACAGTTTGAAGTGAACAGGCAGCACAAAGCTGTAACAGGCGAATTACAAGAACGCGTGGCGCATCTGAAAAAATGCATGGCGTGTGATTCAGAACTCGCCAATAGCACTAAAAATAGCCGTACGAACAGTGCAGAGAGGGACTCCGGCCACGAGGGAGATTTTGACGACAGGGAAGAATGTAATTTGAGGGGCAGACATGAGAAAAATAGAAACATTCAAGGGCATCGCCAGGAAGATATACAGGGATTCGATTTCAAACATTTCCTTACGGTGAGAAAGTTTGAGATATTTCGAAATTCGCAAAAAGGAATACATCCATGAGCATGGCTCAAGCAATTTGAGTTTTGTCTTCCCCCCGACTGGGCAAGTTCACATAAGATAGAATATATGTGTGGCTATTTGGAAGGCGAACCGGTGATTCGCATGAGGTCGGCAGTGCGTCACTGCAACTCTACTCAGGAGTTTCGACAAGCCTTTCTCTCCGCCTATTGGTCGGAAGCGGCACAAGATAGGGTCAAGCATGACATAATTATGCTGCCAAATTTGAACCAGTCTGGTTTCGGCAGTCCAGCACGCCTATTCGACCACATGCTGCAGGCAAATCAATTTCTATACAACTCATACGGGCCTGCGAAACTAATTATGATATGCATCAACAAATTTCCGATGCACTTGCGCCACGTCATTCTTGCGGGACGATGCAAAGAGGACGTGGAAACGTTTAAGACACTTCTCCAAGAGTTGGAATATAATACAGCAGAATGCCCGCCTAATCAGGCACAAAGTTATTACGGGGCACAGCAGTGCGATCGCAATCGTGGCCGTAGTACTAATCAACGGCGCGACTGGTCATCGCGACCTGAACGGAACAATAATCGGGACCGGCCGTATAGTAGCTGGGGTAACAGTCGCGAACACAGGTGGAACAACGGAAATGATCGAGGACGTGGACAAGATTGTTAACGCTACAGGTACGGCAACCAGAATCGATACTACGATGAATACGGTGGGAATAGGACTGTAGGCGGAGCACCTCATGATGTTGACATTCGGCCAGCTAACCCTAGACATAATCCAGCAAATGGAAATGAACAAAACCGGCAATGACAAACGATCAGCGCAGAAGGCGCTCAGTAGGAACAAATGAGCGACATGGCAAATGAGTAGAAAGGACAGTGAGAAGTAGAGAGGACGGTGAGGAGAAAGAATTGATTAGTTCAAATTTGTGATGTATGCATTTTGAATAATATGTTGGTAAAAATAGTGATAAATATGTTTCTATGTGATTGATTGAAGTGATGTTTGTCGTTTTTTTATTCTTTCCTTGTGCAATTAGGATTTAGGTTGGTTCTAATGTGAACATAAAAGGTTTCCTTGTGATCGAGTGAAATGCTGTTTTTTTGTGTAAATTGAAAAGAGTCGCTCCTGAGAGAAGCAAGATCTGTGTTGAATTAATGCAAAACTCAGGGTAATATCCGATCTGTGGGTATTATGGGTCTGGCAAACCCAGGTCCCCAGCTGTTAGTAGCCTTGTTTCCGTTTTTCTGCTTTCAGTGCTACTATCTATCTATTACTATTCTATATCTGTCAATATAAATGAGGACCTCTTACTATAGTATGCGTGCTGTATGAATATTTTAAGATGGGAGAACTCTGAGAAAGGAATGAGTAACTTTGGAATCTTTAAAACAGGATGCGATAATACGATTGTTTAACCAATGGCTTCTCAATATGCGATGATATGTTAATATTGATGATATATGTCTTTTTGTTCTTTATAGCTGAGTAAGTAAAGTGCTGCCTGTGGATTTCGTAAGTAGATTGACTCCCTTCAACGTGAAAGAAGAATTGTGGCTTGTGTAATTTACGTGGCCCTGAAATACTATTGTGGTAGTCAAATACGAGCAGCTTTTCAGCAAATGGAGAATGGAACAGAAATATGGATCCTTTCTGTAGTCTTGATTGATGTTGAGCCAGAGCCTGAAAAATTATTCTGCGTTAATACTTGTCCTAGAAAAGAGACGTTTATGTGTTTTGCTGATGCTGTGAGCGTTACAGCTTACTGGTTTCGCTGGTGCGGGATGCACTGCAGCCTATATGATTTGTACTGAGGAAATTTCCCTCTTCAAGGTAGAGGAAGATTAAATAATTTTGATTATGGGACCGAAGGAAAGCTTGGTTTAAGAATAGAGGAGACCACAATTTTCCCATTCATGAGATATGAATCCAGAATAACCACCACAGGCGAAATAACTGATTTGCAAGCGAAAGGTAACTTAAAGAAGGAACGAAATCGCAGCAAAATGGGTAAGAAAATGTAGTATAACCTGTATGATGCAGATATTTTTACCGTTCTCAGAGTCATCTGTGTGATTAATTCTTGTGATAACGTAATTTTAGATGAAATTGTCTTACTGTTTTATGTATAAACATATGAGTATGATAGATGTATAATTGCGAGTCTCTTATCAGGTGTGTCAACTGGTATAAATGTTTTTGCGTGTGAATAGCCATTGTTCTTTTTAATGTGTATGTTTAAGGAAAGTTCTCCATATTCATTATGTGACAAGACATATGCGGCGAGCGTCAGGAAGAGGACGAATTAGAACAATGTTGTAGTGGTGTAAACACTTTGTTGAAGTAGCATTGAAGTAGCTTGTTGGATTAACTAGTAGTGGATAGAAGTAGAATTTTGAGTAATGCATGTTTATGGGTAGTTAGTTTCTAGAATAGACAACAGGTGTGCATGTGTGTGTGTAAATAACATGCGAACCCTACGCTGTCCTGACCTATACTTGCACAAGGCATAATCCTATTCATTTTAGTGAATTAATAAGTAGCATTTGATTTATTAAAACGTAAGTTCCACACATTAGTCATGTGGATTTAGACATTATATTGTCAGTTCATTTAAATTAAATTTTTATACTGTCAAGCCATTTCACCTTTAATTTTTTTATATTTTCAAGTCATTTAAATTTTATTTTTTATATTGTCGATTCATGTAATTTTGTTATTAAAAAAAAGAATAAGTCTCACTTTTATTCTTAAAAAATTGTGAAAGACAATACTAAGCGGTATTATGTATGACATTTGGTAATGACATAAGTATGATGAACAATTTCTGTGAATGAAGTTGAGAACGTGAAAGCGAACCGGCTAAACTCTTACGAGACAGCGGGAGCAGCGAGGAGGAGGGCTAGTTGTAAACTAGCGGGTTTCCCAGCAGGACACGCTGTCAACCGGGCCACTTCGGGAGCGCGGCCGACAACAAAAGAAGTGTACGCGGCAAACACTTTCCCTTGCACCTGGAGCTAATGGGCGGCCGCCCCGTGCGACCCTTCCTGGAGGCGATGACCTGAGATGGGCGAGTGGTCCACCGCGCGGAAATCCATCTGCTGAGAACGCACCACACGCACGCGACCGTGACGAGATGGCTGCAGTGAAACGACAAAAGACAGCGGATAAAGGGGCGTGGAGCCTTTTGACAGGTACTGTCCAGAGAAACTTGCAGACGTCAACGACGCCTATCAACATTTCCTGACGGATGCCCACTGTCAAGCGACAGTAAATCATGGTTCGATGCTCTCTGGTCGCTAAGGGTGGCACAAAGTAGAGCCATTAATTGTCATCCTTGCCCAGGAATATCAACCTGGCGTGTCAAACGAGGATACCGCATGAATTAGACAACACAAACAAGGAACCAAATCGAGATGTACGTGACACAGGCCACCAAGAGAAACTTCATGAGAGGGCAGAGAACGCGGGATTGCACGCAGCAGATGGACAAAAATCCCTACTGACAGCTGCGGCGACGAATCCCCCCCCCCCCCCCTCCTATATTGTGCCTCGGAACAGTGGAACTACTAAGTGTGCCAGTGAACAGTGATTATACGGTTCTTAGTCCAATGCATATACGTGTGTTTCTGTCAGAGAAACTCTGACTCATGTGTTTTACAGGAGTTCGATTTATTGGTGTTTATTAGACTGACTCTTGTATTTTTCAGGTGTTCTATTTATTGTTATTTTAGACTTTGACTCTTGTATTTTGCACGTGTTTTATTTATTGTTTTTTTTAGACTTTGACTCTTGTATTTTGCAGGTGTTTTATTTATTGTTTTTTTTAGATGTTGGCTATTGTACTTTCAGAGCTGTTTTATTGATCAATGTTTGTTCTTGTGTGATGTATTAGATTTGTGATATTTTGTTTCGTAAATTCATTCCTGTGAAATTGCTTCGTTCATCAGATAGCTATTCATTCTCATTGGACTGTGATCGATTAGCTTTTGCATGGGGCATATTTATAGTGAGGAACCCCATAAGAGTAACAATGACATAATTATTGTAGTTTCAGTATAAAGACAAAGTGCTCATTGTTTGCTAACTAATTGAACTATAGTAGAGTGATTAAATTAGTGCCACATAGTTATTTTAGTTCTACAAATTATTAGTTTTATAAGATATAGAATTTTTTTGCGATAACCACTTTGTAAAACATGTTTCTTCTCTTATCATTTTTTTGCTTTTGCGGATTGTGCATTGTAATGTTCTGCTTTATAATACTGATGTTATTTCATGTTCTTTTTTAATTGCTGTGGCACCTTTGCTATTTTCATAAATTTTGCTTGTTAATAAGCAGTCATAAATTTTCCTGTGATCATTTGGCTCTTGAAGTGAGCAAATACTGGTGAACTGCATAAGGGTAACAACCAGAAATTGTTTTCATATTAATGACACAGGAACCATTGTTTTTACTTGCTGACCGAATTAGGTCTACACTATCTTTTAAATAGGTGTCACATGTTGTGTTCTTTTTCTTCTGTTTCAAATTAGTAGATTTTAAAGATTTGTTGAAATTATTGTGCTTTAGCAAGTAGCTGGTGACCTTCTGCCTTTTCTTTACACTTTTGGTTTAAGTAGGCTGTGAGAAGCCTGCTTGGGAATGTCCTAGCATGGCCAGAAAATTCCCTGCACAGTCTTCTCCCGGAGCGTTGGGGTTATGAAAGGTCTCTGTTGCATTCCTTTCATGTTTAATTTCTTAATTCTGTTATCATTTACGGCATAAATTCCTCTTCTAAATTTACTGTGGCGTTTCTGACTATCAGGGAGGAGACTGAGTAGTGGAACGTGTTACTTTTACACATAAACGAGAACGATCTGTCACACTACTACACTTCAAAACACAGTTTATATGTAATTCATGTCACACAGTCTCATACGGAACCTACATCAGCTTTCTTTTATATACTGTATATGATAAGATACTGTCATCCCCCTTCCCTTCTGTGTGAGAGGATGAATGAGCAAATGTATTTCTAGTTGCATGCTTGAGGGTTGCATACAAGCCTGTCTGCTAGAGAACAGTAGGACCAACGTCGGAACAGGTAGCTACACTTTCTAAAAGCAGAGAGGTTTCTATCTTTAGTATGGTCCTGTCCGTCTCTTGTCATGTTGGTATAGGAAGCTGCCCCTCTGGCAACTTCCGTTTGTATTTGTGAGCCACCCTCAGAATGGGACGAGGTCAGTCTGTCCGTGGCGAGCGTCTGAAGTGGTAAGATCTCCGGCTAAGCGCGTGTCCGCTAAGTCCGTAGGACAATGGATTTCTTAAGTTCAGCCTAACTGAAAATTTAATCACCTTTATTTCAGGTTTAGCTCTAAAATATCTAATGTTATCTTAAATTGCAGCGCAGTGTAATTCTCGTGTGAAGTTCAGATTATTTTCCGGTAGTTGCTTTGTCACTACTTTGTGAGTAAAGTGGAACCACGTGTTGATCAGTAACTCTAAGTTCATCAATCTTAAATGCGAATGTGCGTGAGATTATAACGTCTCGTCTTGACGATATTTTTCAATATAGCAACTTTTCTTTATGTTCAACCCACGTGGGGTGTACTTTGTGAAACCAGTACCATGTGCTTATACAATTGTTTGACCCATCAGGTTAATAGTAAGACGATAGTAACCAGTTCGAGGTTTTTCTTTGGTAAATTGCTTTTCGATGTAATTTATTTTAATTATCAAAATTATTGTGGAGTTATACGCTTTGTGTAAACCAAGTTGACCACGTGAAGCATGTGGTGTAATCATCAAAGTAGCCCTCAGCTATTCTTTTCGGGAAGATTTCACAACGAGTTAATATGAATTTAGTATACCAGTGTGTGGTAATTACATGACGGACAGGATTGTGCTACGAACGTAACTTCTTTGGGTGAAAATTGAATCGGTTGGTAGTGGTTAATTTTCTGTTGCATATGTTTCAACGTTCTTTGTGTGTTGTTTTATGAATGCAGTGTTGTATGCAGTCTCCCAATCTTGGCTCCATATTTGATGTGTTCCGTAAGATTACAATCTCACATTTTCACAATCCTAAATAAGGCACCAGTTTAGTTAGGAATCAAGTTTGATATGCTGAAATTTCAATGATCAATGTTAAAATAAATTTCCAAATATAAACAGATTTATTTCTTTTTGTTTAAATTCTCCTTTATATATATATCACCGGTTGTCGTATGACTATTAAAAGATTATAATTAATGTTAGTCTGGTTGGGAATTTGGTAAGCTAGACTGGATACCTGGTGAACAGTTGCTCAATAATGCAAGGTCAACTTCCCCAGACAGCTCACAGCTTTTAAACCGCTTTTATTGTCCATCAGTACCGCTTTCATAGCAAATTAAAGTAACAACGTAACAACCTAACTACAGGAAAAATAAAACGCAAGTCATTCCCGTTTTTAAGAAAGGCCGTAAGACAGATTGACACAATTATGAACCTACATCGGGGACGTCAGTCTGTTGTAGAATTATGGAATATGTTTTATGCTCAAGAATTACGACGTTCTTGGAAAATGAACAACTCGTCTATAAAAATCAACATGGACTCCGCAAACAGTGATCCCGAAAAACGCAGCTCGCTCTTTTCCTTCATGAGATCCACAGCGAAGTGGACAATAGCGCTAAGGCTGATGCCGTGTTCCTTGATTTCAGTAAAGCATTTCATACCGTCCCGCATTGCCTTTTAATGAAAAAAAAAAACGAGCTTACGGAGTATAGGAGCAGACTTGCGATTGGATTCAAGACTTTCTTGCACATAGAACTCAACACGTCGCCCTTAAGGGAACTAAATCGACAATTGTAAAGGTAATGTCCGGAGTACCACAGGGAAGTGTGGTAGGACCGTTGCTGTTCACAATGTATTTAAATGATCTAGCAGAAAGCGTCGGATGCTGTTTAAGGCTATTCGCAGATGATGTAGTCTTTTATACCAAAGTAGCAACGCGAGAAGATAGTAAGAATTTACAGAACGACCTGCTGAGGGTTGATGAATGGTGCAGACTCTGGCAATTGTCCCCGAATGTAAATAAATGTAACATATAGCGCATACACAGGAAAAGATATCCACTACTGTACAGCTACACAATTGATGACAAACCGCTGCAGACAGCGTCTGCCGTAAAATATCTAGGCGTAACTATCCAGAGCGACCTTAAGTGGACTGACCACATAAAACAGATAGTGTGAAAAGGAGACACAAGACTTAGATTCATCGGAGGAATCTTAGGGAAATGTAACTCATACACGAAACAAGTGGATTATAAGGCGCTTGTTCGCCCGATTCTTGAGTATTGTTAATCTATATTGGATCCCTATCAGGTACGACTGATAGAGGAGATAGAGAAGATCCTACGAAGAGCGGCGCGTTTCGTCACGGGATCGTTTAGCTGGAGAGAGAGGCTAACGAAGATGCTAAACAAACTCTACTGGCAGACGTTACAAGAGAGATGTTCTGCAGTCGGCCGCTGTGACCGAGCTGTTCTAGGCGCTTCAATCCGGAACCACGCTGCTGCTACGGTTGCAGGTTCGAATCCTGTGTCAGGCATGGATGTGTGTGATGTCCTTAGGTTAGTTAGGTTTAAGCAGTTCTAAGTCTAGGGGCTGATGACCTCAGATGCGCTTAGAGCCATTGTTCCCACTGGAAGAGATGTTCTGCATCACGGAGAGATTTACTACTGAAACCTCGGGACAGCGGGACAGCACTTTTTAGGAGGAGTCAGATAACATATTACTTCCCCCCCCCCCCCCCCTCACACACACATACATCTTGCGTATTGACGACGTGGAGAAAATTCGAGAACTTAGAGTCAATACAGAGGCTTACCGAGACAACCATTCTTCCCACGCACTATTCGCGAGTGGAACAGGTTTGGAGAGATCAGATAGTGGTACCGAAGGTACGCTCCGCCACACACCATTATGTAGCTTTCGGAGTATGATGTAGATGTAGATGTAAATAGTGCAACCGTATAGGCAGCATATTGGACAGGCATTTGTCTTCATGGACTACAGTTCGCGCCCCCATCGTGCACATCTTGGGGATGATTTCCTTCAGCATAACGACATCGCTCGACTAGAGTGGCCAGCACGTTCTCCAGACATGAACCCTATCGAACATGTCTGGGATACATTGAAAAGAGGTGTTTATGGACGACGTGACCTACCAACCACTCTGAGGGATCTATGTCGATTGGCAGTTGAGGAGTGGGACAACCGGGACCAAAATGCCTTCATGAACTTTTGGGTAGTATGTCACGACGAATTCAGTCACCGATCAATGCACGAAGACGTGCTACTGGGTATTAGAGGTACCGGTGGGTACAGCAATCTGGATGACTACCTCTGAAGGTCTCGCTGTTTAGTGTTACAACATGCAATGTGTGGTTTTGATGAGCAATAAAAAGGGCGGAAATGATGATTATGTTGATCTCTATTTCAATTTTCTGTACAGGTTCCGGAAATCTCGGAACCGAGAAGATCCAAAACGTTTTTCGATGTGGGTATGTCATCAATGCCTAGATGAGAATCCGCCTGTGACCCTCCCGCAGCGACTACATACACTGTCCATGAAGTTTGTGTTAGTAACGCCATTAACTAGACGGACATGCGATGAAAATCAGTACACACAAGAATGAAAACCTACCTGAACCCCGACCACCTACGACAACCGTAGCAGCAGGAGCCTAAAATTGTAAAGGAAACAGAATCCCCATCGCTTTAAGAACGTAGTGGCGTGCAAGAACTTTGACACTGTATTAGACAATGTCAAAAGTTTGTCCAGACTACTTGATCTCGGAAAAATAAAAAACACAGGTTGCAACGGGAAGGGGCTGAGCAGACAGCTCCACTTCTGTGCTAAAAAGCGACAGTTATAAGGAGCAGGTTAAGAGATAAGACGTCAGAAAACACGAAAGTGACACATGTCTCAGAAGAGGTCTCAGCGTATATATCAGAAGGTCAATAGACCTACGAAAAGCTGCCCAAAAGGCATCTAAACGCCGTCAGGAAGAAATCCACTCACTAGAAACTGCCTAAGACACACCGAAAACGTCCACAGCAACAAAATGGACAGACAACACGGAACACTCAAGTGCGGATGAAGAAATATTGGAACGCACCGAGAAACTCCAGCTAACAAAATCTGTCATCTTATAGGTATAGCACTCCCTCATATTCGACGAAGAACAGCGGCAGAGGTTGAGAAGGAAACAACAGAAAAATAATTCCAGGCACCCCTTGTTTCATAACGCTGATAGTGACAGAATGATAACCAACTACGTTAGTGATTAGTAGATCCTACAATGTACAATTATTATTCAATATGCATCTAATTCCAAGGGGTGTTATTATAGTTAGTTCTAATGGGTAAGCTACTTCCATTGTGTTATTGAGGCTACTGAAAATACCCGTTTTGCTACTTAATTTTGCTGTACTACTCTAACTCCAGTGTTACATATGTGACAGTATCTTATGAGCCTACCATTCAGGCCGTGCCCACCAAGCTAACCTCAATGGCCGTGCATCTGGCGCTGCACTGGCCCAGGAAACTTAACCTTCGCTGCAGTATTATAGATTACTAATTGCATATAATTATCCGTACTTAAACTAATCTATTCCTAACTTAAACTAGTGTTATGTGCTTTACCTTACATATTCTGCTGTTAATTATTATCCCTTAGATATTTCCTCAAAATCTTTGCTGATAGCTCGTTGGATAGATTGCTAGGAATTTCTAAGTTAATCAGGTGGTAGGTGTCATGATTGGGTAACTGTTGTCTCAGATCGGTTTCAACGTCGTTACGTGGAGGGAATGGTCTGGTATGCCCTCCAACGCTCCACAGTCACACGAAGGGGGAGCCCGCTTCCGTAACCGGCACAGATATGTCTGATAGGGACCATGTCCCGTGAGAAAGTGCATCAGATATCTACTGGGTTGAAAGTACTTAAGTTACATTCGTTCCCTGATGCTTGGGAATAGTTCGTATGTGCTTCGACCCGTTTCATCAGTCTTCCAGGACTCCTGCCACAGCTCCTCCCCTCTCCGTTTAATCGAATTTTTATTTCCTGCCTAAACCCCTAGGATCATGGCTGTCTTCCCTATTTTACCCTTGTTCTCCCAGTAGCAGGCTGCTTGCTCCTTTATTTTCATGTCAAGGGGGCAAAGCCCCATTAACACCAACAAGGCCCTTCCCAAACTAGTCCCATATACCCCAACTGAACATAATGAAATGTCCCATTGCACTCTTCGCACGATCATGGCACGTATTACTCTCGTGAGCTTGTGTAGATAAACTCCAGAGCTTTAATCGACGAGGGAATTGAGAATACTGTTATGAAGTAAGTTAACTAGATTTTCTGGGAGATGGTATCTCTAATGCCCAATTTCGATAAGATAATTGCGCACTTCAAGTGATCTTTGAGTCACGGGCTCGATAAGTGTGGCAAAGTTCCTCTTTTCGCCAATGACGACTCCTACGTAACTTGCACTGCGACGCCGGAGAACTGGTGAGCCATCCATCCTTGCAGTGGGATTTCTGTCTAGTTGTCCACTTAATAGCAAGTAGATTGACTTATTAGGGTGGATTTTCGGCACCATTGTGACTATACATTCATTACCCGTTCTACTTTAGGTCCTAGATCCTCGGTGCTACGGCGGCCAACCAGCAGAATAAGGTCGTCAGCGTAGGCTATCACCTCTACCACATAGTCGATTTGTTGTAAACTATCCAACATTGGCAGGACAGAGCCCTGTGCACACCCAACTGTTATCATTTTACTAACGCCCCCCAATGGGACGATTCCCAGACCTCCCTTCCGTCACTACAGCTCCCCGGACACCCATATAGCGGCTCTGGACATTTTTTCTCCCGTAAACAGGATAAGAGCGAAAGCCACTAAATGTGGTCAAAGGTGCCACTGGTGTCCACTATGATGCCGACTATGTACTTGTGCGGAGCTGAGCTACAGATCTCGGCCGTCAGGGTAATACCGTCAGACGCTAATCATTCCGGTCGAAAGCCAAACCCTCACCCTGCCCAGCACTCTGTGCGTTGCCAGTCTGTCAGCCAGCAACTTTTCGAAGGGTTTCCCAAGTAAGGCCAGTAAGCTTATTGGCCCTTACGACATTGCCTCTTTGGGGTCCTTGTCTGGGCCTTCCTTTATTATAGCCTCATTGGCCTTTTTCCAGATGACGGGAAATCTTTGCAGCCTTAGACACTCATTGTATAGCCTCGTGAGATCCTACAATGTACAATTATTATTCACTGATCACGGAGATCAACAATGTCTGACTTAAAAGCGTATAAGACCGCTTCGTTAAACATTAACAAGATATATAGTTTTCTTTTTTAATGACAATACGTAAAGAGATTTATATATTCTGATGATGATGATGACGTTATCTTTTTACAAGACGGGACTGACATTAAGATTCACGGCGTACCTGGAATTAAAGTTATAATAAGTTCGGGGAAACGGACGGAAATGGGTATAGCTCTTCTCAAAAAGTGGAGTTTAAGAGTCAAATACGACACCAAACTACATAACAGCGAAGGGATAGGTGGTACAATAAATAACGTAGGACTAATTAATGTCTGTGCTCCGCCAGTGTCAACTAATAGGAGGCGCAGAGCGGATTTTTTAGAGCAAATGTTGTTTCCAGTTTGGAACCCGGTAAGGGCATATAACAGTCGGGAATGATTTTAATTTATTAGTGAGTACTAAAGATCAGACTCCAAATTACTACACAACTATTGAACTGGAACGTATAATGAAAGACATACGACCAATTAACCCATGGAAACACAAGCACTGTGTGGCCCCAGGCTTCTCTCACCTAAGAAACCTTTCGGCGAATCGTTTGGATAGAATTTATGTAACGCCCATTTTGAAACACCAAATTTGCAGTCTGAAATTTGGCCTACAAGGGCACTATTAATATGTCAAAACAAGGTTATCTACCGAACCAGAGGTAAATGCAAGCTGAACGTGTCACATCTGCAAAACCCTGTATGTCAGAAGTCATTTCAAAATGTATGGAGAGAATGTGAAATCAATTTCACCTGGTATAACTCTGCTACTGAGTGTTGCCTGAAACGTGTCAAAACTAAAATAGGCGGATACTTTACTAACTACTCGCGAGAAAATAGTTTCTGGTCTAAATAAATTATAGACTTTTTCTTACACTGTGTCAGGGATTTATCCAAGGCAGATAAACGGTTATGGGAAAAAAGGAAGAATCAAGGGTATTAAAGCGAAAATTTGGATATACGACGTTAACGACTAGAAGGATACCAGTTCAGTGCGAGAGTACAAAATATAGAACAGCAGCAGGTGATATCGGTATATTGCATAATCCGTGAAAGAGAACGAGTGTCGCGTAAATATTAACTAATCTAAAAACTGACGCTGGACACTGGATGAACGCTGATAACGAGCAGCGAGACTAAGGAGGCAATCGCATAAAATTTGCCTCTTGAATGTACAATCAACAGTTGCAGGAAGAGATCATGAGTAACCTGCAAGGCACAGCAAGCCATCCGGAAACGCAAATTCTTATTTAAAGAGGGCGTGGAAGATGAAATAGGTGAGAGCTTGAAAAATAAATCTCCATTATCAGATCGAATTGCGGCAGAATTTTGTCAAATATTCTGCGAAATCATGGAAAACCAGTTTATGCTAATCTTTAAGGAACTTTTGAACGCACATAACTAGTATTAGTACCCAGAAACACTGGCGCTAAAACATTATTAAATCTGCGATCAGTAATGCAGTCAAACAGCGATTATAAAATTTTCAGTCGCACACAAGCCTAAAACTACAACACAAAACGTCACCAGCTTCTGCCAGACAAGTGTAGGGAAATACAGAAACATTCAGTAGAGCTTATGAAACTGCAGGGAACTAACTATATAAGATGTCTGCTAACTAAAACGTGCAGTAGTATCACTAGATTTTGAGAAACTGTTTTTCAGAGTTAGTCATCAATACATCCTCCGTATTACGTGTGCGATGGGTTTTCCTCCTCACATCGTTGTTATCATATGAAATACACGAATAAATAAGTCAGCCAAATTTGTCATTGATGGCCAGATTATCCGACCAATCGAAGTCACTAGCTCCATTTGCAGGGGTATCCGATGTCTACGGCTCTCTTTTCCATCGCAGTTGAACCCCTGCCCTTCCCTCTGATTAAATATTTACAAGATCTGGAAATCAAAGGAGAAAAATAGTAATTTATGTGTACGCCGATTACGTTGACTTCCTGATCACGAACGGCATTGAGGTCGACACCGCATTGCAGATGATGACAAAATACGAGAAGACATCCGGCACAATGTTAAACAGAATAACGTTCAGCAACTTAAGCACTGGCTGCAGAATAGGGGTGGAAGCTGAAGGACAGCTGAATTACAACCTGAAACATTTAAGCATTGACTTTAAACACAACAATCCGCAAATAGCTACTGCGAACTATAATTGAAATTTGTAACCAGCAAACATCCCTGTGGGCGAGAACACAGCAAGGGACAATTGCATAAACTACAAAAAGTAGCAGTGGCTAATATTTACATCATGGCAAAAGTAAACCACATAGCACAAATTTTGCCGTTATCTCTGAACGAGGCCGAAAGAACCAAGTCGACGTTAGGTCACTTTGTGAACAGTACTTGCCTCTTTAAAGTTAACGACGATCCACTGACGCCGTCCACAAAAAGAAGCGATTTATAGTTTATCGCATGAGAAGAGGCTAAGTTTCGTAAGGCCATGGAATATGGGCGATCATCAGTTTTTAGTTTCTATACGAGTAGGAGGGGAATTTTATTTTGTTCTATAAGGAAGCCTAAGATCAATGAAAATGAGACACTATATGCTATTTGCGTGAGAAATGTGAAATTTTTTAAGGTTCAGCAGCCATATTTGGTGTGGAAGGACACATTTATTAATTTACTAGTTTATAAGATTTTTACGTTATTGTTTATCATTATTTCCCTTATATTATATTAAGAGTCAACATTTTTCCATTACAGAAAATTTGAAATTTCTCCATAAGAAGCAAACAGAAGGAAACACTTCATTTGAAATGTTAATGAAGAAGTAGTTCTATTTCATTTGGAGATGAGTTCCGAAAAATGAGGAATATTATTTTCCAAACCGAAGCTTAGAATTCAATGTCATCACTTTTACATATCAATTGAGAGGTATCCGTTTCTACATACATGGCGTAAGAAGCCGATGCCGATGAAGGAAGCTGGACTATTGCAATGACGGGCTGTGGGGATGTATGAACACAAAGAAAAACGACTGGTACCACATGTCGCATGAAACCGAAAGGTTGTGTTATCGAATCCTGGATGGGTCACCTTTTAGCCTAGCACTCTCTTCTCAGTAATGTAGAGATACGTATTTCGGAAGTATGGCGACAAATTCAGATTGCCAATTTCTGCTTCTCTGACATCAGTAATAGCAATTCCCACGGTTAATTAACGGCAAATTTTTCGATGAACTGGTAGTGCGTATCGCAGTAACTATGGCCAAGGATAACCACTCACCATCAGGCTGTGATGTGAAACAATTTGATATAATCAAATTTTTTAGTCAATAGTTTCCCTGAAATCGTTTGTGAACAGCTGCATGTGAATTCTACATATGTCGTGTTTTATATTTTTTGCCACATGTAAAACGTTTTTAGAGAAACTACTTCAGCAACTCTGTAAGACTTAGCAGCACAGCATATGACACATATTTTAGCCTTCTGCAAAGTAGATTTTCCGAAATAATTTTGCCACTGCGTAAGGTTATGAATAAATTTCAGAGAAAAATAGTAAGTAATTAAATATCATCAATCTCACATGACACATGAGATGTAAGCAGCGCATGGGCAGACAGTTGTCTGGAGGCATGAGTGTTATATTCATTAATGTTAAGCTGGTCTCCTGTTGGCGTACTACCGTCGTGAGCACCTATGGAAATGCTTGAAGAATGGTGAAAAAACGAGTAAGGCGTATAATATTGGACGACCACGTCTCATCACAAAACGTAGAGGCTGGAGGATTCCCCACTGTGTGATCCACGATAGGCAGCCGTCAGTGACAGATCTGACAACAGAGTACTGTGCTGCTGCAGGCACAAACGTTTCAGGGTACACCGATCAAAGGCCATTGTCGAACATAGAGCTCCACATCACACGGCCTCTATGTGTCCCTGTGTTGACCCAACGACATAGTTAGTTGTGATTACAGTTGGCGAAGCATCACTGAGTTTTCACTGGAGATCAAAAGAAACGTGTCACCCGTCGAATTAATCGTATTTCTTGTTACACCAGGTCGATGGATGGGTCCTTACACGCCATTATCCAGGAGAATGGCTGCACGAAACATGCACTGTGCCACAGATGCAGGTCGGTGAGAGCAGAATAATATTAAGGGGTGCACTGAGTTGAGCTCGCATGGGATCTATAGTGGTAATCGTAGGCATCATGACAGCAGCTAAGTATGTGAACATTATCATGAACCACCTGCATCGCTTAATGCTTGAAGTCTCCCACTATGGCGCCGACATTTTCCAGCTGGATAACTGTCAGCGTTTCAAGGTCAGAATCGTGCTTCAGTGGTGTTACAGGCATTTAGTGAACTCACGCTGATATCTTGGCCAGCAAATGTGCCTGATCTGTACCCATTAGAACACATATTGGGCGCCACCTGCGTGTCAGTAAACCACTATTTCATAATGTAAGGGAATTGCTTAACCTGTGCGTACACATGACATCTGGTGCCACATACTTATGAAATCCCGTCGAGGACTTGCAGAATTCATGCTACTGCAGAACATATGTTGTATTGTGTTTGAAGAGTGGAGCAACAAGCTGTTAAACAGGTGTTCATTGGCCCATTGATGTAAATACTGTATGATAATCATGTGTGTATACTTCGCGCTCGCGCGCGCGCGCGTTTGTGTGTGTGTGTGTGTGTGTGTGTGTGTGTGTGTGTGTGTGTGTGCAGTTCAGTATGCATCTGTAGCTGACTGGGGTGGCGCGAATTAAAAAAAGGAAACAAACGTGCTTGATGGACATGTTATAGTTATGTTCTACAGCACTCTCCTTGTGAACCTGTGATGTATTGTCGAGACTCATTGCTGCAATTGTTTATCTTGTTCTCTTTATAGGAGAGTTCTTCACCGGGCCACACAAAGAATTTTGTCCACATCTGGATTCGAATCAAGGGAGGTATGAAGCTGAAAGTTGACACATCTGCCTTGCTGTTGAAAAATTATCTCACATATACGAGGTTGCTTCCTCACGTCCGTCATATATGGAGGCTGATCTGAGGAACTGGTGTAGTGATTTAGGTTTGGATATGACTAATCGGTACCATGATTTAGGAGGAAGATTCTTATACATAATCCATAAAAACGCTTTAAGTAAAAGAAAAAAAATCTACGCAACACGATGGAAGTATCCAAATGGGATGAAAATCGGTAGGTGTGATGTACATGTACAGACAAGCATATGATTACGATTTCAAAAAACTGGACAATTTGTTCAAGAGCAGGAGCTTCACATGTTGAGCAAGTCCATAACACGATTGTCCAACTCTTGCCTTTATGAAAGCACTTATCCGGCTTGGCATTGATTGATAGAGTTGTTGGATGCCATCCTCCGATATATCGTGCCAGATTCTGCCCAGTTCGCGAGTTAGATCGTCTAAATCCCGATGTGTCCATAACGCTCCAAACGTTCTCCACCTGCGAGAGATGTAGCTACCTTGCTGGCCAAAGTAGGATTTGGCAAACACGGAGACTAGCAGTAGAATCTCTCGCTTTGGACAGGCAGCCATTATGTTGCTGAAATATAAGCCAAGGATGGCTTGCCACAAAGGGTAACTAAACGGGGTGTAGAACATTATTGACGTACCGCTGTGCTGTAAGGGTGGCGTCGATGGCAACCAAATACATCCTGCTGTGAAAAGAAGTCGCAGCCTACACCATGTCAGACCATAACTCCTGGTTATCTGGCAGTATGGTGAGCGACTGTCAGGTTGGTTTTCCATCGCAGTCCGGGGCATTGTGACGTACAGCGTTCCACCGCTTCAATCTACAGCGAACGTTAACGCTTGAACAGAGCTGAGGACAGGCTGTGCTCTGAGGTTCCCAGACGCCGAACTCCCAGCTCGCCGAACTCCCAGCCTGCCCAACCCGTGCCAAACCAACGTATACTAAGCACGCAGGTGGTGTGTACCAGAAAAATGTCTTAGGCACAGCAAGTTTTACAGCATGTTTGGCTTATAACCTAACTAAGTGCCGAGCAAGTCGGCGCAATGTTTACCACCCTGGATTCGAATCAGGTGGACGATGGTTCATATAACCGTCTTGCCAGCTTGATTTATGTTTCCCTTATTTCCCTAAGTCGCTCCAGGGACATATCAGGATTTTTATTTTCAAAAGACACAGTCGATTTCTTTCCTCATACTTAACAAACGATCCGAGCTTGTTTTAGTCTCTAATGACCTCGTTGTGGACGAGGCATTAAAACCTAATCATCCTTCCATCTTTCTTTCGAAGCTACGTATATACAGTAATTTCGATTGAATGTGCAAACAACTTATAACGATGTAATGAATGAATACTTATAGTTAGATACATAATTAACAGAAGTTGTAGGTTTTCAGGACAAAATACGATGATCTCATGTCATTTTTAACCGACACTGAGTTCCACGTCGAGCATATTTGGACGATGGTAGGGGCAGTTGTGATCCAAAAAGGTG
This sequence comes from Schistocerca serialis cubense, assembly GCF_023864345.2. NCBI lineage: Eukaryota > Metazoa > Arthropoda > Insecta > Orthoptera > Acrididae > Schistocerca > Schistocerca serialis. Next base: position 756,986,583 of record NC_064640.1, on the reverse strand, counting down.
GCACCGTTTCAAAAGGAGAGGTATCTGCGCAGAGTTCATAGTATAGGAGAAAACTCACTTGATTAATGTGAGAGTAAGGAGTGAAATGCTGCACTTCTGGAACAAATCCAAACTCGGTGTCATGGTATTGTATTTTCGCGGAATCTTATCAGTACATTCTAAAACTTGTGGTAAAATTTTTGGTGCGCACTAGACGAAATACTTCCTTCAGGGCAACATAACAGTGCCAACAGTAAATATTTTCAGATTTCCATATCAGTACTAGGAACAATTACATGTTAAGATACATATGTAGAGTCTTCGGAACATCGCCGATTATTGATGATGTCTTTGAAGCAATTTGTATTACGTTGCTTCACACAAAATATTAAGACTTTCGGCGCTGACATGATGCACAGACTATAGCTGTTGACACTATACCCCTGTTACAGGTCCTCACACAACATTAGTGTCGTGAGTGGATGAAATGGTAACTTAGATATTCCATCGTAAAACGACTTCATCGGCGATTTCAGGTCTTTGCAGCAGTTATTTTAGACGCCACTAGAAAGAGAATTACAACAGATTAATGTTAAGTGTCTTCCGAGGTCAGCCATGTTGACCAAATTACGTCAATGAAGAAGTTTCCAAAAGGCTCCACAAAGGAAATTTCAGTGTGTTTGAATAAAATATTTTGACTTCTTTGGCCTTATATAACAACACTACATGTTTGTCAGAGAAGACGCATTACATGAAGGTTAATATCAAGTCATGTGTAGACAAGACAATAAAATGAATCATCTCATGTAAAAAGTAATTGATTGGTTATGATTATTATCACCTTCAGTCATTTAAATTTCACCGCAAGATAGTTACCCGCGCTATGCTTTCTCAAGCATTAATGACTTAAGATAAATAAAATTTAGTTTCAGCTTCAAGTTTTCTAGTATTATTCATCCAGCTCCTGTTACAACGTCTTCTGGATTTTTTTTCTTGTCTTAGTACGCAGCACAAAACTGCGGTGGCCCATCTTCTAATCTAGACGCTCAGCTACGTGCCCCATCCATATCCGTGTCATCTTCAGTTACGTCTCTTACTCCAGCTAGCGTCAACATCCATTTGTTGGTTGTCTGTCTCCACCAGTAATACCCAACACGCAACTCTAGTTCACACAGTGATGCACTGTAGTTCCTGGGTGTCCTCCAGCTGAAAACTCAATGCCCCAGTGCCAGACTGTTGTCTGTCAGAGCTTGAGACAAAAATCAGTTGTAATTTTTCCGTTTGTTATTAAATTCATTTTATCAATCGTATTCTATTTATCATCACGTCTACCCTTCTGTTTGTTTATTTTCTTGTGCACCTAGTTGACATCCACAATTACTCTAAGTGTAAACCCTTAGAAACAGGTTGTTTACCTTAATGGTTGACATGTACTGGTCTTGTTTAATTGCTTTGGAGACCTACTTTCAAATTTATTCTGTTAAATTCAGTGCCTTGGGAAATTCATCTGCACCAGAAGAAATGTCATAAGTAAAATGAAAGTGCTTCAGATATGTTTACTTGCCATATATTTCTCCTCAGTTAGGCAGTTTGAAGGTCTCAAAACTCGCTCTAGAGCTGTTGAGAATAATGTTTCACTCATTCTGCCTTAGTCCTCATTCAGTTATGGCTCTCCCATTACCCCCATAACGTCTAATGGAAGCGGTGACATGACATGTACGAGTTGATTTCATGAAATAAGTTAATCATTATTATAGCAAGCCAAGTACCGTTTATTGAATGCTGCACTACACTTCTAAATGACACACATACATGACACTATTCTTCAACATAGTCACTAAGTCTCTGTAAACCACAATCGGAACATTCTACCACTCATTCGGTTCCTCGACGACTGAAATCCACTCCTTGGACACAGAGCCATTCTGGAACCTCTTTGTGAACGTTCTCATCGTTAGAATATCTTTCTACACCCAAGATGTACTCTCAAACTGTAGAAAATATGTGTGGCGGATCAGCATCACCCACGTCTATACAGCCTTGATAAAATTTCAGGAACTAAATCACTACGGCTGGACACGATATTCCATTTGGTCCATACACCGCCGGGATTTCTCAATGAATCTGTGTGCAGTTTAGACGTTTTGCCCACAAGAATAGTACTGTCCCACTTACTACAGCTTTGGAATACGTTTGCAGTTGCTGCGTCTTTTCTCCGCCACACTGTGATGCAGCTGTTATCTGCACCGCAGCAGAAGTGTGTCTGTAGAAAACGCATAACATTTACCCTTTTTCGACAATGCGACAGTCGTGTTGTGTTCCGGATTCCAAATGTGCACGGGTAGCCAGAATATTATGACCGCCGATCTACTATCGACATAAACACGTCCAGGAGGTAGCAGCGTCGCCTGGTGAGGAGTGACTGCTGATAAGGCACACTCACGGTGCATGTAGTACCAGCGAGAGCGCTGTCAGTGTGTAGAATGAGGAAGGCGCGCCATGTATCGGAGTTTGACCGAGAGCTGATTGTGATGGCCCGGAGGCTCGGTACAAGAATTTAGGAAATTGCGCGACCCGTCTGGAGTTCGAGGAGTGCTGTGGTGAGTGTCTACAACACGTGGCGAAACCAAGGTGAAACGATGTCCAGACGTCGTGGGGTTGTATGGCCACCCCTCATTATTGATGTCGGACGTCTTAGTCTGGACAGGCTGGTAAAACATAGCAGGCGGCGAACTGTTGCAGAACTAACACCAGAATTTCAAAAAAATTTATTTCCGTACAGAGTGCAACTGTGTCTGAGCACAGAGATCACCGAACACTCCTAACGAAGGGCCTCTGAAGTTGACGACACATGCACGTGCCAGCGTTCACAGGACGACATTGGCTACTACGTCTGAAATGGGCATGTGACCTTCGGCACTGGATGTTGGCTCTGTGGCACAGTGTTGCATGGTTTGATGAATCCAGATACGTTCTTCATCATGTCAATGGGAGGGCGCGAATCCCTAGTCTTCCGGGTGAACATCTCCTTGACAGCTACTGCGGAGCGGAGTAAGCTGGCGGCGGCTCCATTATGTTCCTGGGAATAATCGCGTGGGTATCTATGGGTTCAGTGAAACTCGTACAAGTTACCATAACTGCCAAGAAGTATCTTACACTGGTTGAAGACCACGTACAACCCTTCATGGCGATCATGTTTCCTACAGCAGTGGCATTTTGTAAGAAGATTATGCGCCATGTCACAAAGCCAGGAGTGTGATGGAGTGATTCGAGGAACACAGTGGCGATTTCCAGTTGATGTGCTGGCCACGAACTCATCAGATCTGAACCCGATCAAACACATCTGAGATATGACTGAACGTCGCGTCAGAGGTCATCTTTCTCCGTCCCGGGATTTGTGGGAATTAGGTTACTTGTGTGTGCAGATGTGGTACCAACTCTCTCCAGCGACCTACGATGTTCTCATTGCTGCCACGCTTTGACGCGTCACCGCTGTTATCCGTACCAAAAATGGACACACCGGCTGTTATGTATGTGGTGATATTGTTCTGGCTAATCAGTGTATATTTGTGATTTCATGAAAACTGATGGAATCACTGTCTTGTGTCACTTGGCTTGTTGGTACAGATATTTCAGAAATTCTGTCAAATGGTCAGGATATGTGCTATTTTCTTGTTAGTACCGTATTTCATAAATTCGCAGGTCGTTTTTGCTTTATCCACTTGTAAATTCAACATTTCCTTTGCTCTAGTATAATAAAATGTCCATTTTTATTCGCTTAGGCATAATTTTAAGAACTGAGTGACGGCTGTTAGCATAGCGGTTTTTTAGTATCTTTCTGTCTGTCTTGTGAATCGGAACAGCTATAACATTGTTCAGTTTCGGGACTTTGTCTTGTTTGGCAATCCTTCTGTAAATAATTTTGCAATACCGTTATGAATTACTTTTCCACCCATATTTTAACTCCTCTTGATACGCCATCTCACTCAGGCACCTTTCATTTCTTCTTACCCTGAAAGGCTTTTTACACAATTTATGTAGAATGCCGACCGAAGTATTTTAAATTTTCATTAGTAAATGTGTTTCTTCATGACTTGTCTCTCAAAGTGCCAACGTATTTAATTATATCTGTTGGAAGTTTCTGTAGCCGCAGCTGCATTTACTGATGAAACGTGATGTATGAGCAACTTAATTTTCTGCTTTGTTTCCTCACACTTTTATTTTTTGGGTTGTTTGTCGTATCAGATTTACTTTATACCTACTTTCATTCTCTGGAAAATATTTTTGGGTAGTTTTGTTTAATGCAACGTATTCTGTCCTGTTATTATTCTGGATTGCTTAAAAGTCTCAGATTATATTTAATAACAACCACGTGTAATTTGAGATTTTCTTTGTTTTTCCTTCTTCATACCTGTAACATACGTATAAATGAGCCTTTTTGAAAAATGCCGTTCTTGTCGACATCTGGATGGTCATCATTATCTAAGACAATAAACGAGCTAACTAAATGTTGTATACTTCCCTAGCATGACATAGTTTTTCTCATTTTATAGTAGTTCTCTTGTTGAGTTTATCTGTTTCCAGATTTTTTCTGTGTGACCCTTTGTCGTAAGAGTCTATCAGCACTTTAAGTTCTAAAGTGGTTTACGACCGTCGTATCCATAAAAGTTCCGTAATGTTTGATAAAATAATGACAGTTCAATTTTTAATTTCAGTGGGTCCGCGTTGTCTGAGGCTTCCGCAGAACTTTGTTGGTAATCGTACAGCATACCATGGGGACTGAGTAGTGTTAACTCCGCAGGAAGCTGCCTGAGAGCTGGCTGGATTTATTTTCTCCCTTAGGGAAGTCGACTTCACGGCACCGCTGTAACACTCCCCGTCATATGGCATGGGGTACAATTCATCTAGCTTAGGTGACCCTGCAAGTAAATATTGTACTGCTGATGTGACCAGAGATTTCGTCGAAAAGCACAGACTTCCTGACCACCAACGAAGTGCCATTGATTTGGTGCTGTACATGGGAGAGCCCCACACAAACATTTCGAAAATGTTATATTTATATACCAACCAAGGACAGGAGATGTAAGAAAAGACAGAAGAGAAAGAGATGTTCTATTGGATACTTGGTGGTTTCATTTAATGTTTGATTCACTGTGAAAGGAAGAGTTAAGGAAAAATTTGGTATTCTTATCGGTAAATTGCGCTAACTGGTGGCATTTTTCGTTTCTATTCTCACTCCCAGACATTTGCACAGAGACATCGTTTTAGCGTGGAGGTTTTTTTTTTTTACATTTAAATATCTCATTACCATTCAGTGCTCGGTCTGTCAGCTTCTGTAAATCCTCGTAAAGGTATTTTACATTCTTGTCAGTATGTTACCACCATGTAGCATTGACTTGAATGATTTAGACCCAGGATTTTGAGCTGCCGAGATACTTAGCTCATGAAAAATAGGATGGCATAATTTTCTTAACGATTGAGAGTCAGTTTTTGAATTTGATTTAACGTTTGAGACTTTTATCCTTTGAAGGGAAGCGTCACGCTGGCGAAACCATATCGTTAGACGAATTATGTGTCAGTATCCACATAATACTGACCCTGCCAAGTGCAATATCCTGTTCGTTTTACTGTTTAAGTTGCTTCTGACATTCGAACGAATGGTTGCAGTTATGGATTCTAATACACGTTGCTCAAACATGGCAATATGGAAAGCTTTCTAAGATAGTTGCATTAGAGTCTAAATTAGGTGATTGTATGTTTTTACAACCAGACTGGAGCACCGCCTTATTTTAAACATCTCAGTGGAATAATATGGCTAGATATACACTATGGTGACAAAAGTCATGGGATACCTCCAAATATCATGTCGGATCTCCTTTTTCCCGGCGTAGTGCCGCAACCTGACGTGACACGGACTCAACAAGTCTTTGGAAGTCTCCTGCAGAAATATTGAGCTATGCTGCCTATCTAGCCGTCCATAACTGTGAAAGTGTTACCCGTGCAGATTTTGTGCACGAACTGACTTCTCGATTACGTCCAAAAAATGTTTGATGGGATGCATTTCGCGCCATCAGGATGCCAAAATCATTCACTCGAACTGTCCAGAATGTTCTTCGAACCAGTCGCGGACAACTGTGGCCTGGTAACATTGCGCAATATCATCTATAAAAATTCCATCTTGGCTTGGGGATATGATATCCGGAGATAGCTCTAAGTAGACGAACATCAACTGTTTCTATTCAATGATGAGTACAGACTGACTAGAGAACCCAGTCCATTCCATGTCAACACAGCCCACACCATTATGGAGCCACCACCAGCTAGCACTGTGCCTTGCTGACAACTTAACTCCTTTGGATCGTAAAGCCTGCGCCACAATTAAACCCCATCATCAGCTCTTACTAACTGAAATCGGGACTGATCTGCCTAGGCCACGGTTTTCCAGGCGTCTAGGATCAACCCGGTTTGGTAAGAAAGGTGGTGCAAGCAATGTCATTCTGCTAGCAAGGGTACTCGCGTCGGTCGTCTGCTGCCGTAACCCATTAACGAAAAATATCACCGCACTGACCTATCGATTACGTTCGTCGTACGCGGTTACTTTACCCCTTCTTGCTTGTCTGTCAGCGTTGACAGCTCTACGTAAGCGCTGCTGATCTCGGTCGTTAAGTGAAGGCCGTCGGCCACTGACTTACCGGTGATGAGAAGTCATCCCTGAAACTTTTGTACTTTGTGCACACACTGCACACTGTGTCTCTCGGAATATTGAATACCCTAATGACTTCAGAAATGGAATGCTCCGTACCTCCCGCTCCAACTACCAATCCGCGTTCAAAGTCTGTTAAATCCCATCGTGCAGCCGTAATCACATCGGATATAATAACGTCGGAAACCTCTTCATATGAAACACCTGAGTAAAAATTTCGGCTCCGCCAATGCACTGCCCCTTTTACACCTTGTGAACGCGATACTACTGCAATCTGCCTATGCGCATACCTGTATCCTACTAATTTTATCACCTCAGTGTAAACACTTCTGGTATGGCCTAGGACTATAATGATTTCCGTTAGTTTGGAGCAATATTATGAGCTACATATCCCCTTGTACACATGCTGGTAAGCGGTTTTGAAGCAGACTGAAGTTGTACGTTCGGAGTTAACGGGAGATTTCACGTAGAATATTGGCGTCTTGTTTGTTTCATGCATTCCATATATCGCTGCGACGCTGTCATAGTGTCCTGACTGACACTGGTATGTAAAGCTCATGTACATAAATGACATGAAAGAAGCTAACAACACCTTCATCAAGAGTTAGTGCCAGAAATATATACGGTGTGTTGTCTCCATGTCTATAACTTTTTATTGTTCTGTCTAATGTGGGTTCGTACTATTAACGTCATGCATTTTTATTTTTAAAAAAGGTTTAAAGGTTTTTCGGTATTGGAGCACACCATCAGCTACCATTTTAAGGGAGCATTTTATAACGTATGGTGCTTTACACTGTAATAAATTAGAACTGGCATGGTTTTCTGATGATTGTTGATTGTATTCAGTTTTTGATGGTTTGGACTTGGAGATTGAAAAAGGTAGACCTTTACACTGCAATCAGTTTTCATAATAGTGTGTCGGCTTAAATTGCTAGAATTATTTTATAAGATTTTACTGCCATGACCAGTACGTGCCCAAAGATGTTCGTTAATCTTAAGCGAAGCACAGCCATGTACTGCCACATGCTGCCGACGCCCAAAATGGCATGTTTCACTGACGAATATATGGACATTGAAATTTCATCTCCTGTTCTTTTTTCCAAGTGTTTCAGGAATGTTGCACTCCACCAACTACTATTTTAGGGGGAAATGATAATATATGATTTCCTACAATAGAAAACTGTAGTTGGCCTGGCTTTCTACCCAATATCGGAGTTTGTTCCCCTATCGTTGATTTTGCTTTTAAGGCCTAAAAATATGAAACACTATGCTTTAAGCAGCTTTGAAATGAACTTATTGGCTTCGTTTTCAAGATTTTCTGTTCTCAGTATAAATACTGTGAGCGCCATATTCATGAACGTATATGTTGCCCCTGTGGGTGCCATCAACTGATACGAGCATGAAGATCAAGTTGGCTTTGTTTTTTATTTGATGTTTACCGCGAAAAAATATTTGAAGTCAGAGTCATATCCACAGCTAAATCAATAAACTACTTATTGTTTCTTAATGATATTGCCACATTTGAATGTAACTTTTAAGGATTCGCAAGTAGAATTTTTTTTCTAGCAACATGTAATAATTTACATATATCTGGCAGTAATGAGCATTTAGAGTGAGGTGTAGCATTGGAGGGAAGCTGAAATTAACCTTTCTAAACTGACAGGGTGAGAGCAATCATTATAATGATGATAAGTAGGAGTTATGATTAGTTTCTGGGAAATGTTTGTGGATAACCTGACATAAGAAGCTTTTACATGAGATTAATATAAAAATCGTTGTCTGTTCTGCGCAAAATTTTAATAATGTGGATCATCAGTGAGTGTGAATGTGAGTGTTTATTTTTGTTAATCTGCTACGTTTAGCTTTACGGGATGAGACGCGTTTCTGAAATATCTTATTTGCCAAGTCAATTTATTCATTAAAATGATTCGGGAGGGGGAGTCTGAGGAAATGCCTCGCACAGCTTTCCGCTACCCAGTTATTACGATGTGAGTCCGAGCGAGTTACAGTCTGCCCCAAAAAGCTAATACATACAGTTACAGAGTCGTGCGAGGTCAACTTATTCTGCACCAAGAAGCCTTCGGATGAGTGTCCCAGAGAGCTGATTGCAAGTAAACGAAATTCTTCCCAAGGGTAGGGTCGTATTAGCTCTTTTCAGTAGCAATATCAGTCGTCGTCATCTGCATACGTTACAACCAAGACTGCTTACGTAACATACAAATGTAGGAACTACACAACAGAGGCTGATGATCAATGGCTCCCGTTGCAGTATTTCTGGACCTACGTTCTCGTTACCTGCCAGCAACGCTGACCTGTGGGTTCATACTAATAGTGTTGGCATGGGTGATGAAAAGTTGGCCTTGAAGAATAGCAGTGAGACAGTGTAAATATCAGGAATCAGTATGTGAGCTCCAGGATTATGAAATAGTGTAACTAGTGTTAAAATAAAAATAAAATCGAAGACTGTAGGCAGTCAGCAGCCGAACTAAAGTTCTTACCCAGGGAATACTTCTTTATCAAGTCAGAATATCAATGGACCGAATTTTTCCAAGGGTAGAAGAAGCAATTAATCATTAAGATCGGTCCTAATTACACAACTACTACGGTATGTCAATTATTATCCGTAATTAAGTTATATTTTTGTTTATTTTGGCAATAGTGTCGTTTTACATTGATTACGCATGCTTTGTTTATTTGTTGTTATATCTTTGCAATTTTCAAGCTGCTGGGTTAGTTTCGTGCTGTTAATCATGGCTGCTCCGCAGTCTATTTGCACCAAAGAAGAGCAACGTTCAGTGATCCGTTTTTTGTGGTCGGAAGGCGTAACAGGGGTCGAAATTCATCCAAGACTTTCAGTACAGTACGGGAACAGTGTTTTGCCACAACGACGTGTCTACAAATGGACTGAAAATTCCGAAATCGTCTCACAAGTGCTATGCACTATGAAGGAGCCGGACGACCGCTTACCGCCACAAATAAAGAAACCATTGAGCGTTCACGTGAAATGATTCTCCTAGACAGACGGTTAACTATTGATGAAGTGGCACATCGTCTGCAAATTTGTCACGCTTCTGTCTATGAAAACATCCACAACAGACTTGGGTTTCATAAAGTTGGTGCAAGACGGATCCCAAAACCTCACACAGTTGCATAAACAAACGCGCTTGTTCATCTGCAAAAGAACATTTGGATCGCTATGGTAACGGAGGGGACAACTTCTTAGACAGGATCATTACAGGTGACAAAACATGGATCCATCATTACGTGCCAGAGAGTAAATGGCAGATTTTGGAAGGGAAACAGCGAAATTCGCCATGCAAGAAAAAGTTCAAGACCAAACGTCCGCAGGAAAACTGATGCTTACGGTTTTTTGAAACGCACAAGGTCCAGTACTGGAACATTGTGAGGAAAGAGGCACAAAAATAAATAGAGTACGTTACAGTGAGATGCTTACTGCCAGGCAAAAGCCAGCAATTCTAAGCAAACGGCGAAGATAGTTGTCAAAAGTTGTTGTGTGGGAGCACGACAATGGCCGCCCGCATACTGCTACTCACACTGCTGAAATGTTCCAGAAACTCAAATTTGAAGTACTGGATTATCCTCCATATAATCCCGACTTGCCCCTTCTGACTACCACTTATTTGGTACACTCAAACAGGCATTAAGGGGCCGTCGATTTTCCTCGGACGAAGCAGTGAAACAAACGGTGCATTCTGGCTCGCACCTCAACCGAGAACCTTCTTTTATAAGGGCATCAGGAAGCTTGTACAACGATGGACCAACTGCGTTGAAACTCCAGGAGACTATGTCGACAAATTTTGTTCTTGTAAGTTTCCTATTTCATTACAATTAAATTTTATAACTATTTTGCAGATAATAATTGACTTACTATCGTATATGCATAATGGTACACAAGGAATGCCTAAAATACAGCTCAAAAATTGACGATGGCATACAACTGGTGCTATCCAGTTGGGATAAAACTTCACAATATTACTCATAACTAGTTACAGGCATACTCTACCGTTCACCTACAAGCCGCAGGAGAAAGACTGGAGTGGAAGGTACTATTTCTTCTCTTCTTTCTTTTTTTGGTGGGAAATACGTTCAACTGACAAGGTGTTGGTGTTGGACAGAGAGGAGCTCAGTAAGTGTATTACCTGTAAGGGTACACCAGAGGACTTTATCTATCACTGTTTAACATCGTAAATAGCTACAGATGCCTGCTCGACGATCACCTTGCAGCCCAGATAATCAAAGCCAATACACACTACCGCAACCGATGGAAAATGCATCACTGTTCTAATTACACATCGAAATTTTCGTGAAAGAAACAAGCACTCGTAATGACACTGTCATAGTGCACCAAATGCACCAAATGTACTGGGGAAAATCGTCGTGCCAAAAGACTGCAGAGGGGGAGGTAGTGGAGCACACACTCTCCTCAATATGTGCTCATGAACTAACAAACTTCGAGGCTGTCTTACCCCCACCAGTCCTCCCCCTCCCTCTGTCCCTCCCTCTCCCCGCCATAGTTAGGGATGGAGGCCTGTTCTGTGTTGGTGGTCCACAGAGGAATCCTTCTAGTGGCACTGACAAACTGTCTCCAGTCTGCGGAAATCAGTCACAGATACACAAAAGACCAGAAGCGGATTGTTCTTGCAATCTGTTAAAATTATTTCTCGGAAAGGAGCAAAAACGAAATTCAGGAGAACTATCAAGATATCTTTCTCAAACGTCTACTGCTTGGAAAACAAGCTGCCCGCCACCTCTGCTGACAAGAGCCCCTTCCATAACTGCGAGCACAGTCTTCCGTAGCTGTGGGCAAAGCAGCCTGCAATGCGGGGCATTTGGCCAGATGCGTAATCTGGCAGTTCTTCACTAACACAAAAGGCTATAACGCCAGCTTCCTGCAGAACCAAATGAGATGAATGAGGCTAAAATGTAACCATGCCCTGGTCGGGGCACAGCTGTGCAGGCACACACACACACACACACACAGACACACACACACACACACACACACACACACACACACACACACCACCCGCACAAGTGCACGTCGTTCTATGTGGGAAACACTGTGCTGGAACAACAGTATTTAGCGTCAATGCATCTCGTACAGTCGAGCATATATGGAAAAGTGGAACACCATCGCGAGAATCATGAATGTTCTCTTTCCACGAAAATAGGTGCAGCTCATTTTCGTTTAGCTTTATGAGCCAAATCGGTATGGTTTTTATGTTTGACTGCAGGATACACGGTTCAGACTGCAGAGTCCTATAAATGTTCACCCTGCATAAAACTGGAAAAAAAGACTTGCACTATTTTGCTGCAAAGATTACCGAACTCCAAATCAAGAATTTAGACTGCAAAAAAAAAAAAAAAAAAAAAAAAAAAAAAAAAAAAAAAAAAAAAAAAAGGCAATCCACATCGAGCAATTTCTTTTAGCTTGGTGAACAGATTACTCGACCTGAAAGTAGCTCTTGTGTTCAGATTAGTGTCTTTAAATAAATTGTCTGTATTACAAACATTTCATATACATGAAATAACATTACAGTATGTTTATGCCATTAGCTCACATATTGGAAAAGAAACAAAATCATTTTACGTTCAACAACAGGAAACTATAGTTCAAGAGGCAGATGTTATTTTGTACGTGTCAAGTCCCGTTTTACCAATTCAGAGCTATATCTCACCTGTGATCATGAAACAAATCGTGAAAGATTATCTTGTAATAGAGGCTCCTACAACGTTTAATCACGTCTCCCTCTCTTTTCCGTTACTTCGAAACCAGTTATCATATGCGTGGTTATATTTGATAATTTTACTCCATAGCTCCCCTCCACCGACATGTCTGTAGAGATTCTACCATACAACACATTCTTGTGCTCTAGTTTCGTAAGCAATTTAATCATTACTGCCTGTTTCATGCAATCATCTCACCTGTCAGGTGAAAACATATTCATTTCAAAGTTGCAAGACAAGCTCTAATTCAAATGGTGCCTACTTTATATTTAGAGGTTAAGAAATATGAAATAACACAGAACTTGTGGTAACACCTACTTTTAAACACACAATCGTTAGTATAATATCAAAAACAGTCATGAACCTATGAGAATAGATACAGCTGATTTCTATTAGTTTTATGAGCAAAATCATTGTAGTTTTAAGAGACTATCTGAATCCAGAATTTAACCAGTTATACCATTCATAATAATAGAACCCCCTAATAGATTCTGAAGTGTCTCTCTGTTACAATAAGTTGAAAAAACTAATGCCATCTGTATGTTGACATCAAGCATTTACATATACACGTATCACTTTCATGGAGCACGTGCTGAGTGCTTGAAGTCAGTTTGCACATATTTGCGTAAAGTTTTGTCAACTGTACTGGACGAAGACCATACAAAACAGACTATTAATCACAAAAGAGGGTTCCTGTATTGTTTGTTCATAAGCAGTTTCATACAATGTTTCTTCGGCTGTAACACATCCAAGCAATGGACAACTACAGCTTTGTACACCACCATTCACTTTGTTTTTCTACTATGACCTCGAGGTCTGAGTCAGGTGCTAAACAGAAAGTAACACTTTTCCTTTCCATTGGCTCTCACGTAAGACTGAACAGTGCATGGTGCAAAGCATGCAGTTCCCACAACACACAGGTTGAAAGAAATAAAACACACAAGCGACGTTTCTTAGATATGGAAGATATCACAACATATGGAAAATGGAAGAGACTGTGTCATTGTAGAGCTTTACCAACAGTTATCACAGAGTGGTGACCTATACAGTTAATTTCATTTTCCAGAGCGATGGGGTAGTGGATTTCTCAGTGTTCCATTTTTAAGAACGTTGTCTCCTCATTCTGCAGTTATGTACATGATTACTGTTTTGGTATCGCCCATGACTGGAACACATGTGAGATAGTAGAAATAAAAAAAGGTACTGTTATCTTATTGGTCAAAAGAAAATATATGTGGAGGGCATCACAGCATATGGAAATAAGATTAGTCTGCAGGATTGAGGAACGTTTCCAACCAACTGTCAGAAGGTTGACCTCTACATTAAATCCCATGCTCCACAGCGAAAAGTAGCAGACATCCAGCATTCCGCCTACGCTCTCTCCATCTCAACCAAGTGGTTTCAGAAAACCATTATGTGGTAATCAGCAGCATTCCAGTGGACTGATAGGATGGGAACGACACTGTTAATGTGGGATGATGTACCATAGACTGCACTGCATTTGATATCGGGATAAACTTTTGGAATTTTTCCAGTAGTTCCAATATTTCAACTCCTGTCAGTGACCAACAGAATGCTTCACAATTTCCATATCGTAGCAAAATCACCCCTCCACTACTTTGCATGTACCATATACTAGATTGCAAATGCACGTCTCGGCCACATTGTAGACAGCTTGCCGAGAAGGAAACAAGTAAGCTGTAATGATCGGTATGGAGCAATAAAATTTTGAATATTAATCAGCAGCAGATTATAATTTCACATATGTGAAATGATGTTTATTTTCTACTTTCTGTTTTTATTTAGGCTATTACGTTAATTTTCTGAGAAATTAAAAACAATTATTTTGGTTTTATGAGGCTAAGTATAGTTATTTCCATTAGTCGTAAGTCCACACATCCGTAGGTATTATGCAGTTCATGATAAAAGTATATTCCACTTACTGCGTCTCTAGTTGACCACACTACTGTTGCATCTGGCAGTATGATGAATCATACTTCCCATAATTGGTGCACCAAAAGCACCAGATGGCCTCATGTATACGGAGCAGTGAATTGTAGTAGAAGGATACATCCCTTTTATTTCCAGAATAGCCCACATAAGATAATACAGTATTTGATGTGTGTTCGTATGGCGACACACAGCTAGTTTCAGTTGTTATCAAGCATGCTCAGTCCGATTAATGTCACCTGATACTATTCGCTATTCAGTCTGCTGATTAAAGGTTCGTGGAGGAAGATGTCCGATGGTTGTTGTGTGTTCGAGCATTATCATCTTGAAAGATGAACCCGCCGAGTGAATGTTGACTGTGAAGAGCTGGAGCATAGATATGAGTAAACTGTCCTGCTAGTGGCCAGCCCTCATACTCAAACGCCAACGCTGATTAAAACTGTTTGCTAGATAATCACTCGAACGTGGGACCTATGCCTGTCGTAGACTAGTGCTCACCCATGTGAAGCATACAGGGAAGACGATCCATGTTCACGTTTTTACTTCCGCCAGCACATTCTCTCTTTCCCAGCTTGATGGACAAATTACATGACCTGAGAATGTCTCTCACATTCAGATCAATGTCTGTTTAATAATCTGTCATGCAAGTGTGTATTACAAATATTTCAGGAATGTAAAATATCATTACAGAATACAGCCTTTCATACCACTTGGTCACATGTCGGACAAAACGCAATCTTTTTCACTGAGGAACAACAAGTTGTGTGTACACTATGGCAGGTACTGTTTACCAATGCCGTACTGTATCACACTGGTGTTTACAAAACAAACCGTGAGAGCCTGTCTTGTAATAGAACAACCCACATGATTTTTCCATTTCTGTTTCTTCAAATATGTCAGGACCAAATACTATCTGCATACTTCAAGTCTTTCGCGATGGCATGCGTCCATTCGAATAAAATCCTCGAGCTTTCGATGACCATCTCCGCCATCGTCGGCAGGAGTTCACTGACTGCCGGGGTTGCTAAGTTTCTCGCTTATATAGGCATGATGACTTCATCAGCAGCCACTTGTCCATCCCAACATTAAATTTACCTTCGAGATGGAGTAGCACGACAAGCTACCGGTCTTGGATGTTTTGGTTGAGCAGAAGGCAGGAGGCCAGCTTGGTCATTCAGTGTACCGGAAACCAACACACACTGATCGATACTTGAACGCCAATAGTTTCCACCACCCTGTACACAAGAAAGTGTTCCTGAACACGTTGGTTCATAGATTCAAGATTATCTCTGACGACGACCACCTACACTCTGAATTTCAGAACTTAAAACGTGTTTTCGGGGAAAATGAATACAGCAAAAGAGACATCGCAAACGCTTTCAAGGGCCGCCGACGAAAGACACCTGGTGAATCAGCAGAAGAGGTCAAACGGACTGCATTCCTGCCATACTGTGTAGCTACTAGCAGCAAGTGAGGACGTCTGCTGCAGAAACATGGGCTAGGATCAGTGTTCCGGCCCGCCCCCAAGATACTAGATATGTGGCGCCCTGTTAAAGACGACATTGCTCTTAAAGTTTCCGGCGTGTATGGTGTACCCTCTGAATGTGGCAGTATGTATATCGGACAAAAAATTCGCACAGATGCGGAGCGTTGTACTGAGCACAAGTGCCATATAAAAAAATGGGAGCACGACAAGTCGGCCATAGCAGAGCATTGCCTAGAAAACGGACATAAAATACAGTTCGAAAATACAAAAGTGTTGGCCCGTGCATGTACATACTGGGACTCTGTCATAAAGGAAGCGGTCGAGATTCGTTTAAGAAACAAAAATTCCAACAGAAACCAGGGGTACACACTCAGCAGGTCATGGGCGCGGTCGTTGGACATCGAAAGAAAGCAAAGACTGATGCACAAATTGGGAGCGGCAGTTTCAAACATGGCGCCTGCTCCTGAAGGCAGCTGACGTCACCGTTGCTGCCACGGGCAATAGCTCCGATAGTTGCCCAGGTCGACTTACGTGCGCGCGCCACATTGCGTCTTTCTGATTGGCTGCTGATGATGTCATCATGCCTATATAAGCAATAAACCGTAGCAGCCCCGGCGGCCCCATCCCGATCCTCGAATAGACGCTCCCCCGAAATATGTCCATGATTATTCCTGTGTTGACTGGAATGCCTACCGGGATACCTTCTCTACCCAGGACGATAGCCATCCCCTCACCTACCACCACCCTGATGATGTTACCCATGCCGCCTCCTTTCTCCAGCAGACCTTGTCTGAGGCCGTGGAGGCCCACGTCCCTACTGTCTCCATCCACCCGCACCGTCCCACTTTACCGCCACAGGCCATCCTCCTCCTCCGTGAATCCCGCCATCTCTACCGTGCCTTCCTTCACACGCGTGACCCGGACACACTACGACGCCACCAGCAACTACAGCGACATATCAGAAACTTGCTCGTGGCTAAACAACGCCGGGACTGGCGACAGACATGCAGACATGCACCCGTCTCAATGCTACACTTCCTATCAACTCGTCCAAGTACTGGTCTGCATTCCGCCGCCTTACCGGATCTAACCCCCCTCCCCTCCCTTCTACTATCTCCTTCATGATGACCAACCCTTCCCTGACAGCCTTAGTACGGCCAATCACTTTGCCTCCTACCTTTCCGATATCTTAACCCTCCCTGACGATACCCAGTTCGATTACTCCCTCTTCCCGGATGTCCACGATCTAACTGACACCTCTGTCCCTCCACTTGCTCCTGGCTTCCAGTACTTGGACAACATTACACACAATGAACTCAATGCCCCCATCACCACTCTGGAAATTATCCTCACACTCCACACGAAACGCAACACTGCTTCCGGTCACGATCGTGTTACCTATCGCCACCTCCATGAAGCACCCACCTCCTTCTTTTCCACCCTGACCACGCTATATAGTGTGGCCTTGTCCACCGGCTACCACCCCGACCTGTGGAAAACCTCCCATATCCTGATGTTCCTCAAACCAGACAAACCGCCACCTGCTATCTCTTCCTACCATCCCATCAGCCTTTCCTGGAATCCATCCTTACCCATTGCATCCACCAGCATCTCCTCCAGCACCACCTCGTTCCCGCTACCGAGTGTGGCTTCTGACCGTCCTTCTCTGCCGATGACCTTCTCCTTTACCTAACTCATCTCCTCTCCAAACAGCTCAACTCCCGTCGGTCCGCCATCTTCCTCTCCCACGACCTTGAGCGTTCTTACGACCGTGTATGGCATTCTGGTCTCCTCTTCAAGCTCCAAACCTTCGCCCTTTCTATCAACTACGTCCGTCTGATTGGGTCCTTTCTTTCCCAATGTCCTTCCTATGTCACCATCCATAACATGGATTCCTACATCTTGTACCCCTCCGTCAGTGTGCCCCAAGGTTCTGTCCTCTCCCCTCTTCTGTAACTTCTATATATGGCAGACATGCCACTGCCTCCACCCCCCGTCCACCTTCTCCAGTACGCCGATGACACTGCCTTCCTTGCCCTCGCCCCCACCCTGCAACGCTCCC
This sequence comes from Schistocerca serialis cubense, assembly GCF_023864345.2. Taxonomy (NCBI): domain Eukaryota; kingdom Metazoa; phylum Arthropoda; class Insecta; order Orthoptera; family Acrididae; genus Schistocerca; species Schistocerca serialis. The sequence goes on along the minus strand of NC_064640.1, from coordinate 756,968,655 downwards.
AACATCTTCTCCAATCCCATCTTGACCAGTTCACCACCTGGTGCAACCAGTGGTTGCTCAAGGTCAATCCTTCCAAGACCCAGGCGATCATTGTAGGCAAAAGCACTCCTTCCTTCCGTCTCCTCGATTTCTATATCACCCACACTCCCACCCTCAAGTACCGCTTGTCTCTCCCACCCTCTCCCACCCCCGTCCGCTGCTGCGGCTGTATTCCCACATCCCACCTGCCCTCCATCTCTCCACTCTCCATACCGTCGCCCAAGGTGGTTTCCACCAACTCCCCCTCCCTGATGATGCCCTCATCCCCTCCATCTACCCTTCCTACCTACTTTGATCCTCCCCTTCCACACCCTGTGTTTTTTCCTTAGGACACCCTCTCTCCCTTCTCTCCCTCCCCCTCTCCTCCCCCTGGGCTTCCCCTACCCCCCATAACTTCTTTCTAGCCCCTCCTATCTCCTCTGCCACTGGCATCTACACCCTCCCCGCTCCCTCCTCCACCATCTTTTCCCCTTTTGGCAGGTCCCCAGACTCATACACATCAAGTGAACATTCACGCGCTGGAGATCATCACCATCGGTTCTTTGTGTGTGCCATCGTGTTAGTGCTTCAGTGTTTTCACCACCCACGCTCCATCGTTCACGTCTGTCATTTCAGTCATCAGTGTTCGTGTACAAGTGTTGAACGTTTTTTTATTTTACTACATCTGTGAACAGCTCTGTGTTTTTTACTCACATGTCTACTGTTTTTGTCCACTATTATGTTTTGTTTTTCTGCATCTTCCTTCTTTCTATTTGTACTATCTGTGGCCAAAGAGCAGCGTAATAATGCCGTTGCCGGCCCACCTTTTGTATAATGTGTCAAAATAACAATAAAGAAAAAAAAAGCAGCCCCGGCAGTCAGTGAACTCTTGACGACGATGGCGGAGATGGTCATCGAAAGCTCGAGGATTTTATTCGAATTGACGCAGCGTAGGAACCGAGAACGTTTTATTCTGTCAGTACAGTGAGTGGTGTAGTGGACACTTGTATCCAATCCACCCAGCTGAGAACGCGCTTTCACTTTTCCACAGAAAGACCTGTATAGTGTAAGGTTAACCCAAATAAAAGGGAACCTATTGATAATGTCATAGAGTTAGATAGCAATAATTTGCTGTCTGATATTCACGAAAGTGAATTTTGACAAGCTCTGACGATTCTGAAGGAGAGATTTGTAACAGGCATCGATGAAATAATGTAGTATATCTGAAATATTTTAATGAAAAGGTAAGAAGTCTCTATTTTAGGACTGATGATGAAATTAACTGTATTGAACGGAAGTGTGCACAAAACAAAGTCCGTACACCAATTTCATTATTAAATCCAATCAAAAAGAGACTGCCAATGGTTACAAAAAAATGGTTCAAATGGCTCTGAGCACTATGGGACTTAACATCTGTGGTCATCAGTCCCCTAGAACTTAGAACTACTTAAACCTAACTAACCTAAGGACATCACACACATCCATGCCCGAGGCAGGATTCGAACCTGCGAGCGTAGTGGTCACGCGGTTCCAGACTGAAGAGCCTAGAACCGCACGGCCACACCGGCCGGCGCCAACAGTTACATAATGGAGTACAAGTACGATATGTAGTCCGTCATGGAAGCTAGGAAGACAATTTTACCCCATTGTACGGTCTAGTAGAGGACAGGTGGTGAAATCAAATTTTGTACGTTTTATAATTTTGGTACCGGATTTAACATTGTATACTGGAAATCGATATTTCATTCTGTGTGGTGCTTTAAAAATTAACTAGAAAGAGAGATTATACGCCGTGTGGTCAAACAATCGTTACTAGACGAAAAATAACTGGTAAAATTTAAAAAAATGAAAGTCTTAGAGCTATCATTTTTCACGAAACATTTTACCTCATTTTCTGAATAAAGAAGTAGTTTCGAGGCTGAGAGGACACAACACAACAACGGTTTTGATCTTTCGCGTCAATTAATTCCAAAAACGACAACTGAAATCCAAAAATAGGAAAGTGGTTGCCATTGCTGAACGAGCATTTGGAACAGAGAAATGAATACTGGTAGCCTGAAGGCTGTTATTAAGGACCTCTATGAACTGCGAGACAAGGAGAGTCTTTGCTAATTGCTTTTTCGGAGGGGTGTTGTTACTCGACGAGTGTGAGAACAAGATAATGAACAAAAAGTAAACTGCCCATGTAGGCGTGGTGGAAATGTGGGTACGGAGAAATGTCGCCAGAACGAGGACGACACTGAGTAACTCTTATCAAGGGTTCTTAAGAGTAATACTTGAAGAACAGCAACCACACAATAAATTAAAAAACGGACCTATAAGGTCCTGTAGTCTACAGAATAAGATATAATAAGCTGATGTCAAACTTTTTTGGTCAAACTGAGCATACAATATGCTGGTGTTACACCAAATAACAATTCATCGATGTCCCGAGCGAGTCCAATTCAAGAACGTTCAGATCACAAGAAATTAAGAGGGGATGTGACGACAATATTTGCAGGTATGACTCTAGGATCTGTAGTGATGATGTAAGTTTCGGTTTTCTTCTACAGAAACAATTAGAAATACTGATGATTCAAGGTAAAAACGCCATAATAGATTTCGTCCTACTGATGACACCAAGATATTGTTTCTAACGTGAACTTTGACCCTGACTCGCGGTATAATGGGAATGACAGGTAATTGAGACTGATAAGGCACACACAGAAGATAATGTGAATTATGACAATGGATTGACAGTAGCGTGAGAGTCCTAATTTTCATAACAGGTAGCAGCTTATCCTGTAGTATCACAGAAATTACAGCTTTACGTAGTATATGATATACAGTACCTAAGGCGGACATTTGTACCCAGTCGATCCTCCAATGCACTTTCATTTCCTGGTCGTAGGTAATCACGTTCTTAAACTTAGGTAACTTGGTGGACTGAGCACCCAGTATTAGCGCACAACACCGTATACACATAATAGCTGGCGTATCGTAGTTGTCCTGGAAGTCGAGACGTGTTTCGATGAAAACTAAACGTCTTATCACATCGACATCATTACATACGTCAGTGTAGTAATCGGGAGGGGGGGGGGGGCGAGGGAGGAGAAACTATGAAAAAGTGACCTGCTTAAGAGAATCACGAAAAATGGGTGAGAGACGAAGATAAAGATCTGAACTCTGCTTCCCCCGTATTGATATCCACTACTACAAATCCCTCATTACGATGACTTGCGTAGAGCAGCCTGATACGCGGTGTATTACTTTTTAAAATATAGTTAATAGCTCATTTGTATCATTTCTGCAAACAAACGTAAAATGTTCACCCTCAAGATATTCAAATCATTAAGTTAGAGCCACCAAAACTTTATTTCAAAACTGCAATAAATATCCTTCTTAAAAATAAAATTAAAATACAGAAAGTTTAATAAATTAGGGTACATTCTGAAGAGAATACAACTGATTCACGTACGCTGTATTCTTCAATGGCTTCCCGACCGCAGATATATTGCATTACTTATGGGGGCTGTCATTTACAGTCATTTTCTACAAGATCTCTAAAATGCACTTAAGTTACGTGTGAAGTTTCTGATAGAAATGGTAAAAGATAACGTCAGTGAAGTAGTCGTTCTGCTAAGCTGTCATTATCATACATGTGTATCAAAAGGAGGTTCGAACGCAGCACTTCTCCGAACATTACGATGCGTAAAGTTACAGGTTCCTAGACGTTTATGTATTTACAAAACCGATGTAGTTGTCTGATGTCTTTTATAGTTTGCTAAACAAGTCCTAATGAAAAGATACTGAAAATTAGAATCGTCTTATTTCAATCAATCAATGATTACGACGGGATCTCAGTTTTTGGCTACAACGTTACAAAGGATAAACGGCTGTCATTTGAAACTCTTAGGCTATCCTAGAAATAAAGGTAAAATTAATCTCTGGAGAGTACTAAAAATGAAGAGATATGGCTGCCTTCCTTTACGTGTAAACATATTCTTCGTCCTTATACCTGTATATGTGTTGTTTCATAAGCACATGCCATACATTAGTAACATGGTGCTCGTAATTGGCAACATACAATTCAACATATTTTATATCATCTTTATGCAACAGATGAGCTAATTCACTACTTACAAACATAAGTTTAGTACTGAACATTAGCAGCGACGAGTTTCGAAATCTTAATCAGGTTACTGCTAAATGCAAATGTTCAGCAACGTCGCTTACAAGGAACCCCTTCAGTGCGAGGTCGCTAAAGGCCAAAGATGTTTACTGCACTCGGCGCCCAACACTGGTCTACCATGAAATCACAACATTGGCTGCTAATGGCTACGGGGATGGGACTGGAGGTATCCAATGGTGAACATAGCAAGAGGCTACGGAACAAAGTTGAACTGCTTAGTCGACGAGTAATTCACAACAGTGCTACAGTGCTAGTGAAGCTGATACAAAGTGGAGCAATGGCAAAGATAAACAAAGCAAACTTGGATTTATATCTACGACAATAGTTGCTGAAGTTGACATTTCATCAGAAAGGAACCCAACGAATTTCGCAGAGTGAGACGGAAGTGACAGATGAAATACTAGCGCTGCTGCAAGATGAGTGAGCTGAATGTGTGGTGTCTTACACGATCAACTGTGCTGACAATGAACATGAGGAGTACAACGATTACGATACATGCTTAACAAGTGAAAGTGATACTGAAACAGGCGCAGTTCACCACCCCTGTCGGACAGGGAGCCACAAATCCCGTCTCCTGTGAAACGCAGTGAAGGATAATCGTTGTCGAAAGGGCGGATATGAAACGTTATTAAGTACAATGGAGATTATCCGCAACATAGTAAGATAACAGTCATCAACATATTTCGAATTAGTCCGCACCAACATAACCGTGTAGTGCTTACGAAAAACTACGGATATTCAAGGGAGGACAAGGCATACTTGGTACAAAAACTGGTGTTTGCGCGTTTCAAGGATGCTCCATGCAATTTACAGGATGAGCATGGCAGTGTTCTACTACGTAACGCACACCAAATTTCGAAGAGGTAGATTACAGAGATTTCAAGCGCAGCAGTGGATGATTCCATATTGTCAAACAGTGATACAGGGTTGCAAGACGTAACACAACGAAATTTCTAACAAAGCGGCAACTTGACGACACACAGCTAACTGCGGAATCATCCAGAATATAAATAGATGGGAGAACAAATTTATGCCATCGTTCAGTAAGGAATTTGTTTTCAACTCCGACCAATCGCGATCTGAAGTGGGCATTCATGTGGAAATAACCCTGGAAGTTAGACGAACCAAGAGACCACTAATCCACTTGTTAAGGTAGTAGGTTTGACACAGTAGTTCATACGTTTGTCACACATAATTAGGGGAAAATGCGAACGGTAAAATAAAAAAAAGTTATCCATATACCTATCTAACTTCAAATTAAACTATTAAAGCTTAAAAGAGTGTTTACATTACTTAAAAAAATGGCTCTAAGCACTATGGGACTTAACATCTGAGGTCGTCAGTCCCCGAGACTTAGAACCACTTAAACCTAACTAACCTAAGGACATCACACACATCCATGCCCGAGGCAGGATTCGAACCAGCGACCGTAGCAGCAGTGCGGTTCCGGACTGAAGCGCCTAGAACCGTTCGGCCACAGCAGCCGGCTACACAATTTCAGACGAAGAAACTAACAAGGTCTACTTATTCAGCACATGGTACTGATACAGTATGACAGTGGCTCAGTCTGGTGATACCAACGTCGATAAGCACACTGTTTTTAGAAATATGTTACGGTACACTGTCCTCAACAAACTTTGTGACTCGTCAACACGTCGTATAACGACTGGAACTCCTGCCAACAAGTCTTCTTCTGTCTGTATAGGAGTTTGGTAAGTAAAAGTCTTCGCACGCCCACACAGTAAGAAGATTCATAGCGTTAAGTCTGGTGACTTGGGGGCCACTCATTGAGCACAACGTGGGGCTACCCGTCGTCGACTCTTAAGATGCCTTCGTCTGACCTAGTATCCTCCACCTCGTCTACCACGTAGCTGGCTAATCTGATGTGCTCTTTCCCTCATCATAAGTGCATGAGGTAAACACCTTATTTGAAGTGACTTTAGAATTGAAGCCGGCGACTGTGGCTGAGCGGTTCTAGGATCTTCAGTCCGGCACCACGCAGCTTCTACGGTCGCAGGCTCGAATCCTGCCTCCGGCATGGCTGTGTGTGATGTCCTTAGGTTAGTTGGGTTTACGTAGTTCTAAGTCTAGGGGGCTGATGACCTCAGATGTTAAGTACGATAGTGCTTAGAGCCATTTGAATCATTTTAGAATTGAAACGATACGGTTTTGGACAGAAGTTTCCATTCAAAATATCGTATATCCAGTCCCGTTTCAAATTCAAGAAGTACACAACCTGATTGTTCAAAAACCCATTACGTGTGCCTTTTTAAAAGAAGCCTCATATTTGACAGTACAGTGAATAAAGAATCTACATCCACATGGATACTCTGCAAATCGCATTTAAGTGCCTGGCAGAGGGTCCATTGAACTACCTTCAAAATTCTCTATTATTCCGATCTCGTATAGCACGTGGAAAGAATGAACACCAGTATCTTTCCGTACGAGCTCTGATTTCCCTTATTTTATCGTGGTGATCGTTCCTCCCTATGTAGATCGGTGTCAACAAAATGTTTCCGCATTTGGAGGAGAAAGTTAGTGACTGGAATTTCGTGAGAAGATTCCGTCGCAACGAAAAACGCCTTTCTTTTAATGATTTCCAGCCCAAATCCTGTATCATTTCTGTGACACTCTCTCCCATATTTCGTACTAATACTAAACGTGCTGCCTTTCTTTGAACTTTTTCGATGTACTTCGGCACTCCCATCTGTTAAGGATCCCACGCCGTGCAGCAGCATTATAAAGAAGATGGACAACCTTAGTGTAGGCAGTCTCCTTAGTAGGTCTGTTACATTTTCTAAGTGTCCTGCCAATAAAACGCATTCTTTGGTTAGCCTTTCCCACAAAATTTTCTATGTGTTCCTTCCAACTTAAGTTGTTCGTAATTGTAAGACCTAGGTATTTAATTGAATTTAAGGCTTTTAGATTAGACTGGTTTATCGTGTAACCGAAGTTTAATGAGATCCTTTTAGCACTCATGTGGATAACCCTACACTTATCGTTACTTAGGGTCGACTCCCACTTTTCGCACCATTCAGACAGCTTTTCTAAATAATTTTGTAGTTTCTTTTGATCTTCTGATGACTTTATTAGTTGATAAACGACAGCGTCATCTGCAAACAACCGAAGACTGCTGCTCAGATTGTCTCCCAAATCAGTTAGATAGATAAGGAACAGCGAAGGGCCTATAACACTACCTCGGGGTACGCCAGAAATCACTTCTGCTTTACTCTATGACTTTCCGTCGATTACTGTCAACTGTGACCTCTCTGACAGTAAATCACAAATCCAGTCACATAACAGAGATGATATTCCACAAGCACGCAATTTCACTACGAGCCGCTTACGTGCTACAGTGTCCAGAGCCTTCCGGAAATCCAGAAATACGGAAACGTTCTGAAATTCCTTGTCGATAGCCCTCAACACTTCATGTGAAGATTGAGCTAGTTGTGTTTCACAGGAACAATGTTTTCTAAACCCATGTTGACTGTGTGTCAATCATCACAAGATGATGGGAATTAATTTTATCCCAAAGCGGTAGACATCCTTGTGTGTGAAGAAAGTGGAGAGCAACAATTGTAACTAGCATGCTGTGGGGAACGTGAGTGGTAAGTATTGAGTAAGGAAAAAAGAAACACCATCAACAGTGAAAGATTTTTATTAAGCAAAAGTCATGGCCAAAATAACATATAATACGTATTATAATAGGTGCAAATTAAGCTCTACACTACTTTGATGACACTGATATTTCTACTTCGAATGTACTGCTTACTTTGTATTTCATGGTATCATGTGTGTAATTGCATATTACTCAACTGGGGCATGTTTTCAGTTTCATCTCCATTTCTAAGTACACTATATAGCAGGCGCTCCCAGTTTCACGTTATGTAAGCTACACTCTGTGAACATTTAATCTTAATAACCCAAGTAGCCAGCCGAAGCCTATTGTGAATAGATGCAGTCGGTGAGTTGAGGCTGTGTAGCGTTTATTTATCTATGTGTACGTTCGGCCTTACGGTGTAATGTGGCGCTATGGTTACGCAACGAATGCACATTCGAGAAGACGGCGATTAAAATTCTCGTTAGAAAATCCTGTTTTAAGGCGGCCGGCAATTCGTTGAATGATTTAAGAGGAATGGTGGAATGATTCCTTTGAAACGGACGGACCTCTAATCACCTGGTCTTCAAGGAGATACCAAACTCTAATCAGCCTTACTTATGGTTTTATGACAGATAAATTAATGAACATGCTGAAGGACATGATAAATTTAATAGCCCTGTGCCTTACTACGACCGAATGCCAGCCTGGTGTCTTAGCATTACACCATATCGCTCAGTATCATCTTGGATTTATCGTCGGGTAGCGTGATGGGTGTGTACATCGAATTTTTCCAAATGGACGAGGACGTTTCGCTAAACGATGTAGCATTTATAGGAACATGGACTGGATAATTTTCGAGAGATGTGCCATTATCCCGTAGTTTGAGTTAAATATATAAGATTTTAAGGCAGAAAATGACGTACTAGCGGAAGAAAAGTTGCTAGCGCTGATTGTAAGTCCTGCTTGGATAGTTCAGTCAGCAGAGCACTTACCCACGAAAGACAAAGGTCACAGGTTCGAGTTCCGATCCGGCACGCATTTTTAATCAACCCTGAAGTTTCAAATCAGCGCGCACTCCACTACAGAGTGAAAATTTATTCTTTATATCCACATATAAATCTACACACATATTCCGCAAGCCACCGTGCGGTGCATGGAGGAGGGTACCCTCTACCGTTACTAGTCGTTACCGTTACTGCTCCACTCGCGAATAAAGCAAGGGTAAAACGACTGTCTTCATGCCTCCGTATGAGACCTAGTTTTTTGTATCTTCATGGGCCTTACGCGAAATGTATGTTTTTCACGGGAATAACCCCAGCGTAAAATGCTAAAATGATTTTAAAATACGAAACTGTGACTCGTCTACCACACCCGAAGGTCCTCTAACTGTAGAGTGGAAATTTCTAGTTAAAAGTCTGAATGCCAAAAATGGGCAATTACCACTAATTCCATTCACAATAATCTGCACACTATCGTTAATGCAGAGGTATATGGAGTAGAGCGTGACAGAGCACAACGTACGGACGTGTTGCTTATGTGCGAGGCCGCGGCAGCTGTCTCGGCCGCACCGGATTCGGCTGTAATGTCGTCGGCTGCTCCACCGAAGACAAATTAGGCAAAGGCTGAAGGTGTGTAGAATATGACGACTCGGGCACGAACTCAGGCTTCGAGAACGGTTGAATCACAGATTCGACGTCTGTGCCACGACCTCCAGACGCCAAAAGGAGTGACTCTTTTACACCAGCGAGGTACTTATAACTTCAGAAGCAGTCAAAACCGAGAATAATTGTGCAAACAACGTCAATAGGGACGAGAAATAACTTCATTTTCTTGAAACACGGTGACAATTGTCCAGCTAACGATGTAAGAGCGCTACACCTGCAGAAATGACAACAACAACAACAACAAAAACGGACACAACAGGTGAAACAACGCCAATGGCGGCAGCAGCACCAACAGTTGACACCGCTTTAAGTTCTCCAATATTCGGAAAACTACAATACCTTTCACCACTGGTTGAAGCATAATCTTCAAAAACCTCTCACTGACAAACAATCTGTACCACTACCAGCGACTTCGCAACAGCGATGAAAATGACGCGAATAGATGGCATTCCACGGTAGACGTTTCCTGTCATGAAACCGGAGTTCATTAAAACAGTTAGAAGAGGTGTTCTAAAGGCAATGCCTCATGACTGGGTGAAAGAAGATCTTGAAAACATGGACTTCGCCACATCAGTTGTCGTCTGTCACTGGACTCCAGGTTCACAGCAGTAAACTACATTCGGAGACTACAGGAAAATCTACGACGAGACGCGCTTCTGCGCTCTCATCATAGGCGCTGAGAAGCTACGAGCACTCAGAAGGCCACTGCAGCGCATCATGGGCCAGATGCTCTATTATGTAACCCGGCACTGCACCATGCCACCGAAGGGTGTGAAATGTAACGACGACCAAGACAGTCCGGAATGCGCAATGTGAAATTAAATTCCCGCCAAATGCTGAAACTGCGGCGCCCAGCATCCATCTAGCTACAGAGGCAACATCGTTCGCAATAACGAACGACGACGACAGAAGAACCTGCCACCTCTCGATCCGAAGACCATGCATCCCAGAAAACAGGCACGTCAAGCATCGACTTCAAAGCCCAGCCTCCAGTGGGAAGTACAGACAGATCTTCCACCTCTCACGGAACGTCGTCCATCTACAATTCTACAGGGGTTCTAGCGTCAGCCGTCGTAAATAGGCACACCCCTCCACAAACAGTGGCAGAAGGCACTCACCGTCAGTGACGACCTGCACTCAGAATCGCCGTAAACCACTCACAGCCTCAGGCTGTGCAACAGACTATTATGGACCTCTTCGACACCGTGGAGGTATTAAGCTCTCTGACGACTCTGTTCGATGAAGTTTCAAGAACACTGACCCGCCTCACTACTCTGAGTCACTGCAAGGAACGAAATTATCATGGCAGCCGCCTAACCAATGCAAAACCGAACATGTCCAGATATGAAGGCATTTAAGAGTTCGTTAATGCAACGTGGAGTGCCCGTGCTGTCTACTCCCACCTGTTGGAATTTCGGCAACTCCTAGAGGACGAGAATATTGGCATTTGTCTTGTGTCTTAAACCCATCTTATTCTAGGTTTGCGAGCCAATGTCACAGACTACACGTGTGATAGGAATGATTGCCTCAACGTTGGGATAGGCTCAGTAATCTACGACCGAAACTCTCTGCAAGACTAGCAAGCGCAGTCTCCGCCTTTCACCAACTTAGACGCCAAGTCACTCACTGTGGTGATCCGAAAACGACCTGTAATATCCTTCGCCGTCTACAGGCTACTTCCTGGACAGTTCACGCCTGAAGATGCAGAACACCTGCTGCATCCCAGAGGTAAATGCGCTATCGCCAGTGACCTGAAAGCGAAATATCCTATCTGGGCCTGCTGATGTAGAGGAGCGGTTCTAGGCGCTTCAGCCCGGAACCGCGCTGCTGCTGCGGTCGTCGGTTCGAATCCTGCCTCTGGCATGGATGTGTGTGATGTCCTTAGGTTAGTTAGGTTCAAGTAGTTCTACGTCTATGGGACTGATGACCTCAGCTGTTAATTCCCATAGTGCTTAGAGCCATTAAAAGCCATCCGATCTGGAACCTCAGGATGATCACTTGCAGTGGTCGCGTCACCCTACGAGGTATCGAATGAGAAAATGCTCAAGAGTGCGGTCAGCTTGAATCTACCATGTACCCACATCGTAGGGGAGCACAAGATGTCCTGGACATTCGTGTCTTCAAAGGGATCCCTGGATTCGCCTCAGCAGAAGTTATCCATGCCATCTCGACAGATCACCTGCTCACCAACAATACACGAAGATTTATCAGTACCAGGACCAACTGCGACCGATACCGACAGCACGTCCGCAAGACACTTGAAGGACACCTAGTTGGCGTTAACACGAACGTCAATGAAGCAGTAATTCATTTCACCGACGTAGTCAGAAAGGCCTTCCATAACGTTATTCCACCGCAGCTGCATCGAGGAGGGAAAGGATTCAAATGCTTCATCCTGAAATTTTACAAATAATCCGACGGAAAAAAACAGTACAAGGTATTACGTCTCACCAGACAGCGAGAGGCAAAAGCACTCATTAATCCCCTCCAGCAACAAATTGAAGCGGCCCTAACCGAAGACAGCAGCAGATGCTGATGCGAAAAAGCTCCCACGTTTCAGAGCGACGGATTGACGTGGGACGCCGTCCGCATCCCTAAAAAGAGGAGGCCGCCACTGACAACACCAGGTGGTCAGTTTTATACATCTACACACAAGGCGAATGCCCTGACTGACGTATATGAAGCAAACTTCTGACCTCAACCACGCTCACGTCCAGATTACGGAAGAACGACTTTAAGTTTTGCTTATTGCTGACGGAGAAAAAGTAGAAATACTGTACCCGAAGTGCAGCAATGCCTGAAAGCGCTCCCCAACAAGTAAGTTACGGTGCATGATGAATTCGACGCGAAGACAGAAAAGAATGGCCCAGAAACTGTCGACTACCTCGCTTGCAAATTCTGGGGCAAACAATATACAGTCTTAGACATAAAAACTGACCGCCGGCCGGCAACCACAGAGACGTAAGTACGTTGTGTTCGCGTCCAACTGTATTTTTTATTTTTTAACACATTTCGGAACTCATCTAAAGTTATGAGTCCGATTGAACATCGAAGTTAATGCGCTTTACATTTTACCCACCAGTAATAACAAATACTTCCAGAAACAAATCCACAGGACAGCTCGTGGCTGCTTCGCGATCCCAACACCTAACGCTCAAGCGTTTCCTCGCGCTACAGCGGCTACCGGCCACCGACCAGACGCCACCCGCCGCCTGAAATCGGGCGCCGAACAGATGAACACGGCGCGACGATGTCAATGTTTGTATCAACTTTCATTTTCGAATCTGAAATTCTAGTTATCATTTTGGGCTTAAGCATTTCATTCAGCGTACTCTAAATTCATGAACTACGGTTAAGCGTTGTAAAATTGGGTTGCAAGTGGAAAAAGATGTAACATCAGCGAAACAGTATTTACTTTTGGTATAATTGACGGGTGAATGCAGAGGAGGCAGCTCCAAAGATTTTAACTGTGTGTAGATCGAGTGCTCTTGGGGAAAATACGACAGAAAAAGACATTCTTGTTCCAACAAAGATCATTCTGGCATGAATGATATTCCACATTAAGGAAGTCTCGAGTATTGATATAAGTGGTGGATTACCACTTAACCATTATGAGACACTTGCATTCAACAGGCAAGGTTCACAAGTCTCGTGTAGGAGTACTGCATGCTCTAATTCAAAACGACAAAAATCAACAGAGTAACTATTATTGCAGTTTCGCTTAAACGTCATTAGATCGCTCATTGAGCATTCCTGTGCAATACTGTTACTGGTGACTAGTTTTGATGCCTTTATCGTTAACTTCCTAAGAAGAAATTAAAGTCTGAGCCCCACCAAAAGACGTAAATTGGAGCAAAGAGTAATGTGAGCATAATATTTTCCATCTGATAGCTCCAGACGTGTGTTTTACACTACGAATTCTTCCCCAAGGGTGCATCCATCACAGCTGGAATTTGTTGTCAACAACTGAGACACCTTTCGGTAGCAGTGTAAAAATTTCGACTGACAATTCTTCATCACGTGTGCTACCGCATGGTAACGTGATCTGTTGATTTGAGAAACAAAACTATCCAGGAGATTGACAGAGGAGTGATATCTCAGGCACTTGTCCCTCTGACCGCATACTCGTAAAATTTTATCTTTACAACTTTTGATCGATCAACCATCAAGGCAATTCATTTTTAGATGAAAATGCTCCTCAAACTACACTCGTTTACTGACATCGTTAGAACCAGTAAGTTTCTTCTCTCTGTCCGAACAGGTCTTGGAAGGCCTAACGGTACCGATCGGTCGCCGTGTCATCCTCAGCAGACAGGCATCACTGGATGCGAATATGGAGGAGCATGTGGTCAGAACACCGTTCTTCCGGCCGTATTTCAGTTTACGAGACCTGAGCCTCTACTTCTCAGTCAAGTAGCTCCTCAGTTCGCCTCACAGGGGCTGAGTGCACCCCGCTTACCATCAGCGCTCACCAGACCAGATGGTCACCCATCCAAGTGCTAGCCCAGCCCGACAGCTTTTAACTTCTGTAATTTAACGGAAACCGGTGTTACCACTGCGTAGAATTTGTAAACTGCTTTAGCACTGTCAGTTTCTTTTAGATATTGTGAAAGAATATACTGTTGCTGATTAATTTATTTTTGGTGGTTACTGTTGTGTTCAATACTCTTATGAAAAACGCAACTAAAATATTCACTGTACTAATAGAAATTAAATTCAATTTACTACAGAAACATCACTACAGCAGTGTATCTTAAAAACATTAAGTGTCTGTAAGATGATTTTGCCTATTTTAACACGAATTAGTAGGACATTGCCGACTTCTGACTTCGAAAATGTCTGTATACACTTCATTTCCTGTATCATACTTAAGTATTATGAAAATGTGGCAGTTCATAGAAAACATTATGTACTAACAACAATAATAAATATGTCAGCAGAAAACAAAAGCAGAATTATGAATTTGGCAGTATCATAAGATTATCGCTCTGACTCCGGCCCTGGCGGAGGTTCGAGTCCTCCCTCGGGCATGTGTGTGTGTGTTTGTCCTTACGATAATTTAGGTTAAGTAGCGTGTAAGCTTAGGAACTGATGATCTTAGCAGTTAAGTCCCATAAGATTTCACACACATCTGAACATTAGAACATTTTTCCAGAAGTAGAATAAACACACCGCAAATATTTACAGTGATAATTTAAATGATATTCTTAAGGTAACTACAAAACATGACTGTCAACACAGTCTTCGTTTTTTGTATTTACAAATGCATATTCTTTTAAAAATGATTTTTAACATATTAATGAACTTTTTCTTCTGATTCGAATACCTTATAATTTTGTGGTATTCACAAAGCACGTGTACCTTGAACTCTATGGTGCTGTCGGATCCTAGTTGGTTAATGACGTAATTAACCAAGTTTTCCAGCAACCTGTACACACCGTTATTTTTTGCCTCTGGGAAATACCGTGTTTCAGGCTGCGTATCAATGACAGCGATACACCCTCAGGGGATTTCCTTGTAATCAGAGCTATTTCTTCTCGGATCCACTTCCAACTATTCATTCGACCGATGCAAGTATATCTATGAATTATTGTGTCAAGTAGATGGCATTGTTGACGTAAATTTGTTTCACAGAGTCCAACTGCGTACAGTCTTTCATTGATGCTAACTATGTTGTTAACTGCCTTGTAACATGACGTTTTTATATTAGACGTGAACACATTTTGTTCCTTCCTTCGCTTTTCTTTCGTTCCCACATTATGGCTCTTGATGTTAAGTATCGTGACTGTCTGATTTCGTCACTTACGTAACTGAACTCAACATAGAAAACCCTCACATGTTGTAAACGATTGTTGATATTCCGCACTTCAATCGGGAGAAGCAGGCATCGAGGTTTAACGATCTAAAACAGTTGACTGCTTATGCTTTCTCACGAGTCTCTTATTACATTAATTTGCGTTTTGATAAAAAGTGCAGAGGCTTTGTCCTTTATATCAATTAATCCTAGTCCACCTTCCGGAGAATCTGAAATGGCCACTTTAGCAGGTAGTCTGAATACTTCACCTTTCCACAAAAAGTTTGTGATTTTGGACATTATTCGCCTCGCCATTATTCTCGGTATTGGAAACAGCTGGGCAGTATAGCAAGCTTCAGCAAGGATGCATGAATTGATATACTTTGTTCTTGGAACTTGGTTCATATATCGAGTTAAATTCTCTATAATAGCTCCTTGCACTTCATGTGCTTCAACTTTCCTATTTAGAGCCGTCATTTTCAGGGGGCATGCCGTTACCGTGGTCATAAGTGTTTTAAGTTGTCTGACTAATTTTTCCCACTCGGCGGTGATATTATCAAAACCTCTGAGATATAAACTCTTACTTTTTTTTCTTTTACATTGGCTCCTGTTGGTCTACAGTACATATCAATCACTGTTGCTAGCGTGGTGACCTCTTCATTATTCCTTATTATTACCCCTATATCGTCAGCATAGGCTCTTATAACTGTATTGTTTCCTGATAATGTTAATCCTTTTAACCTATAATGGTTATATCGAAGGAAAGGTTCCAGTGAAATGGCGAAGAGGGACGTGAATAGAGGACTTCTTTGAGGAATACCCCGTGTTATTTATATCGGCGGGGTTGTTGACAATTCACCGCTATTTTGGCAGTTATTCCAGTTTTTATGTTCTTTATCAACTGTACGACCCTATCTTTGAAACATGCTTTCTTCAACATCTGTAGAAGATATTGAATATTTACTACATCGAAGGCTTTATAAAAATCTATAAAAAATGAAGCACGTTTTATGTTTGTTACAGAAGTTATTGCAATGATATCCCTGAATTCTGCTACATTTTGAAAAATTGTTGTGCCTTGCGTGGAGCTCCGATGTTTACTAATAATTTTATCTGTAAGGCGTTAAATTCTCTTGTTTATCATTCTATATATTAACTTATAATCAGAATTCAGCAGTGAAACTGGCCGCAAATTACACTCATGCTCATAAATTAAGGATAACTGCACAATATGGGGCCACACAACGTGGCACTACACAAAACTGGCGCTAATAACATAGCCACGTAGGGAACACACACGACACAGTTCTGTGAGTCCACGGTATTGATGATAAGTGGAGAAAACCGTCGCGAAACGCATGTGCTATAAAACGCCAATGTTTCCTGCGCATGTATCCCGACATGAATATGGGATACGATCACCATGCACACGTACACAGACCGCAAAACTGGTTGTTATAATCTGGATCAGGTGGTCGAGCAGCTGCTGGTGTATTGCCTCCCATTCTTGCACCAGTGCCTTTCGGAGCTCCTGAAATGTCGTAGGGGTTTGAAGACATGCAGTGAAACGTCAGCCGAGAGCATCCGAGACGTGCCCGATGGGGTTTAGGTCTGGAGAATAGGCAGACCACTCCATTCGCCTGATATCTTCTGTTTCAAGGTACATCTCCACGATGGCAGCTCGGTGTGCCCATGCGTTATCAGCCATCAGGAGGGAGACGGGACACACTGTACCCCTGAAAAGGCGGACATACTGGTGCAAAATGACGTCCCGATACACCTGACCAGTTACAGTTTCTCTGTCAAAGACATGCAGGCGTGCACGTGCACCGATCATAATCCCACCCCACACCATCGATCCACGACCTCCATACAGATTCCTTTCAAGGGCATTAAGGGGTTGTTATCTGGTTCCTTTTTTCACGCCTGAGGAAAACCCGGTGAGAATCACTGTTCAGATTATACCTGGACTCGTCCGTGAACATAACCTGGGACGACAGTTCTAATGACCATGTACTGTGTTCTTGACACCAGGCTTTACGGGCTCTCCTGTGACCAGGGGTCAGTGGAATGCGCCTTGCAGGTCTCCGGGCGAATAAACCATGTCTCTTCAGTCGTCTGTAGACTGTGTGTCTGGAAACAACTGTTCCAGTGGCTGCGGTAAGGTCCCGAGCATGGCTACCTGCAGTACTCAGTGGCCGTATGCGGGCACTGATGGTGAGATATCGCTCTTCTTGTGGTGTTGTACATTGTGGATGTCCCGTACGGTAGCGCCTGGACACGTTTCCTGTCTGCTGGAATCGTTGCCATGATCTTGAGATCACGGAGGGCCCATGCTACGACCTGCTGTGCTTGACCAGCCTCCAGTCGCCCTAGTATTCTACTCCTCATAACGTCATCAATATGTGTTCTTTGAGCCATTTTCAACACACAGTCACCATTAGCACGTTTTGAAACGTCTGCAAACTTACTCGATGCACCGTACTCTGACATGCACCAACACACCTTTACGTATGTTGACTGCTGCCAGGGCCAACGTGCGATGACCACAGGTCAAGGCACCGCATCGTCATACCCCGAGGTGATTTAAACCCGCAAACCGCCCACCAGAGCGTTTTTTCACCATGTATCAGCATTATCCATAATTTTTTTGTTTCCATTATTTTTTAGTACAAGAACAATTTTACTCTCCTTATAAACTCAGCCTGAATCATTTTACACTGAATAACCTCATTTACAATGTCCGTGACTTTCACACCCACTATTGGCCAGTAAGGGATGTAAAACTCTGCTGGCAGACCATCCACACATGCCAGAGCCTCGACTAGAGGTACTTACCAGACCAAAGTCCCACACCAGAGTGCTTCGCACATCTCTGATATTATTGTAGTTCCCGATGGCTAGGCACTAACGGGTTCTTTCGGCTATGGGTTAACTCATTTTGTAACACCAAAGGGTAATTGCTAGAACACTCAACTACCCTAATAACACCTCATTTAGGATTGAATATGACTCGGAAAGCGCCGTTAATTTGTCGTACGCGTCCGTCTTCTGACGACTTAATGCATGAAGTCTGAAGTGCACTCACTGTTGAGCTGCCTGCCGCATGAATTCTGTAGTGCTGTGGCAGCAGGCAGTCATTGCTGAATACAGACATGTGCAAATGTCTTCACTGCTCTAGGGGAACTCGTCTTTGTTGTATTTCTTCCACACTGTAATTAGCACAATAACATAAGGCTCATTCTGCTGAAGAACTTGATGCCCGGAAGTCCTTAAATAAGAATCTGGGAGCAGTATAAATGCTTGAAAGGGAACAGAGTGTTGGACAAAAGAATGGAGAGCTCCCTGGATTTTGCATTTCCGATAGGGCCTACGATAGGCATCTGGTGTCATTGTATGCTTCAGAGCATTAAACTGTTTATTTTGTCACTTCATACGAAAACAAGGATGTAGATATTAGAGGAGGGAATGAAGTATACGCTTCCAAGACATAATATTTCCTTGTGTGCAATTACTGCGTCCATGAAAGCTCTGCAGTTAATTTTTGTGTGTTGGATAAATTTTGATATCACCACACATTACTTTGAGTTAAATTTCCTGTTTTCTTGAGATTGAAGTAGAGTGGGCCATTTCATCACTGGTTATTATTCGGATGACTAATGACTTGATACCCGTTCCTGCTCCATGGCACCTATGAGTAGAGTCTCACGTTGGTTACTATAAGAACATGCAGGCAGTGACTTCCGCTCACTGCATCCACAGCCAAAGTGAGTTTCGAAGTTTGCTTTGTGGGGCGTCCATCTGCGTGGTCATCAGCGCCCTTACAATGTCACAATTTTTACACAGTTAATTTTTTTTTCACAGTCCAATTTAGTAACTCTCATAAATGATGATGATGTTGAAATGATGAGGACAACACAAATACCCTGTCCTGGCGGAGAAAATCAATAACCCGGCTGGGAATCTAACCCGGGATCCCGTGATCAAGAGGCAGCAACGCTAGCATCCCCTTTTCTTTATCAGAATGACATGGCACTATCAGTAGACCATAGTCAAATCATCATGTAATATAATCTGCAGATAAGAGAAAAAATTAATTATGATAACAGAATAATAAAGAAAAAAGAAAAGAATAAACGAAAAAAAAGAAAACAACAGAAAACAGCCGACAAACCTCCACCAAGCTCACATTATATATATGAACTATTATTTTTCTATTGGTTTTTTAGTAATTTTTAATTTGTTAATTTTGTGTTTTTTATTTGTTTTTAAGGTTTGCAATA
Source organism: Schistocerca serialis cubense (assembly GCF_023864345.2). NCBI lineage: Eukaryota > Metazoa > Arthropoda > Insecta > Orthoptera > Acrididae > Schistocerca > Schistocerca serialis. The sequence continues at coordinate 756,949,124 of NC_064640.1, read as the reverse complement.
GAATCTACAAGTAGAAGGAAAACGAAAGCAGATTACATTCTAAATAGCAAACTAAGAAAAATCCCAATTAGAATACAAGGATTGTCGACTCTCATATGTATCTATACTTCATCTATATAAATTTGACAGTAAAACTGGAGCGACGTAGATTCAATACACAAAACAAAGTGACCAGGGAAACCAGGAGAGGACAAGACGAATTAAATCTGATGGGAACAAACATAACAAGAAAAACACTTATCAGGAAAATGAAATTAACCAACACCTTACCGACGGAAAACCATATTCAACATGTTGGCAAGGAGGTCTCGATATCGAGGCATTCGGAAACATGTCCAATTGGCAGCGATCATGTGCTGCATGAAGTTCATGTGATCTTCCCCCTCGCCTTCTACAACATAGTGAACGAAGTATCCCAGCAACCACATAACGGTATGGGTTTTCGACCGTGGAAAGAAAGAGGAATCTGGGTGCAATATGATGTCTTTATTGTATGCAGCCTTAGAAGAAGGAAGGCCAATTATGTTCTGATCCAAGACCAGTGCGCCATATAACCTCCACAAACAAAACGATGTAATATAGTACCTGGGGACCCACAACGACTATATAAAGCCGTGTTACTAAGCCCAAAACGGAAAAGCCGCTCGTTCACTGGAATCAAGTTATTTACTACCTTATACCACAAGGAAGCTACGCGCATCGGCAAAATATTGAACCAAACTGTCGTCCAGGTTGTATGCGGCGATTCTCTTTCAACGAGGTTCGGGCAAGGGACTGTTTCCGATTGAGTCCTTAGGAATTTCATGGTGAGAACAGGTCTCCATAAGATTCAGCCCCTGAGTAGCTAAGTAGCTCAAGATAGAAGTCACGAATGTGTTTTAACATATATTTTATTGGACCAACATCTATAGGGGGTTCAAGACTAGCAGGACGGACACAGAGAAATAAATGAGACGTGAATGTGTGAGTTTCTTGAGTCATTGTCAAATCAGTACGCCGCACATATAGCATCTGCGTCTTCATCCGTATATCAGTCAGGCCCAACCCCCCAAAGGAACGAGGCTCCGTGATCACCTCATAAAGTAAGCGAAATATATGTCTCTTCCATAAGAAACGACCAGACAATTGTTGTAGTATCTTCGCCATCATCGAGGGAAGCGGATAAACTTGGTCCACGTAATAAGCTTTGTATAAGACATATGTATCTAGTATCCGTACTTTCTGGAGAATAGTAAGAGAACGGCTTTCGTGCTCTAGTATCGCTCCCTGAATTTTGTCCATAACGGACTTCCAGTTGTGCATCGCTATTTTGAGTGGATAACGTTCAATGATGATACAGAGAGACTTATGCCGATGCACCGCAGTAGCCCATGGGACAACCGCTTCATCAAAACCTCGCAAGGGAAAAAGCTTGCATTTACCTTCATTAAGTTTTGCATCTGAACTCCGACAAAGATAATCGAAAACAGGCTTCATCCGAGGTATCGCAGCAGGGTTGTGAAGTAGAACCATCACGTCATTCGCGTATCCACGAATAGCTATAGTTCCTCCGGAAAGCGTCCAATCTGTCAGCTGGGATTTTAGCATCCGAAGTCGGGGCTCCAGAGACAACACAAACAAAGTCATTTACAGCGGGCTTCCTTGAGGTACTCCCCTACAGATATTTATTGGGGGCGTCAGTTGGCCATAAACAACCACCGAAGCCGAAATACCCGTAAACAGATTTGAGAGCACTCGCCGTGTGTCAACAGTGAAACCAACTGCCTCCAGAATCCGAAGCAGAAAGTCGTGATTAAAACGATCAAATGCCTTATCGAAGTCTAGAAAAGCAAGGGAACAAGGAACGGACGTTACAGCAGTAACCGAAACTACGTCACGGCACTCGACCACAGTGGTAAGAATGGTACTACCAGGTACGTAGCTTTGATGTTTGGCGACAATCTTCTCCATCAGAGTCGACATCCTACTATTATCTGCCTTCTCCACGGTCTTATAATCAAAGTTTAACAAAGGAAGTCGGCGAAAGCTATCAGGGGCAGCCGGTCCAGTGCGTTTCTGGATTAAAACAATTTTTCCCCACTCTGAATGAGGTCGGCACTACCCTACCCTGTAACATTTCATTTATAAGCGAGGTAAAGGTAGCACCCAACAACGGCCAAAGGCGCACATAAAATTCCTTGGGAAGTCCATCTAGACCCGGGGTCTTTTGAGAAGGCAAATCCCACAATAAGTTTGTAAATTTTCTCAAGCTGAAATGCAGCTAAGAGCGTTGCATTATATTCAGGTGTAATTGTCGTATCCAAGATGCTGAAAATTGGGTCGTAAAATGTTTCAATGGACTCATCGATGTCATAGATGTCTACATAGTACTGGTGTAACATACGCACTATATCAGCTTGCGCATTAACGGTACGTCCATTATTTGTCGTGAGAGAATGAATACAAGCCCATCGGCGACGGTCTGATGCCGAAGCCAATGATATACGCAAGTCACTTTTTCCGTCACCAATGAACGCGGCTTCGATCAGATTTTCAAAACTTCCATTTGTATTTTCTTCAAGGTCAACAACTTTGCTTTTACACGCCTAATATCCGCAGTTCGCAGAAGAGCGTGATCCGAAGCAGCATAAAGTTCACTCTGGATGGAATAGTAATATTCATAAGTTCTCCGAAAGTCTTACACTTTGGCAGCACAGAAAAGTATCAAAATTTGCCTCAGCCTCGGTTTTGCTAGCTGTGTCTACCATTCAAGGGTGGAAGAGTATTTCGCAATGGACCCCACACGACTCGCACCACGCCATCGAGAGAGGGTTCAGCTAGATGAGCGCCGTTTAACATCCATGGAGGGCGAAACAATTTGACTGGTTGCTTTCAAGATTGAGATTTGTGGCCACAGCACAACGATCCGTAAAGGAAGCTGGGATGACTTCAACATTAAGAATACTATCGCTCAGTCAGTCTGATAAGTAAATCCTATCTAACCTGCTACTAGAAGGCACAGAAAAGTGAGTAAATTTAAGTAACGTCGGGTATTTTCATATCCAGACATCTTTTAGGCGCATGGAGCGGACCAATTCATGCAATTCATGAGAGAAGTGAAAATTGGGAGATTGATCTGCAGGACACAATACAAAGTTAAAGTCACCACACAACAGAATACCTGGAGGACTCTTACGCAGCAGACAGCTGAGAGTCGGGAGACCAGAACCCCCGTCATCGCACTGTCAGGTTGTATACGCTGTTTCTGTCGGCTACGTGGGTTGCCGGTTCTGCAGACGGAGGTGTGGGAGGGGACACAGTCACAGCTTCCCGCCCCTCAGAACTAGGGTCATGTAATGCAGTTCCAGTCACTAAGGTGGAAAGGTGGAAGCATTCTGTGGAACTGACACTGCAACAGGTAATACTTGGTATGTAATTTTATTCTCCCCGGGAGTTGCTGTAGTCGGCAAAGCAGGAAACCGTCGACGGTTGAAGACGAAGGACCAGGAGGACATTGCATCGTCTTCGACTGTAACGGAGGACACAAAGACGAAGGGGGGGGGGGGCGGAGGAGTGATTCCACACACAGGCAGCTCAGAAGAAGCCACTTCGCGTGCAGGAGGGATGCTGGAAATAACTACTTCGCCACTCACCGAACCACGCACGGAAGATATCGTAGCATCGAGAGGTGCAGGGGACACAATCGATGCGGAGGAGGTTGGCGCAGAACGCACAGCCAAATCTTCACCATCACCACCCTGAGTACGATGTCGCTTGTTTGTCGCCGTTATAGATTCCATCCTGGGGCCAATAGGATTCTGAACCTGTCGTGGAGGTAAAGGAGGAAATTTATTGACACGATTATCAGAACCGACTGTTTGTTCATTATAATCCGAAGCAGCAGTAGGTCCGACGTCGAGAGAGGGAGGAACAAGATCAGCAACCGTCAATTTGCGACGCTACACTAATGTGGGCTTCAATACAAAAACCCTCTGCGGACAATTAGACCGAAAGTGTCCACTTTCATTACATAGGAAGCAGGTTACCTCTGGATCAGTATACGTGACACGGACGCGGTAACCACACACTTGTAAATGTGATGGAATATTGCGTTTGACATGCATTTCCACGGAACGAATTCCACTAGAACACTGTAATCCGTGTTGAGTAGACCAGCATTCACGACGGACGTTTTTCACGTTACCATATGGAGTCAATATGTCATTCAGAAAGCCGGCCGCTGTGGCCATGCAGTTCTAGGCGCTGTAGTCCGGAACCGCGCGACTGCTACGGTCGCCGGTTCGAATCCTGCCTCGGGCGTGGATGTGTGTGATGTCCTTAGGTTAGTTATGTTTAAGTAGTTCTAAGTTGTAGGGGACTGATGACCTCAGATGTTAAGTCCCATAGGGCTCACAGCCATTTGAACCATTTTTTTTTTTGTCCTTCAGAAAGTTGTCATTAACTTCCGGTGGGAGTTTGAACACTTGCGTATTGGTATATTCGATTTCAGCATCTGCGAGGGGCACTATACTAACGGAATTATCGCGATACTTGAACGGGATTTGAGAACTATGTCCCGACTGTAATCTTTCAACGTGAAGGGGATCCATAAATTCCGTCCGCAGCTCGTGGTCGTGCGGTAGCGTTCTCGCTTCCCGCGCCCGGGTTCCCGGGTTCGATTCCCGGCGGGGTCAGGGATTCTCTCTGCCTCGTGATGACTGGATGTTGTGCGATGTCCTTAGGTTAGTTAGGTTTAAGTAGTTCTAATTTCTAGGGGACTGATGACCATAGCTGTTTAGTCCCATAGTGCTCAGAGCCATTTGAACCATTTGAACCATAAATCCCACGTAAAAAACGTACTCGTCTGCATCAAAATAAGCTGTGTGGACCTGATCAGATTTCACATGAACTGTATCGACAAGCCAATCGTGGGTTTCTAGGGACCCGGGCTGCACGTGTCGCGTGTTTTTATCGAAAGTACTTTTTCGTGGAAGACACGTGGAAAACACGGTAGCCATAGCGGAGCGGCCGACGCCGCTGCAAGTAGACGAACACAAACAGACAGTAAAGGCGGAGTGGAGGAGCTACGACTCACTCGGTAGATAGAACAACACTAACAAGGAAAACACACAAGCGACGCTGCGGCAAGTGAAATAAACAAGAACCTTCCCGCTCAGCGCTCGAAGCGGGACTGCCCCTAGACCACGAGCTGCAGAATCAGAGCCCAGGTGATTTCTTTCTGTTTATGTCGAAGCGTCTGCTGCAGTATCCACGCTCAGCCAACATAAGCAAATGGCGGTGGCAATGGGCACCGTTAGTTGCCGCAATTGTCGTGTGCCGCGACAACAAGTGCGCACTTTCTCTGCTAACGATATTATGGAGTTAATACGTCTTACATATTTCCCGTAATATGCAGGGCAAGGGTTAAGTAAAAATTCAGTCCGTAACTTTCGCCTTAAAATACTTCAGTTATCTTTAATCCGATTTGTATTACTTCATTTGTTTTACATCTTAACGTTATTTATTTATAATTTATCGTAACTAGTTCCGTTTCACATCTAATTAACTAGATAATCTTGTGATTTTTTATTTAGTGCGTTTGTGTTCGCCATCGTAACAATAAATTGTCTTCAGTTTAAATGAGGGTCCTGATACCGTCGCCACGCCCGGGTTCCCGGGTTCGATTCCCGGCGGGGTCAGGGATTTTCTCTGCCTCGTGATGACTGGGTGTTGTGTGCTGTCCTTAGGTTAGTTAGGTTTAAGTAGTTCTAAGATCTAGGGGACTGATGACCATAGATATTAAGTCCCATAGAGCTCAGAGCCATTTGAACCATTTAATACCGTCGCCTTTGAACGCCTCTAATCCCCCCTCCCCTCTCCCTCCCAGCTCCCCCCCTCCCTCCCACACATATGGTACATAAACTGTGCTTTACATCACAAACGTACCGGTCATAATGAACGCCCAGTGGAATCAAGAGACAGGAGTTCGTCTTATCGCACTGATTGAGGACGGAAATTACGTTCCGTCTGCGGCCGGTGGGAAGTGCGGATTACCAAAGAGGACGGCTAGGCGTTGGTGGAAAAACTATATTGAAATAGACCGTATCGGGCAGAAAAGTGGGACTGGGCGACCCCGTGTGACTAGTGAGAAGGACGACCTATGACTGTTCGACAATTTACACGCCAATCCATTCCTCAGTTACCGTCAACTGGGAGAGATTTCTCAGTTTTCTGGTAGTGCAATAACTGTGAAAAGGAGACTAAAAGATGATGGACTTTTATGCCCAAGAGCTGCTATAAAGGAACACTTGACGGATTATCAGAAGATCGACCGTATGGCTATTGCAGAAGAGTATATCGATTTTGACCGGAACAGTGTCATATTTGCTGACGGGAAAATGTTTTCTTCTGTTACCAATGCTCCGGTTCAGGTGAGATATCAATAGATTTATTGCGTATAGTATCGTAAATGAAATTGTTTTCGATAGAAGTGACTTTTCGATATTGTAATGCAGAATAGTGGTTGTAAAATGCTTTTCTTGTTTTGTCGTTAAATTTGTTTGGTATCGCCTTTGTTACGTACGTGATTGTGTTGATTTCGTCAGCTCTTCTGTTAACAGATAACCGCTTTTGATACTGTAGGTGTACCGGCCACGGGGAGAGCGTTTCAGTACGAAGTACCTCATGGAAAGTTAGAAAAATGGTCGCCTTTCTGTTGGCGTTCGGGGCTAACTCTCGGCTCGGAAAGCGGATCCCCTATGTCATATTGAGAGGAACCTCAACGGAGAGCCGTATGTTAACATTTGCGAACATATAATGAAGCGAAGCACTGTTCTGCTGTATCCTCACGGAGACATTTATTTACTGTAGGTATAAACTGCAAGTGGCATGAAAGCTCATTCATAATTCGCAAATACTGATTCACTATTTTCCTATAGCCTACAATTTATCGAAGAAGCCATTATATCCCGTCGTTTCGTAGTCTCTTAATGTTCCCAATATTGTTATTGCATTTTGTTCTGGTCCTGGTGTCCTGAAAGTAGAGATTCTTCTTCGCCCTCGTAGCCCCTAGCCTCACACGTTGTCCGTAAATACATTGATGAGCATGATGATGTATATAAAGATGTATCAAATGATTTGCATCTTCCTTCTGTTTATTTTCTCCATTTGTCTTTCTTTGCGTCTCGTAGTGCTTTCAGATTTTTCATTGTTTCCACCCATCTTGTCCTAGTCGATGTCCCTTGCCTGTAAACTACTGTTGTTTCCAGAAAGTTCTCCGCTTGATTCCCCAGAGTTATAGAGATGTAAATCCCTTACAGTTGATTTTGCATTGTATTCATGTAATACCGCTTCCATGTGTTTAAGTGTTGAAATGTCTTGGCTATAAATGCTTGCTTTGTTATTACAGTTCTTCAATTCACTGGGAGCAAGCCTCTGTTATCGTTAACTAAAGACCACATTCGACGTAGTTGAAGCGCTCCACGTCATTAACTTATCGTATTCAATGCTTGAGGATTTTTCCTCATTGCCGTCTATTCTGTGTTCTGCTTCATTAGACGTTACTTTGAATCTTCTTTCATAATGCGTTGCATGGCACCTGCATGGTCATTTTTATTTTCTGAATTTTCTGCTACTACTACTACTACTAGTAGTAGTAGTACTATTATTATTATTATTAGTTATTTGCATTATGTAGACCCATATGGGATCACATGAAGCAAATTATTTTTCTTGTTCTTCCAGAATTCCTTCATCATCTCGCTGGTTTTAGTGCGACGTTATTCTTTCCAATTTGTCCTAGATATGTGGAGTTTATCTTGTGGTAGTTTTCCAGCGGTGGATTTTATGTCTGAAGACTTTTCGATCGTAGATGTGTGTGGGTGTGATGTTGACATTTTTTAGATCAATTTGGACATGTTTGATCCAGACTTGTAGTTTTTGGTTTCTGTAAATACCTCAACATTTTCTTTGTTCGTAGGCTGCCATCTAGTCTCGTGATGTGACCGTCGAATTTCAGTCGTCGTTTGCGGAAATCTGTTTAGATATTGGAGTATTTTTCTAATACTGTGTTTGATTTTAGACGATATCCTTCATCTGTGTGTTGGCCCAAGGATTTTTCGGATAATTTTTCTTTCTGCTTTCTTGATATTGTCAGTTTTCCTTTGTAAATGAGGTTGCGAGCTTTCAAACTGAAAGTGATGAAATGAGGTGGCCTACAACTACGTACCCTTACACTCAATGTTGAAATATTAAAATGTTTGCTTTCTTGATATTGTCAGTTTTCCTTTGTAAATGACGTTGCGAGCTTTCTGTTGTGGATTGGTAAGAGAGCCAACCCACTATGAGAGGAAGCCGAAAGGCACGCGTTTTAGCTCACGCAGGCTGGCGTGAGGTCTGGAACAGGACAAGGAAGTTAGACTTTAGCTAAAAAGGACGTCGCTGTTGGAATACTTAACTTTAATCCGTAAATGGTGAACATCGCTCTTGACGGTACATGTTTTACAGCATGAATAGTAGCTGATAATGACGCTTTGCTAGGTCGTAGCAAATGACGTAGCTGAAGGCTATGCTAACTATCGTCTCGGCAAATGAGAGCGTAATTTGTCAGTGAACAATCGCTAGCAAAGTCGGCTGTACAACTGGGGCGAGTGCTAGGAAGTCTCTCTAGACCTGCCGTGTGGCGGCGCTCGGTCTGCAATCACTGATAGTGGCGATACGCGGGTCCGACGTATACTGACGGTCCGCGGCCGATTTAAAGGCTACCACCTAGCAAGTGTGGTGTCTGGCGGTGACACCACACTTTCAAACTGAAAATGATCGAATGAGGTGGCCTACAACTACGTAGCCTCACACTCAAAGTTGAAATATTAAAATGTTTGGCTGGTTTCGTTGTCTAGGGGCTGTGATACGTAGTTGCCGCATTACAAGCCTAATACTGCTAATTCTACAGTATACATTATGAATCCAATGATCGAATGTTCCTATCACTCGGCAATTGCGAATTATGAATGTAACATTTAAATTTATAAATGAACGATAGCAATTAAATAAAATCTGCAGGTACAATCTTAACGACTTTAAATGATGAGTACGATAATAGAAGTACTTTTGAGAATGTGGTATATTTTTGCAAAACACTTATTGTTGTCGATGATGCAGCAATTAAATAAAATATAAGTTGAATAACGGGGAAAGAATAGATTCCTACTTCACGTAATTAGTTATGAACAACAACACAGCTCGCGAGATGTTCACTTCCAAACGCGTACCACGTCTTCACTGCATAAGCCATGGAAATCTCACAAGTACACAAGTCAGAACTACGAAATGTTTCTATCTCTCGCGATCACGTGCAAACTGCTCCATTCCAAGTTTTTCCCGCGACCGTGCGTCCGTCGCACCTTCGCGTCCAGGACCCTCCCCTTGTATGTGTCGTTCTCTCACGCCGCCCTGTTCAGAACTCCAAGTGTCCTCTCCGGAAACGATGCTGCTCCCCAACCTCCAAACGTCTCTCATAGTAACGAGCGCTGTATTTGGCTAGAGCGCTCCCTCCATGTCTCTAAGCCGACGTACACTCACAAACATATTGAAACACATTCGAAATACAGTTTTTACATTTAAATAACTTGATATTAAATAAATATTCCTACGGCTGGACCATAAACACGCTCTAACACACATTATTAGATACATCAACAAATTAAATTAACATATATCAAAGGAATAGAACAAAAGGTAGGCTAGTAGCCTAATGTCTCTGTACTACCTAAAGCACAGTAAATATTTAACCAGCTTCTTCATGCATAGTAGATATCGGCTATAGACAAAGACATAGACGAATAAATATATTTATAAGCATTCTGCTACCGTTTTTTCGTGTAACTGTGGAGTACTTATGGCCTGACGCTATCGATAGTAATTGACCACTTTGACCTTCAATAACTCATGTACTATTCAAGTTACATACCTATAATTTACACCAATCTAAGTTTACACTAATAGCTTTAAAAAGACATGTCGATCGACGAAATTGGATGAAGCGTTAATAGTTTGGAAATTCGTTGCTGGGTGTTACTTGTATAATTTACAGTCAGATACTAAAATATAAATTAATAAAGATATTGAATATCTGATTACACCATCAGAATCGTCCTACAAATAATGGTGATGTAAATGTTCCTTTTTGAGGTATCAAGATTAATCTGGCTACTATTAATTTCTATACGAACAGTGAAATGTCTGCCATGATGGTTTCACAAAGTACACCATCTTTGGCACTCTCTTTCATTGACACAGCGTCACCATGGAATTCGCAGCCGCGTGGCCCAGCAGTTGTACTGCTTCACGTGGCTGCTGCCCGGCCGCGACCCGCCGAGAGACCCCAGCTCGGCCACACCAACTCCGAACTTCCAGGGCGCCACAACTCGCCCGTTACCTCACAGGGCTTAGGGTTTCATTGGCGTAGAGTGTTTCAGGTGTGATAACAGTCGTGCTGTGTCGAATTTTTTGATGTTCATGCATTTCTGGGTGTAGATGCCCACTATTTTTCCATATGCTTTCCGCATTTTGATTTCGCGTGTTTTTTTGTGCTAATCTTTCTGTACCTGTGGGTTCAATGATTTCACATTAATGTAGTTGACCTTGTTCATTGTGCCGTATTTTGTGGTGAAAGTTTTTGTTTTGATGTGGTTTGTAGCCATGTTTTCGGTTTTTGAGAAAGAAGTTTGTAGTCCAACTTTCTAGGCACATTCTTTGATGACTTCGATCTGATGAATTGCTGTTTGTTCATCTCCGGAAAGGACCGCAAGATCGTCAGCAAAGGCTAGGCATGGGACATTGATGTTATACTGTTGACTTCCTAGCCTGATGGGTCTCCAGATGTTTCTCTTTCTCATTTCTTTTTTCCGTTCTTTGATGACTTTATCAAGGACGATGTTGATGAGTAATGAAGAGAGGCCACCGCCCTGTCGGACGCCAGTCTTGATGTAGAAGCGTTGTGAGATTGCTCCGTTGAATGAGTCTTTGGAAATTGTGTCTGTTAGGGTTTGTTGGATGCGTCGTCGTGTTTTAGGGACGCTTTCTTCGAGTATATTAAAAATGGGCTGTCGACGAATGTGCAGTTGGTTGGGAGATTTCTTGTGGCTCGTATTTTCAGTGTGGATTTCAGGTTGAAGATTTGTACAGTGCCAATTCTGTGTGGTCTGAATTCTGCTTGGTATTCGCCAATTAGTGGTTCGACTTGATCCTTTTCGTGTTGTAAGAGGCGTGCGGAGATGATTTTATAAGGGACTGAAAGGAAGAAAATTTCTCTGTAGTTATTCACATAAGATTTGTCTCCTTTTTGCGGAGTGTGTGGATCACTGCACATTTCCAGTCATCTGGAAGTTTTTCAGTTCGCCAGATTTCCTGAATGATCTGTGTGATTTCCTGTAGTGATCGGGCCCAAGATTTTTAAGTAGTTCAGCGATGATGCCGTCTCCTCCTGACAACTTTCCGTTCTTGAGTTTTTGATGTGGTGCTGGATTTTTTCTTGTGCCGATGGATCGGTATCGACTTTGTATATCTTGGGAACGTGTGTGGCAATCGTTCGGGTGGTTCGGGGCAGTAAAGTAGTATGCCAATTCTTCAGTGTTCTTGTTTGATGAGGGCAAGTTTTCGATTTTGTTTCTTGAAGGTCAAATTTTGTGGTGAGTAACCTTCAATTTTGTTTGCGAAAGTGCTATACAAAATTGTGCTGTTGTTGTTTCTGAAGTTGTCCTCAACCGATTTCAGCTGCTCGGTGATCTAGTTGCGTTTCGTTTTCCCGATGGTTCTGTTTGTCGGTCTGTGGATGTCGAGATTCTTATCGATTTGTTGCTGTTGTAATTTTTGAAGGCGCGTCGGCGACTACGGATTACTTGATCGTAGTTGGAGTCCCACCATGAATGTTTTGCCTTTTATTTTTTAGTGGGTTTAATTCTTTAGTTTTTCTAATAATTTTAATGCAGAATTCAGTCCAGTTGTTCTTCGGTTCTTTTTTCCATTCTTCTGTGATATTGGTTTCTTGAATGTTAGATGTGTTGCATTTTTGGTTGCAGAGATTTTTTAGGTTAACTCTCTTCGGAGAGAATTTGACTTTAAATCATGTGAGGTAGTGGTGTAAGTGAATGTTCGCGCCTCGTCGGACTAGAATATCGTGGATGATTCTGTAGTGGGCGTGGGAGGTAGCAATGTGGTTGGTCTGGTATTCACCAAGATGCTGGATCGGGGATCGCCATGTTTTCTGTTTTTCTGGTGTTTTACTAAAGGGTGTAGACATCAGTTTGAGGTTGAATTGTTGGATTATGTCAATCAGACTTGTGCCGTTGGTGTTAGTGTTATGGTGTGCTGAATTCTTACCGATGATTTTTCTACAGGTTTTTTCAGTCCAAAATTGAGCGTTGAAGCCTCTCATTAGGATTTTCACGTAATCATGGTGAATTTTACTCAAGGTTTTTTCGAGTTTGTTCCAGAATATTTCGACATTTTCGGGATTTCCTTATTATCGATGTTGGTGGTAGTATGTGCATTGATGAGTGTATATTTTTTATTGGCGCTCTGGAAGCGCATAGTGATAAGTCGATTGTTGATGGGTGTGATTTCTTTGACAGAGTTGATGATGGATCTGTGTACGAGAAATGGCACGCCGAAGATTGGTGTGCCTTTCTACCTTTTGTTCTGTTTTGCTCTTTAAGATGCGATAATTTCCGTTATGCAAGGTTTCATTGTCAGTTAGTCATGTTTCTTGAAGAGTAAGGATGAGAATTTTTTGTCGGTTTTTCTGTTTGGATCAATGTCTTGATATTTAGAGTCCCAATGAGTGTTTTCTGCTTGAAGGGAAGTTCACCAGAGATCTCCGATATTCTCTACTATGCTAGCCTGGACTTCTCAGAATCCAAAAGTCCAGTTGCCGTCAGTCGATGGATGAGTTGTGCAATACCGGGGGTAAAGTTGAATTCACTTGCACAGTTCATGTCTGCTTGTGCTTCAGTGGTCTGGCCTGGATGATACCACGACCGGATAGGACCAGAGGTTGTTGAAGCCTTTGGAACCAAATATTTTCGGCCGAGCTCGTTGAGCTAACAGACGCTGAAGAGAGTAACTGTGATTTTGCCTAACACGTGTTTGGATTTTGTGTTCAGTGGGTTGAATAGCTGTTGAGAATTGTGTTAGTGTTTGGTCCACACCAAGTATTTGATTTCCTCGGCACCACCCATATCTCAGAGGCTTTCCTCTATCCGCCACCTGGGAAGGCTTCCGTTGGAGGATCTAACACCTACATACGGGTTATTATTATCATTATTATTATTATTATTATTATGTCATCAACATATCCGATATAATGTATCTTCCCACCACTGAAATAGATGTGTATTGTTCGTTTCAATATTTGCATCACATAAATAATTGTTATAATTATGTTACATAGCTGCTAGTAGACATATTACCTACTTAGACAGTTGCTACCTGTTACTCCATAAAAGGAATTTATGAGTGCAGCATTGTTGCAATGCAGACGTTCAGATTATCCGATTTCTGTAGCTTCAGTGCGATACCAGATCGTCCTAATTGGATTCAGCCAGTCAGTCTTAATGTGGATGTCCGACTACGACTCGCATCATATGATACACTCGGTAAACCGCATTCGTAATGGGACTGTTGAACCTAGATCATTTATCTATGATAAGGCCTGAATTCTTAAACGCTATGGAAAACACTAATACACCGTGCTTATTACAAACACGTTATTTAAATATAAATATATGAAGTAACGAGATAACAATTTATTCACAGGACCACAGCCCCATCCATCAGAGCAGAGTAGTGCAAGATTGGTTTCAGGCCCAAGAGAGAATAAAGCTGTTGCCGTTTGTTCCACGATCACCAGACCTCAACCCGATAGGGAATATGTAGGCAGAGATACGAGTAACGAGGTCACTGCCATGTGTGCCTACAAATACCAGCAATTTTGGACGAATATAGAAAAATTAAGGTGGGAGGTACATGATTATGGTACACTATCGAGGATCAATGTCCCGGCGCCTTCGAGAAGTCTTATGGTGGGTGGGTGGATTAATAAAATTATACTAATGCACAAAACCCATGTGGACAATCATTTGATATTCAGTCAAGCTTTACTTCGTCGCAGCTCTTTAGCATACAACACCAAGCAACACCAAGCTCCATATGGTTCAAATGGCTCTGAGCACTATGGGACTTAACTTCTGAAGTCATCAGTCCCACAGAACTTAGAACTACTTAAACCTACCTAACCTAAGGACAACACACACATCCATGCCCAAGGCAGGATTCGAACCTGCGACCGTAGCGTTCGCACAGCTCCTGACTGTAGCGCCTAGAACCGCTCGGCCACCCCGGCCGTCGGCGTAGAAGTCCATTTACTTTTAGTCTCCTCACTGTTCTTGCAGTGCAAGGTAACTGAAAAATCTAATATTGGTAGCAGAGTAAGTGCACTCTTGTTGTCGCGGCAGCGATTAGTAGAGCCTACGGTCGCCGCAATTTATTTATGTTCGCTGATCGTGGACACTGCAGCAGATGCTTCGCTATAAACACAAAGAAATCACCTTGGGTTTGACTGCAGTGAGCAGACATCACTACCTCCATGTTCTTACAGTAACCAACGTGAGACTCTACTCACAGGTGCCATGGGGCAATCGGAATGGGTATAACGTCATTAGTCATCAGAATATTAACCAGTGATGAAATGGTCCACTCTATTTGAATCTCAAGAAATCAGGAACCTTCTCACAAAGTAACGTGGGGTGATATCAACAACGCAGTAATAGCAAACCATGAAATATCACGTCTTGGAGGCTTATACTTCACTTCCTCCTCTAATATCAACTCCAGTGTTTTAGTATGAAGTGAGAAAATAAACACAAAAAACTAAAGTTTCTGAGAAGCATGTAAGTCATTTTCTCTTTTCATCTCATAGGTTATGTTTTAGTATGATGTGAAAAAATAAACAGTTTAGGGTTCTGAAGCATACAACGACAACAAGTGCCTATCGTAGGCCCTATCGGATATTCAAAAACCAGGGAGCTCTCCATTATTTATTTATTTATTTATTTATTTATTTTTTTTTTTTTTTTTTTTTTGCCCAACAGTCTGTTTCCCTTCATGCATTACTACCGCTCGCAGATTCTTATTTAAGGACTTACGGGCATCAAGTTCTTTAGCAGAATGAGCCGGATGTTATTGTGCTAATTACAGTATGCAAGAAATACAACAAAGACGAGTTCCCCTAAAGCAGTGAAGACATTTGCACATGTCTGTATTCAGCAATGACTGCCAGCTGCCACAACATTACTAAATTTATGCGGCAGGCAACACAACAGTGAGTTCAAAAATGGATCAAATGGCTCTGAGCACTATGCGACTTAACTTCTAAGGTCATTAGTCGCCTAGAACTTAGAACTAATTAAACCTAACTAACCTAAGGACATCACACACATCCATGCCCGAGGCAGGATTTGAACCTGCGACCGTAGCGGTCGCCCGGTTCCCGACTGTAACGCCTAGAACCGCACGGCCATTCCGGCCGGCTCACAACAGTGAGTGCTCTTTAGACTTTATGCATTAAGTCGTCAGAAGACGGGCGGTTCAAAAATGGTTCAAATAGCTCTGAGCCCTATGGGACTTAACATCTGAGGTCATCACTCCCCTAGAACTTCGAACTAATTAACCTAACTAACCTAAGGACATCACACACGTCCATGCCCGAGGCAGGATTCGAACCTGCGACCGTAGCGGTCGCGCGGTTCCAGACTGAAGCGCCTAGAACCGCTCGGCAACATCGACCAGCAAGGCGGGCGGATACAGCAGGTTAACGTCAATCCAAAATGAGGTTTTATTAAGGTAGTTGAGTGTTCTAGCAATTAAACTTTGGTGCTCCTGAATGAGTATTCCAATAGCTGAAAGAACCTGTTAGTTTCAGACCGTCAGGAACTACGTTAACATCAAACTGCAAGATCTCGAGACAATACGTGTGCTCTTCCCTTCGCTGGGTAGCCTCTTACTATTATTTAGGACCCTCTCAGTCGAGGCTAAGTGAAAATGGAACTTCCTAGTGATGAGGTACTTTCTGATATTGTTGACAAACATCAGAAACTTGCAGTCACTGCGAGTAACAAGTGTGCGGTGATAATAGTACAGGTTGTCAGTGGATGTGGTGGTGTTATGCTGTCAAACTGCTTACAGTAACGTTAATGGTGGCGCACATAATCTAGTGCTGATTACCAAAATAAAGATAGTGTGCTGGCATCGTTGATTCTCTTTATTTGGCATCAGCTTGAGTAACCTGATTTAATGAAAATAGTACTCCATTCACGAGTTGCTAATAATACGGTATGACAAGAGAGATCATTGTGATGGTATTACATTACCTCTGCAGGGAACTGCTTGACCAATATTACCGTAAGCCATGCAGCTAAAATGACTCACTACACAGGTACTATATGTTGGACTTGGTTGAGTAACCAGCTCGCTGCAATCCTGCTTCTACTGTCCGTAAATACTTGTATACCGACCATTCGTTATTTGACTAAATATGTGCTACAATGTGAATCGCATGTATATGACTTTGGATAGCGCCATCACAAAACAATGACTAAGGAACGTATGCCGTTGAAGTCCCGTTACATTGATGGCACGACAAATATTCGCAAATCACCTGTATTGCCTCAAAAAACAATTGCATCTTCAATATCGTAGGACAGACGAACACACTCACAGGGCGTTGAGATACAGCATCTGCGACAGATGAAAATTTGTGCCCGACCGGCTTTCGAACCTGGACTTCCAGCTTACAAGGCAGACGCGATTACCATTGAACTATCGGAACACAACGGCCAACCTCCCTGCAGGACCTATCTGCACATGCGTCTCGTCAGACGCAAATTCCCATCTTTGCCGCATACCACGTATGCAGTATCCTCCCGGCCATTGTTCCATTCGCTAGCAGCCACACTTTATTTCCGCGAGGGTTCAGACAATGACGTGCGCATATCACTGAAAATTTTCAATGGCTCACTGTGACCTGAATAATTATACAGTATGATTCTGGAGGAATATTAAATAGTGTAGGAGCTGGTAGTATAGAAAAATTGCAGAACAAATCTGTATAGCACGTGACCAATTTTTAATGAGTACACACAGTTGGATTCAATTCATTTTCGTTTCATTTGTTGGTCCTTAGAGGACACCGTTCTCTACACTTCCTTGAAAATGAGCTTCCAGCATTACTGGAAGAGGTTCCTTTGGCTACAAGAATGCGTGTGTTCCTCGAACATCAAGGGGCTCCTGCATATTCTAGTCGTCAGGAGACACATCATCCAAATAGTGAATACAACAAATCCCATTAATGCAGTAGATACTATGACACACGGTACTCTTAACGTTTCCCAATTGGCGCGCGGGATTGGCCGAGCGGTCTGAGACGCTGCAGTCATGGTCTGTGCGGCTGGTCCCAGCGGAGGTTCGAGCCCTCCCTCGGGCATGGGTGTGTGTGTTTGTCCTTAGAATAATTTAGGTTAAGTAGTGTGTAAGCTTAGGGACTGATGACCTTCGCAGTTAAGTCCCATACGATTTCACACACATTTGAATATTTTTTGTTACCCAATTATGGATCGGTAGATTGGATATATTTCTTGGCCGCCACGGTCTCCAGACCTTATCCACTTGGATTCTGGTCCGTGGGGTGGTTGATAGGCGAAGTGTATAAAGAAAACCTATACCCAAAAGCCGATTTGATCGTTGATATTATGAAAAGTGAAGCCCTCATAAAAGAAGCCAGAGACGACTTCAGAAGAGCTACACGTGGTGTTATCAAGAGAAGTCAAAAGGGCATTTAAGTTGGTTGGGGGAAGTTTTAAAAATCAACTTTGAACGTCCTCATTTGCATTAGGTTTACGTATAACTATTTTATCTCTGTACTCAATAAAACGTGGTCACATTTATATGCAATTATTATCCAATTCGCCTACACAACCACCTGATAAAATATCTATTATTCCTCCTGAAACACCCAGTATATGCATATAGGTGTGGTATCTGTTCTTTCGGACATGTCAGAAAGAGAATACACCTCGAATCCGGGTTCGAACCTGGTCAGGCACAAGTTTCCATCTGCCGCCGTAGCGGCATTTTAACGCCCTTTGACAGCCTGTTTATATGTCCTTAGATATTTAATTGATTAACAAGGCTGTCTGTTTCTACTCATTTGACTAGATATACATGTAATTCATGTTTAATAAGTGATAGTGATTTGGAAATTTTACGTTTGCAAGATGGTTAATTACAGTGTCTCTCATTGTTTACTTTGTGAGAAACTTGCTTCTTTCTGCCCTAGCCAGTACCACAGCAATGAGTGAATGCTCACATTCTGGATACCACAGTGGATGTGCTACTGTAACTGTAGGCAAAGGGGCAAAAGTTCAGCTCCCGCTGGGAAAGTATATTTTTCAAGTCAGATGGTTTTGCTCCTCCTCTGAGGATCACAACGAAATTACGTATAGTAATCCTACCAAACCCTTGAGTTCATTCTGCGGTGCTGTGCAGATGAAAAAAGAAGTTTTTCACAATTATCATATGGCAGGTGGAGTTTGTCGTATTCCACAAATTATGACTACATTGTTAATTGTTCGTTGATAGGTGCTTTTTCTGCCACTTATTGTAACTGTTTTTTGAATGTTAGAGCTGAAAGAATAGAAACATCAGATTTTCGCCATATGGAATATTCGAATTCACCTTAAGTGCCTACGTGTCAAACAACGGCAGACTGTCCGTCAGAAAAGCTGACAACAAGAAGACAGGTCATGCCTGTCTTCAGGCGGGTGTCCTATTGACAGTGATCACAATAACAATATTGTATAGCAAAGATACGTTGCCAACTCAACCACTGCAGACGCTCCAAAGTTGTGAATCGCGTCTGGTGAATACGCTTTCACGGCATCGGTCCAAATAAGGCAGTAAAACACAAATAATTGTCGTAGTTATTAATTTATCACGTTTAGTATGCACTCAGTGCATCGATGTATCACAAGTAATTAAACTCTAGCCCTAAAACTAGTTACAGAAATGAGAATAAGACTCATTGACATACAAAGATGATATTCCGGCCCTTGCCACCCACAATTTTGAGACGAAGCTATAGTCACTTCTGAGGTCACTCACAGAACCCATGAGCTGGTATCCTTACTGTTAGTATAACTGAAACTTGGCAACAACGCAGAATATGTTTGGAAACCCTGTGACCGACGAGGTGCTTCCTTGATGGCACAGAACTATCCTGCTAAATTCATTTGATATTATTGGGTCATTTCAATTGAAAAATAGAGTGATTTTCCCCTGGGATGTGATATAAGGACATGAGTTATTGCTTTTGAGTCCACGAAAGTCGTTCCACATGAGAGATAAAACTACTTTCGTCTCTTATGTCCCGATTTAACTGTCCTAGTGACTGCTGGGCCTGTAAGTAAACAGAACTCCCGCACCTCTTCGCTACCTCCGAGGTTACGTGCTTGCCTACCAGGTCCAAGCAGCTTTCTTTCGACTTTCGTGACTCGCTGAAAGCAAGATTTAAAATCCTTTTGTAGCAGAATCATAAGCAGGCACATACAAACTTAATCAAGGAGTCATAAGACCACTCTCGAGCACAATTCGTCTCGCTACCTTCAGTACCCTTGGTGTCAGAGCGAAAACCTTACGGTACTGCCTAATTCATAATGCTACTACCGAGCGAGGTGGCGCAGTGGTTAGACACTGGACTCGCAATCGGGAGGACGACGGTTGAATCCTGCGTCCGGCCATCCTGAATTCGGTTTTCCGTGATTTCCCTAAATCGCTCCTGGCAAATGCCGGGATGGTTCCTTTCAAAGGGCACGGCCGACTTTCTTCCCCGTCCTTCCCTAATCCGATGAGACCGATGACCTCGCTGTCTGGTCTCCTTCCCCGAAACAACCAACCAACCAATAATGCTACTTTTGTCTTCTGCCTACATTTTTTTTTCTTGTTGTGAATACCTAATTTTATCTATTAACTGGCACATTTTCATAGTACTTGAGTGTGATACAGGAAATGAACTGAAAACAGACATATTCAAAGTCAGAAGTCGGTAGTATCCTACTAATTCGTGTTAAAATAGGCAAAATCGTCTTATAGACACTTACTTATTTTTAAGATAGACGGCCGCCGTGATGTTTCTGTAGTAAGTTGAATTTAATTTGTATTAGTACAGTGAATATTTTAGTTGCGTTTTCCATTAGTGTATTGAACACAACAGTAACCATCGAAAATAAATTCATCAGTAACAGTATATTCTTTCACAATATCTAAAACAAACTTACAGTGCTAAATAAGTTTACAAAGCCAACGCCTGTAGTAATCTATTAGCCAACGGGCTCGCCGCAGTGGTAACACCAGTTTCCGTCAGATCACCGAAGTTAAGCACTTTCGGGCTGGCCTAACACTTGGATGGGTGTCCATCTGGTCTGCCGCGCGCTGATGGCAAGCGGAGTGCACTTAGCCCTTGTGAGGCAAACAGAGGAGCTACTTGATTGAGAAGTAGTGGCTCTAGTCTCGTAAGCTGATATACGGCTGCGAGGGCGGTGTGCTGACCACATGCCCCTCCATATCTGCATCCAGTATTCCCTGTAGGCTGAGTATGACAAGGCGGCCGATCGGTACCGTTAGGCCTTGCAAGACCTGTTCGGACGGAGAGGAGAAAATTACTGGTTCTATGTCAGCAAATCAGCGTAGTTTGAGGAGCATTTTCATGTAGAAATGGATTGCCTTGATGGTTGATCGGTCAAGAGTGGTAAAGGTAAAATATTACGAGTATGCGATCAGTGTGTGAGATATGACTTCCCCATCAATCTCCTGGATAGTTTTGTTTCTCAAATGAACAGATCGCATTATCATGCAGTAGCACACGTGATGTAGTTTTGTCAGTCGATTTTCTTACACTGCGACTGAAAGGTGTCTCAGTTGTTGGCAGCAAATTTCAGTTGTGAATGACACACTCTTGGGGAAGAATTCGTAGTGCAGAACACACTTTTGGAGCTATCAGATGGAAAATATTATGATTACATCACTCTTTGATCGAATGTACGTCTTTTGGTAGGGCTCAGATTTTTATTTCTTCTTAGGAAGTTAACGATAAAGGAATCAAAACTCGTCACCAGTAACAGTATTGCACAGGAATGCTCAATGAGCGATCTGATGACGTTCAAGCAAAACTGCAATAATAGTCACTGTTGATTTTTGTTGTTTTGAATTAGAGCATGAGGTACTCCTACACGAGTCTTGTGAAGTATGCCTGTTGAATGCAAATGTCTCATGATGGTTAAATTGTAACGCCAGATCGATCTTTGTTGAAACAAGAATTTATTTTTTGGCCAATTCTTCCCAAAAGCACTCGCTCCACAGACAGTTCAAATCTTTGGACCTGCGTCCTCTGCATTCACTCGTCTATTATACCAAAATAAATACTATGTTGCACCTTTTTCCTCTTGCGACCAATTTTACAACGCTTAACCGTAGTTCATGATTTTTCAAGTATGCAAAAAGCATTGCTTGACTGAGAGATGGTAACTAGAACTTGAAATTCGAAAATGACAGTTGATACATACAGTGACAGCGTCGCGCCGCGTTCACCTGGGTGGCGCCCAAATTCAGGCGGCGGGTGGCGTCTGGCCGGAGGCCGGTAGCCGCCGCAGCGCGAGGAAGCGCTCGAGCGTAAGGTGTTGTGATCGCGAGTCCATTTCGAATAGGTACCCCACTCATACGTTTATAGTCGGTGGTGACCTTAATCTACCCTCGATATTCTGGAAAAATTATACGTGTAAGGCCGGCGGCAGGCATAAAACGTCATCGGAAATTGTACTGAATGCCGTCTCAGAAAATTATTTTGAAAATTATTTCGTAAGTCCACTCGAAGCGTAAATGGTTGCGAAAGCGTACTTGACCTGTTAGCAACAAATAATCGTGGACAAATAGTGAGTATCGTGACGAATACAGGGATTAGCGACCACGAATCAGTTGCTCCTAGGCCGAATACCGTAGCACCCACAACAATGAAAAAGAAACGTAAAGTACACCAGCTTAAAAAATCTGATAAAAATGCTCTTAACGCCTTTTTAAGAGACAATCTCCACTCCTTCCGATTAGATCGTGTAAGGGTAGAAAAGTTGTGGAATGATTTCAGAGAGATAGTATGGACAGCAATGGAGAGATATATACCACATAAATTAATAAGTGATGGTGCTGATCCCCAAAGGTACGCAAAACGGTCCTATCGCTGTTGCTGGAGCAGCGAAAAAAGCATGCCAAATTTGAAAGAACGCAAAATCCCCAAGACTGGGAAAGAATTGCAGAATTTTGAAATATTGTGCGTACTTCAATGCGAGATGCTTTCAGTAATTTTCACAACGAAACTCTGTCTCGAAATCTGGCAGAAAACCCAAAGAGATTCGGGTCATACATAAAGCACAGCACTGGCAAGATGTAATCAATACCTTCACTGCGTGATAACAACGGTGAAGTCATTGATGACAGTGCCACTAAAGCAGAGTTATTAAACACGATTTTCTCAAACTCCTTCACCAAAGAAGACGAAGTAAATATTCCTGAATTCCTCTTTATACTCATGCAGTAATGAGTGCTGTCGATTGGGGATGTCAAACTGATTCCATATCTTTAGATTTCCAGAAGGCTTTCGATACCGTTTCTCACAAGCGTCTTCTAAACAAACTGCTTGCCTATGGAATATCGCTTCAGTTGTGCGACTGGATTCGTGATTTCCCGCCAGAACGGTCACAGTTCGTAGTAATAGACGGAAAGTCATCATGTAAAACAGAAGTAATATTCGGCGTTCCCCAAGGAAGTGTTATTGTTCCTGATCTATATAAACGACATAGGAGACAATCTCTCTAGACGTCTCAGATTTTTTGCAGGTGATGCTGTCATTTACCGTCTCGTAAAGTCATCAGATAACCAGATCGAATTGTAAAATGATTTTGATAAGATATCTGTATGGGGCGAAAAGTGACAATTTACCCTGAATAAAGAAAAGTGTGAAGTTATTCACATGAGTACTAAAAGAAATCCGCAACATTTCGATTACGCGATAAGTCACACAAGTCTAAGGGCTGTAAATTCAACTAAATACTTAGGGATTACAATTACAGATGCCCTAAATTGGAACAATCACATAGATAATGTAGAGGGTGGAGCCAACCAAAGACTGCGATTCATTGGCAGAAAACTTAGAAGGTGCTACAGGTCTACCAAAGAGACTTCTTACACTATGCTTGTCCGCCCTATTCTGGAGTATTGCTGTGCGGTGTGGGATCCGCATCAGGTGTGACTGACGGATGACATCGAAGAAGTATGGCAATCATTAAAACTAAGGCTTTAATCCTTGCGGCGGGATCTTCTCATGAAATTTCAATTACCAGTTCTCTCCTCCGATTTTTTGAACATCGTGTTGGTACCCACCTACATAGGGAGAAATGATCATCACGATAAGATAAGGAACATCAGGGCTCACACAGAAAAATTTAAATGCTCGTGTTTTCTCCGCACCGTTCGAGAGTGGAACGGTAGAGAGACAGCTTGAAGGTGGTTCATTGAACCCTCTGCCAGGCACTTTATTGTGAATAGCAGAGAATCACATAGATGTAGATGTAGATGTACAGAATGTATCTCGCAATAATAGCGATAAATCTCACCCAGGAAATCCTGCTTTGTTGTGAGAATCGTACCGTTTCTTGTTGGAATTTCATCAATAAAAGACGTTCTTCCGTTATTCGTATGCTTCACTAAGTGATACAAGGAAGTAGTTTCATCTACTGACACCAAATCTGCCTTCGATTTTATTTTCAACAACTCCATTTTATTTCTCTTGATACTGAGTGTCTTGGTTTTGTCTTTTTTGATGTCTGCTATCTGAAGTGAGGAACCTGCTGTGACCTGATCATATAGATCTCTCAAACCGGAACACTAATATTCTATAGTGCATTTCATTTCTCTTGCGCTCTGGGCACTGTATTGAATAAGAACCTTCCTCAACTTTGGCTTCGCCATTTTAGCCCACCAGTCGATAGCAGTGGCATATCTACTACAAGCACGCAGGCATATTGCCTAGCTTCTTTAATCAGGTCTTCTAAATCTGGATTTACTAACAAGAAAATGTTCAAATTCCACTGATTCTTGAATAGGTGAATTGGCTGTCTTCTTAGATCTATGCAAGCTAAGGCTCTTGAATGGTCTGAAAAGTAAGTAGGAAAGATTTCTACTATGGCCACGGAAGTTTCAAGATTTTCAGAAACATATAATCTATCAATCCTTCTACGAGCTGATGCCGTGACATAAGTGAACTCAATAACAGAGAGTTATTTGATTTCCGATGTATCCTTCAACTCTAAATCAGTAACTAGATGTTTTAGTCCACTTGAGAAATTAAAATTAGGTAGTTGATCTTTTCGATTTAAAACGCAATTAGAATCACATCCAAGCAATAACTGTCTTGGATTTTTCCTTAACAGGTATACAAGTTAGTCTTTGAAGTAACGTGCGCTATCAGCATACAAGCTGATGATAGTCACATCATAGATATTTAGTCCTATTCCGCTTCCGCTTTCCAGTCGTTCCACCTCACTTACTGGAATCCCTTCCCTTACAAAAACAGCTGTCTCAACACTTGGTTCGTAAGACACATTTATGTGACTGACATAACCGGGAAGTATTACATCCGACATTAGAACTTCTTGTAACAGGGCTATATCAGTCGCGGATACGTACAAAACTTCCTTAAGTGGTAATAATTTCAAACCGGACGTAATTCAATTTATGTTTATAGTGGTGACAGAATGAGACTGCGTCATTGCGCTGTCACTATGCAGTCGTTTTGATGAACTAATTTAGTTTCCTGTGGTTCAAGGTTCAGTTAAACTATTAACAGTTTTCTCGGAACACTTATCTTGAAATTACACTTCAATCAGTTAATAAGTTACTGTCCCGTTTTTTTTCTGCCACTGTGGATTTCTCTTGTACCACTAGCACACTGATTTCCTTGTGAACTTTCAGATATTTCCTCCAGTCATTCGTTGGGCTTGGGTCGCCCTTTCCGGATTTTCCCTTCCCTTCGTTACGAGCTACATTTAGTTGCGTTGTTATTTTACTTCGCGGCTCATCTGGAGCAGCAGCAGACGCTTTCGCAATTTCTATTGCTGCCTCCCGCATTGCAGTGTTGACCCTGATTTCATTTTGGCCACCGCTTCCTTGTTCTTTATTAATATCACTTACTTCCTGATCGAGGGAAACAAGTGGAGATAGCAAATTTGGAACCTCTCAATGAGTTTGTTTACTAACAGATAGCTGCTGATCTTTGCAATCTGTTACTTAACCTGATGTTTCTTGAAAATTAATACCGACTACACCCCTGTCAAGAAATGGTTCAAATGGCTCTAAGCACTATGGGACTTAACGTCTGAGGTCATCAGTCCCCTAGACTTAAAACTACTTAAACCCAACTAACCTAAGGACATCACACACATCCACGCC
Organism: Schistocerca serialis cubense; assembly: GCF_023864345.2. Classification (NCBI taxonomy): domain Eukaryota; kingdom Metazoa; phylum Arthropoda; class Insecta; order Orthoptera; family Acrididae; genus Schistocerca; species Schistocerca serialis. The sequence goes on along the minus strand of NC_064640.1, from coordinate 756,923,543 downwards.
CGAGGCAGGATTCGAACCTGGGACTGTAGCCGCAGCGTGATTCCGGACTGAAATACCTAGAACCGCTCGGCCACAGAGGCCGGCCCACCCCCTTCACTTATGTTTATTATCTTTCTGTGCATCACCTTCCATTTGCATTTTGCCTTCCGATTTCTCTACCTCCTCATCGCACTGTTTTTGCTTGCGAACTGAGGGAGTTTTACAGGACAGCTTGTCCTCTGAACAACTATCAGTTGTCTCCAGAGATAGTTTTTTCGGTTGCATGTCAGTTTCGCGAGTAGTGGTAACAGGGTGTCCCTTTGTTGTTAACACGAGAAGTTGACTGTTATCGTGAAGGGGGACCTCAGCTTGGCCCGCAGCGTCAACATCCTCAACCAGATGTCCTGGGGTATTCTTTGGTAACAGATCATTTAAGGTAAGTCTCTGACGCTGTACCAAATTACTTTTAAGAACAACAGTTCGCCGCTGACATTCCATTCTAAAGTTGACGGTTTCGTTTCATATATGGCATGTATCTACGTGACCTGTATAAACAATTTGTGCCTTATACCTACAAACATTTGTGTGACACGGAATATTTTTCTTAACGTCCATCTCTACACAGTGGATCCCGTTGAAACATTGCACTTGAAAGCGAGGCGACCATCTTTCATTTGCAATTGATTTAACGTCCCTATAGTTTGAAAGAGCTTCCTTAATCTTATCATGCTGAATTTCAATGGGAACTGTTAAGACACAAACGGTTTTGTAATTAATGTCAGCTGTATAGGGAGGGAAACCTTACATTTATAACTTTTTTTTTTGCACAAAATCTACTTCATACTCATTTTCGTAACACTTTATCAACAGTCGCAGCACTGAATAACTTGAATTGAGACCAATTTACCTGTGTAATCCAGTCATCTATTTCCAGGGATGTCGACTGAAGAGGACGGGATTCCTTGTCAAAAGCAAGTACCAGAATATTCTTCCTGAGGTTTATAGCCATGGTTAATCCAGCAACCGAAATTTCAATTAGCAGGAGCATGACCAGATGGAGCGATCCTGTCACAAGGAATGTCCGGAAGAACAGATACCATCTTCATATAGTTAAGGCTAATCGGCCATTGACCTTCTTCTTCTGTGCTGGATGCACACGCATTGCCCGAACTCTTATGGGACTCGGTAAGATTGTCTGCCGCGAGTAATGGGTGTAATGGGCAGGGGCACTACGAATGTAGTGTGTGGACATTAAGATGGGAATGTGGGTCTCACGAGGAGTGTGCAAGGGATAAATCCCTGCAGTCGCACAATTCTCTGTACCATCGGTGGCTCTGCTGGATAGAACGTCTGACATGTAAGTAGGAGATCCCGGGTTCGACCCTGGTCTAGGCATATATTTTCAACTGTCCCCGTTGATGTATATCAACGTTTGTCGACAGCTTACGGTCTTGATTTAATTATCATTTCATTCTGAGATAGCTTCATGGTCACTGGTGGTATCTGTTCTTTCGGACATGACCGAAAGAACAGATATCATCTACATATAGAAGAACCAATGTCGGGAAGCCGCCGTGCGAGTTCCAACCGTTCTAATTTTACCTTCATGAACTTTTCGCGATATACACGTAGAAGTAATCAAAATGTTTGTTGTCATCTAGGAACGCATGCTCTCGGAATCTTAACAATATACTGCACCGTGATGCAAAACACCTCTTTTGCAGCATCTCACACTGGAGTTGGTTGATCATATACGTGACGCTATCGCACTTGCCAAATGAATCTGTAAGAAACATACTGCTCTTCTTTGGGTCTTTCCTATATCCTCTATCAATCTTATCTAGTATGAATCCCAGTCTGACAAGTAGCATTCAAGTTCTGTTCGAACGAGTGTTTTGTATGCTACTTCCTGAAGATTCTTCCAATGAATCTCAGTCTGAAATCTGCCTTTCTCGCTATTAATTTTATATTCCACTTCAGATCACTCTGTACGCATACTGCTAGATATTTTATGGAAGTAACTCCTACAAGTGGTTGTTCTGCAATCGTATAATAATACAATAAATGGTATTTTGGTCGATTATTCTCAATATTTTCCAATTGTTTATGTTGAGCGTAAACTGCCACTAACTGCACCAAGCGGTGATCGTGTGCAGGTCTTGCTGCATTTCGCTACAATTTTATAGCTTTGCGATCTCTCGGTATACAACAGTTTTACTTGCGAAATCTTCATGGAACTTCCGACATTATCTGCTAAGCTGTTCATATACAGCGTGAAAAGTCGTGTTCTTATAATACTCCATCGTGGCATCAGCAAAGATATTTTTACGTCTGATGACTTCACGCCGTTTAGAATAACATGTTGTGTTCTTTTTGCTAGAAACTCTTCAAGCCAGTCACACAGTTGTTATGACATACTGGATGCTCGTATTTTGTTCATTAGGCGTTAGTGCGGAACCTTACCGAACATCTTCAGGAAATCAAGGAATACGGCCTCTACCTGGCCATTTGCATCTACTGCTTTCTAGGTCGCGTGGACGAACAGAGCGAGCTGTATTTCACACGATCGTGGTTTTCGGAACCCATTTTGTTTCCTACAAGGGAGACGTACGGTGTCTACAAATGTGATAACACGTGATGGGCCGGTGGCTACGCTCTAAATTTACTGTGAAGCACTCTTTTCCATCGTAACAGCTTTCTAGCAAGACTATATAATCACCACGAACCTTTAGCATCCATCACAACTTTGCTTGGCACATACATGTGTATGGCGTGTTGTACAACAGTCTTGAACTTTGTCCATTGATACTCAACATTATCTGAAATCTAGTCCTTATTGCTCTTGATAACCAGGAATATCTTTACACCTATCTTTATATTGCTATTTACATTTGTATGCAAAGATGCTGTAGTGCATTATGATCACTGATTTCCTGATCTGCGTTAAATGAGTCGAAAAATTCGGGCTCGTTGCTGATCGAGATATTGGATGCATTGTTTCCATCACTCGGTTCTCTGATTAGCTGCTCAAAGTAACTTTTGTATAAGACATTCGGAACAATGTTATATGAATCCCTATCTCCACTAAACCCCTTAATCACTTGAGTATCCCCGCCTGTATCTCGTAACTTGAAATCTCCAACTAATGCTATAGCATGGCCAAGAAATTTACCCGCAAACATCTCCAGCTTTTCCCTTAAATATTCCGCCACTGTTGCCCCTGCAGTATGACGTCTATCAACGTATCCGATGACCATTTTTCAACCAACTTTAAAACTTGTACTCACCCAAACTACGAATCATTCAGAATCTGTACGAACTTCATTAGGTATCATGGTAGTTTTTACGGTTATAAAGGCGCCTTCATCACAGGCGTTCAACGTATCTTATCTACACACATTTAAGATAGAATTAATAATTTAAATATTGTTGTCATCTCATTTCAACCAGTTTCCTCTCATAAGTGCTATGCTGACTTCGGTATCATTATTTTGTAAGCGGGATAAATTCTAGAACCGTTCCACAGACCCTTCTGCAGTTGACTATAATATGTTAACAGTTCCTTCCTCCGGTTTGACATGACAAATGCTACTCTCCTGGGCTCCCTCTGACCTAAAGAACCCACATGTGCACATAACACGTCACAGCTAACCTAGCAGGAGCTTCCTGCATGTAGTGGACTCCCGACCTATTAATTAGGGTGTGGTCACCCATTTCTCCACCTGATAGTGGAGGTCGAGAAATCTGCATCCAACTTCGCCACAGAATCGATTAAGTTCCTAGTTCAAGGCTCTTACACAGCTCCAATTCACAATGCAGCTATCGGTACTGAGAACAACGCTGGAAAACGTTATCTCTGCTTCCACTCCATACCCGATGCTAGCTACCTTGATCGAAGCAACCACCTGCCTCTAGGAACCGAGATTGGTTTCTGAACCCCCGCGGAAGCTATCAATCGTGCCGACATTAAACACGATTTGTAGCCTAGTTCACCCGGAGGAGGATGAGGAGGAGGAGGAAGAGGAGGAGATTAGAGTTAACGGCCAGTCGACAACGAGGTCAGTAGAGACGGAGCACAAGCTCTGATTAGGTAAGGTTGGGGAAGGAAAACGGCCGTGCTCTTTCAGAGCAACTGTCCCAGCATTTGCCTGAAGAGATTTAGGGAAATGATGGAAAACCTAAATCAGGATGGCCGGACGCTAATTTCAACCGTTGTGCTCCCGAATGCGAGTCCAGTGTGCTAACCACTGCTTCACTGGATGCACCAAGTTCGCTCAGTCGCTTCTAGCAGAGCTTCCAGCACACTAAGGACGTGACCCACAGCCCTTCCTTCCCGATCTGCCTGCTACTTCCCTTAGAGGCTCCGTCACCCTTCTAACGTTGAAGTTCCCAATACAAACAATGTTACCCTCTGCACTTGTTGGGACTTCATTTGACTCTACATCGTCAGAGACTTAGAGTAGGGCCTCCACGTTTCACTAGATCCCATGACACGAACCCACGTCCTTTCCAGTCTCTGTAACATCATCTGTATCAATGAGACATTAAACTTTTAAATTCCTATTTCCCTTTTTTTCCTTTACTAACAGCGCGTATAGTGCAAACATGTCATAAATTGGTTGTTTTAGTACTTAATTTAAGTATGTTTCAGTAATAGAATTAGGCGTTAAAGGATTAATAAGTTAATTTTTATTATTAAATGTAATATTTAGTCGTATTTCATATCATCAAAACTATTGCCTGCAGAGTTGGATAAAGATTTCAAGTTCTTTCATGGGAAAACGAAGGAGAAGTACATGTTAGTGGAACACACGCGAAAAACCGTCATTTTGATGACGACATTGTACTGTGTGCTTCTAGTACACGTAAATTTCAATAATGTAAGGAGCTATCTCATATCTAAGGCATAGTAGACCTAGGAACGCACGATGTTTTTCGTCGGTACTTAAGTCTAGTAACTGATTTTAGAATCACATAAAGAAATGCGCACTGGAGACCGCTAGAAGCATTTCCCGCCTCTTTTTAACATTTTTTGGTACTTTTAGAAAGATGGTTGGGTTTGGCGAAGCCAAATATCTCACGAAATAAGCATGAAACCAAAAAACTAAAAAGAACGAAACTCGTATGGCTTCATGAGGGAAACCAGATGGCGCTATGGTTGGCCCGCTAGATGGCGCTGCCATAGGTCAAACGGAAATCAACTGCGTTTTTTATAATAGGCACCCCCATATTTTATTACATATTCGTGTAGTACGTAAACAAATATGAATGTTTTAGTTGGACCACTTTCTTCGCTTTGTGATAGATGGCGCTGTAATTGTCACAAACATATAGCTCACAATTTTAGACGAACAGTTGGTAACAGGTAGGTTTAGCTGGACCAATTTTTTCGCTTTGTGATAGATGGCGCTGTAATAGTCACAAATATATGGCTCACAATTTTAGACGAACAGTTGGTAACAGGTAAGTTTTTAAATTCAAATGCAGAACGTACGTACGTTTGAACATTTTGTTTCGGTTGTTCCAATGTGATACATGTACCTTTGTGAGAACGCATGCTGTTACAGCGGGATTACCTGTAAATACCACATGAATGCAATAAATGCTCCAAATGATGTCCGTCGACCTCAGTGCATTTGGCAATACGTGTAACAACGTTACTCTCAACAGCGAGTAGTTCGCCTTCCGTAATTTTCGCACATGCTTTGACAATGCGCTGACGCATGTTGTCAGGCGTTGTCGGTGGATCACGATAGCAAATATCCCTCAACATTCCCCACAGAAAGAAATCCGGGGACGTCAGATCCGGTGAACGTGCGGGTCATGGTATGGTGCTTCGACGACCAAACCATCTGTCATAAAATATGCTATTGAATACCGCTTCAACCGCACGCAATCTATGTGCCGGACATCCATCATGTTGGAAGTACATCGCCATTCTGTCATGCAGTGAAACATCTTGTAGTAACATAGGTAGAACATTGCATCGGATATCAGCATACATTGCACCATTTAGATTGCCATCGATAAAATGGGGGCTAATTATCCTTCCTCCCATAATACCGAACCATACATTAACCCGCCAAGGTCGCTGATGTTCCACTTGCAGCCATCGTGGATTTTCCGTTGCCAAATAGCGCATATTATGCTGGTTTACGTTACCGCTATTGGTAAATGACGCTTCGTCGCTAAATAGAACGCGTGCAAAAAATCTGTCATCGTCTCGTAATTCCTCTTGTGCCCAGTGGCAGAACTGTACACGATGTTAAAAGTCGTCGCTATGCAATTCCTGGGGCATATAAATATGTTACGGGTGCAATCGATGTTGATGTAGCATTCTCAACACCGACGTTTTGGAGATTCTCGATTCTCGCGCAGTTTGTCTGCTACTGATGTACGGATTAGCCGCGACATCAGCTAAAACACCTACTTGGGCATCATCATTTGTTGCAGGTCGTGGTTGACGTTTCACATGTGGCTGAACACTCCCTGTTTCCTTAAATAACGTAACTATCCGGCGAACGGTCCGGACACTTGGATTATGTTGTCCAGGATACCGAGCAGCGTACATAGCACACGCCCGTTGGACATTTTAATCGCAATAGCCATACACCAACACGATATCTACCTTTTACACAATTGGTAAACGATCCATTTTAACACGTGTACTGTATCACGAAGCAAATACCGTGCGCCCTTGCGGAATGTTACGTGATACCACGTACTTATACGTTTGTGACTGTTATAGTGCCATCTATCACAAAGCGAGAAAAGTGGTCGAACTAAAAGATTCATATTTCTTTACGTACTACCCGAATATGTAATAAAACGTGGGGGTTCCTATTTAAAAAAACGCAGTTGATATCCATTTGACCAATGGCAGGGCCATCTAGCGGGCCAACCATAGCGCCATCCGGTTTCCCCCTTCAAGCTAGACGAGTTTCGTTCTTTGTAGTATTTTCGTTTGATGCTTATTTCGTGAGATATTTGGCCCGGTCACTATCAATGGACCACCCTGTATACAGGGTGTTACAAAAAGGTACGGCCAAACTTTCAGGAAACATTCCTCACACACACAGAAAGCTCTTGTCTACGCAACCCCGGTACCAAATGTAGAGTCTCTTCGTGCTCGTATAGTGGACGGCTGTGATACAATACGCCATTCTCCAGGGCTGCATCAGCGCATCAGGGATTCCATGCGACGGAGGGTGGATGCATGTATCCTCGCTAACGGAGGACATTTTGAACATTTCCTGTAACAAAGTGTTTGAAGTCACGCTGGTACGTTCTGTTGCTATGTGTTTCCATTCCATGATTAATGTGATTTGAAGAGAAGTAATAAAATGAGCTCTAACATGGATAGTAAGCGTTTCCGGACACATGTCCACATAACATATTTTCTTTATTTGTGTGTGAGGAATGTTTTCATAAAGTTTGGCCGTAACTTTTTGTAACACCCTGTATATACATTTGGTGTTCTACTCATTTAAGTGCTGTGTAACATATTACGGCCATTTGGAATATATTGTTACATCTTCAATTACAGAATTTTATGGTGAGTAAAATGCTGTATGTTTCAGAATTATTTATATAACGTTGGGCAGTTGAACCATACTGCTTCTGTCGTTAGTATCTTGTGTGGTGAAACAAAACACTGTCTTTTACCATGGAATATGTAGTACTTGCTAACGAAATGAATTTCTATAATGTGTAGTCAGTTTTATCGGTATCGAATATAGAAATTTGTGTTATTTTTGAAAAGTTGTTACATCCAGATACACTTCATTTTTATCTGGGTTTTGGTAATACTTCGGCTTAGTTAGAATTAACGTACTGTTTATAGGTGGGTAGCAGAGTAATAATGCAGCACACAACTATTGAATACTCTCTATTGCTACACTTTTAAATTTCACTAAAACACTTATTCCTAGCACATGAATATATTGTACCATAGAACATGTCTCAAATTTAGAAGAACGTTATACTACCCGAGAGTTTATGATTTCAGAGAAGTACTGCAGCACTTAGAATGCGACTTACGTCATTTAAAATGGAATAAAAACTATATTAAAATTCTAAGACAGGGTGGCCCACGGGCGAAAATCAGGAAGGTGTATGAAGCTACAACACTCTCCCCTTGTAGAAGAACTTAGGAGACCTTGTTGGATAAGAGGGTTGAAATTAATTACAAATAAGACTTGAATAATGTGTACAGCAAAACACTGAAAACAATACGAGTCTTTATACTTCGGGGAGCTATAAATCATTCTTGTTTCACAGCAAAAGAAGTCAACAAAATAGTATAAATGGAGAGGAGTGATTTAGGACAACGAAATAAAGTTTTCCAAATAAATCTTCCGACGCACCTGAATAGGAGGGAATATAGTAATGGAAATTAGTATAAAGGCAAGTGGTTTTTTGTGGAAAATACTTGTTTATTTACGTATTTGGTATTGCACGCATTTTTCCCGTACAGTTTACAACATAGCTAAACAAAATACTCTCTCATTTTACTCTTTGCATTGGTAACCAAGTAATTTAAAGAAACAATACAGCCTTAGGGTTGAATACTGATATGAAGGCACTTACGTCCTGTTGTCAGAATAACCTAACGTATACAGTAAATAGGTCACAACAGTGACCTAGTATTTAGTCTGACCTCAATTATTCTTAATAAAAGTGAAAAATCCTCTGAGGTATTGATTATATAACGGCACTGATCTCTTCTTCCAAGACTGAGGTCCACTCCATGTGAATTGCAGTTTTCAGCTCGTCCACGTACTGTCGTCCACTGTGAAAACACGTTGTGTTACGACCCCACAGATTCTCCATGGGATTTAAATCCGGACTTCTAGATGGCCAGCTCAGTAGTGGACTTCTTTTATCCTGAAACCACGCCTTTTTCTTGGAAGACCTGTGAATCCCAGCGTTATCGTGTTGGAACAATAGATTAGCGTCATTAAATTCCTCATACAAACGAAGCCATTCAATTTCCAGCAATCCTGTATAATCATCGGACTTCATTTTGGATGTATCTGTACTACTTTGAACGTGCGTTTTGTACAAAGTCAAGATCATAACATTACCATTGCTAAGGATTCTACCTATCTGAATGTGTTCTTCTGTGTGGAGATCATGCCAATGATACTGAAAACCATCTGTCCCATCATAATCCAGCTTCTCATCACTGAAAATAACTTTCTTCCCCTCTATGGTCCTTGACGTATGTTCTTCCACAAACTTCAGTCGAACTCCCGTATGCTCATTGTTTAAAGGTGGCTTATTATGCACATTGTTTAACGGTGGCTTATGGAGCCGTATCTTGAATATCAGATTCGCGTCTTCAGCCAGGATTTGTCTAACGCGTCTGGAAGTCACTGATAACTGCAGATCAGCCACGATTTGAGAATACCACAGGCCGTTGACGTTTGCTTTACGCAGAATCTAACGCGTATCCTATACTGACTATCTTCATGTCCGGTCGTATTTACCATGTTTCCCATACACTGTGCATCCAGTCTGACACAATTATCAATAACGTAACTGGAATGGCCTAATTTCTTAGCAATCTGGGGATTAGACAGGTGCATTTCTTTGAACACCTTAATACCTGATTGCTCCTCGCACGATAGAAGCTTTCCATGCGGCGTTATCAGAATAACTGCCGTACGACTTTCGCAGGCACACCTCCAACCTGTAACTGTAGCAACCTGTTGTCATTCACCACTGCGCGCATCATCTAACGGGCCGCCTTTTATACCAACCTCCACCCCTTCCTACCCGAAAAACCGCCTACTTTAAATTTTTTTAAGCACTCGGCCTAAAACCAGTGGTGAAATGAGAATGTATTTGGTTTTGCTTTATTGTAACTGTACAGTAAAAATGCGTGCAATACCAAAACATAGACGGCCGCGGTGGTCTCGCGGTTCTAGGCGCGCAGTCCGGGACCGCGCGACTGCTACGGTCGCAGGTTCGAATCCTGCCTCGGGCATGGATGTGTGTGATGTCCTTAGGTTAGTTAGGTTTAAGTAGTTCTAAGTTCTAGGGGACTGATGACCACAGCTGTTAAGTCCCATAGTGCTCAGAGCTATTTGAACCATTTGAACCAAATACATAAATGAACATTTTTTCCACAAATAACCTCATGCCTTTATACTAATTTCCACCCCTGCATAACCTGCGTGTATTACATGTTGTGACTCACAACAGTGAGCTATGAACAGTAATATCAGAATCACAAAGGATGCTAAGTGAACAGCGTTGAGATTTCTGTTACAAATTAGTGAGATTTTTTTAACAAATAACAGAACCGTGGAGCAGACTGTATTGAGAGACAAAATTACAACTGTCTTCAAATGGAAATGAAGGTGGGCGGAAAATGCAGCCTGATGAATATATGATAGATGGCGCAAATAAGCTCACTGCTGTATTCTTAGAAATAAGTCAGACCAAGACGATAATTTAATGGAAGGTACGGTATGACGCTAGAAAACAAGCAGAGCCAAACTGAAGGCGTTTTCTTGGGCGCCGTAACAAAGTGAAAACTTGAAAGGTACCTTTTATGCAGCATTCGAAGTTAAATGGCCCCTGTAATGATGAAGACTGTGGTAAGTGGTACCCTGTAAATAGCAACAATTTAATCACGCAAAGGTAATCATACGTATGTTTAGCCTTTAAACTGACTTCCGACATATAATTCCGATTTGAATCACGAAAATTTGGAAAAATGGAGGGAGCAAATCGTTTATGGTCTTGCTGATGAAGTCATAGAATATCTTGCGACACGAACCAAGAAGAAAGAAAATGAATCATTAGTTAGGAATTTAAATTTGAACTGCACTCGTTGGCCTTTCAAGCCGCTGCGCCACCTGAATATGAAGCTACATATATGAAGTCTGAAGTGTAGTAACGGCGGTGAAATGGCGCGAGAAAAAGAGAACAATAGCAGGTGATAGGGAAAACGTATAATATTATACTTACACGGATTTTATTCGGATATGAAGACTAATGCGACACTAAGCACGTAAAATGTAAGTCCTTAGCGTAACAGCTTGATGTAACTTAGCAATACGGTAATAATTTCCAGAATTACTCAGCCCCAGGAAAATTTGGCTTTCTAGTTGCTTCGTCCACGTGTCTCTGCAACAGGCTAAATAATGTCCATGTCCAAAGTTCTTAGTCTTAACGAAAAGGTGTATGAAATTACAATATTATCTAAAAGAATTCTACTTATCCTCTAATGACTGACATCATGAATACTATTCACCCTTACGAAGCGCTCCTGTAGCTGTGTCTTGTTTAACAGGAAAACGAAATGAGATACATATTTAACTTTAGATGCTTAGAAATTTTTGTACTTCATTATAAAGTGGGACTTCCATGTTCTGAGGAAAACATGTGACACACGCGTAAAGGAACATGACCTAGAATTTTGGGAAATTGTTGCCTTAAAATGTGAGATCAGAATGACTAGGTTTAGAATGTGGCACTGAATGTACTGGGTGATCAAAAAGTCAGTATTAATTTGAAAACTGAATAAATCACGTAATAATGTAGATAGAGAGGTACAAATTGACACACATGCTTGGAATAACATTGGGTTTTATTAGAACCTAAAAATACAAAAGTTCAAAAAATGTCCGACAGATGGCGCTTCATCTAATCAGAATAACAATAATTAGCATAACAAAGTAAGGCAAAGCAAAGATGAAGTTCTCTACAGGAAATGCTCAATATGTCCACCATCATTCCTCAACAATAGCTGTAGTCGAGGAATAATGTTGTGAACAGCATTGTAAAGCATGTCCGGAGTTACGGTGAGGCATTGGCGTTGGAAGTTATCTTTCAGCATCCCTAGAGATGTCGGTCGATCACGATACACTTACGACTTCAGGTAACCCCAAAGCCAATAATCGCACGGACTGAGGTCTGGGGACTTGGGAGGCCAAGCATGACGAAAGTGGCGGCTGAGCACACGATCATCACCAAACAACGCGAGCAAGAAATCTTTCACACGTCTAGCAATATGGGGCGGAGCCCCATCCTGCATTTTGGTTTTAATAAAACCCCATGTCATTCCAAGCATGTGTGTCAATTTTTACCTCTCTATCTACATTATTCTGTGGTTTATTAAGTTTTCAAATTTATACTGACTTTTTGATCACCCGGTACAACATCACAGTCGTCATATACCACAAATGATAATAGACTGTTTTCGATATATCACTTCATTTTACTCACAGCAGCCCAAGAAATTACATCTGCAGTGATGTAAAAATGATTTCCATTAGATCTTAAATCTTTCCTGTACTTAAATTACGTCGGAAAGTAGTTATATTAATCAGTTGTCCTCAGGTTGCCAGGACAAATAATTGTAAATGAGAATAATGAAAGTTTGCTTTTCACTCCATAGAAAGTAATTGTGTTTATTATGTCACACAAAAATTATGTAAAACGGTTGAAATAAAATATCATTAAGCCTGAATCTAGCGTACGGAAGGACATAGCGTAAATGTAAGACATTTTTCGTACTAAGCATTTCTGGAACTTTGTCTACTTGGGAAATGAACTGTTACGATGAAATAATTATCAATTATACAAAAGCTTGTTGCGGATGTGTTATAAGATATGCAATTAAACAAATTCCAAATTTCTTCAAAACTAGAATGGTTCTGGGAGGTGTTCTAATTGTTATAAGCTTCCGTTCAAACGTTACGATTGTGGAATCAGCACTTTTTTGTAACACGAATTTAAGAAATGTAAAACATAAAAAATTACTTAGCTATACTTTAACCAGTCATCAATGACAGCAAATAACTCATTTCATAATTCAAGTTCTATGGCTCACTGGAAACATTATTTTCTGGAAAAATTTTTTTCAGTATCGACACATTAAAAAGCACATCCATTCAGTGTGGAACACTATTAATGATTCTTTGAAGAGATTTAAAGCATCCGCAGCCGTCAGCAATCGTAATGTAATGAGGGTTACTGAAGGTATTTACGGTTAACGATGCAATAATGTTGTACTGTAGTGGTTTACACAACATATTGAAAAAACGATAAACCGTTTCGATATGATTGGTTGATTTGAACGTAAGTTATGCTACATAGATCATGATTGTGTTGTTTTCCTACGTTCTGAGAACCAACACATGTAGCCAGTAATAAAATAACTAGCCATTTACTGGAACACCACACTCCCAGGCGATCTCTCAGTTGTCTCTAACTAGAAGCTGTGGGGGATGTGAAAGATTCATCTAGACTGCCATAAAATTTAAGAAATCACAAAACCCAAGGCTCTCAAAATTATTATGTCATACTTACCTATCCAGAGAACTAACCATGTGAAAACTAGGTTAACGGTGAACCTGCAAATGCATGTATGATGAAATTCCAGGAGAAATCAAAAATTGTAAGTCCCAGGTACTTTATTTTTTGTGTTCCGATTTTTAACAAGTAAACAAATGAAGTTAAACTGACAATATTTCACTACTGTATTTCATCATTTTGGATTTACATACCGAGATGAATTAAAACATTTCATGCATGTACATTTAGCATTTTTCTTTATTTGTACATGAAAAAACTATTTAAAGGTATACGTGTGAGGAAGTTCACGCAATATGTTAGCGATAGTAATTCTGGATTAAAAACGCGAGCGAGAAGGAATAATATGAGTGAACGATATGGAAAATCACTAATAGGCAGACTGTTGTTGTTGTGGTCTTCAGTCCTGAGACTGGTTTGATGCACCTCTCCATGCTACTTTATCCTGCGCAAGCTTCTTCATATCCCAGTACCTACAACAACCTACATCCTTTTGAATCTGCTTCATGTATTCATCTCTTGGTCTCCCTCTACGATTTTTACCCTCCACGCTGCCCTCCAATACTAAATTGGTGGTCCCTTGATGCCTCAGAACATGTCCTACCAACCGATCCCTTCTTCTAGTTAAGTTGTGCCACAAACTTCTCCTCTCCCCAATCCTATTTAACACCTTCTCATTAGTTATGTGATCTACCCATCTAATCTTCAGCAATCTTCTGTAGCACCACATTTCGAAAGCTTCTATTCTCTTCTTGTCTAAACTATTTATCGTCCATGTTTCACTTCCATACATGGCTACACTCCATACAAATACTTTCAGAAACGACTTCCTGACACTTAAATCTATACTCGATGTTAACAAATTTTTTTTCTTCAGAATCGCTTACCTTGCCATCGACAGTCTACATTTTATATTCTCCCTACTTCTACAATCATCAGTTATTTTGCTCCCCAAATAGCAGAACTCACTTACTGCTTTAAGTGTCTCATTTTGTAATCTAATTTCCTCAGCATCACCCGACTTAATTCTACTACAGGTAGTGCATGCCTCGGATGGTTTCTTTTGATAAGAAATAGATCCGTATTCATCATCCATTCGTTTCAAGCCAGTGACAGTCTCATCTAAACATAATTACCCATAATATCGTGTTTTATATGTGGAATTTAATTCACATGATGGATTCTTCAATATATTTAGCTCTCAATGGTCAGTATAAAACTTCGTTTAGTGTATGTTTGTTCTTCACATTGGTTGCACGCAACAACTGGTATATTTTATACTTACAACAAAACTACTGATTTTCTATGTGGTTAATTTTTTATTGCTTAGTATTCTTCAGTGTTTCGGTTGAGTAGGGCTGCCACAAGCTCGTCTGAAGATGACAGCGTATAATTTTGAAATAGATTGTATAAATCAGAAACCACCAATAAGGCAGCTGCACGCATTGTCCAGTCAAATTGCCCTAATGAACCACAGTTGAACGTCACTTAAGTTCCGTATACGACAATTAATCACACAGAAGAAGAATTTTTTTTAACTTCCAGGTACGAAACGTATCGGCCACCCTATTTTATGAAGCTGCTATATGGCTCTATCTTGAATATCGGAGTATACTTTTCAAGGAAGTTGCACTTTTGGCAGTTGTTAGAAAGGTTAAATAATATTTTTAAAACACAATAAATAATATTTTAAAGACACAATAACATAAAAACAGATGAAATACTACGTTCCCATAAATAATTGATTATGAGCGAAAATTCTCGTGACGACGCTTACTTGATATCTACAGCCCGCGAGATCCACGTGCGCTGCTGGTTGCCGGCACGACAGGCGCTCTGCTGCCAGGCGTCGTCGTGTGCCGAGGTGCGGTTCATGACTGCCGGCACTTGGTGCCGTACGGCGACGCTCCACCGCTGCCACCGCGCAGCGTCGCGGCGCACGCCCTCGAGCGCCGGCGCCGGTGCCACTGCCCCCTCCTTTCCCCTGATCATTTCTTCTTTCTCCCACACCTACAGCTGCCTGTGCTGCCTGTCACCCTGGCCCATTTCCGACACCTCGCAGTGAAGTCCCAGTTTTCACTCAACAATTTCGGAGAAGCTATCGGAGAATTTTCCGGCGGATATTTCATTCAAATTATTCTCGGATGTTGAGCCAGGTATAGTCGCTGATGTCAGCGACTATACCCGGTTAAACACCCGTGAAGAATAAAATTTCGGGGAAAGCATATAAGAGGTAATGAGTGCAACGTATTCTTGTTGTAATCTTCAGTTCCAAGACCGGTTTGATGCAGCTCTCCAATGTAGTCTCTTCTAGTGACGCATTTTTCGTCTCTGAATAACTACTGCCAACTTACTCCATTTCAACCGACTTCCTGCATTCGTATTTAGGTCTCCAATAAAATTCCCCCCCACACTTCCCACCATTTTTAAACTGACTATTTACTGATGCGTCATTTTGTGCCCCATAAACCGATCCTTTAATTTAAATCAAATTGCGCCTAAGATTTTTTTCTCGAATTCCATTCAGAACCTCCACATAAATTATCCAATGCCTTCCACGCGTCGCTTCCGCACAACACTATACTCCTGAAAAGATACCTCATGGATAGACCTCATAACACGTAAATTTTTCTTTTGACTATCCACGTGTTGGATGGTGGGAATGCCACGTGACGATATTGCATTTAAGTAAAGTGCCTATTGTTTCGAAGGTAATAATCATAATTCTTAACACATTTATCCTACTGCAAGACAAGACGGTCAATGATTTCACAGGTATGCCCACTATAATAAATCAAGAGTTTGGGATACATATATCAACTATAGTTCGGGATATCATCCCCAGTTTAATGAAACCTGCAATCTTACCTCTTTTTTCAACAATTTTCGTTCTAATTTTCAGTTACGAAATATGGGATTCGTACCTACTGGACTAACCCCTCATAATAGTTGCGAGAATTAAACGGTTTCCCAAGTTATTTTGAAACGTATTAGAACGTAGATTGTATCTTCCAATAAAGAAGTTTAGTGTCATAAAAGTTAGTGTCCTACAGATTTTTCTATACAAGAGCAATAAAAATGTAAATTCTCCGGATACGGAATATTTTCTCACATATAATTTACCCAGTATTTCATGGAAATGTAGTTTTCACGAAACAGAAATATATTATTACGTTCTAAAACATGGCTTAATTTGTTTTTGAAAAAGCGGGATATATTCTTTCCCTTATACACAGCTCTTTTTCGAATTCCATATTGTTTTTCTTTGCAGCTTTATAAAATTTGATTGTTGTAAGATTGAAAAGATATACTTTTACACAAAATTATTAATAATAAAGAAGACAGATTTTATGTCAGTCTCTAATTTGACGCACTGAAGCTCCTACAAACTTGTGGAACCAATAATGTTTGATACATACTTCGAGATGAGTGCCAAAGCGTGTAACAGGGTGTTTTGAGAAACAAGTCGAGAATAGTAACCGGTGTTCGGAAACGTCATCCAACGACGTTACAGAGCGTCGAAGTTGTAAGCTGCTGTGCCTGCCGCTACACCACCTCTTCGGCTGCAAACGTGAGTTTCTACGCTGACCGACCATCGTGGAACATTTTCCTAACTGTTGATGCCAAAATCAAGATAAGTATTCATAGAACATATTCTATTGGAACTTTAAAAACACAGTATTAGCGATCCTGACTAGAAATAAATGCATGAAGTATTAGTCGTCTTTCCAAGGGATATGTTATACTACGGAAACATGATGGTAGTCAGGCGTGTACCTTTTCGTCTTAGCAAATCGACGGCCAAAACTCCTTCAGGTTTCCAGAAATATGGAAAAACTATGGTGTTATCTGGACTGTATGTAGTATGTGTAAGAGCTTTACAGCAAAACACCTGCAGCGTTGTCGAAACAACCTTGGCTACATGTGGACATACCCATAGAATATATGCTGGATTCGACTCCATGTTACCGGGTTTCTTTACATTGTATCATTTCAAGTTGAAATATGCCACTTCTAGCTACTGCTGAAAAACTACTTGACTGATACGGATAAAAATTTCGATATTTTACGTCTTTTTGGGAGCAGTCAGCAATTATTATCGTTGACGTAGTCCAGTCTCGGCCAGGCTCGAAAGTTTTCCTAGGTTAGCAATGGCTGTAGGTATTGGTTTAAAATCCACATTTCGAACAAAAAAGTTCATCATGTGATTTAAAGTGCACTAGTAACTGTTTATGAATACCATAGATATTTAATGTTACTTTCTGTTAGATAACAAACCCAATGGGAGAATTTCCAACCGCAGATACTCCCGTCCTTTCATGAGTACACTGAAACAACAGGTTTTACGCTGTTCATGTTGAGATTTCCTCAGAGCGCTTGCCGCTGTTAACGGTTATTTTTTAACTTATTAGTTCTATAACCAGTTTATGCAGAGCTACTCACCATGGGAACGAGAGTTAGTATGTGGTTGCAGGACTTTTAGAGGTCAAAAATATGTCAAATTTTCTCAAAATCTTTTGTTCGTAACAATATTTGGTTCTGATCGAGGAATGCTGAGTGATTTGTGTGACAGAGTGAGTTGTCTCAGAGTGTATTAAGTCGGATAAAACTTTCGAAATGTCACTTACTGTGATAAATTGAAGGTTACAATCTTTAAGAAGTGTCCCATATTTAATAACGTTTTGCCTAATTTTTGAAGTATCGTGGTAATAATTTACATCTTGACTGGTTGCCACAAGTAACTGTGTCCTCTAACGGTATTTTGGATTAACCATTTTATATAGGCAAACCACTGCGCTGAAAAGAGAATAAAGACCTAATAGGAAGCTACGTTATGTGGAATGCACGAAAATCAGTGGAAGGCAGTTCGACATGATAGTACATATGGCATAGAAGGGCAGAGAGAGAGCCATTTCTTTTTTTCGTAAACAGTTCTTCAGTAGCCGCACCTACTCTAGCTTTCGTATTGATAAAATATGTAATACTATCTGTGAAGCAGTTACACAAGTGGATGCCCAAATCAGCAGGGTCCGTAACAACACGGGATTTCGTCAATCTTGGATGCTCTGGTTAAGGACTTAGCGGTAACGTGGAACACGGTACCGCTGGACGTTACGCCTGTGTGAAAGACGATGCTTGAGAGGGAACTCGTCGCCCCTGCTGGAGCACCTAAGTGATATTCTGTTATAGCACACTGATCTTGCAAGCACGGGTGACCATAAAATTTTCATTACTTCTGTCATTACAGATTTTCTCTCAGATGAACTACTTGAGCCGTAGTTCAAATATGGATTCTGGAAAGTATCAATTAAAACATTTCTCGACTGACGCTTCTTCCAAGCTTATGTAGCCTTCAGTCAACTACTAAGTTATTACATTACCTTGGTCATTCTTTAAACAAATGCTTCGCCTTGCAATATTTTATTACAGTTTGTTTCTGACGCGTAACAAATCGTAATTTAGCATGCCGAATAGTTGGTTACAGTTTCTTGCGAAATTATTTAGTGTGACTGCAAATACCGTTATTGTGGCCACTTCTGAATCGTGAGCTCTGTAAAGGCTTGGGGAATTATTTTCGCTGAAATTTGAGAATCTTATACACTGAAGAACCAGAGAAACTTGTACACCTGCCTATTATCGTGTAGGGCAACGGCGAGCACGCAGAAGTGCCCCAACATGATGTTGCATAGACTGGACTAAGGACTGAAGTAGTGCTGGAGGGAATTTACACCATGAATCCTGCAGGGCTGTCCATAAATCCGTAAGAGTACGAGAGGGTTGAGATATCTTCTGAACAGCACGTTGCGAGGCATTCCAGATATGCTCAATAATGTTCATTTCTGGGTAGTTTTGTGGCCAGCGGAAGAGTTTAAACCCAGAAGAATGTTCCTGGAGGCACTTTGTAGCAATTCTGGACGTGTGGGCTGTCGCATTGCCCTGTTGGAGTTGCCCAACCCCTTCGGAATGCACAATGGAAATGAATGTTTGCTGGTATGAGACAGGATGTTTGCGTGCCGGCCGGTATGGCCGTGCGGTTCTAGGCACTTCAGTCTGGAACCGCGTGACCGCTACGGTCGCAGGTTCGAATCTTGCCTCGGGCATGGATGTGTGTGATGTCCTTAGGTTAGTTATGTTTAAGTAGTTCTAAGTTCTAGGGGCCTGATGACCACAGATGTTAAGTCCCACAGTGCTCAGAGCCATATTCAGGGTGTTAGCGTATGTGTCAACTGCCTGAGTTGTATCCAGACATATCAGGGGCATCATATCACTACAACTGCATATGCTCTACATCATTACGGAGCCCCCACCAGCTTGAACAGTAACCTGCTAACATGTAGGGTCCATGGATTCACGAGGTTGTTGCCATACCCTCACACCTCCACCCACTCACTACGATTTGAAACGAGACTTGTCCGTCCAGGCAACATGTTTCCAGTCATCAACAGCCCAATGTCAGTGTTGACAGGCCCAGGCGGGGCATAAGGCTTTGTGTAGTGCAGTCATCAAGGGTACACGAGTGGGCCTTCATCTCCGAAAGTCGATATCAATGATGTTTTGCTGAATGGTTCGCATGCTGACACTTGTCGATGGCGCAGAATTGAAATCTGCAGCAATCTGTGGATGGGTTGCACTTCTGTCACGTTGAACGATTCTCTTCATTCTTCGTCGGTCCTATTTTTGCTGGATCTTTCTCCGGCCGCAGCAATGTTGAAGATTTTATATTTTACCAGAGTCATGATATTCACGGTATACTCGTGAAAAGGTCGTATGGGAAAATCCCCACTTGATTGCTAACCCGGAAGTGCTGTGGCCCATCGCTTGAGCGCCGACTATAACACCACGTTCAAACTCACTTAAATCTTGACAACCTGCCATTGTAGCGGCAGTAATCGATCTAACAACTGGGACAGACACTTGTTGTCTTATATTGTCGTTGCTGACCGCAGCACCTTATAGTAGTGGCAACTTCTGCCACCGAATGTATCAGGATGACCAAATGTAGCGGGAAGAGGTATAAGGCACCGTATTAAGACTCGTCCGAGCTTTCCAAGTGATTTATTGTTTCCGACTACAGTGCTGTGTTCCCCTCGCTCTGCGTCACCACGTCCCGCAATGCTGATGACACCACTTCGCTGTCTGCGATATGGCTTGGCGTGGAATGGCTGCCTCAGTGACCCGTGCGCACACTGTGTGTCGGCCTTGTACGCCAGCGGAGTTGTGGCGTCGTCAGGATGCCGGCAGTCAGCTCGGCATTCTGCATCCCTGCCAACTCAGCGCTGCTCGGTATGAGCCGTAAGCGGCCAGCTGCGTGGCTGTGATAGTGGTGACAACAAGCGCCCGCAATCCGGCGTACATATCTGTGGCCCTCGCCTCGGGATGCCTCCGGCGTGTGTTGAAAGCCAGGACGACTGCCTGCGATAGCAAGCCGTGGAGTGGCCCACCACTGGCTGGCTACAGACCCCACGTCTGCCTCAGAGGGTCGAACCAGTGACCCGCCATGGACTGGAACGCTGGCACCCTATCTGCTGCTGCATGTAGCCAGTGGTGTTACACGCCCCGCCATCCAGGAGAGCTGCCACACTTGAATGAATCTCGTTAGAAACCCGCACCTAATTATAAGCGGCTGTGCGCCTCTGTTTTGCCTTATGCACCACTTTGCATCAAGTACTAATAACCTGCTAGGTTGGCCAGTGGGCCCCTTCTGTCTGTCATTTGCGACATACAAATCCGCTACGTGACTCTTTCAGCAATTTGACGGCCCTGTGGCCTCTATTCTACTTCTCAACTGTTTGTGTACGTAACTCACTGCAATCCGGCCTGCACCTATCTGTAATGCGTTCTCAGAATATTGCACAAAACTAACATTCCCTATCCTAAACGTTGGTGCTGCTACAGTATTCTTCCTGTTTATGTATCTCTGTATTTCAATAAACATGTGTACACCAGTTTCTTTGGCACTTAAGTGGATATCTTAGCTGAGTACACGGCGTTGCCCAGGCATGTATTTATTCCAATCCTCTATTAGTCCATCTCTCCCTCCCCGTCTAATTGCATCTTCTCCTCCCTCTTCTCCTTGTCAATGTACTCCTCACCGCTCTCTTTTCCATTTATTCTTCCCCCTTCTCTCTAGACACCTCCTCCTCTTTCATTTCTCTGTCCATTTCCTCCATTCCCTCTTCGAGTTCTTCTCCTCTTCCCCTTTTCTCTGCGTATCTTTTCTTGCCCTTGTCTCTGTCCATCTCTTCGACTTTCCTTTATCTATCTCATCCTCTTGCTTCTCTATGTCCATTTTCCTCTCCCCTTCCTTTGTCCATTTCTCCTACTCCATCTCTCTGCTCATTTCCTCCTCCTTTGTATCTGTGACAATTTCCCCATTCGCCCTCGCCTCCTGTCCTTCTGCCCCTTCTCTCCCTACGTTATCACGTTCACCCCAATAGAAGTCTCGTAGTTCTCATCCCCACAGTATTTCTTTCCAGATTGTAACCAATATGTCTACCAAATTTAGTTGGAATCGTTCCAGGGGTTTAGGACGTCCTTTGTAGTCGTGGATTTGCCTATATTTAACATACTTTTAACCGTATCTGTATCCGTATTTCGCCTGTATCTCTCATGGATTTCGTCGTGCAGTTTTGTTTTTCCGCAGCACAATTTTTATGATCTGTTTCCCGAACTGTGTGCAAGACCATAATATCAATTTGTAGGTATATTCAGTGGAGCATTTAGATACTGTCTGCGAAACGTGTTGCTAGTATACATAGTAGTAAATATGTAATTAAGTAAAACGTTATGCACAATGCAGCAGTTTTTCACCCATCTCAATGTTTATGACGCCATATCTCCTGAACTTTGTGTCGTACAATAATATAGTTTCCTGTATACATTCAGCCGAATATTTGGATATTGTATGCGAAAAATATTGTGATTAGGGTCAGTAGCAAGGATATAATGAATTAAAAAGTCATGCATGATTCAGTTTTAACGACTCTCGGTATTTGACGTCATTTCTCCTAAACTAGCCTTGTAGAACAGTATATTTTTCTAGGCACATACAGCAGTTGACGTGTACACTCAGCGAAAAGTGATGCGAATAGGGTTAGTAACAATGCAGTAATAAATTTAAACGGGTTGGATGATGCGGTAGCCTTTCATGTTCCTCAGTATCTCCTAAATTGTGTGTCGCACAAAGATATAATTTTCTGTTGTGTTAAGTGCTGTGTGTGGATACTATCTACTAAACTTACCGCAAATACAGTTAGTAGTAAAGAAGTTATAAATTAAAACGTAGTGATTCATGCGCCAGTTTTATGCATTTAGTAAGCGGCGAACATTTTTCCTTTCATCATTCTGTTGAGATCACCAGAAGAAGTTTCGAAAAGGTTTAAAATGATTTCTTAAGTTTGTTGCAAGTCTCTAACTGTTCTCATTCTCAAATACTGGAAGACTAAAATATGGGTAATAGTGCGTCATTTGCAACATTGCCTTTTCACCTCAAGCCTCACCCGTTCGTTAGGTACATTTTTCATATCCCAGCAGTAATGATTTCCAGACAGTAAGTTTGGTAGAAATAGGTCCAGTGGTTTACGAGGTGATGTGAAGCGTAATAGTATACATGCTTACATACACATACATCTGTTTTTAAAATATGCATGCATGTAAATTCTGCTATTGACGTTGTCACCTCTAACAAAAATAATACACACACCGGGTGTCCCAGGAGGAATGGCAGATATTCAGGGACATGGCAGCAACGACCGTTCTGAAGTGCATTACTTATGAGCTGTGGTCACTTGTTCATCTTCGCTAAGATGGAACACGTCTCTTCTAATTAAGAAGTGTTCATCGCTCTTAAGGTATGCATTTCATTGCCAACGTTTACCGGATATCTTTTCTTAAATTTGTCTGTACAATTTCCGCCTAAAATATGGGAGTCAAAGAGCCTGAAGTAGAACACATTCCTCTCAACTATCGAAGATAGAGTACTCATATCTCATGGAAAAAACAGGGTTTTGGTAAATCGGAGATTTTACCACCTCATGGTCATTAGTGAGCACTTTGAAGAGCTCTTCGTCTAATCTGCTTATGTATAATGAGGTCTAGAGGTGTGATACCTGGTTGGAAAAATAATGCTCTTTAAGAATGCGGGGAGATTTCTCGTTACGTTCAAATCAGTCTTTGAATCACTTTAATTGTGGCAAAATAGGACCTGTTGATCACCCACTTGTGTAGGTATCACTTGAAACTGGGGGAGTGATCGACTATCTCCAATTAGCTTTTCTATTGCAATTGAGGATACTCTTCCAACTACATGGTTATTGTGTGATTCAGTGCAACGGGAAATTTTAGTACATATCTGTCAGTAATGACCATGACTCGATACTGTACTGGTTTAGTTATGCCGCGAATATCTTCTACGACTATTTTCTGTCTCTTCGTTATGCGGAATTTCAGAATTTACATTTAAGAGGGCTCTTTTGTTTTTCTAGGTCCAAACGGTCGTGGAATGGAAACCACAGTGGAAATGATATATAGTTTTATTAGAACACTTAGCTACACCTTTCATCTGTTTGTCTACATAGACGCCGCTTCGTCTTAGACCGATGTCTTAGCGTGCTATCAACTCTCGAATACACTCGTTATAAAAGGCAGAGACTCATATGCTTTCCGCCATTTTTATGGTGGTTTGCAGTTGTTTTCTGTGTTATAATGCTCTACTCATAGCTAGCGTTTCATGTGAACAACGAAATGAAAATCAGAGGGGGTCAAGCATAGGCTGTGTGGTGGGTCACCAAACACAGAACATCGAAAGCGCTACAGGAGCAACTTTGCTGCAGCTGCAGAGTGTGACCGAACTTTCTCATGAAGAAAGACAATGCCTGATGACAACATTGCTCTTCGCTTGTTCCGAACTACCCTACGTAGATGATTTTCTCGAATCGCCTGATCCACTCGCTGAACAAGTTCATCGTTTGAAACTTGACTTCTTCCCTGATTGCCAGCGTGATGAGCTTCTGTACGTTCTACTTTAAAGTTCCAGCACCATTACCGTACTCACTCATAATATTTACGTTATGTGAGCTGCATGGAATCAGTTGGATCGGTCACCATGAGAAGATCGAATGACAGCTCGCACTTCACAATTGGTTGGAGACTCTATTGTTCTAAGCATCCTTATGTGCTCACTGTACACTCGGAACTGAAGAGTGTGACGGGACGTAATCATATGGAATACATGAAACACTGTGCAACACCTCTGCACAAAGCTTTATCGGACTTTAACTGTAGTTTTAACTTCGCAATCGATCAGACCTTGAAAACAAAGTAGCCCTTGTACACTCCTGGAAATGGAAAAAAGAACACATTGACACCGGTGTGTCAGACCCACCATACTTGCTCCGGACACTGCGAGAGGGCTGTACAAGCAATGATCACACGCACGGCACAGCGGACACACCAGGAACCGCGGTGTTGGCCGTCGAATGGCGCTAGTTGCGCAGCATTTGTGCACCGCTGCCGTCAGTGTCAGCCAGTTTGCCATGGCATACGGAGCTCCATCGCAGTCTTTAACACTGGTAGCATGCCGCGACAGCGTGGACGTGAACCGTATGTGCAGTTGACGGACTTTGAGCGAGGGCGTATAGTGGGCATGCGGGAGGCCGGGTGGACGTACCGCCGAATTGCTGAACACGTGGGGCGTGAGGTCTCCACAGTACATCGATGTTGTCGCCAGTGGTCGGCGGAAGGTGCACGTGCCCGTCGACCTGCGACCGGACCGCAGCGACGCACGGATGCACGCCAAGACCGTAGGATCCTACGCAGTGCCGTAGGGGACCGCACCGCCACTTCCCAGCAAATTAGGGACATTGTTGCTCCTGGGGTATCGGCGAGGACCATTCGCAACCGTCTCCATGAAGCTGGGCTACGGTCCCGCACACCGTTAGGCCGTCTTCCGCTCACGCCCCAACATCGTGCAGCCCGCCTCCAGTGGTGTCGCGACAGGCGTGAATGGAGGGACGAATGGAGACGTGTCGTCTTCAGCGATGAGAGTCGCTTCTGCCTTGGTGCCAATGATGGTCGTATGCTTGTTTGGCGCCGTGCAGGTGAGCGCCACAATCAGGACTGCATACTACCGAGGCACACAGGGCCAACACCCGGCATCATGGTGTGGGGAGCGATCTCCTACACTGGCCGTACACCACTGGTGATCGTCGAGGGGACACTGAATAGTGCACGGTACATCCAAACCGTCATCGAACCCATCGTTCTACCATTCCTAGACCGGCAAGGGAACTTGCTGTTCCAACAGGACAATGCACGTCCGCATGTATCCCGTGCCACCCAACGTGCTCTAGAAGGTGTAAGTCAACTACCCTGGCCAGCAAGATCTCCGGATCTGTCCCCCATTGAGCATGTTTGGGACTGGATGAAGCGTCGTTTCACGCGGTCTGCACGTCCAGCACGAACGCTGGTCCAACTGAGGCGCCAGGTGGAATTGGCATGGCAAGCCGTTTCACAGGACTACATCCAGCATCTCTACGATCGTCTCCATGGGAGAATAGCAGCCTGCATTGCTACGAAAGGTGGATATACACTGTACTAGTGCCGACATTGTGCATGCTCTGTTGCCTGTGTTTATGTGCCTGTGGTTCTGTCAGTGTGATCATGTGATGTATGTGACCCCAGGAATGTGTCAATAAAGTTTCCCCTTCCTGGGACAATGAATTCACGGTGTTCTTATTTCAATTTCCAGGAGTGTATAATCAAACGGTACCTTCTCGAAATTTATTTTACTTGTGAGGATCACCATCGTCAGTGAGTCTCTTCGTTACGGCGAGTACCGTATGTGGTCGTGACGGAGCTTGTCCAGTCATGACCACTTACCACAAAATATTGTGCACTGTTACTTTTCTTTTCGTATACTGTTCCAGCAAGGACGGTCTACTAGCATGATAAAAAGTATGAGATGAACAATATTCTCGTATCACAGGGGTGCTATAAAGTTTCACAAACGGTCAATTACGGAACAATTAACGCCGATATAGGACAGAGTTTCGAGCTATCAGAAGGTTTATCTAGTATTTGTCTCTCGTTAAAAACTGGTGGAGTAATTCAGTTGTTATATGCATTCTTATTGTTAGCTGTATCTGACAGGCCTCGATGAATAACCATTTTTCAACATGCTCCTGTTTGCGCTCCAGATTGGAGATCATGCAAGCATACATATAGCATTTAGAATAACGTTACTCACGTAACACCACCTGTTTGCCTCGCAGAAGGTTAATGGCTTTGACGTAAACCATCACGGAAAGCTATCATTTAGCAGTATGTGACTGTTAAGGTTTGGAGACTATTGTCAGTTGTAAATCTCTGAACGATAATCGGTTCTTACTTTTGAATAATTGCATGTGACACATTTTTCGGAGTGATGGATGACTTGAATGAGGTCTTCATTATTCAAGTCTGTATTTTGGAAGCTCAGGAAACGTTCTACGGCGAAAATCACTTCTTACCCTCACAGAAAATGCCAGCTATGCAACAACTTCTTAATTCTTGGAAAGAGGAAAAAGTCACCTAGTGGCATGTCAGGAAAGGCAAAACTGGGAGGGGGAGTGAGCGGAGGCTAAATTTAGTAGGTCACAGACGCAGTATGTGCTACTGTCATATGCATAATGAGTGAGGTGGAACGTTGTCGTGGAGAACAAACGCTCCCTTAGGCCCATTGCACACAGGGGTGGAGTAGCAGCCTGCCGGCGGCGAGGCAGTTACGCACAAGCGGGGCCAGAGCGATGTAGATTGACTTGGCGCTGTCTGAGAGAAGCGGGTGGTTACGCTGCGAATGGATCAAACATCAGACGAAGATAGTGAGCCACTAGATCTTTTGCAACTAGTAAATGTTGGGCAACGAAGAAAATATCAGGTACGTACATTAAGGTTGAAAAAATGGAAGAAATATGGCACGTTCCCACGTAATGAAAGGATTGAACATGTATCTCGAACGTTTCCAGAACTTTTAAAATGTCTCATAAGTGTTTTACGTTGTGTTATAGAAACTAAAGGGTAACATTCAGAGAAAAGTAACGAATTTAGGGCAGCCTATTTCTACAGACAAGAGGAAGAGATATTTTTAACGACACCAGGTAAGTTAATTAGATAATAATGTATGCTTGTTGAGCATTCATTTCTTTCATTCCTTTCCTAAAAGCATGCATGAGTAAAAATTATTCGTCGCTGAAAGTATAAAGTGCAAAATAAATGGTTTGCAGTTTCGTCCAGTTGCTGATACTATGCTGCTGATTGTTTATTCAAAGGTTATTCATTCTACTTTCTTATTTAGTTCGGTCAACTGTACATAAAACATCACAATTTTTTATGGCGGGAACTACAAACTCATTACATTCCTAAGCCATCTGCAACCAAATAGGAAAAAATAATACAGTCTCTATGCAATTCGAAACCTGTCAAAACGTGTCGATGGTGTCGATGTTAAACACGTAAGAATATAAAGGCTGTAACCCACTAAGCAGCTTGGTTGCAGCAGCCGAAATGTTGAGCAGCCAGTTTAGGCAGCCATCTTTAGCAGTCAGCTGGGATCGATCACCCGAGTGAGATGTAGAAGTTCATTTAAATATTTATTTATTGTTCATCTCATAGGAAATGCAAAGGCGAAGGATTTGTCCTCTACCTATGGAGCGGCAAACAAAATGATTATTTAACATTTATTTTCATGATTTCTTTAACCATACAGGAACGTCAGTGCTATTGTTTGATGAACTTTTGGAAACAGTAAGAAATTCTGTTGTGCGTAAGTACTAATAATCGTATGCGAGCACCTGTAATTCCTGGCCGGCCGCGGTGGCCGAGCGGTTTTAGACGCTTCAGTCCGGAAGCGCGCGACTGCTACCGTCGCAGGTTCGAATCCTGCCTCGGGCATAGATGTGTGTGATGTACTTAGGTTAGTTATGTTTAAGTAGTTCTAAGTTCTAGGGGATTGACGACCTCAGATGTTACGTCCCTTAGTGCTCAGAGCCATTAGAACCATTTTTATAATTCCAGAAGGAAAATTTGTGACTACTTTCAGATGAGTACGAAACACTAAAATTATATTGTGTTTTCAATAACATTTGAAAAAACTGAAGGGTAAGTGGGTAAAACAATGGTAGTCACAATTTACTTACCTCGTTTCTGAAACAAAAAAAGTATTAGCTTTTGCAAATTACTATGGTAAATAATAGCTTCAACGGCGTGTGACACGAACTAATAATGGTCACACAAAAAGTAAAATGTCAAATTGTAAAGAATTAATAGCATTTAAACACCAAACTTGTGGCAAAAATCATTGAACTATAATCCCTTTCTCCCCTGGCTTTTCAGTTTCAATGTTAGGAATTCGAACGAATTGAAAATGAATATATTAGCAATACAAAAATGGTTGTCTCAAATAAGGTGAACATAAATAATGATTTGCATATTATTTTAATGTTATATGCTAAATTTTAATATTTGTACTATGCTATTAAAGTTCTGCTACTACCGATACCTGAAACTGGTCAGGTATCAGCACGCTGTGTTTCTACGCCATGCCAGGCATTTCCAGTAAAGTTTTTCAACAAACTTAAAAAAAACGACAGTGCAACTACATCAAACAAACTTGAACCTCAAGTACAACAAAATTTGCTCAGCCAGCAACATCATTCCTAATTATATTAAAGTTAATGTAAACAACATGTCACCTGAAGCACAGCGTGCTAAACGAACAGCTGAAAGAGCTTGGATGAAATATGAAATTTGCTCCCTATACTCAAAAAAACAAGAACTGGATGTCAGCTTATACAAATTATACCTAGATTAGCAAACAAAATCTCAAGCTCCTCAGTACTGTATGACACAATAGAAAGAATAAGTCACCACTCACAGTCAATAATGCAAAAGAAATGGCAGAAACAAGAACAGAAGTTAAATGAACTCATGAACAAAAACTACTCTAAAACCGAGACGCACACACAACACACATTCCATGAACGATTGATTAATTTTACTGACATAACACTCACAAAAGAGGGACAACAGCTACTTGAGAAAGGCCCAAAATACAATTTGAACACCCACATAACACATAAGACCATAGAAAATCTTGTTACGGAGACAGAATACATCATAGGACAACATGAAAAAACTAACACTCGAGACTTTAACCCAGGCCTAACAAGAGAACTAGTGACAAAGGAAATGAAACAAATCCTCAGAAAGAACAAACCATCCATAAACACAGATAAAAAAACATCTGGTAAGAAAACCATAAACAGTATACACAGAACACTAAAACAACACAATGCTCTCATCATCAAGGCAGACAAAGGCAATGCTCTGGTCTTAATAACAGAGGCAGAATACATTGAGAAAACAGAAAACTTTCTGGCAGAGAATGAAATAAGCAACCTACCTGTAACCCAACGTAAAGATACCAAAGAAACGTAAAGATTCTCTTAAAAAACAACACACACATCTTGACACAGAACCAGAGAAAAAGAATGACACAAAAGAACCACAAAGCTCCACTCTTAACAAGCCTACCAAAGGTCCACAAAACCCTCATCCCAATCAGGCCAGTGGTTGACCTCAGAAATGCCCCATCTTACTTACTAGAGCGACACATGCACACATTCCTACAGAGAATATACACATACACAAATAACAGAAGCCTCTAAAACGCAGAGGACATAATAAAGAAAATTAGGAATGTCAACATCCCCCCAACAGCAAAACTGGTATCTTTAGACGTAACATCCATGTAAACAAACATATCCACAGAAGAAACTATAAAAATTATAGAACAACAGCTAAAAGGCAAGAAATTCCCAAATGTACAAATAAATGAAATCTCATCCATTCTTCGGTTAATCATAAAACAAAACTACTTCACTCTCAACAACAACTTCTACTTGCAACAAGAGGGGCTTCCCATGGTTCCCCCATCAGTGGAACCTTAGCCGACATTTTCTTGGACCATATGGAGAACACAATATTCAATAACAACGTAAAACAAGGAGAGTACAAAATAATCTAGTGGTACCGATATGTGGGTAACATAATCTGTCTTGTAGATGAAACACATAACAGGGTAGAAAAGCTATACAGTAACATCATCACAGTACACACACAAATCCACTTCACAATGGAAATAGAAAACAACAAGAAACTAAACTTCTTGGATCTTACAATCACAAGAAACAACCGCCAACATGAATTCTCCTACAGAAAACCCACGTCCACAAGCACTGTTATCCACAGCTCATCCAACCACCCGACAGTGCATAAATATGCTAGTTTCACACACATGCTCCACAGGATAAAAAGAACACCTCTTAAACCAGGAAACTATACGCAGGAACTAAATATAATCAAACAAATTGCTGTTGAAAAGGTCTACAAAACGGACATCATAAACAAACTCAACGACAAGTTAAAACGGAAACATACAGACACACAGACAACACAGCAGACCACACCATTTCAGAAAAATGAGAGAGACGGTACACACTAACATACAATAACAAAATATCCCATAGAATAGGGAACATCTTGAAAAAGCAAGGGATCCCAGTAACATTCAGAACAAACAATACAGTTCAAAAATGACTAAGACCAGTCAGATATACCTCAGACAAATTCAGCAATGCTGGAACATACAGACTCACTTGCAATTCCTGTCAGGCCCAATACCTTGCACAAACAAGCAGAAACCTCCGAACGAGGTGCACAGAGCACATGAGAGCTCTAAAGAGTGACAGCACACAATCAACTTTTGCAGAACATCTACTGAACAAAAACCATAACCCCACTAATATCGGAAACAATCTACACGCTCTGAGAAACAGCAACACTCTATACCGACAACTAACAATAGAAGAAAATTACTACATACAAAAGGCTATAGTCGAAGGGAAAAATGTAATAAATGAAAACACAACACTGTGCAACAACATACTTTTTACCGCTCTGAGAGAACTGACCAAGGACACAGAACAGAAAGCACACACACGCAAAAGAACCACTTCCCCATCACACACATAGACATAAATAATGAAGAGAAGTCGTCGTAATTCTCGCTACAGTTTTCATAGCCTTTCCACCACATGCGATGCACCTCTCGCTACACACGCGAACAGCAACATGACGTAATATTCTGCAACAGAAACAAAGTGCGAAAGTTTTGTATTTCTGTGTATAAAAGCAGCTATATACCATCCAGCGAACGTGAGTACACGAATAGCTAAGTAACAGCCCAGTACACAACAAAATAACTGGTTTCCACAACACTACATCAACCCTAAGTATATGTTGCTAACATACAAAGTTCACCTTTTAGTATCTGTTTGTTCGCTAAGTAGCAAAACGGCAACAAAAAAGCGCACAGAAAGTATGTCGCAAACAGCGAAAATAATTGCTTAAAACGTGCTGTAACATACAATAAATAAGATTAAAAAACCCACTGATGAAGATGATACTATTCGCCGAAACTAGTTTGGGAGAATAAAGAAATAAACAAAAAACAAGATATCTTGCATCAAGGCGGACTCAAATTTTTGATTTAACTGTTTTCTATGCAAACACGGACCAAATGGAAGAGTTACAAGTAAAATCATTGCTTCTACGCCATGCCAGGCATTTCCAGTAAAGCCTTTGAGCGAACTTAAAAAACGACGCTGCAACTACATCAAACAAACTTGAACTTCAAGTACAACAAAATTTGCTCAGCCAACAACATCATTCCTAGTTATATTACAGTTAATGTAAACAACACGTCACCTTTAGATTAAAAAAAACCACTGATGATGGTGGTATTTGTCGCCGAAACTAGTTTGGGAGAATAAAGAAATAAACGAATAACAAGGTGTTTTGCATCAAGGCGGATTCAATTTTCTGATATTACTGTTTTCAATGCAAACACGGACCAAATGGAAGAGTTCCAAGATAAGATCATACTTTAAAGCAATCAACTTTCCACGATAATCTCATCAGTAAAAAGTTACAAATACCGGAATAAAATCCATATCAAATAATGCAGTACCGATGCTGCATGTCGTTCTTGGAGACGAGGCGTTTGGAATATCTGAAAATTTAATGCGTTCGGAGGGAAGGAGGAGTTTAACAAAGAATAACAACAACAGCGACGTGTTGAGTTCTGTCTCCATAGAAGTCTTCAGTCCAATAGCAAATCTGGTCCGACTCTCAGTAAGCTCGTATTTTTTCACTGAACGACAGTGTAGGAAGTTGACAAATGCCTTCTTGAACTCAAGGAACATGGCATCAATCCGAGCGCGATGAATCTTATAGAGGAACAGAGCGAGCCGTGTTTCGCAGGATCTTGTTAGTGGAACCGATGTTTATGTTTATAGTGGGCATTTTCTTTCTCTGTCATAATTCTTGAGCATAAAACACGTTCCATAACTCTACAACAGATTATCCTCAACGATATAGGTCTATAATTGTGTGCGTATGTCCTGCGACTCTTCTTGAAAACGTGTAAGATGTGTGCTTTTTTCCTGTCACTATCTACCCTTCGTTGCTCCCATGATATACGATAAACTGCTGCTGGAAGGTGAGCAAGTTCTTTCGGATATTCCCTGTAGAATCTAATAGGTATCTCATCTCGTCCTGATGCCATTCTACTACTAAGTGATTGTATTTGCTTTTCTATTCCGCCATTGGTTATTTCAATATATGCCATTTATATATTCAATCGACGATTGAAAGGAGGGCCTATGTTACGATCTTACGTGCTGAAACAATTCCAGAAGACCTAATTCAGTATTTTGACCTTTTTCCTTTATATTTTCCGTATCGGTAACAGTATGGACATTGAGAGAATGGAAGGAACATTTCGAGCCGCTTACGCGTTTTACGTAAGACCGAAACTTCTTTGTTTTTGCTCACATCCGCCGACAAACTTCTACTTTCGAAGTCATTGAACGCTTCTCTCATTTCTGTCCTTATGCTCATTTTCACTTCGTTCAGTTTTTGCGTGTCAGATAGCTTTTCAAATCTCTTGAATCTGAGATGAAACTCTCTTTGTTCACAGAGCGTTCCTCTAATATGGTTCTTAAACCGCTGCGGTTCTTTACCATCCCTTAAGACCTTGCTCGCAAGGTACTTGTCTAAGGCATATTGAAGAACGGTTTAGAATTGTTTGCATTTGTGCGCCAAGATTCTGTCATCAATGAATATTTGTTGCTGAATATTGATATACTCTGCAGTTTGTGTCCTGTCACTCTTCCTCAGCAAAAATATCACTTTTCTTAATATTACTTGTAACACGCGTAGTTGTAGTTGTTGCACAGCTTTGTGATTACTGATAATTACCTGTACGTTCGTTAGTTGCATCTGGCATGTAGCCTGAATTTGTTCATGCAACGTACTGATTGGCTAACGTCGGTGCCAATTAAATCGTAAACGGCCGAACTTACCGAGCTTCTGTCTTAACATTTGCGTCTCAGCACAACCTACCCTGCAACATCCTTCAAAGTTTTAAGAAGTGTTTCTCACCACCCTGTGTATGACATCTAGATAACATAACTCTTATTGCTTCCATGAGAATTAATCAACATTATTTTTTAGTCTACATTGATTCAGTGTTCTCCCCTATTTCACCTATAACAAATTAATGGTTCAAACGGCTCTGAACACAATGGGACTTAACATCTGAGGTCATCAGTCCCCTAGAACTTAGAACTACTTAAACCTAACTAGCCTAAGGACATTACACACATCCATGCCAGAGGCAGGATTCGAACCTGCGACCGTAGCAGTCACGCGGTTCCGGACTGCAACGCCTAGAAGCGCTCGGCCACCGCGGCCGGCACCAAAAACAATTTGTTGTTATGTAATAAATAAATAAATTATTTACTGAATTCGTACCTTTGTGATATCTCCCATCTTCTTCTCTTCACATCACGCTCATCGTATTCTTCGCATGACATATCGAAGATTGCCTTTCTGTTTGCAATATCACGAACAAATTTCCCCTATTCGACAGTTTTCGCAAGTTTGTTTCGGGATGGAAACAACTTCTGGCTTCTTCGACAAGTGCGCGAAGCCTGAGGGCAGCCACATACGTTCTCCAGGAGACACCCTGCACAAAACTGGCTGCGCAGTCCGACGTGTTCAATTGGCTTCCAAGGCAGGCTGCCGCCCTAACATCACCACCATGTTTGAGATCTTCCTTTGTGAACTGCAGAGGACTTCCTTTCCGGTTGTGTTCGGCGTCACAGACGCAGACGACTTGTTTCTAATAGCGGACATTATTGAATATGAGCGCAACAGAAATGGACAGGCTTTTCAGGGCAGTAACTTCCGTCGAACTTCACAACAAGGACACCTTAATTTACTAGATCCAGCTCCATATCCCGGTGAAATGTAGAAAGTTCCATTTTCATGAGGCGTTCCGCCTTCCCATAAATGTAATGTTACTTTCGTCGCAGATTCAGTTAATAGACGAAAGATGAATATTTAACAGCAGATCGACAAGAGGGTGAAAGTCAATGGAATGCACATTAGGTGTGTTAACATCTAAATTAAAAACTTTAAATACGCCAATATGTTGCTCCCATACAAAGCTGATGTTATCATTCAAGCTATGTGCGTCTTACACAAAGTTATTTGAAACTGTGATGAGAAATACTCTAGATTTCGAAGCACCTATACCATGACAAGCAACGAAATGAGCAGTGAAATATAGCCCTATCGGGCAACTCCACAGTATATCAGTGGATACCTTTGTCCATGATTTGTATAACGCTTTCCTATATCATTTTAGTATTGATACTGCAATCACTAAATACTCATAATCAGTATTACATTCAATTAAGGTGCTTTAACTTCTATTTCCTCGACCACTGCAAAAAGCCACTTTCTATTGTAGAGCCACTCGACAGCTATTCGCATAGATGTCGCTGAGAAGTGGAGGAAATTATAGGGTATGCTATTCCAGAAGTTCGCTACCTTAACTTTAAAGTACCTATTTTTATCATCTCTTTTTTTGTGTTGACATTATCTTCATATCATCCAGCAAACTATGGAGAAAAGTCACATCTGCCTCAAGTTCATTCACTTCGGAATGTTTTCGTCTTATTAAATTTCGCTTTTCATGAGGTTAGTTAAAAGCACTTTCACTGATATCTTATAAGTTTCTTTGGGCTATCCCCTTTTCATTCTCAATGAAAAAGCAACTACAAAGGCATTAGGTAATACACAGCCGGATAATAATTACTACATCCTTTTTGAGGTTTCCAATTAACTCAAGATTTATTATTGCAACAGCGCATATGGAACACATGAAATGATTACATTTACATATCAATAACACAAGGGGCTCTTAGGTACCAGGTATTGACCCATGCTGGAACACTCATATTAGTACATAGTGTAGTCTCAACGGGTGGCAATGAAGGCGCGCACATTGGCATCCAATCGATCGTACAGATGGTGAATAATGTCCTGTGATACGTTGTGCCACTGCTGCTCCACCTGTTCACGTAGTACTGCAAGAGCTGTTGGTTGACGAGTTGCACGAGTCACTTCTGTTCCTATGGTCTTCCACACGTGTTCGACTGTAGACTGAAGATCGTGCTTTCAGGAAAGTTGCTGCATGTCTCGGAGAGCACAGTGAATTTCACAGTCTCTTTGTGGGCGAGCATTATCCTCCTGTTGCAAGAACAGCAAAAGAACGGGTCAGTCAACATTTTGTATGTACCGAGCGCTGTTTAACATTCCTTAAAGAAACAAGAAATATGAACGAGAGCTCTTACAGTACTACGTGAACAGGTCGAGCAGCAGTGGCACAACGTATGTCAGGACATTATTCACTATCTGCACTATCGACTGGATGCCAGAGTCAGCGCCTTCATTGCCGCCTGTTGAGGCTACAACATCTATTATCGCACCCCACACCATAGTTCCTAGAGTGTGCTTATTGTGTATTTGAAGACTGCGCTCTATGAGACAGTGCTCGCCAGCTCTGAGTCGTATGCGCGAACGACTATCGCTTGCGTGCAAGCAGAACCTGCTTTCGTTGTTGAATACCACATCACGCCATTCCATCTTCCCCAAGTGATCCTCTGACGGCATCAGTAGAGTCGTGCTCATCCATATTGTAGCGTGAATAGAAGATGGGCTTGCGGACTACAATCCTGGTGGCCGTCTGTGCTGCATGGATGTCCAGAACCTCGTCTATGGGTGCGAGAATTTTCATATGACCACTGACATTAGCAGCGTTGCACAACTTCCCGCTACTCGGAAGGCCACAATTCAACGTCTTCCAAAATCGCCAAGTTGGCTGTGGTAAGCGCGAGTGGTTCTCCATGGCAGGGTTACTTGCTTTCTTCACACACTTGTACCATACCGAACCTTCTGGTTGTGAGAATTCCTTATTAACAGGTAGACACTGACGGTACTGTGGTAACTGTATTAAGCTGTGTGTTGGCGGACGACATTGACACCATTCTCAGTACATCTATTGTCCCTCAGATGGCATGTATCGTATCATACCCGACGTAGTGTTTAAAGGTGTACTAATTTTTCAAGGTGTACTAATTTTTTCCGGCAGTGTACATGCGAAGTATTTACATTGAATGAAGGAGATCGTCCTGATAAGAATTAACAGGAATCTTCAACCGGATGTTCATGATCTACTTTACCTGCAAAAGTGTCATCTGCTTCTTCAGCTCTTGATTTTTCATACATAATATTGCTCTTTAAAGATTGGGTTCCTTAAAACTTTGACAAAAACTGAAGATGTGTTGTCATGTAAAACTCCATAACTTACTTAGATCTAGAACTTTATGGAAGAAGAGACGCCTTTTCGTATTTGTTGTATCGCCCTCTCATATTTTCCCATCGTCCTAGTAAATGTAAATGTGCGTCTGGCTAAGGCCCTCCATCAGGTAGAGCTGTCGCCTGTTGTAATTCTTTTTAGTTGACACCACTTTGTCAACTTGCTTGTCGATGAGGATGAAATGATGATGAAGACAACACAACACCCAGACCCCGACTGGATAAAATCTCCGATACTGCCGGGAATCGAACCCGTTCCCCTTGTATGGCAATGTGATGTCCTGACCACTTATTTTGTTTTTTTATTTTTATTTTTTTTATTTTGTATTTTTTTAAATTAAACGAGGAAAAAAATTGTACCGGGGAGATATTCCCATGTCAATACGCTACCGACTGCGCTACACGATTTTTTTTCTTTTTTTTATGTTGTAAGAAAAAAATGAAATAAAAATAAAAACGCGGTTCCTCCGCTTTATGGTCCAACAACGCGACCACTTCTTTTTTTTTTTTTGGGAACAGGAAGGCAGGGTAAACAAACAATCTTTATTCGTACAATTGTGCTGTCCTAGGGATAAGAAAAGTATCGAGACAGCAAAAACAATTTGGAAACCATAAAATCAACGCAAAGACCGCCCTCATTTTTTTTTTACAGGAATAAAGTAAATGACAATCCTAGTCACGGGCGGGAGTGAAAATGAAGTTATCATCTGCATCACAATCCCTGCAGCACGGGGTGTCGCATCATAAACCTGGCAGAAAGCCATATAATCTTGACCATTTCTGCCAGTGTGGGCGGTATGTATGTCTCGTGCGCCGACCATTCGAAGGACCATTACCTGAGGCGGTTTCGGTGTTTACCATCGTCGTGTGTGTGTGTTTTTTTTTAAATTTCACTTTAACATAATCCAGTCATAACTGGCGCCAACAGGTAGGGGCCAGTTTTCTTCTCAGTGTGCTATATGCCAATATAACTGAACCGCGCAGTATTGTCGCTAGTAGTTTTGCTGCAGGAGTCTTCTCAGTTCTGGGACATCCCAACTGTCGGGCGGATTGTGAAAAACACTTCCTAAAAAATTGTAAAAGTAAGTCCTGTATTTCGTATGACTCCGTATGAGCTCGTGTTGTTCTTGCAAATACATCCAATAATCCATCACGGACTTAATATCGTACGAATACAAATATTCCGTCGCATGTCCAGCGATCCAATTGACCGCATATGTCTTTTGTTTGGGAAAAAAGGTCTTGTCCGGTAGAGAAAGTACATCCGATGTGATTTCCGTGTAGTTAGTGCGCCGAAGGAAGGCCAGTATTCGACGCGTCAGCATCCAGACGTCCCTCGCTGCGCCACACACTAAACCATGTTCTTCCGTTGCTAACAGTCCACAGTTTGTGCAAAGAGGAGAATCGACCATATGAATTGTATGTAATCGACTCCTGGTCACAAGTTACCGGTTTATAAGAATATACCACATCGATCTCGCTGCTGTTGACAGTAATGGAGTATGCACTGCACACCAAATGTGGTTCCACGTTCTCGAAGGGAATTTGAATTCCATTATGTTGCGGCCATGGTGATCAATCAAGGATCTTTAGATCTCCCGAGTCGTGGGTATTCTCGTCGAAGGTACTTTCAGACGAACATAACTGTAATCAACAAGAAATGAGGCAATGTGTGCAAGAGAAGGCGAAATATTGCCCATCGCAATAGGGGGTTCGTACGAAGGCGGAACAAGTACTTCTATCAGAGCTGATGTTATGGCATGCTTTCTTTGTTGCCAATATCGTATCATCGCTCGCATGTAGAGCGCCAGAGCTTTGCTTCGCACGTTTGTGAGGTTGAGGCCACCGTTCCGGAACTGTAGCGTTAACGTATCATATTTGATCTTAAATAACATCCCAGTACTAACATAGTAACCAAAGGCAGCCATGAGGCGGTCTGCAATACCCTTCAGTATTGGTAGGATCTGCGCTAAATGGGGCGGTCGTGACGCTATGTGCACGTTGGTGTGTGCCACACGTTGGATCATGTCAAAGGCTCTCAGTGAGTTGTTGCGTATCGTCAGACGAACATTCTGCAGAAGCCGCCGAGAACTCGCCGCCGCTGACCGCCGTAGTGAACGGGTAAATGGAATCCCCAGACATCTCAGCGATTCCACCGTCTAAAACGATCCCGGTACGTCTTCCAGACCCGTCCAATGTGCATTATTTTCGAATTCGTCATGTTAACGACACTGCCTGCCACCGTTCCGTAAGAGTCCAGATGTTCAACAGCCTGACGCACTTAATGTCCTGATCTGACAAGGATCAGGTCGTCCGCATATGCGCGACAAACGAAAGAGTTCTCATTAAGCGCTATCCCAGTAAGTGAGCGCCTCATAACACACATCAGCGGTTCAAGCGCTATCGCAAACAGCATCGTGGAGAGTGGGCACCCTTGTCGGACTGAGCTGTTAATAGAAATCGAGCCCGCTTCCCGACCGTTTACAATCACCTTCGACGTAGCCCCTCGTATTAGCCTCATAACGATGGAGATGAAAGCAGTTGGAATCGCCATTCGGCTCATGACTGACGCCAAGAAGTCATGGTTCATCCTGTCGAACGCACGATCGAAGTCCACAGATACCATCGCTGTTCACATTTTACACGTTTCCGCAAGGGCGATAACGTCACGGTATTCACTTAACGCCGAGGAGATGTTGCTTCGCACCCCTAGGCAAGCCTGATCAGGGGATATTTTCCTGGATATCGCCAGCCTGAGACGAGACGCTAGTAGTCGTGCAAAGATTTTATAATCGGTGTTTAGCATAATGAGAGGCCGATATTGATTAACACTGCGACTCCCCGCCATCTTCGGGATGGGAAGAAGAAAGCCCGTCACAAAATCCGACGGTAGGCGCATGTCCGGACGCATCGCCTCATTGTACATCGACACCAACTGTGGCATCATCATGTCCACGAATTCTCGATAAAACTCTAGAGTAATCCCATCTGGCCCTGGTGATTTATGGGCCGCTCCTTTTGTGAGTGCCACCTTTATATCGTCTTCTGTGAATGGCTCCATAAGCGCAGCCT
The DNA here is from genome assembly GCF_023864345.2 of Schistocerca serialis cubense. Classification (NCBI taxonomy): domain Eukaryota; kingdom Metazoa; phylum Arthropoda; class Insecta; order Orthoptera; family Acrididae; genus Schistocerca; species Schistocerca serialis. The sequence goes on along the minus strand of NC_064640.1, from coordinate 756,883,337 downwards.
TACCTGTCTCTGTCAGTGTCGTTTGCAGATGTTGCAGTATCTCTTCCCCCACCAGACGGTCCGTCGGTGTACCGGCATAGAGGTGGCGGAAATGCTCTACAAATTCACTTGCAATGTCCTGTTATGTTGTCAGTTGACGACCATCTAAACCGTGGAGCACTGTTACCAATGCCCGGCGGTAACGTTTATGTTCCCGCGACACATGGTGCATCAAGGTACGTTCTCCAGTGATGGTGTCGAGACATTTTGCCCGTATTGGGATGCCACCCAGTCGTCGTCGCGTGATCGATAGGATTTGCGCCTTGACACGATGAACTTCTGCATGATGTTCTGCAGACGGCACCTGGAATGACAGCTCACGAAGCATGGTGTAATAATAATCAGGAGTGTCTCTTCGCCATCTCGTCTTATCCCGACCATACTGTATGAGAGCTTTTCTTATTGCCGGCTTAGTACACTCAAGCCACCATTGAAGCACGAAGGTATATGTTGGTAGACGGCGTTGACATGTGGCCCATACCTCCTCGACTCTCTGACGACATTCGGGGTCCGCCAAAAGTGACGAATTGAGCTTCCATGTCCCGCGGCGTCTCCACACACTTTGCCTAGGGAGTGATATGGTACAAATGTAAGCCAGATGGTCAGTAAATGCCGCAGGCCATCGTTCCGCGTCGACCACCTTATCCTTAAGGCCAACCGAAACATATATTCGATCGAGTCTGCTCGCCGAGTGACTGGTATAAAAAGTATATCCCTCACGGTTCCTATGAATCATGTCCCAGGTGTCGCCTAACTCCAGATCCCGGCATAGCACATGTAACTCACAACAGGTATTGTAATGTGGAATCTGGTCTTTTTGGGCTAAAACACAATTGAAGTCACCACCTACAATGAAATGATCGAATCTGCCGGTAAATAAGGGCACAATCTCTTCCGAATAATATCTCGCACGCGCCCGTCTGTTGTCTATGCCGGAAGGGGCATAAACATTGAGAATGCGAATTCCATTGTCCGGCCCCGGTAGCTGAGTGGTCACCGTGACAGACTGTCAATCCTAAGGTCCCGGGTTCGATTCCCGGCTGGGTCGGAGATTTTCTCCGCTCAGGGACTGGGTGTTGTGTCGTCCTGATCATCATTATTTCATCCCCATCGACACGCAGGTCGCCGAAGTGGCGTCAACTCGAAAGACCTGTACCAGGCGAACGGTCTACCCGACGGGAGGCCCTAGCCACACGACATTTCATTTTTTCATTAACAGTTATCGCCAGCCCTTGTGCCGAAGGTAGATAAGCCAAGTCGCGAACCGGAACCCCGTCCCGGACCAATATCGCCGTTCCACTGTCGTTGTTCGAGTGCGGCGAGGTGTAGGAGATGTATCCATGGACTTCCTGGAACTCAGGAATGTAAATTTCCTGCACCATCAGTATATCCACATCCGACGCGTATATCATGTCCCTAAACAACTGCTGTTTCACGGGCGATCTAATGGTATTTACATTCACTGTCCCTATTCTGTATGCCATGGGTCGAGTAGCTGTCATATCCACATGACGTTAAAATGACAAAGTTTCACCGTATCGATAGTCCCTTTGCACATCTGCAGAGGGTCGCCCGACGGACGTGTCCCTGCAGCATTAGGTTTCTTGAGATGCGGACAGATGCGAGTCCCCACCAGTAGAATGGTCCGCATCGGTGATTTCGTCGTCCTGCTCATACCAGCTTATATTATTGGGGTGCTCCAAATTTACCTGTGCGGCATTGATGTGTGACATCTGTTGTTCTTTCGCAGCTTTAGACTCCACCGCAGAAGGGGTAGCAGGCCCCTGAGCGGATGCGTCGTCTGAACGACATGACATCTTTTCACTGTCCGAATTCATATGGTCTGCGACGTCCGAAGCCTGTGGTTCCAAGTCAAACAGGTCCATAGTGTTAGACTCATCACGGCTCCCAAGAAGAGAAGGGACCGTCTCCGCAGAGTTTAGTCGGCGCTTCTTGCGGCGCTTTGGCGAGCGTTGTTTGTGGGCCCTAACTTCGGCCTCTGATGTTGGCGAATCTTGCATCACCTGCATTCTCGCCGCCGCCACACCACCCTGGGGCCGTTCCACTTCAGCTTCCATGCCTGTTGTGATGCTGTCATCTTCTTTCTGCACCACCTGTAATATCTGCGGTTGGAGGTTGGTCGGAGCCATTCCTTTTTCAGTGGGGTCCGAAAGCGCCTCGATCACCTGCGGCGTCGGTTCGATAGTGTACTCCGACCTCGGCGTCACCTCCCCGCGAAGCGCCGCCACGTAAGTCATCGGCAGTGACGTTGGTGTAGTCGGATTCTGGAGGTGTCCGCTGCGGAGTTGCACGAGTCTCCTCTGCATACGCGCAGATCGAAGATGTCCTTAACCACCACACCCGGAGTATGTCCGGGGTTGTCCATCATAGATGACAATAGCTCGACAGCCGCCGATGTTGATGTACGATGGCACATGTTTCGTAAGGGCAATTCGTAACTGTCGGACACCATTGAGCACTGGATACGTGCTAAAACTTGCCCAACGTTCGGCCGTATGACTGATAACTCTGCCATATGGCTGGAGCGATTCAGTGACCAATGATTCTGGTACCTCGAAAGGCAGCTCGAAGACTCGAATCGTTCGCACGCCCAGGCCCGAATGAGCGACTAAAACTTCGCCAATATGACCATCGGAGTGTCGGAACTGGAATCCTCGTTTGGCGGCTTCAATGATCCAATCGCATGCTGCGTCGTCCATTATCTTTACGTAAAGAGTGCTGCTCACGATTGATAAGTGAATTCCAATAATCTCCGTGTAATTAAGTTGCACTTCGTCCCTCAAGGAACGTTCGATTTCGAAAGCCTTCGGTCGTGCATACTCGTTACAGAATGTGAACTGTATCGTGGTTTTTCGGAAATTGTGTGCCATTGCGTTCGATTCAAACAATAACACACGCGAGTTACGACGGTGTAAACACCGCTTCTTCCGCGAATGTTCGCAGCCGGGACGTAAACAAGTCCGAGCTGCTCCGCGGCTAAAGGCAGACTGACCACTCAGCTATGGAACCGGAATCAATCCCCCTGTCGAGTTGCTCAGTAGAAAGAAAAAGGCCAATTTATTAACTACTGATTGGTCTGCTATAAAAGGTACGAATGTGTTTAATAACTGAAAGGTTTGCCAATACAATGTTGTGAATTACTTAAAAGAATTCAAACTGACACATTATAAGTTTCTTTGAGCTTCCGTCTTTTTGTTCTCATTGAATATACCGACTATATATGCTTTAGGTTATATATACGAAGTATTGGCTTCGAGAGTAGGAGATGGTCGTGATAATAAAAGACAGGAATCTACAACCAGCACTTCAATATCTTCTGTTTCACCTGCTAAAGTCTCATCTACTCCTTCAGCTCTTAATTTTTCATTGATAAGATTATTCTTTGAGGATTGTGATCCTTAAAGGTTACTCAGAAACAATATGTCATGCCAAGCATTACTCACTAACCTGTTTAGCTCCAGGACCTGTTGGAAGAAGAGCTACATTTTCATATTTTGTGTATGCCCTCTCATATTTTTCGAGCCGGCTTTACAGTTGTTCTCTAGAAATAAAAAGCCAATTTAGTGTCTAGTGAATGGTCTGCTTTAAAAGGTATGGACGTTTAATGACAGAATCACTCGCCCAAACTTGGTTGCAACATTTTTATCGTAACTGAGCTACAAATGGAATAGCGTTGCCGACGCCCTGCATCAGCTAGTTGTTTCCGCCTCGCATTATTCTTAGTACCATTGTCGAACCAAGAAACTGCGGGAATAACGTCGTAAGTGAAGGCATCATGGGTGCCGGGAAAGTTACGCTTATGAGGAGGAGGACAATACACGCTAGGAACTTAAGAGATAGTGGATACCTTAATACATCGTGGGCAACGGTCCTTCTTCTGGGAAACAGTGAAATGATCAAGTGATTGGAACAACTTTGTAACTGCAACTCGCAATGAAGAAAAATGTTTTTCATTATTCATGTAGGAAAAGGAAGTAAGTATATGTGAAACATTTGAAGGGCTCCAAAGGAGTAGTGTAACATCCAGTCTAAACCGGGAAGTTTTGATCAACGGTTTTGCAGGGTACAGACATCTGCTAGTTGAGGCCCATGTTGGTACCAATGACGCCATTCCCTTGGGTTCTAAGGCCATCCTCATTTCGTATGAGTGTCTGGCAGAAGTGGTGAACACTGACAACTCGCTCGCAAGGTGAAAGCAGAACTCACAATTTGGAGTATCTTACCCAGAATTTAGCAGTGTCCTTTGGTTTGGAGTCGAGTGGACGGTCTCACCCAGAGGCCAAGTCGATTCTGTAATGGTTTTGGCTGCAGATTTATGGACCTTCGTTATGGGGCAGGGACTTGTAGAACACCAATAGACAGGTCAAGGGTATACCAAACAGAGGAAGCAGCTACTCAGGATTGCAGAGGGCTTGTGGAGTACTTGCGAGGGTATTTTTGGCTATACAATAGTTCAAGGTTTTCTTATGAAAACTGACCAATTGATGCACATGTAGTGCAGTAAAACGCAGTACAAAGAAAAGACACTTCGACTGAAAAATTTTAACAGTAAGTGGCTGAAATATTCGTAGCATTGTTCCTCAATTTACTGCCGTCCAAGAACAGTGTCACACACAAACTATGCTCGAATCCGAGAGCTGGCTCAATTTCAAAGTAGAAAGCTGCAAAATATTTATCGAATCATGGACATAAATGTAAAATACAGATTAGATGCTGTATCAAGGGGACTGTTCATTGAAGTGGACTGAAATATTGTATCTATTGAGAACGACGCTTAGTCTGACTGCAAAGTAATCTGCACGCGAGTAACCGGCCAAAATGATCTCAGTCGCTGGATGTTATTACCCACCATCTGATCCACCGCAGCTGCTGGAGAATTGGAGAGGCATTCAATGAAAGTATGCACTCAAGTAACGTGTAAGTACTACAATCATGCAATATTAGATGAAGGAGATTTTAATGTACTCAGTATACACTGAGACGTCTTTGGATTTGTTGCCGGTAATACCGACATACGGTCTTGCGAAGCAGTTCTTAACAGTCTGTTTGTCGACAGTGCCAGTGTAAATATAGGTATTAGTGATCATAGTGTCATCATAGTGACGATGGTTTCCTATGTTGATAAGTCTACTAAGAAAACTAGGACAGTAGTTACGCAGGAAAGAACTGATAAGCAGTTGTTAGCATACTACTTGGACACTGAATAAACATCATTTAGCACCCATATGACGAGCGTGGAGGAATTATGGTCAAAGTTTACACCGATGTTTTTAGTGTAGTAGTGTAGCATTCATTTGAAACTGGAAGTTATTGGTCATAATTTCTATTTTTCATGTGATTTTCACTTGAACGGATACTTTTGTGAGACTTTGAAATGTTAGGATACTTTTCCAAAATTTCGTCTCCTGTAGATATTTTACTGCTGTGGACTAGGAATTCCACTCCACAAGGCATAGCTTCGTACCCTGTGATAGAGATTTTGCCGTTATAGAGTGAAACAAATGCACAGTGCACAGAGACGCGTATCTACGTGGTTGCTGTCATGTCTGTTTCAAGACTCGAGTGATACACCGAAGCGACTCATGGCCGAGACCTCCAAGTGGCACGATATTTTTTATTAATATGAAGTGTCAAAATGCAGAACGATTTAGACTTTAAAGTTAAGTTTATTGAAATAACAGAAAAGTACCGTCAGTTATAAGATCATAATCGTGCCGACTACTGCAATCGCCATGTGGAAGATAAAACATTGCGCAGCACTACTATTTAAGTAAACGAAACAAGTTATCCAATATATCTCATTACTAATAGGGTTTACCTGTCAGAGCTGCAACATTTCAGCTGCAGCCCAGGTTTAGAAGGGTTTTTGGATGGATGTGATAAATCGCGGTATCCACGGAACAACCTGTGTGCTGTTCAAAATGCCCTACAATTTACTAAAAACTGATCTGTGCCTTGTTTTCACTTTTGCGCTGTCACCTCTACCGTGATTCGTCGGTCTTCGAGCACCACGGCTTCTATTTTTCTTGCGAGTCCAGGTTGTCTTCAGAGAGATGTCTTCATCATTCAGATTTCTTTGACTCCAAGGGTTTCGTCTGCGACATTTAACTGCTGTAATTATGACGGTGCATTTTTGCTGTACACTGTCATCAACTCTACATGAAGTGTTGCAGGAAACAACTCATGGCGCGACATTCCACTTTATCAATGTGGTTAAGCACTTCTGTGCCCGCAAGGAAACAGCAAATTCACTATCGATATTTAACATTATATTTTCGAGGTGATAACGCCAAATCTTGAAGTGACTCCTAATAATAGGTCCCTAGCACATATACAGGGTGACAATTACTGAAACGTAAGAAAAAGACGTAAATTAGTTAGAATCTACGGCGTACACACACTTTATTCAACATTTAAACTTCATTGCAGTTATTCAGTTTTAGCTGACATGTCTGATATGCCTGCCACCATTGCCGATGATATAGCGCAGAAGAATAGCGAAATTCGGCATGACCCGCTGGAGTGACTCATCATCGATTTTATTTTTATTTATTGATTGCCAAATTATAGACCTGTTACCTGATGTTTAAAACAGGTCGTACATCTTACAATTTTCGTTTTTCATCTTTTTACAGTTTTCTTTCCTTTTGTTTTATCTACAAAATTTACAAAGAATGATTCAAAATAACAATAATTTGAGGTAGAAATATAAATAGAATTTTGTTGTTTTTAAGAAGAATATAAAAAGAAGATAGGATAGATGAGAGATTTGTTAGTACCATCACCGAGTGTGACTGACGGTGAATACCTCGGAATGGTTTCATCGAGCCGTTGACCGCCAGTCACACACACACACACACACACACACACACACACACACACACAAATGGTTATTAGTAGAGAAATGTTTCTTATCCTATTTGTTACTAATCCTATGTATTAACTACATTAGGTGCGCATCCATGTACAGCATTTGGTGTTTTCTTGGCTAGATTGCCAGCAATTTGCTTATTTACTGTCACATCTCAGCTTCCTCCTCCTGTTCCTCCTCATTGTCACTATTTTCGCTGTCACTGTGGGTATCGCTGTCCATCCTCTGGAGATTTCTGTTACGCTGCACATAGGCATGTCTGTGACGTCGTGTCCGCATATACTCGTCATGTGCTATTTTTGAAATACTGTTTGTCAGTGCGTTTAATTGTGCCCATTGTTCTTCGTCTCTTATTGCTGTGCATATATCTATGTCTGTATCTGTGTAATCTAAGTGTAGTGTATGTCTATTGTTCGCGTATCGCCCACAGAAAAAGACAGTGTGTTCTGGGGAACCTTCTTCCCCGCATGTGCATGTAGGTGTCTGCCTCAGACTCACGCGGTTTAAGTGCGTGGGATAAGGTCCGTGCCCGGTTAAGAAATGTACCATACCGCGGCTGGGATCGATATGTCTCATTCTCAACCGCTCCCTTATGTCAGGGAGAAAGTTGTGCAGTCTACGTCCCTTATCACTTACATCCCACTCACCTTGCCGTGTATCCAAACGCCAACTTTTAAGGTGACGTATCGTCTCTATGGGCACACCTGTTATTGTATGTACCTTATCTAGTCTCCCCACCTTTAACCAGTACCTTGCAGCTCTGTATTTGATAGTGATATCTATGGGGCATATTCCGAGCACCACACACAGTGCATCTGCTGAGGTGGTACCGAAGGCTCCAGATAGCCTAAGTAGGACACTTCTCTGCCCTCGTCTGACGGATGCTTTGTTGGTGACCACGTTCAGTCTATGTGCCCACGTGCTAGCTGCAAAGCTGAGTACTGATTCGAAGAGCGCACAGTGGTATGTACGTATGACTGGTAGAGGTAGTCTTTACTGTTTTGAATTTAGCCTCACCAGTTTGTGGAGTATTTTTTCTGCTTTGTCTGTTGTTAGCCTTATGTGTTCGTGGAAATTCAATTTTTCATCTATGTGTACCCCAAGATAGCGCGTAATGCGTGCTCGTTTGATGTTTGTGTCCCCAATTTTAACCGAAGGATTCCTTTGGAGTGATCCTTTCAGTAAAGTGTATGTTGTTTTGTTTTCGGCTATCCTGAGTTTGTTGTTGTGACACCACTGAGTAATTGTTTGTAGTAATCCACTGGCTTTCTCTTCTAACTGGGCTCTGTTGTTTGCAGTGACTACAACTAATAGGTCATCTGCGTAGGCGACAATTCCGTCTGACCTGTCATCCCCATCCAGAAGTTGTAGGAGGGGTTCGATTGTTATGTCCCAGAAGATGGGGCCGCAGATCGACCCTTGAGGACAGCCTTTGGTAATTCTTTTAATTACTTTCCGGCTGTCCATCTGCCATTCGACTACTCGGTCTTTACAGTAGTCCAGAAAACTGTTGTACAGTGATTGCGGTACCTCCAGATGTCTTAGCCTCTGAAACAGTGCTGGCCACCAAAGATTATCAAATGCTCCGGCAATGTCAATCATTATTGCCATGGCGTATTTCTGTTTTGTGGTGTTAACTATGTGCAGGGCCTGGTTGATGGCATCATCTATTGATCTGCCCGCTCTGAAGCCGAACTGGTGTTGGCTCATACCCCTGAGAGCTCTGTGTGTTTGCAGGCGCTTACACAGTAGCTTCTCCTGAATCTTTGCTAGGGTGTTTATTAGGCATATTGGCCTGTAAGTCTTTGGATCTGAAGGATCCCTGTCCGCTGATTTCTTAATAATCACTGCTTTGGAGGTTTTCCATACTGTAGGTACCCTGCCCAGCCGTAAGGCATCGTTCAGTAACGTTGTTAGGAACGGGGTGATCTGCGGTGCTAGTTTTTTCAGTGTTTCCGAGTGGATACCATCTGGTTCAGGTGCTTTTTTGGTTTTGAGCTCTGAGATTGCTAGCGCAACCTCTTCTTGCGCAAAAGGACAGGTGACAGTTTCAGTGTTGTATGGTGTGTGTAGGTTTCCTCTTAGTGTTGCATGATATTGTGTGTCTGTATCGATAACGTCGTCAGGGAGCAGTTTATACAGCAGAAACTCCGCTGTATTCCTCCATCCCCTCGTCATCGTGCCGTCATCCTGCCTTAGCGTTCCCAGAACTAGTGCGGTTTTTATCTTCTCTGTCAATATTTTGTATGGTTCCCCCCATATATTTTGCTCTGTTTGTGTTGTTACAAATAGCTCCCATTGTTGTCTACGCGTTTTGTATAGGGTCTGTCTGTATAAGTCTTGTGCATGCCTATATGCTTCAAGTCTTATTCGTCGGTCCCTATCTGCTATCGCCCTTTGATATAATTTTCGTTTGCGTCTTGCGTCTTGTTTGAGTCTCGTAAGTTCGTTGGTCCATGGTACTGGTGAGCAATTTGTGTTCTTTGCTGTCGGTATTGATGTGTTTTGTGCATGTTGTATCACCTGTGTTAACTTGTGTGCTCTATAATCGATACTTCCATTGATGTTTTGTAGATCGTGTCGTTGTATAATTTCCGTTAATTTGTTCCAGTCTGCTTTGTGCAACAGCAAGTGTCTGGTGTGTGATTTGGTCATTGTGTTCTGAGTGTGAGTTAGTGTGTATGTTATGACATTATGATCACTACTGGTTATGTTGTCGTGTACAGTCCAGTTTGTTACGTATGCCATTGCTGCATTATTTGCTAGCGTGACGTCGATATTACTGCTCGTACCATCGAACCCTGCATATGTTGGTATAGGTCCTTCCGTATTCATTACATGTAGTTGTGTTTCTTGTATTAGATCGGTGATTATGCGTCCTCTGTCATCTGTTCTGTCTGAGTTCCAGAGGGTCGATCTGGAATTAATGTCAGCACTTATCACAAATTTTTTGCCTCTGGCATACATTACTAGGTCTCTGATGTGGTCTGCATACGGCTGTATTTGATGGCTGTATTGGGCGTACATGGATGCAATAACCCATGTGACGTTCCCGTTAGTTATCTCTATGGTAACCAAGTGTTGATTGCATAACTGTGTTACCTTAACTATGTTATAAGTTCTATTTAGAATTACTATTGCAGCCTTACAGTCATTGCTGCCTGTTATTGTGGTAGCATGTTTTGGTAGACATATCAGTTGCCCGTTTCTGTTATAGGGTTCTTGTAAGCACATGATGTCTGCCTGCAGGTCTAGTGCTATTTTAGGGATTTCCGCGCTGACTGTCGTACTGTTTTTTGTATTATATTGTAAGATATTCATTTTTTGTCTATGTGTTCTGGGTGTTTTACGTGTACAAAACATTTACTGCCAGTCTGTGAGTAATCAAAATATGTTCGTCCGTGTGCTCTTACATGATCTATATATATTTTGTCCAAGTCGAAAGATTCTGACCTGCGCAGGCAGACCTGGAGCATGAGATCGAGCAGCGGCTCTGCTGATGTAGGAATATTTTCTGTCTTTAGGATGATTCTGTCTGTTTGCTCAGTTACTGGAAAACAGAGAGAATCTCCCTTTGGATGGCACAATCTAAGTAGCATCCGCTGCGCTGTCTGCAGTATCTCTTTTTTCTCTAGCCTACTTAAATGTAAGTTAAGTTCTAAATTATCATAATTAGGTGCCGCTGGCTTGCTGTTGGTGCTGGTTTCTGTTGCGGTCTCTGAGGTGGTACTGGACGGATTGTGGCTTGGTGTTGGCCGCTGATTGGGGGACATTTTAAGACCTCTTTGGGATGTCACACGGTTACTTTTCGTTTTGTCACACGCCTCTTCAATGCTGTTTGCCTTCACACGTTTTTCACTGATGTTGGTGGTGCTTGCTGGCGTGGTGTCGGCGATGGTGGTGATTTGTATGGGACTGACTGTATATGTTATGTTGTCTTTGTTTGTTTTTGGAGTGGAGGTTGTTGCTAGACGCACGTTGACATCGTTGCAAATGTCACATGTCTCTCCCTCAGATTTGTCCTCATCTAATTGGTCTACTTTTATAAGTCTGGGTCCAGTAGTTTTGAGTTTTGTATTGGTCTGTAGCCTGAGTGTTTCGATGTGTTTTGATTCAGGGACTGCATGCCTGTCTGTTCCTTGTTCCATTTTCCCGAGGTGAAGAGTGCCTCCCGAGACAAATTTGACTGGTTTGATGTACTGTTCACATTTACGTGTGTCGTAGGGTTTTCCATGTGATGATGATTCTGGTTTGTGTTCATCCTGTGTATGTGTGGTGTGATGTACTTCGGCTGGGAGAAATTGTGAGGGAGTATGTCGGTTTTGTTTGTACATTTTCTTGTGCACAGTATATGTAAGTTCAACTTCCAATTCATCTATCCTCTGCATTAATGTTATTTGGAAGTTTATCGATGCTATCGATGATCTGAATGGCTCTTTTCAGCTCAGTGATGGTTTTGGGTTACTGCTGTACGCCTTGTCTTTAATGCAGCCGCCGGCCGGTGTGGCCGTGCGGTTAAAGGCGCTTCAGTCCGCAACCGCGTGACCGCTACGGTCTGGACTGATGACCTTAGCTGTTTAGTCCCCCTTAAAAATCCCAACAACAACAACCGCTACGGTCGCAGGTTCGAATCCTGCTTCGGGCATGGATGTGTGTGATGTCCTTCAGTTAGTTAGGTCTCAGTTGTTCTAAGTTCTAGGGGAGTGATGACCACAGAAGTTAAGTCCCATAGTGCTCAGAGCCATTTGAACCATTTTTTAATGTAGCCACACAAAAGCGAGTGGTATGTTTTCATATCCGGAGAATACTGCGGCCAATCGAAGCCCAAGCCAGTGGCCTCTGTGTACTCCAGAGCCAGAATGCGGTCCTCAAAGTGCTGCTCCAGGACATAAAATACTCCTACTCCAATGGGGTCAAGCTCTGTCTTGCATGAACCACATCTTGTCGAAATCAGGGTCACTTTGGATAATAAGGATGAAGTCATCTTTCAAAACCTTCACCTACCGTTCGGTGCCATCAAGGAATATTGCACTGATTTTTCGGTGACTGGATTTTGTACACCACACAGTCACCCTCTGAGGGTGAAGAGACTTCTCGTTCGCGAAATGCGGTTTCTCCGTCCCCCAAATTTGCCAATTTTGCTTATTGGCGAACCCATCCAAATGAAACTGGGATTCGTCACTAAATCAAACAATGCATGCGCATACTAATTCACGTAATGCTCCGCGGCTAACTATGCGGTTTCAACGTCGTAACGCAAACGGTTCAAATGTTATGACGATTTTATTTCGTATAGTTCAGTAATTGTCACCCTGTGTGCTTACGTGTCCCAGGAGAAAGGAATCTCTTTTCGCAAATAACATTATTTTCTGTGTGCACGTTTCTCGTTACAAGATATTCCTTCACAAAATCTACGCTAGTTTCAAAATACTGCTAGATGCTTAAAATCTATGTGATACCATGAGTTAACACGAATTACTCTCACAGTTTGTAGTGCCAGTTTGACTAATAGTAGCCAAATTGAACGTTACAGAATGAAGACGTCATCGAGGTCTGAAAAAGAAACGAAAACTTACATGTGTGTATACTTACAGAATGCGCCGAAGGCCATCAGTGAATCAAATCATAATCAGACGTAAGAGAAAAGACAGTCGAAATATCTTTATTCGTCTTCAAAGTAATTTCTTTTGGCCAATACACAATTCTAGCGGGACTTTAGAAAACTCAGCAACCTGTAAACTAGAACATGAACTCAAATCGTCCCCAGTATTAGTTTCAGGCATTTTAAGACGTTCATGGGAATGTGATGCTTTGTGCTGCCACCATGATGGTTACTTTCCTACTCTGAGTTAATGTTGATGCACCAGATACACTGCGAAAATGATTTGCGGACAAAGTTGAACTCGGTTGGAGGTGTGGCTAATCTCCAATAATACCCACGGATGAAATGCGAATTGTAACTTAAGGCGTTACCTAGTTGCTCTTTGACACCAAAGCTTTATTCACTATGACGGAATAACTGAAAGAGAAAAATATCGTGAGTTTGAATGCATTGCAAGTAATTTGACGCTTAGGGGAAGTCTGTTCACGCCTGTGAACATGCTTTTTAAATACAGGATGTCGTTTTTATATCGGCTAATTCACTAAAAATTTTAAGACAAGTTTTAAACCGAGTTACGAAGATATCTCACATTATGTTACGTCTGCCGTTTGCTATTCCTCCAAGAGGGAAATTACCCGACGGTATTGGGATGTATTCTGCGGGAATTATCTTCGTCATTGTTAGGGTACGGAAGTTTGCCTCCATTATCTGGAGCGCTGCAAAAGGCAATACTTTGTATTTTCGCGTATACCTTTCGACTCGGTCGTGTCAGGCCCATATTGTGCAATACTTCAAAATGACACATTTATGTTTGTCCATAATTCCCAAAAGTTCGTAACATAATCACCGAATCATCCTGTATAACCGTTAGTTCAATGTAATACATTAGGGGCGATCAAAACGTTTTCGTCCGAAGGGGTTACAGCACGTAATTGGTATGCCAGTTACGAAAAATCGGCGTGAAGTTTGAGACCATCATCCCTCCGATGCACCAAGTTGAAGATACCCATTAGGTAAAATACCATGTCCTGCTGCGTAATGCAGTCCGTAATTGCCTACTACAATAATTTATAGATTGTCCCTTATATAGCTGCTTTAAGCGAGATAAATGCTGTTCATAAAAGCGAAATAGCGCAACGTTCTGTCGAAATCTTTTGGACTAGCTTACTATGTTTTCGAGGATGCTTAACCTGAGTTTTTAAAGTCCCGTCAAAATTTCACCCCGTAACTTTATGAAAAATGGAAAAAACTACGAAAAACGAGACATTTCCTGGGATCTTCGCTTATAGCTCGGAAAAGACAAAATTTAGGTAAAGCTGATCATCAGTGAAAGTAAAGAGGACAAAATTTCTCACAAACTAGGTTACAGTAACAGTTTTTATGAGACTAACCGTGTGGCGCACAATGCGTGCTGAAGTTGGCGCGATTTCAACGCTGAGGATATTGGCTATCTCATTACCTACCCACCCTCTCACACGCTGCGCTCTCTAACCGTACTCCACTGCCGAATTCCATCCACAGTAGTGTAAAGATGTTATTGGGCTGGTTGATAGTTGACACTTGTGGAAGGGCGGTATGATATTTGTGACATGGCACTGGCATCCCCTCCTCACAGGGGGAAGGCCGGTCCTGTGTATTTAGGGTTGCCATTCCCAAAAATAGAAAAACTGGACTCGTATTATATTTGGCCGGACATATTTCGCTAAAAGCCGGACTCGGCATTATATTAAACCGGTCAGCTTACTCTGATTTCATGTTTTAAATAGATACAGAGTCAGCTGGCTATTTTCTGTTGTTTATTAATAAACAATTACAGTCGGTTTTTAGAAACAGTCAATAAACACCGTTTCAAATAGGGAATTATCGTAGCAGATAGGAGTTTAGTCTTTTCAATTAATTCTTTAAAAGTTGATGCAACGATATACAAAAAGTTCTTCATTAAACAAAATACGCCATTGTCTATTCTTCTGGGACGGACAACGAAAATATATTAATTTAAATTACACGTACAGAGGGATAACAACACTCTGTATTTAATATTTCTCATTTGAGCTTTTTTTATCAATAACGTTATTTTTCTTGCAGGTTATTTCGTGGTACTCTTGACAAGATAATTTTAGATTACACAACAATAACTACAACAACTTTGCAATTGAGTCGGTTAGCAATTTACTGCGTTTCTGAAAGAGAACGCCCTTTCGACGTTGTCACTAAAGCCTGGTGTTGCAATGTAATATTCTTCTATCTACAATAATTACGAATAAATTTCATCCTTATGCTGTAATTTGAAATAAACTGTCGACTTTTCGTGTGCGAAACGTCTCTTAGAGACAGAGTCGTTTGCCTTTCATGCATGAATTTCGTGAAATTTTTCCACTGAGTAGAGAATTTACTGTCATCCAACTTTATGTTATTTCTGAACGAATTATGTAAGGCTTCTGCTGCTTGTCCCAAGTTGTAATATCAACTAATGTCCTTCTCTGAAAAGTGCTTCAGTTGGGTGCCAAATTCACACGTCAGATATTTTAAGTAGTCTTTGCCAGTTATGTATATTATTGATATTGGTTTTAAGCTCTTACACCCGATTTTGATGTGTCTCTGATAATCGCCTCAAACTGCGAGAACTTTAATTAGACAAAAATTATCTCTAGTCTCTCAGTTATATTACCCAATATTTGTAATGTTCTTTCAATGTTCTATGTGGGCTAAGTAATGAAAGAAAGTAGGCCCTTAATGATTCGTACACTTGCAAAAGTTTCTCTATAGCGGAATACAGAGACAGCCATCAAGTCTTTGAGTGGCAGACCAGCTGTTTGAAATGCCCTTCTAAATTAGCTCATACATTTTTCAAAGCCTCTAATCGTACTGTGAAGGTTGCAAAATATATGTGCATTTCCGTCACAATACTGTCCACGGAAATTGGTAATGAATCAGTAGCACGATGCACAGAATTGTTGAAGATGCATGCAATAGAACCAAATCCGCCGGCCGAAGTGGCCGTGCGGTTCTAGGCGCTACAGTCTGGAACCGAGCGACCGCTACGGTCGCAGGTTCGAATCCTGCCTCGGGCATGGATGTTTGTGTTGTCCTTAGGTTAGTTAGGTTTAATTAGTTCGAAGTTCTAGGCGACTGATGACCTCAGAAGCTAAGTCGCATAGTGCTCAGAGCCATTTGAACCATTTGAACCAAATCCCATCTTACTGTCGTTTTAGTATCTGATTCCGTGGAAAATACAATTACTTTCTATAATAAGGTTTTCTCATTGATAACACTGTGTACAGGTGATGCTAAAGGAATTTGATTAGAAAACGATACACTTAAAGTAGTAGATGGGTATTGCTATTTGCGCAGCACAGTAACTGATGGTGGCCGAAGTAGAGAAGATATAAAATGTAGGCTGCCAATGGCAAGAAAAGCATTTATGAACATGAAAAACTTTTTAACGTCGAATATAGACTTAAGTGTCAGGAAGTCTTTTTTTGGAGTGTGGCCGTGTACGGAAGTGAAACATCGACGAAAAACAGTTGAGACAAAAAGAGAACAGAAGCTTTGTAAATGTAGTGCTACAGAAAAATGTTGAAGATTAGATGGGTAGATCACACAAGTAACGAGAAGGTACTGAGTATAAGCTGGGATACAAGAGGTTTGTGGCACAAGTTGAACTAATTTAGAAATCAGTTGATAGGACACATTCTGAAACATCAAGGGATCACCAATTCAGTATTGCAGGGAGTGTGGGGAGTAGAAATCATACAGGGCGACAAGGACATGAATACAGTAAGCAGATTCAAAGGGATGCAGGTTACAATAGCTACTCGGAGATGAAGAGGCCCGCACAGGATAAAGTAGCGCAGATAGCTACACCGAACCACTCTTCGTACAGAGGAGCACAACAACAACGACACTGTGTTTGTAGCTTGACATTGCTTTAGCAGTTTCGTTGGCTAGGGCCTGTATGTCCAGAAACTGAATTTGAATTCTCTCTCCTGAAGATTAAACTATTGAATAAGTGCAGCGAAAAACTTAGTGACACCATGATTGCTACCATCTGTGGTGGTCCTTATGCATCGGATTTTGGAAACACCTTCCAATATTTGTTCTGATGCAAATGGGACTAAAACGTTTTTCAAAATATCATCAGCTTTCGTGCGAGAATCAGCGGCGGCCGATAAGGGGAGGGAAGGGAGGCTGTGCCTCCTCACATTTCCATGGCAATAATTGTTTCTACCTTAAACATTAATGCACTTTTGTCAGCGAGTGCGAAAGACGTTAGTTTCTGTAATTTCTTCCAAACCGTCAGCACTACAGAGCAAATGAAAGATCGGAAACTTAATTCTACTCTAAGGTAGCTTGTGATGCAAAGCACATGGAAAGGAAGCCGAACACATTCCAGGCCGGCAGCAAACGTCCAGTTGTTTTGGTAAGGATGACGTCACTAGTAGGAACACACTAGCGGTTACAGGCTGTCGTAGCCGAGCTGCCGAACGCTTCGGTGGCAGGGGAGGCCAGGACCTGCAGTGCCACCTCTCCACATCTGTATCTATATCTACAATGAAAATCACATTCAAGTTCCTGGCAAAGGGTTCATCGAATCACCTTTTTAATATTTCTCCAGTATTCAAATCTCGTACAACTTTCGGAAGAAACGAACACCTATGTCTTTCCGTGATAGCTCTTATTTCCCTAATTTTGTTATGGTGATCGTTTCCCTCGATGTAGGTCTACCTCAACAAAATATTTTCGCATTCGGAGGAGAAAGATGGTAAAATAAATTACGTGAGAAGATTCCGCCACAGCGAAAAACACCTTCGTTTTAATGATGTCCACCCCAAATCCTGTACCATTTCAGTGACGTTCTCTCCTCTATTCCGCGATAATATAAAACGGGCTGCTCTCCTTTGAACTTTCTCGATGTACTCAATCAATCCTATCTGGTAAGAATCCCACACCATGCACTAGTATTCTAAAAGAAGACTGGCAAGCGTAGTGTAGGCAGTCCCTTTAGTAGATTTATTACATTTTCCAAGTCTCCTGCCAATAAAACACAGTCTTTGGTTAGCCCCCGCCGTTACATTTTCTATGTGTTCCTTCCAATTTAAGTTGTTCGTAATTGTAATTCCTCGGTATTTAGTTGAATTTACAGCCTTTACATTTGACTGATTTATTGTGTAACCAAAGTGTAACGGATTTCTTGTGGCACTCACGTACATGAGAAACTTTTCGTTATTTAAGGCCAGTAACGAAATTATTTCATCATACAGGTATCTCTTGTAAATCGCCTTGCAGTTTGTTTTGATCTTCTGGTGACATTACTAGTCGATAAGCGACAGCGTAATCTGCAACAACCTAAGACCGCTGCTCAGATTGTCTCCTAAATCATTTATACAGATGAAGAACAGCAAAGAGCCTATAGCACTAACTTCAGGAACGTTAGAATTCGCTTCTGTTTTACCCGATGACTTTCCGTCAATTACTACAAACTGTGATATCTCTGACAGGAAATCACGAATCTAGTCACGTAACTGAGACGACATTCTATAAGCACGTAATTTTACTAGAAGCTGCCTGTGTAGTACAATGTCAAAACCCTATTCGAAATCTAGAAATACGGAATTAATTTGAAATTCCTTGTCAATAGCACTCAACACTTCGTGTGTGTAAGGAGTTATTTGCATTTCACAAGAACGATGTTTTCTAAATCCGTGTTGACTGTGTGTCAATAGACTGTTTTCTTCGAGGTAACTCATAACGTTCGAACACAATCTATGTTCCAGAATCGTGCTGCTTGTCGACGATAGTGATATGGTCCTGTAGTTTAGTGCATTACTCCTATTACCTTCGTTGAATATTGGTGTGACCTGTGGAACTTTCCAGCCTTTGGTACTGATCTTAAGTCGAGCGAACGGTTGTGTATGATTGTTAAGTGTGGAGCTATTGTATCAGCATACTCTGAAAGGAACCTAACTGGTATACACTCAGGACAGGAAGACTTGCTTTTGCTAAGTGATCTAAGATGCTTCACTATTCTGAGGATATCTTCTTCTACGATACTCATGTTGGCGGCTGTTCTTGATTAGAATTCTCTCTTATTTGAAGAAGGAATTTCGGAAGGCTGTGTTTAGTAACCCTGCTTTAGCAGCACTTTCATCGATAGTATTTCCATTGGTGCCGCGCAGAGAACGCGTTTATTGTTTCTTGCCGCTAGCATACTTCGCATTCGATCAGAATCTCTTTGGATTTTCTGCCAGGTTTCGAGACAAAGTTTCGTTGTAGAAACTATTTTAAGCATCTCGCATTGAATTCCGCGTTAAATTTCGAGCTTCTGTAAATGATCGCCAATCTTGTAGATTTTGCGTCTGTTTCAATGCGGCATGTTTTTTATGTCGTTTATGCATCAGTGATCTGACCCGTTATGTGTACCAAGGAGGAACAGCACTGTCGTTTGCTGATTTACTTGTTATAAAACTCTCAACTGTAGTCGATACTATTTCTTTGAATTCAAGCCACATCTGTTCTACACTTATATTGTTAGTTTGGAAGGAGTGGAGATTGTTTCTCAGGAAGGTGTCAAATAAATTTTTATCTGATTTCTAATAGGTTTATTTTTCGGTTACAATGGAAGATTTGGGGAACCCGCCAAGGTAGCCGAGCGCGCTAACGCGCTGATTCCTGGACTCGAATAGGCGCTCCGGTCCCGGATCGAATCCGCCCCACGGATTGCCGCCGAGGGCCGATATGCCAGCCAGCCTGGATGTGGTTTTTAGACGGTGTCCCACATCCAGCTAGGTGAATACCGGGCTGGTTCCCGCGTTCCGTCTCAGTTACATGACTCACAGACATTTGAAAACGTTCGCACTGTTTCATGACTTTCACTAGACGCAGACACCTGGGGTAAATTCCGTCCTGGGGGGTTCAGAGTGGCGTCAGGAAGGGCATCCGGCCACCCTCTGCAACTAACACTGCCAATCCGTTATAACACGGCCGACCCTGCGTTGAAGCGGGACAAAGGCCGGAAGGAAAGGATGGAAGGATTGGAGGATTTGGGAGTTACAATATTCAGTCTCTCTACGACAATCCTGTGTTTACTAATCCCTGTATCCGTTTTGATGCATGTTATAAGCTGAAGATTATTTGTTGGTAAGAGGTCCTGTGTGATTGAACAACAGTTTACTACTCGTGTGGGCTCATGAAGTAACTACTCGAAATTATTTTCAGAGACTGCGTTTAGCACAATTTCGGATGAAGTTTTATGCGTACCTCCGGATTTAAAGATGTATTTTCGCCAACATATCGAGGGTAAATGAAAATCACTACCAACTATAACTGTAAGAGTCGGGTACTTGTTTGAAATCAAACTCAATTTTTCTTTGAACCTTTCAACACTTGTGTCATCTGAATTGGGAGGTCTGTAAAAGGATCTAATTATTATTTTATTCCAGTTACCAAAAATGACCTCTGCCCATACTAACTCACAGGAACCATCATCTTCGCCGGCCGCGGTGGTCTAGCGGTTCTAGGCGCTCAGTCCGGAACCGCGCTACTGCTACAGTCGCAGGTTCGAATCCTGCCTCGGGCATGGATGTGTGTGATGTCCTTAGGTTAGTTAGGTTTAAGTAATTCTAAGTCTTAGGGGACTGATGACCTCAGATGTTAAGTCCCATAGTGCTTAGAGCCATTTGAACCATTTGAACCATCCACTTCAGTTTTGCGACAAGCTAAACTATTTCTAACAGCAACAAACACGCGACCACCAACTTTGTTCAGCCTATCCTTTTGGAAAACCGTTAAGTTCTTCACAAAAATTTCGGTTGAACTTACTTCCGGCTTTAGCCAGCTTTCAATGCCTATAATGATTTGAGCATCAGTGCTTTCTATTAGCGCTTAGAGCTGTGGTACCTTCCCAACACAGCTACGACAATTTACAGCTGCTATATCGATGGTTCCTTCAATTACGTTCATCCTGTGTTCGGCCTGCACCCTTTGAGACTGAAGCCTGGAGCCCTTTGGGTGTTTTCCCGAGTCTCTCTAACCTAAAAAACCTCCCAGTCCACGCCATACAACCCTGATACCCGTGTACCCGCCTCCAGCGTGTAATGCACTCCTGACTTATTCGTCGGAACCTAAAACTCAACCACCCAATGGCGCAAGTCGAGGAATCTGCAGTCTACGCATTCACAAAACCGTCTGAGCCCTTGTTTCAGACCCTCCTCTCGGCTCTGTACCAGAGGTCCGCATTCGGTCCTGTCTACTATGATGCAAATTGCGAGCTCTTCTTTCATCTCGTAAGGAAGAGTGGAAGCCTTTACCACTTCTGTTAACCGCTAGAAGCCAGAGGGAATCTCTTTCCATCCAAAACAACACACATCATTGGTAATGACGTGAGCCACCACCTGCAATTAGTGGCACCCTGCGCTAATCATGGCATTCGGAAGGACCCCTTCCACATCTGGACTGACTCAACCCGGTATGCATACAGAGTACACATTGGCTTCTTCACCTTCTTGACAGCCATGTCCCTAAGGGTCCCCATAACGCGCTTAACGCAGGGGCTCCCAACTACCATTAATCCAACCCTCCGTGATTGCCCGGATCTTGTAGGCTGAGAGGTTTCCTCTGAAGCAGGACAGGCAACTGAGAGACAGTGTCAGCCATAAACATCACCTGGAACCTGTTTGTGAGCTAACCGGGGAGGCCTTGCGTGCTACCACATGGAAGTCTTTCGCCGTCTGCCACGTCCTGAGGCGACCACCCACTCAACCACGGATAAGTGGTCAACCTCAGCGCGAGCAGTAACTTGCCTGGCCACTGGTGAGGATCGATCGGAGGACTCGGACGTGCTGGTCGTCTGTTGGATCCCCACGGCCGACCCACGACGTTGATACTCATCCACTGCAGTTTCAAGCTGTGTAATCGCAGCCATCACAGCCTGGAGCTGAGAGTGAAGTGTCACCAACTTAGTTCCATCTCCACACAACAATAACAGTCCCTATCGAAACTAAAGACCGTGGAAAACGACACTACACAGATAAACTGACTATCGACACTTCCTGCGGAACTCTGCTGTAGACCCTTGCAAAAACGCAATAACTTTGTCTAATAAATTAGATTAATACGGAGAGATTAAAAAACCGAACTACCGAAGCGCTCAGGTGAGATGAAATAATTCGCTCCTCAATTGGAACTTTCAATATGTCACAAGATCGGTTTACTTTACGACGCAAACGAAAATGCGAGAACTGTGTCTATTAGACATTAAATTAACACTCGGAAACTCAAGATGCTAAACCATCAAAGCACACAGATTAAATTATACAATTCGTTCCTGGCCAGGAATTCGTAAAAGTCAGAAAATCGGTTACTTCCCTTTTGCCGCTTCTGTCTCGGCCTGTTGCTGCTGCCTGATTGGCTAGTTAGGTTTGTCTTACGTTTCTCTTCCTGTGTGCAGTGAATATGGATGAAACCCAACCTTGTAGCGGGACGGAAATAACGCTTTCGACTGAAGACGCCATTCCTTCCTTACAGGAGCTTTCGTTTTCAAGGAAATGAGTAGCTGAACGACACGAAATTTTGAATAACGTACGTCTGACAATGGCACTACACCCTCTTCAGGAAGATAAGTTCAAAACACGTGCATTCCAACCTTTGTGGTATGATCAGCATGATTGATTATGTGCTATCCATCCAAAAGAATTAATCTGCTAACCATGTTTGCGCTTAAGCACAAGAAAACCTGAAAACTTTCCTTCAGGCAACTGTCAGCAGCATCGATATACTTGGAAAATTTTATCACACTCGCTGTGCTGTATTGCAATATATTTATTCACAATCGGTTTCGATCATCGATCATCTTCACAGTGTAAAAATATCTATTGTGACAACTTCACATGTTATCCTTGCTGTTTAACCAGATATGTACACGCCCTAGCTGACTTGCAAAAGTCATAAAAAGATACGTTACGCCACAATGCCGCCTTAAGCAAGCAGTAAACATTAAAAACATGAGAACATGTAATAGCAGCAAGTGCACAGCACCATTGCTCCGGTACAACAACATCCTGTAAGTTAAAATAGAAGTGTTCTCTTCTGTGGCACGAAAGCCTCGATTGAAACGTAGGGCCACATTTCACTCCACAGAAGTATATATTTTAGCAGACGCTGTACTATGAATCTTTATTTTGTGTTTGTCGGTTTTTAAATATTTTTCTAAGTAAACTTTGTCTTTATAAGAAACGGAAATTGTTTGGTAACAAATTATCACATTTAGTTTCCCATGGCTCTTTTTCTGATTTAAAAATGTTGTATCGACTGTCAGAAAATGAACATTTTCTCAGGGACATAGTTTAATCTGCAGGATAACAGTATTATCAATCGTATGTAGTGTTTTAGAGTAAACAAATTTTAACAATGTAATTTGAAGCTATTATTGCAGTATAGCAAAACCATCTAAAAGTAAGACATTAATACTATAACATAAATAATTATTGACAATATAATACTAGAAATAAGGTCAGCCGCTCATTGATAAAAAGAACACTGTCGCGTGCTTCCCTATTGAAGGTGTACTTGTCTGATTCAACACAGGTAGGAGGGACGAGTGAACGTGACAGTTGGGATGGGATGTGTTGGTACCGGCTGATCGGCTCAATCTACTCTGCCTCGCTCACTCTGTGCAACCATGATCGTGACATTGTGTGTTGGCTCCATCGTCCCATCGTCCTACGAAGGAAAACATAGTATATGACATGAGAATAGCAATTATTGACGTATCTGTATACCCATATGGGGTATCCTCTTATTCAACATCATACTTATTCCACGCGCTTAATTTCTGCGCTATCTATTTATCGCTAACGGCCGAACAAGAGCCGGACTTGTTCATATTTGGCCGGACGTGACCGTAAAAATCAAGACATTGCCAACTACAGCCGGACACCAGGCAACCCTATATGTGTTGAACGGACGAGGTGTGCTAGTAATTGTTGTAGTCACCGAATACTGTTACATATAACAAGCATTTTTTAACATTTAAATATTTTTGTCATATATTTTTTCCACGATTACAGTTACGGACGTACTTCATACTTTTAAAACGCGCTGTTAACCCGGGGGCATGTAAGACATTAACGGTTATCAGTGCGGCAGGCGCCAGTTTGGAAGGCCGCTGGGGCTGGTAAGCTACATGCTACACTCTAGGAACATCCCAGCAACAGCGCTTAACGGTGCGTGCGCATCCCAGTACAAGGTCGATCCTAATGATGGAATAACCGGCTGCTTTTAACAACCGATTGCCCAGCAGTCGAATGAAACTATTCACTATGACCTCGTCAGCTATGTCACTCTTTTTCACTCACTCTTCGTGTTCCAGAGGTTTTTCATTTAGTATGAGACAACCGACTGACTCAAGACTCTGAGGATTACGTCCGTTATTTGAATTTTTTCACTCAATGTCTGAGTCTGAGTAATTTCAGTAACACACTTTTTCAGCCTTCACGGTTGTTATACATGCACTATGACAAGGATTTTCAACATTTTTAGAGGCATAACAAGGAAAAGTGAAAGAAAACTATATTTATAAAAATATAAGTTAGTTTGTTGCGGGAAAAAGTCATTTTACGTGTTTCACGTTAAAGAACTCTCAGCAGACTAAATACTGCTTGAGTTGTGAACTCTAACACATGTACTAAGAGCTGCTTGATTTCAGAGGCAGGTTACTTACGAGTACTACACCTTGACAACAGACACCATGATTCCCTCCGGCAATCTGCATGCATGCCGCGCAGAAAGAAGCGCAGCAAATGCTCTCACCGACCAGCAGAGCAGCGGAACATGCGAGGTAGGCCAAGTGGCAATGTGTGTTAGCGTAGGAGGTTATCACTGAAAAACCCGATTTTCGGTCCTATAGGTTTTATTCCACACCAGTTTAACCTGGCTGTTAAAACCGCTCAAAATAATCTCTTTCTGAAATAAACGATTTTCAATTTTTTTATTCCTATTCCTTCCTGTAATAAATGAAGAAATGGAACAAAGACTGAAAAAATTTTACTCTCCCGATTTCAAGACACATAGAATCTAAATATTAAATGAAATAAGCGAATAGAAAGATATAGGTCTGTCCACCATTCGGTGTTTTTCTCGAAAAGTGGTAAATGGCTGAATAATACAAAAGTCTCCTATCTTCTATTGATATTAATTTTTTTAAACTTTACTCAAAAATCATGTTGTAAATGGAGATCATACCACTATTCGAACATTATGAACAGTCAGTTTTTAAGCTCTGTTATTAATTTTAAATTGTCCGTTTTCAAGTTCTACGAACAGGCGAAGACGTATTATGTAGACAGACGGGGCAGATGATCAACTTTCTATTTTTGTTGTATACTACGCATGAACTGTTGCTAAGTTTTTAATTTAATACTGTTACTATAATTTCCTTCCTCTTTTATTATTTCACGTAAATGGCAGACAAATCACAAATCGTTTAAAGCAAGTGAGGCATTGTACCTCATTGCTACGTCACTTGGTAAAAATGTTTCCAAACTAGGGTTGGTGCCATTTTGTAGTACGACTGATGCCCAGCGACGACAGCGAGAAACCACCGTATACTGTAGATAAGGTGGGGGAAAATTTTGGATACCGCACGTACACGCACACGTTACGCCACGACACAATGAAAAAGGGGACATTATTGTCTCAACAATGCTGTACTAATTCTTATGCCATTTGTTTCTTGCTCGTTTCAGTGGACATTGTTACTAAAACCACACTGATCCATTTCCCATTTTCTAGAATAACGCCGGCCGGAGTGGCCGTGCGGTTCTAAGCGCTACAGACTGGAACCGAGCGACCGCTACGTTCGCAGGTTCGAATCCTGCCTCGGGCATGGATGTGTGTGATGTCCTTAGGTTAGTTAGGTTTAATTAGTTCTAAGTTCTAGGCGCCTGATGACCTCAGAAGTTAAGTCGCATAGTGCTCAGAGCCTCTAGAATAACAGTGTTTCAAACCAATGCAAAGCTTACCAATAAAAATTATGAATTTTTAAAAGAAGATGTCTTTTAAAACGAAACATTTTAGCACCATTGATATGGCTAATAGATATCTCGGTTTCTGACTCGGTTATATATAAAATAATGAAAGAAAAAACGCCAGTCATTACCGAGACAAAACAAATACAGAATAATACCGATTACTAAGAACTGAAATATCGGTTCTGGTCTTAATTGGCTATTTTTCCCATTCCTAGCGTACGGCCACTGCTAAAATAACAGAATGCTGCAGCCAGTGGACGATGCGGACGATAAGCGCCACCTCTCCGCTGCTTCTGCTGCCTTGAGCAACAGCTCAGGCGACTTTAATACCACGCTACCAGCGCTCCAGAGTGGTGTCAGCTTCGGTGGTGTCAGGCTCTTTAGCCTCGTGGCTACACACAGGCTTAACTTTGAATCTGAAGTACCAATATATGAATGTTAATACACTGAGATTGATGACCACAGCAGTTAGGTCCCATAGTGTTCAGAGCCATTTGTTAATAACCTGAAAAGATAAGGAAACTGGTACACCTGCCTAATATCGTGTATGGCCTCCGCGAACGCGCATTAATACTACAACAACGTATGGCATTTACTCGACTAATATCTGAAGTAGTGCTGGAGGGAACTGACAGAACTGGCCCATTGAATCCCGCAGAGCTGTCCATTATCCGTAAGAGTACGAGGGGATGGAGATCTCTTCTGAACAGCACGTTGTGAGGCATCCCAGATTTGCCCAATAATATTCATGTCTCGGGAGTTTGGGGGACAGTTTAGATGTTTAAACTGAAAAGAATATTCCTGGAGTCGCTCTGTAGAAATTCGGGACGTGTGGAGTGTAGCATTGTCCTGCTGGAATTGCCCAAGTCCGTCGGATGCACAATGGACATGAATGGATGCAGCTGATCAGAAAGGATGCTTGCGTATGTGTCAACTGTCAGAGTCGTATCTAGACCTATCAGGAGTCCCATATCACTCCAAATGCATAGCCCCACACCATTACAGAGCCTCCACCAATTTGAAGAGTCCCCTGCTGACATGCAGTCTCCATGGATTCATGAGGTTGTCTCCATACCCCTACACGTCCATACGCTCGGTACAATTTGAAATGAGACTCGTCCTACCAGGCAACGTGTTTCTAGTCATCAACAGTCCAGTGTAAGTGTTGACAGGCCCGGTTGGGACAGTCATCAAGGGTACATGAGTGGGCCTTCGGCTCCGAAGGCTCCGAAGGCCCGTTGAATGGTTCGCGCGCTGACACTTGTTGATGGCCCAGCATTGAAATCTACAGCAATCTGCGGAAGAGTTGTACTTGTGTCATGTTGAACGATTCTCTTCAGTCGTCGTTGGCCCTCTTCTTGCAGGATCTTTTTCCGGCCGCAGCAATCTCTGAGATTTGATGATTTACCGGATTCCTGAAATGGTCGTACGGGAAAATCTCCATTTCATCGCTACGTCAGGGATTCTGTGTCCCATCGCTCGTGTGCCGACTGAAACACCACGTTCAAACTCACTTAAACCTTGATAACCTGTCGTTGTAGCAGCACTAACGGATCTAGCAACTGCATCAGACACTTGGCATATATAAGCGTTGCCGACCGCTGCGCCGTGTTCTGCCTGTTTACGCATCTCTGTATTTAAATACGCGTGCCTATAACAATTTCTTTGGCGCTATAGTGTAGCACTTCTTCATGCCCGTGAAATACCTTAACTGCTACTTTTCAAAGGCTGTAAAATGTAAACAAGTTTTCTGTGTGTGAGTATGTTGCCAGCATCGTAGTTTTCTGCACGTTATATTTATTTACACACAAATAATTGGTTGAATAAGAGCTGAAGGTGTAGATCCAAGTGGATTTTAATTACTGGGCATCGTCACACTTTTCCAGTAAAATTAAATGCAAACAGCCGCTAAAATTTTTACGGTGTTCTATACCTTATCACGTACCTCTAAGAGAAGCAACTTGTATGCTGAACTTTGTGGCCCCAACGATACATCGGCATAGTTAGTTATGTGTTAATTGCATATGGAACCAATAAAACCTAAGCCATATCATAATCAGTTTTAAAAGATGGAACTAACAATTAGTCTATTCAATACATAATTAAATGGATATGTATAATATGGTTGTAATAGTTATTCGGAGGCATTGCACGGGGTAGTACGAAACCAGTCTCCAGACTGAAGACCACAACAACTACAACAGCAACACGTTTAAAGTAAATTTAGACTTTGGCATACCCCCTTATATATATGCACGAGGCATTGCCCCGGATCATACCACTGCTTAACATCAGCTAGTAAAAGGACTACAGTTTGGTTTCACTCAGAAGAATGAATGGATAACTCAGTCAACTGAAAGACACTAAAGAGTGACTTCAGCTGAAAGTATGAGTATATTGGTTCAACAGACAGAAGAACTACTGAATGGTTTCATTTGCTAAGAAAGAATACATAACATAAATCTGTCAATATGCAAAATTACAACGGACTGGGTCGACTGATTTCATTCGGTAGCTCGCACAGAAAAGTTTCATTCGAAACAAAAGCGTGAATAAAAGTACCACCGACTACCTCGGCTGTTCTCATTCGGTTCCTGCCACAGACTGGTCTTACTCAAAAGAATGAATGAATAGTCTAACCGACTGAACCGACGGTTTTCATTAGGTTGTTCCCATACACTGATTTCAGTGGAAAGCATGATCTAATAAATCAGCCGATACGTTAAGCTTCAGCCGAATGACAGGATGGTTTTTTTGCCATCACTAGTCCATCCCCTTCTCGCATCGACTAGAGAGAGAGAGGAGGGCTGTGCAGCTGTTAAAGGCAGCTGATAATGATGCAGTACCTACGACATTAAGCATCCTATGACGTTGTAAATGTTCAGATTTAAAACAGGATAAATATTTAAGTTTTTATAGTGTTTTAGTATATATTATTATTTATACATTACAGTTTTAGTGAACAGGTATATATTTTGACGATTTTTGAATTAGTTTCTGTGTAAGTTTGAGGTTAGTTTGGACGAAACTGCGGGCTCCTCAAAAGATACAAACATATTAAATTATAAATGTGTGCTGTAAAGCCTGTGGAAACATCCATCTTGAGAACTTAGTTATCAGGGCAAAAGTGACGTGATGAAAGAGGGGCGCCCTATACCAAATCTTCCACATTTAATTACAGTAACTAGACAATTTCACGAATCTTGGTACTCCACTTGCAAATGGTTATGTGGCTATAAAGTGAAAAAAATGTATTGTTGGCCATGTGTTTTGTTTTCTTCCAATATGTTGTTAAGAAAGAATTGTCGTAAGTCACATGAAAAATTTCAACAGCTTAAGGAAACGGCACGAAAATTCCAAGGGCCATATTACTTCCGTATGGACACTCATTGCATTTGGGAGTACAGCTATAGATTTTTGTCTGAACTATGCCTTGATATAACACGTTTAAAAGCACACCGAACAAGTGAAGGAAAATAGAACCATTATGAACATTTTAATTGGTGTCACGTTTCCTAGCTGCACAAGAACTTCCTTTCAGAGGACGGATGAAATAGTGGACAGTGTTTGTCGGTCCAGTTATGCTGAACACTTCATGGCACAAGAAGGCGATTTCTTTGCTGAAGTTATCGATACAAAAATCTCGAAAGAACTAAAAGAAATGCCATTCTCTACAGTTATTATGGATAACACGGTAGATATTTCAAACCAGCCTCAAGTTTCAACTGTTTTCTGACATGTATTATCCACTGGTGAAGTGTGTGAGAGGTTTTTGAGATTTGTTGATAACGGTGATAACCGAAGTGCTCCTAGCTGGGGGGGGGGTCTATATGGTTACATAATTGAACTCGACTGTGGCAGTAAACTTGTAGCTCAGACACATGATGGCTGCGCCGTTATGGCTGGGAAACACAATATGGTACAAAAACTAGTGAGAGGCAATTACCCTTCAGTTCTCTTCGTACACTGCAATGCTCATAAAATGAATTTAGCACTGAAATAGTCTATTAAACATGTATGCGGGTGCAAAATATTTTTTCTAACAATTTATAGTTTGGCCTCTTTTTTCCCTAAATCGTCTAAAAGATTCAGCGCCTTCAATGTATTGATGAAACGACGTTTTCCTGTAGTATCCGATGCCAGATGGATACACATCAGATTACTCGAGCTAGTGACAAACTGTAATACTAAACTTGAAGAGCTTTACAAGCCTACGAAAGATGATCCTAATGTGTGGGTTATCGAAACACAAGCGTGTACCAAACGTCTTTACCCGACGTCCAAGCAGTTTCGTTTCAGTTTCTTGTCCAATGTTTTTCCGTGTGCACTTACCAGGTCAGCAGCTCTTTTCAAAATACAGCAAAGCATACTCCTTGATGTGGACAACTGTCTGAAGAAAGCTGGCCAATTTAGGGTTGAACTGCTGGAACTTAGCGGTAAATCTGAAGACGTTTAGTCCAAAACCCAGCCAGAAGAAAGCGATAGCGAGCCTAAAAGAAAGAAGCAATCGGGTGGCGAGACTCAGAGAGAAACACCATACTGTGCTTTGTTTTATAAAATTGTCGATGGTGGCTAGAGTCAGTTATCTGACAGGTATGATTATGAATTATGGGAAGTATAGCCAATACACACATAACTTCCCTGAGACTCCGTGTAATTCCTTGAAGGTATCCTACAGTGGACATTGGTAAAGGATTGCTCAAGTCAGTGAAACGACAAGTGTCTTTCTATGACAACGTGACTAAAGTTTTCGACATGAGTGCTCGCAGAAGTGACCACAAACATAAGTAAAACTGGGATTACCGGAACTTTTAATATCACCCTTGTTCATGTACACACAATAACAGGAATTTTTCGAGTATCCTGTGTCTATCTGTAGGCTTAATCATTACAAGGTAGGGCCTTGTATTTTAACAGAAGGCATAAGCCATTACTCTCTGTAATAGTAGGGAGTGATACGACGCAGTAACGGATAATCGTAGACAATAACATAAAAATAATAACAATGAAATTAAAAATAATCATTACAATTAAAAGAGGAATACTGTTACTTCTATAATCGTAAACAATACAAAACATTAATAAAAATCACAGTAACGATAATAATAATCACTATAACAATGCTGTTACTTTTAACAATTTTAGAAAGCGGTTACACTGACCAATACGTTACTCAATGTGTCGTTCTTCTGGGCCGTCATTTAGTTATGAATTTGCCATCGGATGCTAGCTAAGAACATAATTGCGATACGTAAATTCAGTTTAAATGTGTATTGTAGCCATACACAGTGAGATCAAGTGAGAAGTGTGTTCTGCACGATGGTGTACTGAACGATGGATGAAAAATGTCATCACTTAGGCCCGAAGTGAGCTTGAAGATAGTTCTTGAAACAAGAGTTGGAAGAGGGAGGACCGGATATCTATCATTCTGAAGGGGAAAACTACGATTAAGGTTCATGAACCATATACTAAAAAGTAAACGAACAGACTGTTAAGGAGAACGAGGGAACGAGAGCGTCTTACAAACGTAGCTATGTAGAGATAGTCATCAACGAAACAACGGTTATCACCAGTCGCTCAGGAAAAATTCTTCTCTAATTCCAGAAACGAGGACTGCATCATATTAGTGTTACTGGACAATTTGGCAAATCAGGCACAGCTCCCAGACAAGTTATGAAAGAGGCTGATATCTTGCTTATCACCACTAAACTGTCCTTGGCCTCCACACATTCAACTGTGGTAATTGTTCGGGAAGACGTGTACCCTCTCCTCATTCTAACAAGCCTCAATCACGAAAGTAATGCATCATTAGTCACACTAACGATAGCGAAAAACGTACAGTAGTTTTAATCTCTTTAGGGAATTGGCCACCCACCTCAAGAGAATATCCTATTTTTCCCTGCAGTCAATGGCTGTGACACAGCTAGTGCTCTTTACAATCAGATCTGGATGAACTGCATCACTACATTGAGGAAAGAGTCAGAATTGCAAATGGACATACAAGTTTTTAATCATCCAAACGCGGACAAGGAGATTTAATTGAGTGTGGTAAGCGATCATCAAGTAGTTTCGTGGTGTATGCGGAGAATCTCTGAACTGCGCCATATACAGAAACTACGTCTAATAGGATTCAGAAGAACTGACAGCATATCTTCTCTGGTACCAACTGAAGATGCTGCTTGCCAGCATATTCTCCTAGTGTACACCCAGATATAGCAGATGCTAGACAAATACAAAAATCCTGAGGAATGCGGTTACACAAGGTCCAAGAATCGCCAGGGTAAAGGCACTGTACCTCAGCCGTCAGCAGCCGATGTTACTCGGAACTACATTGCATGCAGATGCGAAAATGTATGTCATGTCTACTTTAGTAGCTGCTGGAACACAGGTCTCCACTGCTCAAAGCTCTGCATCAACTGTGATACAGTTTGCCACAATGTCAGCTACCTCGACTCACAAGACTTAGAAGAAACCATGTTGGAAGTAAAGGAGGAACAGGACAAAGAGAGGAGGACTATCACAGAACAAGGTAAGCCATGTTTCACGTTGTTGTTATTTTAATTTCCTCCTGTAAAATCTCATGACCTCTTTATTGTAGCCAACACTCTACACTGGTTTCAACTATAATTTATAATAATAGTAATACATAAATAATTATTTTCCTCATATCTGTTATGAACTGCCCACAGCCTTGCCACAGTGGTAACACTGGTTCTTGTCAGAGCACCAAAATTAGGCGCTGTCAGGACTGGCTAGCACTTTGATGGGTCACGTTGAAAGCGTGGTGCACTAAGTCCTTGTGAGGCCAGTTGAGGAGCTATTTGACTGATGAGTAGTGGCACCAGTCACGAAAACTGACAAAGGCCATGAAAGCAGTATGTTGACCACATGCCCCTCCGTATCCACATCCAGTGACGCCTATGAAATTAGGATGAAACGGCGACTGGTCAGTACCGTTGGGTCATGAAGGCTTCTTAGGACGGTGTTTGATCTGGTATGAACTGAAAACAGTTATCTGTTACCTTAGCTTCGCTATATCAATAAATAATCTCATTTTGCAGAGGAATCGATGAGAGATGCAGGCAGTGTTGCATGAAGCACTAACAGGATGAAACGTTTTTGAAATTTCTAGGAAGTTATTTTATTAATAGTACAATAATAGTTATTATTATTACTAAATGCTAAATAAACCACAATTATAATGTCATTTATGTAAGTTGTTTGCACACCTTTCATATTAAAAGTGGTGAAACATATCATTTTATGGTTTGAATGAAGATCATATAATGAGAGGTGAGGAGTTGGATTTTGGTGTTGTGGCCCAAAATTAGGCTACCCTCAATATGCGCTACACATTATACGCTTGATGCAACGAAAAATGTCACTCACACCTATTTTGTGGACGGTTTATCCTCTTTACTGTCATAGACAACTTCGCCGATTTTGCGTCGTTCCCGAGCTATAAGCGAAAAACAGATAGTCTTGTTTCCTTTTTCCTTTCGGTGCCGAAATTTAGATGAAACGTTGAAAATTCACTTTCAGCGCCTTCGAAAACATGTAGAAACCTCGTCAAAAGAACTTCTGCAGAACTTTCCACTAAGAATCAATATTTTAACAAGACTACTGGGCATAGGTGGAGAGTTTAGGCGTTCTGCACAGCTCCGCAGTCTCTTGTTACGCGCTAAGAGGAGCGTGTAAGTAGCCATGGTGACGTAATTTCTTGGACTGTCGACGGCAGTGCAGCTGCTGCATCACGTCTCTTTTTGTTTCCATGTTTTGGAGAGTACGAAAGTTGCACACAACTGACATATTTTTCCATCTCACAACTGCGGCTGTAAACACTGTCAAAACGAACACTACAAGTGTGCAGTACTACAGTTTCATATCCAATACAAGGCCAGTTCCTCAAACTACAGAAGTATTGGTAATGGAGATTTTATAAAATGTGATGGCGCAGAAAAATGAACACAATTAGGAACACAAATAGAACAGAGAACAGTGGATGCATACTGAAGCAACTCTCCAAAACCCTTTCTGTCTTCAGAGATAGATAAAGTCGTGATTTTATAGAAAAACAACATACTAAAAATGAATTACATACTGTACAAAACAATTAATATGGATGGATGATATCTTTTATATAGGTATACGTTTAGTGTCAGATCAGAAACAGTTGTGGCAGACTTAAGAAGTTATCAAATAATGGTGAAGATGTTTCTCAGAAAAAGAGGCAGTGTGTGTGTGACACAACTTTAGAATGATACAATTGCTAAAATGATACGCTCATAGTCCAAGTATAGATAGATAAGAAACAATATTGAGTTCCCTTGAAAACAAGCTGTGATATTAATGACCATATGACATTATTGGCTATCTCGGGTTATTCGGCCAGCTGGTGCAAGCCTTTCAAGTAGACACCATTTTGGCGACTTGGGCAACAAAGATGCTAAGATTAAATGAACAGTAAATGACAAACACACAATTCCTAAGTGAAGAGGATCTCCTACCTAGCCAAGTATTGGCCTTGGACAATAAAAAATTTTGCCCCATCTGTTCTACTTAATTGATTGGCGACTCCATGTTGTCTTGTGCACTATGACCAGATAACAGGTATACTTGAAAAAAGAGACAGCATTGGTCGTATATTTTTTTACTATTGCAAAATCGATTTTCAGTCACTGAGTGACCATCTTCAGTGCTAGAGGTTAAAAAAAATTTTCACATTACGATCAGAGAGTACAACATAGAAAATCACAATTACATCTGCATATGAACATAACACTTGTTAGAAACAAACCTATATTGTATAACCTAAATTGGGATGCACTGTTGTCACTAAGCTTACGGCAATCACATAGACTGAGGTCGCTGTTTACCTGCACTTGTTTAGCAGACCTTGGTGTGAGGGGGCTTGACACGCCCTCTATGTGACATGTGTCACGTGAAGACGTAATATTATGAATTATTAACACTAAATAACTCTTGTACTTTTATGAATCGTGTAGTAATTGAAATTTAAAATGTACGTACAACACATAGCAGACGCAGGAGAATATCTAAAAAACATTGGCGTATTGTTTTTTAACTATAAAACATAAAATAGATCGATGATAAGTTGTTAGAGTGCAGAACATATAAAAAGCAAAAGATAATGCCAAAGAATAATAAATGAACAACATAAAACGAGGCGCAACACAGGTCTTTCTTAAAAAACATGACACCCACCATCTGGCGTGGGAAGTCAAAAGTACAACGTTCGTAAATTACGTAACAAACGTTATTACAAGGAGTCAATATATAAAAAATAACGTTAATGCCAAGGAGTCAAATATATAAAAAATCACAGTACGAAACTGCCATTACTTAATAATTAATATACCGTGCAAATATAAGGTGTGAACAAGTAGTATACATCAATCTTCGAGAAACCATCATGAGGAAGAACAAGTAATAGTGTCACTTATACCAAAATGTACATCATAATTTAGAGAAATTAAACATAGACTATGCACGATATCCAGCACTTATTCAAATAGCAAAGGAATTGTTAACATACATTAAAAATAATTACGTAAAATGATAACCGGTTTGTATTACTTTGTGTCAACGCCTACGAGATGTCGAATGTCGTAAAATTATGTTCAGTAGGCGTCCATAAGTTCTGTAAATTACAGAACAAAAAAGAAAGAAGCATCTTTTAAAAAACCGAAATTAGTAATGTTATTAAAACAAACTGAAAACGTGTGTCAATATGTTGAGATAGTTGAAATAGCGGCCATTATACATGTTCTCGTAGCGACTATGACTGAGGCGTTGTATATAAGGGATAACAAGCAGCAGACTATGAATTGCAAATTGTGATAAATGACCACAAGTTGACTTTATTTCATAGTAAATCGGAGAAGCATTCCCAAAAATGTGTGCTTCTCGATATCATTTGCTCGTTAAGTAGCATGATATCAGGAGCTTTATTATGACCAAAGATCTCCATCTGTTCCATAAGGTCGAGAAGGCGACCTTTTTTACCCTTGTGCAACAACTTCAATTGCGATGTCAAATCTGCAGTTGTATGACCAGTTGCTACCAGATAGGCTGCGAAATTCGATTTTTCAGCAATATCTTTTCTTTCAAGTTTGAATAATAAATTACAGGAAAGTAATGCAATTGTCACAAAGGCAGACAAAGGGAATTCTGTTATTATTGTTACAAAAGAAATGTATGTAAAAAAAACTTTACAATTTTTTAAAGAAAACGGTATTACATTAATTGCGAGAGACCCAATGAATGAGATCCAAAGAAAGTTAAATGATAAACTTAAATCACTTTCAAATATAATAACCCCTCGTGAGAGACAGTATCTCAAGATAATGAATCCAAAAATTCCTAAGTTACGATCACAATTCAAGGTTCATAAGCAATCTAATCCCGTTAGACCGATAGTTGATGGGAGAGGGGGCCCGTTGGTGAATATTGCGAAAATATGTCTAACTATTTTGAATAAACATTATAAATTTGTGTAACAGTTCTCGATTAAAAATAGTACTCAATTACTAGAGAAAATAAAAGATATACCTATTACAGACACTATGACGTTTCTTTCGCTGGACATTGTCAATTTATATACGAATATCCTGATTGATGAAACAATACAAATTATTGACGCCAGTTTCAGAAACCACAGTAATATGTCCAGCGTGGAAATAAACGAGTTCATAGAATTATTATCATTTGGCTTAAAATATAACTACTTCGATTTAACAATAAAATTTATGTCCGAAAAGACAGACTCAGCATGGGAAACTCTGTATCAGGGATTATGGCAGACATCTTTATTAACTATCTTGAATTGAAATTATTGAAAGATTTTCCAACAGTAGCTAAAAAGATCGTATACTACTATAGATATGTAGATGACACGCTACTGCTTATTAATGGTAGTCAATCTGATATTGACGAAGTCGTCAGTACATTTAATAGCTTACACAACAAAATTGCTTTTACAGTTGAAGAAGAACAGAATGGAGTCATTAATTTTTTAGACCTAACCATTGGAAGGGAAAATGGAAAACATACATTTGACATTTACAGAAAATGAACATTCACAGATATCATCTTAGATTATCGTTCACAACACCCAGACCAAAACAAAAATGCGTTTTTCCACTTTGCATTTCATCACATGTTCCGATTACCATTTTCTAATGAAAACCATGAGAAAGAGTTAAACATAGTTAAACAAATTGCAAGAAATAACAATTACCGGTTGAAATATGTCATGAACATTTATGAGATGACATCCAAAAAATATAGTAAAGACAATTTAAGGCGGAATGAGACAAGCGAAACTAAAAATCACAAATTTATCACATTGCCTTTCTATGGTCCCATTAGCAATTAAATTGCTAGTATTTTCAAGAAGAGAAATATTAATGTAGGTTTCTCGATGGCAAACAGACTGGGCGTGCTTTTAAGGAATAACATTCATGAACGCAAAGTCTTACATGAATCAGGTGTTCACAACCTTATGTGTGCCACGTGTAATGCAGGTTACATAGGGCAAACAGGACGAAAATTAGAAACAAGGTTCCGTGAGCATGTTGCACTTGAGAGAAAAGATGTTGCTGAAAAATCGAATTTCGCAGCCTATCTGGTAGCAACTGGTCATACAACTGCAGATTTGACATCGCAATTGAAGTTGTTGCACAAGGGTAAAAAAGGTCGCCTTCTCGACCTTATGGAAGAGATCGAGATCTTTTGTCATAATAAAGCTCCTGATATCGTGCTACTTAACGAGCAAATGATATCGAGAAGCACACATTTTTGGGAATGCTTCTCCGATTTACTATGAAATAAAGTCAACTTGTGGTCATTTATCACAATTTGCAATTCATAGCCAGCTGCTTGTTATCCCTTATATACAATGCCTCAGTCATAGTCGATACGAGAACACGTATATTGGCCGCTATTTCAACTATCTCAACACATTGACACACATGTTTTCAGTTTGTTTTAATAACATTACTAATTTCAGTTTTTTAAAAGATGATTCTTTCTTTTTTGTTCTGTAATTTACAGAACTTATGGACGCCTACTGAACATAATTTTACGACAGTCGACATCTCGTAGGCGTTGACACAAAGTAATACAAACCGGTTATCATTTTACGTAATTATTTTTAATGTATGTTAACAATTCCTTTGCTATTTGAATAAGTGCTGGATATCGTGCATAGTCTATGTTTAATTTCTCTAAAGTATGATGTACATTTTGGTATAAGTGACACTATTACTTGATCTACCTCATGATGGTTTCTCG
Source organism: Schistocerca serialis cubense (assembly GCF_023864345.2). NCBI lineage: Eukaryota > Metazoa > Arthropoda > Insecta > Orthoptera > Acrididae > Schistocerca > Schistocerca serialis. Next base: position 756,845,464 of record NC_064640.1, on the reverse strand, counting down.
AAGATTGATGTATACTACTTGTTCACACCTTATATTTGCATGGTATTTTAATTATTAAGTAACGGCAGTTTCGTACTGTGATTTTTTATATATTTGACTCCTTGGCATTAACGTTATTTTTTATATATTGACTCCTTGTATTAACGTTTGTTACGTAATTTACGAATGTTGTACTTTTGACTTCCCACGCCAGATGGTGGGTGTTATGTTTTTTAAGAAAGACCTGTGTTGCGCCTCGTTTTATGTTGTTCATTTATTATTCTTTGGCATTATCTTTTGCTTTTTATATGTTCTGAACTCTAACAACTTATCATCGATCTATTTTATGTTTTATAGTTAAAAAACAATACGCCAATGTTTTTTAGATATTCTCCTGCGTCTGCTATGTGGTGTACGTACATTTTAAATTTCAATTACTACACCATTCATAAAAGTACAAGAGTTATTTAGTGTTAATAATTCATAATACTATGTCTTCACGTGACACATGTCACATAGAGGGCGTGTCAAGCCCTGTCACACCGAGGTCTGCTGAACAAGTGCAGGTAAACAGCGACCTCAGTCTATATGATTGCCATAAGCTTAGTGACAACAGTGCATCCCAATTTAAGTTATACAATATAGGTTTGTTTCTAACAGGTGTTATGTTCATATACAGATGTAATTGTGATTTTCTATGCTGTAGTCTCTGATCGTAATGCGAAAAAATTTTTTAACTTCTAGCACTGAAGATGGTCACTCAGTGACAGAAAATCGATTTTGCAATAGTAAAAAATATACAACCAATGCTGTCTCTTTTTTCAAGTCTACCTGTTCTTCTTAAGTTTGAGTTCAATAGTAGTGAGCAGATAGCAGAGGTTTGTTTATGATGACTTCAGTGCACCTTCCCCTAGAAACATCTGGTGAGGTTCATGAAGCTAATCATATGATTGTCACGTGATCTCCATGATTTCATCAATCCTATCCTCCCTTTATCAGTGACATCATCAAGCCACAAACCTTTCCTCTCACCACATACAAATTATGTACCAGTCAATCAAACAAGCAAAGATTTTGAGTAGATACATTTTGTATGTCCTGGAACACTAACATAATTCTAAACTGAATACTGTATTTTGTAAGTAAAACAATTAATTTTTAAAAATTCAGTGTATGTTCTTAATTACATCGATTTTAAAACAGTAACTAAGCACCTATTTTTACAATAATGAACCTAATTACAATAAAAAATTGATTTCTAATTATATTATTTCATTTACAAAACGATTTTAACACATAAAAATTTATTAGTTAATAAAAGCATTTATGTAAATAAAATTTTCAACAGTGAAAGTAAGTAAATAATTAAAATATATTATTTAAGAAAAGAAGTTAATTTAAAAAAATCCCATTGTGAATGTAAGTAAATTAATTAAAATGTATTATTTAAAAAACACATTATTTTACATATGACATTGCTAATGTAAGTAAAACGTAAAATAAATTATTTTTCAAAAAAATTACACTGTGAATGTAGGTAAATTAATTAAAATGTATCAGTTGAAACAAAAGTACATTATTGAAAAATTTTTATATTGTGAACTCTATATCACGAAATTCATTATTTCTATTTTTAAGTTTCTTTATTCCCCTGAATATTTCAATTTCATTTGTCCTTTTTTAATTATTTCAAATCCAAAATCATCAATTAATTAAGAAAATCTACTTGGTAATGTAACTTTGCAATCATTAATGAGTTCTAGACAAAGTTGTTCTTTATATCTGGTATTTAAATATTAATGGCTCATAATATTAAATAAAATATTTATCTCTAGCTCATTTGTTTTTTAAATTATCTCGAAATACTTATACCATTAAGCTTCTTGATTAAAGGAGTCTCCATTTATATAGGAAAAACTTTCATTAGTTTTACAAAAATAAATTTGAAGTTTGTATTCTACATTTTTTTATTTCAATTTTGATCTAAAAGGTACATGATTCACAGAAAATTATTCCTTTTTAAATTTTTTATAAATCTAATAATAATTATTTCTTATAAATGGAGAACCTAAATGAAATGCAAACTTAACTAAGAGAAACTTGTGAACTAATTGAGCAATCTGAAAAATGTATTGATTGTCCTATTTCTTTAAGTAAAGAAAATAATAATCAATTTGTTATAACAAATTGCTATAATATTTTTCATGAAAAATGTCTTGATGAATGGTTAAGGGAAAAAGAAAATTGTCCACTTTGCAGAATTATTATTAAAAATATAGAACCAACAAATTCTGACATATTAGCTGCTCTTGATTCTGCACCAGTAACTAAAATCACATCAATTGAAAAGTGGTTGAATCCTGTATGATGATTAGATTAAATTTTAAAACATTAGAAAATTTTTATTTTCACAATTCTAATAAATTTTTTATATATAATCAGAGCAAGTTCATCAAAAGTGTTACCAAGAAATCCACTGATTATTTCACTTTATAAAAATACACAGAATTTACAGAAATTTATAGAATGATAAGTAAACAAAAGATAAATAAATATCATGAAAAAATTACAATAAAAATCGAATTTCTTGTGTATGTAGAAAAAGTGTTGACAAATATTATTTTAAGGAACATTTACTACGAAATCCAAGTGAAGAACATTCAAAAACATTGTAAACAATGAATAATGAAGAAAAAACTACATCTACAATGAATAATCATGAAATTATAACCGAAGAAACATCTATATCAACAAAGATATGTAAAAGTTCTCAAGAGATTAAAGATTTAAATGGTTTTTACATAAATCCTTCACATAAAGATAAACATAGTAATAAACATAAGAAAAGAAATTAGGAATCTATTAAGAATAAAAAAGCTTTAACTTTATAATTTATTATTTATTACATAATAAAACTTTATGATATATAAAGTATATCATTAATTTTTCTTAAATTATTTGATTGTTAACCTAAATAGTAAACTAAGTTTTTGAAAAAGCTAATTCTTTCAAAACTAAATGATTGTTAAACAATTAGTAAAAAAGTTTTCTTTTTTGATTAATTAATTATTAAAAGTAATCCTTATCCACCTGTTATAAAACTAAATTTTTGTTCAAATAATTTTTACACATTTAATGTATTTTTGTAATAAACAACACAACTAAATGGAAACAAACATTGCTACGGAAATACAGCAATTTAAAGTTAAAACTCTTCATGGATTTTGTAAAATAAACAAATGTAGGGGATATTCATATTTATGTAAAGCTTATTTAAATAGATTTATAATTTGAAACTTCCAATTATTATTAAAAATCATCGAATTATTTTTGAAATTGCTCATCTGAAGTAAATAAAAATCATACAACATTGTTTAAGATTATACACCGGAAGTTAGTGAAAACCATACAACTATTATTAAATATTATACACCTGAAGTAAGTATTAATTTTTGAAAAGAGTTACCAAATGTTGTTAGAAATCGTACACCTAAAGTAAGTGAAAATTATACTATTATTGTTAGAAATTCTATATCTGATGTAAGTGATATTTTTGGAAAAAGTTACGAAACATTGTTAGAAATTATATACCTGAAGTATGTTAAAATAATAGAAATAGTTTTAGAAATTATACATTCGAAGTAAGTGATAATATTTGGAAAAATGTACCAAATACTGTTAGAAATTATACACCTGAAATAAGTGATAATTATACAAAAATTGTTAGAAAATATACATGTGAGGTAAGAGATAATTTTCTGAAAAAGAAATCAAATATTATAAAAAGGATACACCTGAAGAAAGTGAATATCATACAAAAATTGTTAGAAAATATGTATCTGAAGTATGTGAAAAATTTTGGAAAAGTTACAAATATATTGTTAGAAATTATACACCTGAAGTAAGTGAAAATAATTCAAGTATTGTTAGAAATTACACACCTGATGTAAGTGCTAATTATTGGAAAAAGTTACCATATTATGTTATTGATAATGTTTTTCTAACTAAGAAAAATTGTCCATAGAAAATGTTTCCAATTTCAATAAATATATTTGTAATGCTGAAACCAACACAAAGAAATATAATTTAGATTAGTTAGTTGGAAAAACATTTGAAAACAGAATGCAAACTTAAATATTGAAAGTAGTTAAGATATACTTGATCTTAATTATTTTTTATCTGCAGTAAAAACCAAATTTATTTTAACTAAATAAAGACTGTTTGAAAGTACATAATGGATTAAAGATAAATTTTAAGTTATATTGTAAATATAGACTACAAGCGAATAAAATATATAAAAAGTTCCAAAATTCTGACAACAAACACGAAACTATACTATTATAACAGAAAATGACTTTAGAAAAAAATTTCAACAAAATAAAAGAGATATTTTAGAAAAAAACTAATTTCAAGCACAAGGTTGAGGATGGTCATTAGATGGAATTATTGGTTTGCAACTAGTATTTAACAAATATATTCCAAACAGTATCATTATATTAATTTATCTAAAATAATAAAAAGCAGAAAAAATTGTATTAATGTACAATTATTGATAAAAAATATTTTCTGTGGTCTACAAAAGCAGCATTGTTTCCTGTAGATACAGATGTTGAAAGAGTAACAAAATATAAAAATGTTGGTCTTGAAATTGATAAAAAAACTAGAAAATATTGAATTTCCTGTATAGTTGATCATATTCCAAAAATTTATAATTTAATTAATGTATATATTAATGTTTATTCATTTGATGATAGTAAATATCATTTGTGTGTATTACAAATTACAATATCTAAACAAGAAGAATAATGTAAATATACTATTTTTCAAGATAGATAATAATTCATACTATTGTGAAATAAAAAATATATCTCGACTTGTATCAGGTCAAATAACGAAACATATTCAAGAAAAATTTCTTTGTGATTTATGTTTACTATATTTTAAAAGTAAAGAGAAATTAGGTAATCATACACGAAATTGTTTAACTAAAATACCACTAAATGTTGTAATTCCAAGTTAAGAAGGTTGCATATATTCTAAAAATTAACAATGTACACAAAAAGTACATATTTTTTATTTATGCTGATTTCGAAAGTTACATGGTAAATATGGACATTTGTGAACCAAATCCAGAAACACCATATACAATGAAATATCTAAGACAAGAACCAAGTGGATTTTGTTACTATATTAAATACATATACGGAAATGATAAATAACCTGTTGTTAATAAGGGACCAATCAGAATAAAAAATGTATTGAATGAATAAAACAAGTGCTGTAGAAATTGGTATAAATGTATTCTGAAAGTGAAGAAATTAAACCACTTACAATTGAAGAAAACGAACTACATAATAAATCTAAATGTTGTTCATAGTCTAAATATAATTACACAAAAAATAATGGAAGTGTTCTTCATAATGATCATCTACTTGGATAATATATTGCTCCATTATGCGATAATTAGAATTTATAACTACAACAACCTGGTTCAGTCTATTTATTTACATAATTTATCTGGCTGTGATGCACATCTATATGTAAAAGAACTTGGTTATGATAATAAAGAAAAAGAACTAATACTAAACAACGAAACAATATCTACCAGTTTTAGTAAATGTACAAATGAATTATAAATGAGATTTGCTGATACTTTTTGTATATGGCTTTTTCACTTATCCAACATTTAACAAATTAAAAGAAAAGTCAATTAGAAATATCTAAAGTATTTTTCTCCTGAATTATTTAATTTAGTTATTTGAAAAGTTGTTTATCGATATTAGTACATGGATTCTTGAAACATTTTGAAGAAACTTAATTAAAAACAGAAGAAAAATTTTTCAAAATGGTAAATGATTGTAAAATAACTGGTGAACATTATAAACATATAAAATTTGTTTGGGAAAAATTCAATATAAAAAATCTTGGTGAATATTATGATTTGTATTTTAAAACTAAACTACTGTTACTAAGTGATGTTTTTAAGATTTATATGTTTTATAAAAACATATAATCTAAATCCTTCTTGGTATTATACACCACCAGGTTAATGCTCCAATATTAAAAATTACAGGAAAAAAACTTGAATTGTTATTTGATTATGATTTGGTTTTTATGGTTGATAAAGGAATAAGAAGCTATATATCACAATGTTCTAATTGATATGTGAATGCAAATAATAAAAATTCCAGAGATTATAATAATAAAGAAATATCGAATTATATAACATATGTAGATGAAATTAACTTATATGATTATGCTATGGTGGATCTCTATTGGGATGGACATAATATTCTTAATTGTAAAAAAAATGAGATTCAAACAACCGAGAAAATAGTTATATTTATGAAGGTGATCTTGAGTACCCAAAAAATTACATGATTTGCATAGAGATTTACCATAGCTACTGAATCAAAACTTGTTTTGGATAGAAATGAAAGTAAATTAATTACTACTTTAGATAAAAAACGTAATTATGTAGTACTTTATAGAAACCTTTAACATAATTTATCTTTAGGAATGCAACTTAAAAACTTAAATATAGTTTTCAAATTTAAGCAAAGTAATTGCTTAAAGAAGTATATAGGATTTAACAGACAGTTAAGAACTAAAGCTACAAATGATTTTGAAAAGAATTCTATAAACCAATGAAATAAAAAAATGTACTTTAAACGTAGAACCATATTTAATGAAATTATTGTTGCTATTCATATGTATATAACTAAAATCACATTTAATAAGCTTATTTATGTTGGAGTAACTAGAAATGATGTATCTAAGGCATAATGTATCATTATCACTATAGAGTTATGAAACCTAATATGTAGAAAATATTTAATAATGTTAATAAGTTGCAGATATTAATTATCTTAATACTAACGGTTTCTTTGATGATATAAAATTAATGATTTAATATTTTGAAACAAATGATTATTTAAAAGATAAAATATTTAATATTCCAAAAAAAATGTTTGGTAAAATGAAAAATGAATTTAGTGAAAAGTAAATGAAGAATTGTCTGCTTTAACATAAAAAATGTATGCATATTAAGTTAACAACAATATAGAAATTAAATCTAAAGGCATTAAACACTGAGTTGTTAAAACAAAATAGGATTAGAAGGTTATTAAAATGGTTATTTTAACACTATATTATAATACAGAAAAATAATTTCATTTAAAATGAAAAATATGAAACATATACAATTCAAGTAAACAAGAAAGCACTAAGTCTTCATGATAATAAAAGAAATGTATTGCAAAAAATACGATCATTACCATATGGTAAATAAAAGTTATTAAAAATGTAATAACAAATAAATAAAATTATATCAATGTATAATTAATAAAAAAATTATAGATAAAATTTTTCTATAAAAATAGATTTTACTGAGATAATAATAAAACATTATAATAATTGAATACAAAAACTACAAACATTGAATAAAATTAACAATAAAATAAGTAAAATAAAAAACGATAGAAATAACGTGATAGATAAAAGTATTAATATAAAAGATGAAAGATATTAAGTATATGATGAAATTATTAAATAAAAAGATGTCAAATTCAATATTTGACACAGATATTTCGCACCTATAAATATTTGATTGTTAAGTAAAAAATAAAATAAATCTATTAAAAACTGGTTACATAAAAACTTATTGATTCATAAATAAAATAAAACTAAGGAGTACCTAATTATTTTAAAAATCCGGAAGTTTAATAACTAATTCAATGTTGAACTAAATAGTAAACTAATTCGTTTCAAAAACTAGTTATTAAAATTTAATTGATTGTTAAACTAAATAGTAAACTAATTCATTACAAATTACTTTATCATTACTGTTATGTGCATAATCAAAACCTAACCATTTAACATAAACTTGTTTACTTTTCTTTCTTAAGACATTTTCCACTAAGTATAGGTCTGGATATTTTGTTTTCTGTAGTTCTTGAACATAAATATTTCCTTAATATGAAATTGGATTACAATAAATAAAAATTTCGCTATAAAATATTTCTTTTGACCAATTAGCGATATTTCCTTTTTCACAAAGATTTTAAGATTACTAATTCTAAATTTATCACCTTTATTATGTGGAGCTTTTTCATTATTTACAGTGTTACATATTTTTAAATTTTTCTCACTCAATTCTATCAGAGTCATTTTTATTGTAAAACGTTTTGTATTATTGTATTCATCAATTAGATATTTAATTAAATTTAACCATTTATAATTAACTTGTAAAACATATGTCTTCCACATTTTTTCCTTAAACGTTCAATTAAATCATTCAAGAAAAGATTCTTTTAATTCTGAAACATTTGAATAATAATTACTGTTATATTTCTTCATTAAATCTTAAATTCTTTGTTATAGAAATCTGTACCAATATCTTTTTGTTAATTAATTGTCTTTCAAACTAATAAGTACTTTACTTGCATTTTGAACTACATTATTATAACTATCCTATACACCATCCATAATTCCATTTCTTTTGTTTAATTCTCCTAGAATCTTGTTATAATCTTTAACATTAACATAGTTGTTAAAATGTGTTATTTGTGCTTGTGTATTACGGTTTTAACAACATTTAACAGTATTATATCGAAATAATGTTTGTTAGTAGCATCATTTGCGTCAATTAGTTCATCCATATTAAACAGTCTTCTACTTATAAAACGAATATAACATGTAGTTATTTGAATTATAGCTTTAAATCCTTTTTGAAATTGATTGTTTGTATTATTTATCTGTAGTTTCATTGATTATTGACATTGTTTAATTACATTAGTGATCTTTGAATCCATTCATTATTGAAGTTGTTTAATAATATTTTCATTTTTTTCTATTTTTTCTAAACTGAGAGTAAGTGTAAGAAGGACTCGTTCTGTTTGTTTAGATAGATGTACTTTTTTCCCAAAATGTCCATTTATCATCATTACAATTAGATACTGACTAAGCAAATTTAAAACACATAAATATAAATGACCACATACTACATTATCAAAATTTTGTATTCCAAAAGTATTGGATTATAGTTAATTTTTCCCAACTAGTTAACTAATTGCTTTGGTATATGTCCACCAAATCAGTCAAAAGGTAATATTTTATCATTATTTTCATAATAACAAACACAATGAGTACCAGGATTATCAGATGTGTCTAAATTTAGTAAACTGCATTCAATTTTTCATTGTTTATCTACTAATTCATCCACTATTTATACTTCAAGAAGTTTCGTTTTTTTAATTTTTGTTTTAGTTTAATACTGCAGTTGCAGTTGCTGCAGATCCTCCAGCTAACGAACCACGTATTGCTAAATAGGGCAATTCAGCTAATAATAATGGTAAAAATCTACCTTCATATTGTGTTAATCATTTCCTTGTTGTTAAATATTCAATAATTTATTTTGCAACACGAATACCTAATGTGACAAGTAAATATAACACCAACTTGCTTTTCTTTTTTCCATTTTGAACATCTGTAAAAATCGTTCATTTGCAAGGAATTGTTCATTACTTAATTTTAATTTAATTGATTTAGGTTTAGTTTTGGCACTAGGCAGCGAAGTATAATCAACCGTAAAGTAATACATTTATATTGTTAAAACTTTAAAACAGATTTTTTTCAAGAAATTTGTTAATATTATTTATATAGATTAAAATTTATAAAGATATCTGCATAATTAAAAATTTATATAGTTTAAAATATTACACAGATAAAAATTTTTTAGAATTTTTGTATAGTAAAAAATTTTATAAAAGATTTTTATTTAGTTTAAAAATTTATACACTGAAACTGTATGAAGATTTTTGTATTGTATAAAATTGTATCAAAATTTTTTATGTAGTTTAAAAATTTATAAAGATTTTTATAATTCACAACCATTTTCATCAATATCATCATTAAATCCCATACTTAAATTCCTTTTTCCATACATCATGTTTTAACAGCTGATGCTGAAACTTTTTCGCCACATGAAACATCATTTGCATACATTCTTCCCTTCACTGCTAACTCAACTTCATTATCAGTTATATGTCTTTTTTCTTAGTCTTAATTATCTTTATAACTAATCTCATGCTCTTTACAACCTTCATCTAATGGGTTTATACCTTTATCACCTTTATCTAATCCTTCTTCTAATGTACCAGATGTGAAAATTTATAACATGTAAGCCGCATTTCAAATGGTAGTGTGTTAATTACATTTTTTACTAATCATTTTCCTTATTTAAAATTTTTATAAAATCACAAAATACATTTGTGAATGTTTGTGCTATGCTAACTTTTCCATTATGTTAATTTCCTTTTCCAGCTAGTTCTTCACAAGGAATTGCTGCTAATCTATCAATGAAATCTGTAACATCATGTATATTCTGTAGCGTTACCTGTATATTTTTTAACTAAACCTAAACCTATTTCTTCCAGAGAACTAATATATGAAGTATCAATTATTTGTCTTGTTTATTCATCAACAGTAAATTAATCATCGACATTTTGTTTTATTTCATATTTACATTTATTACCAATATTTGGTCTTATTTTATTTTGATTATTAACACCATATAATGCTCCAGAATTTAATAATATATCTGCATAATATGAGAAATCTTCACCTTTAATGTTTTTATTTAAATCTCATTTTCTATTTAGTTTCATTTCTCTTTTTAGTATGATTTATCTTTTTACATTAACTTTCGTCTTTAGCTTTGTTAGGTGAATCTTTAATTTCTGTAATGTAGAATCATATTTTCCATATCATCAGACCAATCTATTAATCGTTTATTAGGTGATATATCTTCAAAATTTTCTATGTGGTGACTGTATACAATTATTTGTTTTGCAACATCGCTATTTTCTTCAGTTCCTTTTAAAACATAACGACCTAAACATTCGATACCTTGTTGTAGTTTTCCAATTGCATCAATAATGGTTTGCTCTTCCTTTTTATGTTTCTCATATTCTGTTCTTGGTTGCTTCTTCCAAAGTTTAAATTTTTCTATTAGTTCTTATAAATTTCTTTTATATATTTAAACTTGTTTATAAGTTTATCATCACACATTGCAAACATTTATTAATGAAGAAAAAATATTAATTAAGTTTATTTTAATGTTTAAAGTTTTTTCAATATTTATGTTTAATGTTTCAAGTTCAAATTTATGTTAATTTTATGTCTATGTATATGTTAAAGTTAATGTTTAATGTTTGTGTCCATTGTTTATGTTGTTGAGAAATTTTGTCTTTTACTTGTTAATTTTCATTCATTAGGTTCATTACTAAAGAACCATACAACAGTTTTTTAAATTATCAAACTTTAAACCTTCACCAACAAAATCATCATAAAAATGATTTAAATTTGTTTCATCCTGATTACAAATATTTAAAAACTTTGAATTGTCTCTAACTATGTGTTTTGGTATTTTTTAATAAGACTGAGCTAAATAAAAGCAATGTATACCTTTCTGTCTAACTCCAGTAAAGTAATTTATAACAATATCTTGATTTATAGAATAAAATCATCCAATACAACAACTATATTATTAACACATTCATGTAATGGAGTAATTTCTTCATTATCTCCAATAAAACTAACAAGTTGTTTATTTATTTTATCTTGAATTCTTTACATTGTTTTGTAAATTCTTGCTATTTTGGTTGTTCTAAGCCTTGAGAATAAACATACAAATATTTAGTTCCTGTTTATCCATCCTGGAACTAAAGTATAATTATCAATCATTAACGTTTTTACCACAACCACTTAGTCCCATTACTCCACATGTTATAGAATTTAGTATAAGTTTACCATGTTAGTTTTTCAACATTTTTCTGGAATTTATTACTGTAAGTTTCCCATCTGTTTTGTTAATTTATTAATAATTTAATAATTTACTCCTTTAATAACAATTTTATTTAATTTATTAATAATTTATGCATCTACTAACTATTTCATTTATTAATTTTTTCATTTAATTATAATTTTCCATTTAATATTAACTTTTTTCATCTACTAACAAATTTTTTTATTTATTAATAATTTCTTCGTTTACAATGTATTTTTCAGTAGTAAATTAGTAGACTGCTTTAACTTAGTGATAAATCTTCTATACTTAGAAAACGATTAACGTTTCCAATATGTGATAATTATAATAATGTTTCATTAGTTGTTTTTCATTAAACTTATAAAAGGAATATAACCTAAAAAAAAACTTTATTTAGTTGGCAATACAAAATAAATTCCTGAAGGTCAATATAGTTCTCAAAAATTAAAGAAATTATACATTTCCAAAAACTTAATATTCACATTAAAGCAGATGAAATTTTAAACAGAATTGTTATTGAAAGTGATGTAAAATTGTATATGGATATAGAAGATAGTATTTAAATTTACTTCAATTTAATAATCAAGCTATTCAAGGTAATGAAAAAGCTGTACCTAAAGGTGTTCCTAAAATAATTCATTTTGAATTAATCAATATTAATTTTAATGTTGTTGATATCATGTCTGTAAAACATAATGATCATTTTCGTAAAGAAACTAATATTATTGCTTCATTTTAACATAATGCAAAGTTTGGTGGGCAAGTAATCTATGAAACAAATTATCCTGTAAATGTTCCTATTTTTTATACAGTTCAAGATTTAGAAGATACTGCTGAGGAAAATGATAATTTAATTGATTTTAATGGTGCTGGTGTAACAGTTCCTTTTGAAATATTGTAGTAAATTTCAACTTAATAAAATGTTACTAACGAAGATACAGATATTCAAATAAATATTTGTAGTGGTTGGCTTCATCCAAATAATGCATAATTTTACTTGTATTGATGGTACAGATTGTCCAACTTATGGTGGAAAATGAAACAAAAATTTAATTGATCATAAATAACTAAATTGTTTGACTTTTAACAATAAAAAGGAAATAATATATTACTGAGAATAGAACATCCTTTTACTTCATCAACAGTTTTTCTACATCTAACTTCATTTGTTACTGACAAAATAAGTTTAGAAGGACATATTCTTAATACAGGAAATTAAATAGTAAAAAAATGAATTACTTTATCCATTAGTAATGCTTCGTGGACTTTTTAATGATTATAAACAAATTATGCTTGAAGGAAACTTAGCTCTAGTTTTTACTTGTAGTTCATTTTCTGGAGATGCAATTCTATGTTCGGTTGATAAAAATGATGCTGGGTTTGAAATAAAAGATTCACTTCCTAAAGAAGGTAAAATTGTTATTGAATCTATGGAAATTCGTGGACGTGTTGTTAAATATGATCAAAATTAAGAACTTGAACATTGTGAAAAAATGTTATAAAATCCTACAATTCCTATCTCTTTTCACGAACTTCAAACAGAAGAAGTTACTAGATTATCAGGTAAAAATAATTTTGAACTAGATGTAACAAATTACTATAACCCTATAGAATTTGATATGCCACACTTTATTTTTCTTGTATTTCAAACAAATCGCAAAGATATTCAGTTAGTTGATCCATCATTACTTGATCATCTAAATTTACTGAATATATATTTAAAAATAATAAATGTGTAGTTTTTCATCAAGAAATCGGGATATTAATCCACCAAATAATTTTCTAAAACCATATCATGCATTTCTTGATTTTAAATGTATTACTTTACTAAAGTAAATATTTATAATAATTTATTTAGTTTTATAACTTATTATCCAATTTATATAATCAATATCACACATAAAAAGATTGTTTTTACTACACAAAAACCAAATATGAAACTTTGTGTCACATTTAACACTAAAATTCCAAATTATATTCTTGTTAATATAATTATGTATCGTAAAAAGTATCTTACATATGATGCACCACATAGATTACTTACTGAAATTTTTAATTATTAATTGTTAATCGTAATTATTAATATTTTCTTCTATTAAATGAATTAAAAACTTAAAATATTAATAAAAGTGTTAACTTCATGTTTATATACATTTCTGAAACACATTAAGAAACACAGAAAAAATAAACAATAAAAATTTTAAAATAATTTACCTTCGTTAACTAATGTATTTTATTTCTCTACTTATGTTCACAATCTAAAATTTAAAAAATTATGTACTTTTGTTTTAACTACTACATCTTAATGAATTTACTTAAATACACAGTGCAAATTTTTTTTAAATAATTTAATTTTTTAGATAATACATTTTAATTAATTAGTTACATTCAAAATGTGATTTATCAAAGTAATGTTCTTTTCTTTACTAATACATTTTAATTACTTATTTAAATTCACAGTTTAAACTTTTATGAAAAATAACTTACCTTTATTAGGTAATATGTGTTATTGTGTTAAAATCGTGTTGTAAATGAAATAATATATTTAGAAACTTGCTTTTTATTGTATTTAGTTTTATTATTGTAAAAACAGGTATTCAGTTTACGTTATAAATTCGGTTTCATTAATTAAATACACAGAATTTTTAAAACTCAGTTGTTTTACTTATAAAGAACAGTATTTAGATTAAATAGCATTAGTGTGCTAGAACAATCAAAATGTATCTACTATTTTGGAAACAGCCAAACTGTGGTAATGGGAATTTACAACCACCTTCCCTTCCCTCTTTCCAACCAGTCACAGCAAGTTATTAAAGTGAGTTGTAAAAATGTCCCCAGTCCCCATCCCCCCCACATCTCCAACCAAACAGACATCGAAGATGGTGAAAATAGTGTCAAGTGTCAAGGGAGTATTTTAAACTCTGTCCTCTCATTTTTCCTACCATTCATAAGGAAGCACTAAAATGTGGATCCTGTCAGGATATAGTTTTATTAATAAACTTAAGTAAACCCAAGATGGAGAAACTAGCTCAATTGTACTAAGTGCAAATTAAAAACCTTTACTCTCTTCTCTGCCCTCCCCTCCCCTCAAACTTGTGCAGGCAGTCACAGTCAAGTATTTAAAAGATGCACAAATGTGGTTTCAAGTTACATTATTTCTGCAAAGTATTGACCTATAGCACACAAATGGTGTGAAGATGATATCTCTCTGTATAAATACTTCGATTTGGTGTAACTTTAAACTGATGTCAAGGTCAAAGATACCCACTGTTGATATATGGTGGCAGATACATATGTACCCATAGCATGTAATTAAAATGGCATCAGCATCAAGGGTATTCATTATATATGTACAATAGTGGACACATATGTACCCCCTGGTATAATATTGAAATAACTCCAATCTCAATATTATTCATTATAAAGATAACACGGAGTGTTTAATTGTATACACATGTGTACATATCTCTGTATATAATGCATCAAACACTGTACTAGTTATTTACTTAAAACCGTGTAATCTCTCTCCCGGTATTTCATGCGTGAAACACTGCATACCTTACACAATACTGATTTCTCCCATTCAGAGTAATAACTTATTCTATGTTCTTCCCCCTCTCACATACGTATCTCCACATGTTATACCAGTAACAGTATACCCATTACACATGTAATTTCCCTAATACAGAGTAATCAAACTGGCCTAAGAAGGTCATTTTACAGTGTGCCACCATGCTCCTAGGTGTCCACAATTTGCCAAACTGTAACAAATTTCCCAGCATTTGTAACAGAGTTACTTTTGTAACATATTTCCCTAAAATAGTAATATTGGTACATGCTCATCCTTTAACTTTCGTATTTCCTCTCTCTCTGTGCTGTCCTAAGTTTCATCCCACACATAATTGAAAAACTAACGCAACTTTTTGGGTCATGTTCAGGAAATGTGTAAATACTCGAAGCCCTCGACGATTTTCGTCTGTAAACCACACCCATGCATGCAACACAAGTGTTACCTGATAGCCTTTAATTGTTATTTTACAGTTTTGAGGGAATTTTCGCTTGACAACAGGCGAATGGCTTTATTCTAATGAACTTTTCAAAATAACATAGAACAGATATTACAATCTCCATCCGAAGAAAATAATTTTATACTTACTGAAACCTAGGTTAGGGGTATAATACACATTTGTTACACAGCTAGCTATCTGTTTCCTTCATCGTTTCCAAGACTGTCGTTTTACTATTTACGTTTGAAGCCATGTTCAAGATTTTTATACAGCTGTTAAACACACCAGCGAAGGTTCTTACTTGCTGCTGCAAGACAGAAACAGCCCAGAGCAGGAAGTTCTCTGCATACACCTCAGCTGTTCTGTTATGAGAGAGAGAGAGAGAGAGAGAGAGAGAGATAGAGAGAGAGAGAGAGAGAGACTAAGAGATGACATATGTCAGTTCACTAAGAATTTCTTACATATTGGTAAAATCTGTGTGTACCGAACAACAGCTACAGAAAAAATACCACAAGAGGCCACTGCCACGCAAGCACAACCAACTGCTTGGAATCTCTCAACTCCAAGCAGCAGCCTTCAAGTGGAGCTCATATATATGGACCTCTTCCTGCTCATGTGTTGTCTCCTCCATCGCATCGTGTACATCCATCGACAGTGTGGATAACCAGCTGGGAAAGCTGTCTAGCGTGGACTATTTAACTTCTGTCCTGTACATCTGGACATGGATGTTCTTGCACCAACAGGCCCAAAACAAGACACACTATGGAGAATCAGTCAGTTCCGCATCAGACATTACTCAGTACCTTCCAAAGTAAAGCTCACTGTTTATGGAGAATCTTTAACAAAGTGTTTCTGAATATCACTATCAATAGTAATCAATAATGTATCAGATTTTTCAGAACACAGCAAGGTTGGTTAAATATCATTGTGTTTGGCTTAGAACATCAGGCGCTATGCTCCAAACTATAGCTAAGTTAGTTACAACATTGCCATAATGAAGTTCGTGATAGTAAAGAAAAGCTAACATCAGATAAGATGTGTTTCCCTTACTAGAAATTCAACCAATTACCACGTAATTACAGTCAACTGTGTCCCCTTTTTACAACAAGACTATAAGGGAAATTATATCCAGATTGTTTTCCTTTTGTACAACAGTACCGTAAATGAAATGAAACCCATATTACTCTGTTTCATCTTTCTCCAGTAGTACAGTTAGTGTTCAAAATTCCCACCATTCAATTCGAAACATACTTCATTACAGCTAACCCAGTTTCACTGCAACTCTTCGCACATATGCAGAATTATTTTATTGACAGCATCTAAAATCCTCTGCGTAAGTTCGTCCATATTGTTTACTGGCAGAGCATAAACAACTTCCTTCATATGAGACCAAAGACAGGAATTCAAGGGATTTACTTCAGGACTGTGAATTGGCCATCGACATCCTATCCATCATCCTGGAACTCGTCTATTACAAATTTTCGTACTCTGTGACCAGTACGGGATGGAGCATCATCATGGACTCTCCACATGTTATGACGTATAGCTAATGAAATGTCTTCCAATAAAGTTGGCAGCATACAGAATTAAATGTAAAAAGGTAAATATAACTACCGTCCTTCATTGCGAACAAATTGTAAAAAATCGAGTAGAAGTAGATAATTAAAACAATACAAATTTTGGTGAACAGGAAAATAAATAAGTCAATCGTGCAGGAAGTCGTTCTTGTGCAAAACGTTCTCGATAAATTGATATAGCTGACCTCGCAACACGTATTGTCTTGTCATAAATTAAATGATACCGAATAGTTCAGCGATATTAAATCTCCCTTCCCCCTTACGTTTAACAAAGTTGCAGTAGGGTCTGCACCGGTAACTTGGCGACTGTCGATGATTGTCATACTACAATGACTCATCTACAAAAGCCATAGTTGCCTGTTTGTTTGTGATTCACCCTTGCGATGTCAATAGGCACAGCTATAAATAACACGAGCCGAGTCATTACATAAGTGCACTTGTGGTGGGAGAGAGGGTGGAGCAGGCATCACGTACTTTGTGATCTTATGTAATGAATTTTCCCAGTCTACTGTGCATAATGTTTACACAATTCCCAGATGCACTGTTCAGTGTCTACTTGTCCAAAAACATTGTCCTGAAATGATGTGTTTTACTCTGGGACAACAGTAGAAAATAGACAAACATGAGGCTAGACGCTTTACATGAATTACTTGTGTTCTGCTGATAGGGTTTTTCGCCAGCTTATACCATTTACACATTGTATTTTAAATACCTGCAACGGCTTTACACACAGTGCAATTACAATGGATCATTAACTTCCCATGTCCGCCTCCGGTAGCTTCGTGGTTGCCGGCACGGTAGCTCAGCGTGTTCCGTCAGAGAGCTGGTTCGCCAGTGTAACAAAAAAAAACTGAGTAGAACGATCAACAAATGAACTTGAACGGATGTCAAGTGACGTTTGAAACGACCAAACACAAAGATCAACAACGAAAAAACAAATAAAGTTGTCAACGCATCAGAGTGTCAATACTAAAGGCCCGGGATCGATTCCCAGCTGAGTGGAAGATTTTCTCCGATCGTTGTTCTAATCATCATCATTTCATCCCCATCGACGTGCAAGTCACCAAAGTGGCGTCAAATCGAAAGAGGTGCACCCGATGAACGGTCTACCCGACGGTAGGCCCTAGTCACATGACGTTTACATTTACATTAACTTCCCATCATAAAGTATAAAATTTACATTTCTTACAGGTATTAACAATGAAATCAAATTACGATGTAGCACTAAACTGATATATCAGAAAGTGGTATTTATTCACTTCAAGCTACAAACTATAAGTTACCATTTTCACATTACTTACAGAGTTCAAATTATTTACAATCACTATTTTTGATGCAGCAATGGCTCCAAGCAAGTATATTTAATTTATTCCGACGATTATTTATGATGTTTTCGATCCTCTGCATCTAAAATAAGTTTATGATGTAGCACAGTCGAAGGAGCATGCTGAACTTTACAGAGGTCCTTACTTCCTAATCCACGAGAATATGCCTGTAATCGTCAATGATCGACCTGTTTACATAAGATTGTTTCAGACCGATTGCGCACTATATTATGCGTCCATACTCGTTCTCGAGAAAATATATTTATGCTTGGAAAGCCACCAATTATGTCATAGTCTGACCATTCATGTCCATCATCAAACTAATCTCTTTTACATTCACCAGTGAATCATTGTATTTGTTATTTGCTTGGATACCTGAATTGTCGAAGTTTGTATTCACATCACTTCTACACTACTGGCCATTAAAATTGCTACACCACGAAGATGATGTGCTACAGATTTGAAATTTTACTGACAGGAAGAAGATGCTGTGATATGCAAATGATTAGATTTTCAGAGCATTCACACAAGTTTGGCGCCGGTGGTGACACCTAAAACGTGCTGACATGAGGGAAGTTTCCAACCGATTTCTCATACACAAACAGCAGTTGACCGGCGTTGCCTGGTGAAACGTTGTTGTGATGCCTCATGTAAGGAGGAGAAATGCGTACCATCACGTTTCCGACTTTGATAAATGTCGGATTGTAGCATATCGCGATTGCGGTTTACCGTATCGCGACACTGCTGCTCGCGTTGGTCGAGATCTAATGACTGTAAGCAGAATATGAAATCAGTGGGATCAGGAGGGTAATACGGAACGCCGTGCTGGATCCAAACGGTCCCATATCACTAGCAGTCGACATGACAGGCATCTTATCCGCATGGCTGTAGCGGGTCGTACAGCCACGTCTCGATCCCTGAGTCAACAGATGGGAACGTTTGCTAGACAACAACCATCTGCACGAACAGTTCGACGACGCTTAAGCGCCCTGGGTGCACGAATGGCAAAATGTCATTTTTTGGATGAATTCAGGTTCTGTGTACAGCATCATGATGGTCGCATCTGGCGACATCGCGGTGAACGCATATTGGAAGCGTGTATTCGTCATCGCCATACTGGCATATCACCCGGCGTGATCGTATGGGGTGCAATTGGTTACATGTCTCGGTCACGTCTTGTTCGCATTGACGGCACTTTGAACAGTGGACGGTACATTTCATATGTGTTACTACCCATGGCTCTACCCTTCATTGGATCCCTGCGAAAACCTACTTTTCAGGAGGATGATGCACGACTGCATGTTGCAGGTCCAGTACGAGCCTTTCTGGATACAGGAAACGTTCGACTGCTGCCCTGACCGGCACATTCTCCATATCTCTCACCGATTGAAAACGTCTGGTCAATGGTGGCCGATCAACTGGCTCGTCACAATACGCCAGTCGCTACTTTTGATGAACTGTGGTATCGTGTTGCAGTTACATGGATAGCTGTACCAGTACACGCCATCCAAGCTCTGTTTGACTCAATGCCCAGGCGTATCCAAGCCGTAATTACGGCCAGATGTGGTTGTTCTGGGTACTGATTTCTCAGGATCTATGAACCCAAATTGCATGAAAATGTAATCACATGTCAGTTCTAGTATAATACATTTGTCCTATGAATACCCATTTATCATCTGCATTTCTTCTTGGTGCAGCAATTTTAATGGCCAGTAGTGTAATATCTTCGTAGATGTTCAGTGTGGATGTGATTTGGTTTAAGTTTCACATAATTATTCAGAAATTTGTTCAAAATGTATTTACACTCAAGTGAGAACGAAGGGTTCCGGAAAAATCTAAAACTCTCATTCCAACTGAAATGGGTTTATCAAAGCCTACACTAAGTCTTCTCACATCTATGGTCACTAAATAGTAGATAAGATGACACTTCTTTGAAATTGGGTTTTGCAATTATTGCAGCTGCCCCTAATTGGCCTTCCCATGATCTCACTACTCATATTTCTCATATCCGTCACACATTTTGTACAGTTTAGTGGGAGACAACATTATTTATTAGACTGAAGACTTTTCCTCAAAACTATTTCTTGCACTCATGCATTTTTGTGCGCTATTCTCAATATATGGCTTCATCAAGGAAGCTTGCCTAAACTATACACTTCAGTGAATCTTTTTTAAAACCAATTTATTTTTCAAACTCCGTTTCTAATTTTGTCGTGCCTTTCATGGTTGAAAAGACTTTCTTTGGCTCTTTATAGTTTGGCAGTGGCACCAGTTTTTCCGTACACAGGAGGAAATCCGTATGTAAATCATAAATACTTTCGTGGCGTTCCATATCTATTTCTGACATGAGCCTTACATCCATATCGTCTGGTAAGTCCTCCACCACAAAACTCATGTTAGCCTCTGGAGGACGCGATTCAAAACTGGACACTGGAAAATGCGACAGAGTCACGCAAATATACAATACACATTATCGACATCAATCTATGCAATGCAGAATTCATCAATTTTGTCGTGCAAGAACCATGAACAATTCCGCCTCTGATGCCTTGTTCAATAAACTGGGATTGTTCGATATCGGCAATAAGCTGCTAAACTGCTTTACGAAGTTGCAGTAGAGCATCGCACGACAAGCCAGGTCGTTTTCATATAAAGCGCAGAATTCTGTTCATATGTCTTAAGGCAAGAACCGCAAAACTTCAAAGGCCTCCGCAAGCAGCAGTGCATAATTTTCGAAACATAAATCGGCATTTCGACCATGTATTTTACACCTGAATACATTCTATACACAGCATGCTCTCTGATACTCTGCGTGGCATTTTCACTATCGACGTTACCATTCGGTTATGTACTAGCTGGGGAAGGGGAGTCAGGAGAAGGTAATCGAGATTACCGGACATGACATTACCGAGAAACGCCAACTCGTTAAATAGCGAGTAGACACCTGGCTAAGGGATAGGGAATTAAGCAATAACGACCATATGGTATATCAGTTCTTCCCGGACATCAGGAAACGTCTGAGACTGAGCCATATCAATCCCAGTAGGGGTATGGTTCACTTTCTGACAGGTCACGGCCCTCACCCTGCCCACTTACACCGCGTAGGCCTCAGCCCGATTGCTATTTGAACATGTAGGGAACATGGATCCCCAGAATACATACTTTTTCACTGTCACCGATACAGAGCAGCACATCAGATACCAACCGCCAACGCAGTAAAACAATGACATACGGGCAATAAGAGATAAAGAAGAGTGGGATATACACACACACACACACACACACACACACACACGTATATATATATATATATATATATATATATATATATATATATATATATATATATATATATATATATAATCGAAGTCTTTCCTATCATCTGTCACCATATCTTCTAAAAATATGATTATTTTGTGTGTTTTTTTCTATTTCTCTCGTATTTTTAATGTATTATTACTTCGATTGTAATTGCTGAAAACAATAAGTGTTGTTTGTAATAAGCAATATGTTTTGTAATCACATGAAAGGCTGTAAAGTGAACGGCCCATTGTAAAATGTAAGGCAACAGGTATCTAAATGAGCCATAAATCAAATCATATCAAATCTCTGATACACAACCCCTATTATCGTTTCGCCGGTTAATATACTTTAAACTTTTCGACTGGAGACAGCCAATATTTCAGTAAAATCGATTTCTTGCTCACATATTCGTATGGGAAAATGTCTTTCTTATTAACTACAGTGACTTTCGATCGTTGGAAAAATATGTTCTGTTTGATTTAAGTTCATCGAATGTCAGATATGTTGCATACCTTTGAGTTAGCACTTGAAGAAATTTAGGAATTCGATAAATCGGTAATTTATACTGTATCTCTTCTCATGGTCAACTACTGGAACACTGTTTGATTTATATTTTTCGATGTTTAATTGCACAATACAAACATAACCTGCACTTAGCTTCACTTCTTCTGCTATCTCTCCTACGTCACTTAATCAAATTGGTTCTTTATAAAGAGGTATAATTAGGTATCTAATTCACATTGCGGCAGGGATGTGATGTGCCTTGGCACGCACCACTCAAACGACAATGGTCTCGGTGCTCTACATCACCTTTCTCAAATAGTTTCCAAATAAAAATAATAAATATCGAGAAGCGAAATGCCGAGTCAATCTTGGACCTGAATATCATCTTCTTATTTTGTAATGAAGTGGTATTTAGTGTTAGCCACTGGAAACAGCTGTACACTGAAAGAGGCGCTGCCTCTGTACAATGTAAACTCGGAATATTCCTACTTGTATCTGCAGTGGCAAGCAATAAAGAATGTTTTGTGCAAATGCATCTTCTCGTAATACAAACTAGAGTCATTACTTTGACTGCAACCAGCAACTGGTTTCAACAAAAATTTCAAGTAGGACCATTTTGGGGATTCTGGCTCTCTTGCTCACTTCTGGCTCAACCTTCGGTTTCGCCAGAAACCGAACTAGTTCCCGAAAATCCCCAAAATAGTCCTACTTTAAAACATCATTTAGCTCAAATTCTCTCTAATTTCATCACCGTTAATCTAATTATTTTCTTACGCTCACCTTTTATTTTCTTACATTCACCTATTTATTTTATTATGTTCACCAAGACAAATAAAGGGAAATGAATGGAAAAACCGTGCTAATTAGCAAAAAAACAGCTACTTTCACGTCTGAATCACTCATTTTTCATCCTATTGAAAGAGAGTAAAATACTGTAAAACGGGTGTGCATCTGAGAAAAAGTATTACATACTGAATACCAGATCACAAAATTGATTGTTTTTATTTTTATGCATTTTCATCCCTTTGTATCTCAGATTCATCTGTCCACCTTCAAAAAATTGAACATCCCAGTCATTAATTGATGTAGTATATCTGTGTGGCAAAATAACTTTAAAATCATCATTAAGCTCTAGACAAGTTTTTTCTCCATATCTGGTGTTTAGGTATTCACATCCAGTAATGTCATATAAAACATCTACATCTGGCTCACTTAATTTTTTGATCACTTTCGAGCCGCTTGCATTGTTGAGCTTCTTGATGAGAGTCTCCATTTTATATAGAAAATTTTTTAATATAGAATAAATTTTGTATGTTATAAAAGGACTCAGACAACAACAACATTGTTGAAATGAGACCCAACAAAATTCTTACTGTTGAGAGCTAGCAGAAATGATATGCAACACACCTAAATTATGATTATATATTGAATGAGAAGTTGATTACGATGATGAATATGTTGACTATACTGACGATCACAATAATGAGTAATGTCCGTAAGCCCATGTATCTACTCAATTTTCCAGGACATGTCTTTTGTTGTCATGCGGGCTAAGCGCCTTCTTGTTTATGTCAAACGTGTAGCTTTCGTGTCTATCATTTCGATTCACATTAATTTTTCAGTACTGTCCTCTGTTGTTGAACAGACAGTCTTTACAATCTTCCCACCTGATTCTGCTTTTGACTAGGCATTTCTTGACTCCCTTTGATTTTTGCTCCACTTTGTCGCCAACTTTATAAGCGTACATCTTCGCCCTTAGGCCACAGAACTCTTCCATAATTGTTCCGTTGCATACATCCTTCATTTTTCCTACAACTTTCCTGTTTACTTGACGAATTTCGTAGGTGTTTCTCTTTGAATAGTCGCTCGTATCAAAGCAATCACGCATCGATTTCATGTCTTTGTAGAAATCTTCAGTCTGAATATTGTAAATACAGCTGTCCATATCTTCATTACACAACTCGATATTTTCCACATATTTCGGTTTCATTATTCTATAATGGAAATCATACATCAGTTCTTTAGACAGATCGAGTATGCTCACTCCAACAGAGATAGGCTTATTAAATGTGTTTTTGTCTTATTCATGTGGATGGCAATCAGATTTTCATTAAATGTTGTTCTTCCTATAAAGTTTGGTTTTGCTACGATTTTATCACATTTCTCTCTATCTGAAACAAATTTTATGTCCACTCGATTTCGTATATTTTCCATCGTCTTGCCAAAGACGGAGTTGTTCATCATCTTGTACAAGACTTTCATGAAGTCGTTTGCAGCTTTGGTTCCCATCTGTGTGTTCAAATCTATGTATTTCTTCAACCAATCAGACTGTTCAAATTTTAAAACTCTGTGTATTTTTGTGAGCTTCATTCCCAAAGCGAGACACTGTTTGAGATTTCTATAGTGAATCACATATTTCTGTTTGTTATTCAGTGTAATCAACAACTTGCTCTCTATAGTTCCAGGTACAATTTTATTTTCAGGCCCCAGTGGCAAATCTTTATCTAAATCTTGCAGTTCCTTCGGATGTTCAAGATCTACTTTGTATATGTGTCCCTTTTCAGAAGTGCTTGACATCTCACTTATTTTTGCGGAATCAAAGTTTTCTGGATCATCCAACTTGAATCCACCATAAGGGAGATTTTGTCTCATAGCCCAGCCATACAGATTGTTTGCATCCAAATTTGCCAGATAATTTGACGTCATGCTGGCATCAAAGTGTTTCATATACTTGTTGTTCACCTTCACGTACCTTTTGCAGCACTGTGATATTCCTTCTCGTATGCCCTTTTTGACCATCAAAATCATGTCAGAAACACATAACAAATCAAGCGTTTGCTTGGCCATTCTAAACATCGCATCCCAAGACAAACCTAGTGCAGTAAAATACTACGACAGATCTAAATCATAGGCTTTTATACAAGTTTGTCTAAAATTTTCAAACACATCAGCAAATAACAACACGTCTGTTTTCAGATACAAATCTTGATATTGGCCAAGATTTTTCATGTCTAATTATTCCTAGACCATTTTTGCAAGTTTGTAATTTTCGCCTCTTTTTTCACATTCGTTCAATTTGCTGCAAAATTCTCCTTCTGGTGGTAATTCTGTCTCATCAGATTTCTTCGAAGAATCTATGTAATCGTATGGATATTCGCCTTTTCTAATCACCAAGTCGAACAGTTCTGGGAAGAATTTTCTGATGCTTTTCAGCTGTTGTCTTGTCAAAGTCGATGAAAGTTTATGTAATAACGAAGCCATAAATTTAAATATGTCAATAAGTCTCATTTTCCGACTTTCTGTCCTTTTACCAAAACTGATGTGTCTGTCCTCGTTGTGTCATACTAAATCTATCTTATTTTTGTAATAACCAAGTTCTTTCACAAACAGATGGGAATCGTATCCGGACAAGTTATGCATATAAATCGGTACAAATTTCGGTAGTTTCAGCTTAAGATTGCAACTATTGCACAATGGGGCAACGTATTTTCCAGACAAATGATCATGATGACGGACTTTTATACATTTCCTCATGCAATGATATGCGCGAAGTGTACCAACTTAGGATTCGTCACGTCTCCTTCGTTGTTGAGTAGTCAACGGAATCATTTCTTCAGCCTCAGAATAAATTCTTCCAATCCTTTCGACTTCTGTTTTCACGCATTCTATGAATTTTTTATGGCAGTTCTGTCCTCTGTATACCACAGGGTTTTTATAGAGTCCATTCACATAGTTGATGTAGTAGCGAAATCCGCTCGACTCGTGTTTTTGATATTTCATCATATACAAGCTTTCCGCACTTGACTGATAATTATCCATTATCAACAATGATCTTTCAAAATCAGCGTAAGTAACGAACGGAACTTTCTGTTTGTGCTGATAATTTTAAAATTACCATATGACCTTTTTTCGGCATTTCTTCTTTTAATGGTTTGTAGGTCAAACAGTTGGATTTGTGCTCATCCAATTGTAAGGTGTCAGGCAAATCCAACCCCTTCCATGAAAACCCTGACAAAATCAGCGTAAGTAACGAACGGAACTTTCTGTGTGTGCTGATAATTTTAAAATTACCATATGACCTTTTTTCGGCATTTCTTCTTTTAATGGTTTGTAGGTCAAACAGTTGGATTTGTGCTCATCCAATTGTAAGGTGTCAGGCAAATCCAACCCCTTCCATGAAAACCCTGACATGATAAGCAAATCCAGTAGTATGTCACATAGCTCTGAATAAATCGTGAGATTAAATTAACCAAAGTAATACGAGTACCGAGTGAGCAAATGGAATACCACAGACACACCAGAATACCTAAATGCATTTCATACCTTCCCACCGTGAGACAGATGCAGTTCCAAGGGAAGAAACGAGAACAGAAGCGGAGAGCAGAACCGTGTTAAGCTGAAAGGCCCTATGATAAGGGACGGACACCAACGTCGCTAGCTAACCGCTAGGACCACACCCCAGCCGCAAGTTTTAGCGTGAGGCTTTTTCGCGTCTCTGTTACGTCAGGACCACCCCCCCGCCCATGTCAAAAGCTAGAGCCCTCCATAAGAACAGCATAGATCTTACAATAACAAAAAAAGGGCCACACCAGCTGCAAGTTTTAGTGTGAGACGTTTTCGCGTCTGTGTTACATTGCAAACTTTAAAAAGATTGCCCCACCACGAAAAGTATAACGTTTCTCATTGGATAGACAGACTTTTTGTAGGCGGAGCTTCAGGTTAACATTGAGACCCTGATTGGTCAGATGAAAACACAGCCAGATAGGTTTTTTTTTAAACCAACTTCGATAATTTGTAGTAAGGAGAAGTTAGGTAGAGTTGTTTCCGAGAGGGCGAGGTGAGTGGAGCTGTGCTGTCCGCCACCCCCTGACGAACACCGACAAGGTAATGAACGCACGCGATGCCGCATAACAGCGCATAAAGCTTCACTCAGAACTGCAGAAGTCTCATCTGTTACACCCCCTTCTTGCGTAATACTAGTGTCAATCGTCAATTAAAGCTCATGGTGTTCACATTTGCCACTTGAAGTAAAAATCTGAAACGCGATGATTTTTCTGTTATATAGTTATTGAGAAGCCACATCAGCCACTGTAATTTACGACAAGTTAGATAAGTAATTAAAGATAACTGAGGGTCACTGTAGACCGTTTTGATAGTTTTCTCTTTTGTGAAACTTAATTTAAACCTAGATTATAGATGTGATATGGCATAGGTCATCCTTCGATCCGTTGTAGAAGTGGAAACCCATTCAGGGAATATTCGTTCACATTTTTGTTGAACGCAGTTGGTTTTTACCATCCTGTATTAAAAGATTTGCTTTTATGAATAGTGCAATTTATAAACAATGTTTTGTGAGTAGAATAAAATTTCCAGTGGTAAACTTAACTGCTTTTGCGACGTTATTTTACCAGCTAACTAAAAATAGGATAGCCTTTAACCCCTTCCACTACACTTAGTTAGTATTAATATTCTTTGACAGGGAGTGCAGTGGAGCTGATGCTGAAATCATTAAGTATTTGGTTATATCATCGCTAGTCTCACTGAACTTTTCTGAATTCTACATGTCTTGTGCTGTCTGGCGTCTCCTTACCAGCAACAGGTCCCAGGTTCAAACTAGTCAATTCCCTAAAAAAACATGCTCAGAGCGTCGTTCCGCGAAAGTGGTAGGGAGACAGGATATAGAACAAACAGACACCATGCAGAATGTTAGAAAATGGCGACCCTGCCAGGATGGAAAAACACCGTGATTGAAGGTCGACCACATGCCTAACTAGGTCAGAAAATTTCCTGTTAAAAGTTTTTCGTAGAAAAACTTTTCTTTAAGGTATAAATATCTGAAAACAGTAACTGCAACGATAGATGGTGAGACATTCTAGCAGAGACATTAGCATAATTAAGTTATGAATTTTAAAAAGTGTTAGAATTAACTTTTCTCCTCAATGCAAGTGCACAGGTGGCGGATACATCGTTGACAAGTTGGTTCTTACCCAACAAGTAAGTGAATGGATTGTCAAGTCGTGTGTGCAAAAAGTTTATGAATTGCGTGAGATCGTATGAGAGCATGTTGACCCGAAGTAGGAATCGTGAATTTCTTTTAAAACATAAAATAATGGATTCGGAAAGATTAGCAATGGCAGATCGAGACCTTGACCGAATTGAAAATGGACAGAGAATAGAGGGCAGTACAACAGACAATGCAGTATCGCGAGAAATAGGACATTTAACGCATCATAACGAGGATAATGTACGTCAAGGCATAGAAAACGTAAGTCAGCATGTGGCAGAGGAGCAGGAAAGTAGAGAGACAGACGATGAGGATTCTAACTTGCGTCTTGAATACGTAGAACCCATAATACAAGTAATCAGAGCTCCCTCACCACGGAGTACAAGGAATGCGGGCAGAAACGTGTCACAGCACAGTTCAATCCAATCGGTTGCGAACCAACACTTGGGTGAAAACACAGAGCGTAGGACGCCGGAAGAAAACGCAATAGGACCCACCAATCTGGCAGAATTATTACAACAAATTACGGAAAATATGACAAGGCAAAATAAAGACATAGCGAACCAAATTGAAATTCAGAACACAGAAACCACAAGACAAATGCGGGCGATTAAAGAACAAAACAAAAAAAATTCAGTTACACCTGTCATATAGAAGACGAGGATAAAGAATCTCGAGAAGTGATAGGAAACTTAATGACAGGTCACAGTCAATTGAGAACAGACATTGACAAGGTACAAGTGGACGTACAAACAATGCGTAATGGCATTCAGGACGAGATCAAAACATTACGTAACAACACCCAGGGAGAAGTGAAGAAACTAGAGAAACAGATAAACGAAATTACTAGACAAGCAGAAGGTACAGCGCGTGAAGTTGTTGAAAACAGTGTGTTACACAAACGTATCACAAAAGCAACGCCGAAAAGATATGTTAACCGTATAGTCAAAATAGAAGCGCAAACGAATCGACAATTTCAGAAATTGCGAACAGAGTTGTTGCAAACCATTGAAGTTCGTAGTGAACAGGATCGAACAAGCACAGAGTCTGCAGCCACATACGTATCGGTAACAGCACCGGAAAAACAAGCAATTAACGAAGATATTACGCATTTGCAATTCCAATCACAGGCGGAATGTAACATACGTGAAATGAGACAGCCTGCACAGCAACAAACACGTTTCGAAATTCTTGATGAACAAACGGCATCACAAACACATGCGGAACCACAAATGTATGTTTCAAGACAGTTTGGATCGTGCAATGAAGCGGCAAGGTTAGCCAGACAAGATACCTAACCAATACGTGACAATGGAAAGCCAGGTCGCGAAGAGTACAGTGCAACGCATTCAGCTACACGTTCACAACCGATGGAAGAAAATTATTGCGTACCATTCCAACGATACTACGCAAGGATAGGCGAAAGTTACAGTGGACAATGTCCAATGGATCTACCACAACCGGAAAGAACGACGGGAGAAATGATCGGAAACAAAAGTGGCGAAGAATCACGAATTTCATATGGAACTATGACGAAGTATGACAACGACTCCTCACAGTCAGAAAATTTCAACACTTTCGAGAAGGAAACTCATTACATCCACGAACTTTTATCGATCAATTCCGAGTAGGATTACCAGAACACTGGACGCTAGCACACAAATTAGACTTTATATGTGCACACATGTCAGGAACAGTCGCAGAAACCATGCAGAATGTTGCAGCGACATGTTGATCGTACGAAGATTTCAGAGAGAAGTTTCTCTCACGATATTGGTCCAGCAAAGCACAGAACAGAGTGAAGTACGAATTATTATAGAACCCATATTTTGAAAATTCAGGAGAGAAGAGTCCCATGAAATTTTTCGTATTAATGGCAAAGAAAATCAATGCTTAGATGTACCATACACTGACGGAGAGTTGATTACATTATGCGCGATGAAGCTACCACTGAAATATCAGCAATCATTAGTAGGTCGCGGAGGCAATGACGTCGAAGGATTTAAAGGTATTCTAAGGGAACTAGAGTTCATATTTTCGGAATATGACGCAAGAAAAAGACGAAGCGCACGTGAAAACGAAAGCCAAAAGCAGTGGAATCCACAAGACACAGTACGAAGAAACAATAATTACGAACCATGTGATAACTTCGCACCAAGAAACGACAATAGATTTCAACAAGGAACCGGTTATGGATTTAGAAGAGAATATGGCAATAACTATAATTCACCCAGGAACGGTAACAACTATTACAGAGGGAATAACGACAACCGGAACGGGCACTGGAGAACCAATAGATCGAAAAATTATCAACAAAGAAACCGCTATCAACAAGCTGAACAAGAAAAGAGAATACAGATAGAAGAGGTGGAGGTAAGACCACCAAACCCCGATAAACGTTCGAATTGACAGCTAAGCGCCCATGCCAAAGAGAATGACGCACCGACCCAGGACAATTGCAGCACCTTCAACATAGAAGTAAAAATCTTATCACGAGAAGAGAAGAAGGAAGAAACAAATCCGCAGGGACCAGATGAAAACGAAGACAAGAAAATAACAATATCGCGTACGGACGAAATTAATTGGGAGAATACTGACGAGGAAGATGAATTACCAGAGGCATGCACAATGAGTGTAGGAGGAAAGGACGAAGTAATGAGTATTGCAGAGCTATTTGAGATGGAAACCAGGGAACGCGAATTCAATGAGGATAATGCGCAGTCGACAGAAGTTGAAAATAAATTACTAGTGGGCACACAACCCAACGTATATAATGAAGGAAGTTATGAGCATTTAGATGCGATTATGTGGAAGTGGCGACGAAGAAGGAGAAGATAGATGAGGATGAGGAAAAAGTAGAGGATGTTGAAGAAAGCGTAAATGAAGGAAGAAATAGAGGAGAGGAAATAAAAGAGAGAGAAGTAGCAGTTTAAGTTTGTCCTACAGAAAGTTCGAATTCACAAGGGAAATTCCTAGAAAGACTCATGTATGTTTCCGTGAAGGATTCGTTGATGCAAGAAGAAGAAGAACGGAACCAACCCCTCCAAATTCAACCAATTGTGAAGGCCATGGCAAAGCATATCCTAGTCAATATTGTAATCGATAGTGGAAGTGAACTGACTGCGATCTCAGAAAATTTATTCATGCAGTGTAATGCCAATGAGGAATTGCCAGTTCTGAAAACACGTAAGATTAAAGTAAGAGGTCCTATTAGAAACAATGCTGCGGAAGTTACGAGACAAACAAGGTTAACTCTTTCAGGTCTAGGTCAAAAGATCGAAGCCAACTAAACTAACTGTAGATTTGATAATAGGTGCAGATTTTTTAAATGAGAGTCGAGCGATAATAGATATGGGGAAAGGTAGCGTAACATTCGGGAATGTCACACTTCTCTTTGAGCAAAAGCTAAAATTAGAAGAAATACCAGTTATAAACAAACAATTAAGAATGATGCGAGATAAAGAGGATGAAGAATTAGAATGGTATGCACAAAAGGGGGAATCGCCTGAACTCATGTTAGAAGTCCATAAAGAAATCGACGAAAAATTGCAGGAAGTTCAAGGTATTTCAGATCGCAGTAAAAGAGAGTTAGAGGGTATTTTACGAGATAAAGCAGAGGTATTTTTACCTAAGACTGGCAGTATTAAACACTTTCAGTACAAGTTTGAAGATTAATTTTATTAGTGGTAAATAATCAGCACAATATTTCCTGATTGTGTTGCAGATAAGATCGTCAGGAGAAAGAAGAATGAAGAGAGAGGAAGATGAGAAAAAGAAAGTAGTTTCAATAAAAACAAAAACAAAAATAACACCAATAGTATCGTAGATTAAGGTGAAGGGATAAAGTGTAGATAGTCTAACAGCATGAAATACTAAAATGCTGTACACCACGACACTACACAAAAAATAAAACAAAACTAATTTGAGAATTTTTGTAGAAGTTAAGACTCAAAATATCTTAGAAATGTAACAAGGAAAAGACGCCAAAATTTGTAAAGCTTTTTAAAAAGGCGTAAAACAATGTAGGTACTAGACATATGTTAGATGATTATAAGTAAAGCTTTTAGTAAGAACCATTGTAAAAACTCCAGTAAGGACGAGATGCAACGACCCACAAGTTGCAACGAGAGATGTATCAAGAAAGGAAATTACGTAATTAGCAAGACACGATTCCTACAAATCAGAAGCGTCGAGAGAAGGGAAAGGACAGCGAGACCAACAGAAGGCCCTTGTAACTGGTGGGCAGTAAATCTGCTGAACCACAGGGTGGCGGAACCCTGCTGGGACAGAACACGAAACCACCCCCAACTCAGCGGAGCGAGCAAAAAACGGCCCGACGAGAAGACAGCTTGGGCAGGCCACCACCGGCAAAAAATATATGTAAAAGTCACACTACCACTATTAAACAGCACGCTGATGCACGAAACTGAAGACAACGTCCACAAAGTTGAAATGACATGCCCAAACCATTTATCAAACTCTTACTAGGAGGAGAACTTCAAAGCGACTAGCTATCAATAAATATTTCCATATCCTGCCCAGAGTAGAACCAAGATGCAAGTAAGAAGCAGAGAAAAAGCAGGAAGAACATAAGTTGAAGATTCGCAAGATTGAGACCAAGAAAGAAGACTGGTGAAGAATAGATGACATACCTTCCCAAATCCCTATCCTATTGTAAACTATTCATCTGCGAAGTATTACAACGAAAAACGACCGCTTTCAGCGACACATAACGATGACTTTAATGCATACAAAGCCAGTAAACCATGAGATTCTGCACTCACAGCTCCATTCCATTATGGGACCTCCACAACAGCAACAGACACTTGCAAAGCCAACAAGGAACGACTAACGAAGCTGTACATCAAATACCTGCCCACATCCATCTCTTTCAAGTCCATCACCTTCGTGCAAAAAACATTCGCCAACCTCATGCTTAAACAATCATAGGATTGTGTGAATGTGTGAAATCAAATTATGTGATGTACGAATTGTGCAAAAGAAATGTGTGAAAAACTGAATAAGTTAAGGACACCAGACAGCTAATAAACTACAAAATAACAGTCATTGACTTTGGACTTAAGTAAAAAATAGACTATCGATAAAAATAAGTCATTAGTTCTGAAATGGACAGTATATAAAGAACATAAGTAAGGCATAATAAACACTAAAACTATATGCCACTTATTTTGTCCTCATAAAAAAAAAAGAGTAACTATATTTTACTTGTTTTGTCCTTGTAAAAACAAAGAATAAAAATTATCTTGTTGGATGTTTTCCCTTTTTTTAACATTTGTACCATTTGTTAGGATAATATCTCAATACTTATGTATGTATATTTCTTTGTGAAAACAGTTCTTGGAAATAATTCTTATTTGTTAGCGAAACAATGTTGAAATAAGTGTCTAGAAACAAAAACATTTTACTTGTACATGATATTTAGAAAATGTGTTGGGAATTGATTTTACTTAATTACTACATTTATAAAAAATTATATTGCTAAGCAAATCGATGTGAAAGACTCCTCACTTTAGATAACAAACTTCTCAAAAAAACAAACCTCACAATTAAATAAAGAAAGAAAATAATTAAAAATTAATAATAGCATAAGAATATTCTTCTCTTGTCATTTTTGGGAATAATGTGGAAGAATAAAAAAATATAAATTAGTAATGCAAACTAGCATAGAACCAGAATAACGTGGCAGAACAGTAGGCAACAAAATTTAGATAAAGAAATAATTTTTGACTGACTTAGACAGCGATTCAATCATTGCCTAAATTCAGTGCAAAAATGAAGTTCGAAGGGTGGTAATATGTAAGGTGTCAGGCAAATTCAACACCTTCCATGAAAACCCTGACATGATAAGCAAATCCAGTAGTATGTCACATAGCTCCAAATAAATAATGACATTAAATTAACCAAAGTGATACGAGTAACGAGTGAGCAAATGGAATAACACAGACTAACACAAGAATTCCTAAATGCATGCCATACCTTCCCACCATGAGACAGACGCAGATCCAAGGGGAGAAACGAGAAGCCGAGAGCAGAACCGTGTTAAGCTGGAAGGCCCTACGATAAGGGACGGCCAGCCACGTCGCCAGCTAACCGCTGGGACCACACCCCAGCCGCAAGTTTTAGCATGAAACTTTTTCGTGTCTCTGTTACGTCAGGACCACCCCCCAGACCTTGTTAAAAGCTAGAGCCCCCCATAAGAACAGTATAGATCTAACGATAACACAAAAAGGGCCACCCCAACCGCAAGTTTTAGCGTGAGACTTTTTCGCGTCTCTGTTATGTCAGGACCACCCCCCAAGCCCATGTTAAAAGATAGAGCCCTTCATAAGAACAGTATAGATATTACGATAACACTAAAAGGACCACACCAGCTGCAAGTTTTAGCGTGAGACTTTTTCGCATCTCTGTTACGTTGCAAACTTTAAAAGCATTGCCCCACCACGAAAAGTATAATGTTTCTCATTGGATACACAGAATTTTTGTAGGCGGAGCTTCAGGTTAACATTGAGACCCTGATTGGTCAGATGAAAACACAGCCAGATAGTTATTTTAAACCAACTTCGGTATATTGCAGTAAGGAGAAGTTAGGGGAGAGTAGCTTCCGAGACGGCGAGGTGAGCGGAGCTGTGCTGTCCGCCGCCCCCTGACGAACACCGACAAGGTAATGAACGCACACGATGCCGCATAACAGCGCATAAAGCTTCACTCAGAACTCTAGAAGTCTCATCTGTTACACCCCCTTTTTGCGTAATACTAGTGTCGCTCGTCAATTAGAGCTCATGGAGCTCGCATTTTCCACATGAAGTAAAAATCTGAAACGTGATAATTTTTCTTTTATATAGTTATTGAGAAGCCACATCAGCCCCTGCAATTTACGACAAGTTAGATAAGTACTTAAAGATAATCGAGGGTCGCTGTAGCCCATTTTGATAGTTTTCTCTTTTGTGAAACTTAATTGAAACCTAGATTATAGATGTGATATGGCATAGCTCATCCTTCGATCCATTGTAGAAGTTGGAAACCCATTCAGGCAATATTCGTTGACATTTTTGTTGAACGCAGTTGCTTTTTACCATCCTGTAATAAAAACATTTCCTTTTATGAATAGTGCAATTTATAAACAATGTTTTGTGAGTAAAATAAAATTTCCAGTGGTAAACTTAACTGCTTTTTCGACTTTATTTTACCAGCTAACTAAAAATAGGAAAGCCTTGAACCCCTTCCACTAAATTTAGTTAGTATTAAGATTCTTTGACAGGGAGTGCAGTGGAGCTGACACTGAAATCATTAAGTATTTGGTTATATCATCGCTAGTCTCACTGAACTCTTCTCAACTCTACATGTCATGTGTGGTCTGGCGTCTCCTTACCAGCAACAGGTCGCAGGTTCTAACTAGTCAATTCCCTAAAAAAAAACACGCTCAGAGCGTCATAGCGGGAAAGTGGTAGGGAGACACGATATAGAACAAACAGACACCACGCAGAATGTTAGACAATTTTTATTTATTGGCTAAATGAAGCAAACAAATATCACAAACAAATTTTGATTCTTTGTGATTAGTAACTTGATTCGAGATAAGCTGAGAAAAATTTTTGTGGCACAATAATGCGTATTGTCTCCATCCTTGAAATAAAGTAGATTTACATGTTTCTGTGTCTTATATTTTGAAATTTTCAATTGGTACACCTAATACTTTTCATCAAATGTATAGACGTTGATGGATACATCAATTCTACTCTCATTTTTTGGAATATGATCAATCACAACTGGAAGTCGAACATTTTCAAGCTTCTGATCGAGTTGAAGCCCGACATTTTTATAGTTCGATACTCTTTCGGCATTTTTATCTACAGGATAAAGCGCAGATGTCATCGGCCACAGAAAACCCTTCTGATCATCATTTTATACGTCGATGAATGCTTTTTTATTTTTGATTTTATTTGGTAATTCGATGTAGGGTGATCCTCTCAATGGATTAATTCCTAACTGAAAACCAATAATTCTCTTTAGTGACCATCCCGATACGTGAGCTGAAAAATCATCCATTCGTAACAAGATAATTTGTTTACCAGTCTTATATACAGTATTTTAGCTAGCTCTTCTTCATTTGTAATCCTATAGTTTTCTGTCTGTAACGGAAATTCCATAACACTTCCACGTCTGCATATGGAACTTACAAAAAATTTTAAAAGTTTCTTTCAGTCCGCGATGTATTCTTAAATTATGTTTGACAATTCGCATAATTTTCGATTTCAATACAGCCAAGAAGTGACTAGGCTCAATCGAGATGGTGTTGTTCTCAAATTTGTTGTCTGTAACCTGTTCGGAAACGCTGTATCGACCACATAATCTCTAACTGTGTGTCTTTCTCTCGGTTTTTGAGATAAATCATATATAAAGAGAACTATTTTTCTTCATTATTACTTGTTTTAGTCTCGAAAATCCTATCATCGCTTCCAATTTTATAAAAAGGTAATCGCTTCCAAAAATTGATCTGCCTCTCTAAACCCGCTCCTGCAGACTGCGATTGCGGTCGCCGATGTCTAATAATAAAGCTAATTAGATCAGCTTTATTTAATTTACTATATCCACGTAAATTATTTCTCCTACATTTATTGTGAAGTTGAACTATGTGATGTATCAGCAGACTGCCTCTCCATTTGGATGGCTCTTTTACATGAAATAAAAAACTATAGACTCTCACATTCAAGTGAAATTCGACAACTGCATCTCTTTTAAAAACAATAGGCTCTCAGATTCAGTTCTTATTTTGCCTTTTATTTTTCAGGTTATAATATGCACTCTTTACATCTACTATCATGTGTATCATTATGTGAAGGATTTCTGTAGAAACAAGTTCGATCTTTAAATTCTTGACCACCAATAAATTTTTTTATGGTGGATGCAGCGCTGCAACTGCTTAAACAGATGCTTTATCCGCTTCTATCGCCAACAATACTTTCGAATGTTCTTCAGTCGGAATTCTCCGTAAGTGCTTTTTATAGTAATATTTAGCAAGGAATTCGATTTTTATTGTAGTATTTTAAATGAAATTTATTTGAACACTGTTTACACATTGTTCTATAACCACTTTTCGTGTATTTCTGTGTACCAAATTTAT
Organism: Schistocerca serialis cubense; assembly: GCF_023864345.2. Taxonomy (NCBI): domain Eukaryota; kingdom Metazoa; phylum Arthropoda; class Insecta; order Orthoptera; family Acrididae; genus Schistocerca; species Schistocerca serialis. Next base: position 756,807,796 of record NC_064640.1, on the reverse strand, counting down.
CAACTGATTGCTCAGTATTGCAATGTTTACACAGTTTAGTGCGACTGTCAGACTGCGTTTGTGACTGTGCATCCATTTATGTAGAAACAAGTTAATTATTCCAAACTAAAATGTTATAATTTCTGCAATGTATCTTTCAGAACATTTTCTACCTTTGTAACCATTTCTCCACGTTCAATGCAAAATTTGCGCCAGATCTAACAATTTTTTTGTGAATTCATAATGTTCATAGGAAGTTTCATCCATGAAAAAATACACTCCTGGAAATTGAAATAAGAACACCGTGAATTCATTGTCCCAGGAAGGGGAAACTTTATTGACACATTCCTGGGGTCAGATACATCACATGATCACACTGACAGAACCACAGGCACATAGACACAGGCAACAGAGCATGCACAATGTCGGCACTAGTACAGTGTATATCCACCTTTCGCAGCAATGCAGGTTGCTATTCTCCCATGGAGACGATCGTAGAGATGCTGGATGTAGTCCTGTGGAACGGTTTGCATGCCATTTCCACCTGGCGCCTCAGTTGGACCAGCGTTCGTGCTGGACGTGCAGACCGCGTGAGACGACGCTTCATCCAGTCCCAAACATGCTCAATGGGGGACAGATCCGGAGATCTTGCTGGCCAGGGTAGTTGATTTACACCTCCTAGAGTACGTTGGGTGGCACGGGATACATGCGGACGTGCATTGTCCTGTTCGAACAGCAAGTTCCCTTGCCGGTCTAGGAATGGTAGAACGATGGGTTCGATGACGGTTTGGATGTACCGTGCACTATTCAGTGTCCCCTCGACGATCACCAGTGGTGTACGGCCAGTGTAGGATATCGCTCCCCACACCATGATGCCGGGTGGTGGCCCTGTGTGCCTCGGTCGTATGCAGTCCTGATTGTGGCGCTCACCTGCATGGCGCCAAACACGCATACGACCATCATTGGCACCAAGGCAGAAGCGACTCTCATCACTGAAGACGACATGTCTCCATTCGTCCCTCCATTCACGCCTGTCGCGACACCACTGGAGGCGGGCTGCACGATGTTGGGGCGTGAGCGGAAGACGGCCTAACGGTGTGCAGGACCGTAGCCCAGCTTCATGGAGACAGTTGCGAATGGTCCTCGCCGATACCCCAGGAGCAACAGTGTCCCTAATTTGCTGGGAAGTGGCGGTGCGGTCCCCTACGGCACTGCGTAGGATCCTACGGTCGTGGCGTGCATCCGTGCGTCGCTGCGGTCCGGTCCCAGGTCGACGGGCACGTGCACCTTCCGCCGACCACTGGCGACAACATCGATGTACTGTGGAGACCGCACGCCCCACTTGTTGAGCAATTTGGCGGTACGTCCACCCGGCCTCCCGCATGCCCACTATACGCCCTCGCTGAAAGTCCGTCAACTGCACATATGGTTCACGTCCACGCTGTCGCGGCATGCTACCAGTGTTAAAGACTGCGATGGAGCTCCGTATGCCACGGCAAACTGGCTGACACTGACGGCGGCGGTGCACAAATGCTGCGCAGCTAGCGCCATTCGACGGCCAACACCGCGGTTCCTGGTGTGTCCGCTGTGCCGTGCGTGTAATCATTGCTTGTACAGCCCTCTCGCAGTGTCCGGAGCAAGTATGGTGGGTCTGACACACCGGTGTCAATGTGTTCTTTTTTCCATTTCCAGGAGTGTACAATCCATTAATGTACCGAAATGAAGAAATTATTTTAGTTGGCAATCCTGGAAATTCTCTGGTTATCACTCCTCGCGATTTATATGTAAAGGTACACTCATCTAATTCCGCGTAAAGAAGTTCATTAAAGAATAAAAATTTTCTTCCTGAATACAGCAGTAAAAGAAATTTTTATGTAATCCTGTAATAGATATTAATTTTGGATACCCTGTAATTAATTGTAGTGTGTCTAAATTCAGCATGTATTATGTATTGTCGACAAATAACACAACTTCACCACTAAGTTTTTGATATATTTTGTCAATTTTTTTTTTGTTGATATTTTGGTATAAGAATCTTAACCAACTAGTTATCAATTGTGGCTTGTTATCATCTTTGGAAACCAAGTTCTTATGAAAATATATAAATCTCCATCTACAAAAAGTATGTGATAGAACTTTTCCATTTGACATAAACACTCAATTCGTTTATTTGGTATAGAAGGCTGTGTTGATGATGGCTGAGCCGGTATCATTGGCTGTGTAGTTCCATACAAACTTAGGATGGCGTCAATATCATCTAGAAACAATTCTATGTGTGAGCCATTATAATCTGGATACGTTATTGATTTGTAAACATCCGAATGATACAGACCTAACGAGTGGCCAGTTTCGTGAATTAAGACTTCAAATAAATTTGTCAGATGGTTTGGCGTATGTTTGTCATTTTGTAAGTACTATAACTCATCATTTTCCATGTGAATTTCTATCATATCATTATTCTTTCTTAGAAAAAATGCATCACCTAACGAATTTCTTTTTCTGGCCGGATCCTTCGGGCAACGATGACCTTATAGTTCATTTTTATGTAGCCGTGTTTTATTTGAAATTAACATTTCCGGATTATTATTGCTGAGGTGAAAATAATATCAGTATATTTTCACCATACATTGAATACTATTTCTCAGAATATTTCTCCCATACATGGAATGATTTTTCTGTTATTTCTAACACTTTCTTAGTTGCTCCTTTATAGAACCAATTTATATTCTTCTTATTCAATTTATGCATAATAGTTCTATAACTACCAAACGAATCTTCTACACCGCATCTAGGTTTCTTCATTAGATTTAATGTTTCGGCACTTAACTCGTCAGGTGTTTCGATGTTGTGTGTTAGTTGGAATAACACTAATGATTCTCTCTACAGAGTATCATCCGTAAAGCTGTGACCGTTTGGATTATCCAAGTATCCATTATCAGATATATATTTAACTGCTTTGTTCTTCTCATCGAAGCTTGCAGCTAGCGTGACTGCAAACAGCAACAGCCAAATACTTCTGGGCCTCATTTATAAAACATTTTTTCCACAGGCCAATTATTTGATTGGAATGACATGTAATTTCAGGGTGTATGTCCGTACACGTTGCAAAATTTCAGACAATGTGATGCCATCGGTTGATAGTGTAGCATTTTTGTATGGCTTTCCAGAGTCAAAATTTTTTTGACCCTGCAAATTGGAAACAATGCGAAAGAGATTATGTTCAATTTACTGACGAAAGTCAGCGTGGTAACATTTGCCACTCTGAAAAAGATGGAATTGCAGAGGATCTGAGCATATCTGAAATTATAAAGAGAATTAAAGGAATTTTTGAGGTGTGAAACATCACCTCTACCAATTAAATATTTAATCCCTGCACATGAAATTCCAGGTGCTAAATATTACATTAGGAAAATTAAACCCATCCAAATCGTATGGGTTAAAGACTGGCTCATCTCGACTTGTACGGCCACTGTTATTTAAAGTATTCATATACAATACAAATTTCATCTCCCCTGAGACTTTATAAATAATTCACGCTTTCATCTGTTGATTCATTTATGAATGTGGAGATTATATCTTCTTCATCATTGTCAGGAAAACATACAGCCAGAGAGAATGAATGTGTCCGTTTCCTCATTTGTACTGTTTGATAAATTTATATGGAAATAATTTTAGTTTATTTACGAAAATTTTAACCTGAATGAATTTTTCACCTTAAGAGCCAATGAAAAAGCTTCTATTTTTAACAGTGAACCAGCGACAGCTGAAGCAATTGCAGTCTTCATACTGTTTCGGCAGTCACCACTCGAAAGATTTCCCGTCTGCAGTTTCGAATTCATACAAGAGAAGAAGTATTAGTTACATTTGGGAACATGGTTCAATGACATTTGGCTTGACTATTCGAAGAGAAGAATGTGTTGGTCACAAACGACATTTTGTGATTTATTTATGAAGATTTAAGAGTGGGTGAATCTTTACCCACTTGAAATAATAATATAGATTTTCTGAGGAGCGGAGTGGCACCGCTGAAGACGTGACAAAATTTCAGTAGTCCTGAAATGGGACTACCAAGATATTGCAAAACATTTGATAATATTTTAGAACAAGGGGTGATATCGTTTACCATCCTTTTAAATACAAAATTGAACGAAATTTCAGTGACTTTTTTGGATGTCGTTTGCAGAGACATCCATAATATTGATTTAAAAAACTGTTATTATCACAGAATACGATCCCTATGATTTAGTCATGAATTCAAAATTACCAGCTGCAAAAACGTTTTAAACAATGTGAAGTTCTTCCAACAATTAGAAAAACATACGCAAATTTCAAGAGCAGTGAAATGGTGCAATTGAAAAATATGCATCCATATACAAAATTCATCTACTGTTTATATTTGCAAATATATTATAAATTGTTTCTTTTAAATGGAGTCGATTGTTGACCTCATCAACAACAAGCTTATGTACAACTATAAACTAGTTTTCATAATCATTGATGAAAAGAATAATCCATGGTTTAAAGCAAAAGATGTTGCTGAAATTCTTTAATATAAAAATACTGTTCAAACTCTCAGAGTAAATGTAGAATCAGACGATGAAACAAAATATGAAGGAATTGTTTGACCCCTATGCCGTAGGGGCCTAATTTATAACGAAAAATTAACGACATTTTTTAACAAAGCATGATTATATTCACTAATATTGTCATCCAAGAAAGAAGAAGCAAAAAAGTTTAAAAAATGGGTCACTCATGAAGTATTACCGTCAGTCAGAAAGTATAGTGAGTGCAAACTACAAGATACAAATAATTATTTAGAAAATAAAGTTGAAGATTTAGAAAATAATGTTGAAAGTATGAAAAATAGGAATTGAATTATGTTCAACGTTGCTAGAGATATAATACACGAGAAAGACGAAATTATTAATAATCATTCCACTCCTCCAACCATTAATCGAGATAAATATAGTGAATTTATTTTAATCAAGAAAAATCGTATGTGGATCCATTTTATGTTATAAGAACTAAAAATTGTTCTGCTGTTATGCGAATTATCGAAGCCCAATCATTTTACATACACTTTATCTCCTTTCTTTGTCAAAGCTTTTTCAGTGCGATAACCATTTGGGCATTTCGTCTCCTGCAGCTCATGTTCATATAAATTACCTCTCACTTCTTTGCTATCTAGAGCCTTCAATTTATACGTGATTGGAATAGAATGAATAACATCTTCAATTTCGAAGATTTCTGTAGACCAATATGCAGTGTAACTCTTCTCAAAAAGTCCTTTCAGATTACTGATCTCCATTTTGTTGCCAATTTTTAATTTGGGCTTAGCATCCGGCAAATTTATAGCGTAAACGGTCTTCAGCCAAATTTTTCAGCCTCATGATCTACTACTTTTGGAGCCATTTTTATGATCGAATGTCTCATGTTACTGTATTCGTCAACTAATTTCGAGACTATGCCAACCCATTTAGAATTTCATTCAGGATCAAATATTTTAAACAATTTTTCCTTAAGAGTTCGGTTATATCGTTCAACAACAGATGCTTTTAATTCTGTAAAAGTTGAATAATGATTAATGCTTCATTTCTTCATCAGCTCATGAAGTTATTTGTTATAGAATTCTTTACCATTACCCATCTGTAAATTTTTTGGTCTTCTGGCGCTGTATTTTTTTTTTTTTTCGAGAGCATCAATCACATTCTTGCCTGTTTTGTCAGTAACTGGAACAGCCCAGGCAAATTTAGAGAAGACGTCGATGACGGTCAATAAATATTTTTATACTCTATGTATCTTCGAAATTCCTTTCAACTTGCCTGAATCCATTTCAGCTAAGTCGGCTTGCTGTAAATGATATATATCGAGAGAATTAGCATTTCCTTGTGTAAAACTTTTCCCGCTCGGTTTATGGAGTTCATTAATGATTTCTTCACGAATAGAGGTGGGTGATTCGCCCACATTTTCGCCTACATACCTTTTTGGATGAATTTACTCTCTTTACTTTTACAAATTTTACAAAGATCTTCGATTCTTTGTCTGCCATTTTTCGTTGTATTCTGTGTGGATTATGTATCTCAGTAAATATTTTACACCTCAAGCAATAAATATGATCTCTCTGAAGAGTGGAGTGCGAAGTGTGATCGCCCATTTGAGTAGATTAAAAAATATTTAGCTGTCGCCGGCGACCTACGTTCAGACTGCGTCTGCTTCAGCTGTCGCTGTAAATTCAGCACACATGATTAATTCACCTGAAACCAAGACAGTTTTAACATATTCATTTAGAAATATAAGAATTTTATCCTTCTTTTTCATTACAAGTGATAGATTATGGAACTATACTGGATATAAAATTTGCAGTTTATCAACATTGGATCTTTTTATCTCTGTTTTAGTATCAGTATGTGACTGATCTCGATTTAAACTGGCTCCAAATAAAATAATTATCTTGATTTTTACATCATACTCAAATCTGTACTTGAATATTTCTGTGCCAGTATGAAAGTCAAATTTCACTTATTCTTTTCTAGAAATCACTTATTTGACTTAGATATGACGTTAAATCTGCCTTTGAAAAATAATCTTCAAAAGCCTTTTCTGCTTCCTTTTTTGTAAAGAAATGCTTTATATTGTTGTAATTATATTGAAGAATCTGATTAATTTTTTTCATTAAGCTGTGTTTCGGTGACATAGTTATTGAACTGAGTTAGAATACTTGTGTATTCAGGTTTTGTAACATATTCTTTCTCAAACTACGGTTTTGTGACAACATCATAACCATTTACCAGGTCTTTTATGTCTATGCTTCTTCTGCCTTTAAAATCAATATATCTGTTAACTACTTTAAAGATGGTGCGAAGTTCTTCATGAAACTGTTTGACTTTTAGATCAATTTCACTTCTGAACGCGGACACGCGGTCGGCTGTCGCGCGATCTTCACCTTCAGGCAGCAGTTTATTTCCAAAACTGTCTATTTATTAAACTCAGAACTTCATTAAAGTTGTAATTATCACATAACAGTTTCAAAACCAACAGACACAAATGACCACACATTACTTCAACGAAATTTTGAATTCGTTATCCAATATAACACAGCTTTTTTGAATCGAGATATTTAACCAATTCTTCAGGGATGTTTCCCCAAAATGAATCAAAGACGTACTTTATGTGGCTGTTTTTATAGTAACAAATCCAGTGAGTACCGACATTGTAATAAGTGTTTAAATTAACTATGCCACATTCTAAATTTTTCACTTTGTTTGGCGATTCATCGATCATAAAAGCGCCACGAAAGTGTTTGATTTTCAGCTGTTTAACTAACTCTTCTATGTCAATGTTAGAAAGATGCTCGACATACTTTCGAATCATTTTTCCGAATTCTTTTTTGCGCCAGGCCAGACTTCTTTCCCATTTCCAAGTTGTGTCTTTTCTTTTCTTCCAGCTCTTTATCAGCTTTCATCCTGTTTATGACCGCGTTTGCTATCGCTGCAGATCCGCCAGCAAGTGAACCAATAGTTGCTAGATATGGTAATGCTGGCAAAAGTAGCGGAAGAAATCCACTTTCATGTTGTGTTAAGCCTTTTCCTTCCTTCTTTTGTGTTACATATTCGATAATCTTCTTCACTACTGGAATACCTAACGTAATGAGCAAATTACCACTAACTGTAGCTTCCTTCATCTTTTGTGCATCAGTTAAAAATGGCTCAATGGGATTTAGATGATCATTATTCAGCTTAAATTTAACTGATTTTGACTTAGTTTTGCCACTTGGAAGCAAAGTATAATCGATCGAGAAACTATTCATTTATACCGATTGAAAAATTTATAAAGATTAAACTTCCCAACAATTGGCACCCACGCCTAAACCAGCGCCAGCGACGCGAATTCCTAATTTTCTCGTTCCATACATTATTCCTCTAACTGCAGTTGCTGCAGGTTTTTCACCTAAAGGAGCGTCACTCGCGAGTATTCTTTGTTTCTCGGCTAGCTGAAGTTTTTTATCTGCTTCATGTCTTTTTCCTAAATCTTTATGATCTCTGTAGACGATGTCATCCCTTTTGCAAGCCTCATCTATAGGATTAATTCCCGGATTACCGCGCTCTAGTCGCTCATCTAATTTAGTTCCCTGACCGCAGAACGAGTAGCCTGAAAGATGCAGTTCGAACGGTAACTTGTTGATCAAAATATCTACAAGGCCTTTCCCATGTTTTTCGCTTGTCCAGAACGTATGAGGGAGATTGTTCAAAAATCTGATTAAGCGTGGAATTCCTTTACGATTGTTGATGATGAAGTTGGTAAATTTGTTCGTCAGCATTTGCGTTAAGCCGACTTTTTCTTTGTGTAAATTTTTATTCCCCGCTAGTTCTTCGCCATGAATAACAGCTAATTTGTCGATTAATTGTCGAAAATCGTTCATCCAGACATACTCGACCGGTTTTCACGTATATTTTTTTATTAGCCCTTCGTCCATTTTCTCAGCCGAACTGCTTTCAGCCGAACTTGATTCTGAATCTGACGGTACTTGACATACTTTTGAAAAATAGACATAAAAATTTCTTTTAATGAGTTTAATGTAATTTTTGCCTCTACTTGATTTTACTTGATTTGGGTTAGTTTCAGAATGTAATGCTCCTGAACGGAATAATGTATGCTGATAGTTTAATAAATTTATTATTCAAATCATCCATTGTAATTTGCTTTTAGTTAAGTGATTCCTTAATCCATCTGTGCTATCGTATTATTTTCCATCAATTTTTAATTTAACACCATCGAATGCAAAAGGAAGACCCCCAACGAATTTAAATGTGCCAACAGGTTTTAATCCGAAATTTTTATCATCACTGTGATTATTGTACTTTAACATTCTTTCACTAACATTTATTTTTTTTAACGTCAGCACCAGCTGAAGCAAGCTTTGAACTGCGTTCATCAGCGCCAGCTGAAGCTCGTTCAGACTTCATCTGTAGCACCTCTCTTAATGTTTTACGCCGCTTCTCTTCTTCACATTTCATCAACGGGTCTTGGATTCCTAATTCACTTAATGTGTAGTCATACTTGCCAGGAACGTTATCAGACCAATCATGTAGCTCATCTCCAAAGTCGTCTGTGTGATGACGATAAGGAATCTGTTTTTCAACCTACCTATTTTCCTCGATCGCTCTCAGAGCATTATCACTCAATTTTTCGATTGCCTGTTTTCCATCTTCGACTGCGTCGATAACACGTTGGTCGTATTTTTTATATTTTTCATATTCTGTACGTGGCTGTTTTTTCCAAAGCTTGAAGTGATCCTTCAGTTCTTCAGCTTTCTTTAGGTTGCGTTTGGCTGTTTTAACAACCTCCGCATCGTATATGGAAAACATTTACTATTGACGAAAATGCATTAAACGCTCTAGAGGAACGATTACGTTTGTGTTGAACGATTGTTCATGTTACGTTCATAATAAAATTTAATTAGGTGACGTATTCTAGCCATACGTGTACCAAAATGATATCAACCGCTTGTCTATCGACCGCTTCTAGCATCATCATTAGACCATTTGCAACTGCTGTAATGTTGGCCAGCTTTATCTAATTTTTCATATATTTCAAAATAATCAAGAGCTTCTTTAAATTCAGCTATATGTTCTGGTAAAACATTGTAGTGGTGGCCCAACAAATATGCAATTTTATCTTTCATTTAATACATTAAAAATCAAAAAAATGTAGGATTTTGTTTCTGAACTTGCTATCGTTCGTTTTCCTAATCATGTCTATCGTAAAAATTCCGAAGTCATCATTCCAACATGTACTGCACATTTTTTTAAACTCATCAAACTTCTTCAAATCACCACCAACGAAATCGTGATAAATGTGATTTAGATTTGTGTTACCCTGTCTGAAAATTTTTCAAAAATTTAGATTGTCTCTGACTAACTGTTTCGGCATTTTTGAATACGTTTGAGCTAAATAAAAACTTCTTCAAATCACCACCAACGAAATCGTGATAAATGTGATTTAGATTTGTGTCATCCTGTCTGAATATTTTTAAAAAATGTAGATTGTCTCTGACTAACTGTTTTGGTATTTTTGAATACGTTTGAGCTAAATAAAAACAATCTATTCCTTTATATCTGCCTCTCGTAAGATATTCTCTAACGACATCTTGGCTCTAAAGAATAAAGTCATCGAAAACAACAACTGAATTTTCTTGACACTGATCCAGTGGAACTATGTCGTCGTTATTCTCGACAAAGGGAGCTAATTTTTCGGACTGCTGTCACCTGTCTTCGATTTTTTTGCACATTTTTATAAATTCTGAGTATTTTGGCTGATGTAAGCTTTTGGAATAGACATTCAAATTATTAATTTTTTTCCAGTTCAGCCATCCAGGAACTAGAATATAATTGTTGATTAATAACGTAGTTTACCCGCATCTGCTCGCCCTAATTATTGCACATCGAATACAATTTGGTAAAAGTTTACCGTATTCGTTTTTCGACTTCTTTTCTGGAAGTCTTATTTTCGGTTCCCAATCAGCTTTGCTCATTTATTGAATTAATTTTGAGTAGTAAATGGGGTGGTTGTTTCAATTAAATGGTAAGTCATCTGATCTCAAAAAAAGATTAACCGTTCCGATAAGAGAAACGTATGAAAGTGTTATGTTGGTTGGTTTTTATTCAACTTTTCTAATCCGTATATGACATTGAGAAATAATAAACTTTACTGCGATGGAAAAACGATAGAAATTCCTACTGATCAGTATAGTTTGAAAAACCTGGAAAAATTTATTCAGTCGAAGAAGCCAAATATTCACGTCACAGCAGTTGAATTTATACAGTTTCCATCGAAAGTGACGTAAAATTGTACATGGACATAAATGACATCATTGGAAGTATGCTTGGTTTTAGGAATCAAGTTGTTGAGGCTAAAGAAAAAGCTGTGGCTAAAGACGTTCCCAGAAATATCCCGTTTGAACCGATAAATATAAATTTCAATCTTGCTGATGGGGTGTTTGTCAAGCATACCGAGCATTTTCACATAAAAACTAATATTATCGCCTCATTCAAGCCGAAAGCGGAATTTGGTGGGCCCCCTAGTGCAGAATTTGGTGGGCCAATAACCCACGAACCACATATTCCTGTTCATGTTCCAATTTTTGAACCAATTCAGGATTTAGAAGTTACTGTAACTGACGAAAATGACAATTTGATCGACTTTAACGGGGCTACTGTGACTGTTATTTTTATTATGTCTTAAAAATTTTTCCTTAATAAATCAGCGACCATGAATAAAATAGAGAGTTATCAGTTCTACTCATTCCCTGTGAATGAGAAGACTAAAAATAATTTAAATGCTCCTAATAAGGATACAGAAATTGAAATAAATATTGACGATGGGTGGCTTCATCCGAATCATGCACAACTTTATATTAATTTCAGTATTGTTGGAACTGATGGAACGGATTATCCAACGTACGATGGGAAATCAAACAAGTGGTTAATCGTTAATTACGTAGCAAAACTGTTTAACTTCGTAACGATAAGGAAAGGGAGTAACATTTTGTCTAGAATTGAACATCCTTTTATTTCCTCATCAGTTTTACTGCATCTGACTTCATCTGCTACTGACGAAATAAGCTTAGAAGGACATATTCTAAACGCTGGAAAAATAAAATGTAACAGAAATGAAGTCATTTATCCGTTGTCGATGCTTGGAAATTTTTTTAAAGATTATAGAGAAATCATGTGGGAAACAGATGTAACTAATATTTTAGCGTAGTTCAACTTATGAAGACGCAATTCTTCGATGGCCAGACAAAAATGATGCTGGAATTGAAATAAAAGACACTCTTCCAAAAGATGGAAAAATCGTTATAGAATCGATGGAAATTCGTGTCCCTTTTGTCAAATACGAACCAAATTACGAGCTGGAACAGCGATAAAACATTCTGAAAAATCCTAACATTCCTGTTTCTTTTTATGAACTTCAAACTGTCGAAGTCTCTGGCTTATCTGGCAAGGATAATTTCAACTCGAAATCACTAATTACTACAACTCGACTTCAGAACATATACCTGAAAAATGGTAGAAATGAAATGTTTGCGCAGGAGATAAGGAACATGAACCCGCCAGATAACTTTCTTAAAGCATTCGATACATTTCTCGATTTTAAACGAGTTACTCTACTAAAAGCAGACATCGATGTTAGCCCATTCATTTTCATAACGAATTATCCGATTTATGTCATTAACATGACGCATAGAAAGAACATTGTCACTGCACAGAAGACTACCACGAGACTTCGTTCGACTTTCATCGATGGACTTCCTGATGACACACTCTCATGTGTTGTGATGAATGGAAAAAGAAATATGACATACGATGCACAACGCAGACTTCTAATAGAAAATTGTTAGACATCTTTCTCTCTCAGAGGCTTTGAATAAACTGGCGAGCGGTCAGCGGGCGGCCAGCGGCTGCAGCTGAGCTGATTACGAGTGACCTCTGCCACAAACTGACCACGCTCCACGTGCTATCTCCTAACAGCGATGGCAATTAGAAAGCGTCGTTCAACCTTTTCATACTTGATGAATTCCTGATACCTCCAGCTCGCTTTTCACGATTTTAGGACCGCTAATTCAAAATTGAGTTAATAGATGGCGTTGTCGTCAGTTCCGTTAGAGTTAATACGGTAACATACTTCACCTTAGACATAATTTTCTTTGTTTTTAATTTTAATTTCGATGTTCAAAATTACATTTAAGTGTTTTTCACATGCAGTCTCTGTTTACAAAATGTAATGAAGTGAAAAACGTTACCTACTTTCACCAAAAAATAGGTGATAAAAGTAGTGCTTTTAGAAAGTACTTTGTCACTCGAATACGAACTATGTATATGATTTGTGAGTCAAATTGTTTCGCCCTGCAGGGCAAAGCTGAATAGCCATATGATTGGTGTGACTAGCCAATAGTATTGTTATTTGCTCTCGTCGTCCACTGCTCGAGCCCACCAAGAAGAGGACACCAACATCCGCCGTCAGCAGCTCTACCATCTGCACCAGTTGCTGTCCAGATACTGCAAAGAAGACCAAGATGGGTGGACGTCGTGAGCAAGAAGAAGTCACAGACCATTATCGACGTTCAGCAGATGCCGCAGACCAACAGCGGCACAGCCCGGTAGGATGAAGTTGAAATAAAGAGAGTACCATCAAAGTCCCACAGGGCTCAGGGTGCGCACCCGTTTTGCAGTTTCTTACTCTCGTTCACCAAGACGAAGAATGAGTGAGTTAGACCTGAAAGTAGCTGTTTTTTTTGCTAATTATCCCGGTTTTTGCATTCATTTCCCTCTATACATTTGTTGAATGTAAGAAAATGAATAGGTGAACGTAAGAAAATAATAGGTGAACGTAAGAAAATACATAGGTGAACGGCGATTAAATTTGAGAGAATTTGAACGAAATGATGTGTTAAAGTAGGACAATCTTGGGGATTTTGGGGAACCATCTAGGTTTCTGGCGAAACCAAAGTTTGAGCCGGAAAGTGAGCTAATGAGCCAGAATCCCCAAAATTGTCCTACTATTTCATACCGGCATAAATTACAAAAGGCAGTTACAGTTCGTTCCTGAATTTTGTTAATTTTACAAATCCGTTCTTGCCTGTTGGAAGCATACTGGTAACCGGTTTTAACTGTGCACACTCAATGAAATATGCATCCAGTCTTTCCTAGGACTGAAAACGAGAGAGGATGCGTTCGTGTACTACAAGTTAACGGTGACAAGCAGCTATGCTACTCCGTGCTCATGTCGAAAATATTTTTATGCAACAGAAGTGGCATATATAATCAACCTGAAACAACATTAGATTCATACGTATCTCGTTATGGTGTTTTGTAATATGCAGTGAAACTACTTCATATTGTAGTGACCGAAAGGGCATCCAGCCACTCCTCAAAATTAACTATGCGAAGTCCGTTAATAACCTTGTTGACCCTGTGCGACAAAAGCACATTAAAATAAGTTGAAGAATATGATGTGTTATGGCAAGGATTTATTTATTCTCTCTGTTAACTTCCACAGTCCGCTCATAATATGAATACTGTATGCCATAGACTTCTACAGAGAGGTCGTAATTTTTGTTGAAAACATGAACATTTTATAGCTTTGTAGGGGATGGTTCTTGGTAAAGTTTATTTGGTTTTCATATCTACAATAGTTAGACTCACGTTGTTCATCCTTACTTAAGGAACTCAATTCAGGTACAACTGACTAACTTAAAATATGTATTAAACTTTGACTTGATCTTTGTTACCGTGGTTTTATTTGCCTTAGTCAGTTTTCTGTGTACACCTAATGGAAACATCTTATTTTGATTAACTTTAGGACGTAATTGAATTATTTCCTTCAATGCTCAGGCAGTATCTTTCATTTAAGTTTATAGTATCTTAAAAACCACACTGCAGTATATATTAAATACCCTTCTCTGATATCAGCAGACAGCAATACAGGCATGTACCATGCACTGAGATAAATCTACTTTTCTTGAATTGATTTGGGCAAGAGACTGTTGCAGATTAAGGAACAACTGATCGTAAGATAATCTCAAATATCAGAAAATAGGCATCCAAGAAATAGTCTGGCTCCTTAAGTCCAAGTACATTTTATATAACACCTATATGTTTATCCGTCTCCTAAGGGCAGACTAAATGTCAACCCATTTTAAATCATACAGTTTAATGCGTTTTCTGCCAGCTCGCCGGTTGTAATGATATTATTAGCTTAAACAATGAAGTTCCGCCTTCCCAGGTCATCTTCTTCTGCAGATTCGCCTGTAACACTTCTCCTCCTTACAGGTTTCTTACAGCTCCTTGATCAGAAGAATGAAGACATAAGACAAGATTAGAACTGAGAATATCAGTCAAGTAATGGAGCTAGTTTGCATGTGTAGTAGGCACTTAATATGTATGAAAGTGTCCCAAGTGAGGCTCGACCTGATGATGGGGGGCTTGCATGACAGTCTCTTCCAAAACACACGGTACTGCCTTGAATTATTACACGTGGCAAAAGAGTGGGAAGAAAATATTTTTCACTGCAAATCTTGGTAACACAAAGTTGTGGTGCAGAGACCCGAGGTCCGACTTCTCCGTTTCTTCAAGTGATTCAACACATACACTCAAACTGGAGAGATACAGTTTCCAGGACATATGTATTTCAGTAAACTCATGTACCTGGAGCAGGAAAAAGTGTGGAACCATTCTATCGTATGCTGTTTAAATACAGAGCGATATATGTGTATGCCAAAATATATACGTAAATTGTGGTTATCTTTCACCTTCATATTGTTTTGATGTGTAGGTAAGTAATGTAACTTGACCCAATTCTTGCATCAGAGGTAAATATCTTTCAGAAGTTGTATATAAATCATTTTATTAATTCACTGTGACTGGCTGCACACGAGGAATCTAGGGGATGTGGAGTGGTTCACAATATTCCACTGATTCAATTGTGCTAGTTCCGCCATCTTGGATTTTTGAAATTTATTTACTGAAACTGCATATTGATTGGAAGCCATAGTTCTCCGCTGTGAGAGATCAGAAACAGGAAGCGAAGGGGTCTTTTAAATTTTCCGTTAGTACAATGTGTTGTTTCTATTATCTTGTATTTTCGATTAGTTGGAAATAGGAGGGGAAAGGTGGTAATCGGGCCATTTTTACGCTTCATTACAGTACTTTGCTGAGAGCATTTGGAAAGAGGTAGGGAGGGGTGTTATACATTTTCCACTAGGACAATTTCGATTTTTCTTAATTTATTTATTGAAACTGCCTTCTTCCGGGATGTCCCATTACAATACTTCACTGTGATTGGTTGGGAAGAGGAGGAGGAGGGATGTTTAAACTTCCCTTAAGAAAACTGGGCTAATTCCACCATCTTGGAATTATGATTGGTTGGTCATAGGAAGAAGGAATGGGGCCATTCCACCCTCTCCCCCCCCCCCCCCCATTTTAATTTCATTCTGTGATCGGTTGCAAAGAAGAAGAGGAGAGGTTATAAACACAAAATCAAATAGGGGTAATGCAGGAGTAGGTTTAATAATGAATAGGAAAATAGGAATGCGGGTAAACTACTACAAACAGCATAGTGAACGCATTATTGTGGCCAAGATAGATACGAAGCCCACACCTACTACAGTAGTACAAGTTTATATGCCAACTAGCTCTGCAGATGACGAAGAAATTGAAGAAATGTATGACGAAATAAAAGAAATTATTCAGATTGTGAAGGGAGACGAAAATTTAATAGTCATGGGTGACTGGAATTCGAGTGTAGGAAAAGGGAGAGAAGGAAACATAGTAGGTGAATATGGATTGGGGGACAGAAATGAAAGAGGAAGCCGCCTGGTAGAATTTTGCACAGAGCACAACATAATCATAACTAACACTTGGTTTAAGAATCAAGAAAGAAGGTTGTATACATGGAAGAACCCTGGAGATACTAAAAGGTATCAGATAGATTATATAATGGTAAGACAGAGATTTAGGAACCAGGTTTTAAATTGTAAGACATTTCCAGGGGCAGATGTGGACTCTGACCACAATCTATTGGTTATGACCTGTAGATTAAAACTGAAGAAACTGCAAAAACGTGGGAATTTTAGGAGATGGGACCTGGATAAACTAAAAGAACCAGAGGTTCTACAGAGATTCAGGGAGAGCATAAGGGAGCAATTGGCAGGAATGGGGGAAAGAAATACAGTAGAAGAAGAATGGGTACCTTTGAGGGATGAAGTAGTGAAGGCAGCAGAGGATCAAGTAGGTAAAAAGACGAGGGCTAGTAGAAATCCTTGGGTAACAGAAGAAATATTGAATTTAATTGATGAAAGGAGAAAATATAAAAATGCAGTAAGTGAAACAGGCAAAAAGGAATACAAACGTCTCAAAAATGAGATCGACAGGAAGTGCAAAATGGCTAAGCAGGGATGGCTAGAGGACAAGTGTAAGGATGTAGAGGCCTATCTCACTAGGGGTAAGATAGATACCGCCTACAGGAAAATTAAAGAGACCTTTGGAGATAAGAGAACGACTTGAATGAATATCAAGAGCTCAGATGGAAACCCAGTTCTAAGCAAAGAAGGGAAAGCAGAAAGGTGGAAGGAGTATATAGAGGGTCTATACAAGGGCGATGTACTTGAGGACAATATTATGGAAATGGAAGAGGATGTAGATGAAGATGAAATGGGAGATATGATACTGCGTGAAGAGTTTGACAGAGCACTGAAAGACCAGAGTCGAAACAAAGCCCCCGGAGTAGACAATATTCCATTGGAACTACTGTTGGCCGTGGGAGAGCCAGTCCTGACAAAACTCTACCATCTGGTGAGCAAGATGTATGAGACAGGCGAAATACCCTCAGACTTCAAGAAGAATATAATAATTCAAATCCCAAAGAAAGCAGGTGTTGACAGATGTGAAAATTACCGAACTATCAGCTTAATAAGTCACAGCTGCAAGATACTAACATGAATTCTTTACAGACGAATGGAAAAACTAGTAGAAGCCAACCTCGGGGAAGATCAGTTAGGATTCCGTAGAAACACTGGAACACGTGAGGCAATACTGACCTTACGACTTATCTTAGAAGAAAGATTAAGGAAAGGCAAACCTACGTTTCTAGCATTTGTAGACTTAGAGAAAGCTTTTAACAATGTTGACTGGAATACTCTCTTTCAAATTCTGAAGGTGGCAGGGGTAAAATACAGGGAGCGAAAGGCTATTTACAATTTGTACAGAAACCAGATGGCAGTTATAAGAGTCGAGGGACATGAAAGGGAAGCAGTGGTTGGGAAGGGAGTAAGACAGGGTTGTAGCCTCTCCCCGATGTTGTTCAATCTGTATATTGAGCAAGCAGTAAAGGAAACAAAAGAAAAATTCGGAGTAGGTATTAAAATTCATGGAGAAGAAATAAAAACTTTGAGGTTCGCCGATGACATTGTAATTCTGTCAGAGACAGCAAAGGACTTGGAGGAGCAGTTGAATGGAATGAACAGTGTCTTGAAAGGAGGATATAAGATGAACATCAACAAAAGCAAATCAAGGATAATGCAATGTAGTCTAATTAAGTCGGGTGATGCTGAGGGAATTAGATTAGGAAATGAGGCACTTAAAGTAGTAAAGGAGTTTTGCTATTTGGGGAGCAAAATAACTGATGATGGTCGAAGTAGAGAGGATATAAAACGTAGGCTGGCAATGGCAAGGAAAGCGTTTCTGAAGAAGAGAAATTTGTTAACATCCAATATTGATTTAAGTGTCAGGAAGTCATCTCTGAAAGTGTTCGTATGGAGTGTAGCCATGTATGGAAGTGAAACATGGACGATAAATAGTTTGGACAAGAAGAGAATAGAAGCTTTCGAAATGTGGTGCTACAGAAGAATACTGAAGATTAGATGGGTAGATCACATAACTAATGAGGAAGTATTGAATAGGATTGGGGAGAAGAGAAGTTTGTGGCACAACTTGACCAGAAGAAGGGATCGGTTGGTAGGACATGTTGTGAGGCATCAAGGGATCACCAAATTAGTATTGGAGGGCAGCGTGGAGGGTAAAAATCGTAGAGGGAGACCAAGAGATGAATACACTAAGCAGATTCAGAAGGATGTAGGTCGCAGTAGGTACTGGGAGATGAAAAAGCTTGCACAGGATAGAGTAGCATGGAGAGCTGCATCAAACCAGTCTCAGGACTGAAGACCACAACAACAACAACAACAACAACACTGTGATTGGCTGGAGGTAAGGAGGGGAGTGTAGTGGAGCAATGAAAAAGTGGAGGCGAGTGGGTGGGCAGGGCAAGGGGTCATGGTTTGTTGATGCCACTCATAACGAAGAGTGGGACTTTCATGACGTCACTGTTGATCACGTGACGAGCATATGATCACCTTCATGATAGTGAGCAGATGTTTAACGTCGAAGTGCACTAGAGTCCTCATGATACACTGCTGATGCCAGATCACACGTCACAGATTCCTTCGGGTGCAATCTTTAAGCAGTTTCTTTTTATTATTGGGAATGGCCAGCCTCCTGTCTCAACCTGCTGAGCTATCGTGCTGACCACTAGACTACTAGACCACTAGATCACGACCCGTGGATAAAATCACTTGTGATTACATTATTTCAGTTGAACATTTAGTTAATCACATTGAATACATAATATCTATAAACGTGTCTCCAAAAAACCTTATGTCTCTTTAAATATCTGTTCCCTCACTTTGTTGGTAACTGAAACGATCCTAAGAAACTACGTGAATAAAAATATCAGTTTTCAATGCACATATCTTTTAATATCAGTTTTTTCTTTTTATATTACGTAGTGCTTTTATTGAACATTATTAAACTCTTCTATTTTTACTCTTTCATTCAACTACTGTTAATACGTTATTAAAAGTTGCAGTTGTAAACATTGTTTTGTGAATGACGATCTCACCCTGTGAACAACAAGATAAAACGAATACCTGGAAGAGTAACATTCTCTCTTCTAAATTTACCCTATCGATTATGGTCTCCATACCACTTCTTGTCGATATTACTTCGTGTAATTCTCGGATCTTGTTGGGGTGCTGCCTATTGGTTCAAATGACTCTGAGCACTATGGGATTTAACTTCTGATGTCATTGGTCCCCTAGCACTTAGAACTACTTAAACCTAACTAACCTAAGGACAGCACACACATTTCCATGCTCGAGGCAGGATTCGAACCTGCGACCGTAGCGGTCGCCCGCTTCCAGCCTGTAGCGCCTAGAACCGCTCGGCCACATAGGCCGGCGACAGAGCATCGGCAGCCGATGCATTTTAATCATAAGAAATACACTACAAGTATTCTTTTTTTTAAGTACTTATGGACTGAAAGCCAGTTTTACTCAAGGATTACTTGTTCTCGGCAATGCTGTCAGCGTTTTGTGTTTCTTCCTCCACTTTCTTATAAAAACTGCTTGTTCTTTTACGTTAGCAGAAGCTTGTATCGAAGTTTTATTGCTCACATTCGCTGTTTTAAAGTTCAACAGAAGTTTGAGCCTGCATTTTCTATCATTTCTTATGGTTTCCTGCACAGTAGCCTTTTTTGAATCGGAACTTTACGTTATTCGTAGTTACGAATTCTCCCTGAGGATGCTACAATTTCCATTCGATTCTGTGTTGTTGCCTCATCGTTTCTGTGCCTGTCTCTCATGGATTGTATCATTCACATCTATCCAAAAATGGTATTGTCCAAGTCTACTATGTTATAAAAGATGTACTGCCTACTCATAATGCTTACAGTATGACTACCGAAGATGTTCTAAAAATGTGAAACATCTCTAGTGATGAGCTTTTTAGTTTCAGAACGCTTAAGACAGAGAGACAGACAATTGTGGCGGTTAATAATTGACGTTTTCTAGATTGCAGTCTGCAAATCTGATTGTTAATTAAATGAAACAACAATTTCACTGTTACCAGTCACCGTTTTATTTATTTCCACGACGCGTTTCGGAGGTTTAAACCTCCATCATCAGGTGGGTTTACTTTAGTAAGTATTACATTTGTGTGTGTGTTGTGTTACGATTTTTGGAGGAACTTGTGGCACTGCCTAGTGGAGAAACGAGACACTATTTCAGAATATGGTTTAGGATAACGTTTATGAAAAATTAAACTGATATCTAATGGTAAACATTAAATAAGTAAACTACAGTACCTTCAGTGATCACAGGTTCCTTTTGCTGTCGTAACACATCACATGTATACTGCCACATTTGTAAACAAATATGGCGTCTGGAATCAGCTGGGTGCAAAGTTCGTATAGCAGAAGTGAAGACATAATCGCAAAGTGCAAAGAATATATATCATAACAATATTATTACAGAATAATTGCTTTAAGCATTTGGCAGTGTTTGTTTTCAGGTGTCAAATATATGTGTGTGTACTTCAGGTGGTATATAAATCCAATTCTGACAAGTTAAAACAGCAAACATTCGTACTTGTTTATACAAACAGGTGAAATGATAAAATGGCTTAAACATCATACTTATTGATAACACTTAGGTGAAATGTTACAGACTATAATTTCAATGATCATATTGGCTACAACAGTAAAATCATACATACATTACACTCTTTGATTGGGGTTAATAAACAGATGTGAAGTGAGGGGCTGGAGGCAGAAGGAGAGGTAGAGAGAGAGAAAAAGTGTGTGTCTGTGTGTGTGTGTGTGTGTGTGTGTGTGTGTGTGTGTGTGTGTGTGTGTGTGTGTGTGTATGTGTGTGTGAGTGAAAGGGAGAGGGAGAGGGGGGGAGAGAGGGAGGGAGAGAGAGACAGAGTGAGAGAGGGAGGGAGGGAGAGAGGAAAGAGTGATTATTGAGAGGAAACATTTACATGGCAAGGAGTCTTAAGATTGCATGTTGCATATAGTAGCTGCCTAAAGGTTGGGGAATACATTGGTTAATGCTATGAAATATGCAGATAGATATACATTTGTGCCAGCAGTTGATGTACATACAGTTTTAAGCTGACAAGGGGTACAAGCTGTTGGTGTGATGAATTATCTTTGAATGAGGTCAATCTCTTGTACTCTTGGCAGCTGTCAATATTTATGGTAAATATTAGGTGTGTGTGTGTGTGTGTAAGTGTGTGTGTGTGCATTTTTATGAGTGTAGGCAGTTGCTGAAAACGGAGATGATACTATTGTAAATATTGTCATTTTTGTCATTTAAGATAGATTCTGGTTGTTTCATTTGATGTGTGTATATTTGGAGTGTTTCAAGGATGTCTAGTTTTCTGCCTTTTGGTTGGGTGTGTAGGATGCTAATACTTGTGTTGTTAACATGGTGTTTTGTTTCATGCAAGTGTGTAGCTATTGCTGATGTGTGATATTTTTTGTTTTTTAGTGCTGCCATGTGTTCCTTGAACCTAATCTCAAATGATCTGCCTGTCTGGCCTATGTAGAAGCAGTTGCAGTCCTAACATTCAATTTTGTACACACCTGTGTGATGAAGTGGGTTTCGTGTGCCGATGTTGTGGGGTAACTTCTGTCCAATCTTGTTGTATGTTGTAAAGGATATGCTTATGCCTTTC
This sequence comes from Schistocerca serialis cubense, assembly GCF_023864345.2. Taxonomy (NCBI): domain Eukaryota; kingdom Metazoa; phylum Arthropoda; class Insecta; order Orthoptera; family Acrididae; genus Schistocerca; species Schistocerca serialis. The sequence continues at coordinate 756,785,747 of NC_064640.1, read as the reverse complement.
CGTTTGAAGACATTGGCAATCTGGTATGAAATGTTACCCAGAAAGGGGATTGTATGGAAGATGTTATTTTCTTTTTGTTTTTTGTGTTGTGATTCCTTTGCCATTATTGAGTGTTTTAGGGTGTCTACTATGGAGCTGTTATAACCATTTTCAATATCTGTTTGTTTTATTTTTTCAATTTCTTGAAAACATTTATCTTCTGAGATAATGGCAAAGGAATCACAACACAAAAAACAAAAAGAAAATAACATCTTCCATACAATCCCCTTTCTGGGTAACATTTCATACCAGATTGCCAATGTCTTCAAACGGAAAGGCATAAGCACATCCTTTACAACAGACAACAAGATTGGACAGAAGTTACCCCACAACATCGGCACACGAAACCCACTTCATCACACAGGTGTGTACAAAATTGAATGTTTGGACTGCGACTGCTTCTACATAGGCCAGACAGGCAGATCATTTGAGATTAGGTTCAAGGAACACATGGCAGCACTAAAAAACAAAAAATATCACACATCAGCAATAGCTACACACTTGCATGAAACAAAACACCATGTTAACAACACAAGTATTAGCATCCTACACACCCAACCAAAAGGCAGAAAACTAGACATCCTTGAAACACTCCAAATATACACACATCAAAAGAAACAACCAGAATCTATCTTAAATGACAAAAATGACAATATTTACAATAGTATCATCTCCGTGTTCAGCAACTGCCTACACTCATAATAATGCACACACACACACTTACACACACACACACACACCTAATATTTACCATAAATATTGACAGCTGCCAAGAGTACAAGAGATTGACCTCATTCAAAGATAATTCATCACACCAACAGCTTGTACCCCTTGTCAGCTTAAAACTGTATGTACATCAACTACTGGCACAAATGTATATCTATCTGCATATTTCATAGCATTAACCAATGTATTCCCCAACCTTTAGGCAGCTACTATATGCAACATGCAATCTTAAGACTCCTTGCCATGTAAATGTTTCCTCTCAATAATCACTCTTTCCTCTCTCCCTCCCTCCCTCTCTCTCTCTGTCTCTCTCTCCCTTCCTCTCTCCCCCCCTCTCCCTCTCCCTTTCACTCACACACACACACACACACACACACACACACACACACACACACACACAGACACACACTTTTTCTCTCTCTCTACCTCTCCTTCTGCCTCCAGCCCCTCACTTCACATCTGTTTATTAACCCCAATCAAAGAGTGTAATGTATGTATGATTTTACTGTTGTAGCCAATATGATCATTGAAATTATAGTCTGTAACATTTCACCTAATTGTTATCAATAAGTATGATGTTTAAGCCATTTTATCATTTCACCTGTTTGTATAAACAAGTACGAATGTTTGCTGTTTTAACTTGTCAGAATTGGATTTATATACCACCTGAAGTACACACACATATATTTGACATCTGAAAACAAACAACGCCAAATGCTTAAAGCAATTATTCTGTAATAATATTGTTATGATGTATATTCTTTGCACTTTGCGATTATGTCTTCACTTCTGCTATACGAACTTTGCACCCAGCTGATTCCAGACGCCATATTTGTTTACAAATGTGGCAGTATACATGTGATGTGTTACGACAGCAAAAGGAACCTGTGATCACTGAAGGTACTGTAGTTTACCTATTTAATGTTTACCATTAGATATCAGTTTAATTTTTCATAAACGTTATCCTAAACCATATTCTGAAATAGTGTCTCGTTTCTCCACTAGGCAGTGCCACAAGTTCCTCCAAAAATCGTAACACAACACACACACAAATGTAATACTTACTAATGTAAACCCACCTGATGATGGAGGTTTAAACCTCCGAAACGCGTCGTGGAAATAAATAAAACGGTGACTGGTAACAGTGAAATTGTTGTTTCATTTAATGTCAGTAACAGTCACGGTAAAGCCTAACCTAAAAATGTTCGCATTTAAAGTTAATCTGATTGTTATTAGTGACGATGCTATGGTCGCTAAACCCACTTACAGAAATGCATGTAAGACTCATTGAAATATTCTTTGGGTATTTCGGCGATCGGCTGCCACGTCTTTGAGACACGAACTGTGGTCACTTCCGAGAGCGCTCAAGGCTGCTATTTGGTGCTAGACGTCTAACTTAATCTTGGCGACTACGTAGGATATGTTTGGTAACACTGCGACCGACTACTTACTTCCTGGATTGCATAGAATCAGCCTAAAAATTCACTTGATATGTTTGTATCATTCCCATTAAATGATATCAGTGATTTATACAAAAGGTGTGAAATAAAGTTATCAATTTACGATTTTTCTTCAAGAAAAGTCTTTCGACGTGAAATAGCAAATAATTTCGTCTTTTACGTTGCTAGATCATCTGTCCTAGGGAGCACTGAAGAAATGTTGGAGAGCGGAACCCTAAATTAAGCCGCTAGCTGTGAAGTAACGTCTTCGTCTGTAAAGTGAGGACTGCTTTGATTACCGGTTCCAATCTCGCTGAAAAATACATTTCGAGGCGTTTGTCGAGAGACTTACAAGCAGTCAGATCGAAATACAACTTGGCCATACTACTTCATTACGACCCAGGACAACAAGTAAACGTAGACTGGTTCGAAATCGAGAATGAGTAATATCTTATTAATTCTTGCTCATGCAGGCACGCTCGTATTACAGATACTTTATGCTACATTAAAATAGACTTTAGTCGTAAGGATAGTGTGATAACTTGAATGCCACCTGATTTAGTACAGCGTATATAGTAATAACGTTGAGCATAATTATTTTGGACATACCAGTAAACATCAGAGAGACATTAATCATCAACAGTGTAACGATCAGGTAGTTTATCGATTCCACGCCTGTAGAAACCTAATTTATCTAAGTCAAAGATGTATTCAAGCGAGGTTTTAAATGCATTTTCGTCCACAGAGGAGGAAGTTTATTTACAGTTTTTAGACAAGGAGCTCGAAAAGTAAACAGTTGATGGTATAAAAACAGAAAAATAAGTGCGTGAGGGATGACTTCACAAGCTCCTCGTTATGTCGGTTAGAGAAATTGGCATAGTGCGTTACCGTGTTTTATCAACACATGATAAAGTCTCTCAGGTCATTTATCTTACACGACAACCAATGCATACCTTATTTGCCGGCAAAAAGTACCAGCTACGGTATTCTCTACCCTGGGGAATGTTTCATAATGCACAACACCCGTTTTGAGTCACCTGAGGCAAATAAATTATGTTCACGCTGCCGTTTGCTCGCGGATCTGTCTTTTGATAGTGCTCAGCCATTAATTCATCTCAAGACGTTAATACGAAAACATCGTCAGTAGTTACCAGTGGGAGTACTGCATTGTACTCCTCAATCAGAAATTATGACGATCAAGCAAAATGCATTTATAGCCACCTGTTTGATTTTTGTTGTTTTAAATTAGAGCATGTAGTACTGCTGCTCTCGACTTCTGAACCATGCCTATTGAATGCAGATGTCGCACGACACTTAAATAGTCGCACTTTATCCCATACGGCTGTTATCGAGGCTGAATGTGCAAAATCATTCACCCCAGAATGACGTTCCTTGACGCCAAAAAATTTTATTCTGATGTGTTTTGCTCGGCAGCACTCGCCTCACATACAACACAAACGTTCAGAGCTGCCTCTGCTGTCTTCATCCCTCTACTAAACCCAAAGCGAACAATATGTCTCGCATGTTCGACGCTTTTCTTCTTGCGACTATGTTTTATCACTTGAACAAATTCATCAGTTTCGGCCATGTAAAATGTAAACCGTAACTGCGAGATAAATACGATAATTTCAAATACGAACATGACAGTTGATACATATACTCTTAGTGACGCACCCTGTTCACCAGGTCGGAGGTGTTCGACGTTGGAAGCTTCTGCTATTAAAGGTCGATTAGCGAATGGAACGAATTATGTTTGAGGTTCCATCAGACTGATAACCTTAGCAGATATCCGATAAGCGATTTAAAGAAACTAGGAAATGAAGTGGACTCGAGCGCGCGACTTAATGTTTAGACAGCACGAAGCTCACCACTTGTTTTTATTTGGCCTTTGATGTTCTTATCTGGAACCGTAAGATAACTGGTTGAATTCTTCAATCTTGAAATTGAAAACAAACACATAAATATTCTTATCTTAACAAAGAATCCAATAGCCTTTGCGTATAACAAATCAAGTACTCCTTGGAAAAAAATTTTTTTCCTTTTCATTGGCTTTATTCTTTAGTGTTATGGCTTCGCCCGAAATTATTGCTCTCCTGAGGTATCAGACTTGTCAACAACACAAATTTTTGTACAAAATTAATTAAAATGATGCGCACTTTGTAGCAGCTCTAGCAACAGAAGTGCGCCCACCAAAAATTACCTCTTCCTTACGGTAAAATGTGAAGTAATAATTTTTTAACCGGAGCTTTGTATTTCGAATTCTTCTTTAGATTAGGCTGCTCATTCAATACATATTTTACATATTCATCTATACTCTCATTTTTTATCGAAGTTGCAAAATATGCGTACTGGCTTTCTGCACGATTAGTTGCCACACGAGTAACTTAGCCATCACCGTATGGAAATTTTATGTCACTTGCGCTAGCAGCTATTAAGTTCTCACATTCTGCCACATACGGCATATTCAAACCAAGATGATCTGATAAATCTAGCCGAATACCTACCGTGTCACTTTTAAAGAGTTTATGTTCTTCATAACTCCGTTCATGGAATTCATTCAGGGGAGTATCTACATTTCCGTCGAAGTCGCAACGCGCCGCTTTCACTCGGTGTATCATATCTTTTTCATCGAAAAGGTGTGACATCTCAGACCATATAATACCATTCCGTAAGTGTAACGTATGCGCTTGGTAACATGGCGGTCGGTTTGTAATCTGGAAGCAGGAAGTCCGAAACCTTTCACTTCCGTGAATATCAGTTTGTGGTAAGAGATATTAATTTAGGAGGATAACGAGAATTATTAAATATTCATAATTTTAAAGTATTCATTCGTATATAACTGAGGATGTAATCGACTAAAGCGCTCGACTACGCCGTCAGCCTTGCGCCACTTTTTCTCTTTGTGTATTGTGATTTCTGTTTATCATTAAAAGTTAATGACACCTCCATTGTGCTTTCGTTGATTTTGGCGTCATGTATGAATGTGAATGAAATGAACACAAAGTATTATAATGCTTTTTCTCGCAGTGAAAAAAAAGTAACAATTTGTCTTTGATAATATCTTCTGCGCCATATGACAGAAAGAAATTAGTTTCATGCTGGTCTCAGCTTTTTTGATCAGTGGTAGGACAATAGTTTAAAATCAAGACACACTTATTTTCTATGCATAATCTGTTCCTCTTTCTTAGAAAAAAATACACAAGACAAACCAATATCCCGTTTCTTTGAGGGAAAATACATAGGTCATTTTACGTAAAAAAATATTAAATTTGATCGCTAGCAACACAATAATTCAGAACCGTGTCCAGTTTCTGCCCGCCTCTGACACTGTATTTAGCCGCTGGCGAATATGGGCAACAACTTTCTGGATGAAGTTGTTACTGTGTGACCAATCTTTCACTGCGTCATGAACAGCGTCTGAGCCGGCCGCTGCGGGCGAGCGGTTCTAGGCGCTTCAGTCAGGAATCGTGCAACCGCTACGGTCGCAGGTTCGAATCCTGCCTCGGGCATGGATGTGTGCGATGTCCTTAGGTTAGTTAGGTTTCAGTGGTTCTAAGTTCTAGGGGACTGATGACCTCAGACGTTAGTCCCATAGTGCTCAGAGCCAATTGAACCATTGAACAGCGTCGGACAGCGCTCGCCTGGTTGTCGGTGCTGGTCTTCTACACCTACCAATTTTCTCCATCATGCCCATAAGTGCTCTTTTGATTTATGTGAGCACCGCTGGGAGGCCAGTCAAACAACTCAACGTCTCCGTTCATTTGAATCTAGTGTTTTACACACTACTCTGTGTGTACAAGAGAACAGTCATGTTGTAAGATTATTCTGCCACCCCAAAATCTCTGACAAACAGATGGAAGCATTACGTTCTCCAGTAATTCAGAGTGCTAACGTGCAGAAAATAGACGGTCCAGTTGCCACAGAACTCGTCAACTACTTGCTGATATCCATCCCCAAACTGTGGCAGCGGTTAAGCCACACCTTTGTCTCTGATGGACATACTTGCTATCGTATCTTGCTCCACTTGGTCGATATCCATGAACTGAAGCGTTTGGTGCAGTGTAAAACACCTTCTCGTCCCCTTCTCGTCCATAAATATAACTTTCTTCCAGTACGAAAGCTGTTTCCTTCTAAACCCCACTGAGAAGTTCCTGTTGATCCGGCTATCGTATTTTAGTCACTTGTGTTACCCCATATATCACACTACAGCAGCCTGTGACAGCACCTAATACAAGTGGTACGATGGTGGAATTGGTGAAGCACAGCGTTTGTACTCGCCTGCTATCAGTTTCGAATCCTGCCGATTTTACAAACTTGAATTCGTTGCAAACAAAAAAATTGTTAATTTATTAGGGGGACATCAATTGTAAAATTCAAAGTACTCGTAGTATTGTAAGGATTTATGTACAGTGCCTGACCAATACAGAACGATATACTTCGATCATTTTGTTATTTTTCCCATGACTACAAATCGTTTAGGTAGGCACGGAAGGCACATACCTCGGTTCTAACCATGGTCTACCTCAAAAATATTCACAGTTTCATTTCAAGCCCTAGCATATCCACACCGAATTACTAGCGATAAGTAAGTCTCATCTTTAATGTGTCTTCGTGTGCTGTTAACTATAACGATAAATGACACTGTTTCCAGTCAAACATGCACACATGTCACTTGTGGTGAGAAAACAATTCGTAGATAGAAACCAGCAGAGGTAGGCACCGGGCTCGACTCCCGCGCAGGTAAAAGAAATTGTATCCTAATTTAAGATTAAAACATCTCGCCAAGGCGGAAAAGTTCAGTATCTAACATTCGATTTTACTTAGTTAAAAACATGATTACGTACTGGGTTCGAGTCCGAGTCACAAAACTTCATATCATGGCACTTTGTTCTAAACACTTTCAATATTTGCTACCTGAAATTATAGTAGGCTAGGCTTTTTTGTGCTAGTTGACTGGGAGATAAAGGTGTTGACAGGATTCCAGGCAGATCACCAAAATTTTCGCGTTCATATTTGCTGACTGATTCTGGTGAACTCTTCGATGTTTCACGACTCTTAATGCCTAGTCCCCAATGACGAACGTTGGTATGATCGAGTCTCGGTCAGGATCGAAAACTTTGGTTAGTTACAACTGCCGTATGTGTTTGGTTCATTCCAGATTCAAAACGTAAGAGATCATCATGTCATTTAGTGTTACAAAATGTGTTCGGTATGATAGTAAATCATCCTGTAGTCCGCCTCCGTAGTGTAGTGGGATCGATTTTCGGCAGGGGACTGGGTGTTGTGTGTCTTTCATTATCATTGAGTCGCAAGTCGCCAAGTGACGTCAACTAAAAATGACTAGAAATACGGCGGCCGAACTCCCCGAATGGGCCCTCCCGGCCAACAATGCCATACGATCATTTCCATTTTCTTCCTGTAGGCACTCTGTGCAGTTTTCCTTCCTTCTCTTCCCTGGTGTACCGGAACCACATATGCTTTCAGCTGTGCATCATATTTCGTCGAGGCCATAGTATCTGTTCATGCGCTGCATTTCTTTTGTCTCTCACTTCTTTCCTCCAAAATTTTATTTCAGTGAGTTTAGATTTCACATTGTTAAATATACCGTCTATCAGTGAAAACAGTTCTTCAAAGAAAACAAAATGCAGTTACAATGAAAACCCCGTAACATTATGAAACATCCACGTACTTCATTAACAGAAGTTGTGTCCATATTTCAAAGATTTATCCAAAATGCTCTCTCACAAATTTTAAAGCACAATAACGCACATGCCGACCTTGACTGTTGACCGACAGTTGAAGAGGGTCGTAATGTGTAATAGGCACACATCTATGCAGACCATCACAAAGGAATTCCAAACTGCATCAGAATCCACAGCATGACAGTTAGGCGGGAGGTGAGGAAACTTAGATTTTATGGTCGTGCGGCTGCTCATAACCCACACATCACGCCAGTAAATGCCAAACGACGCCACGCTTGGTGTAAGGAGCGTAAACACTGGACTATTGAACAGGGGAAAAACGTTGTGAGGAGTGACGAATCACGGTACACAATGTGGTTATCCCATGGCAGGGTGTGGGTATGGCGAATTCCAGGTCCCAGATGGCCGCCGAGTGAGATCACACGTATTTTCTTCGTCCTCTAAAAGAACTTATTTAAGAGGAAATAGTGTCAAATTTAAATTTTCTTTGTTTTGTATGCTTGCTGTAGTGTCCGTTCTTGTCACACAACTGTATATTAGTGTCACAGCAGAGCTTGATCTTGAAAAACTTGTTCTTTAGCTAAAGTCCCTATAATCGCGACATAACCCGAAATTTTACGTGACATGAACACAAAAAGTTCAATCCAAGTTTTCTTGATAACGCAAAATTCGTTTCAAGAAAGTCAGCTACTAGACTAGTTTCATCAGTGTCTGAAGTGTAATTAAACGTTTCTAAATCGCATTTAACAAACACATTTCGTATTGTTTACTAGTTAGATACATGCGATCTAGGCCTAAATTTCCCGAGTTATAAACGTTTAAAAACCTAACCAAACACGCCTGATAACGTAAATTCTCTTAAAGAATAGCAATTACAAATTCATTCTTCTTTCACTGTATCTCTAAATCAGTAAAAAAAAACACAACCACCGCACATAAGACCTTTGTGTCGCTTTTTGTTTACACACAACCAGTCTCGCGTCGTTGACAAATTTATAACATTCTGTAAACTTAATTATTCTTTCGAAACTGATCATGAGTGAGAAATGTGGGAGCTATTATAGAGTAGTGAGTAGAGAGATTTGCAGCTAATCTTGAAGGAAATATTTTCACTGGGAGGATGCAGTGGGGAGAACGTTGGGAAAACAGAAGAGGCTCTCTCCTGGAACTGCAGAGTATGCAGTAGGAACGTTTTGATTGGGGAACAGGAAAGGAAAATCTGTGCCCTTCAGGCACAGTTGGAGGAAGCAAGGAAGGAACTGATAATGATCAAGGGAGATAGGGGGGGAGAAGGGTGGTTGGTAACTGGCAGCTGGTAGGAGGAGAGGAAGAAAGAGAATGCGATCTGACAGTTTTATCATCAACACATCTACCACTGCCAGAGTTAAGTGGAGAAGAGCCCCAAGTAGGACGAGGCGAAGGAAATGTGCAGCACTCTTCAACCGAGGCCAACAAGCCTAGGAATGTAGGAAGTGTTAGGCCCTCAGTTACAGGAACGTTTATGGGCAGCGTACCAGGCCACCAGTATTTTCAAGCCAAATGCAGGGCTAAGTCATATGATACAGGATCTTGGGTCTTTATGTAAAGATTTTACAAAAGAGGACCATGTAGTGATAGTAAGTGGGGCGGGAAACAGTTTGGATAGGGATGGGGCATATGACATAGGTGGTGACCTAGACAAGATACCTTCCCTGACTCATGGCACCAACGAACACTTTGTTGAGCTGTTCTGGTGTCATGATCGACCACGCCTTGATGTAGCTGTGAGGTGAATCAATGTGGGGATCGGATGGGTCTGAGGAGAGCCAACTTTTCTCATGTTCCTCTGGTGCCCATCGGGGCTAGCAAGAGATGGGGTCTCACTTGGCATGGCCTACACCTAAACAGGACTGGGATGGGAAGATTGGTACAGCTGATTCATGAGAGTATAGGAGGTGGATCTCAGCCCGCACTTTGTCAAATATCTGTTGTCATAGGTAGGAAAAGTAGGTCTTTTTTAGCATAAAGCCAGACAACAGGTTCCCCTGCCTAAAGAGGATCTCCAGCACTTTAAATAATACTGAAGATAGATTGTGAACACTTCAAATATCACACATACTAGATATCACAAGGAAAAACAAACCATTGGAAAGAGTAACATGGGGGATTTCACAGATTTAACAATCCTCCATCAAAACATGCAGTCAATAAAAAATAAAATACAACCATTAGAAGTTGAGCTCCAAACTTTAAACTGCACAGTAGTTTGTATTACTGAGCACTGGTGTAGAGACACATAAATCCAAGCCCGCATCTCGTGGTCGTGCGGTAGCGTTCTCGCTTCCCACGCCCGGGTTCCCGGGTTCGATTCCCGGCGGGGTCAGGGATTTTCTCTGCCTCGTGATGGCTGAGTGTTGTGTGATGTCCTCGGTTCGTTAGGTTTAAGTAATTTTAAGTTCTAGGGGACATATGGCCATAGATGTTGAGTCCCATAGTGCTCAGAGCCATTATAACAATTTGAGCCATAAATCCTGCGAGGTGCCGGGGCTAGAAGTGTATTTAACACTAAATTCTTCTAGAATCCACATATGTAAATGATGCTCTAAGCCCCCCCTATTCTAACTCCGACTTTTGCTGTTGCACAAGGATAAAAAAAAATACGCGAACTGACTCTAATCAACCCTGCCAGTGGAGTAGAAGAGAGTTTGGCACCTGCAATAATTTAATTTGATAAATAAGTTAAACAAACGAAGGTATCATTAACATAGTGAGGAATGATAGGGTTGCTCTACCGATTAACAGAATGAAAGTTTTGTCCAAAATAACAATATGATTTATTAAGACTAAACACAAAATAATAAACAAAAACACTTGAAACCTTTACAATACAACAAATTCACTCAAATTGGATACTCAAAGAAACGCTGTGAATGTGAAGTTGTCCCTAAACTAGATTGTGAGGATTATGACGAAGTGGTATGTGGAGCCAATTCCTTGCAACTCAAATCTTAAGAGAAAACACACAGCCAACCCAACATTAATTGCTGCTACTTAAGACAGAACAAAGTTAAAAAAAGACGAACAGGCGCGCTCTGCTGAGCTGTGATTATCACCTAGGAAAATCTCTATCTGCTGGTGCTGCGGACATACATTACCAAACTGTCTTCTTAACTGCAAGAACACGATCTGGCGTACCGCAGGCGATGGCTGGTTGCTTCGACGTCCTCGACCGAAAGGCGAGAGCCGACTACCCAGAGCACCTGTACAATGCCGAACACCGAACATTCCCGCCCCCACCACAGTGGCCGTGGTTAAACGTTCCAATCAGCAACTTGAAAACCGGCGGAAAATTCCACTCCATTGCCGGAGCACTACCATTCCACCAATGGAGATTCTTGGCGCCAATTTCTGCGCTGATATTGCTACGTCACGGAGCTATGCCCTGAGCAAGCCAATCACAGTTACTATTTTGCAGATAGCGCGGGAATTTTCCCGCCACAACTGCCTGGGTACACAAGTCATTCCCACGCCTCTCTGGTAGCCCGCCAGAAAGTGTTTTCGCTAAGATTCTGCGAAGTAACGGAACCTCTAGCCCAGCCGCTACTTCAGACCACTCCGGGCCTGTCTTTTGACAATGTCGGCGTCTGCAAAGCATTCACTCGACTTCCTCACACCCGTCGGCTTAGCAGAGCCCGCCTGTCACCGGACCACCCAGGTGACAAGAGACGCTGCGTGGGAAGTCCGCGTGTGAAGGAATAGCAACTTTTCACCGCATGCAATTAGAGAGGAGAATCGTAAGATAGAAATATGAGAGGGGGCTCAAGCCACCCCTCATTGCCCCTATGCCATTTTTGATTGTAATTGGTGAGCGGTTGGCTTACTTGGGAGCAAGGTAGTGAGTCAATCGCCCAAGAACAATATTGCAAACTGACTCCACATGCCGCACTCTATAAAGAAAATCACTGCAACTGAAAAATGCAGCTCATAGAAGGAGGATTATTTATGATGTAGCCAACTTCACCTTCTTAATATGAAACTCTAACACTCACATCACACACCCATATCCAGGGAGCCCCTTCCAAACACCGATTCACACAGATATTCACTCTCTAAATATGACCCGGGCATGTGAGCCAAATATGGAGCAATTTATTCTTTACAATCAGAGTTGGAGTGCTCCGCAATTAAATGCCCAAGATTTTACAACAATTTGAATCCTGAAACTAACCTGAACTCACTCACACATGATACTATTTAAGTTAACAATCTCTTTGTGAGCTTTCAGAATCTAATTACAACCTCCGATTCATTCTGTCTCCCTGCAGCAAGAATAACCTTTACAAAATGTTCCCTGAACTGATGGTCCATTCACATTGACAGTGGTGGTATCTGCTTCAGTTTATGGGGACTTCAGGCACACTGTTTGCATACACACAACAATAAATACAAAATACAAAAAACATGGTGTGGAGAACAATACGGTAATTTGTAATAAGAATTACAGTGTAAAACACAACCACATACCAGGTATAACATACATTACAAAAACAACACTAGAGAAAGAAATTTAAGAAAGAAAAGAAAGAAAAAAAACAAGGTTCATGGGGCATCAAGTTGTGCGTGCACATTGCACAATGTCACGACTGTGCTGAGAATGAGGCACTAAATCACATTGTTAGAAATATTCGAAGCACTTCACAAATTACACATTACTGACATCACATAGGGCTAAACGTCGGGTGTTGTTGCTACGGCAATAGGGTATGCTGGTGCATCTGCAGTACTCTGTTGAGATTGTACCAAGACTCACGCATATGATGACAGCAATATGGTAGGAAGACACAGTGATAGGCTCTCCTCACGTTGATTAATTGTCTCTGAGGTCAACTTATTGGGATACATCACTAGTCTAGGCCTCTTCTCTCGCTGGACAGTACTTTATGTTTCCCAATATTGCAGTTCGACGAGGGATGATGGCATGTGGAGTGACTCCACAAGTGTGTGAGGTCATCCTTACAGGATCGAACTAGGAGCGACGATTGCTAAAACTGCTCTCTAATAGAGAGGAGAAGTTAGAAATGAGAACATACATTTGTTAGTGTGGCACGATACTGCTTTGTGTATGCAGATCGGCCAATGCAAGTGAGTTGTAAAAACCCAAACAGGTGAGTATATAGCCTCCCTTTCTGTCCTGAGGCACATGGGGCGCAGGTTCTGACACGATATGTGATCTTCTTCGTGTACTCACGACAACGTGGTCTGCCGCAGGGAATCCCTCCAAACGGCTGCCGCGTCCGGAGAGCTAACAGACTGTTGCGTGGGGGTCGCGTGTCAGTGTCAACGGCCAGCCTCGCTTTCGCTTGTGGCCCGGTGAGGATCCCGCGTAATCCCTCAGGTATACGGCCCGGTGACTGTCAGCTTGTAGGACCGGATGTTCTCGCGCCCTTCACGTCAGGTAGCGCGCTGACGCTTTTTTCTTGCAGGTAGCCGATGACCTCTGGCTGGCCTCTGCATTGCCACGATCCCCGTCATCTGCACAATTCTTACAAAAATGTTATGCCTAACTTTTACCCATGACCTTCTATGTTATAATAAATTTACATCACGATACATTGATGGTCTGTCATTTCAGACACTCTAATTTTAATTTTATAGTTATTCATCTGTAGCTATCATAACAAAAATCATGGAAATAATTTATCTTGATATTTGTGTAGAGACCGATCTCACTATTGTACATGGTGTGTGACTCTATATTGGATGAAGAACTAAATGTGCGGGCCCGCACTAATATTATTATTAATTATGTAGATCGACAGTACACATGCTCAAGAGTTAACTACCATTTGCCAACCATCCACATTCTATGTCTTTTAATTCAATTATGTTGTTATGCAGGTCTAAGTTTTACTGTGCTATAAGGAACATGCAACTATGCTACTTTCGCTCGCCTGTCGTCCCTCCATCTCGGGTCTGTGGTTTGGTGACCTGAAAAATAGCATCTCAACAGGCGCGCGCCACACTTGTGGTAGAAAACCCCCACAATAATAATCTAGTTATTGTTAAATCCTACAGTTTAACTTATCCTAGTACATCGTACTTTCCCTTTTATTTATTTATTTATTTTATTTATTTTATTTTTTTTGTTTGTTTACCTTATACAATACTCTTACATAATTCCTGTTACGCTGAGATGTCTCGCTTCTCGCCGCTATTGACGACAGTGATGTGCGCGCCGTACGACATGGCCTCCGAGTTCTCACTACGCCTCACTGAAACTCCAGAGACTGGGTTAGCCATGGCTATACAAGACAGTTAATTTATAGTTGAACTTAATTTTGTCTGTGATGCAGTTTTAGCAATGAAAGCGCACGTTTCCAGAGGCAATGTAATTTGACCAAGCCAAGTCTGGTTCCTGTTGAGGATTCAGTCGCCCACCACACGCCAGCTACACAGTATGTCACGAATATCCTAGTATGAGTCACTGGTTATTCATCTGTGACAGTCGCAAGCAGCATACTAAATCCCCAACCAGCACATTGGCATGGTAGGCTTTATGCCCGCATTTCTACCGTCTGGGGCACCATTGGAGTCAAACGCTCACAGGTTCACCCCGACTTGCAAGACAACGACGCTGGCGCATCACTGCAAAAACTAAACTGGCCATATTCATCCTCGAAATCACGCAATATACCACAATCTTGCAGTGCACGGTTGCGTGCCTGCAAGCATTGGTATGAACGTCTCACGAACTGGTTGTGGCCGCTATAGAGCGTATCACGACTTCTCAGAACGCTTCTACAAGCACGTTCTTGTATGCGCCCGTTTGTGCGACATCTCTTCACTCATCATTATCCCTCAACATGGACACCAGACAGGAAAGGACAAAAACATTGCTCATGAAAAGGTAGTGTCTCCTACTCCATCGACATTGGAAGTCGCGAACACAAGCAGCAGTAAATCCTTATGCGAGACAACGCAGCGTGTTAATACTTTAGCAGTCTTAATCTATTAGTGCAACGATTATTGTTCCCTGAAGAAAGGTTCATATATTTGCCTATTCTACTATGCACACCACTTACACTACTACTATAGCAAGGTTCATGTATTTGCCCATACTACTATGTACACCACTTACACGACTACTTATTCCACGAACTTCTTTGTATGAGAGATGTGGTGGAGTCCTATGGACTAGCGCCAATCCCTTGACAGACTCCCCCTCCTCTGACGTGCATTAGGATTTGCAGGTCTAATTTCAATCTCCTGGTTCTCCTGTGGTCCTTGATTTCGCTCTCTCCAGTTACGGTCGCTTTGCCGTTCGTTATTCCTGCTGTCCCAGATTCCTTGTCTAGATTGATCCTGTTCCCTAACGTTCTCGTTTCCGTGTCTCTGGTTTCCATAATTTTGAATTGCGTAACCTTGATTTCCGTAACCCTGAGTTCCTAACTGACGACCGCGATTATGCGATCTCTTGTCGTCTGCCCTTGCTGGCCCGTGGTATTTATTATTTTGCGCCTTCATCCTGTCCTTTGCGTCTTGTTTATCGAAGACTACTTCGAGTTCGCGCAATAGACTCTTGAATGCTTCTATGTCAGATCCACACTTGCCGACAAGTGTCTGTTGATACCTAACAGGCAGTTTGGAAAAACAAAATTTGATGATTTCTCCCTTGCTATTTGGACTATCTAAAAATTGATTCTTCTTGAGTAAATCATCAAAAAATTTAGTTGCGCTCCTTTGCCCGGACACTTCCAGTTCAGGACAAAATATTATTTCCTCTTTAATCCTGTCTTGCGTTTCCTTTGACCAGTAGATCCCCAGGAACGCATCAACAAATTCCCGATAAGTCTGACACGTGCTGCCACATCCCGCATCTTTTCCGCGGCTTGGCCTTCGATGTTTCCACACATGAATTCTAATTTTGCCAGGGTTGGCCATGATGACGGTAATGAGTTTGTAAACTGCATCACCCAGCTCTTGGGATGCTTCGACCCTCCATTGTCTCTGAACTTCTGGAATTTTAGTATCGACAGGAAGTGATTGTGATCAAAATCCTGTCCGATCCTCGCACGGGTGTTGTCACTCGTTTCCGATACCTGCACGTCTGCTGAGTGTCCTGATCTATCTTGCTGATAGCTGTGATGTGCTACCTCTGTATCACAGTGGCAGTGGCACTCAGAATTCACTCTCCTAAGTGGGCTACAATTATTGGAGCTATTACTAGGTGTTTCTGCGTGTGCATTGTTAGTTCCGCACTCTGTCACTGGGCTAGAGTACGGCGGGCTTTTCCTCGGAAACACAATTCTGTGTACTCCATCATTGGTATCCGAACGCGCAGTGTTCGTGTGCCCGTTTCGCTCTAGTTTCGCTATCCGACTCTCTACTTCTTTCATTCGTTTCGTGATGTTCGTAACCGCAATATTACCTTGGGTTTTTAAGAACGCTAGGGATTTTGAGTGGGCTTGTGTCGCACGTCGCAAGCGACCTACAAGTTGAGAAGTTACTTTTGCGATTTTCATTGCCCCTGTTGCTGCCGTTTGGGCTAGGCCTGCTACTTTTTGTGCTACCATTGACAATTGTTTTGCTTCTCCACATTCTTTCTTTATTGTTAGTAATTCCCCACGAATTTCTCCTATATGCGAAATTATTGCTTCCGTGTCCTTCTTACGCTGTTTCTCATCTTCTTCTTTCATTGATCGTAGGAAGCTCAGTAATGGGTTAATGTCATCTATTTTATCCTCGTCACACATGGGTGATGTAACTCTGGACACCTGGGCTCTAGAGCTCTGACGTGACCGAGCTGGCCCCTGTCTGCTCTCGTTCGTTTGATAATAAACTTCTGCTACCGTCTCGACCAGTGTGCCTGTCTCTGTTTCATCCTCTACTTCACTATCATAATCGCGGCCGCAACGCTGCTCTGAGATCGCGTCCAAGTCACCTTCCTCATCAGTGACTCTGGCGTCCTGTCCTGCTAAAAATGTGCCCATCTCATCTCTGAACCTATTCGCGTCAGTAAACTGCCCCTTATCCATTATGCTATCCTCTTTTGTTTTAGTTTCGCTCGATAATAGTCATGCCTTACTTCTCGTTATCATTCATGAAAAACAAATTTATCTAAAATAAAATTAACGTACTCCATATGTTTTTTACACATAGACATAAAATTTCAACAACGCCTCTCCGACGCTGTAATTATACGCACGATTTGTTGTGGTACAGAAACCGCACACAAACCCGACAAAGTGGGATGTGATACGGACACACCATCAAAGGAACACAAAAACAATGAACAAAGAATATATACACTGAAAACAAAAACTGTAATCATGCGCCGCTTCTTAAAACTAAACGCGGAACTACCAGAAAAACAACTTGGCTACTAATCATAAAAATAGTAGAGAAAAAAAATTTGAATGTTCCTACTATGAATACTGTTTGTTAATCAGTGATTCACAGGAAAGATCCGAGGCTAAGGGTCGCCATTTTATGCGAGGTGCCGGGGCTAGAAGTGTATTTAACACTAAATTCTTCTAGAATCCACATATGTAAATGATGCTCTAAGCCCCCCCCCCCCCTATTCTAACTCCGACTTTTGCTGTTGCACAAGGATAAAAAAAAATACGCGAACTGATTCTAATCAACACTGCCAGTGGAGTAGAAGAGAGTTTGGCACCTGCAATAATTTAATTTGATAAATAAGTTAAATAAACGAAGGTATCATTAACATAGTGAGGAATGATAGGGTTGCTCTACCGATTAACAGAATGAAAGTTTTGTCCAAAATAACAATATGATTTATTAAGACTAAACACAAAATAATAAACAAAAACACTTGAAACCTTTACAATACATCAAATTGACTCGAATTGGATACTCAAACAAACGCTGTGAATGTGAAGTTGTCCCTAAACTAGATTGTGAGGATTATGACGAAGTGGTATGTGGAGCCAATTCCTTGCAACTCAAATCTTAAGAGAAAACACACAGCCAACCCAACATTAATTGCTGCTACTCAAGACAGAACAAAGTTAGAAAAAGACGAACAGGCGCGCTCTGCTGAGCTGTGATTATCACCCAGGAAAATCTCTATCTGCTGGTGCTGCGGACATACATTACCAAACTGTCTTCTTAACTGCAAGAACACGATCTGGCGTACCGCCGGCGATGGCTGGTTGCTTCGACGTCCTCGACCGAAAGGCGAGAGCCAACTACCCAGAGCACCCGTGCAATGCCGAACACTGAACATTCCCGCCCCCACCACAATGGCCGTGGTTAAACGTTCTAATCAGCAACTCGAAAACCGGCGGAAAATTCCACTCCATTGCCGGAGCACCACCATTCCACCAATGGAGATTCTTGGCGCCCATTTCTGCACTGATTTTGCTACGTCACGGAGCTATGCCCTGAGCAAGCCAGTCACAGTTACTATTTTGCAGAAAGCGCGGGAATTTTCCCGCCACAACTGCCTGGGTACACAAGTCATTCCCACGCCTCGCTGGTAGCCCGCCAGAAAGTGTTTTCGCTAAGATTCTGCGAAGTAACGGAACCTCTAGCCCAGCCGCTACTTCAGACCCCTCCGGGCGAGTCTTTTGACAATGTCGGCGTCTGCAAAGCATTCACTCGACTTCCTCACACCCGTCAGCTTAGCAGAGCCCGCCTGTCAACGGACCACCCGGGTGATGAGAGAAGATGTGTGGGAAGTCCGCGTGTGAAGGAATAGCAAATTTTCACCGCATGCAATTAGAGAGGAGAATCGTAAGATAGAAATATGTGAGGGGGCTCATGCCACCTTTCAATCCAACAAAATGTATTATCATTGTATGAAAGGGCAAACTGCTACTGCAGAACCTCTTCAGGTGGTGGGGGATCACGCATTTATAACAGAAAAGGAATCCATTTCAAATCAAGACATGACCACAGTACAGTATGTGAAGACAAACACTTGAAATATCAGCTATTGAATTGAATTGATATCACCAAGAAATTAATCATTTTGTGTGTCTATAGATCTCATAGTGGTAGTGTGGACACTCTTTTCAATAACTTAACAGAAGTTCTAGATAAAGTCTCAAGTACAAAAGTCAACATAATTCTGTGTGGGGACATTAACATAAACACTAATATCATAAATGAATCCAGCAGCACCATTATAAACATCCTTCAAAGTTTTGGCATGTCCCTATTGGTCAATAGTGCAACAATGGTTACTATAATGACTGCATCAGTAATTGACCAAGTGGCCCAAATATGGACAGGGCAAAATATGATGTAGCTACAAAAGATCTCTGACTATCAGACCATCTCTGTCAAATAACAACAGTAAAATCAGGCATCGAATCATTCCCTATACTACAAGCCAACAAACGATATCTACCAGAAATAAAAATAAAAGATTTTTCAAAAGTACTAGAAAAACAAAGCTGGGATGAAGTGCGTAAGGAAACCAATGTGAATATGAAATTCTCTAAATTCCCACACTGTTTAAATTGAACTTCGAAAAGACATTTCCAAAAGTATGCATGTCTGTATCAACATCTCAGAAAAGCAGATGGATAACAGCATGTAAGAAGACCTCCCAAATATTTAAACACCTCAATTCTATGAAAAAGATTTGTAATGATCCACAATTCTAAAATTTCTATCATAGATACAAAAAGATCTACAGGAAGGTGATGATTGCTGCGAAACAGTCATTTAATGACAAAATAACTCTGAGATGTTATAAAAAAGGAAACGGGGAGAGACAAACAAACGCAGAATAACATACTGCTTTGGGAGGGGGAAAAGGTAATAAATGATCAACAACACTTGGCAAACTATGTAAGCGATAATTTTTCAAGTATTGCAGAGAAGTTACAGCAAAAATTCCCCAAAACAAATATAACATCTGTAAATAATGTTGCACTAAATGCAATGATGTTACTTCTAACCACAAAGAAAGCCAATAAAACCATTCAAAAACTAAGATAGACTTGAATGGAGTACCAATGTGTGTACTAAAACAATGCATAGGGATTATAGAAGGCCCCTTAACAAATATAATAAATGAATCCTTAATGTCAGGGACATTTCCAGAGAAGCTAAAACAGCCAAGAGTTGTACCTTTGCTTAATAGAGATGATGCAGAAGACATAGAAAATTATTAGCCCATTTATCTGCTGTGAGCATTCTCGACAAAAAAAAATAGAAACAATTATGAATGACAGATTAATGAATTATCTCAATAAATATAATGTTTTAAGCGAATCACCGTTTTTTATCCGACGTGGCAAAATTATGGAGTCAGACATGGTAGAATTCAAAAAAGTTGTACTTGATGCTCTTGATAAAGATGAGTGTGTCACAGGCATGTTTTTGGATTTTTCTAAAGCGTTTGATACAGTCGACCACAAGATTCTGTTAAGTAAATTAGAAGCATTAGGAATTGATCATACCTAGCAGATAGGGAACTAAGAGTAGAGATAACACATACTTCAAATAGATCTAAACATTTAGCAAAATACGTATCACAACCAAAATACATTAATAAAGGGGTTCCACAAGGTAGCATATGAGGACCAATATTACTCCTGATATACTTCAATGACTTTCCCAGTAGTGTTACTCATCGTTAAAAGATTCTCTTGGCCGATGACAGCAATATTATAGTCACTGAGAAAACAAGAGAACTCCTAGCCAAGGAGGCAAATGAAACTCTCGAGGAAGTTTATGATAGGTCAATAAGCAATAAAGTGACGTTGAACATAAAGAAAACTAATGCCATAAATTTCAGTTTGAAGAGGAAAAATTACAATGTTAAATTAAATGTAGATGCACCTCTGTAGACTCTGTAAGAAATGCTAAATTTCTAGGAATGAATATTGATTGTCAGTTAAAGTGGTATGAACACACAAAGGTACTTGCAAACAGAATATCATCAACATGCTATGCCCTTAGAATACTACCTTCAGTGTGTGTCTTTTAGTTACATATTATTCATATGTACACTCAGTTCTTAGCTATGGCACTCTTTTTTGTGGAACAAACGCACAAAATATGAACACAAATTTAAAACTCCAGAAAAGAGCCCTAAGAATAATAAAGATCTGTTCAAAACACTGGGGATTTTAACTGCTCCATGTGAATACATTTACCAGTCAGTTATACAGATCAAAAATAGCATTTGCAATTACTGCACAAACAACTGTGTCCATGACATGCAACAAGAGATAGACTCAACTTACATTTGCCAAGAAAAAATAAACAAAAAAACTCAAAATAGCTTTTGTACCAAGAAATAAAACTGTACAATAAATTACCAAAAGAGATTAAAGAAATTGCAAATATACACTTATTTACATAGGAAGCTAAAAAGTAGCCATTATGCAATACGTTTACATGTAGAAGGATTACTTCGATGAAACAGAGTAGGGGTTTGATAAAAATGTTGTACAAATAAAAGGCAATAATAATGATTATAAAACACCAAACATTCCTCATAACACCTTCACTTTATGTATTTATCGTTCTTTTTTCCTTTCTAGAAATACTTAACCCCAAGCTATGCATAGCACGGTACAAAAACCTCTTCCTCTCCCTGAGCTCTACTTCTCACACATTATGGAAGGGTTCTGATTCAGTTTTTCAGGATAACAAATGGCCCAGAGATCACCAGTTTGTGTTTGTGTGTGTAGTGAGTGGCGTGTTATGAAACAATGTATGTATAGTGTGTGCAGTGACTGACAGTGAGAAATGAGTGAACGGTGTGGTATTACATTACTTAATAAGTTATTTGTACAGAAAATATTGTATACCAGGAGTAAATCTAATGATAGTGCCTAACTAGAAGTCTGTTAATATATCTGTATACGAATTAGCTTATTTCAATTTTGTCTAAACTTGTAAATACTTTGACATGTCCTATATCCTTGGAAAAAGAGATCTACGGATGAATAATGCTGCTACTACTACTACTACTATGTCATCTGCCAGCGTGTGTAGTGCTAACAGTAAAACTCGAAGGCGGTGGTGTTACGCTGTGGTCGTGTATTCATGGCGGTAACTTCAACCCCTCGTTGTTTAGCGTGGCACTATCACTGCAAAGGCCTACATTAATGTTTTAAGCATTTCCTTGCCGCCCACTGTTGAAGAGCAATTCGAGGATTACGATAGCGTATTTAAACACGATCGAGCACCTGTTCTTAATGCACGGCCTATGGCGGAGTGCCTACACGACAATAACATCCATGTAATGGACTGCCCTGCACAACGACCTAACCTGAATCATATAGAACACCTTTGGAATGTTTTGGAACGCCGACTTCGTGCCAGGACTCACCAACCGACATTGATACCACTCCTCATTAGAGCACTCAGTGAAGAATGGGCTGTCATTCCCCAAGAAACATTCCAGCACCTGGTTGAACCTATGCCTGTGAGTGTGGAAGCTAAGGTTGGGCCAACACCATATTGAATTCCAGCATTACCGATGTAAGTTATTTTCAGCCAGGTGTCCGGATACTTTAGATCACATAGTGTATGTCTGCACGACCAACTTATTTTTTCATTCAAATTATTCAAGACGTCTTCTGCAAAACTTTTCTATGATCTCTGTCGAACTATGACCGCTAAGATCACGAAACCCTGAAAATCTTTCGTAGGTATGTCCTTTGTATACACTGATCACCAGAAAATTATGACCACCTACCTAATAGTCGGTATGTCCACTTCTGGCACAGATAACAACGGCGACATATCGTTGCATGGAAGACGTGAGGTCTTTGTACGTCGCTGGAAGGAGTTGGCATCACATCTGCTCACGCAAGTCACGAAATTCCGGTAAATTCCGGAGAGGATGTTGATGAGCTCTGACGTCACGTTCAATAACATCACAGACGTGTTCGGTCTGGTTCTTATCTGGGGAAATGGGGGCCAGTACATCAATTGGAACTGTAAACTGTGTTCCTCAAACCAATTCATCACAAACCTGGCCTTGTGATGTGTCGCGATACCATGCTGAAAAATGCCACTGCTGTCAGCAAAGGCGATCGTCATGAGGCGGTATATCGGGAATCAGTGTAAGGTACTCCTTGGCCGTCATACCTACGTGAATATTCTGCAGAGCATAATGGAGCCGCCACCAGCTTGCTCGGTCCAGATGTCAAGAAGCTGTAGACCAGGAAGACGACGGATTCACGCCCTCCCATCGGCATTGTGAAGAAGATACCAGGATTCATCAGACCATGAAACTCTCAATCACTGCGCCAACGTCCAGTGCCGATAGTCACTTGCGCGTTTCAGTGGTTGCCGATGTTGTGGTGTTAACATTGTAACATGCATGGGTCGCCGGCTGCGGAGGCCCATTGTTCTGAGTGCTCAGTGCACTTTGTGTTCAGACACATTTTTACTCGGCCCAGCAATAAAGTCTGATGTTAGTTCTCCCACAGATCGCCGCCTGTCCTGTTTTACCAGACTGCCCAGACTACGACATCTGACACCTGTTATGACACGTGGCCGCCCAATCCCACGAAGTTTTGACGTGGTTGCACGTTACTTTCACCACCTGTTGAAGACATTCACCACAGCACTGTTCGGGAACCCGAGAAGTCGTGCAGTTTCCAACATGATCGTGCTGAGCCTCTGGACCATCACTGTCTGCCCTTGGTCAAACTCAGATAGATCGCGCCTTCTCCATTCTACACAGGGATAGCAAGTTCACTGATACTAGATGCACCGTGCCTGTGTCTGACCATCTGTCATTCCTGGCCAGGTGCCGTTCCTATCTTCTGGTCGGGTTTATATCGATAGTAGGTCGGTGGCTATAATATTCTGGTTGGTCACTATGTGTATGTGAATACAGCTAACAGTCGTGAAAGATTCGTGGCATCCTATGTTTCATCAGGTAAAATAACAACAGATGTCACTTCCTTGAACTGAGTCATTATTTTGGGAGAGCCAAGCGCACGTGCGCTTTAAACCATTTTGAACGAGAGGAATGAAAATGGTTCAAATGGCTCTGAGAACTATGGGACTCAACTTCTGAGGTCATTAGTCCCCTATAACTTAGAACTAGATAACCTAACTAACCTAAGGACATCACACTCATCCATACCCGAGGTAGGATTCGAACCTGCGACCGTAGCGGTCTCGCGGTTCCAGACTGCAGCGCCTAGAACCGCACGGCCATTTCGGCCGGCGAACGAGAGGAGGTAATCCGGTGAACACAGAGCTGTAGACAAGTAGGTTCTGAGTTTGCCGTCAAACTCAGTCAAAAGATGAATTCACATATCTGCCTCGATTGCTGTAGTCACAGTTTTCCCTGTGTCCTCTAAATGATAATACTTGTTGTCCTACAAAGCAGGAGCTGCTTTCAATCTTCAAGTATTTCCCGGTACTGTTTCACTGTGCCTTAACGTGCTTACAAGTTTCTGTTCAGCTAAGTGCAAATCAGTCCTGCTTTTACCAAATGCTCCCTGGGTTATTATTGCATGGATATGGTATCCAGATTTTCCATGTTTTGAAACTACAGTATGCCTGTTATTAAGGTTTGAATGAAAACTATGTTTACTTTTTCAGGGAGATTTGTCCTTTCCGAGCAACTAACTTGGCCAGCATATGAGTTTACACAATATTTCACTAGCGAATAATCAAATTGTTTGTTGAAAATGCGACAATTAAACGTTCGTATAAAATTTATGGATTTTTTCTCTGTCCTTAAGTTGCTCACACAAGGACGAAACGACCATTATTAGGAAGTATTATGTTTTCACTGAAAAGCTGTAAATGGAACGATTTATTAAAAATACTTACTATAACATTAGTATTTCAATCACCTATTTTATTGTTGAGACACATTAGAAACCATGCATTCATTCGTCACTGAGCTCAGCAGTGCCCACTGAATCCAGGGTTGCAGAACACAAAATATGCCGAAAGCTGTCTTCATATTTCATGCAGCTGCCCTAGTTTCACGAGAGCTTGGTGTGACACCATATACTGCCAAATGGGAGTCGAGACAATCAAAGCACCTTCCATTATACGTTTCAATAACTATTATCATTAAGCACTTACGCAGATCCGTTATCTGCTGTGCAACAGTGAAACTAGCAGTCGGTCCAAAGGAAAGAAGGTATGGGCTGTGAAACAGGTATTACGCAGTATTATGATTTAATTATTATGAGTGGGCTTACGAAGAATATTTGCGACTTGACACCTCGTACATTTAACAGAGCACGCCATGCATGCGTTGCACTTTTGGAGAACACGCCCATGAGTTCCACTGAGTTAAGTTTTGCTTCCGTATTCTGAAATAACGTCATGTATTAAAATTATAATTGTGATTTAAAGAGCCGTATGAGGAAAGGCATTCTCAAGCTTATGCTTGGATTCAAGAATAACATTGAAATAACGCAGCAACTGTAAAAGATAATTTGTGTTTTATTCACTTAAAAAACACAACATGGACCAAAGAATTTGAAAGGTTTGGCAAATGAATAACGGCTCTTGAATATTGAAGATATCGAGCAGTGCGTAGAGGTCGATGCTTTTATATAACGCCTTATCTAAATTAATTTTTTGTCTTGCGAACATACGATGATTCGATAATACGCAACATGCTTATTTTTATAACTATTGTCGGTGGAATATTATGGAAGGTAGATTATACACGGCATATACACAGTCTGAAAAAAAAGTGAAGAAAGTAGAAGAGAAAGAGCAACGAAATGAAAAGCTATAAGGGCATGTGATGGCTCTTCAGTGATTACAAAACTGAGTAGATTTTACTCATATTTGGCACCATGAAACCACTCATCAGCATGACATTGCACTCTTTCTGTTCTGGAAGCATGCACTGATGTAATAGGGAAGGGAGTCATAAAGCCGCTACATTCTGTAGTGAGGCAATCTGGCTCATATCTTTTGTAAGTGAACCTTGATGTCCTGGCTACCGGAAAAGGTATAGAGTTGAAGTCCCAGCTGGTAAGCGCAATGTTCTGTAGGAGACAGGTCAGGGGACCTTGCTGGCAACGGGACCACCTCAACATTACGCAAACTGTTTGTAGACGCACGTGCCCCAGTCCTGAGAAAAATAGCACCACCATACTTTCACACATGAGGTAACACATGAGGACGCAGGATGTCCGTGACGTACATCGGTGTCGTCATTCCCACAGTCACCACCATCACTGACCTGATGTGATCCTCGATGGCTCTCCACACAATGAGGCTAGGGACAACACTACTATTCTCACCCTGAACATCAGAAGAATGGTACTTCCTCCAAGTCGCCTCCATTCGGCACGACCATTGTAATACGGGGTAATGCAGAGCTGTGATCCGTTGCTGAATACAATACGAGCCTTTTGTCAGTAGTTAATGCTCTCGTCGACGGAGACACTTCAGGCTCACCGTTTGTTCTGCGCTCTTAACGGTAGGCAGTGAATGGGACGGAAATTCTCTACTGTGTCTGCTGCTAGTCGCCGACCAGTGCTACATGATGACACAGAAGGTTGGTGGGAGACCATTCCTTGTTCTCGGATGGCAAACGAAGATGTGAAGGGACTGCAATGTGTTTGGGCAAAGTACGAAGATCCACCCTTGAAGTGGTCAGACATGGTCGACCAGAGACTTGACAACGTGTATGCCTGCCCTCACTTTCCCGTGCAGTTCATCATCAGGCCACTATCACATCTGAACAAATCTGGATATTGCAAGGATCGACCTGTTGGCCAAAAGGAGACACACAATGAGGCAACTTTCAATCTGCTTCAGATGCTGTTAACGCTGACTCAGACGAGTACAAGAGATCTCCGTTTTCTTCACGGTGATAGCTGAACATTTGACATTTCTTCACGCCCCTTATATACCGTAGCAGGAATGGAAAACAACACAACACGAACAACACTAATGCACTCTGGTCCTTCCTGTCGCAGAGGGTTACAGTTCCAATAATTTATATGCCCGATAGCGGTGTGCACGCGTACAAAGCTACGTTGACATCCAACCATGTCCTCTTGGTGCTTCACTGTTTTTGTCAGGCAGTGTAATATACTTTTTTCCACTGTGTTGCTCAAAAGTGACGAACTGATTAAATAAAGAAGGGAATCACTAAATAAGTTTCATCAGAGATTAATTAACTTCTCTGCACAGCAAAAAACCTGCGGTTTTCCATTTGTTTGTATTTGCTCCAGTATTCGTTAAAAATGCTTCATTGCAAGCTTACAACGTTTTACACCCATCAGACATATTTATGCCACAGTTTCTTGTTTCCTCCAAAATTTTTGACGCTGTGCAGCCTTTCTTCCGCTTTTTACTCAGTAGCCTATGCATCACATTTTCAAAATCGTTCTACATTCTTCTCTAGGGCATCGGCCCGCAGGATCAAATTTCAAAAATTGTCTGTTACCCACATTTGCAACTTCAAAGGATTTTATCACATAGCTTTGTTTAACATGGTAATTACCTGTTCTAATGTTTTTCTCCACAGTTGGCAGTCTATGGTGATACTCCTGTAAACTACCCTCTACACTCCAAACATCACTACTCACCTTATGTACGTTAATTTCTACATCATTCACGTTAACAGATAGCTTCCCCTCAAAACGCACTCACTTCGTATTCTCGTTTCTTATTTTACCGTTAGAACTTTATATTTGACTTTGCACAGCGTGTATATAAACTATCAACTTTTTGTTGCCTTTTATTTATGTAACTACTTATTTGCCAGATCTCTGTCTTTCATTAGTTACCCTTTGAATCATCATTGTTAATTCTTGCTTACATCTTCTCCTGACCTCACTCATCATTAAAAAATTTGTTATTAATGTTTATTACTAAACTTATGGAAATATTTTTCCATAGTTGCTTTAAATCAGGAGGCTGATATCCCATCTTTTCATTATCATCAAATCTGAAATTGTGTGAAACATTATCAGAATTCCTAGACATGAATTTTACTCTCTGCTTAACATTATTAAACATTTGCGTCACTCCATTCAGATGTTCTACTGTCTTTGAAGGAAACGGCGCACGTTTAACGCAGGTTTTCCTGTTCATTTACCGTCCCATAAGTAGCTGACGTTCAATCCAAATTCGTAAACTGGTTCAGTTCAGTCACATTAAAATACAAACTACCAGGCGTATTTTCAGTTACAGCAAAATTTTGTCCTAATCAGACTACGAAACTGTATCTCCCAATGATGCAGAATTACTTTCTAATCCCCCGCCCCCCCCCCCCCCCACCCCCAACGCCTTTGATCTAGGATGATAATGTAACTGTATAACTAACTCCGTCCTAACGGGCATCGTAAGGTCGAATGAAACCGATCGACCGCTGTGTCATCCTCAGTCGATAGGCGTCAGTTGATGCGGATATGGAGCGGCTTGTGGACAGCACACCCCTCTTCCGGCCGTTGACAGTTTTCGTGACCAGAGCCGCTACTTCACAATCAAGTGCCTCCTTGACTGGCTGCGGCAAGGCCTTTGGCTAGTGAAACTCTCACTATTACATAATTAACATTTCATTGCATACTGATAGTTTTCCTAATCCTAGCGAGCACCAGATGAAATAGAATACACTTATCGTTGATCTCCTGCCTCAGACACAATGTAAAGCCTTAGCGGACTGTTATCGTTGCAGAATACAGTCGCCTCCCTTGTTAATTAGGAATGCAAGGCCAGAGTTTGTCAAACCAGCTGCTTGCCACTGCTCCATCTCTCCTGTCCCACCACGTCAGTCCAAATAAAATCTCATCACATCTCACATCATTCTCGGTTAATAATTTGCATTTCTTACTCCTAACTTCTTCCCTTTTAGCCGTGTTATTCCGTTCGAATTTTTTTTTAAATTTCCGAATTTTTATTTCCATCCCGAACAATGCGCCATATGCTACGGTCCGATGGAGTTACTTACCATTGCTCACGTACCTAAGTACACTCCACAATTCCGCTACCTGATGTAGGGCGAAACATAATATGCCTCAACCAAATAAAGCTACTGAAAACAGACTAGCTTGCATGCATCCCTAAACTGCGTTCAATTAACTTTTAATCAACTGAAAGTTCTTTTTACATGTCAAGTCTACGTCCAATAAATAAATCATATGGGTACATTAAAAAGCAACTTTTGCTGTCTTTTTAAATCGAAACTAAGTCAACTGTTACCAAGTATGTATTAAAATCACAAATATGCATTTATGACTCCCAGTTTATGAAGATATTGTTCATCTACTCCTAAACTCGTCTGTTCATCATACAAAATACTATGTCAGTACAGATACTCATCCAACAAACTTCCCGTAAAAAGTCACGATGAAGTCAGTTTACTAATAGTCAGATGTTCGTACGTTATTCACGGATTCGTCATGCACAGCAAAGTATTATTCAATCCCTTAATTTTAATATCAAGCCAGTTTCTCTAAAAAAAGTCTGCATAATATGAGGGGCAGTTGTACAGTACGTAGCAAGAGAGGTAATTCTCTCTGCAACTAATGCAGTTCTCAGTAAAGTAATGTATACCGGATAGTAATGATCATGATTACTTTATAGTGTCCGTTATCACACTGATAATCACCTAATGCATTGTACGAGCGTTGTCAGAATCATAGTAAACACACACTTAACCTGGACCTATTCGTCCGACTAACAGTTTGTCCTTAATGTTGTACAAATACGGCCGACAGATAAACCTCATCCACTGCAGCCGAGTAACATACGACACAGGACTGGAAGCTAGTTAGTCTTGATCCAACGGAACTGCTTGAGTGTAAAAGGGATGATGATTTGTACTTACTACAAAATTCATACCTCACGAGGCCTAGAAATCAGCTACCTGAAGAACTGAAGACGGATGCGGGAAATTTTTTCAACTGCTGCGGGGTGAACGTGGAAACATTTCAGCGTATCCTTGTAGCTATTCAGCACGCAACTACAAAACAGTCGTATTTCAGGGATATTACATTGGGGTGACAAAATTTATGAGATGGCGATACGCGTATATACATATGGCGGTAGTATTGCTTACACATGAAATACAAGGGCAGTGCACTGCCGGAACAGTCGTTTGTACTTGGGTGAATCATGTAAAAAGGTTTCTGGTTATGGCCGCACGACGCGAACAAACAGAGCTCGAACGCGGAATGGTAGTTGGAGCTAGACGCATAGGACTTTCCGTTTCGGAAATCGTTAGGGAATTCAATACTCCCAAATCCACAGATTTAAGAATATGCCAAGAATACCTGGTTTCAGGCATTACTTCCTACCATGGACAACGCAGTGGCCGACGGCCTTCACTTTACGACCGAGAGCAGTGGCGTTTGCGTAATATTGTCAGTGCTAACAGACAACCAACACTGCTTAAAATAATGGAAGAAATCAATGTGCGACGTGCTACGAACGTTTCCGTTAGGGCAGTGTGGAGAACTTAGGCGTTAATGGGTTATGGCAGCAGACAAGTGATGCGAGTGCCCTTGCTAATAGCACGAATTCACCTGCAGCGCCCCTTATAAGCTGGCGACCACACCAGTTCGGCACTAGACCACTGAAAAACCGTGTTCTGGTCCGGTTAGTCACGATTTTAGTTTGTAAGAGCTGTTGATAGGGTTGTGGAGCAGACCTCACTAAACCACGGAACCAACATGTCAACAAGGCACTGTGCAGACTGGTGCGAGCTCCATAATGGTGTGGGTAGTGTTAACATGATATGGATTGGGTTTTTTGAGCCAACTGAATCGATCATTTTCAGGAAATGGTTAATTTCGGCTATTTAGTGACCACTTGCAGCCATTCATTGAGATCATGTTCGCATTCAACGATGGAATTTTTATGCATGACATTGCAACATGTCACTGGGACAAATGTGTTCGTGATTGGTTTGAAACCCAATTCAGTTTCTCCTTCTCTATTAGAAGAAATGCGTCGTCTTAAGTACCCGGCGTTTGTTGCAGACATTTCGCGCCCTCAGGGGCTCAGCATTCGTCCGCTAGGTACGGGCTTGGCGACTCCGGGGTTCCTGAACTAGGAACTAGTAAACGCTGCTAGTCCTCCATCACAGTAAGCTCTTGGCGTGCTTCAGCAACCACTTTACGACATGGAGGTAGAACTTTGTGTGCCACAGAGGATGTGTCGCGAGGATGGTAGGGACCTCCATAAAAAAAAAAAAAACCTCTCAGTCTTATGGTCTGCTTGGTTGTTGAGGTGGAACAGTCGTTAGTGGAAACCTCTTGGAAGCCTGCTGCACCTAAGTTGTATCAATCTTACCTAGGCACGCACGGCTCCGTCTAGGTCTACCTTTATGTCTATAGCTGCTCGTGGGAATGCGATAGCACCCTCGAAATTTTCTCCTCCTCCTCGCAGCGAACTGAGTAGGCCGCTGTTAGGTACCAGCAAACAAACAAGCGGGCTCGGCTCGTGTGGCCAGTCCTCCTGAATGTGCAATTGAGACTGGGCTCCATACAACCCTAAACTTTAGCAAAGCTGTTGTGACACGCAGGGATTTGGTAGACATTCTGAAAGACATGTTTAAAGATGAGTGGGATTAATAGGGCATTGTTGACTTTCAAAATACAACTAAAATGTTGGATGGTGATCAAGTTAATTCAGACTTTATTCTTACTTTTAACAGCATGAAACTTGCAGAACACGTCAAGGCAAGTTTCCTTCGCCGAATCGTGGATCCTTATGGTCCACAACCTAATGGGCTGTTTCAGTTTCCAGCGGTGTTAGCATACTAATTTTGGGTGTGTGGCAGAAACCATTTTTGGCCATTGTGGTAATGCCGCTCACAACGCTGTCGATTATTCATCTCCTTTGAAGCGTGTGATTGCTCTGGGAATCAGATTGTTAGGAGTAGAGACTTCAGCGCATGCCTTGAAGATTGGATAATACAAGGGCTTAAGTCTATGAAGCGGATTCCATAAGGTGAGGCCACATAGATGTATAAAACCATGCTGCCCCCTGCATTGGCTATCTCCTTTGCTTCTGTTCTCAAACAGCCAGTGAAAAAGACCGATCTTTATACACAAATGGCTTTGCGATGACTTAAGCGCCTGCCAAGAACTTCGTAAGCTTTCGTTCAACACCGGCGAAGGCTCGACATATTGCCAAGAAGAGGAAGAAAAGATCACGCAAAGCGTTCCTGGACTTTATCAACAGTTCGACTAGTTCAGCTGTAGTATGGGAAGACATCAGGAGGATTTGAGGTAAATTCGGAGTCCTACAACTGCCCATTCCCCATGTACGAGTTGGATTGGGCACTGTCTGCAGCTCGTGATACTGCATCCGGTCACGATCGAATGAGATACAGCATGCTGCGGAACTTGCAACCAGAGTCGGTGGAAGTCTGCATACGGTGATTTAA
Organism: Schistocerca serialis cubense; assembly: GCF_023864345.2. Lineage (NCBI taxonomy): Eukaryota > Metazoa > Arthropoda > Insecta > Orthoptera > Acrididae > Schistocerca > Schistocerca serialis. The sequence goes on along the minus strand of NC_064640.1, from coordinate 756,753,525 downwards.
TTCGATATGGCCGACCGGTCACTTTCACAACTCCTGGAAGAAGGCAATAGGGTATTTGAGGGTTTTATGGAGATTGTCTGAAATGATTACTTGTTTAAGTTTATGTACCTAACATGATTTTTATCCTCTTGAATTTCAGTATTCTGCTATAAAAACGAAAATTAAATTCAAATAATTTGAAAGTCCGCTAAAATGTTCCACGCAAGTCATGTGATCACTGTGACGTCACTGACTAGCTGTCTCACCTTACTGTCATTACACCAATTCACAGTGCTGTCTTGCTCTGCAATTTACGGTTACGAAAATGAGTTACAAATGGTGTGTAGTAGCACACTGAAGTAATACATCGATAAAAAGTCCTGAAAGGTTGTTTTTAAGTATTCCTGAGAATGAAAAGATGCGTGAAATATGGTTACACTGTACCGGGAAATTGCCACAAAATCGACGCACAAGTTCACTAACATAATTAAAAATGTGTTGCACTGTGACATTAATATTAACTTTAGCCCGAGATATGTTCTCCCACTTTTAGAACAAAGGCTAGAGTCATTCAATGAAATTAAACTCATATTGAAAATTGTCGTTTTATCCATCTACTGTTCTCTTACTCGGTAGCTCAGTTATCAGAACGGTGGACCGTCGAATTTTATAAGATGATGTCCATAGATCGCTAGTTCGAATCAAACCCGCAAGAACCTTTTAACTTATTTGTTAAACGACGCGACAGTCCTCTCATCTTGATACCAAATCAAAATTACAGACCTTCACCACACTGATCTGGAACCGAATATTATTTTTATTCTTGCTGTTTACATGCGCTTACATTTCCAACCGTTGTTTACGCACATCACGTTCAAAAAGTTATTTTCTATTTAATGTGACCAGACACATTCTGCTTCATTAAAAACAATGTTTTTATCCATGTACTGTCGAGCTAGGATCATTATTGTTTAAACATTTGTAGTTTCATCTTCTTACATAAAGATAAAGTAAGTCTACTTCAGACGCTAACGTTAGTTTACACTCACAAATATCATAGCCCTTACGTTCGTGTTACCTGCATGTTGTACACGCTTAATATCTCTCCGTGTAACCACATCGTCATACACCACGTTGTACTGTGGGCGTATGGTGATATGTTCACAACTATCAATGCTTTCCAAAAAAGTGAATTGTTTGTTGGCAAAGTAAATGCATTTATCCTCTCTTGCCCATTTCTCAGATAAACCAGGGCAAATCACCACGGCACTCCCCTCGGATTTTGTGGCAAGGTAGCGCAGTAGATATCCCGTTAAAAACTGAACACAGATCAAGCGTGAAAACAGGAAGAAAGTGTACTGAACTGTGGACAAAAAAAAGCAAAATAAAAGCAGTAAACGGTCAAGCTTAACAAGTGCAATACTGAGCGAAAGTGTACAGATGCGACGTCGTGGTTGAGTGGTTACGGTTTTGGACTGTTTATATTTTTTTTCCACAACATTGTGAACTGTCCGTCCGGTCATTGAGATGTTTGTTCTCTTTCTGTAGTCCTGGCAGTTGTCGTACTGTACACTGGTTATAGAACATGAGTCATGTGGTAAGGATACGTTACCGTCACAAGTAAACGTGATGAATTGTGAGAATAGGCGAGATATCACATAGACGTCTCACAGAAATGAAAACAACAAATGAACGGGTGTGAACTATATTACTACAAAGGAATTCAAGTGTCATAAATTCCAAAACGGGACGCAACTTCAGAAATATCAAAACTTTATGTTTTGCCGAAAAACAGAGAAACTGTGTGATTGTGAAACAGTGGCGTTCCTTTGTTGCAGTTTATGTGATAAACTATTATGTATTCATCATTTCCCTGGGAGTAATCTCATCTATACGAACACCGAAATCGGGCAAGGAGGCATATCTCACTCACTTACCAGGCGAACAAACCAGGTGTGTCGGTAAGAGATTCTTATCACATGACACACGTACTACCAGATGCTACCCTATATGACACTTCTCGTCCTTCGACAGTTCACTGTTTCTATTTTGCATTTTTCTCACAGTTCCATACAAATTCTTCCTGTTTTCATGTTTAGTAAGTGTTCAGCTTTTGGCGGGCTATCCACTGGGTCCTCCTACCACTAAATCCGATAGGGGTGCGATGGGGAGTTTCTCTTGTAAGACTAACGAGAAACAATATGAAATATATCCTACAATGGAAAAAACTGCTGCAATCCGTACTTGCTAACGCTATTTTCGTAATTCGTGTAAAACTTCAACAATATATGGCCCTCCAGGATTCGAACACATCACCTCATTTCATGCAGTCGGATGGGCTGACCGTTACTCTACTGAGCACCTGTTGGATGATTCAACTCTTCTGAGTGCCTTCTACAGAGGAAATCATCAGTAAGTTTTTCCAAGAATAAATTTATTGTGTTTTGGCTCGGAGCTCATAGCTGGTAATCGACGACGTAGTTATAATAGACGGACTCATTTACCAACGTTCAATAGTTCCTTGGTTTTGAGCGAGTTTAATCATGTTGGACGGAGCACGGAAAAGAATGTCTGTTGTTGCACATACCATCACTCTAAATCGGTGCACCATAAATCCATCAACGTTCGCAAAGCATGCACTCTCAGCGTTCACAAAATTCCTTTCTATTGTTACTTAAAAGTTGTAACTGCGTTTTCCATCACTAAACAGCTAAACTGTTTGCGGATAAAGTACTTAATAATCTCGTAACTTCGGCTAACGCTCCTGTAACACACATATAGCTTCGGCTTACTCCTAGTCTACGACGTCACCAGAGCATCAGCCAATAACAGAGCATTTCCGATCACGTGACCAGATATCGATATTCAATGACTTTTAAGCTTTAATTACATAAAATGACAGATATATTGTGAGGATATTGACCGTAGATGCTACATAAATATTATAATCAATCGGAATAACAACAGTCCGAAATTTATTTTCAACATAGAAAAGTAGCTGATTATGATACCTCTCCTCAAACCAGAAAAGAACTGAACGTGTCCCAGTTGTTACCCCGGCGTCGCCTTAATGATCTGTGTAGGAAATTCCTTGTAGCGAATGATTAACCATCGTCTGGTATGGATGTTAGAGACGAGGCAGCTCCTAAGACGCTCTCAGTCTGGGTTCGGATGTCGATGCAGTGACAACAATCTGTTCCTGCTATAGATGGGTATCTACTAAGTTTTATTACGTCAACAGGTATGTTCTTCGATTTCACTAAGATGTACGACACTTCTTAGAGACACATTATTCTAGGGCAGATCACCGATGGGGCTTCCATGGCCATTTCCCCACCTTCAATCGGTCCGTTTTATCAAAGTGCTTTTTCCGGTACCGATTTGATAAGGTGCTCTCTAAAAGTTTCAAGCACAAGAATGGTGTTCCTCACGGCAGTGTTTTAATTACTACCCTCTATGCCACACCCATAAACAATATCATGTCAACAGTAAGGAGTCCCATACAACGTTCCGTAGTTGTGGGCGGTTTTACACGCTTCTGTTCCTCCCACAGTACTGCAACAACAAATCATCAGTTGCAAGTTACAGTGAGGAGTCTGGAGGATTAGGCTGCGAAGGCTGGATTTACATTTTTTACAGAGAAGTTGCAACGGTACTTTCGCATTCTCGTCAATACGGTATCAGAACGTTTAAGTTCAACCACTGCAAAGACGGAAGATCCGCGATTCGGAATGTCAGAACTGTGTAGTAAGAAGCGGCAGGAACACCACCACAAAATTACGCAGCACTAACACTCCAAACCATCGACTCTCGGAGAGAGATTTTAACCGTGTTCAACCTAATGGTAAAGTATCGAACTATTTTTGTCGGAATCATACTGTTTGTAGGAAAAGCAGTGAGAATAATTACTTTCGTAAACCTTTAGTCGACACAGCCTGTTATAACAATAAACTGTTTCGCTTAATAAAACGGCCGCCAACCCAAATCGGGTACAGTGTCTACACAAAAAGATGAAGTCAGTTTTCGACACTGAATAAATAACTACTTTCACTTACTACGTAATTTAAACACAATCACATAATTTCCATTTACTACGGTCACTTGGCAGTAGGTACTATGAATCCCACTTTCTGTTACTCATGGAATTTATCAATATACTACAGTAATTATTTACAGAAGACGACACATATGTTTGAACAAGTATACAAATAAATATTAAACTTATAGCTATCATTCATATGACCAAAACTATTATTTAACACGACTAAATTTCATTTGTTTAGAACTGTTACTTGTTAATATTTTACTAACACCAATATTTGTCTGGTTTTCTTTGACATGGAGAAGCAACACAAACAATTACTGTTAAGATTGTTGCAGTTAAACAATTATGTTACTTTACTTTCAGTAATTCTATTGAAAACCTATCCTCATGGCCACGCAAAGCGGTGGCCCTTAAACTGATATGTGCAAACATTATTATTTAATAATGATTTTCAGAATTTACTACCAAAACCGTACTATGGCCAGTAATTTACTATTATTCAAGCTTCAATAAACATCAGAATACTCAGAATAGATTCGTTGAGGTAAGGACCCTACCGAGGTAAATGAAATAGGAAAATGACGGTTAAACACAAAAGTACATTCAACACTTATATTCCACTGATTGAAGATGGATGGTTCATACTGTGATACACTTCTAAAGAAAGTACTTTGCCTCTTACTGATGTCGAAGGTGGCATGAGGCAGTGCTGCGTAGTAACATTGCACAGGTATGGCTCTTGATGTACATAGCTCTGTCTTCCTCTTGGTGGCGACGATAATATTGCAAATTTCTGAGCTATTAATTTATTGCCGTACTGCGCCAATCATGTAGAACACGTCCGAGGCCAAAACCCAGCCTTGCAGGTAAATTCGGGGCCTCTAGTACTTGACCAACGTAGTGCGTGTTCACCACTTGCAGGGCAGCTATCGACTGTGTTAACAACTTGCGCGCCAATTCTCAGTCGCGCGCCCCACCATCTTTTTCATCCCACCACAGATCGGAGTTCCGTTCTACCTATGATCCCTACACGTTTTCAATTTACACTTCTGCTTACAAAAACCCTAAATATCAACCATCTACAGTTGCATGACAGCATATACATACAAAATTGACATAATTAATTACAGTTGTACTTGAAATATTACATAATTATTTACAAAATATATTTTAATACATTTATTCCGCCTACGTGAAAGAGGGTATTTTATACAGATAAACTACACTTAACAAAAGCTTATAGTATTTGCTTAATTTTTCAAAATTATTACGCAACAAAAAATTTTAAAATATAGAGATTAATGGCAGTATTATATTTACAATAACAATACATATGCCCCTGTTTTGGAAATGATTTCTGTCAAGACAATCTTAGCAAAACATCCAAATGCTATTGACTATAAAGGGGCCACTTCCTTAAAACTTACTACATTTTATACATAAATATCTCAAACCAATAGTGGACAAAATTATTTTTCTTCAGTTGCAATAAACGGTTTTTTACACATTATTAATTCTGGTGTTCAACAGTAATGTTACAGAAAAATAATATTTACATGTGTACCAAGAAATCCTAAACCTGTACAAATTATTATACATACTTTCAAACACAACAACTGCAAATGAAGTTTCATAACATAGCTTTACCATTAAATACACAAATGTTTACCTACAGCAACTTATCAGGTAACCATTTTCTAAGAAATTTACTAACCTGCTGTTTTTCTCGTAACTTTCAGTTGTATGCCAGATATTTATGTATACCTTAGTTTCAACTATATTTCGGTAACCTTATTTTATTTCATAAGAAAATTCGGCTGCAACATGAAAAAATTAAAGCAGTTTATTTACTATTCTCTTCATCTACAAATAACTACTTTAGATAATTTTCAACTTTATGCTGCACAGTGCAGTCCTTTTCAATTGCACATACTTAAGAAAAGCCAAACAATTTACTTGCAAATCCAGTTACATTATACTGCGCAGTGCATTCCACTTCCCATTACTAAGACATTTGGTATCACCTTTTTCCCCGCTTTGTGCAGTCCATGGGCTACAACACCATATCCATATTACTGCATTTAGTTACTTTGCTGTCTCTGGCAATCTTTGACAGTCCATCCCTATTTTACAATTCTGTACTGTTTGTTTCATGTCATTAGGTCCAATTAGTAATGACCAATTCGTTAGATATTTAGCATTCAACCTGAAACTAATATACCAGTATTAGAAATTTTGACGTAATTAATTCTCTACACCAGTATTTACAAAATCTAGATATCATATACTAGTCAAAGTAAGGCTTACAGTCACATTAGGTTCTAGTCACATAGGGCTTCAGATCAACAACGTTTCTTAACCCTAATTGTCTCTTAGTTTCTGGGTGCACCAGATAATAATCATTGTTGTGGTCAACATTTTCCCCCAGAAAGGGAAAGTGGTAAATGAACTTGTATTTAGCAACCTCATGATTAATTTCGCTGGATTTCTAATGAGTTTTAGCCAAATTTCACAAATTTAGCTTTTGCATTGTGGCTTTTGTTTTTGGCGTCCGCTTTCTTCCTCATTCTTTCTCTCACTAACTCTTCCTTTTCTTCGGTACTTAATTCATTACCGGGATGGTATTCTAACATCTCTTCTACCACACTCCTGCTCTTTTTACCTAATAAGATTTCCTCCAGTGAGAACCCTGTAGATTCGTGTGACAAAGAGTTGATTATCGCCTCAAAGTTGGACACAAACTTGCCCCAGGCTCTATGATTGTGGGGGCAATACGTCCTACATAAACGTCCTAATTCTTTGTTACAACGTCCAACTGGGTTGCTGGCTGGATGGTACGCTGAAATATGAATTACTTGTACACCTAAACGTTCCATTTCTTCTTTCCAGATCTTTGAGATAAACTTGGGTCCATTATCTGACATTACACATTTAGGTTTTCCGATTTTGTCTAAATATTCAAACATTCTGTGAAAAACGGCTTTTGCACTAGCTTTCTTCAAAGGATGCAACTTCACGTGCTTTGAAAATACTTCCAGCACTATTAGTTTACAGGTGTAGTTTCCGGATGTCTTTGGGAGGGCTCCGTACAAGTCAACATAAAGGAATTCTAAGGTATCCTGCGGAATAATGATTTGTATTGGCCCTCTGCTTATTAGATTGGGAACTTTGGCTTTCTGACAAACATCACAAGATCTCAACCTGTCTGCTACCTTTTTAGCTGCTCGGTTTTAAATTACTACTATATCGGACAATTTTTCCACACATATCTTACTTCCACAGTGACCTAACGCTAAGTGGACATAATTAATTATTTCAGTTTTAAATTGCGAAGACCAACACATTCGCCACTCTTCAGTTGTCAGATAATTCCTTTGGTAAAGTATGCCCATGTGTATTTTATAGAATTTGGCTACCTGCGGGTATTGGGCGGAATCAAATTAGACTTTTACCGATTTCCAATTTTCATCGTCGTTCTGGTAATGCCTCACACTTTCACAAATGGATTCAATCTTCTTCCTACCAGGTACTTGCTTAAGATAGAATATCTGAAACTTCCCTCCTTTTGGGTTTTCTCTGGGGACAGAATCCGCATCCTCTGGTAACCTAGACAAAGCGTCTGCAACTATGTTTTCCTCTCGTCTTACGTAATGAATGTCATAATCATACTGTTGTAAACGCAGCGCCCAACGTGTCAATCTCCCATTCAACAGTCTGCAGTCTTTCAGAAAAGTTAATGCCTTTTGATCTGTATGAATGACTACTTTGTGTCCCCAAAGATAATGCCTAAACTTTTTAAGAACCCATATAATTGCTAATGCTTCCTTTTCTGAGATGGTATAGTTCTTTTCATATTGCGTAAGAACTCTGCTAGGAAATGCAATAGTCTTATGTAAAACTTTTCTTGACTCTTGAATTTCCTGAAATATTTCGACACCAGTGCCATAAAAACTGCTATCTGTTCCCATATGGAACGCTAGAGATAGCTCCGGATGATGCAGTACATTATCTCTTATTAATTCAGCTTTTAACCTGTCAAAGTCTTCTTGACATTCCGGCGTCCAAATGAAAGCCTGGTTTTTTCTCAGTAACTTATTCAAATGTGGACTATTGAACAGTTGTCCTTTTGCAAATTTTCTATAAAATCCGAACAGGTCCAAGCAAGCTTTGAGCTGCTTCCTGTTTTTAGATGGAGGACAATTTTCTATTGCTGTTAGTTTTTCAGAATTTTTGCAAAATCCTGAAGTGATAATCATGTGTCCCAAAAATTGTATTTGCTTCTGCACGTATTCACATTTCCTTAGCTTAAGAGTCATACCTCCTTGAATTAGTGCTACAAAGACATCTTATAACAGATCAATATGTTCTTGCCATTCCCGTGTGGCTATTAATAAAACATCAACATAGATAGTCAACCTGTTGGTAAAATTTTTCTACCAAGTACAAAATCTAGGGCTCTAATAAAAACAGATTCTGAAATGTTCAGTCCAAATGGGACTACATGATACTGGTACCACTTTCCCCCAAAAAGGAAAGCTGTATACTTCCTAGATTCTTGGGCGAGGGAAATTAGCTAATATCCGGCAGTCAAGCAGAGGCTACTTAAGTACTGGACGTTATGAAATTTTTGAAGCACTTCATCCAAACCTTCTGGTCTATCCACTTCCCTTGTTACTACTTTATTCAGAGTTCGTGCATCAATCACCACTCTGACACCTTCATCGCATTAATTCACAATGAGAAGCGGGTTATTATATTCAATATTGCTGCGTTCAATGATGCCCCATTCCATTATTTTGTCTTTTTCGTCTTGAGCAGCTGATTTCTTAGCAATCGGTACTGAATATGGGTGTACAAAAAATGGTTCATGTGGCAACGTCTCAGTCTGGTAGACAAAGCCTTTCACTACTCCAGGTCGATCAGAAAACGAACTTTGGTTCGCCTCTAAGGTCTTAATTAATCCTCGTTTCTGCTCCTCATTTATATCGGCTATTTCCAATACCATGTCTTTCAAATAGTCTTTGAGTTCGTCATCATCACGTAATTGGTTAACGTGGTAACATTCATGCACATTTGATAAACTATTATTTTCTGAGTTCATTTCTACCTTCAAAGACTCATTGATGTTATTTGTATCACTGGATGATTCTTCGAAAGCAACTTCTAACAAGCCTTTACCTGTATTAATCTTCACGATTTCATTCGCATATTCAATAGTTACTTTCTGTCTAATCAACCAATCAGTCCCAAGAATCATTTCAGTACTTAGATCCGGTACTATTAGGAAAGTCTGTCCTTTAATCCTAAATTCAGCTAGTATCTGATGTTTGATAGGCTTGCTTGGTTTTCCAGTAGCTCCTATGATTTTTACTCCTACCACAGACATAATGACTAGCCCTGGTTGGTCTTTGATGTATTCAAAAAATGATTTCGATATGGCACTTATTTGAGAACCAGTGTCTAGCAAAACCTGTACTTTACAGTTGTAAATATCGACAGGTATAACAGTTTGTTTAATACTCTTCTTATCGCAGCCTTCCTGCTCCTCCTACAACAGATCCTGTTCAACCATTAGGTCTTCCCAAGAAATGTTGCTTATTCGTTTTTGGTCAATATCGTGTAGTTTCTTCTGTGTGGGATTCACAATGATTTTTGCGACAAGTCCCTGCACCTGTACTATATCAGGTGGTTCCTTGCTTTTAGTGATAGCAAATTCCTTTGCGACCTGTTCATCACCTCATCTGTCATGATTGACACTGTCCTCCTATTCTTCTGTTTCGAAACCTGTTTGATTTTCAACTTTTTTGTCTGACAATATAGTATCTGATTTACTTGTTTCAGCCAGGCTAGTTTCTTTCAAAGCTGTTTCTCTTACGTCATCCTCTGAATTACACAACCTATGAACCTTCGCCTTCACTTCAAACGTTGTATAATCTTCCCCTATTTCGATGATTCGTATGTTCTCATTTTCTCCTGTTACAATATATGCATGAATTTCATTTACTTTCCGATCGTAGGGATATTGCGTGGCTTCCATATCGAGTTCAGTCACGCTTAGCAAATTGTCATCTTCATCAAAATCATACTCAAATATCTCGTCTACCTTTTCCTCCTTATTTCTGTCCCTATCATTTATGTCAACTGCTCGTGATCTTTGCGCGGTGTCTATTATTACCTCATTTATAACGTTAGCAAGTATCGTCTCCTTTTGGACGAACTACTTTTCGTCTTTCTTCTCTTCAACCTTCATTAACTCTTTCTTCGTCACCTCTTCCCTTCCATATTGCTTTAAGCCTGTGACTAAATTACTCATTTCTTCACGCCATTCCTGTACCTGCTGATCTTGGAAACTATTATGTGTATCTTTTGTTTCATATTTGTTTGCTGTGCTGATATGAGCACGATTTACTTGATTGCAATTCTGGTTTGTTTTCACGCGTACCGGATCATCCCTGTTGGTGCGAGTTCACCGAACTATCCTGAGTCGTCACGCACAGCTGTTAACTGCTCCACCTCGTGACGGGGTATTGCGGTAGGTCGTTTTGTGACGTATCTCTATACTGTTTCTCGCCCGGTCCCTGTTGACAAGTGTCGGCTTCCCGGCCGAGTTCCACTGCCGGCGCCATATGGCGTGTTGTGGGCATTATATTGCATCGCTCTGCTTGCCTGGCTGCGCTCTCCATTACTTTGCGTACGCAGCCTACCTTGCGGGTGAAACTTTTCTCTATCGGGTCTACACTGTCTTTCCGCGCGGCGACGACCCTCCACCCACACGGTCCTTAGTTTTCCTATTCATTGAATTCTTGTGTTCGCGGGCCATAATTTCTCACGCGATCACTTTGTCCACCCCGACCGCGACCTCTCCCACGCCCCCGCACTATGGCGTTGACGCGGTACCGACCGTCGTGATCGTCCCTGTTATCATCGTCTACATTCCGATAATTCCTATTAGAATTAATCGGTCGATAAATTGCGATGGTTGCTTCCTACGTATCTTTTCGAGTCTTCTGGAAGCTTCTTCCAAAGCCCCAAGATAATTTCGGATTCGGATCTGCGACGCCTTAAATGTATCAATTTCTAGTACCACGACTCACAGAAGTCTTTCATAGACATTCTGCCCCTGTTGTCATACATTTTAGCCATTATAAACTCACACCACAAGCAGTCCTGCTTCTGTGTGGACCAGTATTGGTTGACGAATTGCTGTTTGAATTCATCAAAACACATACGTTCAGTTTCTAGATTGAGACTCCATCTTTTGGAGTCTCCTATCACAGCACTAATTACCAAATTTATTTTCTCCTGGTCACTCAGATGTCCGGGTAAACCTCTTTTACAATTTTTCAGAAAGTCTAATGGATGCCATCCCTTATGTCTCTTGGAAGGATCGAATTTTTCCTCCCCTTCCAGTAACTTATGATACTCTACATTAGTTACGACATGACTGTGTTTTTTATTCCAGCTCATTAATATGACCGAGAATATTGAAGTGTTGCTATTACACTTCTGTTTACAATTGTCTACTTTCTCTGCTAACAGCTTTTCAGACTTCCAAACAGTTTCTCTCAAATTAGAGACTTCTGTTTGGCATTCGATATGTACTTCAGATTTAATTTCTTCAAACCGCTCGGTTATAGTCTCATTAATCAGGGGTTTGACATTCTCTTGAATCTGTTCAATTTCGGAGTCGAATCTTTCATTAATTCCCTTGACCTGACTTTCTACAGTTGTTACTCTATCCTCGACCTCTTGCATTCTGGTTTTCACTTCTTTAACTTCTCCTATGACTATATTTAATACTTCGCCCATATCATCAATTCTCTTAATGAGGTATTCTCCCTGTTTACTAATTTGCTGATTTTGTGCTCTAATTTGTGTACCGATTTGGTTACCCTGTTCTTTAATTTGTGCTTTCATTTGCTTTTCTAGGTTACTATTTTGTTGAATTGATGTTCTCAGTAAGTCGTGAATATCCAATACATTACTACTTTCAATTTTGGCTTTCTCAGTTGCATAGCCCGATTCTTCTACAGTTTCCTCGTCTACTCTTTCTTTCTTAATGGGTGATGGACTCCAGCTATCACAGAAGTCATCACCCCTTTCTTTGTCTCCTGCTATGTTTTGTTGTTACTCTGTATGTTTGTCCATCTGACTGTCCATTTCGGCCTGCTCAATTACATTCCCTGTTGTTGTTACAAAAAATTTTGAAATATACAGATTACTGGCAGTATTAAATTAACAATAGCATTAGAAAGTGTGTGTGTTCATTTAATCGTTCTCGTCGTATTTTTATTTTACCTGAACTGCATATGTAGGACACCATTCTCCACTTCAAAGATTCTTTGCAATTTTTGGACCTCATTTTTTACTCCAAACTGTCGTCATTACCACATCTGAAGGACTTGAAGGTAACAGTCCTGAAGAGGTTCAAGATTAGGATGTATCATAGCCACAGCTCTCAAGGAGCGGACAGAGTTGTTTAGGGCTTTCGTGCGATCACGGCTGGACTATGGGTGCACAGTCCATGGGTCAGCGAGACCTTCTTACCTGAAGATAATTGACGCTGTAAATTATGAGGGTATCAGGCTGGCCATGGACACTTACAGGACCAGTCCCATTCTCAATATCCGTGCTGAGGACGGTGAACCGATACTTACCATCCAGCGGCAGCTTCTCATGGTGAGGCAAGCATGTAAGTTCCTTGTTACTTCCACTTCCCCAGCTTGTCATACTGCTGCTCTTCCAGCTTAGGAACGCCTCTTCACCAATCATCTATGGGCAGCGAAGCTATTTGGGATCCATGAAAAGTGTATGGGGAACATACAGGCTCATTACGGGATTTATCAGACTGCCATCCTGGTTACTGCATAGGCCGAGGGTCACTTTAGATGTACAGTATACGAGAGATACCTCGATCCTCTTCTAATACGATGTTTTCCGTCATTTTAAATGAGCGCCACAGCTATGTAGCTATATTCACGGATGTGTCTAAACAGGGAGATTTAACTGGCTGCAATGTTGTTTTTCCTCATCGTGTCCTCAAGATTCGGCTGCCTTCAGAGGTCAGTGTTCGATGCCGAGTTATCCTCGATCTTGTTGGTGCTGGGGCAGATCAGATGGTGCCATGCCCGCCAAATTCCTCGGCTGATCTGACTCCATGAGTGCCGTTCTATCTCAGTTACGTTTATATCCAGCCGATAACGAATCGAGGATATCCAGGACGCACTTCTTAACTTACAAAAGCTGGCGAAAGAGGTATCTCTCTGCTGAGTGCCAGGGTACATTGGTATTATGGGAAACGAAAGAGCAGATGCAGCTGCCAAGAAGCGAGTCGTCATCTTTAGTTACTTCAGTGTGCAATTCCTCTGCATACTATCGTCTCGCTGTTGAGGTATAGAGTCATGTGTCAATGGGAAGACGGATGGCTGGAAGTTACAGACCATAAGCTCCGTCTGATGAAGCCCACAACGCGCCCAAGGCTTACCTCCTTCCAGTCACGCAAACGGGACGAGGTTCTGCTTACACGTGTTCGCATAGGCCACAACCCTATGACGCGTGGCTTCTTGCTCAGACGAGAGTACCGTTCAATGAGTGGTGCCTGTGACGTGGAAGTCACAGTGCGTCACATTTTACTACACTGTGCTACATTTTCTGACCAAAGGGCGGAAGCTCATTTTTGACAAATGTGTCGTCTATTATAACTGACAAACGAGCGAAAGTGGTACGACTTTTAAATTTCTGTGAGTTACCCAACTTGTTGTCTGAAATTTTAGGGCAACGTTTTCATTGTGTTATCAGGTAGGGTGGCTCTTACATTGTCTTGGCAAGCGATCAGCCAGCCACATGTTGCTGAAAGTCTATTTTAGTTTTCATCTTGTCTTCGTTGAGCTTTAATAGACAATTAAGGAACCACATCATTCGGGTAGTATTATCAGAAACTGTAATCAATTTCTTCTTAATTTGGTGTACAAGCTATAGCTTGCAAGCTATAGCATATTGCAAAGAAAGCGGCGGTTGTGTTTTCTCACTTTTCCCACATTAGAGCCTTCCTAACAAACGTGAAGAGTGCACGTTTGGTGTTGTTCGCTGCTGCCCTTCTCCAGGAAGAAACTCTGTGACACTTTAGGTTCTCTTGAGCAACGTAGGCTATCCGGTAAGGACACGCCCAATGTGATCATTAACAGTGCCAAAACTTGAACCAATGGAAACAGTTCCAACAAGCCCCTTTTCAAGGCTCGCAAGTGTAGAATGTGTGTTAAGAACAACGGCTAAGAAATGGAGACTGCCGCTAACAGGAACTGAAACTGCAAAGCATTATAATGTCGATTTGGAGTAGAATGTATATTCCTGTTACAGAACATCCTAATGAGAAGAAGAGACAAGAAATGGCAGCCGCATTCACATGCTGAATAACAAAGCTGACAAAGAGACACGCTTCTGTAGGTGAGAATCGTTGTGTCAGTACAGCGTATTCCATTCCAGAGAATTTTAATGACTATCTTCTGCACAAGTAAGCGCGCTGGACAGGTGTGACCTGCAGGGTGTTCAGACAGACAGTCTTGGGAATCACTTTAGAACACATCTTACGAAAACTATCTTGAGCAGCCAGTTCGGTAGCCCACAAGCAATCAAAATATTTTAGATCCTTTAGCTACAGACAGACTTGACATTAATTGCAGTTCAGTATAGAGACGAGGATTAGTGGTCATGATCTCACCGTAGCGACTAAAGTTAATAAATCAGTCAAGAAGGTTGGATGACTATTTCAAGTAGAAACAGCAGAAAAGCAGTTAATAGAACCTCACTTTGGCAGTGAATTAGTATCATGTAGTTCGATTGTGATGGACGTAGAGGATTTATGGGTAAAGTTTGAACGGATCGTAAACTGTTCTCAGGAGAATTATGTGCCTAGTAAGTATATGAAGGACGATAAAAGCCTATCGCTATTTAACAACGAAAATCGAGGGAATGTAAGCTTTCTATGTAGCTGCACACTGACTAGTCTGGTGTGGCAATAGAAGACGGCAACAGGAATGCTGACATTTTAAATTTTTGGTTTAAGAAACCTCTCACTCAGGAGAACTGTACAAACATACCGTCGTTTGAACTTCACATAGGCTTCCGTGTGGACGCCATAGTAACAGGCATCCATGGTGTAAAGAAACAACTGAAAGAGTTGAGAACAACCTGGTTCCAGGTCCGAATGGAATTCCAGTTCG
The DNA here is from genome assembly GCF_023864345.2 of Schistocerca serialis cubense. Taxonomy (NCBI): domain Eukaryota; kingdom Metazoa; phylum Arthropoda; class Insecta; order Orthoptera; family Acrididae; genus Schistocerca; species Schistocerca serialis. The sequence continues at coordinate 756,738,282 of NC_064640.1, read as the reverse complement.
GGTATATAAAGAGTACTGTATGCCATTCGCCCCTATTTAGCTTGCATTTATCGCGAATCTCTCGCCCAGTGAAGAGTCACAAATGACAGGAAAAAGGCGCAGGTGACTGATGTATATAAGAAGTATAATAAACGGCAGCCGCAGAATTACAGACTAATATCCTTGACATCGGTTGCTGTACAGTTTTTGAACGTCTTCTCACTTCTAATGTAATAAATTTTCTTGAGATGAAAAAACTTTAGTTCACGAAACAGCAAGGGTTTGGAAAGCATCGCTCGTTGGAAACTCCGCTTGCCCTTTTTTCAGATAACATTCTGCGAACTATGGATGAAGAGCAACAGGCAGACTCCATATTTCTAGATTTCCGAAAAGCATTTGACACTATTCCCGACAGCTGACTGTTAACGAAGGTATGATCATATGGTATTGTTTACCAGATATGTGAGTGGCTTGAAGACTTTTTAAGTTATAGTACCCAGTGCGTTGTCCTCGACGGCGATTGTTTATCAGAGAAAGGGTATCGTCAGGGGTACCGCAGGGAAGTGTGATAGAAGCGCTATTGTTTTCTATATAAATAAATGATATGACGGAGAGCGTGTGAAGAAATCTGTGGCTGTTTCCTAATGATGATGTGGTGCACAGGAAGATGTCGTTGAATGATTGTAGGAGGATACAAGCTGACGTCAACGAGGTTTCTAGTTGGTGTAATGAATGGAAGCTAGCTTTAAACGTTGGAAACTGTTAGTTAATGCCGATGAGTAAGAAAGAAAACGAAAAAGAGACAATTACGTCGTTTACATATCAGGGAGTAACGTCACAAAGCTGTATGAAGTGGAACGGGCACGTGAGTATCGTAGTAGGTTTATTGGGAGAATTTCAGGAAAGGGTGGTTCATCTGTAAAGGAAACCTCATATAGGAGGTTAGTGCGATCTGTTCTTCAATACCGCTCGAGTGTTTGGGATTCGCGTCAAGTCAGATTAAAGAAAGACATCGAAGCAATTTAGAGGTGGTTGCTGGATTTTATGAAGATCAGTATCACCGTTGCGTTAGAAGTACGGATTTCAGATAAAAATAGCAATCGAAAATAAGAAATTCTGGAGACGATGCAGCTGGAGTGACTTTACGGGTTACATTTAGGATGACAGGAAATAAGAGGTGAACATAAATTGAAAACAATCTTTTGTCATCCTATAGACGGGGAGTGATGGTTCGGGCACATGAGGAATATACTGAAAGAGACGCTGCCACAAATAATTAGGAGACGGATCCGAGTGATGAGAAGGAAACGAGACAGAGCGAGGAAAACGTGGATGGAGGTATTGCAAGTTGCTGTGCCAAGAAGCATATTACATTAAAGTAAATGGAAAAATTTGTTTCTATGGTGTTTGGGGCCAGTTAACCGACATTTAAGTCCGTAGGAACATCTCAGATTGATAGAAATATGTGCAGTGAGGCTTCAAGAACTATTACTAAACACGAAATGTCTCACAATCCGTGTAGCACTTTTCTATTTGACCAACATGAATGGCAGTAAACTACCTTTTGCTTTAAAATATTATAATCTTATTAAGGTGTAGCGACCGGCAGCGATATACCCGATTCTTACGTGGTTTTAGTACACTTTACCAGCTTTTAGGTGTCATAATACAGAATAACGTCGTAATACAGCTTGTGAAATTCATCAATAGAGAATTACTCTTAACCGGGACGAGAAATAAAATGGACACTGAACGAACAGAGACACTGCAAGAGTACTTTTCCCTTCCACCATAGAAGTACATTTGGTCAGAGACTTCTCAGAAAAGCGAGATCGCATCTCAGTCCATCACAGACGACATTAATAGCTGTAGCCGCTTTTTGTGCGTCCGCTGTGGTAATCCGCTCATCCTTTCCGAAAGACGGCAGCTTATTATTTCGTTACAGCTGAGACGGCAGATGAACAGTCAAAGAGCTCTTCGAAGTGCTCGATGCCTTTCAGTGATGAGTATTAACAGCTACTAAAAGGGATAGTCGATTTTCTTTCTTCCAAATGCACATTACTTCTGTCCACTGCAGAAAATGGCCTGTAGTTACTTACTGCTTCCGTTCCTCTTAGTTGTGCAAGAAAGCTCTTCGTCGAGTTATTGTTCTTAGAGAACGCTACATCATCCACTCGTATATAATGGAGAGTAATTGAGATAATGATTACCTGCTTGAGCAGTGTATTTTGCAAGCATGTTACTAACGGAGATAGTATGCCGTGGCCGTACTTGCAATCACGAAATAGATTCAATAACCATTATGAATACATGAGAAGGCTTATTGGAGCTTAGATATTTCACAAATACACAAAACTTCTGTTGAAATATTTGTCAAGTTTGTGTGCTACAGAAGTTCAAACACTTAGGAAAATTCGTACCGAATCTGTAAGTTGAGAATCGTGGATTACAAGACTGAAAAGTCACATAAATGTGACAGACAAGGTTATTTCTATGTTTTTGAATGTTTTTTCTATCATTATATGTGCTCGTTATTTGATTAAAACACTCTATCTCATCCAGGGATGTGTTGTCATTATGTAACTGCCACTGCCAAATATGATATCCTTGATTAGATATGTACACATCATTCTCTCGGACAATATTATTGCTAAAGCTTCAGGAAAAATTATTTTACCTTGATGTACTGATATTGCCTATTACCTAACACAGAGTCTGCACGGATATATTCATTACGTATTTAGTATATTCTAATTGATTTTTATATCATAAGAACTAATCTGAGTAATATATCAGAAGGAAAGCAAAACATGATATAAAAGAGTGTTTTACTTAGTTTTATATTCTGTAGCACTACGAGTCTTAGGTTCTGATAAACAGTAGTCAACTATTCCCCAGATGTACTTGTGAAAACAAGCACACACCATTATGCCCCCAATATCGTGAGCATGTCAGCTGCAAGAACTTAGAATGATATAGGCACTAGAAATTCAGAAAGGTTATCTCATACAGCACAGGTATTTTCAGTGAGACACAGAAAATAGCAACAATGTACAGTCCACAATAATTGCTATTTACGCCACCATACACTACATTACAAAGAACTGAAACATATACTAGGTGCGTACGACATAAGGTTCACGTCCACTTCCATCCAAGCATTTTCTTTTTCACTTAAAAAAAAAAAAGAGCTCAGTGAGATGAGTCAATGCCGTAGATAACGGATATAATTACCCTCCGATGTTAGAGTTGCGTTCTCGCCTTTTTTTGTGTGTATGGAAGCATCAAATTGTATGCAATCTATATCCCACAATGTGGTATCTGGTGTATTTATTTTTGTTACTGTTACCTTTATTGAAACATTACGATATAAAATGAACTTCTTATAGACGTAAACGACCACTTCGACTCGTCCATGACACACATAAGGCCAATAGAAAATAACAGGGGATACATTAATACCGTCTGTATGCAGTGAGGTGCAAAAAATTTAATAGGTCAGCTACCCTAGATTGCACATTACGATACGCAGTCATTTCCTTTTGTGCTCCACTCGGAAATATAGCGAGGGAAAAACGACTATGTGTATGCCTCCGTATGAGCCCTAATTTGTTCTATCTTATATTCGTGGTCCTTATGCGAAATGTATATTGATGGCAGCAGAATTGTCCTGCAGTCAACTTCAGATGCCGGTTCTATAAATTTTCTCAACAGTGTTCCTTAACAAGAACTTCACTTCACTTCCATGGATTCCCACTTTAATTCCGGAAGCATGCCCATAGCACATGCGTGTTGTTCGAATCGGACGGTAAAAAATGTAGCAGCCAGCCTCTGAATTTCTTCGTTGTCTTCATTTAATCCACCGGAATCCAAACACTATAGTAGTACTGAAGGAAAGTCGCACGAGCGTCCTATATACGATTTCCTTTACAGATGAACCACAGTTTGTTAAAATTCTCCCAGTAAATCGAAGTCGACTATACGCATTCCTTACTACAAACCTCACATGCTCATTCAATTTCATATCGCTGTGTAATGTTACCCCTGATATTTGTATTGCGTGGCAGCGTCAAGCAGGGCACCACTAATGCTTTATCCGGTTATTGCAGGTTTTTTTTCCTACTCATCGGCATTAACTTATATTTTTCCAAATTTAGAGCTAGCTGCCATTTATCACACCAACTACCAATTTTGTCAACGTCGTCTTGTATCCTTTAACATTAACGTAACTTCGATACCGTCCTGTGCACCACAGAATCATCAGCAAACAAACGTAGATAGTTGGCCACCCTGTCCGTCAGGTCATATATAGAAGATAACAGCGATCACTACCGTTCCCTGAGGCACTGCTGACGAAACTCTTGTCTGACGTAAACCCACCGTAGAGGAAATATACTGGATTCTGTCATTTAATAAGCCTTCGAACCACACTCATATCTGGAAAACTATTCCATATGCTTGTACCTTCGTAAACAATGGTGCACCGTGTCAAATGATTTCCGAAAATCTATAAATATGGAATCTGCCTGTTGCCCTTCATCCATAGTTTTCAGTACATCGTGTGAGAAAAGGCAAGCTGAGTTTCGCACAAGCGATGCTTTCTAAAACCATACTGATTTGTGGAGAAAAGTTCCTCGACCTCAAAAAAATTTATTATATCCGAATGGAGAATAGGCTCAAGGATTCTACAGCAAAACGATGTTGGGGATATCGGTTTGCAATAAGTACGGTTCCAAATTCACTTTTATCACAATTCTAGGTCAAAGTTTCATGCTAAACCGTGCGTGAAGGCCTATTACGCGGGTGTCGTGTGTGTTGTGTTCCCACCAATAATGGTTGTTGCGTAAGCTCAAAATATCCTCACGACTGGAGCTAGATTGGTCAGTCCGTATCACGGTATGTATAAAATGTTCTTCAATCTCAGCTTAATGCAAAATCTATTCACGAAACTGTATTCGTCGTATACGGCCTTCTGGCCTCTGTTGTTGGGTTAACGTGGGGATGCCGTTCTTCATCGTGCAACAGTTCAATAATCAGTCTCTGAGATATCAGAACTTCCTTGATATCTCATAGGTGCTTAGCTGAAGTGACTGGTGATTGGTTTCAAGAATTGCGTCTTCTGTTTGTAGAGTACGTCTAGTCCTTAGACGACTACTGTCCATTACTTGTGGACGAAGGTTACCGGTTTCCCGAAGGCGTTGCTTCAGAAGAAGAAAAACACACTTATCCGGACTGCGCCTTTGAAGGTACCGTGCAGCATATGAAAGAGCAGCAGCAGCAGTAGCTTCCTTATCGGATACATCCAGTACCAAAAGGTTATAGAAGTGTTCATCGTCTGTGTACTTCATCGGGAAGCCGTCCTACGTGAACGTGACAGGACCAGTTATGTGATTCTTGAGTTTCTCCCAGCGTATTTGATAATCAAAATATCCACGGGTGTACTGCCGGTCTACAGTTCCAACGGGCACAATATTTCGGCCATCATACATGTCTCCATCATCAGGTAAACTGACGGGCTGAGCTCCTATGAACGTGCCGGCACGGAGATCCGTACGCAATGGCTGCTCAGAGGAAACTGGGCGGACAGAGCCATCACTCCGACGTCATCTCAGACGCCGTCGCAATCTATTCCACCGCGCGACCGTGGTGCGCGGGGCGGACAGCTGAGGGAGCGCGCCGCGGGCGGAGGGTATTCAAATCGGCCGGCGCCGCGACCGAACCCAGTTCCCTCTGAGCAGCCATAGCGTACGGATCTCCGTGCCGGCACGTTCACAGGAGCTCAGTCCGTCAGTTCACCTGATGGTGGTGACATGTATGATCGCCGAAATATTGTGCCCGTTGGTCACTGTAGACCGGCAGTACACCCGTGGATATTTTGAGTAGGACCAGTTATAGTTGTGCAATGCGCGGTTGGTAGACTCATGCATGCAGTTTAATGAATACGACTGTCATGGGCTAGAATATGGTCATGTGACAAAATTATGTCATGTTTGCAAACGAAGAGAATGAGGGAACGGACGTTTAAAAAATAAAAACGAAACCTTCTTCTAATAATTTCCGGGTATGCAGCCGGATCCCGTCGACATTCTGCCACGATATTTCGGCCCAGAGACGTCCGGCCATCATCAGGTGAGTACACAACTACTGAAGAGCCCAGGTGCAGTCGCGGTATTTATGCCGAATCTCGCGCATGTGAAAAGTACTGGCATCCTACAACGCATGCGTCAGGTGTTGACATGCGCAGCGTAGCCGAGTTGTGCGTGCTGCACACGGTGGTGGAAATAAAGGTTCATCTAGTCATTGAGTATCGAATGACACTGTCGATTCCGCTGTGATTGTATAATTTTAATAACAGGATTCCAATTTTTATCCCTGGTTGGATCCGTTAAAGACGATTTACAACTGAAGAAAGCAGGCGTCTACAAAATTCCCTGTGAATGTGGCTCTGCATATATTGGCCAGACGACAAGAACTGTCCATGAACGATGTATAGAACATGAAAGATACACCCGTCTGCGGCAACCGTCAAAATCGGCAGTAGCAGAGCACTGTATTTCTTTGGGACATTCAATGGAATACAATGTAACAAAAATTTTATCCCCGGTTTCCGGTTTTTGGGATTCCGTAATCAAGGAATCAGTGGAAATACGTCTAGCCAATAATCTTATAAATCGTGACAACGGCTTTCAGCTGGATAAAAATTGGAATCCTGTTATTAAAATTATACAATCACAGCGGAATCGACAGTGTCATTCGATACTCAATGACTAGATGAACCTTTATTTCCACCACCGAGTGCAGCACGTACAACTCGGATATGCTGCGCATGTCAACACCTGACGCATGCGCTGTAGGATGCCAGTACTTTTCACATGCGCGAGATTCGGCATAAATACCGCGACTGCACCTGGGCTCTTTCTCCCGCCGTCCTTTCTATGTCACCATCCATAACACCGATTCCTACACCTTTTTCCCCTCCGCCGGTGTGCCCCAAGGCTCCGTCCTCACCCCCTTTCTGTACCTTTTGTACACGGCGGACATGCCGCCGCCGTCGCCCCCCGTCCACCTCCTCCAGTTTGCCGATGACACCGCCTTCCTCGCCCTTGCCCCCACCCTGCAACGCTCCCAACGCCTTCTCCAATCCCATCTTGACCGGTTCACCGCTTGGTGCAACCAGTGGTTGCTCAAGGTCAATCCCTCCAAAACCCAGGCGATCATTGTAGGCAAAACCACCCCTTCCTTCCGCCTCCTTGATTTCTATCTCACCGTCTATGGCCGTCCTATCGCCCTCACTCCCACCCTTAGGTACCTTGGCGTCACCCTCGACCGTCGCCTCTCCTGGACTCCCCATCTCCAGACAATCCAAGCCAAGGCACGTTCCCGACTCCGTCTCCTCAAGCTCCTTTCCGGCCGCACGTGGGGTCTGGAACCCTCCACAATCCTCCACACCTATAAATCCCTCATCCGCCCTATCCTTTGTTACGCCCATCCAGCCTGGATCTCCGCCCCCCCTACCTTCTATAAATCCCTCCAAATCCTTGAACGCCATGCTCTCCGCCTTGCCTATCGCATCCGTCTCCCCTCCCCCATGCGGATCCTGTATGATCTCATCCCCTTCCCCCACCTCCTCCTTTTCCTTGAAAGGATTCGTATCCTGTACACCTCACGTAAACTTGATCCTCCTCACCCGCTCGTTTCCCCGCTCCTCTCCCACCCCCGCCCGCTGCCGCGCCTGTATTCGCACGTCCCACCCGGTCTCCATCTCTCCACCCTCCATGCCCTCTCCCAAGGTGGCTTCCGCCGGCTCCCTCTCCCTGATGATGTCCTCGTCCCCTCCATCTACCCCTCCTATCAACTTTGACCCTGCCCCACCCCCCACTTCCCGTGTCCTTTCCTTTCGGCACCCTCCCTCCCTTCTCTTCTCTTCCCTTCTTTTTCCATCTCCCTGTCCCCTCCCTTCCCCCTCTTCCCCCGGGCTTCCTCTCCCCCTTCCTCCCTCCCCCCTATCTCCCCTGCCCGTGGCATCTCTGCTCTCCCCTCTCGCTCTCCCACTCCCCTTCCTCCTCCTCCTCTCTTGGCAGGTCCCCGGACTCGCACACGTATAGTGAACATTCGCGCGCCGGAGATCGTCGCCTTTTGTGCTTCGTGTGTGTGACGTCATATAGTGTTTTTGGTGTCCGCCGTCCCACTCCTACGTTCACTTGTGCCGTCGGACTCACCAGTGTTTTGTGCGCCGTGCCAACGTGTTTTCAGTGTTGTTATCGTCACATGTGAACGACTCCGTGTTTTTTTTTTTTTTTTTTTTTTTTTTATGTCTCTGTGACCTCTCTCTTATGCCCGTCACTTTGTTCATTGTCATTCACCATGTTTTATACTCTTGTAAAACGCTGTGGCTGAAGAGCGGCGCAGTGTGCCGCTGCCAGCCTACCTGAATTGTACAGGTTTTAAAATAACAATAAAGTAAAAAAAAAAAAAAAAAACTGGGCTCTTCAGTAGTTGTGTACTCACCTGATGATGGCCGGACGTCTCTGGGCCGAAATATCGTGGCAGAATGTCGACGGGATCCGGCTGCATACACGGAAATTATTAGAAGAAGAAATACGCCGGGAAAATTTCAGAAGTCACAAAACGAAACCTGATAAAAATTGGAACCATACCTCCATGGTCGGTGTGAGTTTGATGTCACACCCGCTTACTCATTGAGCTACGGTAGCTAGTATCACAGCAAAAGGTAACACACATCCCTCTGTACATTCAGATTTGTTGCTCGATGTGACAAAGTAGCCAGGTCCTTGTTTTGATAAATGTGTTCTCAAAATGTACCCGATCTGATTTTCCTAGGTTACCTTTTGACTTAAATCTGGATGAGCAGCCGCATAGTGACATCCAAATACGGCACTTTTTCTTCACCCTGTATATTCACTATCAATCTCATCGCTCCCATGCATTTTCTTACTCTATGTCGCACCCAGCCACTGTCTCATACTCACAAGCTAACACACACACAGGGAGACAATTATTGAACTATATGAAATAAAATAATCATAACTTCTGAACATGCGTTAGGACGTTTAAACTTCACAGTTGGCCTCGGGGCATGAGGGGAATTACTATGGGCATGTTGGTTTGGTTTAGCGACGAAGCCCACTATCATTTGGATGGATTCATCAATAAGCAAAACTGGTGGATATGCGGGACTGAGAATCTGCTTTTCGTCGATCGAGAAGTCTCTTCATCCTCAACGGATGACTGTGTGGTGTGCAATGTCCAGTCACCGAATAATCTGTGCGATATTCCTTGATGAGACGGTGACTAACGAAAGGTACGAGAAGGTTTTGGATGATAGTGTCATCCCCATTATCCAAAGTGTCCTTGATTTCGGCAAGATGTGGTTCATGCAAGACGGAGCTCGACCTCATCGAAGATGTAGAGAGTTTGATATCATAGACGATCACTTTAGGAACCGCATTAGGGTTCTGGGTTACCCACATGCCACTGGCATGGGCTTCATTGGCTGCCACAGTCTCCGGATCTGAACAAATGCGACTTGTCCTTGTAGGGCTATATTAAAGACAAGATATACAGCAATAAACCTAAAACCAGTTCTGAGCTGAAAACAGTCATTCAGGAGATCATCGACAGCATCCATGTTTGGGCACTTCAGCGGGTACTGCAGAATTTTGCTATTCGTCTGCACCATACCATCGCCAAGGATGGCAGGCATATCGAACACGTCTTAACCTAAATCTGAGTATCTGTAGTAACGTTTTTATTTTGAATAAAAAGCGTGCACACCGTAGTTTAAAATTGATTTACGTTTCTTTTATTCATATAGTTCAATAATTGTCACCCTGTGTACATAAACACGGTGTATGTGTAACATTTATCTTGCTCACCTAAAATAATTTTTTTTTCTGAGGCGTTAAATAAAAGATTATTTCAAACAATATTTTGTAACATCGCTGGGTAGTTCTTTGTGAGGATACACGTGTTCTGTTTCCTTCAGAAGTAGGAGATACGGGGTACAGGATAAATTTTTTAAATGAAAGCAGTACATTTTGTTCAAGAATACACTTACTGTCTGAAACTGCTATTCAAAAATATCTCATACTCTACCATTTTAGCCAAAAAAACGTAGATGTGCGAACAGTAAAGAGTACTCCTAAACCGAACTGTTTACTGCCTTCATTGGACACGTTACGCACCCAATGTAGTTGTGTAGTAGAGGTGTGGTTTTTTTTATGATCTCCGACTCATGCAAAAGTAGGTAATCCTCATCCCTCCTCCCCCAACCCCCTCCTCAGCGCTCCTGATTTCTATTTGTTTTAGCGTGCAGTACACGGCATACCACTGTGGTTGTGCATCAGGGTAAATTAGTAACTGCATGGTGTTAGTACACAGTGTGAATACAGTTTTTGCTGTGTAAAGTTGTGTGATGTACACTGAGGATAATAAGGTAGAATGCTGTTGATCTATGGAGAAAGTACGTTGACAGAAACTAATATAGCGACTTGCACTTTTATTATCAGTACTGTTATAGAACATTACGATTATTACGTTATTGTGTCTACCCTGTACGCCACTATGCATACCTCTACTTTAATTTGCTATAGGCGGGCGAAATTCTGTTCAGGTTCAATTACTGTACAGTAAACGATTCCCTGACAAGCCATTGCCTACACATTGGATGTTTCGTCCTCATATTTCCAGTCCACGCGAAAGGAAAAGTTTAAATGCAAGACCTCGAAATCGTCGTAGAACACGGGCGGAAGAAGCAGCCGACGTCTATGTGCTCGCTGCCGTAGCCCTGAATCCTGAAGTCAGCACACGACGAATTCAACGGAAGGTGGTGTCTTGAAAAGAAGTGCACATCGCATTCTGCAACGTCATAAATTCGAACCTTATCATGCTCATTTACACCAAGAACATCAACAAAAGAGTTCAATTTTGTCAGTGGACTCATCAACAACTTGTGACTAATCTTAATTTCTTTTCAGATCTTCTTTTTGCCGACGAGGCGTCATACTCCAAGAAAGGAATCGTCAATGTAAAATTTATGCATTATTGGTCCATCAACAATCCACGAAGTCTCCGACAGGTAGAGCATCGGTGTCCATGGACCGTTAACGTTTCGTGCGGAATTGTTGGAGACACGATTATTAGACCTTCCTTTGTAAATGGCAACCAACAAGGCAGGCAATTTGCCCGATTTTTAAGACACACTCTTTTTTGATCTCTTCGACACCGTACCTGTGAACCAGAGGACGGGCATGTGGTACCAGCACGCGGGATCCCCTTCGCATAACATCTTACGAGCACGACGAATTGTGGGCCGTGGACATGGTGGGCCAGTTAGTGAGCCTGCCAGATCTGCGGACCTTGCACAGCTGAATTTTTTTCTGTGGGGAGCAGCCAAGGGTGCTGTCTACCAAAATGTTTGAACAGCAGCAGAGGGCATGCAGCAACGCATTTTTGATGCTTGTATAGCCATCACAAAGGAAGTAGCAGCACGACGTAGGGCGTCCGTCCACAGAGTGACCCTATTTACGAATGCCAATGGTCATCATTTTGAGCAGGTGAAGTAAACTCTCTGTATTTCGTGTAGTGGTAGTATCACAGTAGAAGTTACTACATAGTGCCCCGTTACTTCTGCACTGTCGTAAGGGCTGTAATGTGGAACTGTACAATGATAAGATCCAAGTATTGTACAACGCAGTACTCTTGCATTCAATGTTTATCGGTGATGTGTAAAATGTTCAATAGGTTAAATAATTTAGTTAATGAAATGAAATGAAGAGCTATTTAAATTAGATAAACTGTATATTATTTATCGTTTACATAGCCACTAGTTTTGTGGATAAAATGGTGCAGTGTGATACATTTTTAATTGCCCTTGGAGAGGGTGAGTGTATTCTTCAATAAAATGTATATGGCCTCATTTAAAAATTGTAACTCTATCTCGTATCTCCTTCATCTGTGGGGATAAATAAAATGTATACCCTCAGCAAGAACTACCCAATTATGTTAAAAAATTATGATTCAAACAATTTTTGATTTAACTCACCACTGTTGACCACTGTGAGATGTGCTGGAAGAGAGTCAGTGAGGTTGTGTAAGTTACCGGAAGTAATGTGGACCCTAACCAGTAATAGTAGCTTGAAGCCAGTAGTTGTGCAATTTTAGTATCAAATTATATGCTAATCAATTGACTTTATCAATGAAACCAACCCTCCCCTTCCCCCTCACTCATTACATATATTTGCTACTATTATCACATGTAGTGGTTCTTCCTCTTCTCTGTCAAGTTCCATTTCTTTGTTAAACTCCATGTGTCTCTCAGTGAGTGCTTACTATTTCTTCTTCTTTCTTGAGCAGCCTCCAGCATGTCCGGACCTCCAGCGACCTCCAGTTATCTGAACCAGCAGCAAACACAACCGGCTAGTTCAGACCTGTAGCGAATTCTGGCCTCTCGGGGATAGGAGTGGCAGCAGTACTGTGGAATCCTGTAGTCAACTGACCAGCATATTGAAGCAGTACAACAAACTGCTATTATCCGTCCAGCTCATTGATGAAGACATCCAGCCGGCCCCCATCTCTAGAAGAATTGTGCTGGGTGTCCTACGCCACACTTTGCAGGTCAGTGATGGTCTCCGACATACGCACCATCCCAGACATTCCAGTAATAACGCAAGGGCAGAGTGTTGAGGTGCTGGATTAAAAGGTGCCAATACATCCCAGTGCTCAACTGCTTTTCACTTCAAGTTACAAGTTAACAGTTGGCAGTTTAAAGTGCTTAAATATTGGTAAAGAAACATCTGTGGAGAGTGACTGGCGTGTTGTGTTAGAGATTTAAAACGCATCGAGGAGTGTTAAATTGCGGTTTACGCAGTTGTGTCGTGCAGAATCTTACATACATCAACAGATGGTCTCTGAGTAATTCCCAACTTTGAATATTTACTGCGCTTACCAGATGCTATCTATAATTGTACGATGGTGTGACACTCATAGTGTGATCTGGACGTCCATCCATTTATCTGCAACACTGCACTATTACATGTTTGTTAAGAGTACTGATGGTGCAATCGCCTGTGTTGCAAAGACTGAACTGTGGCTGCCGTTTGACGAAACTGTGTATAAAGACATTGTGAACTACCTCTGTATGTGTAATGTGCATGCAGACTCTTTAGAACACTACGTCAATACAGTGTCAAAAGAATAAGCTAAAGGAACAGCCATCAGTTTGAAATTGACACACGTCCCAAATTCTGTGGAAAGAAGAAACGTTTGGTTGCTAAATACTGTGCTATTGTGAAGCTTCAACCAGTGAATTTTTACTGATTTATATCGCTGGTGGTGTGGAAATAAAAAAAAATACCATCCCAAATCTTTGCGGTTTTTCTTATTTAACCACCCCATCATTATTTAATGTTTCATTGCAGCACAGTCGGTTAATATCTCTATTCTAGTGGCTACACATATTATTATTATTGTCACTATTATTATTATAATAAAATGTGCTTCTTTATCTATAGAAGCCCACTAAACACCAGAACGTGATGTAGTGAGTATCATGGCAGGGTAGGTGAAGCATCAGGCCTTTGTTGTAAGTGACTGGTCCTGTGATGGTGCAGAAGAAGACAAGAGTAAGTCGTAGAATGGGATACTTCCACCCGACAACATACGAGCGGTAATTAGAGGCCCATCCAACTGCGGAAAGACCAACTTTCTTGCCATTACTAACACACTCAGGCGGAGTCTGCTTTCAGCGTGTACATGTGTTTTCTAAAACACTGTTTCAGCCCAAGCACAGCAAAAAATACTGCAGTGTGTAAATGATGTAACATACACGACATTCAGTCAAAGCAGTCAGATCCCCCCGCCAGAAATAGTGTAGCCAAATACAGTGTTCCTATTTGACGATGTTGCTTTGGGAAGCAAGGATCAAATTCTACAATATTTCTGTTTTCGTCCTCACATGAGTGCTGACGTATTTCATTCAGTCAGACATATTCCAGAATCCCAAAAGGATATCTCAAGGGATAATTCAAATCTTATTATGGCATTCAAACAAGACAATATGAGTTTAAAATAAATTAGCAGGCACCTGTAAGAACCAACATGTCATTCAATTGTTTTTTAAAGATATCCCCAGATTGCTGGAATCACATACGATATGGGTTTCTCGTTGTTGGTAAATCAAGAAAATTGAATGATGGAAGGTACAGATGAAACTTCCAGGAGTTTGTTTAGCTATGAAAGAGGTGATGGGTATGTTAGCATACGTAAAATCATGGACAAGTTTTCTCATATGTCTGCCATCCGAATGGCACTGCAGTATAGATCTGCGTCCTCCTCTGCTCTGGCGCAGCAGTGGAACACTGTAACACGTTGTACACTTTCAGACATGACAGTCCGTCACCGTTTATTACGGCATGGGTTAGCGCATGTCGTCCACTTCTCCGCCTACCTTTGACGAAAAGTGCAGAAGCACGGCAATGGTGTATGGAAGGACGTCACTGGGGACAGAAATGGCCCCAGATAGTGTTTTCAGACGAAACCTGATTCTGTTTGTTTTAAGATGATGGCTGCATTTTGGTTCGCTGCAGACGGAGGGAGTGGCATCACAGTGAGTGCATTCACAAAATACATACAATGCCAATTCGAGGCCTTATGGTGTGGGGTGCCATTCGGTACAACCACGCATCATAGTTGATGCATGTCAGGGTATTGTGACCTACGTGAACAACATCCTCCAACCCGTAGGCATACCCTTTCTGCACAACACCCAAGACGCCATTTATCCGTAAGACAAAGCACGACGACAAGTTTCGGCACGAACACGCACCTTCTTGGTGTCATAGGATGTTAACCTTTCGTCCTGGCCCGCAAGATCACCAGACTTGTCGCCAGTCGAAAATGTGTGAGATATGGTGAAACGGCGGGTGCTGCGATGTGGCGCATTGCCAACCACCAAAGATAAATCTATCTTTAGTTGTTCAATTAGTTCTGTTCTTTATGAACATTTGTGTTCCTACGCAGTTGCTACTTCACTAAAAGCAATCACGATCAAATAAGCAGCAGCACTTCTATTTTGTATGATGACACTCTTGTGTATTGTTAGAATGGCTGATCACTTTTGTACGTAAATCGTTTACGAAGTATCAGCATAGGAGCGTCCTCTTACTAACGCATTCAAGAGAACACCACTGAAAGTTTGAAGTTACGACATTTTAATTTTAGCTACACATGAGCTAACAAAGCTGACTCTTACAGTAGTTGCTACATCAGAATTGTATAATTTAAAGTATTACTGTGACACGAACTCGTTAGTCAAGATATCGAAGATATATTTCATAAATAAGGTTTGCCTAGGAAAGAACACTCTCATTAACTATAAATGCCAAAACCCAGAAGCATTACGTAGAAAACTCATATCTTAATAGCTACGCATAGATTTACTCAGTAGTGACAAGCACTTATGTTATTGTAATCAGAAATAAGTGACAAAAGAGAAGGAAAGCTGCATCTTCTACAAAAAATATTTAAAAAATAAGCAAACAGGTAAATGGAAGGAATGATAAACGACGTTGCATTGTTACAGTTCAAAGATTATATGTAGCTTTTAATCAGCAGATCGTAAACAGGTAAATAGAAGGAATGATAAACGACCTTGCATTGTTACAGTTCAAAGATTATATGTAGCTTTCAATCAGCAGATCGCAGGATTATTACGTCGTCTAGCGCAAAACAATGCCTCACCTCAACACAACAACTAGGGGTTTGAGCCGTGAAGCTGACTGGTAAATGGTAGAATGTACTCGAGTCAATTTGTGAGTAGCGCCTTTACAGCATGCGATTTCTCGCAAGCGTGACACTCGTAGGTAGCAGTAGGCAGAGAAGAAAACGTTGAGAATAGTCTATCCCAGCGCAAAATATTAACGACTTGTTGCTAAGTTTGGATGTGGAGCAACTGCGCATCACTTTCGCCGCCGAAACAACTTCTCCTCAAGATTACGATGTATGACAACGAGACTGTAAGACTGCCGCGTAGACTGGTCAACGATTTAAATTGAAAATTCCAGTGATATCTGCCGGTGAAGGTCTTGTGTGTAGACTAAGATACTGATCTATGTCTTCATTACGTGAGTTAGCTTCCAGATTCCAAAGTTCCTATTGGCATGACCGAGTACAATATATATGTAACAGAATTTAGTAGAATTGTATGGAATTTAGTTGATCTGAAAAATTCATGAATAAATATAAATCAGTTAACTGTCGCCTTGTATAATAACATTCCTTCAACCTAGTATTCCTTTATTTGAAAGTAAGTATTTAATTTAATTTAATTTGAGTTCTGGCACTAATCAAATCTTGAAAGCAGCTTCCTTATACTCATATAGTATTACTGTGTATTGATCGCTTGCTGTGCGGCATTTCAGCGCTGCTTCACAGCTTGATACTCTATAATTACATTGCACCATATAGGATCACATTTTCGAAGCCCCGTAATTGTCACACATTCTGACGTAAAATTTTTGAAATTTGTCTGCAAGATGCATACAACCTTCTACTGTAATGGTGCAAAAGTGTGGCGCTATGTGAAGTTACTCTCGATCTCTGCGACACTTCAAACAGCAAGATGTTGACACAGGCAGTAAAAGGCTAGAGCTCTAAATTTCATGTGACGTGTAAAGTGCGTTAATGATATTACATTCACACAAAATTTCACCAAATTTCTGACCAGCGCCACAGTGGAGTGTCAAAAGATGGGAAAATCCTCTTATACACATCTCATCTCGTCTTTTGACTCATTTGCGATGGAGGTCAGAACCGCGGCGCCAAGCGCTGATATCACGCGGTTTTCTTATGAGTGACCGAAGGAAACATTTCAGACACACAGGCGCTTAGAATCGACGGAGAAAGGCCTCAAGGAGTGTTATAAAGAGCGTCAATAAAACCACCCCCTTCCTTGGGCGGTGGGGGTGGGGGGTGGGGGGTGGATTCCGACAGATTGCGCGGTCGAAAATAACAGTTCGTAGAGCGACGAACAACAATATCATCTTCCTCTCCCCCGGATGTTTCAATTCTTCTCTAAGTATGTTGTAGGCAAGCATCCCCATTGAATGTGATCGCTCCCCTTCTCAGTGCAGCGCGACCACAAGTTTTGCTCTCCCATACAGGCTGAAACAGCAAGGGACCATTAGATATCACCCGAAGAAATACGAACGTGATCCTAAGCAGCAAAGGGTGCTTATGCTTTTTCAGCCCTCATGTTTCACATCCTCCTGTGACGTGATCACAGGGGATGCAACATTGCCACATGAGTGAATAAAACGATACAGGGTTCCTAAGAGTGGTTGTTGGGTCACGTTGCCCATAAACAGACCTATTCAATTTATCCCAGGCTTGTTCGATAGGGTCGAGCGATGCCGTTAACCTGAAGGAAGTCATTCACAAGATGTGCACGATGGGGGCGCGAATTTTCGTCCAGGAAGACGAATACCTCGCCTTTATGCTGCCGATAGGGCTGTACTATTGGTCGGAGAATGGCATTCACGTATCGCACAGCCGATACGACGCCTTCCATGCCGGCCAGCGGCGTACATCGACCTCACATAATGCCAACCTCGAAACAGCAGGGAACCTCCACCTTGCTGCACTCGCTGGACAGCGTGTCTAAGGCGTTTAACCTGACCTGATTGCCTCCAAACACATCTCCGACGAATGTCTGGTTGAAGGCATATGCGACACTCATCGGTGAAGAGAACTTGATGCCGATCCTGAGCGGTCCATTCGGCATGTTGTTGGGCCCATCTGTACCGCGCTCCATGGTGTCGTGGTTCCAAAGGTGGACCTCGCCATGAACGTCGGGAGTGAAGTTGTGCATGATGCAGCCTATTGCGCACAGTTTGAGTCGTAACACGACGCTCTGTGGCTGCATGAAAAGCATTATTCAACATGGTGGCTTTGCTGTCGGGGTTCTTCCGAGTCATAATCGGTAGTTAACGGTCATCCACTGCAGTATTAGCCTTTGGACTGCCTGAGCGAGGCATGTCATCGGTATTTCCTTTCTCTCGGTACCTCCTCCACGTCCGAATAACATCGCTTTGGTTCACTCCGAGACGCCTCGACACTTCCCTTGTTGGAAGCCCCTCCTGGCCAAAGTAACAATGCTGACGTGATCGAACAGCGGTATTGACCGTGTAGGAATGGTTG
Source organism: Schistocerca serialis cubense (assembly GCF_023864345.2). Lineage (NCBI taxonomy): Eukaryota > Metazoa > Arthropoda > Insecta > Orthoptera > Acrididae > Schistocerca > Schistocerca serialis. The sequence continues at coordinate 756,720,087 of NC_064640.1, read as the reverse complement.
AACTACAGACAACATGAACTGTGTACCTCCTTCCTGGTGGAATGACTGGAACTGATTGGTTGTCGGACCCCCTTCCGTCTAGTAGGCGCTGGTCATGCTTGATTGTTTACCTCTTTGGGTGGGTTTAGTGACATCTCTGAACGGCCAAAGGAACTGAGTCTATGATACAATATCCACAGTCATCGTCTATCTTCAGCAGTTCTGGGGACCGGGATGTTGTAAAACTTTTTTGATGTGTGTGTATGTATAAGGTGAAGACTGGTCTGTGGCAAAAGTGAAAACGGTAGACTTCTCATTGTCTTTGTTCTACAAATCTGTACAGGAATTATGAGTGTGGGGAAATGAATTAATAATGTATAAGAAGAAACAGATTGATATGTGACATGTAAGTTTGGTTGGTCTGGGAAGCATACTCAGATAGCCTTGATATTAAGTGGGCAATCTGGCTGCAAGTCCAGGACCAGCCCATGTTTTCATACGTCGTTTTAGCTAGTACATCTATACTTATTACAGTTAAACTGAATTTCAGAAATACATCTGAATATTTAAAACTTCAGTTCGTCATCAAATATAAACTCTAAAAAAATTGTAGTTGGGTTAGTATTCACAGCTATTTTCGGCAGTGAGTTGTACATGCATCTTCATTTCTGTCTGGTAGTATCCGTGACTCATAGCCTTGCATCTAAATTTCGTAGGTACGAAATCACACCGTCAAGTGGTCTAATCAATTGCAGATTGGGGGTGTTATAAGATGTGTTATGCCGCTCCGTTGACAAAAAGGTGAAACTGAACGTGAACTGTAGTCCACGCTGGGGTAAGAGTATTTGTATCACTCAGCGTATGGCGATGATCGCCGCTAGTGTCCCGAATTCAGTTCGTAATTTCACTGCGTAGTACCGAAGTTTCAGAGGGTATCCACAAAAAGTAACATCATTATTATCTTCTAAAGATCTCCAAAGTCAGTATAAATGTTTCCCGTGTTTGGCTGGGAGTTCAGATTGATTTCGTGCTCCACATTTGACAGGCTCGGATTACAGGTTGACTTTTGTCATTAATGCCTGTCCAATACACATGATAACGTCTCAACATCTTCATTCACCTGGGTGATTCATGTAATGCCTTCAGAAAGTGACCGCAGACTGTATCTTCTCCTTTTAGAAGTGACCTATTCATTCGTTGTCATTGTCGTTATACCTACGTTTGTCCGCTGAACGACTACTGCTGTCACCGTCAGTATTTTGGTTGAAAATGAGGCATTTCATTTCCTCTATTATTTTCAGAAAGTGAGTCTGTAGAGTGGTCCATCTAAAAAGACGATAGTCTCGCTCCTTTTTCATCGATGGATCAGTCATTCTAATAACATACAATGTGTTCAATAAAGCCAGTTGCTCCCAGGAAACAGTTATCAGAGATGTCAGAGGCAAGCAAAAATGGCGTCTCTACGAACTTTATATCGACGTACACTGATGAGCGAAAACATTTTGACCACCTGCTTAATAGCTTCATTGTCCGTCATTGGAACGAAATACATCACCGATTCTACGTAACCGGGATCCGACAGGTTGTTGGGAGGTTTGTGGTGGTAAGTGGTATTATATGTCTAAATACAGGTTATGTAAGTCTTGTAAATAACGAGCGGCGGATTTGCGTACGTGGTATTCGCGCCCAATAGCGATCCAGATGAGCCTCATACGATTTAAATTGGGACAATTTGGTAACCGAGACATCAACGTGAGTTCACTATAATACTATAATAATCGTCAAAACACTCACCGTTCTGACTCCGAGAGACGGACAATTATACTGCTGAAAGATAACATCGCCGTCGTGGAAGACATCAAGCGTGAAGAAATATAGGTGGTTGGCAGCTGTCTGGCTGTCTTCGATTACTACCACAGGTTCCAAGCAAGCGCAGGAAAATGTCTCCTATATAATAATACTGCTTCCAAAAGCCTTGATCCGTGAAGCCCTGCACATTCCGAGCCGCCGTTAACCTTTATGACGGCGTTTGTAGAGACAACCATCGACCTACGTAGCAAAAATGGAATTCACCCGAAGAGCCGACACGTTTCCACTGATCGACGATCGAAATCCGAGGGGACAGTGGCCACTGTAATCGTCAGTGACGACGTCCTTGGGTCAACATGTGAACGCGTAGGAATGGTCTGCTGTGGAGCTCTATGTTCAACAATGTATGATCCTCCGTGTGCTCCGAAACACTTTTGCATGCAGCAGCATTGTGCTCTTTCGGGAGAGATGCCATAGATCACCATCTACCCTTCTTTACAGAGCAGACAAGCCTCCGAACCTCACGTTCTGTGAAGAGTTGTGGACGTCCAACGATTTGGCGCCTAGCAGTAGTTTCATTGTTCTTCTACATCTTTCCGTAGATGTTCATGATAGTAGGAGGTGAACATACGTCCATCTTCGTCTTTGTCGAGATACTCGTTGACAGGTTCTGCGTAATAAAGATCTGCCCTTCCTCAGAGTCACTTACCTCAATAGATTTCCCCATTTTCAGCCAACATCTTCTTCGCTATGGTGATCCCTGTATGTGTCTGCTTCGCTTACATACCTATGCTACCGCATCACTTGCCCGAATCGTCACCAGGCAACATCCAATGTCTCTTTAGGAAATGACCATAATGTTCTGGCGGAACAGTGGAGATGGAATGAAACCAGCCTATCCTCACCCGCGATGGTTCGTGTCCTCCACAGACGGAGATACATAGTTCTCACATATGAACTATAAAATACAGGGAAAGTGGCTGTTGCTAGCTGGGAATCTAATACAAACAGCTTAAGAACTACAGCATAAGAACTTGTGTATCCTGTCGCCAATACTGTTCTCCATTCGAAGCAGAAGTAGACATTTCCACAAAGTTGATGTTCATCTAAATAACGCGATGAGGATCGTGGCAGAAACTGTTAAATCCACACCGATATCATGGCTATCAGCACTTGTCAATATTTCCCTCCAAATCTAAGACAACAACCAGTAACATGTTAAATGATGAAACTCAGAAAACTCAGAGGCTTACCAATTCATGAAACACTGAAACACTTCAGGCATCCAACTAAAGTCCGGGTAACCAATCTGGGTACACAATGACCAACTTGCTGCAGAAAACTATAATCTAAAAGTTGAGTGGAGAAATCGGGGGACATCTTTCCATCGTTCTAAGCAATACAGGTGAAATAGATCCCACCGTCCAACCCACTGAAGCGGACCAACGAAAAAAAATATAGAGCTCCCTTAACCGTATGAGAACTGGCCATGCCGTATCAAAGTAACGCTACAAATGTGGGGAATGACCTGTGACAACCATTGCTGCTGTAGAACTTCAGAACAAACACTGAAGTACATTTTACACGACTGCTGGAAAACAAAAGGCATCGTAGACACAAAACCTGCAACAGTTAACTATCTGGATTCTTTGAATATCGAACTATGATGGTAATTGCATATCTCAAAATCCTTTAGGTACTGCCGGTTCTCCAGCTTTCCTTATTACCTACGCATACACACAACAGATCTACCTGCTTGTACTGATTCATATCGTTATATCTTATGTTTTATCAACTTGACTGTAGATACTTGTAAAACATTTCTGTAGGCCATTCTGTAGGCTAAATAAATAAAAATGACCTTTAGGATTCAGTATTGTCATATTTGTAGCTACAGACTTGATAGGTCGTGAGTTCTGTTGTTGCAGGTTTCTTAGACTCATGATTGTATTTCCATCATTAAATGCTAGATATTTTGTGCTCGTTAGTACAATATTTCCGTTATGCTCTTTACCACATTTAATGCAGATTGTTGGATTGGAGGCAGGGACGTGCAAAGTATGATATGAGTCAAAGCGTTTTTAATCGCGTGCACCTGCTAAGTAGTCTTTCACATGGAACTGTAAGATGTAAAGAAGTTTCTACTTTCGGGCAGACCTTATGTATGAGATGTGCATACACTTTTCCACAGGGACCTGCATTGAATCACTGTCTAAACTCATCCTGAAATTATTCAAGTGTCATTTACTTGCTATGGATAAGTTCATACAGCTGCTCAGAAAAGATGTAGTCCATTTGCGCATTATAGTTAAGATTTCTCTCGTCTTTGGATATTCACAGTTTATGTTATTTATTAGATTTGCGCAATTCTTAATTTTTTGACAGTGTCGCTGTAGTTTAGTTTCTACGTTGACTGCTATTGCCATACACCTAATTGCCTTCATTTCGAAAATTTCTTCGGTGTGTTGATTGCAGAAGTTATTTTTCACTGATAGGTTTTGTATCAGTTCGGTCTGTATGTTTCAAAAAAAAAAAAAAAAAAAGGCCATTTTCTGTATTTTTTGGTGCATTTGGACAGTATTTTCTATCCTATATTTCCTAGAATTGTAAGTAGTTTTAGCTATGCCTGCACATGTGAATGTGCGTCTCTCAAGTTCATTCTTAAGCTTACTCTTTACCTTCTCTAATTGTTCACTTTACCCTTTAATGACAGGAGGGCAAGTATTGAATAGCTCGTCTCGAGTCTTGAAGCAGCGCGATTGTCCGCCCTTCAAAATTTACAGAAACGAAATTGATGTGTTTTTTCCCTGACTTTGGCTCCGGAAATATCTGGGACGAGTAATCGATCAAAAAGTAATCTGGAATCCTTATATACTAACCATCATAAATAAGGCTCGTAGTAAGTTAAAACTACTAAAACTACCAACCGGACAAACGGGACATTAAATTCCGCAATCATTGCGCACACCCATGAAAATGTCATTTGTCCCATCCATTCATAGCCGGCAGCGGTGGCCGAGCGGTTCTAGGCGCTTCTGTCCAGAACCGCACGACTGCTACTGTCGCAGGTTCGAATCTGCCTAGGGCATGGACGTGTGTGATGTCCTTAGGTTAGTTAGGTTTAAGTAGTTCTAAGTTCTAGGGGACTGATGACCTCAGATGTTAAGTCGCATTGTGCTCAGAGCCATTTGAACCATGTTAGAACCATCCATTCATACACCAATGTAGCGTCGACTTCAGCTCTTCCCAAGTATTACCACCTTCTCCACGTACTGTTACGAGATGCTCTTCAGCTCGGTCTCCGTATCCGACTACCTTCTACTACGCATACCCTATACAAGCTAATGAAGTTCCCATAACTCCTCAGACACTTATAACACCTTTGCCTCTCCTACATCTCCTGTAAACGAACGTCGAAACACTCTGCAGTGTGTCTCATTCTTAAAACCCGTCGCCTGCAGCCGCGCCTCTATCAGTACTTTCCATCCTACCTTCATCTGCAAACGCTACAGGTGATTTCCCAACGTAATTTTGGGCGGTTTCCAGACCCATAGCATGAACTGATACTTGGAATCTACCCTTACTTCCTACCAAAATGTACCCTACTCATCCAAAAGGAAGACCCCAACACAATGAGGTGTCTCGTCCAGGTATACGCCGCGATGATGTACTCTACTGTCTGCGTACTCTCCTAATTGGCGTAATATGTTCAATTACAGCTTTCCTATCTACAGAATCCCACGGATCTGAGCACTTGTCACTGTATAAATGCTGATGACGTGAGCCGGTTTCCTTCATTTTTGGTGGGGAGTGTTTGATCACCCACCAAACAGCCCGGACTTCGCCTTCCCCCACCCCCTTCCTCTCCAGAGGTTCCGTCTCTGCTCGCAGGAACCACGTTTTATGAAGACAACATTGCGACACATAAAACGAGCTGCAAACCAGCGCAGAGAATTTGTGGAAAGCACAGATGGCCATCTTCTATGATAATGATATCGGGCAGCTGGTGTTACGCTGCCAGAAATATCTAAGTTGGAGCGGAGACTATGTAGAGAAGTAGCTGGAAAGTGCACCTAACTGATGCATATAAAGAAGTTTTGATTCCCAATGTGGTTTCCATTTCGCGACCCTAATAAACACATAGCGCTCATATACACTCCTGGAAATGGAAAAAAGAACACATTGACACCGGTGTGTCAGACCCACCATACTTACTCCGGACACTGCGAGAGGGCTGTACAAGCAATGATCACACGCACGGCACAGCGGACACACCAGGAACCGCGGTGTTGGCCGTTGAATGGCGCTAGCTGCGCAGCATTTGTGCACCGCCGCCGTCAGTGTCAGCCAGTTTGCCGTGGCATACGGAGCTCCATCGCAGTCTTTAACACTGGTAGCATGCCGCGACAGCGTGGACGTGAACCGTATGTGCAGTTGACGGACTTTGAGCGAGGGCGTATAGTGGGTAGGCGGGAGGCCGGGTGGACGTACCGCCGAATTGCTCAACACGTGGGGCGTGAGGTCTCCACAGTACATCGATGTTGTCGCCAGTGGTCGGCGGAAGGTGCACGTGCCCGTCGACCTGGGACCGGACCGCAGCGACGCACGGATGCACGCCAAGACCGTAGGATCCTACGCAGTGCCGTAGGGGAACGCACCGCCACTTCCCAGCAAATTAGGGACACTGTTGCTCCTGGGGTATCGGCGAGGACCATTCGCAACCGTCTCCATGAAGCTGGGCTACGGTCCCGCACACGGTTAGGCCGTCTTCCGCTCACGCCCCAACATCGTGCAGCCCGCCTCCAGTGGTGTCGCGACAGGCGTGAATGGAGGGACGAATGGAGCCGTGTCGTCTTCAGCGATGAGAGTCGCTTCTGCCTTGGTGCCAATGATGGTCGTATGCGTGTTTGGCGCCGTGCAGGTGAGCGCCACAATCAGGACTGCATACGACCGAGGTACACAGGGCCAACACCCGGCATCATGGTGTGGGGAGCGATCTCCTACACTAGCCAAACACCACTGGTGATCGTCGAGGGGACACTGAATAGTGCACGGTACATCCAAACCGTCATCGAACCCATCGTTCTACCATTCCTAGACCGGCAGGGGAACTTGCTGTTCCAACAGGACAATGCACGTCCGCATGTATCCCGTGCCACCCAACGTGCTCTAGAAGGTGTAAGTCAACTACCCTGGCCAGGCAAGATCTCCAGATCTGTCCCCCATTGAGCATGTTTGGGACTGGATGAAGCGTCGTCTCACGCGGTCTGCACGTCCAGCACGAACGCTGGTCCAACTGAGGCGCCAGGTGGAAATGGCATGCAAGCCGTTCCACAGGACTACATCCAGCATCTCTACGATCGTCTCCATGGGAGAATAGCAGCCTGCATTGCTGCGAAAGGTGGATATACACTGTACTAGTGCCGACATTGTGCATGCTCTGTTGCCTGTGTCTATGTGCCTGTGGTTCTGTCAGTGTGATCATGTGATGTATCTGACCCCAGGAATGTGTCAATAAAGTTTCCCCTTCGTGGGACAATGAATTCACGGTGTTCTTATTTCAATTTCCAGGAGTGTATGTCGAACCATATATCGAACTATGATATATTTTTGCAAGTACATTTAGTGACATATATCTGCAAAATATACTGCAAATAGAGTAATTAGTAAAAAAGTAATAAATTAATAGAGGCTGTTTTACCGCATGAACAGCGAAAACATACGAAGCGGTAAACTTCTTCCCCTTCTTTTTTTTGTGGTGTATCAGTGAGAAAATGTCTGGTAAAGGTTTGAAACTATGTTTCAAGTTAGTTGCATGTCACTAAGTACTCCCATTCTCCAATACTGTATGAATGTAATCTAGCTCTTTACACCTTGTGAACTATGTTTCTTTTTGACCCGCACCCCACCCCTTTGAGAGGTTGGTGGTTATTACCTCCTGCCCCCTTTAGTGGTTATTTCCAAACAGTAAGAGATATGTGTACCATGTTTGGTTTAATTCGATCAAGTGGTTCAGCAGGAGATAAGTATTGATATCTGAAGAGCGGCAATATGACCGCTGCCACGCTGCGATCTGTAGGAGATTAACAAAAGAATTTGTGTATGGGCTTTGCTGAATCAATTATGAAAGTAATTCTTTACACTGTGGCACTCAAGAGACTAGCCCTGGCAGTTAGCAAATTCCGCACGTGTACCTAGAGTCAAAAGCCAGAGATTATCACATAACTTAGAAAGTTCACGTTTTGTAATATATCGAATTATAAATATGATAATTACCACTCACCACTCGTCAATAGTTTGCAGTGAGTTAATTTAGGAAAATTTCTCTGGTGCGTAGAATAATCTATTTAGATAGACGAGACGAATACACGGAATAGCAAAGCTTAAATTCAGTCTCAGAAGTGTAGAAAGTATTGATTCAATTATGTGTATTGCACACAAATACATTTAAAAATATACAATAATATTTTATGCTTAAAGAGCATTAGTTGCTTGTTTTTAATGACTCTATTATACCACCTTCATTTCAAAGCTGTACATCAACATACTACAAGAAAAAGTAAGTTGTAGTAGAGTGAATAAATAAATTTCACATATTTTGTATTAGTTGAAAACCAAAGTACTTGCGATTCCGTTGTGGAATTATTTTCAGCAAAATAGCTGTAGGATTTATCAATATATAGCACTGACAACTGACCCACCGGATAAAATGCAAAACTTCTTCTCTACTTCCGAAGATAGTCCCCTACTTTTGAGATTACTTACCTTTCGAAGTCGCCCATTGCACTGACTACTGCAACTGTAACATGGCGAGCTTTTCCACTGGTCAGTTTTCAATACCTGCAGCTTCGAGGTGATCGTCTTTGAAAAGGAACCTGCATCGGAGCACTAAGGTTGGTAGTAATGAAATTGTAACACGCTCTAGTTCCAGATTATACAGGGTGAGGCAGTTGAAACAGGCCACCATAATTACAACCATAATGAATAGATATATCGAGGTGAAGACAACATGGTGATTTCCCTAACGTTTGGAAATTATTTTTCATCGTTTATAGTCGCCGAACTGAGACATCAATTTCATTTTCTAAGGAAATCTATGACATTTGAATGAAGCTTCTAACACAACTTCAACGACGTACCATATAAGGGGCTCGATCACACAGTAACAGGTTGTCCGCAGCTCGTGGTCGTGCGGTAGCGTTCTCGCTTCCCGCGCCCTGGTTTCCGGGTTCGATTCCCGGCGGGGTCAGGGATTTTCTCTGCCTCGTGATGACTGGGTGTTGTGTGATGTCCTTAGGTTAGTTAGGTTTAAGTAGTTCTGAGTTCTAGGGGACTGATGACCATAGATGTTCAGCCCCATAGTGCTCAGAGCCATTTGAACCACACAGTAGCCCGCATCTCGTGGTCGTGCGGTAGCGTTCTCGCTTCCCACGCCCGGGTTCCCGGGTTCGATTCCCGGCGGGGTCAGGGATTTTCTCTGCCTCGTGATGGCTGGGTGTTGTGTGCTGTCCTTAGGTTAGTTAGGTTTACGTAGTTCTAAGTTCTAGGGGACTGATGACCATAGATGTTAAGTCCCATAGTGCTCAGAGCCATTTGAACCATTTTTTTGAACCACACAGTAACATCATAATGGTGCCTCAGACCACTGTCCCACCGTCAAGAGAAGAGGTCCCATAAACGTCTGACCTGTTATACAGATGCAAGCAAACACTTAACTCGTACGATTAGTGTGTTTATTGTGATGGCTGTCATACCGAGTGCTTAAATTTTTTACCTTGAGCCTTGCTACACACTCTAAAATAATTCTGGAGAAACAATACCGCACGTTCCATTTCAGCTGGAGTGAAAACAGGAACACAGACCCATGTTATAAGGGATTTCATGTCTTTGGGAGTCGTCGGTGTTTCCTGACAGACCTCTTGCTTTTATTTTTTTCTTAGATGAAAGTATAGAAGTGCTATGTTTGGTGACTGTGCAGATCATTTTGTCTTTCCTGAACGATCGTCCCAATGCCCTCCAGATGTTTTCTTAAGAGGGTCTGTTATTCCATGTGCTAAATACGAGGGACATCCGTCATGTAGGTACCACACTGACTGCTTTATACCCAGCGTGATGTCATCCAGTAACTACGGTAGCAAAATTAGGAACTCAAGGACGATTGGTGTTTATTGCGATGATTGATTTGCCCGTGGTTTGTAGACGATGCTTCCCTCGTAAACAAAATTTTGTTTAGATGCCTCGCATCACTTTGTACTTTTCGCAGATGATATTAAAAGAACTGTAACCTATTTTATAAGTCTTTTCCATGAAGCTATAGCTACAGCGATTTGTGAAGACGATAAAAGGGCAATAGAATGTATTGTTCAAAGAACAGTCGTTTGGTTGATCCGTCTCGTACTGCCGAGATGCCCCTTAGTGAAATTTTAACTCTGTGTTACAGCTGCTCAAATGTTGATTTCATTCCTTTCAGATCTTGACACTCTTCAGCATATAACTGCACAGCCGGCCGCGGTGGTCTAGAGGTTCTAGGCGCACAGTCCGGAACCGCGCGACCGCTACGGTCGCAGGTTCGAATCCTGCCTCGGGCATGGATGTGTGTGATGTCCTTAGGTTAGTTAGGTTTAAGTAGTTCTAAGTTTTAGGGCACTGATGACCACAGATGTTAAGTCCCATAGTGCTCAGAGCCACTTGCACCATAACTGTCACAGCTGCTCTAATAGTTTGGCAGCATTCGCCATAAGCAATATTCACTTCTTCGACTGTCGTAAACATTGCGAATATCTTATTAGCTTCACAAGTAAGTTATCTGATTGCTGCAACAGCGCAACACAGACTGGTGGACTTTAAGTGTACAGGTAAACACAAGAACCATACCTGATTTGCTTTTTGCTTACATTTGGTATGGCAGGGGAGACGTTGGTGAAATCTCTTCTCTTTACGGCGGAAAGTGGTTTGCGGTCCTACTATCTTGATACTGTTCGATCAAGTCCCGTACATGTTATGTCGTTGAAGTTCTCTCAGAAGCTTTCTTCATATGCCGTAGAAATTAGTTTATAGATCCATTAGAGAAACAAAGTCGGTGTCGTAATCTGGCGACAACAAATGATGGCAATTACTAGCAAACGGGGAGAAATTTGCCACGTTGTCGTGTATAGCTTGGTGAAAACCGCACCTCAATGTATTTACTAATTCTGGATATATTTGGCGTGGACTATCGTATCTGCCAGACCTTGCAAGAATGTGTTCTATACCAGACTTCTAGCTTCAGAATTTTTCCAATAGCAAATATTGATTAAAACCAGAATTCATTGTTTATAAACGGTAGATTAAAACTGAAGACATTGCAGAAAGCTAATAAATAAATGAGATACGTCTTGGATGAGTTAGAGTCTCATAATTACAGACCTGCACTTTCTAATACCAACAGGATAATGAAGTCTTTGTTCACTAGTAAAGACAAACTGCGACCGTGTGTAAAATCACACGCAAGCATTGTGGAATAATATACTGGTCAAACAGGCGGAGGTGTGGAAATTTGGCTATCTGAACACGGGTGAAGCCGGAGATTAAAAAAGGAAGGTTGTGTCTTTTCTGATCATCTTTCAGCAAAAAAGCACTCATATGATGTAGAATGTAAGAGATTCAAATTTTATTACTAAAAGAAGAAGGTAGACCCTACAGGAAATACTGAAAATCAACAAACATATGACCCAAAATTCCATCTTAGTATTAAAATACCAAACTTAGTTTCCTTTTTCTACTGTGTTAAACTGAGTCTTTGTTACAAAGGCTACGTTAAAATTTAAAAATCAGTTCCATTTTCCGTCGGCTGTTAAATTTACTTCCACATAAAAATGGCTGTTTCTTTTTTTGTTTAATGTAATTATGACTGTGTAACAAAAAACACACTTTGTGTCATTTTTGTATCTTCTGTACCAATAATCTGTCTGCTTTTGTAGCAGAGTGGTCAGGACGGTTGACTACCACTCTGAGGAATCTGGTTCGACTTCCAGTACTGCCAGAAAGTTTTCTAGGGTGGGAGGACTGGAACGGGGTCCACTCAACGTGGTGATGCCAAATGAGGATCTCTTTGGGGGAGTAATAGCGGCTCCAGGCCACGAACACTGATTAAAGCCAAGAGAGCGGCATTCTGACCCCACGCCCCTCCATACCGCATCCAATGGTGTGACTGGCGGATTATGAGACGGTGATCGGTCGGTACCGACGCGACACCGGGGCTTGTGAACAAAGGTGGAGATTTCTATGTGTAAATAATATCTGTGAAATCGCATGTGATTTTTATCTATGTCTACAATATTCAGCTGTCACTTTATAGTGGCCTTCGAAGCCGCAAATAAGTAAATATATTTTGGCACAACATTATGAATTGTTGCTTATTGAATATTATCTACATACACGTCTACATATATACTCCCCAATCCACCTTACGGCCCGTGGTGAAAGATGCCCTGTACCACTACTAGTCATTTCATTTCCTGTTTCACTTGCAAATAAAACTAGGGAAAAACGATTATCTGTACTCCTCCGTACGAGCCCCCAGACGTTCTATGAAGCACCGACGAGAAATTCCGTTATTTGATAGGTGTGATTTAGTTTCCTATATTTTCTTTCCATGGATTGTCTACAAAATTCTCCCTCAAAAATGGTTCAAATGGCTCTAAGCAATATGGGACTTAATATCTGAGGTCATCTGTCCCCTAGATTTAGAACTACTTAAACCTAACTAACCTAAGGACAGCACACATATCCATGACCGAGGCAGGATTCGAACCGGCGATCGTAGCAGCAGCGCGGTTTCGGACTGAAGCCCCTAGAGCCGCTCGGCCAAATTCTCCCTCATATTTGACTGATAAATAGATCTGTGATCTTCACATGGGCCTCGGTTGTCTCCCTGAGACTGGAGCAATTCAGCTTTAGGAATCACAACTCAACAACACAACAACTCCTCCGCGTAGTCAAATATGTAACACATAACTAGAACATGAACAAAGCCACAGGGGCCACGTTCCTGGACATCGAAAAAGCTTTCGACCGTCTTTGGTACGGCCGTATTTGCAAACTAAACGAAGCTGGTTTCCCGGACGGACACCTACGTCTCATACACTCATATCTCACGAACAGATGCTTCAACACTGTCGTGCAGGGAAAACAATCGACAGAACACGGTATCCAAGCTGCGGTACCCCAGGGAAGCATCCTAGGGCTCATCTTGTTCAGCCTGTACAATAACGAATTCAAAGCAACACAAAACACGACATTAGTCATCTGAGCGCATGACACAGCGGTCCTTGCGCAAGATTGGAAACAATCGAACCTTAATTCAAGAATACAGACGGCACTCAGCACTGCCGAGCCTCGGTTGGAACGATAGTGTATTAAAAATGGTTCAAATGGCTCTGAGCACTATGGGACTTAACATCTGAGGTCATCAGTCCCCTAGAACTTAGAACTACTTAACCCTAACTAACCTAGTGACATCACACACATCCATGCCCGAGGCAGCATTCGAACCTGCGACCGCAGCGGTCGCGCGGCTCCAGACTGTAGCGCCTAGAACCGCTCGGCCACTCCGATGGTGTATTGAAGCAAACGTCGAAAAGTGCGAAGCAGTTCGGTTCACACGTTGACCGAAACCACTGCGCAAACATCAACCCTGTAGATAGGTAACTCTAAATACACGCCTAACACTTTTCCGAGAAAAAGTCAGATATCTCCGTGTCTGGCTGGACTGGAAATTTACATGGGGGGACCAAGTCGATCACGTTGACAACACAGTGCACGCTCGATTCAAACAAATCTACCCAGTGCTCAATAGGGAAAGTACACTGAATAGGAGGGTGTCGACGTCCAAATACATGACACTGATTAGACCTATGATGACGTACGCAGCTCCTTTCTGGGGATATGCAGCTCCTACACGCTTGCGCCGCCTGTAGATCATACAGAAAGAAAGTGCTTCGCATCATTAGCAACGCTCCACGCTACACACGCACCGTGGATCTTCACATTGAATACTGTCTTGAAACCCTCAGGGAAGTATTCAAAAAACATACCACTCGACTATACAGGAACTCGAAACACTTAAACAATCCTTTCACCCTGACTCTGGGAAACTATGATCACAACCATAGTTGGAACTATAAGCGGCCAAAGACACTACTACCTAGTGCATAACCACCTATGGCAAGCTAACACACACCAACAAGAGACAAACATCGGCAAGCCCTCGCAGCAACGTTGACTGAATATGCCAGCTGCTATTAAAGCCGACCAAGAGGCTACAGGGGAAACCGACGAGGTCGCACAGTGACGCACAAACAAATAGCCAACATCACCCTACACTGTGCATCTGATATATGACCTATCGGACACAAAAAGATGATGAACCTGTTACAAGTATGCTGACGCTGACCAAGAGGTAAACACCGGCACCCAGCGGCAGCCGAGTAACAGCACTTCACAACGTCGAAGAAATCGAGATGCATGATACCCACTACTAACAAAGCCTACCCTTGCATGATATGTCGCAGGCAGCAAGACATCCGCTACTGCTCTTACTACCCGACCTAACTATCGCAAGGTTTTTTTCCCTTGGATCTTGCCTTGGCACTTTCTTCCCTCTGCTCTTCCAATCGCTACACTTCGACTTTCGACTCAACCTGTCTCCAGATGAGTGCGTATTAATGGTTAACCTTAACCAGACGTACGAAAACATCGCAGTACCCACACATCACTTTAGTGAAAACCAACCCTTATGTAGAGATGGCAGTAGACCTTTTGAGTTAGCCATCATGCCGCTGTGGGCGTCGAGGGGCTCCATCTCTTCTTAAAAAGGAAAAAAAAAGCCTTCGGTTGTCCATTCGTTGGCTTAAGTACACAAGTCTCGTGAACCCTTGTCACTACCATAATTATTCATTCTATACACCTCCTTTCAGCAAAAATTTGCATTTGGCCTGCTATCCACCTCTCTCTGGTGGTTGTAATCTTTATACATCTGCTCCGCATCCTTCAGTAGCTTTCCTAATCTTTGTAGATAAGTAATGAACTTTGGACCATCATCTCTAGGAAAAGCAGCCGTATAACTGCTTCAATTCACAGGTAATTTAAATAAAAATTTATGATCTACATCTGTTTTAGTTGCCGCAAATTTGTTTAACATTTGCTTTTCCAGAAACTTTAGACTTACTGCACTGATCACTAGCACTTTTAACCGAGTATCTGGTTTCCCCATAATACTATGACGTTATGAAAGCTTTTTTCTTTCTATCGCTCAATACCTAGGCTTAACATTCACGAAATAATTCCTAAGTTCTTTTGGATGTGCATTGCCAGCAGGATGAAATCTCAGATATTATCCGTGGATAAATTGGACGGGCCTACATGTTAATGTTGTTTCGATTGCACTGCAGAAATTTGGCAGGGAAGCCGTTACACATCCTGCATACAGTGCCGATCTCAGCCCATGCGGATTCTATATTTCTGAAGCACTGGTGGAAGATATTCGTAGCCACCAACTACCTTCTGTCGGAAAAGTACGCGCTTGGGTACGATGATGATTCCATAGGCAAACACTTTTCCATCAAGAATTAACCATATTACCTAGGACAAATTTACTAAGAGTTTCGGAGATTATTTTTGAAATAATAAGCAGTGTACTTAATAAGCTGTGTACTAACTTTTTCCTTCTGTCTTGTTTTAATCTGACTGTCCGTTATAGATCGCAGTAGTTCTGCGAGGTGAAGATACTTGTATAGGCCAGACTTGCTTGGATAACTGCATCAAACCAGTCTTTGATCTGAAGACAACACTAACATATTTGAAGCCATAAAATTGTAGCATATTTATTATTAGTTTTTGAGTATTCGAGCCACGAGTATGCATTACACTGCTAAATGGAAGATAGCAGTTGTTCACGTCCGTGACATCACAAAAGTCACACGTGTCCTCCGTGTGGTTATAAAGAATAGTCACTGCAAGGCAGATACCTGAAGCCAAGAAGCAGAGGCAGCCGAATACTCCCTAGGATCTCCCGGGTGCAATGAATTGTTAGAAGACATGGACTCGCAAGGTTCATCTCCGGGCCCTCCAGCTGCAAACTTAGGACATGTCAGCTAAATCTGTCAAATCAGTGTTGAAGACACAAGTATATCAAAATATATACCACCCATATCATTCTTTCCACGATACAGATGAAACTTTAAAAAGCATAGTGACTTGTATTTGCTAAAAATGAGGACAAATGAATTTCTAAAAAGCAGTAACCCGGAGATACCGGATAACCTAGTTTATTACCTCTGTACAGCCGTATGTAATAGGCGGACAGAGACTGTTGAGTCGCTCGGTTCTCAAACATCTGGTAGTGAATATTAGCCATTACTCAGGAAGGTGATTGCAAACAAAATTAAAGTGAGGGACAGCTCTTATATATCAGCTAATAGAATAGCGTCACATGTGAATTTTAATATTTTCCCAGTGAATTGAAAGTTCAAAAAAATTTCGGGCCTGCAGCCGATCGTCGTTTGTTTCATCGTGCACCTCTCAGCCTTCTTCAGATGAGGCATTGATGACTGATGAAGACTTTTTCCTTTATTGTAAACTCATTCCCTGCCCCGTCTTGGCAGCGGAGGGCTGTCAGGGGCACAATCCGTCGCTCTTCTGCCGAGTGAGACATTTAATAAAAAGATGAAAACGATACGAAGCGGTAAAGGGGGACATAAGAACATAATAATGGGAGACAGTGGAGGTTAAAACATACAAGTACACGGAGACGTTCATTGTAGGACAGTTAAAAAATGTCTACATAAAGATAAAGAAGACAGATGTAGATTTGCGTAGCATGTAAACTACACTGAAGTCACACACACAAATGAAAGGGTGGCTACAGTAACAAAGCACACCACAATGACGACACTGTAAAACCACTGCACCGGACGGAGCACACACCAAGAAGAGTCAAAACTGCTGGGAGGGACTGGTCGAGAGAGGGGAGGCCTGAGAGGAGGGTGCAGCCTGGAAGGGAGCTGGACAGGTTGGGAGGAAATGCAAGGGGGTCGGGAGGCAAACGAAAGCGGTTGAGACGGTCGGGGTGGGTGATGGAGAGGTACGGGAAGTCAGGAGGGAGTGCAGGGACGCTGAAGGAGTGCACTGGAAATGGAGAGGGCGTAGGTGGAAGGGGGAGGGGAGAGGGACCCCTGAGACGAGGGTGGAGGAAGGTGATGTTAGAGTTAGTAGGAGGGGTAGGTATTAGGGCAAAGCTCATCACCTTGGAGGTTTAGTCATAGGCACTGGAAGTTACATTGGTAAACGAGGTGGAGGGTATGGAGATGGAGAGAGGCAGGACACCATGCTAAAGTCAAGGAACAGGGCTGGGGGTAGAGAGTATTGAAGAGACTTCAGCATGGGGAGGCACAAGTCTGCAGAAGATGTACAGAGTGCCTATGAGTTTCAGGAAAAGGAAGAAATCTGGGAAGGGCATGAGGTCGTACAGGACCTGTGTGGTGGACGGGAGGAGGATACAGAAGGCGAGGTGGAGTGCATGGCGTTCACGGATTTAGAGGGCTTTATGGAATCTGGAGGGGGAGTGCGGTGGAAATCCAAGCAATAATGGCATAATAAAGGATGGGACGGATCAAGGATTTGTAGCTGTGAAGGATTGTGGAAGTCTGCATTCCTCTTGTCCAGCTGGACAGGAGTTTCTGGTGGCAGAGACTATTGTGGTCTTTGTGTGGGATTGTAAAGAAATGGGGATTCCAGGTGAGGTGACGGTCGAGGGTGCGGCCAAACTATTTCAGGGTCGGAGTGAGGTGGATAGGACGACCATAAAAGAGAGGCAAATATGGTGGAGCCAGAAGAAGCGGGTGGTATGACCTATGATGATTGTCTGGGTCTTGGAAGCGTTGATGCGAAGGAGCCACTGGTTGCACCAGACAGTGAACTGGTTGACGTCGGTTTGAAGGGTATGTTAGAACCAATCAAGGGTAGAATAGAGGGCCAGAAAGGCTGTGTCATCAGCAAATTGAAGGAGATAAACAGTGGCGCGAGGTTTGGGTATATCAGGAGTATATAGGAGACAGAGGAGAGGGTCTTGCCTTGAGCACACTGTTGGTGGAATGGAAAGTACAGGAGTTGGTACTGTAGATAGCGACATAGGAAGGAAACAGCGAGATGGACGAAATTGATGGGAACAGCAAGGATCTGGAGTTTAAAGAGGAACCGGGGATGACACACAAAGTCATAGGCGTGCTGGAGGTCAAGGGAAACAAAGAAAGAGGAGCTACAGGAGTTAAGGTAGAGGGAAAGAACATTGGAGCTGGTCGTTGGCTGAGAAGGAGGACCAGAAGCCACACTGGGTCATGGGAAGGAGGTGGTGCTGGTTAAGGTGATGATGAATACGATGAAAGAGGGTGGACTCGACGACCTTACTAAACACAGGAGTGAGGCAGATGGGGAGATGGGAAGAGGTTAGGTTTAGAGAACAGCAGGATGCGGGAAGTCTTCCATAGGTTTGGATAAAAGCTGGTGGAAAGGAAGATATTACACACAGTAGTAAGAACAGCCAGGAAGAGGGTGAAGATTCCTTGAGATGTTGGTAGGTCACACCATCATGACCAAGGGCAGTGATGTGTTTGAAGCTTGGGGAAGAGAGAGTAATCAAATTGAGGATAATCGAGAATGGAGAAGAGGTATAATGCAGGGTGTGATGGCCACCAGTAAGGCAGTGGATGGCAGACCTGTACATGAAGGAGTTGACATGGAGGGCAGAGCCGAGGCATGTACATGGCTGGCGCCAGTTCCAGCATTTCCTTGCTATTAAGAGGTTTTGGATGTGTCATTGTAATTGCCAGTAGAGGAGGAGGCTATCCTGGTCACAGGTGGGGAGGAAGGAGTGGTAGAGCCTGTGAGATTCACGGAGGAGAAGGATGGCCCTTGGATGAAGAGTAGGTTGGTGAGGGTGGATAAGTTTGGCAGGAATGCGGACCTCCACAGTGTCATTGATGGTGTTCTGGAGGAAGCACTAGGCATAGGCATTGTGAGCTGGATGGTGAAAGGTAAGTGGATTGCTTTTGATCTATGAGGCAATGGATTCCTTGTAGGCATCCCTGTCGGCATGCCAATAGTCATGGATAGACTTTGGAGGGGCAGCAGGGTGGGGAGCAGGAGGAGGGTGACTAGCTGAGGAGATGGTGAAAAGTACCAAGAAGTGGTTGCTACCAATGTGGTCAAGGATGTCCATGGTGATACCACCAGTGAGGTTGGCAGAAGCAAGGGCAATATCCAGGATGAAGCTACTTACAGGATAGGTGTGCTGTGGGATGGAATGTTGTCACCATGGAGGGTGCCGAGGAACTGATGCCATTGCCAAAGAATGGTAGGATCATGGCTTGGATGTGGAGGTCTGCAGCAATCACATAGGTGAAGAAGGTGTGTTCAATATGGGAGATGAATTCGTGGTGGAGAGGAGCTGCTGTACAGTCATAGACAGTGGCACAGGTGACAGTGAGGGAGGGAGATGCTGACGATTAGGTCTTCAGTTGGATCATTGAGCAGAGGTTGTGGCAGGATGGGGGTGTGCTTGAGGTGGCCAATAGCAACCCTAACTTGTGTGAGGGGAAGGGGATTGTTGGTGTGGTGAAGGAGGTAGAGAGAGGTGAGGACATGGTGACATTGGAGGAAGGTTTTGTTAAGGATGAAGGAGTCGACCTGGCACTGGGACTGCATATGTATGAAGAGGTGTTTGTTTGTAGGGAGAGAGTGAATGTTTACGTATAGGATACGCTACTGCTGGCGCACAAGTGGGGGGGGGGGAAGAGAGTGGAGGGAGGAGGAGGGAGCGTTAAACAAGGAAGTCTAGGGCACTGAAGGTGAAATGTCCTTGGTTGTTGGAGTGTGACGTAGTTACTCAAATGGAAGAACGAGCGGGCGGCAAGGAGATCGGCTGCAGGAGGTTGGGACATTGGAAGGGGTGGATATTTAGGAAGACAATGTTCAAGAACAGGATATTTTCTTCAGCCATAATGGGAGGGCAGAGGGACTAGTTGGGGTGGATTGGCTGATCGATGGGGCAAATAGGAATAGAGAGCTTGGGGTTGGTGGGAGAGGGTTTGGCCTTGCATATGGAGAAGTAGGTGGGATGGGGTTCGTTGCTGATGTTGCAGGAAGGAGGAGAGGCATGGTTTAGACACTGTTTGAAGAAGCATGAAGCCTTACAGTGGGGGCAGGTGGGGGTTTTAGCAGGTTTGGGTGAGGACATTGTTCTATAGAAGATAGTGTTGGCAGTAATATCATTGAGGAGGGAAGTGCGAGGGGTCAATGGTGTGGCAACAATTGAAAATCTGGTCTCCCTGAGTGAGGGGGTAATCTATGGAGGAGGTTGACTCTGTGATCCCACACAAAAGGAAGGTAGGGCCAGAGTTGTTATAGATAAATTGGACAGAGGAGATTTCCAGGGCAAGTGGTCATTCAGTTCGCACTCTGTGACCACAGTGCTGAGTTTTGTGATCATGGCAGTGAGTATTGGCAGATGACGAGGGCGTTTGGGCTGATAGGGAGAGGAGGAGGCAAGGAAAGGTGTGAGATATGCATCTGGGCCAAAAGTGTGAGGAAGTTTCTGGTTGGAGGTCAGTATGGAAGGAGGATGAGGGAGATTTGGTAAGGGCTGGGTCTCTGTGGGGATAAGTTGAGCAACGTGGGAACTGGGGATATACTTGCGGATCTGGAGGGTGAGGGTGCGGGTGAGGGTGTGGGTGAGGTGAGGTCAGCACTCAGGCATTTGGGGGGTTCTTTGGAGGTGGTGGCGTGGGATGAGTGGTGAGGGACTGTTGGATTGGGAGGTGGTGGGAGGCAGGCCCCTTGTATAAGGCAGTGGCACTTTGAAGGCAGGGTGGGAGCTCCGTGGTGGTGACTGTGGTGCAGCATTTGGTAACTCAGGCGTGGGAAGCAGGGGCAGTCATAGCAAGGTGAGTGGGGAATGGGGGAAATTCATCCTGACAAGTGGTAGTAGTGGGGGTGGGGGCAGGAGCAGGAGCAGGAACAAGAGGAGGTGGAGAAGGAGCAGGAGCAGTATACAGGAGGGGATACAGAGGTGGGGAGGAGTCAGAAGAGGAGGAGACTGTGAAGAATGGACATGAGCTAGACGGGGGAAGCCCAGGAGGCAATCCAGGAGGTAATGGTGGGGGCAGTGGAAGGACAGGTTTGTATGATTGTGATGGTGGGGGTTTCCATGGTGGACTGTGCGAGCGCCGGGCAGTGGACATACGGAAGGATGGAGGCAGCAAATGGCGACGGACGGCAACAGACGGCAGTAGACGGCGACGGGGGTCTTTCAGAAGTTCTGCAGTCTTAGATGGTGGACAGAAAATCACTTTCACCTGTAATTTAAAGACGATTATTGCTATTTCAAACGAAGTCTTGGCCACAAAAGGAAGGAAAGCAGGAGATTTCCTTGGTTTTAACTGGAAGTGCCGTTATTCTGTTGGGTGGAATACCAACCTTTTTTTCTGGACACTGTCTTTAGGTGGGCGAACTCCTTATGTAATCTATGTAGATCTGAGACAGTGTGAGCTCTGTGTGCGAGTATTTTAGCCATGCTCATAATCCGTGACGGGTGATGGCGACTTGAAGCTTGCAAATACAAACCAGTAGCCGTGCTCTTACAATAAACTGAATGCCTTATGGGGCCATCATTCTTTCGTCTTACCCTGAAAGCTAAGAATAGCAGACAATCATCTTTCTCTGTTTCCATAGTGAACAGTATATCGTTATGAATGGAGTTGAGGTGGTGAAGAAACTCCATCAGCTTATCTTCTCCATGTGGCCACACTCGACTGTATCATCCACATATCTCCAAAATGCAGTTGGTTTAAGGGAAGCCGATTCAAGAGCTCTCTCCTCGAAACCCTCATAAAAAGGCTGGCCTCCAAAGTGGGACAAAATGCTGTCCATGGCGACGCCTTCAGTCTATTCAAAACAGTCATCCATTTTCATAGCTACTAAAATTTCACAATCACACGTTTTGGAGACTACCTGTATAGGGTTAGGAATCTGTATGTGGCAAGGAGAAATTACTTTATACTATTTACTCTAATTTTAAAAAGTGCTGCATTAAAAATTCATTTATATTTAATTATTAGTCTGATGTAAAGCTTATCGTACACGGTGTGGCTCTGAATTTCGTACCACGGCTTAGAAAGTATTTTCGAATACCAGAGATATTTCTGATGTTTCAGGTTCAATATAAACCACCAGAACTACATGATTTAATTCCAGACCTTTTGTTAATACAATTTTCCTCCTCGAAAACGTTTCATTTATCATTTAGGCTTGGCATCAGTGTCGTTTGGACTACCGATTTACGTAAAGACCCCCCAATTTATCGACAGTCACAATGTGAAAGTTTCCATGGAAATTTTTTCCTAAGCCGCTTCTCCTTAGCTTCATGTTGTTACGATTTATACACCATCATTACGCCTATTGTTTTCCACATACGCAGACGGATATGAGAAATGTGACTGTTATATCACATATGCAATAACGGCAGTCATTGGCTTTAAGAAAACGTTTCAAGTGAAAGTAGATACTGCTTATACTGGGTGTTGATTGACAACTCCCAGTGCCACAGATTAGTTTCCATACAGGTAACTACCACACAACCAGTTGGAAGTACTATTTTGAAGCAAACCATTATAATCACCGCCCAACCACGAGACGGCCTGGTGGCGTCTCGTTTAGTGAAACATTAAGGAAAGGATACACGAGCGGCAGGGACGAATTTTAGCGTCGATACGGGCTGCATATGGGGTAATCCACTGACGTAAGCGTCTTACATAAACATCATGTTGCTATGGGTTGGTGCTTAGGACACGATATCTCGGAAACGGCGACGACGGTCTGCTGTTTGTGTGTTACTGTCATGCCCATCCATAGAGAGTGACCGAAAGATGATGAAACCACGACTATGCGCTAAGGCGTTAGACTTCCACTTCTGTCTCAGAATATGGAGACTTATCCCCACCCCCCTTAAGGCAGATTACGCGGTGATCTGTGGCAGATTTGACTAAATAGTGCAATGCTGGTGCCGGTAGACATGTTTTAGAACACACCACTCAGCGCGCATCACTGGGCATGGGGTTCCGCAGCACACGACCTCTATGTATTCCCATGTTAACTCTACGACATCGCCATTTATGAAACTGTGCGCACGGTATTATCATGAATGTGCCGTGGTTCAATGGAAACCAGTCGCCTGGTCGGAGGAGTCCCCTTTTTTGGTAGACCACGTCGATGGTGGTGTCAGGATATTCCGTCAACCAGATGAAAGGCTGCTCGAAATATACACATAGACACGGACTTAAGCTGTGGAGACCAGTATTATGCTATGGGGGACTTCACCTGAGCTTCCGTTGTACCTCTGGCAGTAATCTAAGTCACCAGGACAGCTGTGGGCTACCTAATCATTATGGCTGACCACCTGCTTCCTTTCGTACACTACTGGCCATTAAAATTGCTACACACGTGCTACAGACGCGAAACAGCAATTGACCAGCGTTGCTTGGTGAAACGATTGCGGTTTATCGTACCGCGCCATTGTTGCTCACGTTGGTCGATATCCAATAACTGTTAGCAGAATATGAAATCGGTGGATGCAGGAGGGTAATGCAGAACGCCGTGCTGGATCCCAACGGCCTCCTACCACTAGCAATCGAGATAATAGGTATCTCATCCGCATGGCTGTAACGGATCGTGCAGCCACGTATCGATCCCTGAGTCAGCAGATGGGGACGTTTGCAAGACAACAACCATCTGCACGAATAGCTCGACGGCGTTTGCAGCAGCATGTACTATCAGCTCGGAGACCATGGTTGCGGTTACCTTTGATGCTGCATCACAGACAGGAGCGCCTGCGATTGTGTATTCAACGACGAACCTGGGTGCACGAATGGCAAAATGTAATTTTTTCGGATGAATCCAGGTTCTGTTTACAGCATCATTATGGGCGCATCAGTGTTTGGCGACATCGCGGTGAACGCACATTGGAAGCGTGTATTCGTCATCGCCATACTGGCGTATCACCCGGCGTGATGGTATGGGGTGCCATTGGTTACGCGTCTCGGTCACCTCTTGTTCGCATTGACGGCACTTTGAACAGTGGACGTTACATTTCAGATGTGTTACGACTCGTGGCTCTACCCTTCATTCGATCCATGCGAAACCCTACATTTCAGTAGGATAATGCACGACCGCATGTTGCAGGTCCTGTACGGGCCTTTCTGGATACAGAAAATATTCGACTGCAGCCCTTGCCAGCACATTCTCCAGATCTCTCACCAATTGAAAACGTCTGGTCATTGGTGATCGAGCAACTGGCTCGTCACAATACGCCAGTCACTACTCTTGATGAACTGTGGTATCGTGTTGAAGCTTCATGGGCAGCTGTACCTGTACACGCCATCCAAGCTCTGTTTGACTCAATGTCCAGGCGTATCAAGGCGACAGAGCCTTCTAGTATAACATATTTGTCCAATGAATACCCGTTTATCATCTGTATTTCTTTTTGGTGTAGCAATTTTAATGGCCAGTAGTGTATTGAATGTCTTTCTCGATGGCATCTTTCCACAGGATAACTGTCGGTGGCAACAACGCAAGAATTGTGTGCTACAGTGGTTTGAGCAAAATGATATTCAGCTCATGGTGATGTCTTAGCTACGATATTCGCCTGATAAGAACCAGATGTAGGATACGTGAGGCGTGATGGGGCACCAGCTCCACAACCAAACAATAGCAGTACATGATTTACAGGAATTGCGACATCTGTGGAAAGACATCTAGTGCCACATTCCTCTGGAAACCTAGATAGAACGTGTGTCTGTTCGTCTGGTCCCTCTACCTCTCTCCCTAAATCCCCGTTATTTGCCTCACTGTAATTACAATCCCTCAACCGCCAGTGCAATAGTAGGATCGTATTGATACACTTCCATTCTTCAGCCGAGAGCACTTATGAAATATACTAACACAGAAAGATAATATATATATATATATATATATATATATATATATATATATATATATATATATATATATATATTGTTTTTTGAATAGGGCAGTGGTAAATGTAAGATCTGAAGCTAAAGTTTTCTGTCTTTTGAAATATAAATAATTGTTTTTAAAAATGAATTTATAATATACAAAGTTTTTTATACCGTGTATAAAACAATTTCTCGCAGTCCATGACAATTTCAGAACCCCATAATGATAGTCCTAAACTTCTAGTGATTGCGAATTTTAATAACTATGAAAATACTTGTAGAAAGTAAACCCAAAAATGTGGGTACAAGCCAAAGGTACTCGTAAAGAGATGAACTATTCATAAAACAACTAGGAAGTGCTCTAACAGGAAGGAGGTGAACTACTCCTGCATCAGATTTGTATAGCATGTCACTCACGTTTTCCGTTTCGGATCTTACAAGTACATTCATAGGTTTTAAACATTCTCAATCACAATATTAAAGACTTTCTATGTGGTTAGATATCCGTATGAGGCTGGGGGAAATTATTTTATACCTTTTAGTCCAATTAAAAACGTTGTATATTAAACATTAATTTTTATGTAAAGAATAATTTTCTGCATTTTAAATTTGCATGTGTGATATTTTTCGATCGATTTCAAAAATTTTGGTGATATAATAACAAAAGAGCCTTATGGTAAATTTCAGGTTTACTTAAATTCTTCTTCGACTCAACCAATATACTGCCGTCTCCTACGTCTATGTCGCTAGAAGGCTATGAATTTTTGTAAATTAGAGACATTCGAGCTTATAGAGAGGCTCGCTGGCAATTGACTCACCCACAACCCAGTAGAGACTGGAACAGAAAAATGTGAAAGTGACAGCGATGCAAGAAGTCTCCTCCACCACACACTAGAGAAGAAATTGAGGTTATATTGCATTGTCCTCCAATTATGAGCTAAGTTTAAAGTTTCAAGTCTGTATCTGACTGGGAAATGACAGTGGTAAACGAAGTATCCTCCAGCACACACCAGACAAGAAAGCGAGTTAACATTCCATTGTCATCCAGTTCTGAATCATGTTTAAAATTCGGTGTCTATAGTTTATCAGGAAGTTAGTTTAAAGTCAATTCCAGTTTTGTACTGAACGGACAAGCCATCTCAGTCCTCTTACATAGCACCTAGCACGCATCTCGATATTACCTGCACAACATGCCGGTCCTGCTGGGTATCTTAGATGCGAGGCATTACCAACCCATTTCACCTCACCCCTACCACTCTGGGAGCTAGGTGGAAGAAGGCGAGTTAAAGTATCATTCACTTCTGACCTATGCTTGAAACTTCAGGTTTCAAATCTGTGCAATACACTCGGGTAATTTAAAGAATACTTTCACTTGGCCTGTCTTCTGGCATCTCTAGTGCTTTAGCGTAAAACATGTCTCATCCGTTGTATATGACTGAAATTGCACCTTAGAGCAGCTGTCTGGCCCGATTACTTATAAAATTTACTCGTGGCTGTTCATTGGAAGGTAGAGACACAGCATAATTTAGTGCAACATAGTTGAAGATTAGAGGACCTGACTAATTTTTAATCACACAATATTATGTTCTTTTTTAAGCGGTGTCGCAAAATGTTTCAAAGGGTGACACTTGCAATAAACATGTATATATCTTCACTAAAGTCGCACCTACATACTATAGAGATCCCATTATATTTTCTTATTAATTAAAAGAGAATTAAGTTGGTAACATGTGCTGGCCAGCTTACCTTGTAAGTTAGATAAAGAATATGGGGCGAAACCAGTGACGGCTGCTGTATAAGAGCACAAGAGGACGTAAACATCCTAACTTTCGACACTTTGCTGACTAACAGGTTATTTTTCTTGGAATTCTGTTAAACGTAACATAGATGCGGCAATATGAAAGATATGGCACTTAAATCTACCTCGCTACTGTTCCACTAGACTCCGTGAAACTTGGCATCAACGTCGCGAGCACACTTTCAGTTGCGCGCGTTCTAAGGAGCTTCTGCGCATCCAAAACTCGCGTGACGTAATTGCCTTATGGGCTAAATACATACGGATTTGATAAATAACTCGCACGGTTCGCAATGTGCAAAGCTAGCCCTTGTCGCTCAACTAGAAGTTTACATCAGTGCTACCAGTTGGTAGTAAATTGTTGCAGACTTTTATCCCCATTCGTTCGTCAGGTACGCTAATTCACTCACTATACAGTAAAATTAGATTGGACGTTACGAAAATTCACGAAAAGCTGTATCACTAGCTTCTCTGATATTCACTTATACGTGGGATCGACGGCGGTGTGCTTGAGGCCCTTATGGATCTCTTTTAGTGACTTATTTGTAATCCGGTCAACTGCCCATGTTATTAGACATAACTAGTTCAGTTTAATCGCTTCCGCAAACGTCAGTTCGTGTTTGGAACTGGTTGCTTACTGTGAGGGAATCGGCTCTCGTATGCATTGTAAACATGAGCTTTGTTAAATCTATTTTAAATGCTAACAGATATGTAAAGCTGTGAGGACGTATTCTGTGTCGTGAGTGGGTAGCTGAGTCGGTAGAGCAGTTGCTCGCAAAAGCAAAGGTCCTGAGTTCGAGTTACGGTCGGGCACACAGCTTTAATCTGTCATGAAGTTTTATTTCATCACACACTCCAGTGCAGAGGGAAAATCTCATTCTGAGATTATAAAGCTAAATTACTGGGAAGGGAATTAAGGCTTCGGGGGACAGATCCTTTGATTGAGAGAGTGACGAAATCAAATAAGCGTGACTACAAGCGAACACTTAACAAGGAGTGTACAGTTAACACCAGTCGTTGTGTGGGTGCAGCGTAAGAATATCTGATTTTCAGCCCAGAAGCCAATTCATGAACTAATACATCTCTTGGGACCTTGGACATCCTTCCGGAAAAAGCGAAAACACGAAGTTTCCCACCTACACAAAAATGCGAAACGGAGAGTTGCGAAAGCTTACACATTATTTCATTATTGCCCTAATGTGTGCTTAATTATGTACAAAACAACAGAATTCCACGAAAAAAATTCTTTCTTTCGCCAGACAGAAAAGTTATGCATATTAATATTATTGTTGGTAGTGCCTGGATTTGTATAAACTTGGTAAGCCTGTTATACAGCAAAAGCTATTAAATTTACACTCTCAAACGTATCTCGATCTAAGAGTTTGTGAACATCCAGAATGTATATTGACGATACCCCGCTGGTTGAAACTACAAACCACATTTGTGAAATGGCTGCGAGTTGCAATGTATCTGTATATCTGTAAGATTCCATTGCTTTCATGTCTCTTAGGGTGTTCCATTACCACACATGTATATTCATTGGTGCTACTATTTCTCATTGTTTCATTACAGCATCGGTAGGTACTCCCTCTCTTTCTCTTTCCCTTTCATACAGTACACACACACAAACATACACACACACACACACACACACACACACACACACACACACACACACACACAAATATGGCACACCAATACTACGGCCATCATGTTACTTAAGTGACCAGAGAAGAAGTTTCAAACACACATACACTCGTGTACCACGTCGTAAATTAGAAACGTGCGTAGGTTATGGAATTACAGTCACGTGACTATTACAATATTCCCACGAAGTTTCAACGCCAAACTGTTGAGCAGAATTACGGGCGACAGCATACGCGATGGAATTGCCAGAGGTGACTGAATTACGGGACAGAAATTCTACTAGTGCCGACAGCTGCAGCAAATGTTGCACTTATGCGTTATCGAACATTGCCGTTAATGTGGCAGTAATGGCTACTGTGTGTAATTAGATCGCCGCCGGTTAGCAGACGGAGGCGTTGAGGACGGCTAGAGAGGAGCGGCCAGGGCTGGCGCGCTGGGGTGTGCGTGTAGGTGACCGAATTATGGAAGGCTGACCAAGTTACCGCGCGATGCGGCACGGCTAACGAGCTCAAATGGAGGAGTCGCTGGCCCTCCAAAGAGGTTCGCCTTGCCTCCGCAGAAGAGAGACCAGCTCCATGCGATCCTGTCAGCCGGCAACCAGACCGATCCCAGGCTGTGCTCTGGATGCTGCGCTAGTACAAGAACACGCTCCACACTATGAAGATAATTTGTTACAGCAAACCGCGTGCAATTGCTGCAAACGAGTAAGAAAAGTTGAAAACTTATATATAGCTGTTTTTTCGTTTTTTTTTTTACAGTTGCTTATAAATTTTTTTGAATATTTCTCAGTGAATATGTTGACTATAGTGAATTACTACTTCGTTTACTAATACGCCAGTAATGTATCTCAAAGGTACTGCAACTTCTGTTAAAA
Source organism: Schistocerca serialis cubense (assembly GCF_023864345.2). Lineage (NCBI taxonomy): Eukaryota > Metazoa > Arthropoda > Insecta > Orthoptera > Acrididae > Schistocerca > Schistocerca serialis. The sequence continues at coordinate 756,690,941 of NC_064640.1, read as the reverse complement.
TGATGCCTTTGTGCTGTTACATTTACATTATGTGGTTAACAAAGGATTTAATGACAGCCACAATTGAGTTGTTAAATGAAGTAAAAATTAATTAGTGCTAGTGTTCGCTAGCCATAGAACTAATACGACAAGAAAAGGAACTTAATACTGTATCAATATTCCGGAGATATTAACTAACTGTGATTAAGAACATATTCTTCATGTGTGACTACTCAAGGCTGAGTTAACTTTTGCATGGAAACTGTGATTTATGGAAATGAAACTGTGAGGACACGCAGTTTGTGTATAAGTTTACGGTTTTGACGTGTTTCAGACTTTTCGTAACTTCCGTAAGTTTTTCTAGGTGGGTGATTACTGGAATTATTCATCTTTCACAGGACATAGAAAAAAACCTTCCTCTCTCTTCACTCAGCAATAAAGTTCATAAACTGTGGCAGATTATTTTTCATGGATTTTTATCATTGTAAATCCCTGTGTAACTGTTACCTGCAGTTAATCGGTATATGCAGCTAAGCGTTCTGATGCTGATGACTTCTTTAAAAAAGTTATGGATGTATAAATGTTATAGGCTCAAGAGACACAGAAACTGAGCTACTGTGGAACAAACCTATGTAAATGAGACAACTACGGGAAAAACAATATCCTTCACCTGCAAGTGTACATAGCAATGATTTCTACAGTTCTCTGACTATGTCTCGGTATCCTAGTGGTTCAGTACAATTATCGAAACTTAACCACATTGTGTTTTGTTATATAGGAGGTAAATACATACATAGATGAAACTAACAAGGCTCCACACCATGTTGTCTTTATTATTATGGTTGCGTGAACAAATAAAGTATTAAAAAGTACAGAAATACATGAAACAGTATTAAAGAAGGGTTCTTACAAAATAAGGTAAAATATTACATTTTCCCTCCTCGAAAACTTACTATCTCACTGCACTTAGTCTGGGTATAGCTGTTTATGAGGTTACTAATGAGCTTGCCAAAACTTTTGCTGCTCTTGTTTACTAAGATACACTTCTTCAAAATTTTAACCAACTTTTTAAGAGTTTCCGCCATATCAACGTTCCCACTGATCAGCCAACTTCTTCGGCATACGTTTGTGGTCGCTAAGGGACATTTTTATTCTCAAAGTGTTGGTTGTTTAGCTGTGAGACCATATAGATGATAATCACAATCATCATCAATATAATAAAGCGTCTTTCTTCCTGCATCGATTTTCATCGGATTTCCTCAGTTCTTTTCCTACTGTGGAATCTACACAAAGGAAAGTAGTCTCCATCCCGTCATTATACGTTTTTTTAAGAAACCACGTTCATCAACGTCACGCATTTGAGACTATAGATAATCACATTGTGGTTGCTGGTTTTTTAGACTTTTTCAGGATTTTACACTGCTATCGCTGCAAGTTGCCTCCTTTGCTGTTGTAGACGTTTTGTGTTCGCTTATGACATCTGTTCTCTCGGGTATATTCTGTTTCAGCGGATGTGCTTTTGTGTGTCTCTTATCTGTTCTCAGTTACCTGAAGTACATTTGCAATCATCAGAGCAAGCTGTGCCTCTAATCCCTCTCATCAAACGAGCTCTGCTCTCTCCACTCCCCTTTTGCTCCTGGATTACGGCGAATCAATTCATATTTATACCGTTTGTTCTGGATAATTGCTGCTCTCACAAAATCTACACAGTTTTAATTTACTGGAACAGAACGTTAAATTAAATAAAGATAAATGTAAAGGGATTCTTTTTCTTTAGCGTTCAATAGCTCCTTCGGCTGCAGGTTAAAAATTCATGCTGTGTGCCAATAAGTCAACTTCCTAAAACCTAATATATTATTCAAGAAATTCTACATAGGCCAGTGTGTTAGGGCAAATTCCACTCATTGGGAGGAGCACCATATGGACTGTTGATAAGAAAGGAGCAAACAACCTCCTTCATGATGGCCTCTGTTATGGGTGCAGCATGTAGTCCTACATAACATCCGCAAAGAGAGGAAGATGGACCGTCTTGAAACAATGGAAATTAATAAACATGTGCTTATTGTCCGGTGCTTTGTACTGAACGATCATACACAATTCCTATAATCACCACTTCAACAACAGATACTGCCAAAAAACCCATCCAGACTAATTTGTGAATAGCGCTTCCTACTTACATGCACTACCAGACAAGAAAAGTAAAATCCCCAGAACAAATGGTCGCATGTCAATGAACGTGGGTTTCATCGCTAAACCAAACCAACATTTACATATTAATTCCCATCATGCCCGGTGGCCAACAGTTTGAACGTCCTAACGCAAACCGTTAAAAAGTTATGACGATTTTATTTAATATGATCCAATAATTGTCACTCTGTAGTTGTAATTGTTCGTCATCCTCCTGAGCTTAACGACAGTCTCACTTAGATATTGTATTCTACTTTTGTACACGTAATTTACGTGCCATCTCAGGATTCTGGTTCCAATGGCTCTGAGCACTATGGTACATAACTTGTGTGGTCATCAGTCCCCTAGAACTTAGAACTATTTAAACCTAACTAAGCTAAGGACATCCATGCCCGAGGCAGGATTCGAACCTGCGACCGTAGCGGTCGCGTTGTTCCAGACTGTAGCGCCTAGAACCGCTCGGCCACTCCGGCCGGCCTCTCAGGATTCCGCGGGCTGTATAAGAAAGGAAGTAAAACTGACTCTGAGTGACGTATTTATAAGGTTAATAATAATGTATATGGAATTCGTTAAGTATTAAACCATTGGAGCTTCGAGTAAGGATTCAAGAAAAGATATTAGTGGAAGCTAAGGTACAAGGAACTTTTGTTTTGGAGAAGCTGAGGTTCAAGGAACTTCCTGATTTTTTGGAGAAGTAGCCCATTAGTAATGATGTAGTTAAATTTTGAATGCGCAGTTAGAAGAGATGAAATAATTAATGAGACTAGATACATGCTCCAAGAGGAAAGTGCTGGTGAAGGCAGCATTTCGTTTGACTTCAAGCGAGAAGACAACGCAGCAAGGGTAAGTAAAGTATACATGAGTGACACAGGTGACACTATTACGTCTGTGATGAATAGAGGTACAAGAATGAAAGAATATATATCTGAGACTTAATGCTTGTAGGATCATGTTCAAGATATGTCGTAACATATTGTTGGAATACAGTGAAGTATTCAGACTTAAAGACCTAGAGCTAGGGAGAAATCATGAAAATAAATGTTAATTATGATCCCTTGAATAATTTAAAGTTAAATCATTCGCAGTGAATGACCTATGAAAAGCTATGGTATAAAACAAATAATGAAATACGTTACTAACAAAGCTGGTTTATGGAAATAATTGTTACGCAGTTTCTGGTGAACGTAATTACAAGAGAGAAAGTGCCGCATAAGAACGAACCCACAGGTCAGCCGAAATAGTAGTTCTGCTATACCATGCGTCTTCTGTCCACCCATTTAGAGACAAGAGAACCACTGCTTAATATTGTAGGGATGTAGGATTGTCATTATAATTGTACAAACGTGTGTGGTTATTTTATTGATTACGTTTGCCTGCATGGAGAGAGCCGCTGGGTACGTGCGTCCTCAGATGCGACGCTGAGACGTAAGGTAGATGACCTTGCTGTCTGTTGGTAGGGGTAATGACGTCAAAAGGTTAGGAGACAGGCGTCTGAAATGCGCAGTGCTACGGGTGAGCGACCTCGCTTGTCCATTTGTTCTGACGTCACGCGTCGCCGCAGTGAGCGATCACGCAGACTTTGTTTCTTTATATCCGTTACTGGCAACATGCTGGGATACATAAAATTCATTGGTTGTCATATATGGCACTATTCACGTATTTAATTTTTACAGGTTTTATGTCCTTCATGAAACGAGTTGTACTAATCTCAGTATGTTTTCATTATATTATGTGCTGAAGCTAGGACGGAAGTAGAAATACCTGTTGGCTTATGTTTATACAGCCGCAGTGTCCTGAGCCATAAAGGAGAGCCCCCAGCCACTTGCCGAAAGGACGGTACAGGAACACCTTTCACCATCCTTGAGATGAAGTCTGTAATAAGTGAAAGAGAACGTAGCAGCCCTGTGCTGTAAGCATTACTGATCAAAGAGTTCGAAATAGAACAGCTAATATTTAACCACTTAAGCAGAAACGTTAATACAAAAAACACGGTGTCCCAAGACGAATGGTCAGTATTCAAGGATATGACAAGAAAGATCATTTGAAGCTGATAAGTCTAGTAAACATAGGCTAGAAAACGTATACCTTAAGAGCTATCATCACTTCTTCATCTTAGATACTGTGAAATAAATCGCTTCTACTGATAAATCTTCTGCATTCTGTACTATGCGGGGTGGTGGTATGGGTCAAACCAAGAAAAAATAATTCTTCAGACATTCCCGGCGATCTGTTGTCATCTTTAAGCGTGGAGTATTCTACCGGGTATCAGCGTCCTTCTTGCACTATATTTCGCCAACGTAACTCGTTATGTTCACAGGTACTACATGTGACTCAATAACGACACTGATATCCGCAGAATCCCCGACATCTCAAGATGTCAAGAAAAAAGCGTCGAATAAACGTGGGGCATAAAGTGCACACCTCAAGAACTATGAGCATCTGCTCATGTTCGCTACTGTGAAACACTTGTCATCTACTGAAGACATGCCAATAGTTCTTAAGGTATGGATTTGGGGTCTATGTCTACAAGAAATTTTTTTCTCGCTTTGATTCATACTACGTCCTCTCAAAATATGAAAAGCAAAGAGCTACTAGTACAAGAGGTTTCTTTCATATTATTGTAGATAAAGAAGGGTCATAGCTGTTAAGGTACGCATTTTACAGCCCATGTTTACTATACTTGATTTCCTGGAAAAATCGTTCTTGTTAGTTTTCTGGGACACGTTGCATTAATGATGTGTAAAGGGAAATAAGCTGACCTTCATGGTCTTAAAATGTTTGACTGAGTAGATAAGACAAATAATTCCGAAAGAAGTTGTCACTGAAGCGCTTACGCAATAAAGGCTACAATGTCAAAATAAAGGAAATCTATATTGGTCAGAATTTTGTGAATGATAAGTAATTCCAATTACGTAACGGATTGCAGGTTTCTTGGTTACTCTTCCTTTAACTGAATAGAAGTCGAGTGTGTTGATTAATTACGTCTCTGTCTTTTCGTGATCACTCAGTCTTCGAAATTTCATGATTTTCTAGTAATCTTGGGTTTTTCTGTGGGTATTCCGTTCTCCGTATTTTTTGTAATCTATGAAATCGGTCGCCCCAGGAAGTAATTATTTAGGAATGGAGATTTGGGTATAAAAATCTGAAGTTATGATAGTTTTGATTTTCATCAGCCGGTCGGTTAGTCAGGTTCCATCAGTTCTGTACCACAATCGATTATTTAGATTGTACATGTAGTACTGTGATGCAGGCTGAAATAAGAATGCATCGTACTCTGCAGCTTTAAACAGAATGTAGTGGCGTTTGGTAAGGCATTGGATTCGTATTTTGGAGGCCGATGGTTCAAATGCCACTTCGGCCATCCTAATTTAGGGTTTACATGTTTTCCGTAAATCCCTTACAGAAAATAACGGGATAGTTGCCTTGGAAAGGGAAGGCTAATTTCCTTCCTCATCCTCCTCTAGCCCTAGATTTTGCATCGTCTCTAGTGAAACTTGCTTTTATGTCTGTGGCCTGATGCGTTTCTGGTGACACTGTGTGCTTTTATGACAAGGCTATGATGTATCTCTCATTTACTTGGGCACGGACGATTGTTACCTTACAAAAGCCACGGTATGTTGCAGATACCTCCACTAGGGTTGCGTGACAAGCCCCTGATCTTGATATCTGTTAATACTGATGTATAACTAGAATTTTCATGATGTATTGACATAGAAAGTTGTAAGAGGAATATATTCGATTAACAAGAGCAGCATAGAGTGTTATCGCCCGACTCGCATATTAAGTCAGAGTTGGTGGACGGAATAGTACCAGCAACTCGGCCCAAATTTGTCTATAACACGCAGCCTAATAAATGTTCTAGATAGTTATAACATGAGTAATCAAAACAGTTATGAACTTATGCGTAGGGCTAATACCAATGGCAGCGAACAATTTTCCATTTTGGAAGTCAGTATATACTACCCACGTGAAAACGCTTTCACATCAGGTGGCTGTGATCTCATTAAAAAATCCTACAGGCTTCCCAATAAGTTCACTGTTGCAAATGGAAAGTGTTACGCCATGAATACCTTTACTGAACGGTACCAAAAAGGCACTTCAGTACTTTCATGCATGTGGGATAAGGTTTTTTAAATTTCATCTTTCTGTGAGCCCATTTTCAGCAGTTTCAGTGCAAAAGAAAAGTCATTTCAACAGACGGAATACGGTTTGAGTCCATGACGACAGTTGAAAGTGTCTGACGGTACTGTTAAGTTTGCGGATGGATATCGCAACTCAGTTACCTCAGAGGACGTACTCATGCAGCTTATTGCTATCTTTCGAAATTGAGGAAGGCCAAATCATTGACGTGAGTGACGTGGTAGCACCATATTGGCAGACTGCTGAGATAGTTGAATGTTGGGAAATCGCAACAGAATGAGGAGTGACAAATGAACTAAGCAGAAACAAGAATAGGCACCAATGCTCCCCAGAAGTGCTGCAGAAGAAAAATATCGTAGGATCCTTCGGCTGACTCTGACGAACAGACAGATGACAATAATTGAATCTGTGAAGAAGTTACTGGCTGGTTTGGTTGGGAAACCGTGTAGCATCTATGGTGTTCGTCTATGAGCCTAGCGTCTGTCAGTAGCTGTCTATCTGACGCCAACCTGTCCGTAGACGATCTGGTGGAATGTTAGAAGAAGCACAGATTCTGAAGGTTCATACCTGGCCATCTCCTGGCTTCGTTATGTGGGGAGCTGTTGGATATGACAACAGGACTATTTTGGTAAATGTTGGAGGGAGGCTAGATGCGGTAAGTGTGATAACCCTTCTTATCACACCCATCACCATCAGCATACTCCAGCGGGACTTCTAGAACTCACACTGCAGTTCACACCACAGAAGCCTCGTGGAATCAGCGGATTCTTTATTGACATTCTCGATCCGCTCATTTGTCACCCATTCTGGGATGCAGCGTTAACAGCCTTAACTACACAACAGCCTCTCGCCAGAATTCTTCGTAAACTCATACAGCATTTGTTTTACGCATGTAATGGTATCTGGTGAATGTCTGCTTCCATGCGGCAACGAATACAGCAGTGTATTCGATCCGATTGAGGACCACACATCATATTAACGTTGATGATGGGCATGAGCTTCCGGTAGAATAATAATTTATTATTTAATGCCCATAATGTAATAAAGTCCCCACAAAGTTAGATAAATATTGCACTGATGCTTCCTGGTGTAGCGCTTTGTATTCACGTCACTGCATTTTGCTTACGCACTGTGTCAGTACCTCTGTAATATTCTTCAAAACCATCGCGATCATTGTTTCAAGTGCGTGCTACTCAGCTAGAAGGAATATAGTAAACGAAATGGAAGTAAGTGTTGTGATTTTGGTAAACTTCATCGGTATGTGTTGTTAGCATTTCGAACTCGGTCAGCCCACTGCAGAGCCCCGCCGCCCCTTATTCTTATCTCATCTGCCCACCAATCTTCGATCAAGCAATTTTACAGGTTCTTACAGACTGAGGCATAAAGCTGATCAGTATTGTGATTTTAAAATGTTTCTGCGGAGAAGCAGAGATACACGGAACTAATGTCCGGAGAACTAGATATAAAATATGCGACCCTAAGCCACAGATCAAGGTACACGAAACGTCCTCTATTTGCCTTACACTTTTCCCTTTCTAGTTCACATAAGGAAGGTTATGATCCTGAGCTACAGAGCTGATGTGATGCTATGCATCGGCTAGAAATTGTTGTTGGAATTATTCTTCCTGTCAACCGGATATAATGTTCTCGCATGTTGGGAAATTACTTCAAAATCAGGAAGTACGACTTGGATGAATTACTGTGAGATCAGTTTCTGTCAGCAGGACCATTTCCACCAAGTCATTGAACTTTTCAGTTGCTGTCTCAATGTCGTCACTCCAGAAAGTTGTCACCGGCAAAGGTAAAACAATAGCCATACTCTTCCGCAAGTTGGGGACCCGTTTCGAATTGCTGGTCTATTTATTTGTTCCGGATATTTCTCTATCCTAACGTCAGATTTCCGGAAACACTTCTGAAAATAAATCAAGAGAAACTATTAACGTATCTTATTTCCGTCATTATCATGATTGGTTTTGATATCTCACTCATAAATTTTAATTTAGACAGATTTGCACTCTCGGACCTAAATATTCTGGTCACCTACTGGGGTTGGATAAAAATGTGGAGACACTGTAAACACAAAATATGATCATGTCTAAAACAGTGCTGGAAAACCTATTGCATTCAAAACAGATTCCATTCGTCACGGAATGGATAGATTCAGGTTCTGTAAGGTTTTGAAGGGCATCTTAAGCCATTATTACTTCCTAGTAGTGGCCAGTTCAGCTTGTGGCAGTGGAAGTGAATAGACCAAACTAGTTCTCAAGGTTCATTGATACTGAGATCTGGTGACTATGGCCGTCAGAGAAGATGCCACAATTCATCCTCGTGCACACAAAACGTCTTGGACAATGCGAGCAGTGTGCCCAGGGGCCTTTTCGTCTTGGAATGCTGCATCACCATTGGGGAATAAACACTGCACCATGGGATGGAACCGAACCGTCCGCTATGTTTCACTCTTATGACATAAACTTGTCGTGATTCTGGAACCAATCTGAAACAAGACTCATCTGAACAAATGACTTTCTTCCTTTGTTCCATGGTCCAGGCTTCATGGCGTCGACAGCTACGGACATTTACATCACTGATGAGTGGTTTTCGAATTCCAGATTAAATTGAAATTATCTGTTTATGGAGCACTCTTCGTGTTGTTTTAGTGCTGACAGGGTTTCCGAGTGTGAATTTCAGTTGTGCAGTGACTTTTGGAGTTGTCCTCTTATTTTTCCTCACAGTCCTTTTCAATGACCGTCTGTCACAATCACTCAACACACACTTTCATGCGCATTGTGGATTATCCGAGAATATCATCCCGCTTTCCCTGTACGCGGTTAAAATCTTCGATATGTTGCTTGTTGTAACACAAAGCACCGCAGCTTCGTTGGATACAGAAGCACCCACAATAACAGCACAAAAAATTTTTCCACATTCGAATTCACTAGCTCCGACATAATGCACTTACAACTACACAGTTTCCCGGGTTCGATTCCCGGCGGGGTCAGGGATTATCTCTGCCTCGTCATGACTGGGTGTTGTGTGACGTCCTTAGGTTAGTTAGGTTTAAGTAGTTCTAAGTTCTAGGGGACTGATGACAATAGATGTTAAGTCCCATAGTGCTCAGATCCGTTTTTTTGAGCCAACTACACAGAGCACTGTCCTGACCACAACTGACCCTTGCAACGTGGCCGGTCGAGATCAAATGCAAAGGCGCCACTTCCAGACTTTTCTAGCATCCGCATTTATGTAGAAGCACGCACTTCTTATGGTGTTTCTACATGATTTTCTACTCCTGAATTAATGGATATTAATATGGTATTAATATGAGATGTGTCATAGCCTTCACCTCAATGACGAAACGGCTTGATCTCTGCCAGAGACACTTTCACTGAGGACTGAATGTCTGTGGAAGAATGGCAGCCCATTCTTTCTCAAGAGTGAGCCTTGAGCAGCTGCTGGTGAAGTATCAGTGCAGCAGCAGTGCAGTAGCGAGTCGCATATTTAGCTTTCATATTTGATTTTTAGTTTGATTCTCATTTTCTTTCCGAGTGTTTGTGCGCTTGCATATTTAATTACATAAAATCCTTGCGTATTCTCGTATTTGACAGCAGTAATATTGCTTATTGATAGCCGTAGAGTATAAATTCGCGGAGTCCTTAGATATTAGCAGTAGGATGGATAGAGTGTGTGAAAGGTCTCTGTTGGATTTCTTTCATGTTAATTTCTTAAATATGTTGTCATTTATGGCATAAATTCCTCTTCTAAATTTATTCTGATTAGTGTGTTGCATACCAGGTATAAATTGAACTAATGCAGACATATAACCAAGCTAAAAGTAGGTGGTCCAACAACTTAAGCAACATGGACCAAGGGGATAATTTGATTTCGAATATTAACACGTCGGACGGTTCCAAAAATGCAATGGGGAATACTTCAGAGGAAATGCAAAACAGGACGAATGGGCTCACAGCAGAGCCAGAAATTAATTTGCCTCCAACTAACCGAATTGATATGGCACAACTCATAAAAGCCTTATTGCATCAAAATAAAGAAAACGCAGAGAAATCAGAAAAATTGTTCCGAGAACAAAAAGAATCATCCGAAAAATCGATCCGAGAGTTAGGCGATCAAATGACGCAGAAATCTGAAAAATCGATCTGCGAGCTAGGCGAACAAATAGACGAAAAACTTATCCAGCAGACAAATAAAGTCGACAAGTCGATGCAGAGAGTGTCCGATGATATCTCACAAAGAATAAACTATCTGGCAAGTGAAATAAAAAGTGATATTATGAAAGAATTAGGCCGTACATTTGAACAAATCAATGATCGTCTGCAGGCCTTAGAACAGGGCAAGCGGAGTCGCGATGCAGAATCGAAACAGAGCGAGGAACAGCTACTTAGGAATTTCCAAGCGCTGAGAGAAGAATGCCAAAGAGAATACCAGCAGGTACTCTCCAGGGTCCTGGAGGCGGAAACGCATTGTCCCGCGTCCGTTAGCAACACAGTAGTGGACAACAGTCGAGCGATTCACGCACTCGAACAGCAAGTAGAACAATTCAAGCAGACTGGGGCGGAGGGAAACAGACAAATACACGATAAGATTGCGGCATTAGCTGACATCGTAGGCACGAGAGCGATAACAATACTACATTGGTAGCTGTCATAGAGACTGAAGAAGTGCGTTCGCTTCTTAGATTTGAGAAGGGACAGTTCGAAGTGAACAGGCGGCACAAAGCTGTAACAGGCGAATTACGAGAACGCGTGGCGCATCTGGAGAGCTGCATGGGGTGTGATTCCGAACTCGCCGATAGCACTAAAAATAGCTGTACGCACAGTGCAGAGAGGGACTCTGGCCACGAGGGAGATTTTGACGACAGGGAACAATGTATTTTGAGGGGCAGTCATGAGAAAAATAGAAACATTCAAGGGCCTCGCCGGGAGGAAACGCGGGGATTTGATTTCAAACATTTCCTTACAGTGAGAAAGTTTGAGATATTTCGAAATTCGCAAAAAGGAATACATTCACAAGCATGGCTCGAGCGATTTGAATTCTGTCTTCCCCCTGACTGGGCAAGTTCACATAAGATAAAATATATGTGTGGCTATTTGGAAGGCGAACCGGCGATTCGCATGAGGTCGGCAGCGCGTCACTGCAACTCCACTCGGGAGTTTCGACAAGCCTTTCTGTCCGCCTATTGGTCGGAAGCGGCACAAGATAGGGTCAAGCATGGCATAATTATGCTGCCAAATTTGAACCAGTCTGGTTTCGGCAGCCCAGCACGCCTATTCGACCACATGCTGCAGGGAAATCAATTTCTATACGACCCATACGGGCCTGCGGAACTAATTAGGATATGCATCACAAAATTGCCGATGCACTTGCGCCACGTCATTCTTGTGGGACCATGCAAAGAGGACGTGGGAACGTTTAAGACACTTCTCCAAGAGTTGGAATATAATACAGCAGAATGCTCACCTAATTAGGCACAAAGTTATTATGGGGCACAGCAGCGCGACCGCAGTCGTGGCCGTAGTACTAATCAACGGCGTGACTGGTTGTCGAGACGCGAATGTAACAATAATCGTGACAGGCCGTATAGAAACTGGGGCAACAGTCGCGAACACAGGTGGAACAACGGAAATGATCGAGGACGGGGACAAGATCGTGAACGCAACAGGTACGGCAATCAGAATCGATACTACGATGAACACGGTGGCAATAGGATTGTAGGCAGAGCACCACATGATGTTGAAATTCGGCTGGCTAACCCAAGACATAACCCAGCAAATGGAAATGAACAAAACCGTCTATGACAAATGACCAGCGCAGAAGGCGCCCAATCGGAACAAATGAGTGACATGGCAAATGAGTACATAGGGTGTATAGAGAGGAGAATGAATTGATTGGTTAACATTTGTGGCATATGCATTTTGAATAATATGTTGGTAAAAATAATGATAAAGATGTTTCTATGTGATTGATTGAAGTGATGTTTTTAGTTTTTTTTCTTTCCTTGTGCAATTATGATTTAGGTTGGTTCAAATGTGAAGACAAAAGGTTTCTTTGTGAACGAGTGAAATGTTGTTTATGGTTTTTTTGTGTTAATTGAAAAGAGTCACTCCTGAGAGAAGCAAGATCTGTGTTGAATTAATGCAAAACTCAGGGGAATATCCGATATGTGGGTATTATGGGTCTGGCAAACCCAGGTCCCCAGCTGTTAGTAGCCTTGTTTCCGATTTTCTGCTTTCAGTGCTACTTTCTATCTATTACTAATCTATATCTGTCAGTATAAACGAGGATCTCTTACTATAGTATGCGTGCTGTATGAATATTTTAAAATAGGAGAACTCTGAGAAAGGAATGAGAAAGTTTAGAATCTTGAAAACAGGATGTAATAATACTATTGTTTAACCATTGGCTTCCCAATATGCGATGATATGTTAATATCGATGATATATACATTTTTTGTTTTTTATAGATGAGTATGTAAAGTGCTGTCTGTGGATTTCGTAAGTAGACTGATTTCCTTCAACGGGAAAGAAAAGTTGTGGTTTGTGTAATTTATGTGGCCCTGAAATATAATTGTGGTAGTCAAATACGAGCAGTTTTTCAGCAAATGGAGAATGGAACAGAAATATCGATCCTTTCTGCAGTCTTGATTGATGTTGAGCCAGAGCCTGAAAAATTATTGTGCGTTAATACTTGCCCTAGAAAAGCGACGTTTATGTGTTTTGCTGATGCTGTGAGCATTACAGCTTACTGTTTTCGCTGGTGCGGGATGCACTGCAGATGATATGAGTTGAACTGAAGAAATTTCCCTCTGGAAGGTAGAGGAAGATTAAATAATTTTGATTATGGGACCAAAGGAAAGTTTGGTTTAATGTAATAAGGATGAAGCAAAACATTTGTCATTTAAACTACAGGAGGATTCGGAGCTTTTGTGTCAGTTGTAAGTGCAATAGGATGTTAAGATGAAACTCTTTTACAGAATAGAGGAGACCACAATTTTGCCATTCATGAGAAATGAATCCAGAATGAGCACCACAGGCGAAATAACTGATTTGGTAGCGAAAGGTTACTTAAAGAAGGAACAGAATTGGAACAAAATGGGTAAGAAACTGTAGTATAACATGTATAATGAAAATAATTTTACCCTTCTCAGAGTCATCTGTGTGAACAATTCTTGTGATAACGTAATGTTAGATGACATTGTCTTACTGTTTTATGTATAGACATATGAGTATGATAAATGTATAATTGCGAGTCTCTTACCAGGTGGTATAAATGTTTTTGCGTGTAAATAACGATAGTCCTTTTTCCTACGTATGTTTAAGGAAAGTTTCTCCATATTTATCATGTGACAAGACATATGCCGTAAGCGTCAAGAAGAGGAAGAATTAGAACAATGTTGTAGTGGTATAAACACTGTGTTGAAGTAGCATTGAAGTAGCTTGTCGGATTAACTAGTAGTGGATTGAAGTAAAATTTTGAGTAATTCATGTTTTTGGGTAGTTAGTTTGTGGAATAGACAACAGGTGTGCATGTGTGTGTGTAAATAGCATGTGAACCCTATGCTGTCCTGACCTATACTTGCACAAGGCATAATCCTATTCATTTTAGGGAATTAATAAGTAGCTTTTCATTTATTAAAACGCAAGTGAACCACATTAGTGATGTGGATTTAGATATATTGTCAGTTCATTTAATTGTTATTTTTATACAATCAAGTCATTTCACTCATAGTTTTTATATTGTCAAGCCATTTAACTTTTATTTTTATATTGTCGATTCATCTAACTTTTTTATTAAACAAAATTAATTCTCACTTTTGTTCTTAAAAATTGTGAAAGACAATACTAAGTGGTATTATGTATGACATTTTGTAATCACATAACTATCACGAACACTTTCTGTGCATGCAGTTGAGAACGTGAAAGAGAACCGTCTAAACTCTTTCGAGGCAGTGGGACCAGCGAGGAGGAGGACTAGTTGTAAACAGGCGGGTTTCCCAGCAGGACTCACTGTCAACCGGTGCACTTGGGAAGCGCGGTCGAGAACAAAAGAAGGGTACGCGGCAAACACTCTCCCTTGCACCTGCAGCTAATGGCTGGCCACACCAGTGTGACTCTTCGTGGAGGTGATGACCTGAGATGGCCGAGCGGTCCACCGTGCAGAAATCCATCTGATGGCAACGCACCTTACGCACGCGACCATGACAAGACGGCCGCAGTGAAACGACAGAAGTCAGGGGATAAAGGGGCGTGGAGCCTTTTGACAGGTACTGTCCAGAGAAACTTGCAGGCGTCAACGACGACTGTCAACATTTCTTGGCGGAAGACCATTGTCAGGCGACAGTAAAATATCGTTCAGTGATCTCTGGTTGCTAAGGATGGCACAAAGAAGAGCCACTAAGTGTCATCCTTGCCCAGGAATATCAAACCGAAGAGTCAATCGAGGATAACTCAAGAATTTAACAACACAAGGGGCATGGAGCCTTTTGACACGTACTGTCCAGAGAAATTGGCAGACTTCAACGACGCCTGTCAACATATCCTGAGGGATACCCACTGAAAAGCGACAGTAAATCATGGTTCGATATTCACTAGTTGCTAAGGGTGGCACAAAGAAGAGCCACTAAGTGTCATCCTTGCCAGGGAATATCAAACTGGCGAGCCAGTTGAGGATAACTCAAGAATTTAACAACACAAGGGGCGTGGAGCCTTTTGACACGTACTGTCCAGAGAAATTGGCAGACTTCAGCGACGCCTATCAACATTTCCTGACGGATGCTCACTGTCAAGCGACAGTAAATCATGGTTCGATGTTCTCTGGTCGCTAAGAGTGGCACAAAGAAGAGCCATTAAGTGTCATTCTTGCCCAGGAATATCAAACCAGCGAGCCAATTGAAGATTACTCAAGAATGTAACAACACAAGGGGTGTGGAGCCTTTTGACACATACTGTCCAGAGAAACTGGCAGACTTCAACGACGCCTATCAACATTCCATGGCGGATTCCCACTGTCAAGCGACAGTAAATCATAGTTCGATGTTCTCTGGTAGCTAAGGGTAGCACAAAGAAGAGCCATTAAGTGTCATCCTTGCCCAGGAATATCAACCTGGCGTGTCAAACGACGATACCGCACGAATTTGACAACACAAACATGCAACCAAATCGAGATATACGTGACGCAGGTCACCAAGAGAAACTTCATGAGAGGGCAGAGACGGCGGGAATGCACGCAATAGATGGACAAAAATCCCTACTGAGAGCTGCAGTGGCGAACCCCCCCCCCCCCCCCCCCCCGTTTATATTATGCCTCTACTCAGTGTGCCAGTGAACAGTGATTGTACAGTTCTTAGTCCAATGCATATATGTGTGTTCTCTCAAAGAAACTTTGATTGTGTATTTTGCCGGGGTTCGATTTATTGATGTTTTTTTTATTAAGCTGACTCTTGTATTTTGCAGATGTTTTATTTATTGTTTTCTTTTTAGACGTTGACTACTCTACTTTCAGAGCTGTTTTATTTCTCAGTGTTTGTTTTTGTGTGATGTATTAGATTTTTGATATTTTGTTTCGTAAATTCATTCCTGTAGCATTGTTTCGTTTATCAGTCAGACAGCTATTCATGCTCATTGGACTGTGATCGATTAGCCTTTGCGTGGGGTATATTTATAGTGAGGAACCCCTTAAGGGTAACAATCACATAATTAATTGTAGTTTCAGTATAATGACGCAGTGATCATTGTTTGTTAACTAACTGAAATATAGTAGAGTGATTAAATTAGTGCCACAAAGTTAATTTAATTCTACAAATTATTAGTTTTATAAGATATAGAATTTTTTTGCTATAACCACTTTGTAAAACATGTTTTTTCTCTTATCTCTTTTTTGCTTTTGCGGATTGTGCATTGTAATGTTCTGCTTTATAATAGTGATGTTATTTTCATGTTTTCTTTAATTGCTGTGGCACCTTTGCTATTTCCATAAATTTTACTTGTTAATAAACAGTCATTAATTTTCCTGTGATCAGTTGGCTCTTGCAATGAGCAAATACTGGTGAACTCCATAAGGGTACAAACAGAAATTGTTTTCATATTAATGACACAAGAACGATTGTTTTTACTTGCTGACCGAATTAGGTCTACACTATCTTTTAAACAGGTGTCACAGATTGTTTTTTTCTATTTGAAATTGGTAAATTCTAAAGATGTGTTGAAATTATTGTGTTTTAGCAAGTAGCTAGTGTCCTTTTGCCCTTTCTTTACATTTTTGGTTTTAGTTGGTTGTGAGAAGCCTGCTTTGGAATGTCCTAGCATGGCCAGATAATTCCCTGCAGAGTCTTTTCCTGGAGCGTTGGGGTTGTGAAAGGTCGCTGTAGGATTCCTTTCATGTTAATTTCACAAATATGTTGTCATTTGCGGCATAAATTCCTCTTCTAAATTTACTGTGGTGTTTGTGTCTATCTGGGAGGAGACTGAGCAGTGGAACGTGTTACTTTTACACATAAACAAGAACGATCTGTCACACTTCTGCACTTTAAAACATAGTTTGTATGTAATTCATGTCACACAGTCTTACACGGAACCTACATCCGCTTTGTTTTGTATACTGTATATGATAAAATACTGTCATCCCCCTTCCCTTGTGTGTGAGAGGATGAATGAGCAAATGTATTTCTAGTTGTATGCTTGATGGTAGCAGACAAGCCTGTCTGCTAGAGAACAGCAGGACCAACGTCGGAACAGGTAGCTATGCTTTCTAAAAGCAGAGAGGTTTCTATTCTTAGTATGGTCCTGTCCGTCCCTTGTCATGTTGGTATAGGAAGCTGCCTCTCTGGTCACTTCCGTTTGTATCTGTTAGCACACTCGGTAGCGGCCCCGGTCAGTCTGTCTGCGGCGAGCATCTGAAGTGGTAAGATCTCTGGCTAAGCGCGTGTCTGCTAAGTCCGTAGGACAATGGATTTCTTAAGTTCAGCCTAACTGAAAATTTAATCACCTTTATTTTACATTTAGCTCTAAAATATCTAATGTTATCTTAAATTGCAACGCAGTGTAATTCAAGAGTGAAGTTCAGAATATTTTCTGGTGGTTGCTTTGTCACTACTTTGAGAGTAAAGTGGAACCACGTGTTGATCAGTAACTCTAACTAAGATCATCAATCTTAAATGTGAATGTGCGTGAGATTATAACGTCTCGTCTTGACAATATTTTTCAATATAGCAACTTTTCTTTATGTTCAACCCACGTGGGGTGTACATTGTGAGACCAGTACCACGTGCTTATACAATTGTTTGACCCATCAGGTTAATAGTAAGACGATAGTAACCAGTTCGAGGTATTTCGTTTGTAAATTGCGTTTCGATGTAATTTATTTTAATTATCAAAATTATTGTGGAGTTACACTCTTTGTATAAACCAAGTTGACCATGTGAAGCATGTGGTGTAAGCATCAAAGTAGCCCTCAGCTATTCTTTTTGGGTAGATTTCAAAGAGAGATACTATGAATTTAGTACACCAGCGTGTGGTAATTTCATGACGGACAGGATTGCGCTACGAATGTAACTTCTTTGGGTGGAAATTGAATCGGTTGGTTGTGGTTAATTTCCTCTTGCATAAGTTTCAACGTTCTTCGTGTGTTATTTTATGAATGCAGTGTTGTATTCCCTATTTGATGTGTTCCGTAAGATTACAAACTGTCATTTTCACAATCCCAAATAAGGCACCAGTTTAGTTATGAATCAAGTTTGATACGTTGAAATTTTAATGGAACAATGATCAATGTTAAAATAAATGTCCACAAATAAACTGATTTATTTCTATTTATTTAAATTGCCTTTATATATATATATATATATATATATATATATATATATATATATATATATATATATCACCGGTTATCGTAAGATGGGTGCTAAAAGATTATAATTAATGTTAGTCTGGTTGGGAATTTGGTAAGCTAGACTGGTGAAATAGTTGTGCAGTAATGCAAGGTTAACTTCCTCAGATAGCTCACAGCTTTTAACCCACTTTTATGGTCTTGAATAACAGCACCGCTTTCAGAATGAATTAATGCAACGAAATTACATGCGTGCGTGCTGTGCGCGGGCGCGGGAGGAACTGGCCGAGTTTCGCGAACAGCTGAGCGTGCTGTTGGCCACGGTCAGCCGCCTTCAGGCTGCTGCCTCGAGGTGCAGCGACGGCGGAGGGTCTGGCGCGTCGTTTGAGACACCCCAGGTGTCGCTTGCTGCGTCCACTGACTCAGCCGCCGAGGCACCTTCTAGTGCGCCCGGCGCGTTGGGGGCCACCTTCACCTCAGGGTGAGTGGCGGACTGCAACGCATTCGCGTCGCTCGAGGCGGAGGGCCAATGTGGAGGCTGGCCGGCTGGCCTCACCCGTTCAAGCTGTCAGGGGGCAGGTGGCCGCTCCTTCAACAGAGC
Source organism: Schistocerca serialis cubense (assembly GCF_023864345.2). Lineage (NCBI taxonomy): Eukaryota > Metazoa > Arthropoda > Insecta > Orthoptera > Acrididae > Schistocerca > Schistocerca serialis. The sequence continues at coordinate 756,672,196 of NC_064640.1, read as the reverse complement.
CCGAGCAGGCACAGGGGTGCAAAGGCTTGCTGGTTATTGGCAGCTCCAACGTTAGGTGGGTGATGGAGCCCCTTAGGGAAATAGCATCCAGGGCTGGAAAGAAATCCAAGGTGCACTCGGTTTGTCTGCCAGGGGGCCTCATGCAAGACGTGGAGGCGGCCTTGCCTGCGGCTATCCAGCGTACGGGGTGCAGTCGTCTGCAAGTAGTTGCTCATGTTGGCACCAATGATGCCTGTCGCTTGGATTCTGAGGCGATCCTCAGTCTGTACAGGCGGTTGGCGGATTTCGTGACGACCGTTGGTCTCGCACGCGGAGTGCAAGCACAGCTCTCTATTTACAGCACCGTTCCCAGAGTGGATCGGGGTCCTTTGGTTTGGAGCCGAGTGGAGGGTCTCAGCCAGAGGCTTCGTCGACTCTGTGGCGGTCTTGGCTGCAGATTTATAGACTTGCGCTATTGGGTGGGGTATTGTAGGGCGCCCCTAGATAGGTCAGGGGTGCACTACACAAAGGAAGCGGCTACTCGGGTAGCAGAGTACTTGTGGCTTGCACATTGGTTTTTTTTAGGCTAGGCAGTATTCCGAACTGTCCTGATGAACTCTCACCAGTCGACGTGCAGGCAGGGAAATCAGGACACGATCAGTATAAAGACACTTCAGCTATCAAGATAGTAGCAGTAAATTTTCAGAGTGTTCGGAATAAAGTTCCTGATTTTACTGCCCTCCAGGAAGCGTGTGGCGCTCAAATTTTTCTTGGGACTGGGACCTGGCTGAACCATGAGGTAGGAAGTTCTGAAATCTTTAGTGAGGGTTGGAACGTGTTTCGCAAAGACAGATTAGACACTGTAGGAGGTGGTGTCTTCATTGCAGTTGACCAAAATATTGTGTCTACTGAGGTCGAAGTAGAGTGTGATTGCGAAGTTATCTGGACACGTGTAACAGAGCTAGGGGAAATAATGTTAATTGTGGGGTGTTATTACCAGGTTCCACCGTGACAGTTCTAGAGTCATGCAAAGGGAGTCTACATTCTGTATTGCCGAAGTATCTGGATCATGCTATATTAGTCGGAGGCGACTTCTACCTACCTAGTATAGACTGGGGTGTCTATGGATTAATTACAGGTGGTACAGACAAGCCGTCGTGTGAGTTGCTTTTGAACACATTATCAGAAAACTGTCTTGAGCAGCTAAATCGACAGCCAACGCGTAATGGAAATATTTTAGATCTTCTAGCCACGAACAGACCATATCTCATCGACGGTGTCAGTGTTGAGACAGGGATTAGTGATCATGACGTTGTCATTACGACTATGCTTACGAAAGTTAAAAAGTCGGTCAAGAAGGCTAGGAGAGCATTCTTACTAGAAAGAGCTGATAAGCAGTTGTTAGCATCCCACTTAGTAAATGAATCGACTTCATTTACTTCCGGTACGATGGACGTGGAAGAATTATGGGCAAATTTTAAACACATTGTAAATCACGCATTGGACAAGTATGTGCCGAAAAAGTGGTTTACGGACGGAAAAGACCCACCGTGGTTTAACAGCGCAATTCGGAGAATGCTCAGGAAGCAAAGGCAGTTGCACTCGCGGTACAAGAAAGATCGGGAGAATGAGGATAGGCACAAGTTAGTAGAGATTCGTGCTGCTGTAAAAAGAGCGATGCGCGAAGCATTCAACCACTACCACCGTCATACCTTAGCAAAAGATCTTGCTGAAAACCCAAGGAAATTCTGGTCTTACGTAAAATCGGTAAGCGGGACGAAGGCTTCCATCCAGTCACTCACTGATCAGTCTGACCTGGCAACGGAAGACAACAAAACGAATGCTGAAATTTTAAATTTAGCATTTGAGAAATCTTTCACGCAGGAGGATCGTACAAACATACCAGCGTTTAAGTGTCGTACAGATTCCCGTATGGAGGACATAGTGACAGACATCCCTGGGGTTGTGAAGGAGCTGAATGGATTGAAAATAAATAAATCTCCAGGTCCTGATGGGACTCCAATTCGGTTTTACAGAGAGTACTCTACTGTACGGGCTCCTTATTTAGCTTGCATTTACCGCGAATCTCCTGCCCAACGTAAAGTCCCGAGCGACTGGAAAAAAAAGCGGACTTGACGCCTGTATATAAGTAGGGCAGAAGGACGGATCCTCAAAATTACAGACCAATATTCATAACATTGGTTGGTTGCAGGATTCTCGAACATATTCTCAGTTCGAATATAATGAATTTCCTTGAGACAGAGAAGTTGCTGTAAATGCATCAGCACGGCTTCAGAAAGCATTGCTCCTGCGAAATGCAACTCGCCATTTTTTCACATGATATCTTGCGAATCATGGATGAAGGGTATCAGACGGATGCCATATTCCTTGACTTCCGGAAAGCTTTTGATTCGGTGCCCCACTGCAGACTCCTAACTAAGGTACGAGCATATTGGATTGTTTCCCAAGTATGTCTGTGGCTCGGAGGCTTCTTAGGTAATAGATTCCAATACGTTTTCCTCGATTGTGAGTGTTAATCGGAGGTGAGGGTATCATCTGGAGTGCCCCAGGGAAGTGTGGTAGGTCCGCTGTTGTTTTCTATCTACATAAATGATCTTTTGGATAGGGTGGATAGCAATGTGCGGCTGTTTGCTGATGATGCTGTGGTGTACGGGAAGGTGTCGTCGTTGAGAGACTGTAGGAGGATACAAGATGACTTAGACAGGATTTGTGATTGGTGTAAACAATGGCAGCTAACTCTAAATATAGATAAATGTGAATTAATGCACACGAATAGGAAAAATAATCCTGTAATGTTTGAATACTTCATTAGTAGTGTAGCGATTGACGCAGTCACGTCGATTTAATATCTGGGCGTAACATTACAGAGCGATATGAAGTGGGACAAGCATGTAATGGCAGTTGTGGGGAAGGCGGTTAGTCGTCTTCGGTTCATTGGTAGAATTTTGGGAAGATGTGGTTCATGTGTAAAGGAGACCGCTTATAAAACACTAATATGACCTGTTCTTGAGTACTGCTCGAGCGTTTGGTATCCCTATCAGGTCGGATTGAGGGAGGACATAGAAGCAGTTCAGAGGCGGGCTGCTAGATTTGTTACTGGTAGGTTTGATCATCACGCGAGTGTTATGGAAATGCTTCAGGAACTCGGGTGGGAGTCTCTAGAGGAAAGGAGGCGTTCTTTTCGTGAATCGCAACTGAGGAAATTTAGAGAACCTGCATTTGAGGATGACTGCAGTGCAATTTTGCTGCCGCCAACTTACATTTCGCGTAAAGAGCGCAAAGATAAGATAAGATAAGAGAGAATAGGGCTCGTACAGAGGCATATAGTCAATCCTTTTTTCCCTCGTTCTGTTTGTGAGTGCAACAGGGAGAGAAGATGCTAATTGTGGTAAGAGGTACCCTCCGCCACGCACCGTATGGTGGATTGCGGAGGATGTATGTAGATGTGGATGCAGAAGAGCCTAAAGCAGAGAAGGTAGTGTTGTTGGACACGGTACCGGAGCGATCTGAGTGATCTGACGCATGGCAAAGGTGTACCATTGGGTACACGTCGGGATTCTGAGAAGGCTACTCCTGTTCAGGAATATTACTGTCCAAAGTCCATTGTCTCACAGGTGCTGCTTAATGTCAGGATGCACTGTTTTTTCTGAAATAAACAGTCATAGTATTCAAATAATTTCTCTACTGTACGTAGTACACAATGCTGTGAAATGAATTCGTGTGCAGCCAGGTTAAGCGTTTCCGCCGGCCGGGGTGGCCGAGCGGTTCTAGGCGCTACAGTCTGGAACCGGGTAGTTCTAAGTTCTAGGGGACTGATGTCCTTAGAAGTTAAGTCACATAGTGCTCAGAGCCATTTTTTTAAGTGTTCCCTTAAGTGGAATAAGGCAACCAGTCCTAAACAAGGAAAACTCCCGTATACCTTACCGTCACCTTCTTCCTACCTCAGTGTAGGCATTCGCCAAACCCAAACATTTACATCGAACAGCTACAGTATAGGGTGTTTCAATCATCCACTGATCAGTGATGTCGCTAGTTACACCACCATAAGTGTCGCTTAGTACTGATTATAGAAATGTGTTGATATTAAGGAACTACTCGACTATTGTACCCCATTCTTTTTAAATCCCTACGCACAGTAATTGTGCTTGGTGGACTGATGATAGCAATTTGGAACTCGCGAGTTCATGCGTCTTTTATAACCACCCTCAAAAATGCTCGACGGTCCCTTTCCGTTAGTACATGATGGCCTACTGGTCTTAGTTCTTAGTTGGGATATGGTTATTCTTCCACTTCACGTTCACAACACCAACAGTCGACTTGATCTGCTTTCGAAGGACTGAAATGTCCCAGACGAATTTCTTACTTGGATGACATCCAACGATCATCGACATTCGAAGTCGCTGAGCTCTCCTGATCGACCCATTCTGCTGTTACTGTTCTACCGACATCACAGTACTCTCCTCCCCGTTTTATGCTGGCGGGTTCGCCTCTCATAGGATCTAACGGTCAACTCCCCATTACATGAACGTGTTTGGATACTTTCGGTCAGACAATTTCCATTGGAAATTTTTCTCAAGTTCAGAGTGAGCGGAAAAGGAAAGTGCTCCTTCATGATACGGGCAGTAACTGTCTCGCCTTCTCCTATTGTTAGTTGGGCTGAAGGTGGATGGAAGGCTGTTGTTTCCTTAAGGTGTCAGGCAGGCGTGATTGTTCGGTCTCTGCTCTCCTGTACTTTTTCTGATACCTGTCGATCTCAGTCTCGTTCCATGTGTCAGAATGAATCTTCTTTCTAGCCATGTCCGTTCAAATTTTATCTTTGAAACAGTGAAAAGGGCTTCATTCCTCCATCATGTGTTTCTGAACACGTTGTGCTGGCCAGTACCTTAGCATCTAATCACACTAAAGGCAGTTTCGACAGGTGAGGAATGCAGTCGGCTTCCCGCGCCCGGGTTCCCGGGTTCGATTCCCGGCGGGGTCGGGGATTTTCTCTGCCTCGCGATGACTGGGTGTTGTGTGATGTCCTTAGGTTAGTTAGGTTTAAGTAGTTCTAATTTCTATGGGACTGATGACCATAGATGTTAATTCCCATAGTGCTCAGAGCCATGTGTACCATGTGAATGCAGTCAATGTCCCTTTGACCCGAAATTCCTGGGACTGGGCTGTTTCAGCACAACCACAGGCTATTCAGTTCTGGCAGCAGAGTTACGTCAGGCAGAAGACTGTGGGAAGTGTACTCCAGTACAGCGATCATGGATTCGAGAACGCTTAGTCAACAGGAACAGTCTCTGTTACTTGATACCATCAACACAATTCAATAGTTCGATTCAAGTGGCTTAGGAGCTGGTCGTGTCTAGTAGGCAGCCTGTGACGTACTGGCGGCTGGAGGCGGTACGTACATTGCTGATACAAGTGTTCATATCTGGTTCGTGCAGCAAGGCTAAGTCAGGTGGTGGAATACAGCCGGTACTCTGTGACATTGGCTGGAACTGGACAGGCTCGACATCGAACCCAGGACCCTCGGTGATTGGCTAGAGTGTCAGGCGATGACGCCCACCTGGAGGCATTACCTCGGCTATCCCATCCATAAGAGGTAGCCGACAACTCTTAGATCAGATGCTTCGCCTAGTTGCTGTCACTGCTCTTTGAGGCTGGAATAGCTTTGGAGTCCATTCAACTGATGACTGGTGAGGATCTGGCGTATGCACAGCATGGGACGCATTCTGCAACTGTCTAAACTGGAATCATATGCACTCCCTCTAGCTAGGTGTGTTGTAACAGACGGTAGGCTTCCATCAGACAATCAGTTTTGGAAAGGCCTAATTGCGTTACACTATCTAGCAACACACCAACCACCGACAGCAGAAAGCCCCGTTGAAGGATGCTGCACCCGTACCCCGCAACATAATTACGTCTCTGGCTGGCCAGCATATCCCTAGTCTGGTTGTCGAGGCATCGCTGAAACTAATGCCATCACATTCCTTTTCCTCTTGGGAGAATTTGGTATTCCAAATTCCAGGCTCCTGCTTAACCTGCATACATTGTCATAACACAAAACTTCTCTGTCTACAGCTTTCCCTCTTTCTTCAAGAAATCCGTCTCTGACTTTTAACTGAAGCGGTGAACAGAAATTCCTTTACACTCAGCTAATAGAACAGTATCCTCTCATTTTCGGTGCACGCCATTGCCTTTGACAAACGCTGACATGGTACTTGCATCATGTCTTTCTCTTCACGCAACTCAGTCCGTTTAGGATTAGAAAGATCAATGATGTTTTCACACATTTCACACTCGTGACCACTTTTAAATGCGTCACGCCACGCTTATCTATGTCGTCGCACGAACTCTCTAGTCGATGCTATTGGCGTATCTAAAATTATCTATGAGATGTTCTCTTTAAATCTATACCTATTAATCTTCTTCATCACCATCACTCACCAGTACTGTCATTTTCCATACGTTATTTCTCGCCCTATTAACTGATTGACTCTTATCATCGTGATATTGATGGAGAGATGTTGATCCCGTGAGCAGAGTTAGAATTCATGGCTGCCTTGCGAATTAAAGTTGTCAAATACCCCTTGAAGCGTTGCATCCGACTCCCGAACAGACGTTGATGACACCCTTGTGCAAGTATTCTTGGGCTTATATTTGTATGTGTGCGAGTGTGTGTGTGTGTGTGTGTGTGTCTGTGTGTGTGTGTGTGTGTGTGTGTGTGTGTGTGTGACAGAGAGAGAGAGAGAGAGAGAGAGGGAGAGAGAAAGAGAGAGAGAGAGCGTAGGGCATATACAGGGGATTAGAATGGCCCCTGATACATCTTCCATCGGCTGTTACTGGGCTACGACAGTACTATGCGCATTCGTTTGTTCACATGCAACACCCCACTAACCACTTACATCTGCAACAAAACTCAGCCCCCTCCCCCATCCCCCCACGAGCTGCTTGACGAACACTCTATGGACACAAAGATACTAGCGTGTCAAGACCCCACCACCTTCGCGAAGATACGTAATAACAGTTTCATTGAATACATATTGGACACCACATAACGAGATTTGACAGCTCGGACACAAATTCTGGGCACTACGGCGATGATTGAGTTTGCCTCCCAGAACTTTTCGGACATCAGTTTTGTGTGTTGCCGTCGATGCAAAGGTAAAATGGGACACTAGGGTTGTATCTGTTGCCAGGGAAATTGATTTGTGGGACATATCATTATTGAACACATTTATTCTGTTCATCTAGTACATACACAAGAGCCAACTATCGTTTAAAACAATAGGAGAGGTAAAAGCCATTGATGATGCTTAATACGATTAGATGAAGCATATTTGTCTAAATTACAATCACACACGTTCGGTTGCAAACTGGAAAACAATTACTCGTACCTAAAAGATAAACATACTTCTATGGAGCAGATCATTAAAAACCGCACTAAATATTTGCAGATCAAAGCAATAATTCAGCCATTTCTTGCAGACAATGTAGATATTCAACAGCCAAGTAATGCTTATTGTGAAGATTGATTTTCCCATGATTTGTAAACAAAATTTGCACTCTATTCGTAGAGCTGTTTCTGATTCCGAAAGTCAGTGCCATGAGTCTTTTGACGGAAAAGAATGTGGAAAGCCGGCTGTGGTAGCCGAGCGGTTGTAGGCGCTACAGTCTGGAACCGCGCGACCGCTACGGTCGCAGGTTCGAATCCTGCCTCGGGGCATGGATGTGTGTGCTGTCCTTAGGTTAGTTAGCATTAAGTAGTTCTACGTTCTAGGGGACTGATGACCTCAGAAGTTAAGTCCTATAGTGCTCAGAGCCATTTGAACCATTTTTGAATGTGGAAAGAATGGAACATATCCTTCGCGTGTTCTCACTCACATATTCAAGCTGCATAGTTGTGACATGTGGACTGTGTGCTACCGCTACCAAATAGTTGGATAAACCGCTGACATTATTTGCTACTTTTCTACGTTTGCGTATTTCATTTTTCTCACTTGAAGGCATGTTAATTTTTTACGCAATGAGAGATCATGAAGACTTGGAACTCTTAAGGTACTGTTCGACGTATAACCACGTCACTTCTCTAACAGTGGTAATATTCGCCCAAAAGAAAACCCTTACACATGTTTTCGATTGTAGTGGCGGTTGTGAAAGTCTGAATAGCTTCAGGAGCAAGTTGTCTGATCGTAAGAAGAGCAGAGGACAACTGATGAGCCTAAAGTGCACAACTAAACACATGAACCGTATCTGATTGTTGTGTTTGCTTACATTTGGTAGAGTAGGGCAGACATTTGTAGGGCCTCTGCTCCTGACAAGGGGACAGTTATTAGCGGCGATGATATCTGGTTACTGTTTGATAGTGATGTTATGTCGCTGGATACTCTTCGAAGGCTCTTTGCAAAGCCACAAGAAATTTAGATTGTCCTATTTTAAAAAAGTTGATGTCAAAAATTTGCAGCTGCAAATGTTAAAAATTCTTTCTTTCGCATGAAAAACTGCCGTATTGCCCGCTTCGACATACCGAAAGGTGAACTTCGATATATTTACTAGTTCTTATTATATTTGTGGCGGCCTCTCTTACCTCTCTCACCTTGCGACAACAGTGCTTATGTGGATGCTAATTACTCTATCGATTCTACGTAAGCATTTCGATATACATTTTTAATGTTTTAGGATCTAAAAGTTTGTCCCAAACAGTTACAGTCGTGATTAACAAGTAGTAGCTGTAGCATGGGTGCAGCCTGAAACAACAACAACTGTACATATAATAATTTTTTTCTTCTGATTTTCGATAAATTAGTGTAAGCGATGTATTGATTTCATTTCTTGTTTCTTTTCATGTCATTATGTTAAAGAAACTGTAAACAATTTTCGATGTTAATATTAATGTTTATGTCAAATTGCAAGCAATGTTATAACAAAATGGAAATGTAAGAAATGTTGAAACTGTTGTAAGATGTTAAAGTTGTAATTGTGCACCTGGTCCATACGTAGGCAATGTATTAAGATATGTAGAATGCAAAACCTTTGGTGAATACCCTGTCTGTAGGGGAGCGGTAAAAGGTGGATCGCAGGCGAGCGCGGGAAAATGCACACGGGTGCGGCACGGCATAACGGGCTCAGCAGTAGTAGTCGGAGTTGGGCATTGGTCTGAGTAACAACGTTCTGGATCTAGGAGGCTCTCCTGGAAAACGTGATTTCGGAGAGCCTCGGATGTGCCGTTTCCGACGCCTATACAGCATGGCAATATTCCATAGGCACTAAATGGACAAATATTGCGACGCTAAGAAGACGCAAAGTGCCGATACATCAAGAGCCATAGCTGTGATTGTATGTGTGCTCTGCGCCTCGCCATCTCGCCGCCCGCCAACCGCCGCATCGATACGAACAGGTTGAAACTTTTAGTACTGTATTCGTGTGGACCAGTGTTACTTTTGTTTCTGACTGTTCAATAACAACTTAACTTTTACCTGAACTGTCCTATCATTTAATTATCCTCATCATTAACCTAGACAGGATCCTTTCCACATGTTGTGCAATCCGAGTGTCCCGAAATGAAGATTTAAAGTTTATGTTAATAATAATTACTTGCAGACCTATCTGTGTTAGTATGATGTTTAAAGAACTTTGTTGTTAAGGAATCAATAAGTAAAGAACAAAGGTCTGACAAAGTTGGAAGATAATGTTGAAATTGGTTTAGTAATGAAGTTTAATTAATTTGAGACAAAAATAATGGTAGTTAAATGAGCCGGAAATATGATAAAAAGAGTAGTAATTCATATATTGGAATTGTTGAGTGCTTAATGCTTTCAATAGTTAATAGTTTCAATACAGTGATCATAACAGTTTCAGGGCCCCCCCCCCCTTTTTCTTTTCTATTCATTTAAATTCTGAAGTGTACTGAACTGATTTGACCAGCAAAGTTAAAGTCAATATAAAACCAATATTTATTAGTGTTTTACCTTTTTCAAAATTGATATTGTATGTGTGTTTCGAAAGTGCTATTTCTAGGGTAACCTATGCCCGATTTTAATCTGATCAATAGACTGTACGAAGTTTATAGTAAACATTGTAGTGTATTGTTGTGTATTTATGGCTTGTCCATATCAGTACAGGAAGTGAAATCATTAATTCAGTAAATTTTCTGGTTCTAAAACTTACCATACTATGCAGCGTAATTACGTGTTTTGTTATAACGTACTTCAACTTGTACTGGGAAGAAACTCAGTTAATGCCTAATTAGGCTGGCGACCGTATCATTAACAATTTGGTAGCATCTGATGTGTTGTTTCTTGTGTGTCCTAACGTGTAGTTGCACTTCAGACTTGCTTCACGTATCATTGTTGTTACTGAGTGGGTGAAAGTCTGATTTTGCCTCCATTCAGGTACACGCGGTCAACATATATACCAAAATCCTTTCTTATAAGGTGAAGCACGTTAACTTACCATAGTACAGGCTTTAATAAGTATCGTGCGCAGTAGCAAAGCGTTTACAAGTGGCTCCAGGTGACAGGACATCCAGTTGTTGTCGGTCACAAATTAATGTGAATACCGAACAGTGGATGTTCAGTGGCACGAATTCCAATAATAAAATTAGTAAAATAAATTGCAGTGAACGTCAAGTACGGTAGTGTGGTGTAATTTGTATTCATTATGGACAAGAACGTAGAAACAGTAGATGTGCCGAGCGAAATGGAAAATGCGGCTGGCAATGACAGGAGTATACGCTGCCATATAACTGATTGCGTTAGCGGTAGACAATTGGCTTACGTACAATATCACGAACAGATTGAAATGTCGAGATTGCCTCGAACTCAGCAAGGGATAAAACAGGAAGTAGAGGATGACTTTGTAGATGATAGTGGGTACGTGAACGAACCCACTGATATGTTTGAGTCTCCACAGATAAAAAAAGAACCGAAAGAAACTTTTGAAGTAGGATCGGAACACACCGATCCCGTAGAACCAAATAGTGTGAAAATTTTAAGCATCAACGATTTATTTGAACAATTAACCAAACAAATTGCAGGGCAGAATAATCAGCTTAAAACACACATTGCCGAGCAGCTTAAAACACAAAGTAATCAACTCAAAACACAGAACGAGCAGCTTAAAACACAAAGTAATCTACTCAAAACACAGAACGAGCAGCTTAAAACACACGTTGGTCAGCTTAAAGCACAGGTCGAAGAACAAGGAATTAAAATTAGTAAACAAATAGAACAGGTAGAACAAAAAGTGGGTAATTTAAGCTCTGTAGTAAATACTATGAAATTTGAAATTGACACAATTAACAAGAATATGGATACTATGCAGGGGGAAATTGACAACATTAACAGTAGGTTTGATGTTGAAATCCTCAACATCCAAGAGAAAGTAGAGCCTCTGGTTGAAACAAAAGTAGACGAAAAGTTTTTCGGTCTTAAAACTGATATCGTAAACGAATGTCAACACGGAATCTCACAATTGAAAAAGGCAGTTTCATACATTGAAAGAGATTTAGGTGAGAAAGTTACCGAATGTGTAGAAAAATGTGAACAAAATACTTCGAAAATTCAAGGCAAAATTTTCGATCTTGAGAGTAAAATTAAAGATAGACCAGGTGTTGTCTGTAGTGGCACACCACTTACGATGCTGTTAGAAGGTGAGGAACGCTTCGATCCCGCCAAGAAACATAACGGATGGCATCCGTTAGATTTCATCAAAAATTGCGAGAGGATATTTCCTAAACACTTGTCTGATCAGGAAAAGATAAACGTAGTAATTAGCGCCTTAGCAGGTGATGCTAAGCGCTGGGGAAGTAATTTGAATACCGAACGAATGACGTTCGAAGAATTTAAGCAAAAGTTTACGGAAGAATATTCGTCCGAACAAAAACAGGATCATTTATGGCGCGAGTTTATCATGGCCAAGCTTCATGATGACAGGGGCAGGAATTCTTTGAAAGATTTCTGCGAATATTGGTACTGGAAGTTGACGCATTTAAGAGGGAGAAGATCCGATTCCGAAATCATATGGGAGCTATATAAAAAGCTTCCAGAAGATTCGAAAAGATACGTGGGAAGCAATCATCGCAGCTTCCCAGCGTTTCTCGAAAGGGTCGAAGACGAAGACCATTGGCGCGAAAGTCGTGCCAATCATCAAAATTTTAGTAACAGGAATAACCGTAATAATGACGAGAGAAATGACGGCGATGGGTTTCACGTCAATATGATAAAGAGAGGTAGAGGTAGAGGAAGAAGAAGAGGAAGTTATCCAGGTCGCGGTAGAGGGTACACCGCGCAAAATAATAACGACGCGGGAAACTGATTTCCGCCGACGTTGCGGGCCAAACGGAAGCGGACAGTACATACCGGCCCCAATTTGAGAAAGGTTACAGAACTGACAGTAAAGTTATCAGACAGGTTAGAGACAGGTGTGGAACGACGCAACGTGTTGTTGCGAAACAAGCGTCAGGTGCGAGCGCGAATGAGTCATCTTCACCGCGCAGAGCGATACTGGTTAACAGGCGAGTGGAGCATCAGAGGGCAACGGCCCAGCCTAGCAGAGCAGCTGTTCAGATAGAAGCCGCTAGCAATGCGGCAGCATTACGTACGAACATTGCTGTAAGGACTGGTGAATACATTACGAGTGGTAATTCCTTGGCAAAGGAAATAATAGATGAAACTGTGGATACACAGAGAGGTGCGGTTAGCAGTGTTAGCAATGAAGTAAATGGCGAGAATGAATTAGCAGAAGTAACTGATTGGCGTGTGCAGATCGACGATCTGTACAAGGGCCTAAAGCAATGTGAGTGGGAGGATTTTAAGAAGGAGTATGAGACGAGGAAGTTAGTTAGTGGAAAAGAAGATACTAGGGACGTCGATAAGGTGATGTGGCCCTAATTTGAAGAGGAGAGAGTAAATAGCGCCGCGCAAAGTACGCGTGTTGCCGATAGGACGAAGGTTAAAGATAGGAAGGAATTGGAGGATGAAATCCTAAACATTGACAAGGAAGTAACTTCTGTTAATGATCCGCCAACAGTACAAGCTGCTACCGAAAGGCACCGTGGAGAAGGGGCAGATAATTACCTAAAAGTAATTGAAGTCCACGAGGATTACACTAAATATGAAGTAACAGTGGATGTGAGTAAAGTGGACAATGAGGCCTTTATGCCAAAAGAGGATACTGAATTAAAATTAAAGCCTGACGAAAATGCAGAGGGAGAACGTAGTGCCTGTCTCAGAAAAGCTTTTATGTTAGAACCTGAAAGCGATCCAGAATGGTCGGATTCTGACGATAGTTCAGATGACGAATATCTCGGTGCTAGCGAAAATAATGGGGATACAGTTAATGGCGATATTGTACCTATTGATGATGAAGTTTCAAAACAAAACCCAGATGTTGAGACTGAACACAGAAAAAAAGAGCCACCTGACGACTCAGGGTCTATTTTACAAAGAGTTCAAGTAATTAATGACTTTGAACTCCCGGAACCAAAGAAAACACCAGAAATAGGTGATGTGAATGTTAAAAGCATATCTTGGGACGATGTTATCGTCGACCCGGATTTGCTTAGGGAAGACCACAACAATGAAAAGCATTTGACAGTTAAACAAACTGTAATACCAGTTGAAATTTATAACGTGAAATTGCAAGTACTTCTTGATACTATATCTCAGATAAGTGCAATCTCCCAGTCGTTTTTCGAACACATTTGTGATAAGCCTGGACTAGTAATTATGTCAGTGACGGGTGTAAAAATTGTTGGTGCTACTGGCAAGACTAGCAAGCCGGTAAAGAACCAGATTTTGGTTGAATTTAGTATAAAAGGACAAAAATTTGAACACGATTTTTTGGTTGTGCCAGAATTCAGTACTGAAATGATTCTGGGAATAGATTGGTTAGATAAAGAAAAGGTTATTATTGATTGTAGCCAGGAAGTAATCAAAATTAATAATGCATCTATGAATTTGGAACTAAAATTTGAGGAAAATGGGAAGGGGTTCGATTCAGAAATTGATTCTTTATTGTTGGAGATCGACCAAGGGAATGATGGTTTGACAAACATGTATGAGGTGTATCATGTCCAGAGTTTAATAGATGAGAGTGACAAGCAGGTGCATAATTTTAAAGAAATTGTGGAAAATTTGAAGGAGATATCTCCTGATCAGAAAACAGAATTGCTTGATATTTTAGAAAGTAATAGTACCGTATTTTCGGACAAACCTGGCCTAGTTAAGAACTTCGAATACCAGATTGAGACAATAGAGCATAAACCTTTCTTTGTAAGACCGTTTTCGGTACCCATATCAAAGAGTCAGGCTGTGCAAGTGGAATTAGATAAAATGATAGAATGGGGTGTAATCGAACGGAGCAGCAGCGAATATAATAGTCCCCTTATCATCGTGAATAAAAGGGATGGGGGATTGAGAGTAGTTATCGACGCCAGGACTTTGAACAAAATTGTAAAGAAGGAAATAGACAGACCTGAAAATCTGGACAAAATGCTACAAAAATTTTATAATGTGAAGTATTTAACCAGTCTGGACATGACCGCCGGATACTGGCAAATCCCATTGAGCAAAGAATCCCGTAAATATACCGCCTTTCTATTCGCTGGGAAATGCTATCAGTATAAAGTAGTGCCATTTGGGCTTAGCACTTCTGTGGCAGTATTTATAAGGGCTCTGCACTTTGTATTAGGGAGAGAATTAAGTGCCCGGCTAACCATTTATGTAGATGATTTACTGATTGCTACAGAAGAATGGCAAGAGCATTGTGAATTATTGTAGAAAGTTTTTGTTGCTCTACAAGCAGGGGGAATGACACTTAAGTGGAAGAAATGTGAATTTGTGAAGTCGGAAATAAAGTTTCTGGGGCACATTACTACTACGACCGGTATTGGCAAGGACCCGGAAAAGTTAAGTGCAATAGCAGGATGTCCAGCTCCTAGAAATAGAAAACAGTTGAAAGCCTTTTTAGGTTTATGTGGGTTCTATAGAAAATTCGTCAAGGGGCAGGTTTTCAATAGTCATGATTTGAATAATCTACTTAAGAAAAATAGTGCTTTTGTGTGGGCTGAAGGGTGTATGAGAGAGGTCGAAAAATTAAAAAGTGAACTTTT
The DNA here is from genome assembly GCF_023864345.2 of Schistocerca serialis cubense. Classification (NCBI taxonomy): domain Eukaryota; kingdom Metazoa; phylum Arthropoda; class Insecta; order Orthoptera; family Acrididae; genus Schistocerca; species Schistocerca serialis. The sequence goes on along the minus strand of NC_064640.1, from coordinate 756,657,096 downwards.
GAATGACAATATTTTGCATCACCCCATACTGTCAAAACCTTTCCACATGAGTACTGACAGCAGTGCTTATGGAATTGGTATAGAAGTTTTCCAAGAAATCTGTGATGGCAAAGAAATCGAACACAGAACTGTCGCGTTTGCAAATAGAACTCTAACAAAATACGAGAGAAACTACACTATATCGGAAAAGGAAACTTTAGCCATTATATGGGGGTTAAAGAAATTCAGAAATAATCTGTGGGGCCATAAGCTCATCATACATACTGACCACAAAGCTTTAACTTTTCTTAAAGATTGTCGTTTACTTAATGGTAGGCTAACTCGTTGGGCTTTGTACCTGCAACAATTTGATTACGAGATTTGCTATGTTAAGGGTACTGAGAATTATGTGGCAGATGCTTTATCAAAAAAATGGTTCAAATGGCTCTGAGCACTATAGGACTCAACATCTGTGGTCATCAGTCCCCTAGAACTTAGAACTACTTAAACCTAACTAACCTAAGGACATCACACACATCCATGCCCGAGGCAGGATTCGAACCTGCGACCGTAGCAGTCCCGTGGTTCCGGACTGCGCGCCTAGAACCACTAGACCACCGCGGCCGGCGATGCTTTATCTCGATTGCCTAATGGTATGAGTGAAGCGCCCAATGAAAATGGTGAAGAGGGTACTTTTCCGATAAGGTATATGAAAGAGGTTTCAGGAAAAAGGAAAATTGAGCAAATATTTAAAAATATGAAATACCATCAGAATGAGGATCCGACATGGAAATCTGCGAAGGTAAATTTTGACAGTGTACAGTATCCTCAAATTAAGAAATATTACAAAATCTTTAAAGGCATTTTATATGGAACGAAAGATTTAGTCACTGAGGAATGGAGAGTATGTTGGCTACACCAGTTTGATACTGATGTCATAGACTATTTTCATTTAGCATTGGGGCATAGTAGGCCAAAGTAATGTTTATATAAATTGAATAATGTAGTAGTGATTGCTGGTAGCGTCAGTAAAAAGGTAAAGGAACGAATTAAGTCGTGTGATGTCTGTCAAAAGGCCAAAGTACTGAACAGAATTAGTAGAGGTCCAATGCAAAGTACATTACCTGAAGACACCCTAGAACTATTATCAGTAGATTTGTATGGTACCCTCCCAAAGACTTCGGGAAATTGTGCATATATTTTAGTAATTTTGGAAGTATTCTCAAAGTTTGTGAAATTATACCCCTTGAAAAAAGCAACAGCAAAAGCTGTATTTAGTAGGATGGTTGAATACTTCAGAACCATCGGGAAATCCAAGGCAGTACTATCTGACAATGGACCCCAGTTCATATCCAAAATTTGGAAAGAAGGAATGGAGCAAAATGGTGTGGAGGTTAAATATATCGCAGCCTACCATCCAGCTAGCAACCCGGTTGAAAGGTACATGCGAGAAATCGGGAGATTGTGTAGAACGTATTGCAGTCATAACCATAGAGCCTGGGGTAGATTCATATCGGATTTTGAGAATGTCATGAACACTTTACATTATGAATCTACTGGGTTCCCACCGGAAGAAATTTTGTTAGGCAGCAGAAGTAAAAGTTTAATTGAGGAAAAACTAGAGTTTCCGCCTTGTACAAGCTTGGGGCTGAGTCAAAAGAAAGATTTAGTCAGAAAAAGGGCAAACCAAAAAGCTGAATCTAGATCTAAAAGACATGATAAAAACCTGAAAGTTTCAAAATTTAAAATTGAGGGCTACGTTCTTTTAAAAACCCACGAAAAGTCTAGTGAACTGAACCATGAAATTTCCAAACTTAAATGTATTAATAATGGAACATATATAATACAGAACATTCCACACAATAATGCTTACTACCTGATCTACCCAAAATCCAAATGACCTTTAGGTGTAAGAAATGTTGTGAACCTGAAACTGTATGTTCCTAGAAGTGAGTGACCTAAGTACACTCAGAAAGCAATTTGCAGTTAATGTGCTGTATCTTATGCTGAAACTAACTTATTCCAAATGTAACTAATCTTTGTAAATATATGTTTACCAATATCAGTGCGCTAATGTACTTATGTGAGTTTCAGATTACCAAAAGAACTGTAAATGTAAAGATGTATGGAGAAAAGGGCTGAAAAGAAAGGGTAAATGCTGCAAGCCAAATAAAAGATGGGACTGTCAAAAATCAAAGTGGGCAGTATATGAGTCATAATATAAAGGACTGCCAAACACCAATGAGGGCAGATAAATAGTCAATGGAGAATTGTAAGTGTGGTACAGGTGATGTGGTAAAATGATGCGAAATGGACTGCGCAAATCTGAAGAATAGGCAGCAAATATATGTAGTGATTTTTCTGAATATTATTGTGTGTCTTTTTTAGTAAGTAAGGAAATGGACTGCCATTCAATGCAAGCAGCAACAAATTGTCTTATAGTGTATATAGATGTTTGCATTTGCTTTTGTAGTTAAATGTTTGTGTTCCAGAATTTGAAATTATTTCTTTGAGAAATTTGGTAAAAATGCGTAATTTGCTATTTAAATAATGTTGTGGTAGGAGGTTGGACTGTGCCAAAGGCACTCAAGTAAATGATAAGTAAATGTTCTTGATATGTTAAAAAGTGTGGACCTATATAACGTGAGTGAAAGGAAGTTTGTGGTATAAATATAAAAATTAGTGTTCCCATCAAATTTGCACTTTGTGAAATTTGCTGGAAACACGGGCATGTGTAACAACAACAACTGTACATATAACAATTTTTATCTTCTGATTTTCGATAAATTAGTGTAAGCGATGTACTGATTTCATTTCTATTTTCTTTTCATGTCATTATGTTAAAGAAACTGTAAGCAATTTGCGATGTGAATATTAATGTTTATGTCAAATTGCAAGCAATATTATAAGAAAATGGAAATGTAAGAAATGTTGAAACTGTTGTAAGATGTTAAAGTTGTAATTGTGCGCCTGGTTCATACGTAGGCAATGTATTAAGATATGTAGAATGCAAAACCTTTGGTGAATACCCAGTCTGTAGGGGAGCGGTAAAAGGTGGATTGCAGGCGAGCGCGGGAAAATGCACACGGGTGCGGCACGGCATAACGGGCTCAGCAGCAGTAGTCGGAGTTGAGCATTGGTCTGAGTAACAACGTTCTGCATCTCGGAGGCTCTCCTGGAAAACGTGATTTCGGCGAGCCTCGGATGTGCCGTTTCCGACGCCTATACAGCATGGCAGTATTCCATAGGCACTAATTGGACAAATATTGCGACGCTAAGAAGAAGTAAAGTGCCGATACATCAAGAGCCATAGCTGTGATTGTATGTGTGCTCTGCGCCTCGCCATCTCGCCGCCCGCCAACCACCGCATCGATAGGAACAGGTTGAAACTCTTAGTACTGTATTCGTGTGGACCAGTGTTACTTTTGTTTCTGACTGTTCAATAACAACTTAACTTTTACCAGAACTGTCCTATCATTTAATTATCCTCATCATTAACCTAGACAGGATCCTTTCCACATGTTGTGCAATCCGAGTGTCCCGAAATGAAGATTTAAAGTTTATGTTAATAATAATTACTTGCAGACCTATCTGTGTTAGAATGATGTTTAAAGAACTTAGTTGTTAATGAATCAATAAGTAAAGAACAAATGTCTGACGAAGTTGGAAGATAATGTTGAAATTGGTTTAGTAATGAAGTTTAATTAATTTGAGACAAAAATAATGGTAGTTAAATGAGCCGGAAATACGATAAAAAGAGTAGTAATTCATATATTGGAATTCTTGAGTGCTTAATGCTTTCAATAGTTAATAGTTTCAATACAGTGATCATAACAGTCTCAGGGTCCCCCCCCCCCCTTTTTCTTTCCTATTCATTTAAATTCTGAAGTGTACTGAACTGATTTGACCAGCAAAGTTAAAGTCAATATAAAACCAATATTTACTAGTGTTTTACCTTTTTCAAAATTGATATTGTATGTGTGTTTCGAAAGTGCTATTTCTAGGGTAACCTATGCCCGATTTTATTCAAATCAATAGACAGTACGAAGTTTGTAGTAAACATTATTGTGTATTGTTGTGTATTTATGGCGTGTCCATATTAGTACAGAAAGTGAAATCATTAGTTCAGTAAATTTTCTGGTTCTAAAATTTATCATAGTATGCAGCGTAATTACGTGTTTTGTATGAATGTACTTCAACTTGTACTGGGAAGAAACTCAGTTAATGCCTAATTAGGCTGGCGACCGTATTATTAACAATTTGGTAGCATCTGATGTGTTGTTTCTTGTCCGTCCTAACGTGTAGTTGCACTTCAGACTTGCTTGACGTTTCATTGTTGTTACTGAGTGGGTGAAAGTCTGATTTTGCCTCCATTCAGGTACACGCGATCAACATATATTCCATAGTGCAGGCTTTAATAAGTATCGTGCGCAGCAGCGTAGTGTTACAAGCCCTTTCTTCGGTCATTAATCATACTTAAATCGACTCAGAGAGAGATAGGGAAAAAATGTTAAATTTCTGAACACCAAATATTACTTTCATAATAAAATACTCTCTCAATACTTAAGTTCCCTGGTTTCAGGTATTGCCAAAAGAAATATGTTCTGTATAACGTCGAATGAATTCGAAACAAATTTTAACAACCATTTTAGTACCGTCCTCTAACGATGTCAGAGTGGACAAAACGATAAATTCTGTCAGTACTTCTAGCCGCGTTTGCAACTTGCGTCTCCTACGCTGTTTGTTCGAGATCGCTGTTGCGAATGTAATTGTTATTGTTTTAGCAGCGCGGTTAGTTGGGCAGGCGACTCATAAAGCCATTGTGAACGCAACAATGGAGGAGTTGTTACACTCTGATTATCCTATTCTCCCATTCACTGCATCCTCGCCGTCGGAAGCGGCTAATTAACATTAAGTTCACATCACTGATGTGGCGTGGTCATTACCCAGCTGACTAGCGCACATACGTGGGCTCTCCGCATCACATCGGTTGTATGTTTGGCAATAACACCATCTAACTCGAGGTTTAGTTAAAATTTGTGAAAATTGTAACAATATACGGTTAATTTACGCTGTGTCCTGAATTACATGTGGAAAAGGAAAGATTATGTTCTTCATGAAGCTATTTCTCTAAACACTTATGTTCGGCGCTCTTCGAGTGGATTTGAAAAAATGGAGATATTCTGAATGACCTTCCAGGAGAGTAAAATAAGGAATGTCTGAATTGCAAAAGATTAGAGCAAAAGACAAACTTCACAAACCGTATTGTGTAAGAAGACGATATTAGGGACGATCGCTCCGTGACAGTGACAGGAAATGAGCGGTGATGGAACGACTGATACAAGTTGCGTGATCTAGAAATGTGACCCGATATACGTTGCTGAGTTATAGATGCTAAGACACTGTCACTGAAACGTATAGCATTACATCTGCCATGACAAGTCTGTCGTCTCGTGATAAGATTCTCCTTCACAGTGTACTGGAAACATAGTAGGTGTTTACCATGTTTTAGAGTGTCTCTGAACAGTTCCTCTATGAATGACGAAATGACGGATAATAGTCCAGTTTCAGCTTTCATGTTTTGCAGCTGTTCAGGTATATCGTCATTAACCTGAACAAAAATTTTTCTCCTTACGCTTCGAGGAATGGATCACTTTATGAGTTTATCAATGCGCTTGAGTCTTCTACATCTTAGACGGCTGCTGCGAAAAGAGGAAGACTAGGCTGTGTGCTCTGTGCCTATCTCACTGCACACTCGCCAGCCTTTCTCGTCCCAGGCGACTGGCAAAACTGGGAAAGCTTTCGATTTCGTTATGACATCGTTTGTAGGAGAAAAATATGCACACCGAACTACACCACTGCGTCTTGTTAGCGTTGTACTTGTTCCGTAGTCCAAATCAGGCACAACGCTTCAGTTAACTCAAACATTTACGCAAAATGTTTAACTTGCTTCCCAAAGTGTATGATAGAGAGATATACACTCCTGGAAATGGAAAAAAGAACACATTGACACCGGTGTGTCAGACCCACCATACTTGCTCCGGACACTGCGAGAGGGCTGTACAAGCAATGATCACACGCACGGCACAGCGGACACACCAGGAACCGCGGTGTTGGCCGTCGAATGGCGCTAGCTGCGCAGCATTTGTGCACCGCCGCCGTCAGTGTCAGCCAGTTTGCCGTGGCATACGGAACTCCATCGCAGTCTTTAACACTGGTAGCATGCCGCGACAACGTGGACGTGAACCGTATGTGCAGTTGACGGACTTTGAGCGAGGGCGTATAGTGGGCATGAGGGAGGCCGGGTGGACGTACCGCCGAATTGCTCAACACGTGGGGCGTGAGGTCTCCACAGTACATCGATGTTGTCGCCAGTGGTCGGCGGAAGGTGCACGTGCCCGTCGACCTGGAACCGGACCGCAGCGACACACGGATGCACGCCAAGACCGTAGGATCCTACGCAGTGCCGTAGGGGACCGCACCGCCACTTCCCAGCAAATTAGGGACACTGTTGCTCCTGGGGTATCGGCGAGGACCATTCGCAACCGTCTCCATGAAGCTGGGCTACGGTCCCGCATACCGTTAGGCCGTCTTCCGCTCACGCCCCAACATCGTGCAGCCCGCCTCCAGTGGTGTCGCGACAGGCGTGAATGGAGGGACGAATGGAGACGTGTCGTCTTCAGCGATGAGAGTCGCTTCTGCCTTGGTGCCAATGATGGTCGTATGCGTGTTTGGCGCCGTGCAGGTGAGCGCCACAATCAGGACTGCATACGACCGAGGCACACAGGGCCAACACCCGGCATCATGGTGTGGGGAGCGATCTCCTACACTGGCCGTACACCACTGGTGATCGCCGAGGGGACACTGAATAGTGCACGGTACATCCAAACCGTCATCGAACCCATCGTTCTACCATTCCTAGACCGGCAAGGGAACTTTCTGTTCCAACAGGACAATGCACGTCCGCATGTATCCCGTGCCACCCAACGTGCTCTAGAAGGTGTAAGTCAACTACCCTGGCCAGCAAGATCTCCGGATCTGTCCCCCATTGAGCATGTTTGGGACTGGATGAAGCGTCGTCTCACGCGGTCTGCACGTCCAGCACGAACGCTGGTCCAACTGAGGCGCCAGGTGGAAATGGCATGGCAAGCCGTTCCACAGGACTACATCCAGCATCTCTACGATCGTCTCCATGGGAGAATAGCAGCCTGCATTGCTGCGAAAGGTGGATATACACTGTACTAGTGCCGACATTGTGCATGCTCTGTTGCCTGTGTCTATGTGCCTGTGGTTCTGTCAGTGTGATCATGTGATGTATCTGACCCCAGGAATGTGTCAATAAAGTTTCCCCTTCCTGGGACAATGAATTCACGGTGTTCTTATTTCAATTTCCAGGAGTGTATTACAGAAAGATAGATAAAGTTGGCGTTTCACTGCCCATCACTCGCACTATTACCTGCACACTATTCTAGTTCCGTTTCACCTGCGTCAGCCATCAAGTAACTTCAATGATGAATTTCAGGGCATGCACTGAAGGGAGATGGTGGGGTTCTTCGATGTAAAGAAAGTAATTCCCTTCTCCCAGCCTAAAAATAAATCTTCAGCATAAGCGTTTGTATTTCAACACGTTTTAATTAGGTCGCTTTCTGGGCTGTCTTTCTGTTAGGTACAAATTTAGCGATTGATTCGAAACTAACTTCCCAAAATTTGAGACACATCTCGTAACAGGATGAAAACGCAATATTAACTCCCATCTCTAGTCTGTTTGCTAAGTCGGGTTGACAAAGTTCGGTCTGCAGGATGGGCATTTTGTACAGGTATCTACATTAACATCTACATGTCTACTCTGTAATTCACAGTAGAATTCCTGGCAGGGAATTTATCCAGCCACCTTCAGACTATAACTCTACTGTTCCAGCGTCGAACAGAGCTCGATAAAAACGAACCCTTAAATCTTTCCGTGCGAGTTATGATCTATATTTTATAACGATTATCATTCCTCCCACTGAGTGTTGAGGTCAGAAATTATTTTCGCGTTCGAAAGAGAAAGTTAGTGACTGAAATTCCCTGGAAGATCTCGGCAAAAAGAAAAATTCCATTGTTTTAATGATTACCACCCCAAGTCGCCTATCATAGCCGTGACACTCTCCCCACTGTTTCGAGATAACACATAAAGAGCTGCCTTTCACTGACATTTTGGATGTCTTCCGGCCTATTTGTTACGCAGAAGAGGACGGGCAGATGCAGTCTAGGCAGTCTCTTTAGTAGACATGTTAATCCTTATAAGAATTCTTCCAATGATACGTAGTCTTCTGTCCTCATTCCGAACATTGTTCCAACGTAAGTTGTTCGTATTTATAGTACCTAGGTATTATGCTGAATTGGCGTGTAACCGATATTTAACGAGTTCCATTTAGTACTCCAGGATGACTTCACACTTTTAATTATTTAGAGTCAACTGACACTTTTAGTACCATACTGATATCTTGTGTACTTAAATGGGCAATCGGTTTTAGGTTTCTGAAGACTTTATTAGACGGTAAAAGATGGCTGCTCAGATTGACTCGTAAATCCTTTATAAAGATCAGGAACTGCAGGATACCTTTAACACTTCCCTGGAAATGTCACGTATCACTTCAGTTTTACTCCATGACTTTCAGTTAATTATTAAAAAGAGTGATACTTCTGACTGGAAATTACGAATCCAATCACACAATAGAAACGGTACTCCGTAGGCTCGCAATGTGATTATAATTCGCTAGTGAGGAACGAAATCAAAAGTCTTCTGGAGATCTAGAAATATGGAATCACTTTCAGATCCCCTGTCGATGGCACTCATTACTTCATGTGAATAAAGAACTAGTTGTGTTTTATAAGGGTGATATTTTCTGATTATGTGGCAACTAAGTGTCAGCACATCGTTTCCTTCGAGGTAATTCATAGTGTTCGACCACAGTAAATGTTCCATATTGTACTGCAAATTAACGTTAGTGATAAAGTTTAATTCAGTGGATTACTCTTATTTTGTTTCTTGAGTACTGGTGCAGCCTGTGCAACTTTCCACTCCTTACGGATGGATCTTTCGTGGAGCGCGCGGTTGTATACGATTACTAAGATGCAGCACTTAAATCAGCGTATTCTGAAAGGAATCTAATTGGTATACAATCTGGTCCGGAAGAATTGCGTTTATTAAGTGATTTAAGCTACTTCGCTACCCAGAGCCACGTTTAGTTACCCTGCTTTAGTGGCACTGTCATCGGTAACATCATCATGATGATTGTGCCTTGCCACTGGTGTACTTTACAGACGACCAGATTCTTTTTGGATTTTCTGCCAGAGACAGAGTTTCCCTGTGGAAACTAATAAATGACTCAAGCACTGAATTAAGGCGCTGAGTCAAGTAAGCCATGTCCTTGGCCAAACAGTGCCATTTCTGATCCCATAACTAGGAAAGCTACAGGAGTGATGATTCCAGCATGGGAGCAGCCATGGCAAAGAGCAAGAAGATCAATGATGAAAACACCAAAGAGAGTACATTATTGACAGGAAGGCAGAGAAGTGGACAAGCGCAGTGAAGCCATGTGATCACTGGAACAAAGGAATGAAGCTGAGCTGGTACGAGATACACCAAAGCGACTAAGAAGACTACACTGAATCACGGAATCAGAAAATAATATCGTCTTCTGGGTGAATGATAATGTCTCTCAGGGTTGATGATATATTCTCTCACTGTTGTCCAACTCACCGTCCATGGATGTTGTCTGGTCGATGTCTGTTCGATGTCCTAGACAGTGGTTCAGCCAGTGACTGGGATGGTGTCTGGTTCGGTCGAGTGCAGGCCAATCCCTGAGTTGGAGTCCGTGCTGGGTGGACGTTTAGTCCGAGATATCAGTAGCGCAGAAGACTGCAGCTGAAGATAGCTACCAACAGATGAGCTGCGGGGAACAGCCAGCGTTGAGCCCATAGCGTAAACGAGTACTGTTGGCTAGTGGTCGTGCAGCGTCTTCAATAACCCGGGGCGAAGAGGTTTCCATGAGGTGTCGCGTAACATGCGGACGCGTCTCTCATGCCGTGTACACACAGTGCGGTTCATTTCATACCACTTTATTGATAGCTAAATCACGCAGCAATGTATCAATAGCAGCGGTTGTTCCCAGTGCAAGCGATCGTATTGGTTGATTTTTTGGGTGGTGTTTATAACGGGAGTCAAGTCCCATGACTGCAAAGCATTCCTCACCTACTTATGGCAACACAGCCATGAAATCATGGAAGTTCGCCGCTCTAATACTTTAACCGAGCGACGTCGATGTGAGTGATAGTACATTATAGCCGTCCTCTCCACGTAACCTATACTGACTTTAAAAAAATTGCAGCCCCCCCAAAAAAAATTATGTAGAGTAATGAAATTTTGAGAATACATTGTTCCTAGGTAACGTACTTAAGTGACAACAGGTTAACGTAAGCTCGAGATAAGCCAATGAAAATGTGAAATGCTACTGCACTAAAAACCAGTGTAACTACCAGAATGTTGAAACCAAGCATGCAAACGTGCATGCATTATGTTTTACTGGCACCGTATGTCATTTCTGTCAATCAATACAGGGAGGCTTAATACTGCTTGCAGATGACGCTGGTTTTGTCATGCGATGATGTCTATATATGCTTAATTGCAGATATAACTGGTGATCGAGCAGGCCAAGTCAACATGTCGATACTCTGTGGAGCATGTTGGGTTACTACAGCGGTACATGGGCCAGCGTTGTCCCGTTGGAAAACACCTCCTGGAATGCTGATCATAAATGGCAGCAAAACAGGCAAAATAACCAGTCAGTGTGCACGGGGTAGCCACGAGATGCTCCTGCTGTCATCGAATTTGCACCCCAAAAGATTGATTCCGCGTGTGGATCCAGTACGCCTAGAACACAGCAACACATGACCACCATGCCCTGCAATGAGCTCTCCCTTGAGACCACTGAAGTAACAAAAGACAGTGGTCGTACGGGAAAGTGGTCTGCGTGGCGCCACCTGGGGAAGGTGTGTTGCCTTCCGTCTGTGTGTCTGAAGTGCTCTATTGGCTCAGAGGAACCTGAGTGGGGCAGGGACCGAAATGTCCTATCCAGTGGCCTTGACGTGGTCCTGGCGCTCAGTAACCCCCTCAGATGGGGTGAAGCTAACACGGGAAGGGCCGTCCATTTATGACGTTAAAAGGCTAGCCTTTAACTGAGTGCAATCCTCACTGAACAGCACTGGCCCACCGAGAATTATCAAAAGCGGTGGGTAAGACATGGTCGGCCATGATCCCCCAGTACGTGTGGAGGCCCTCTGGGGAACGTAACTCGGGTTTGAGTGCCGCACTGTCTCGATGATGTCAAACTCCACAACATAAGACCCGTGCCATACCATCATTTTCATCACATCATCATTTTCGTAACACCTCCGGGCTGTGGAACGGTGAGGGTTGTCGTTGTGTCAAGGAAGTACGTTAAACTCCCGTCAAGGTATGACATTATACGCCCCCAACCGAAGGCGAAAGCAATGGGTGCGTGGCACAGGGGGAGCTGTGTCTGAGGGACTGGCCATCTGTCCCTCCCTCAATTCGCAGGGCACAGACAAGCAGGTGCTCTGCATGCTGGCGACCTCGTTTGTCGGCGTGGGACCTCGGAGCGAGGCGGCAAGTGCGCTTCGCCGCGCCCGTGGGTAACCGGGGCGTGTTGTGCCAAACCCAGGGGGTGGTGACATCGCCTGGGCCAGGTTAGCTGGGTCCAGACTGTCGAACGACTGGGTGACCGGCCCGCCACCTCAGTAGGAGCGGGTCCTTGGCCTGTAGGTGGGAGCTCGGGCAAGTATACGGCGAAGGACGAGAAGTGTATCTGCTTCTCCGGAGTGCGGGGTGCACTTGCCAGTGAACACTGGGAGAAATCGTCGGTAACGAGGTCACTGAAGGGGACCAGTACACTGGCAACGGTGTGCTGAACTCGGTGGCTCCGGCTTGCCCTTGATAGGGACGTGGTTGGTGGGCGAGCTGCATCTTAGTCCCCCTCCATGCCAGAGGAGCCGGTCCGGGGGAGAGACGGGCTCCTAACCCCTTTTTTATCGCTTGTTAAATCATGGCCGAACCAGAGACAACCGATTCGTGTGCGTCCGCGAGAGCTTCGATGCTTTCTGCTCCCGACCCATGGGGGCAAATGGAGGATATAGACGAGAGCGTTAGCGAGAGACACAACAGGACTACGCAACTGTTGGAATCCAACGTTAAAAACGGTAAAATAAGCCAGACTGCTATACTAGCAATAAAAAATGAGCTTGCGTCTTGGGCGACTGCTCGTGCAAGGCTCGAGGGGCGAGTCGTGGAACTACAACGTGAGCATTTCAATCTTAGGAGGCAACCGACTAAGACATGGGCAGGTGTAGTAGCTCAGGCTGCCCCCAAAACCCAAACAACCAGAGAAATAATAGCGAAGGTGACACAGAAACCGGACACGGCGGTCTTTTTAAGACCCCTGCCCGGCCAAGACACATAGAAGGTCCACGAAATATTCACCACCATGGTAAACCCTATTAAGGAGAAAATAAAAGTAAATAGGGTGAAAACAACTAATGACGTCGTAATTGTAGATGTAGCCACCGAAGAGGACAGAAACAAAATCTTAAACAACCAAAACCTGTGTAAGGCAGTCAGATGTGAACCTCCCAAAAAGAGAAACCCATTTGTAATCATGTACTATGTACCGGTTACAATAGATAACAATGAATTATGTGAAACAATTAAGAATCAAAACTTTGACAACATGGCTGATGAGCAATTTAATAATGACTTCAAACTGAGATTGAGGACAGGCTCAAGAGACAGACACACAGTACACAATGTAGCAGAAGTATCGAGATCCATGTGGAAAAAACTCACATCTATGGGTAGGATATACGTAGGACTCCATGCTATCAACGTGCGGGACTATTTGGTGGTGCCTCGCTGCCACAATTGTGGAGACCTGGATCACATCCACAGGTATTGTGACAGGAAGCTGGCCTGCTCCAGATGCGGAGCAGATGACCACATAAAAAAGAACTGTACCAAATCTGGAATTTGTATTCCATGTGTTAAGAGAGGTAAAAAGACCTGTAACGCCTCAAGAAGGAACTGCCCAACCTATAGGATGTTGTAGCAGGGATTGATCTCAAGAACCGATTATGGCTGAAGCTGCAGTTCTGCGCAGGATGCCAAAAAAGAAGTCTCTGGGGAAGAGTAGCAGGGACGCGGCTAGGGCTGCCAAATTTAAGCAATTCCTGAGATTCGTTGAAGGAAGCAAAACAGGAAGAGTAGGAATGGTGGACGTGTGCGTCCAGACAGACCTGTGTGAACGGGAAGATGCCGCTTACCCTCCCCCCGGAACTCGAGATTGCCAGAAGATCGGGCACCAGAAGCTAGGCGTCCTGCAATAAAGGGCCAAATAACATCTACAGAAAATAGCTCCACATTCGAAGAACCACTACAGGTAAACGCAGTTAGCACGACGAATACCACATCTACCTCCGATCAATCACTAGTAAAACGCCTAGAGGTGGATCCCGTCAGGATCTACCCAAACTTAGAACACGCTCTGCAACTGTCCCGTCTGGAGGAGCCGGTTATCCTGACCACAGCATTAAGGCACATAGTGCGGGCAGGACATCAGTATGGACGTAAAGTCACCTTCTCGGCCATGGAGGCTGTCGATAAAATACAGTTAAAGACCATGAATCTCCCAACTGACTTTGGGGCCCTGCGTGACCTTGTCAAAAAGGTTTTCCAGAGAAGGAATGAGAAATTCGATCTCGATGAGATCTACAATCAGGCTGTCTTAGCTAACGGTAGGATAGCTTATGACTGGAGAAAGACCTTTCCAGAACAATATGTTCACACGTACTTTCCATGACCACCAGAATAGAGCTAGGACAACTCAATGCACACAATAGCCCACTAGTCATGCAGGAGCTCCGATGGGTGGTGGAGGAGATGGGTTTTGACGTACTCTGTCTACAGGAGCCATACTCTCTTGCGGGTAACATAGCTTTTGCTGCAGTTAATTGACAAACAGTATGCTTTGGAGACGACCCTAAAGTCACCATCATAATAATAAATAAAGCCCTAAGAGTCAAGTGCTTGCCCACCTCTCAAACGAACATTGCATTGTAATTGAACTCCAGACGCCCGTTGGAGTTACACGTTTAGTAAACATGTATTTCCAATATGGCGACGAAATTGAAATGTACGTAGACCAACTAGTACGAATCACAACAGCATTGAGAGGCCGAAAGATAGTAGTGGTGGCAGATGTTAATGCGAAGTCCCCCCTGTGGCACAGTGGCACCCGGGATGGAAGAGGGGAGAAGATGGAGGAAACAGTAATGTCATTGCAGTACTTGGTTGCCAACAGAGCAGGGGATCCCCCCACCTATACTGGCGGAGGAGGAGAAGGAACAAACATTGACATAAGACTAGTCTCACCAAATTTTGCTGGTTATCTAAACAATTGGACAGTAAGAAACCAGTCACGACAAGTGAGCACAACCTAATCACCTTTGAGCTCACCGACAGGGAATGCCACTGGGACATAGGGTGAGAATTTCAGTTGAATTACAACAAAACTGATTGGGAGCCCCTCGCAAGAGAGTTTTTCACCCCGACGTGGCTAGACAGTGATGAAGACGTCGACAAGCACACTGAAGACCTAGTTAGTGCCATCACAAAAGCGGTGAAGACTGCAGTGCCAACCAGGAGGAGTGCCGTGGCGGCTTCCCCGTCACCATGGTCCGTCGAACTAGGGCAGATGCGTCAGTCGGTCAGGAGGGCGAGGAGGTACTACCAGCGAAGTGTCGTCTGGGAAGAAAAACAGAGATGGTTACAAACCTACAGGAATGCTAAGGAAGAGTTCCAGAGGGAGCTCAAAAGGGTTAGACTTCAAAGTTGGGAGAAATACTTTCAGAGCCAATTGGCTATAGATCCCTGGGGCATCCCATATAAAATAGTTAGGGAAAAGATTAGGTCGCCCATGGTACTATCAACCGTCCGGGATGGGAATCCGATGACAGGATCATGGCAGGAAACTGCTGAGGTCTTTCTCCGGTCCCTGCTTCCGGATGATATGGAAGAGGAGGACACAGAAGAACAAGGCCTAATTAGGCAGGCTCTGCAGGAAGAGTACCAAAATAACACAGCGATGTACCCATTCTGGGAGAACGAGGTGGCGGTGCACATCAAGTCACCCAAAAGAGGAAAAGCCCCAGGACCAGACGGCATCATAGCGGAGGTGGTGCAATACCTCGCTCCTCAACTAGTGCTGAGTGTTGAGGTCAGAAATTATTTTCGCGTTCGAAAGAGATAGTTAGTGATTGAAATTCCCTGGTAGATCTCGGCAAAAAGAAAAATTCCATTGTTTTAATGATTACCACCCCAAGTCGCCTATCATAGCACCTCTAGCGAGAATCTACAACGGGGCCCTAAGCTTCAGGAAGTTTCCCACCATCTGGAAACAGGCTAATGTGATAATAATAAAAAAAGTCAGGATAAAGTTCCAAAAGAGGTTAAGTAGTACAGAACCATATGTCTGTTGGACTTGCTGGGAAAATTGCTGGAGAGGTTGCTGTCTGACAGGCTGATGGCACACCGGGTGCTCTGTGGGATGAGCAGCAGGCAATTCGGCTTCAGGTCTGGGCGTTCTGCGTCTGACGCAATCGCCATGGCGGCCGAGGTCTGCGGGTCGTCCATACATAAGTACATAGTTGGCATCATGGCGGACATCAGTGGCGCCTTTGACAACCTGTGGTGGCCTTCGCTCTTCTCCCGCTTGTGAGAGGAGTGTCCTGGGCAGCTATATGGGTATCTCAGGAGCTATTTTATGGATAGGAAGGTCTGGCTATCATCCCCTAGCGGAAGAGTGGGCAAAAAGATAACAAAGGGGTGTCCCCAGCGCTCTGTCCTGGGGCCACTCTTTTGGGATGTCAATATGGAGCCTCTCCTTGACACCTTGGAGAACTGTGCAGATGTGCTAGAGGTGATAGCCTACGCTGATGATTTCCTCCTGTTGGTAGGCGGCCGTAACCGAGAGGAATTAGAGCCGAAAATAGATAGGACCATGACATTACTATAACAGTGGTGCCACAGAACTAAACAGAAAGTCGCACCAAATAAATCCACCTACCTGCTCTTAATAGGCCAATTGGTCAGAAACCCTACAGTCAGGATGGATGGCACACCAGTTATACGTCGTCGGGAAGCAAGATACTTAGGAGTAATAGTAGACGAAAAATGGAGCTTTGCCCGGCACATCGAAGTAACAACACATAGATCGCTAGAAGTACTAAACAACCTTATCACCATAGGCCATGGGCGATTTCATCTCCCACCAAACCTCATCAAACTCTATCATAACACAATCCTTGTCTCCATCGTGGGCTACAGGCCCGGGGTCTGGGCTCACAGACTCATGAGAGTCATTCCTGCTATGGCCGTGAGGAGAGTGCAGCGTAACATGCTACTACGCTCAGTCAGGGCACATCGTACATCAGCAGGGGGAGCATTATTGATACTCATGGGGCTGTGCCCCCTTGATGTAAAAATAAAGGAGCAGGCCATATGCTATCGGGTAAAAAAGGGGCAGATTGAAAAAACTAGGGATAGTATGGGGGTCAGAGTGGGGGGATAAAATATCAATTAAAAGAAGGGGAATGGAACTTTGGCAAGAAATCTGGGATGGGGATGAGACAGGGAGAAGAACATACCAACTTTCACCAAACATCCAAGAAAGATTGAGAATGAAGTATTTTCAGCCAAGCAAGGGACTGCTGCACTTCCTCACTGGGCATGGCCCGTACGCGGCATATCTTTGCCGTTTCGGGAAAGGAACGACACCCTCGTGTGACTGTGGTGCCAAAACGGGCATACCGGATCGCGTGGCCTATGAGTGTCCCCTTTTCGACGACGTTGCCGATGAGTTAAGAAATTCATTGCCAAATACAGACACCTATCACCTTATTAGGGACCCAATCACCTTCACTATCATTGATAAATTGGATAGCGAGGTATCCACCAAGGTCCTAAGAGGATATCGCAGGCAGACTGAGTAGTCAGAGAACCAATATGTGACATCACGCTCCATCCCATTCCGCCAGGATGCGTACTGGCCGACCGCCGTGACGATCAGGATCCGACGCATCCAGGACTAGGGGGAGGGTGCGAACACACCGATCATAGACAAAGCGCGCTTATTACGACTCAGTAGATAGAATTACCTGTAGGAAATAGTTAGTAGGATACTTTTTAAAGACCTGCAGGGATTTCCGTTAAGGCCAGCCCAGTGCCAGGGGCACGCAAACTGGGATTAGCTCGGTGGGCATGGCCAAGAGATAGAAGGTTTATATCTTCTTACTGGCACACCTGTAACGCTGCAGGATGTAGTTGTTAGTAGGGTAGGATTGAGTAGATAGCTTGGTAGACTAACAGTAGATCATTTAGATACCCATAGAACTAACTTCCTATCCTGTAGCTACGGGTAGCGATAGAAAATAGAGTTTTGGTAAATGCTGCTGAAACGTAACCTTGTATGTAATTTCGACCCACTAATGTTTTTAGGTGGTGGGTTATGTTGTATATTATTGGTTTTTGATGAATAAAGAATTTTTTTTAATGACAGTGGTATGGGGTCAGTGGAATGCACGCTACAGGGTGTCTGGTTCCGAGCTATCCTTGAAGTTACCAATTCGTAACAGTTGGTTTTGTCACTGTGGTGCCGATTGCTGCTGAAATTTCTGCTGCAGATGCAGTACGATGCCCCGAGGCCTTACGTCGAGAACGATGCACTTCCATTTCGGCAGTGCTAAGCGGCCGTCAGAAGTCAGTCTTCTTGCGACCGTACATTCTCGTGATCACTGCTGCCAGTAATCATGTACAGCGGCTCTATTCCTACCAAGCCTTTCAACATTATTACAGAGGGAACGTCGAGCTTCTCGTAGCCCTATTTGATGACCTCCTTCAAACTCAGTGCTGTGTCGCCTTAAGGGCATCCTTGAATAATAAACTTACCACGTTCAATCTTGTTGTTAACAAACGCTCACGAACGTTAAAGCATGTATTTAAAGCGGACCTGGTTTGTAACCTCATAGTGACGCTACTATCTCCATTCCTATGCGACTGGCTTGAAAATTCAATACACATTATGTTTCAGGTGTAGAACCACGCCTACCACCTCTCGTTTATGACGCACAACTCCTCCTTGGTGTTGTGATATTTTTTTCCCTCACTGTATGTCGAGGACTACCTGGACGGTTCCGAATATCTACTGACACATGAGGAATTTTGTCGTAAAAAAAATGTGTGTTTCTTTCTGTTAGGTACTCGCACCAAGTAACATTCTGTCTCTGCAACGCTTTTTGCAGTATTTAGTTTTACTGGGGCGCTCTCGGATGGTTCAAGAATTCTACATCTACAACTACATACATACTCCGCAATCCACCATACGGTGCTTGGCGGAGGGTACCTCGTACCATAACTAGCATCTTCTCTCCCTGTTCCACTCACAAACAGAATGAGGGAAAAATGACTGCCTATACGCCTCTGTACGAGCCCTAATCTCTCTTATCTTATCTTTGTCGTCTTTCCGCGAAATGTAAGTCGGCGGCAGTATATCTGTACAGCAGTCAGCCTCAAATGCTGGTTCCCTAAATTTCCTCAGTAGCGATTCACGAAAAGAACGCCTTCTTTCCTCTGGAGACTGCCACCCGAGTTCCTGAAGCATTTCCGTAACACTCGCGTGATGATCAAACCTACCAGTAATAAATCTAGCAGCCCGCCTCTGAATTCCTTCTATGTCCTCCCTCAATACGACCTGATATGGATCCCAAACGCTCGATCAGTACTCAAGAATAGGTCGTATTAGTGTTTTATAAGCGGTCTCTTTTACAGATGAACCGCACCTTCCCAAAATTCTACCAATGAACCGAAGACGACTAACCGCCTTCCCCACAACTACCATTACATGCTTGTCCCACTTCATATCGATCTGCAATCTTACGCCCAAATATTTAATCGACGTGACTGTGTTAAGCGCTACACTACTAATCGAGTATTCAAACATTACAGGATTATTTTTCCTATTCATCTGCATAAATTTACATGTATCTATATTTAGAGTTAGCTGCCAATCTTTACACCATTCGCAAAGTCATGCACAAATCATCTTGTATCCTCCTACAGTCACTCAACGACGACACATTCCCGTACACCACAGCATCATCAGCAAACAGCCGCACATTGCTATCCACCCTATCCAAAAGATCATTTATGTAGATAGAAAACAACAGCGGACCTACCACACTTCCCTGGGGCACTCCAGATGATACCCTCACCTCCGATGAACACTCATCATAGAGGAAAACGTACTGGGTTCTATAACTTAGGAAGTCTTCGAACCACACATATACTTGGGAATCAATCCCATATGCTCGTACCTTAGTTAGGAGTCTGCAGTGAGGCACCGAGTCAAACTATTTCCGGAAGTCAAGGAATGTGGCATCCGTCTGATACCCTTCATCCATGGTTCGCAAGATATCATGTGAAAAAAGGGCGAGTTACGTTTCGCAGGAGCGATGCTTCCGAAAGACGTGCTGATGCATTTACAGCAACTTCTCTGTCTCAAGGAAATTCATTATATTCGAACTGAGAATACGTTCGAGAATCCTGCAACAAACCGATGTAATGGATATTGGTCTGTAATTTTGAGGATCCGTCCTTCTAACCTTCTCATATACAGGCGTCACCTGCGCTTTTTTCCAGTCGCTCGGGACTTTACGTTGGCCAAGAGATTCGCGATACATGCAAGCTAAGTAAGGAGCCAATGCATTAGAGTACTCTCTGTAAAACCGAATTGGAATCCCATCAGGACCTGGAGATTTATTTATTTTCAACCCATTCAGCTGCTTCACAACCCCTGGGATGTCTGTCATTATGTCCTCCATACGGGAATCTGTACGAGACTTAAACGCTGGTATGTTTGTACGATCCTCCTGCGTGAAAGATTTCTCAAATGTTAAATTTAAAATTTCAGCATTCGTTTTGCTGTCTTCCGTTGCCAGGTAAGACTGATCAGTGAGTGAATGGATGGAAGCCTTCGACCCGCTTACCGATTTTACGTAAGACCAGAATTTCCTTTAGGTTTCAGCAAGATGTTTTGCTGAGGTATGACGGTGGTAGTGGTTGAATGCTTCGCGCATCGCTCTTTTTACAGCAGCACGAATCTCTACTAAATTTTGCCTGTCCTCATTCTCCCGATCTTTCTTGTACCGCGAGTGCAACTGCCTTTGCTTCCTGAGCATTCTCCGAATTGCGCTGTTAAACCACGGTGGGTATTTTGCCTCCGTAACGCACTTTTTCGGCACATACTTGTCCAAAGCGTGAATTACAATGTAATTAAAATTTGCCCATAATTCTTCCACGTTCATCGTACCGGAAGTAAATGAAGTCGACTCATTTACTAAGTGGGATGCTATCAACTGCTTATCTGCTCTTTCTAGTAAGAATACTCTCCTAGCCTTCTTGACCGACTTTTTAACTTTCGTAACCATAGTCGTAATGACAAGATCATGTTCGCTAATCCCTGTCTCATCACTGACGCAGCCGATGAGGTCTGGTCTGTTCGTGGCTACCAGATCTAAAATATTTCCATTACGCGTTGGCTGTCGATTTAGCTGCTCAAGACAGTTTTCGGATAATGTGTTCAAATGTAATTCACACGACGGCTTTTCTGTACCACCTGTAATGAATCCATAGACATCCCAGTCTATACTAGGTAGTTTGAAGTCGCCTCCGACTAATATAGCATGATCCGGGTACTTCTGCAATACAGAATGTAGACTCCCTTTGCATGATTCTACAACTGTCACGGTCTTACCTGGTGGCCGGTAATAACACCCCTAGCCCCGTTAAATGTGTCCAGATAACTACGCAATCACACTCTACTTCGACCTCAGTAGACACAATATTTTGTCAACTGCAATGAAGACTCCACCTCCTAAAGTGTCTAATCTGTCTTCCCGATACACGTTCCAACCCTCACTAAATATTTCAGAACTTCCTATCTCAGGGTTCACCCAGGTCTCAGTACCGAGAATAATTTGCGCGCCACACGCTTCCAGGAGGGCAGTAAATTCAGAAACTTTATTCCGTATAATCTGAAAATTTACTGCTAATACCTTGATAGCTGAAGTGTCTTTATACTGAGCGCGTCCTGATTTCCCTGCCTGCACGTCGACTGGTGAGTGGTCATCAGGACACCTCGCACTACTGCCTAGCCTAAAAAAACCCCATGTGCACGCCACAAGTACTCTGCTACTCGAGTAGCGGCTTCATTTGTGTAGTATTTCACCTAGCCCTGTTAAACGTGTCCAGATAACTTCACAACCACACTCTACTTCGATCTCAGTAGACACAATATTTTTGTTAACTGCAATGAAGACATCATATCCTACGGTGTCTAATTTGTCTTTCCGATACACGTTCCAACCCTCACTAAATATTTCAGAGCTTCCTATCTCAGGGTTCACCCAGGTCTCAGTTCCGAGAATAATTTGCGTGCCACACGCTTCCTGGAGGGCAGTAAATTCAGGAACTTTATTCCGAACACTCTGAAAATTTGCTGCTAATATCTTGATAGCTGAAGTGTCTTTACAGTGCGCGCGTCCTGATTTCCCTGCCTGCAAGTCGACTGGTGAGTGTTCATCAGGACACCTCGCATTACTGCCTAGCCTAAAAAAAAAAAAAAACCATGTGCCCGCCACAAGTACTTTGCTACCCGAGTAGCCGCTTCTTTTTTGTAGTATATCCCCTAGCCCTGTTAAACGTGACCGGATAACTGCACAATCACACTCTACTTCGATCTCAGTAGACACAATATTTTTGTCAACTGCAATGAAGACGCCATCTCCCACGGTGTCAAATCTGTCTTTCCGATACACGTTCCAACCCTCACTAAATATTTCAGAGCTTCCTA
Organism: Schistocerca serialis cubense; assembly: GCF_023864345.2. Lineage (NCBI taxonomy): Eukaryota > Metazoa > Arthropoda > Insecta > Orthoptera > Acrididae > Schistocerca > Schistocerca serialis. Next base: position 756,635,098 of record NC_064640.1, on the reverse strand, counting down.
TCTCAGGGTTCACCCAGGTCTCAGTCCTGAGAATAATTTGCGCGCCACACGCTTCCTGGAGGGCAGTAAATTCAGGAACTTTATTCCGAACACTTTGAAAATTTACTGCTAATATGTTGATAGCTGAAGTGTCTTTACACTGAGCGCGTCCTAATTTCCCTGCCTGCAAGTCGACTGGTGAGTGTTCATCAGGACACCTCGCACTACTGCCTAGCCCAAAAAAAACCCATGTGCACGCCACAAGTACTCTGCTACCCGAGTATGATTCACCGACATATAACGAATACTTGATCCGCCGATCTACATCTTACTTTTTATCATGACACTCATACGTCCGATGGCTTACGACCCCACATCCAAAACGACGGGATTGCGTCATTGCTGTTTAGCGTGGCCGGTGCCCTCACGTCTACAACACTTCATATCCCGATTATCCCGTCCACGTCTCGCAATGCCGACTTTCTCAGTTTCCTTAGCCACGATGTTAGGGGGAGGGAGAGAGTGGTAGGTCGTGTAATGTGAATCGAAAACCTAGTTAGCTTTAAGTAGTTAGGCTGCCCTCATCCAGTAGGAATTATTCGAGTCAGGTCCCTGACGTGAGTGGACGCATTGGTCAATTTTTGTAACAAATTATTTTTATTATTATTTAAAGATGATCCGATGGAAGGGAGGGAGGTGTATCACTGACCAGACATTACTTTCGGTACCGACGTCGATGTCACACCTATGTCACGCGAATCTATTGCTCGATTTTGCGACGGTGTCTGTGGCGTCACACACAAATTAAACTCTTGCACACGTTTTTCATAACATTGCTCTGAGTCCAAGGGGAATTATACCTATACACACGTGATTTTATATATATTTCGACCTCAAATTTTGCAGAAATGGGAAGTGATATTGTTGTGTGGTTTTCACAGGAGTGCTGAGTAATAAGCGGCTCATATTGTTAGCCAATCAACAGATTGCACTAACGCATGGAAAGTGTGTTTTTTGTGCCAAGAATAACTTTTTAAATGGAACAAGGACTATTGACATTAACAGATTAAAAGGAGGGCAAAATATAATGTGTGTAGTGTTTGTTGCAGGATTATAGTGCGAGTCGTTTACGATAAATCATAATTTTAAAAGTTCCCATACTGACACTTCTATGATACCTGTGGTAACGCACACTAAAGAACAGCACAAGTGCATACATTAGTTAGGTGACTTCTGACCAATAACGAGATAATTGACCGTCATAGACTGTGCTCAAAATTACCACTGGCAGCAGCAATACATGCTTACAGTCTGGTATGGTACAACTGCTGCACACGTGCGAGTATTTCAGCGGAGATATCCGAGCAAGCTGCATATCATCGAGTGTAGTTGGTATGTCTTTGTAGACAGCTGTTTCCAGTTTTTTCCACAGAAAAAAATGTCGGCAGACGTAAGATCCGAGGAACTGGTGGGTCGAGGTAAACATCCTCAGCGCCTAATTCAAATATTTGGAAACAAGTCTTGAAGATATGACATAGTACTTCGTGGACTATGTACCAGATAGCCATCATGTTGGTATCACAGAGGAACGTATTCTAGCATTCTAGCATTATTGTTGAGAGGCTATGATACTTGTGCCTGTTCAATGTTTCATCTATGAAGAAGAGGTCCATGAGTTGATGGTTTAATATCCTTCATTACATGTTTACACTCCATGGACGCTGACGTTCCACCTGACAAAGCCAAGGGAGATTATCAATACATCAGTAGTGCATGTTTCGGCGGATTACACGGCCACGGTTAGTAAATGCGGCTTTATCATTAAACAAGATACATGATACATCTGGATATCCTGTCTTATACCCATGTGCTGAAGCCCACAAGATTCTCATAATGGTGTCTTTGCAGCTCTAGGTGGAAACTGATTTGATAGAGATGGAACCTATGTCGATGGAGAATTCGTAGGACACTTGCCAGACTCATGCCACTTCCTCGTTCGATTGCGTGGGATCTAATGTTCGGATCAACTGCAACAGCAGCAAGAACATAAACTTCCCCCTCTTCTATTGTCACTTGTTTCCCTGGGATACATTGCTAACTGTTACACTAGAACTTTATCCTAAGTGTTCGAAGGCGCTGATACACAATTGCTGAAATTGACGACGTCTATTGGGATATGTTGCCGTATACACGTTACAAGAACGAACTGCATTCTTCCTACACTCTCCATACACTATCCACTGAAGACCTACTACTCGGACTCTCTCACACTAACTGACTAGCATGTTGATGCACTCAAGGAACACATTAGCACACTGTACTAAACACAGAAACAGAGTACGTAGCAACTACGCTAGCTGAATCGCACCCTTGAAAATTATTATGTTTCGTAAACGAGTCGCAGTGGATTCCAGCAACAAGCACTACTGGCATTGTAATTTATCCTACTTCTACTTTTCTGATGTCAAAATGTGTTATTCGATTTAAAAAGTGTAGGTTAGCGCAGTGGAAATTTGTTTTAAGGTCTTATGGGACCAAACTGCTAAAGTGATCGGTCCCTAAGCTTACATACTACTTAATCTGATACTATCTTAAGCTAAGGACGCCACACGCACCCATGCCCGAAGGAGCACTCGAATCTCCGACGGGGAGAACCGCGCGGACCGCGACAATACGCTCTATACCGCGTGGGCGCAGCAGGTTTGAACAAAAATACACTTTATAAGTATTTTACTATCTTTTTTTGTCCAGGAATACGAACCCCAGACTACCCATCGATTCTGTGAAAAACTGACTTCACTAGCACTTCACATTTTAGCAATATTTGTGGTGCAAGGTTTACGTGATTCATCTTGTATATACACTCATCAATTTCTTTGGCCTTTGTTCCAGTTCAAAGTGGGGCTTAACATCTGAGGTCATCAGTCCCCTAGAAATTAGAACTACTTAAACCTAACTAACCAAAGGACATCACACACATCCATGCCCGAGACAGGACTCGAACCTGCGACCGTAGCGGTCGAACAGCTCCAGACTGAAGCGCCTAGAAGCGCTCGGTCACAACGGCCGGCTCACTGAGTTTGAACGAGGTCGTGAAATAGGGCTACGGGAAACTAGCTGCTCCTTCTAAGTTACGGCAGGAATGTAACCTATGTACATAATTGCAGCAGAAGTGGTCGCAAGAAGGTACAATCGTAAGAAGAAGGGGCTCCGGACGGCCACGTGACACTGTCGAGACGGAAGACCATCGCGTTCGGTGTATTGCTCTGGCGCACTATACTGCGTGTGCAGCAGGAATTTGAGCGACAGTTAGCACCATAGTGACACAATGAACTGTAGCAAATCGGTTACTTCAAGGACTTTTTCGAGACAAAAGTCCTGTAACCTGTTTTCCACTGACCTCAAACCACCACCACTTGTGACTATAGTCGTGTCAAGCAAGAGTGCATTGCAGAACCGAGTGGAGATCTGCTGAGTTTTCAGAAGAAAGCTGGTTATGCCTTGGTGCCAGTGATCACCATCTGTTTCTTAGGAGGCCAGATTAGAGGCTGCAACTAACCTGTCTGCGTGTTAGACATACTGGACCTACACCTTGAGTTATGGTCTGAGGGGCTATTTCGTATGACATAATTCTGTAGGAGAACTCTCGTAGTTATAACACATCCTCTGAATGCTCCAGTCGTGTGTTTCTACCTGTTGTGCTGCCATTCATGAACAAAATTCCAGCCGGCCGCGGTGCCAGTGACATGGAACTCCGTATCACAAACTGACATTTTTCACCTGCACAACACAATGCACGCACTTTTGTACGCTAGCACTCAACATTCTGCCAGTTACACCTGTTATCAATGTATCAAAATCTCACATTTGCAATGGCCTATCTCGTTCTTAAATTAACACGTGATCTTGCAATTTTAATCACTTACATACGTTGCCTGGACAAATGTATTCACGACATTTCATTACTTTAATTATTTTTTGGTTCTGCTGTTTCCTTTCCGGACAATGAGTCTGCTCATGTTTCTCGATAGCCACATACCGCATATCGGAGACGTATTGTGTTCGAGAGCCCTGACGAGAGGTACGGAAAGGATCTTAGTGTCTAGGTGAAGAGGAACGAAATAGTTCTGTAATAAAACCTTGTTTTCCACTGAAATACTTGTTAACGGCTGCAGATAAGTCACGTATCCAGTCAAGTGAAAAGATTCATGTCTTCGCATAAATGCTGTGTACAACTTAAACAAGAGCTCCTGTAAATGAGTCGATGATAATGATGATGATTGGTTTGTGGGGTGCTCAACTACGTGGTAATCAGCGCTCGTACAAATTCCCATCGTTTGCTCAGTCCAGTCTCGCCACTTTCATGAATGATGATGAAATGATGAGGACAACACAAACACCCAGTCATCTCGAGGCAGGTGATAAATGAGTCGAGCAAGCCACCTGAATGTGTGTGGCGGAGGATACTTCTGTCTTCTCCACCTATCTTGTACCATTCATAAATGCCGCAAGTGAAAAATGATTGTCGGGAAACCTCGGTATTAACTTTAATGTCTCCCGTTTTCTCGTGGTGGCGATTTCACGAAACTTGAGTGGGAGGCAGTAATATCCTTTCTTTCAGGAGTGCTAGTTCTGCAAGGTTCGCAGGAGAGCTTCTGTGAAGTTTGGAAGGTAGGAGACGAGGTACTGGCAGTAGTAAGGCTGTGAGTACCGGCCGTGAGTCGTGCTTCGGTAGCTCAGATGGTAGAGCACTTGCCCGCTTAAGGCAAAGGTCCCGAGTTCGAGTCTCGGTGGGGCACACAGTTTTAATCTGCCAGGAAGTTTCAGATAGGATATAGTCAATGCGGGATCTGGTGTTTCTGCATGTTATTCAGATAAGAGTGTTAAGGTCGTGGAGAGATGTGAAGGACATTGTACGCTGATAAGACAGTACAGAGGACAGAGGATATGGAAACCATTGCGTCTGTCAGAACACAGCCAGGATAACTGCACAAATGATGGTGACGTATGATCAAAGAGTCGAAAATCACAGATGAAACGAGCACAGGAATTCATAACCACTTCTAGGTGCTGTAAGGTCTACTCAGACAGATGTTACAGAATTACGTCACTGTAGCCAATAACTGGACGTACAAGTGTTTGTATAAGTTTCCTTTTCATGTGAAGAGGGAAGAGCTTTCTGTATATTGGTAGGACATGGAGATATGCTGATGTCTTCCTGCACATTGCAGTTACTTGGTGAGTCTAATTTTGATTTTCATCTAATACTGCACCTAGACTCTTTGCTGAGGAGAGAAGCTGATATTTGTCACATTTAAGATTAAAGATTTCCTGTGTTTCTCCCTAATGAGCCTACAAAGTGTAACCAAAACAGCTTGGCTTATCGCCTTCGAAGATAACTGTCGCATTCAAATTATTCTCGGAACCAAGAGGTGGCTGAAACTCGAAGTATAGAGGTCCGAAATCGTTAGCGAGGCATGGAACGTATATAGAAAATAAAGATTAGATGCCATAGTAGGGGGAGTGGTCATTGCTATCAACAAAAAATCTATCTATGTCTATCTAAGTCGAAATTAAATGCGACTATGAAGTTATCTGGACACAAGTAGCAGGGCTAGGAGAACTCAAATTAATAATCTGATGTTTTAACCGGCCACTTGATTCCACCATTCAAGGGAAGTGTATGCTAAGTAGCGGGGACATATGGATGTCATGCAGTATTAGCTTGAGTCGACTTCAGTCACTGAGTATAGACTGGAATGTCTATGGATTCACTGGAGTTGGTACGGATAGACTGCCCTGTGAAGTACTTTTGAACGTGTTTTCCGAAAAATGCCTTCAACAACCAGTCACACAATCTTCACGCAATGGAAATATTTTAGACCTTGTAGCTACAAACAGGCCTGACTTTATCGACAGTGTCAGCATAGATACAGGAATTAGTGATTATGATGTCATCATAGTGAAAATGGTTCCTGAAGTTAATAAATCCGCCAAGAAAGTTAGAAAGTTATCTAAGCTAGAAAAAGCATTAAAGCTGTGGTTGGCATCCCACTTAGACAGTCAATGAACATCATTTTTCTGCAACATGAAAGAGTTGAAAAGAAATAACTTACCAGTTCCAGATCGAATCCCTACACAGTGTTACATAGGGTACTCTGAGGCGTTGGTCCCTTACTTAGCTTGCATTTATCGCGAATCTCTTGCGCAGCGTTAAGTCCCAAAGGCCTGGAGAAAACGCAGGTCACTCCTGTATATAAGAAAGGAAAAGGAACGAACCCACGTCATTGCAGACCAACATCTTTATCATTGGTATGCTGCACTGAGTTAGAATATAACAAATATCCTTGTGAGAGAAATCTTCTGTCCACAAATATGTACGGTTTTAGAAAGTATAGCTCGTCCGAAACTCAGCTTACCCTTTTCTCACATGATATCCGACTTACCGTGGATGGAGGGCAACAGGCAGATTCCATACTAAGTGATTTCTGGAAAGTGTTTGGTACAGTGCACCACTGCAGACTGTTGTTGAAGGTCCCCAGCTTTGTGAATGACTCGAAGCTCTTTTAAGTAGTAGAACCAAGTGATTGTGGAGTATGTATGTAGATGTGGATCTTCATCTGTGTTCCATTTGCTGGCCCCCTGACCCAAATCATATAGCTGGTGCACATTTCATAAGAAATTTTAATATTATGTCAAATAGGTGTTCCACTCTTACAGTTATACTTGGTGGTGACTTGAATCTACCGGCCATATGTTAGGAAAAATAAATGTTTAAAGCCGGCAGTAGGCATAAAACATCATCTGAAATTGTATTCAATGCATTCTCAGAAAATTGTTTTGAACAATTAGTTCAGGAACCTACTCGAAGTGTAAATGATTCTGGAAACATACCTAGAATCTTAGCAACGAATAATTGTCAGCAGATACTGAGCGTCATGACAGATACAGGGATTTGTGGCCACAAAGCTGTTGTAGCGAGGCTTAATACCGTAACAGCCAAACCCACCAAAAGTAACCACAAAATACACCTATTCAAAGAAGATAATGAAAATTCGCTTCACCCCTTCTAAGAGACAATCTCGACTACTTCAGACTTGACTAAGTAAGCGTAGACCAGAAAGTGGTCTGAGTTCACAGAAAAAATATCGACAGCTACTGAAAGAGATGTAGCAAATAAGTTAACAAGAGATGGTACTGATCCCCGATCATACACAAAACAGGTCAGAGTACTATTGCAGAAGCAACAAAGAAGCATCCCAAACGAATTTATACCGAAGTTAGAAATTTAGCGCGAACTTCTAAGCGAAATGCTTTTAATGGATTTCACATAGAAACTCTGTCTCGAAAATCTTGCAGAAAACACTCTGAGATTATGGTCAAATGTAAACTACACCAGCGGCAAGACGCAATCAAAACTTCCCGGGCCAATAACAATGGTGATATCACTGATGATAGAGCTACTAATGCATCGTTATTAAACACGGTTTCTCAAAACGCCTTCACCAATGAAGACGAAATAAACATTCCACAGATCAAATCAAGGGCAACTGCCAATATCAGTAAATTAAAAGTAAATATCTTCATTGTAACGAAGCAGCTTAAATCACTTAAAAGGACTCCGTTCCATATTGTATACCAGTGAGGTTCCTTTCAGAATATGATGATACAGTAGCTCCAATTTAGCTATCATATGCAACTCAATCACTCATCAAAAGATACGCGCCAACACCCAAGAAAGGAAATAGGAGTAACCCGCTGAATTACACTCCTGGAAATTGAAATAAGAACACCGTGAATTCATTGTCCCAGGAAGGGGAAACTTTATTGACACATTCCTGGGGTCAGATACATCACATGATCACACTGACAGAACCACAGGCACATAGACACAGGCAACAATGTCGGCACTAGTACAGTGTATATCCACCTTTCGCAGCAATGCAGGCTGCTATTCTCACATGGAGACGATCGTAGAGATGCTAGATGTAGTCCTGTGGAACGGCTTGCCATGCCATTTCCACCTGGCGCCTCAGTTGGACCAGCGTTCGTGCTGGACATGCAGACCGCGTGAGACGACGCTTCATCCAGTCCCAAACATGCTCAATGGGGGACAGATCCGGAGATCTTGCTGGCCAGGGTAGTTGACTTACACCTTCTAGAGCACGTTGGGTGGCACGGGATACACGCGGACGTGCATTGTCCTGTTGGAACAGCAAGTTCCCTTGCCGCTCTAGGAATGGTAGAACGATGGGTTCGATGACGGTTTGGATGTACCGTGCACTATTCAGTGTCCCCTCGACGATCAGCAGTGGTGTATGGCTAGTGTAGGAGATCGCTCCCCACACCATGATGCCGGGTGTTGGCCCTGTGTGCCTCGGTCGTATGCAGTCCTGATTGTGGCGCTCACCTGCACGGCGCCAAACACGCATACGACCATCATTGGCAACAAGGCAGAAGCGACTCTCATCGCTGAAGACGACACGTCTCCATTCGTCCCTCCATTCACGCCTGTCGCGACACCACTGGAGGCGGGCTGCACGATGTTGGGGCGTGAGCGGAAGACGGCCTAACGGTGTGCGGGACCGTAGCCCAGCTTCATGGAGACGGTTGCGAATGGTCCTCGCCGATACCCCAGGAGCAACAGTGTCCCTAATTTGCTGGGAAGTGGCGGTGCGGTCCCCTACAGCACTGCGTAGGATCCTACGGTCTTGGCGTGCATCCGTGCGTCGCTGCGGTCCGGTCCCAGGTCGACGGGCACGTGCACCTTCCGCCGACCACTGGCGACAACATCGATGTACTGTGGAGACCTCACGCCCCACGTGTTGAGCAATTCGGCGGTACGTCCACCCGGCCTCCCGCATGCCCACTATACGTCCTCGCTCAAAGTGCGTCAACTGCACATACGGTTCACGTCCACGCTGTCGCGGCATGCTACCAGTGTTAAAGACTGCGATGGAGCTCCGTATGCCACGGCAAACTGGCTGACACTGACGGCGGCGGTGCACAAATGCTGCGCAGCTAGCGCCATTCGACGGCCAACACCGCGGTTCCTGGTGTGTCCGCTGTGCCGTGCGTGTGATCATTGCTTGTACAGCCCTCTCGCAGTGTCCGGAGCAAGTATGGTGGGCCTGACACACCGGTGTCAATGTGTTCTTTTTTCCATTTCCAGGAGTGTACATACACGTATCACAAACGTCGATTTGCAGTAAGGTTGTGAGATAGGATTTGTAAGTTCCTATCAGAAAAGTCACAGTTCATAGCACCTGACGGAAAGTTATCGAATGTTATAGGCCCTCTTCTTTTCCTGGTCTACATATACCACACAGCAGATAGTGTGAGCAGCCTACTTAACTGTTTGAAGATGATGCTATCATTTATCGTCTTGTAAAGTCATCAGATGAACAAAACCAATTACAAAATTGCTTGAAGAAGATACGTGTATGGTGCGAAAAGCGAAAGTTGACTTTCAGTTATGAAAAGTGTGAAGTCATCCAATGAACACTAAAATTAATCCGCTCCATTTCGGCTTCGGTACAAATCGCACAAATTTAAAGGCTGTTAATTCAACCATATGATTAGGGATTACGATTACAAATAACTTAAGATGGAATGATCACATAGGTAATGTTCTGGGGAAAGCAAACCAAGGTCTATGATATATTTGTAGAACAGTTAGAAAGTGCAACAGGCCTACTAAAGAGATTGCTTACACCGCGCTTGTCCCCCCTCCTCAGGAGTATTGCTATGCGGTGTGGTATCAGCATCAAATGAGTCTGACATCGAAAAAGTTCAAAGAAAGGCAGCTCATTTTGTACTTTCGTGAAATAGGGGACAGAATGCTACTGGCATGATACGTGAATTGGGTTGGCTATCATTAAGACAAATGCGTTTTTCTTTCCAGCAAGATCTTCACGTGAGATGTCAAACACCATCTTTCTCCTCCGATTGCGATATTATCCTGTTCATACCCACCCACATTGGCAGAATTGATGATCTTGATAAAATAAGAAGAATCAGATCTCGTACAGAAAGATTTAAGTTCTCGCTTTCCCCGTGCACCGTTCTGGAATGGAATAGTAGAGAAATAGCTTGAAGGTGGTTCGATGAACCCTCTACCAGGAGCTTAATTGCGAATTGCAGAGTAATCATGCCGATGTAGGTGTAGTTGTAGATTTGTGAAAGGAAAGAATACTTGATCCGAATTTCTGCTTTAACTAAGTTCTATGATCGTGGGTGTTAAAATTAAAGTGAAGTTGTCCACTTTAAGTGAAGTACGAACTGTAGTATGAGTGATGTACTTCAACCACAGACAGACATTTGGTTATGCAGCGAAAAATTACATACGTCCTAGTAATGGACATTAATTGTGAATCAGCAACGACTGAAATACGATATTGAAATCTGTCCAAAGCTTCGTTCCAGCAGCACTAGGCGAGTAGCTAATTGATTTGAGCATTTTATAATGAGCTTCTAAGTTAAAGCTCATTTTATAATGAGCTTCTAATAGAAGCGACATATTTTTCCAGCATGTTTATCATGGATTGGGACTCTGAATGCTGTGTGTCTGATGCGAGTTGGTGACACTTTGCTAAGAGCTCCAGTAGGTTGCCTTTGGGCACGCAACCTGCGGCAGTTGGTAATGGACTTAACTGTGGGGGGGAGGGGGCTAAAGTTGGAGATCCAGCGGATGTCCAGCATACCCCACATGCCTCGATTAGTTTTCTACTCTGGTTGGCCCAGCTACCGCCCACTTTAAGGTTCACTCATCATCCACAGTAAGTTGGGAGGTCGTTTCAATGTTGGGCGACAACCGAAAGACTTTCCGCCGGACCAGGGGAAAAGCCTCTCTGCTTCTTCTGGCAAACAACTTTCAGGCGCTGTTTGTGGCTGAAAAGTATCTTGAACCAGCTGCAGTGATTTACCCTGTTTCAGAGTATGCCCCTTGACCTTCATGGTGCGGATATTCACTGAGGGTGAGTTTATTGGTAGTTGCGAGCTACAGTGATAAGCCCATATTGCAATATCTTCGGGATATGGTATTAGAGAGTCAGGGAGAGAATTTGTAAGAATTTCGCAGACCAGCTGGACAGAAAAGGTCTAACAGTAAGAACATATATTGACAAAGCCAGTTTTGCGTCCGAGTAGTAGCTAACGTTGTACTGCTATCATGCATTGCAGGTATATTTTTTACAGATGCGCTGACGTATAGTGAAAAAGTAATAATTTTATAACTGTAGCGTGCTGGGCACACTGCAGATGAGTGAGCAGTAATCATAATCAGTGAGTCACAAGTAAATACTGTTACTAGTTACTAAGAGCTCTATCGATCTTCGTACATAGCATAGCGACGCAGGTACATATCTCCTTACTGACCCTGACTGTGTCTATGAATGGATGGCGTCTTCATCCTGGTGTTGTAGGGCAGGCACTTACACCTCACACTGCTGAGGCCGGCAGCCTTTGTAGCCCACGAACGTTGACGTCAGCGGCGTGTAATGTTGTGCTGCGGTGGCGCCCCATTTGGGAAACGGGCTTTCGGCTTCGCACGCGCCCGCAGTGTCAGAGAGAGGAGACTGATGTGTCTGGTTCCCTCAGCGTTGTGTTGGCCTGGCGTACCGTAGACCAACTCGTGTCATTACAAAGGAACAGGAACAGCATCGGAGTCGACGTGTGCGGAAGACATCCCTAGCAGCATCCTGTGCCTAATTACAGACAACATATCCTGTGTGGCAATCTTCCTCATCCATAATATCCACTGCCGCTAATAACGTTCCCTTTAACAATCTAACTTCTTCAGCGCCAAAATTATCCACACTGACAGGTATTACTTTGCCTCTGTCCACCTCTTCTACGCCTATAGTAGTACGTTTTACCAAACAACTCGCCGCGTACAATATTTTATTACCGTCTATTACGTATAACATATCAACTGGTAATTCAGGCTCAACATTAACCCACTGTGACTTTCCAGTGCCTCCTTACACAAAATCATACGAATCAAGCCTTAGTGTATTTGCTCGTGGTTTAACAGGACTGGTTTGTACATTAGACATTTTGTGTGGCAAATCAATATTGACAACAGTTTCCCCTAGTCGGAATGTCCTGCCACTAATCTCTACTACACGTCGTTGAAGGTGCAATAGGGCGTGATGTTGATGCAGGAAGTGCAACTCTAGATTCATGTTGTAACCCTCACTTACTTGAGACACCACTTCTACACGTTCCTTAAACCTGGTGGCCTTGAACAAGTAACTCATCACTACTCATCAAAATGGTCGTACATCACTAGCCCCTACACCGCGCCAATTATAATGTGGTGGGTTCCAACGCTTCCTTCGCACTAACTCTCTTGAAGGCACTGACACATGGGTTCCCAGGTCCACCAAAGCCTTATATTTCCTACCATTTATCACTCTCGTTGTGGCAAATTATACCTTTCCATTCGTTTTCACTGCATTTATTTTTACTGGTAGATTTCGGGTTTCCCCCTAAATTTATCGAACCGTTCCTTCCTCCTTGACCACATCTGTTACCACCCCTATATCCTTTTCGGCGACCTACAGCCCTCCTCCCTTATTACAATTCTCATTAAATCTCTGGCCATCTGTACAAACCCCACGACTCCTTCGTGGCTGATAGCGCTGTCTCTGCATATGACCTGTTCGTCCACAATTAAAACATTTATATTCGAGGCAAATACATATATTCGATCCTTCACTCCAGTGAGCTACAAATTTCCTCGTGTTCCAGCGTTAACCTAACCCCAGCATAAAGATCATTAGGCATTCCCATACATACCTTCCTAGACATCTCTAGCACCAAACTCCTCAGAAAGCAAGTGCTCGCTGCTCATCCTCCTACAACTCAACTTTGTTCATCTGATCATTCAGAAATAACTCACAGATGTGAACATTTAGCTTCCTATCCTGATCTGCGATATCCTACATTCCCCCATTATATCTCCTGGACACAGTACCAAAGTGTACTATTCTGCTCCTGTACCGTTGTTCCAACTACCGCCTCAGTAGCTCGAAGGTCTGTGCATCATGTAACGCTTCTGGTGGCCTTTCGAACAATTTCACTTCCCCGTCAAACGTAACATCACAATCTGCAATTACTGCTAATCCGATCTACCATCTAAGTTAAGTAACGCCTTGTGATCTTCCACATGTGCTACCACATCCTCATACACCCAGCCAGCACAGGAGAAACAAGGTTAGCTACACCTAGATCCAACCTAGATCCTGAGACCCCAACAACTCTATTCCGTTATCCTTCTCTGCCTACATATTCCTTGCAACAACATTAACTGCTCTTACCCGAGCTATCTGGTTCACTACCGACTCCAGAGCCTCCTCACTGGCGACACCCTGTGTCTCTGAATATGTCTCTGCCTCGACGTTACTTATTTTTACAACTAACGAAGTGATAGTCCAGTTCGACATGCCGAAACGTGTCCTGAAATTTTGACATCGAAAAGGTACACCAAAGGAAAAACCCTATAAAACTTTTAGCTGCTAAGACGCACTACAATTATTTATTAAAAATTTAGAAAATTGCTTACCAGGTGGTTGGAGAAATGTACGTCTCCACTGTAGCTGCAGCGGACTGCGCATGTACAACATGACAGGTGCATATTCTTGGTTGATGCAACGATAAACAAATAACGCGACTCGGCGCGATCGTAATTTGTAACGCGAATTTCAGTTTTCGTCGATAGTTTCTCTGAAACAATTCTAAAGCCGTCGGTACACGGACCGTGCATCCGAACGTTGAGCGTTGAGCGTGCCGAGTTTCTGACGTCACAGCATGGAATAGCACGCTCGGGAGTCTTTCCTAACGTGCAGAGCAATATCTAGCATGTCAGATATTCTCAGCGTGCGTCTGAGCGTTGACCAATGACATGGCACAACGCCACCTACGTCACACGCACGCCGTCTCCCTTCAGTACAGAGTTGTGACGCGCCATATTGTCATTCATTTCAAGCCTATAGGAATATATGCCGTTCCGAGCACCAGCAAATTGAGAATCACTGCAAAACTCATTGTTAACTGTGTGATTCGTTCCAATAAAATAATGAGAAACATCATATTCCCGGCAAAATAATTATTGTAACTTGCGTATAATGAGAGTAGGCTATTTGAAGGCAGCGACACACTGAAGATCCACCCAAAACGCATTGTTCTTGGTACAATGTGTTATAATTAAATTTCAATTAGTAACATATCTACGATTAAAGTTTTTAGCAGGAGGTAGGGTACTATCATTAGATACAGCAGATGTGATGTTGGTATAGCGTAATGAATAGCATCATTGTATACTAATGACGTTTTTTTGTTGGGACGGTGGTTCGGGTCCTGACACGACAAATTTTTTTATCCTAACATTCGCGTTTTTATTAGGTTCTGATACTTTATTATTAGTTTAATATAAGTATAGACTGTAATGTTTGATTTTATGTAAGTACAAGTTAACGTTTTTTTTAGGGGTGACTTAGTTCGATTGGCTTAATCTAAAGGACAGCTTACGCTACTTGTATAAAGGTTTTTTTTCTCCTTTTTCTTTTACGCTTCGTAATTGACATGTTGCAAAGATTCTGCTACTGGGTACGAACAGTGATCAAGTAAGACTGACCTTGGGGTTTTACTAAAATGTGGGAATGATGAAATAATATTTATCTTATGCGGAAAGTATTCCAATTTTGTAACGCACTGCTTGTAATGGAACTTTTATAAGCCTGTGTCCTTATTGATTGGAAATGGTACTTTCCTTTTCGTGGACGATGGAAGAAATGTGCATTTTAATAGAGCTAACGTGGGAATTTTACGCGCCCGTTGAGTAAACAGTGTGATTAACGAACTAGAAACATCCCTCAACTGTCGCTTGAGTGCGTTGCGATCGCGTATACCACGTTGGGGTCCACGTACCGTATGCACAAGTCGCATCATTCCTGAGCGTTGAGCAGCACGTTGAACTGGGCACGCTCAACGTTAACGTTCGGCAGCACGGTCCGTGTGCCGACGGCTTAAGCAATAACTGTTCAGATAATATGGCAACTCATTTAATATCGAAATAATTTACAGCTGCTTTTGTGGTAGTCTATCTGTTAACAATGGAGATAAATCTGAATTAATATTCATTATGTCTGACTCTTAATTTCAAGCTTTGCGCAAAAGCGCTTTTGCTTCATAAAATATCACAGTGAGCAGCGTAAATGGCAGGAAGACTTGAACGAAATAATAAATACGCTCCAAAATGAAAATTGTAAACCACAGAAAAAATCTGTCCTAAAGATTTAGGTTACAGGGTAGCGATGAAGTCCTATTACTCTCAATTAATAAGCAAAATAAACCATTCAATTTAAATGAATAAAGTGAACAATAATTCTTAAGACGAGTTTCTCTACATATGAACGATGTAGAGCTGCTCGCCAGAGGCAATGCACCGTTAACGACGGGGATCTACGAGACTGGGTCCTCCAACCGCAGTTGAGATGAACACTGCTGACATCAAGTCTTATTCCCCCTGTTCAAGTAGATTCAAGGACTCGTGTAGTATAATAAGTCGCAAAACAACGAAGTTTACTTCGAATAAAAGTATCGAGAAACTGCCATTAATTCGTAGTTAACGTGATAATGAACGTTGCTGTTATCCCCACATCTGTTGTGTCTAATGCTGATCAATGAGGTTTCATGACAGAACTGAGAGCAAACCACATTTTCTCATTTCGAGGTGAAGAGAGGGAGAGCTGTTGTGCAATCCATTAATGCTACGACGCACTCATATACAACAACAACAGTCATACTGCTCAGCTTTAAATCTGTATTTAGACACCACAAGTAATATAAGGACGAAAAATAAAAGGAGAACTGATTATTGACGGAAATCTTAATATGAACCTATCAATATCTGTACAAATAAGAAAGAATAATTTTTAATGCGTCACTCTAAACCGTTTCTAACCAACTGCATAAATTAAATCATTGCTTTTGTTGACTCTTGGCCGGCACATAACGATACCTGTGGCTTCCAGGGAACGACGAAGAGACTGTAGATATAATTCAGATATAATCCGGAACAACACTGAAACTATAGATACAGAAGTTTCTCAACTGTCAAAAGTATTTTTAAGGAAGATAACAGACAAAATAATTTCCGATAACTCTATGTTATTCGAAGGAAATAGCGTCCTTAAATTCCAGTCAATTGTGCCTTATGAGCTTGCATCGGTTCATTTTACGAATTGCTTCACGTATGCTCGGTATGCAGCACAATAAGCAGAGCAACGGCCAGGGAAATTTCGTAATGCACCCAAATCATTCTAGAGAAAACTAGTAGTTATTGTGATGTACAGTACCTATAAACTGGATGCATCTGGTTTAAGGAAAAAGTTTGTTTTCCTCTTTTCCTCACTCATATGACACTTACCATAAAGGACCAGTTGTCACTAAAATATTCTTTATTCAAAAATTATCCTTAGAACTGTGCTACAGGAATTGTTGTGAAATGATGTATGTGTAAGAAATATTTCGATAAATTGAGTCATGAGTACTGAAAGTTGTCTGTCATGTAACATCAAATACGCCTTAATTTCCATTGATAAGTCAAAACATTTTGACCGCGCCCTTCCTCGACGTTGGATGTCGCCTTGTGGTATTGCGGGCACGTGACAGATGATAGAAGCGGAGAGGACACAGACGGGGGATCACGCTAGCGAAGTTATGGGCTACGGATGGAGAAATTCATTGAGATAAACGACTTTGACCAAAGGCAGATTGTTAATATGCAGAGCCTGTGAACGAGTATCTCGAAAACGGTGAAGCTGATCGAATGCTCACGCGCCACAGTCGTGAGCATCTACGGAAAGAGGTAGAAGAACAGTTAAAGTACCACTAGTTGCTAAATGGTTGAACGTCAACGATTCTCCATAGGACGTGGGATTCGGAGGTTTTTCTGTTCTGTAAAGTAGGATAGAAAGTAGTACACATGGTGATGTGTGGCATCTCTGCCGAAAAAGAACAATGCTGGTGCGCGCACTAATGTTTCGGCGTACACTGCTCATCTTAGATTGTTTAACATGGAGCTCCGCAGCAGACCACCCCTACTTGTTCACATGTTGATCCAACGAAATCGTCAATTTATACTGAAACGGGCCTTAGACCATCGGGATTCAACAGTCAATCAATGGAAACGTGTCGGCTCTTCGCGTGAATCATAAACTACTGGCCATTAAAATTGCTACAACACGAAGATGACGTGCTACAGACGCGAAATTTAACCCACAGGAAGAAGATGCTGTAATATGCAAATGATTAGCTTCTCAGAGCATTCACGCAAGGTTGGCGCCAGTGGCGACACCTACAACCTACTGAAATGAGGAAAGTTTCCAACCGATTTCTCATACACAAACAGCAGTTGACCGACGTTGCTTGGTGGAACGTTGTTGTGATGTCTCGTGTAAGGAGGAGAAATGCATACCATCACGTTTCCGACGTTGATAAATGTCGGATTGTAGCCTATCGCGATTGCGGTATATCGTATCGCGACATTGCTGCTCGCGTTGGTCGAGATCCAATGAGTGTTAGCAGAATATGGTATCGGTGGGTTCAGGAGAGTAATACATAGCGCCGTGCTGGATCCCAACGGCTTCGTATCACTAGCAGCGGAGATGACAGGCATCTTATCCGCATGGCTGTAACGAATCGTGCAGCCACGTCTCGATCCCTGAGGCAACAGATGGGGACGTTTGCAAGTCAATAACCATCTGCACGAACAGTTCGACGACGTTTGTAGCAGCATGAACTATCAGCTCGGAGGCCATGGTTGCGGTTACCCTTGACGCTGCATCACAGACAGCAGCGCCTGCGATGGTGTACTCGACGACGAACCTGGGCGCACGAATTGCCAAAAGTCATTTTTTTCCAATGAATCCAGGTTTTGTTTACAGCATCATGATGGTCGCATCCGTGTTTGGCGACATCGCGGTGAACGCACATTGGAAACGTGTATTCGTCATCGCCATATTGGTGTATGACCCGGCGTGATGGTATGGGGTGCCATTGGTTACACGTCTCGGTCACCTCTTATTCGCATTGAGAACACTTTGAACTGTGGACGTTACATTTCAGATGTGTTACGACCCGTGGCTCTACCCTTCATTCGATCCCAGCGAAACCCTACATATCAGCAGGATAATGGACGACCGCATGTTGCAGGTCCTGTACAGGCTTTTCTGGATACAGAAAATGTTCGACTGCTGCCCTAGCCAGCACATTCTCCAGATCTGTCACCAATTGAAAACGTGTGGTCAATGGAGGCCGAACAACTGGCTCGTCACAATACGCCAGTCTCTACTCCTGCTGAACTGTGGTATCGTGTTGAAGCTGCATGAGCAGCTGTACATGTACACGCCATCCAAGCTCTGTTTGACTCAATGCCCAGGCGTATCAAGGCCGTTATTACCGCCAGAGGTGGTTGTTCTGGGTACTGATTTCTCAGGATCTATGCACCCAAATTGCGTGAAAATGTAATCACATATCAGTTCTAGTATAATATATTTGTCCAATGGATACCCGTTTATCATCTGAATTTCTTCTTGGTTTAGCAATTTCAATGGTCAGTAGTGTATTTTTGTTACACTAGGTCGATGGGCGTCTCCACAAACGTCGTTATCTCGGTGAACGGCGGCTCGAAACGTGGAGCACACCACTGAAGCATGTTGGTGGGATCACTACTATGCTATGGATGACATTCTCCCGCATTTGCATTGGACCTGTGGTAGTAATGGAAGACAGCTGCAAACCACCCGCATCCCTTCATGCTTGAAGTATTCCCCGACAGCTATGTCATCTTTCGGTAGTATAACTGTCACTGTATCGGGGCCAGAACTGATATATTTTATTCCAAAGACGGACAGAAAAGTTGTTAAGCAGGGGGTCATAATTGTACGGCTTATCATTATATACTCAAGTGTGACGCTAGGGTTACACTTACGTGAAATGTTATGTCCTTGTATCCGCCGCAAATACGCCACACACCACACATACGTCCCACTTAGGCCATGATAAAATACGTGAAAAGTATAAAATAAGGTGTCATATCATAGTTTGCAAAATGTTAGTTTAGTTGCGTCAAATCTGTGAACTGGTAAATTTCGTGGGATACGCCAAAATGCTGGTATGCTAGATAAAAAACTGAGCACTTCATGCGGAATTGTGTTTCTACTGGGTAAGTGCACACATTCTTATATTCTTGCAGAAAAAGAGGTGTGCAATGTAAGTAATTAGCTACATGACGTTAAATGTAGGCCTTCGCCCAAACAGCACTAGAGAAAGAGCTAACCAGATTCTGACAAGGTTGCCTGTACTCAAGACAACCTGAGCAATCTGAATTACTTAACTGTCATGTGCTGTTGCACTAGACCGATGGCTGTAGGGCTCCACTGTTCTTAGGCAGTTTGCTCTCCATTCTAGGTCTACATTTCGTGCTGAGAGAATTAGGATGTGGGTATTTGTTATAAGAAACATGTCTTGCACTGCCTTCTATGATCTCCGAGGACGTGCTTGAAAGTAATACCTCCAAATCTTTCATTTATAAGCTACTTAATTTTTAAATAAAACAAACTTTATTAACATTCTCCATTATTATTCTTAGTGATTACATTTTCATTTCTCAATGTAGTCACCCTGGCGATAAACATATTTCTCCCAACGATATACCTGTTTAATGATACCGTCACTGTATAATGGTTGATACTGCGGACAGTGAAATACTTCATATCTGGGTGTACCACCTTATTTCTATCAAAGTGAAACCTCGAAGATCTTCTTTAAGTTTTGAAAATAGGTGGAATTCTGATGGGCCAAGTCAGGTCTTTAAGGAGTAAGGTCGACGATAGTGAACGAAAGTAGACGGATTTATGCGGATGTTACAGCGCTCTTATGCATTCTGATACTCCCATGTTGAAGTAGACAGTGCACCATGCGTGGACGAGGTTTTGCCCGGCTAGAAACTCAATTATAGCCCTCTGTTACCCACGTAGCGATGTAATTACTTTAAACACCACCATGTGACACGCTACGATTCGGAGACCTCTAGCGAAAGATTGCAGCAAATACGATGACATGAAGAATAAAGATGTAGACTGTTAATAACGTTTGTTTGATTCAAAGTGCTTCAGGAGTTTTCGCGTTAAAAATTCTGGAACGTTACTTTCCAGCACACGCTCGTACTACTGCACTGCGGGTGCACAGAAAGAGAGAATGACGTTATGAGATCCACATACCGTCCTTGTCAAGTGCAACCAGACGTAAACAGTGATGGGACTACACCAAACTGTAGGTGCAAATAAGAGGTTGAATTAGCTATCAGATGTTAAGGTAACATATTCCCTTTCAAGTAAGTGGACTGCCGTCCTTAACACGATTAGGAGCAATGCCTCTTCTATAACGAAAGACGAACTTCTCGTACCCACCAAAGAATCTATACGTTGTCTCACGTCTTACAGCATATGGTTTTTTTTTTTCATCCATACTCCGCAAGCCACCTGACGGTATGTGGCGGAGGGTACCTTCAGTACCTCTATCGGTTCTCCCTTCTATTCCAGTCTCGTATTGTTCGTGGAAAGAAGGATTGTCGGTCTGCTTCTGTGTGGGCTCTAATCTCTCTTATTTTATCCTCATGGTCTCTTCGCGAGATATATGTAGGACGGAGCAATATACTGCTTGACTCTTCGGTGAAGGTATGTTCTCGAAACTTTGACAAAAGCCCGTACCGAGCTACTGAGCGTCTCTCCTGCAGAGTCTTCCACTGGAGTTTATCTATCATCTCTGTAACGCTTTCGCGATTACTAAATGATCCTGTAACGAAGCGCGCTGCTCTCCGTTGGATCTTCTCTATGTCTTGTATCAACCTTATCTGGTACGGATCCCACACTGCTGAGCAGTATTCAAGCAGTGGGCGAACAAGCGTACTGTAACCTACTTCCTTTGTTTTGGGATTGCATTTCCTTAGGATTCTTCCAATGAATCTCAGTCTGGCATCTGCTTTACCGACGATCAACATTATATGATCATTCCATTTTAAATCACTCCTAATGCGTACTCCCATATAATTTATGGTATTAACTGCTTCCAGTAGCTGACCTGCTATTTTGTAACTAAATGATAAAGGATCTATCTTTCTGTGTATTCGCAGCACATTACACTTGTCTATATTGAGATTCAATTGCCATTCCCTGCACCATGCGTCAATTCACTGCAGATCCTCCTGCATTTCAGTACAATTTTCCATTGTTACAACCTCTCGATACACCACAGCATCATCTGCAAAAAGCCTCAGTGAACTTCCGATGTCATCCACCAGGTCATTTATGTATATTGTGAATAGCAACGGTCCTATGACACTCCCCTGCGGCACACCTGAAATCACTCTTACTTCGGAAGACTTCTCTCCATTGAGAATAACATGCTGTGCCCTGTTATCTAGGAACACCTCAATCCAATCACACAATTGGTCTGATAGTCCATATGTTCTTACTTTGTTCATTAAACGACTGTGGGAAACTGTATCGAACGCCTTGCGGAAGTCAAGAAACACGGCATCTACCTGTGAACCCGTGTCTATGGCACTCTGAGTCTCGTGGACGAATAGCGCGAGCTGGGTTTCACATGACCGTCATTTTCGAAACCCGTGCTGATTCCTACAGAGTAGATTTCTAGTCTCCAGAAAAGTCATTATACTCGAACACAATACGTGTTCCAAAATTCTACAACTGATCGACGTTAGAGATATAGGTCTATTTAGTTTCGATTTATAACTACAGTTCTTACCGTACTCATACATGGAAGGTGATTATGTGTTACTTACTGCAGGTACACCGACAATGATGTTAGCATGTCCACATGTCGCCCTTGTCAAGTGAAACCAGCCACAGAAAGTGGTGAAATAGGCAAACTTATACTACCCGCCAAAGAGCCTATCAACTGTGTGTAAGCATAGAAAAGCACGGCCACGGTTCATCTATTGGATCTCTGTTCACCAAAGCGATACCTACACCAGAAAACCAGTTCAGTTTATCTCGAGCGTGATTCTTCCATGTCCCGTGATAACCCCACCAAACTCACAGGACATGCGTTGTCGGCGTCGTCATTACCTCGTTCGCCAAAACGGCCAGCTGAGGCACTCACTGTAGGCCGCTTTGCTGATGGGTAATAAAAACATAATTTTTCCCGGAATACACCAATAACGCAGGCCCTGCAACCATTAACGCTTCAGCACTACACCTTTAGGCATACCTGTATATTAACATAGAGAGAGCGGCTACTGAGCACCAAGATGTGAGGAACACTCTTCTGAGTTTAAACACTTCCGCTGACCACCAGAATCCCCAGTCATGAATATTATTCAGCATATCTGGGATGCCTTGCAATGTACTGTCCAGAAGAGATCTCCCCCCTTCGTACTCTTACAGTTTTATGCTTAGCCCTACAGAATTCACATGATGAATTCCCTCCAGCACTATTTCAGACATTATTCGCATTCCAGGCCAAGTCGTTTTGCAGCACTTATGCGTGCTTGCGGGGACTCACCTGACCTAAGGTAGGTGGACCGGTTTCTTAGGTACTTCAGTGTAAAAGGTATTCTCTCTAATATTACAGGTGATTTTAAATATTTCTGCTTCCTGGTGGTAATAGCTTGGTAGCAAGGGATGTTGTGTGCAACGCTGACACTGTTTCATATATTGCAGTTCAAGACGTAAGTTCAAGGCTTGTAGATAACAGATTTACGTTAAATCACAGTAACACTCAGTTTTTACAGTATCTGACAGACAATTCAACATTACGTAGGGTTTTAATTTCACAGAATGGACATATGATTAGTGAAACTGAACAGTTCAGATGTCGAGATGTTCAGATAAACAGTATACTGTCGTGAGGAACCCATGTTCAGGATCTTGTTGAAAGACTTAATGCTGACTTTTTTACTGTTAGAATGGTGTCTGAAGTAAGTGAAACTTCGACAAGAAGAGTAGCCTATTTTGCCTATTTTCGTTCGCTTATGCCCTAGAGTATTATGTTTTGGTGTACCTCTTCCCATCCTCAAAGGGTATTTTTGACTCAGAAGCGGGCGGTTCGACAATGGGTGGTGTAAGTTCGCGAACCTTTCGTCAACTCCTGTTTATAAGTCTGGTATTGGTCTCTCAATATATACATTCTTTACCGTCGTTTCTTGTTGATAGTATTAGCATATTCTCAAGAATTAGTAGCTTTCACTGAATTAATACGTGGCAGAAATCCAGTCTGCATTTAGATTGCGCTTTCTTGACTCTCGTGCAGAAAAGTGCGCAGTACACTTCTGCATCCATTTTCAATAAGCTGCATAGGAATTCAAACGTTGTAGGAGTTATCCACGCGCTTTCACATATAAACTGAATGTTTCCACAAGAAGAACTTGTCCCAGTCTGACGAACCAATCCCATATTTTGAACATTATACATCACGAAAATCCGAAACGTGTTTTTCAGTGCCAGTAGTTATATATTATAGACTGCATCGAAGACAAAGGGTTACTGTGGGTGTTTTCTTTTTTTACTAATGCATATTGACTTAAGTGGAGCGTGATAAAACTGGAGAACATTTAGATGTATAATGCGACACATTGTAGTGTTAGAGCACTAAATCTTAATAGTATATGCATTAATCAGCGCTACATATTGACTTCCCTTGGTATCTATGTCGTTACGAGCAAGAGAGCCAGAGACAATGACTCTTAGTACATTTTGACAACATTCTCACTCTAGCAAAGGAGACCAATTGAAGGCTGTGCTTTTGGGAGCTATAGTAACAGCAAATTGTCATATGTTGGAGTACTGGTCAGTAACCATCATAATCGAAACCACTCACAGCATTTAAAGATACATGACAGAAACCTGTGCTCCCAAATATTTTTGGAATGTGACTATCAACAGCCATGAAGTAATGTATAAAATACATATTTGATCATAGGCTGCTTTTAATTTTAACCCCAAATACCGACGGGTTTCAGTCATTGACCATCTTCACAGTAAGGGTTGAAATGGTTTAAGCCCCAACATTACATTCGTCATTACTTAAATAATGTGTAGAGCATGTCAGGAATATCAATATAAGCCACAGGACTTTTAGAAGCAAACATACAAATACCAAGTGTGCTCATATCAGTACTGAAGAGAAGGTTATCTTCTTTTTGCTTATAAAATGAAATAGTTTTGCCACATATTCATCAATTAAATTTTTATTGATTTTCCATCATATGTTGGATAATCTGATTCTGATCTGTTAGGATTTACTATAACAATTCTAAAGTTTGTTTATAGTTGTTAATAATTTCTTTGAATCCATCCATCACCAGTATTTATTTCAATCTCTGTATTCTTGTTTGATAGTGTTGCTAAATTCCTGGGAATTTAAAATCGAAGAAATATTCCAAGGGAATATTGCTGGCAATATTCCCAAAATTCATAAATTCTTGGGAATTTATAACTAATTAGCAAGATAGCTCTAAAAACTGTTACTCAATAGGTAAAAGCAGTAGTTATATTGTTAAAACAAACTGAAAAATTGAATATATTTTACGATAAAATTATAATTAAATAAAATTCATAGGAATTTATAATTTTAAATGCTAAGTTGCTCAAATTATTTGGTGAGTGTGGTTATTGTCTGATTAAAAAAAAAAAACACAAACACTCTTATACGTTCTACAAATATTATAATTGTATAAAAACATCAGATAAATAATGAGAATGTAAAATAATGTGAAAATCAAACTAAAACTACCAAAAGGCAAAAGGTTTAATACAGCATCTTTACTTTCCATACTCTATCTTTTTTTAAGTCCCCTAGTCACTGTTACTGTCACTTTCAATTTCCATTAAATCATCTTGATCCTTCTCCTCTTCTTATACATTTCTAAATCCAAAAAGAAATCGTCATCATCGTTACAGTTACTTGTCTCGATCTCATCATCTTCTTCAGTCTCAAAGATTTCTTCATCTTCTTCCTGTCCTCCTGTTTTCTATGGGATGGCTTCTGCTTGCTTGCTTC
This sequence comes from Schistocerca serialis cubense, assembly GCF_023864345.2. NCBI lineage: Eukaryota > Metazoa > Arthropoda > Insecta > Orthoptera > Acrididae > Schistocerca > Schistocerca serialis. The sequence goes on along the minus strand of NC_064640.1, from coordinate 756,610,030 downwards.
ATTGTTTCTTCTTCTCTTTTGGAGGTGAAGCATTCATGAGTTTCCAGTTGTAAGAAATAACTGTCAGTTTTGCTGCTCGCTCAGAAGAAAGTCGGTTTCCTTTCTTGGATGGCAAACAAGGAAATGTACTAAATGTATGCTCTGTGGCAGTCGAAGTTAGTGGTGCACCCATTATTCTTATAGGTACATCTGCCAAGCTGCCTCTCGACCCCCTCCACCATGACATAGGCCTGATAATTTTATCCTCATCATCCATCCCGTCCAAAGAAACTTTCTTGAGAACCAGCCTTCCTTGTCTCTGTAGTCCACAATTTTTTCTCTTACTTTTAAGATGTCCAAACCCATATGCTGAGCACAATCACAAACAAAACCTATGGCGCCTAGTAGTTCCGTAGGGTCGAGCAAACTTCCCTGCATTTTAGGGTCCAGCATAAATCCTGTGAGATGGATTGGTCCAATTCCTAAATTTTTTCTCTCGATCAACTTCTCCATCACTGTCTTTTCTTTGAATTTTTGCATGGGTGATGCTGGTAAGTTTTCCTTCATACTTTTCTCTAGTTCATTTAATTTCCTGAGCACTCAATGTATTTGTGGGTCATGTGATTCAATGAATGTGATAAGATCAACTGGTTTCAGCAGATTTTTCACTTTTTCTATTCAAACCCAAAAATCAGCATCGTCTAGTAGTTTCCTTTCAATGGATGGGTCTAGGTCAAGCTATTCATTGATGGCCAATGTATGAAGGACCACTTTGGTCTACTGCAGGCTCTCCAAATAGAAAAGGTGGCTGCCCCTCCTGGTCTGTCCAGGCAACATCAGAATTATTCGATCGTTGAACCTTTTTTCAGAAGAAATTGATTAAGGAATGCTTTTACTATGTGACACTTCGTGATAGTCTGTACTATAGTTATCGCCCTTGCAACGAATCTTTGAACATCCTGGCGTCCTATGATGTCAGCACACAGTAAGTGGAGAAGGTGATGAATGCAGCCTAATGGCACTATAGGAGGATACTCTTCTTTCAACAGTGTTAAGGCTGCCATCATGTCCGGAGCACTGCCGCCAATAACCACCAAAAACTTATCTGGACCTTACTTCTCGATGACATCTAATGATCTCTGCCAGTTATTCGGCATTATGTTGCTTGGGTTTGGTCATTTTGAAATCTACACACAATGGTTCTGTCTTTGAAATCACAAAATTAATTATAGACTCGTTCCTGACATTACTACAGCCATCACAATAATTGTGTAAATTTTTTGATTCCTGAATTATTTTCGTGATTTCTTCTTTCATTTCTGTATACTGAGCATCAAAATAAGTTGTAGACATTCGAAATCTTGACAGTAACTTATACGCATGTCACAATTTTTCAAGAAAATCCATATACGATGGGTGCTCTACCAAAGATAATCGGGATCTCCTTACAAACACAGGTTTAGCTAAGGAATGGTTCAGCATCTCCTGCAAAAAATAATTATTATTAATATAATAGGCTACAAAGAAGACTACTATAAACCACCCACTTTCATGCTAAAGAATAGTAGGCATTCAATGATTTAAACTTATATTTGTATTGTTGTCCATATGATCCTAAAGTGCACTTATTGCTATTCATGAACATGGGCTTTAAATTGGTATAGTTGCAGATCCCAATTAGAAGTGTGTTCGGATACGGGGTTTCGCCAAAGCTTTGGTGGAGGTGGTGTTGGTCATTTGCTAGGAGATGTAGCTAAACTTAAACCAGCCAACATTAAAAAAGTTTGACCTTGGGTAACCTGGCCTACATTGGAATTTGTTTCCACTGGTTGATGGTCTATGTGTTGGTTTATTTACAGTGAGAATATGTATCAGTCGTGCAGGGTATTTGATACATTATTATGTGCTTTTCCATGTTAACTGAATTACCTTGCTTGTACTCTTGAGTATAATACTTACAAACACTTATTCGTTTAATATTAAAGATGTCTCAAACTACCCTTTTCTCTTGACCATTTTGCAACAATGAATGAAAACACAACAATAACCATAAGAGGAAGCAGTCTAACTCAAAGCTGTTGGATTTACTTGCTACTTAAATGATGCAATTTCACACTACCATCCCACACAAAGTTGTAATGAAACTGGTTCTTTAATTGCAAACACAACTCTCAACAGAAAAAACGATATACCTGTCTTTCTGAAAGCTGCAGTGATGCCGTTTTCAAGGAGGAAGGGAAAAATTCCCTCTTTTGTCTTGTAAGCACTAAATTTCCCCATTACAGCACATTATAATCAGATTACCCGTACTACCTAAACCATGGTAGTGATCAACTTAATTAGTTTTTTATTTTAATATTTTTTTTATTTGAGCACTCCTACTTTCCATTTTAAATTATAAATAAAATATTTGGATAGGTTTTATGTTTATGTGGATCTGGACTTAACTTCATTGCTAGAAATAAACACATTTTTTATTTTCAATATTTTAAATATCAAAGAATTAGCCCTAGATCAGCGAAGTATGAAATGTTTGACTCTTATGAGTCCTAGAAAAGCCAACATCAAAATAATCAACCCTTAGAAAAACCAAGATTATGATATTGATATGCCATCTAGTGAGTAGGGAAAGTTAAGTTTGTTTCTTCTATCTGTTAAGTAATCTGTTATGTTAGACATATTTTAGGCTATTAAGTCTATTTTAAATTAATGCAGGTTTTGTAAACACTAGTCCCTGAAAATGGAACTTCAGGGAAAAATTATGCGAATAAACTGTCTCAGGTGTGTGATTTACTTGAATATACAAGTGAATTATTTCACATAGGACATAGGAAAATATTAATTAATGTTTCGAAAAGTGAAAGCGATAGAGATATTTTAGAAAACAAATTTGTAAATCATAATTCATTGTAGGAAATAAGGAGTCTTTGTATTCTGAATGCGAAACATCTCTATTCATTCGTTTGGAAAAATTAAAAAATACTACAGATGAAGGCAGGTTGAGAATTATGCCTCCAGAGAAATATTTTGTAAGTTTAGGTTTCATTCAGAGAAATATGGGGTTTCCACTTGCCAAAAAATAGTAGGCTTAGTGAATATTTTAAGTTGCTCTTTCCTTCAGACTTATGATAAATTATGTTCTGCATGGAGTTTGCAAGGAAACCAACACATGGAATGATCAATCTTGGATTAAAATATGAATTTACCTAGTTAACCTAGTTTTAAGTTTTTTTAACTGTTAATATATGTTGAAACATTCAAAACTTAATAATTTCCATAAATTCACAATTTTTAAGAATCCCCTTGGGCCAATATTCCCAGCAACATTCCAATTTTATAACTTACCTCCTACGGGGAATATACCTGGACCCACATCACTACTGTTGGGTGTATTTAAATTATTTTTGCTTTCCTCACTCACAGGAAATTTCATGATCTATTAATTGTGAAACATTTCTAAGACAACTGTTACACAACCACAGTTAAAACAAATTATATTTTCATTTCCATCGTTTATAGATATTTCTGAATCATGAGCAGATCAGAAGTATTTAAAGGATAATGTGGCTTATGAATTATTGGTCCACAAATTCAGCACTAGGTTTGAATCAAGCAATAATGCTAGTTTTTCAATTAAAATGATCTGTATGTTTTATAAAGATTCTATCAGCTAGATAAAAGTTATGTTTATTAATTACAATGGAATAATTTTAGGAACATCATTAGCAACTGTCTTCTCATTAGCTTCAGCAATTTGATCACTAAATCCAGGCACACTTCAAATATTATTTTTTATATCCACATCACTTTTTGTAGCAATTCTATGTAAAATTTCGTCTGCTTTAACATTTGTTTGAGGGTTTTATGAATGAATAAATGTTTCTAAGTTTTTAAGCTATACTGACCTACAAGAATTTATAATGTTTCTCCATAACAATACAGTTTATTATGTTTTTATGTAATATTTGGAGTTATAAAAGTGTTATCAAAAACAATTAGTGCAAATAATTATAACATTTGCGTATAGTTACAGTTCATCTTCTTGTAAGAACATATGACTTATCACCCAGTTGAAATAAACTACTGAAACACCTGAAGCAGCCTTGACTGCATTCCATATATCAACAGACTTTTTATTTAAATAAATGAACCATGCAGAGAACCGAAAGTAAGTATTCCATAGAAGAAACCAAAATATAAAGATGGTAAGCTTTTAAAACATTCGATTTGTTGTACAATAACAGGACCAAGTGGTGGTAAAAAAGTAAGTTAATGAATGACAGTTATATTCTAGCTTAAACATTGTTGAATTGGAATAAAATTAATCACTTGTATGTTTATTCAAAACGATTAGATCAATCGAAATACATGGAATTTATGAAAAGATGGGAACAAATAGAAGATAAGTATAATGAGTAAATTTTATTGAAAACAATGATGAAATTATGTCTTATGTAAACTTCAAAATAATGCAGTTGTAGTTAATTCTTGAAAGTGAGAATGTAGTTAGAGAATATTTTAGTAGAGGTAGACATAAAACAATAGATTGTTTTCATATAGCTCATATATATTCAAACTACCAATCCAATTGGTGAGAGGTGGTATAATTTTTTAAATATTTCTAGACATGTTGACACAAATTTAAATCATACTTATCAAGAGCTTGTCAGTGGAGAACCAATATTCAGCATTTATAAAAATATGTAATAATTCTTCGAAGCATCAGTTGGGATTTTATACAGTAGACATGGCCTTAAAACTCAATCAAGGTAAGTTCATCAATAAGCTGTAACATGTCACAAATGTAAAAAAGAAAGTTAAACATAAATATTAAACGTTTAAAAAATAGTTTTATTTAACATCTCTCCTGTATACTAACTGTTTACAAAATGTGACCCAGAAGTTGTTCAAAAAAGCTAGAAAAATTAGAAAGTAAGCTATAGAATTGAAAGAACAATTCAAGCTTTGGGGGGAAAACAAGAAGAATATGTTAAAAATATAAAAAGAAGACCAGCCAGTTATCAATGCTAGTAAACAAGTAATGCAAAAATCGGGGTATCAGTTGATAACGTTCTAAAAGCTATTGAAGAAAACAAAGAGTTTGAAAAACAGATGGATTCTTACAACCATAAACAAAATTATGATGATATGCTTCCCATTCCACAAACACTGTCAGAATCTTCATTTGACAAAAGTTTAATGTCTGTCACCACATGGTCCTACTCATTTTAAAGATATGCTGAAAAAGTAAGTAAAACGTGGTCCAATCACATCAAAGGATATTGGTAAAGAATTTTATATTAAACAATTTTGGGGAACTGATTAGACCATTCAGTTTTTGATGGATTCACAATATCTGTTGTTGAAAGATTTGAACACTTATGGAAAGGATGTGGAAAAAAATTGGTCTTCCACGAAATTATAAATGGGGTTATCAAGTTAAAAATCTTGCTGTTGAATACAATAACATAAAACATTCATTGATAAAAATGAAACCATAGGAAGTTAATGAAAAGAGTTGTAAAACAAATGTTGCTGTACCTAATGATAAAAATAAATTTAGAATCGGAGATAAAGGTAAATTTAGTAAATTACAACGATTACTTGAGGAAGGATTTACGCCCAACTGGCTACAGAAATTTTTGAAGTCGAATCACTTATTCATTCTAGTACCAACATGTATAAATAAAAACATTTAAATGGTGAAAAAATAAGAGGAATTTTATATATTGAACTTCTAACAATACCACCACTTGCAAAGTAGGCTAGAAATCAGGTTAATAATGTTGCTCACATAGCATACGTTCACTTTATCGGGCAACAAGAAGGTTATTGACTGTGGGTGGTATCGTCAGAATGAAAATAATGAAGTCACGTTAAAAAAGTCATTAATTTTGTCACTTATCTTGAGTGAACTCCCACGTAGATTTCATTGAAGTTGTTATGGCTCATCTTGTTGATTCTAGGGTGATTCCACTTTGACTGCTAGAAGGTCCAGATCTGTATTTTAGCAATATTTAAAGACCTAACAAATGCGTTTATCAGCACATTCTTAATAATCAAACAATCCAAGATCAGAACAATGGTAAGGTAGAAATAGTTTTGTATCAATCTTCATAAATTCTTTTCCACTTTACAGAAACACAAGACTTGACTGTTCTTTTACAAAGCAAAATAACAACTTAACTTCTGCAAAGAGAAACAAAGATTGCTCTGTGCACAATTGCGCCAAAACAGTTACAAATATGTCATAGATTATGACAGTCTCACAGAAATGAATACACACAAGAACCATATCTCTGTAATATATTGATACATCAGAGTACCCATACATTCATAAAACCAAATGTGAATATTGTCACAAACAATGTTTGTTATTTCTCAGGAAAGTAATATGATATTACTGGTATCGAGAACTGGGGTTGGAGTGCCATAATGGTCATGCAAATAAGGAACTACACTCCTGGAAATTGAAATAAGAACACCGTGAATTCATTGTCCCAGGAAGGGGAAACTTTATTGACACATTCCTGGGGTCAGATACATCACATGATCACACTGACAGAACCACGGGCCATAGACACAGGCAACAGAGCATGCACAATGTCGGCACTAGTACAGTGTATATCCACTTTTCGCAGCAATGCAGGCTGCCATTCTCCCATGGAGACGATCGTAGAGATGCTGCATGTAGTCCTGTGGAACGGCTTGCCATGCCATTTCCACCTGGCGCCTCAGTTGGACCAGCGTTCGTGCTGGACGTGCAGACCGCGTGAGACGACGCTTCATCCAGTCCCAAACATGCTCAATGGGGGACAGATCCGGAGATCTTGCTGGCCAGGGTAGTTGACTTACACCTTCTAGAGCACGTTGGGTGGCACGGGATACATGCGGACGTGCATTGTCCTGTTGGAACAGCAAGTTCCCTTGCCGGTCTAGGAATGGTAGAACGATGGGATCGATGACGGTTTCGATGTACCGTGCACTATTCAGTGTCCCCTCGACGATCACCAGTGGTGTACAGCCAGTGTAGGAGATCGCTCCCCACACCATGATGCCGGGTGTTGGCCCTGTGTACCTCGGTCGTATGCAGTCCTGATTGTGACGCTCACCTGCATGGCGCCAAACACGCATACGACCATCATTGGCACCAAGGCAGAAGCGACTCTCATCGCTGAAGACGACACGTCTCCATTCGTCCCTCCATTCACGCCTGTCGCGACACCACTGGAGGCGGGCAGCACGATGTTGGGGCGTGAGCGGAAGACGGCCTAACGGTGTGCGGGTCCGTAGCCCAGCTTCATGGAGACGGTTGCGAATGGTCCTCGCCGATACCCCAGGAGCAACAGTGTCCCTCATTTGCTGCGAAGTGGCGGTGCGGTCCCCTACGGCACTGCGTAGGATCCTACGGTCTTGGCGTGCATCCGTGCGTCGCTGCGGTCCGGTCCCAGGTCGACGGGCACGTGCACCTTCCGCGTGTACTGTGGAGACCTCACGCCCCACGTGTTGAGCAATTCGGCGGTACGTCCACCCGGCCTCCCGCATGCCCACTATACGCCCTCGCTCAAAGTCCGTCAACTGCACATACGGTTCACGTCCATGCTGTCGCGGCATGCTACCAGTGTTAAAGACTGCGATGGAGCTCCGTATGCCACTGCAAACTGACTGACACTGACGGCGGCGGTGCACAAATGCTGCGCAGCTAGCGCCATTCGACGGCCAACACCGCGGTTCCTGGTATGTCCGCTGTGCCGTGCGTGTGATTATTGCTTGTACAGCCCTCTCGCAGTGTCCGGAGCAAGTATGGTGGGTCTGACACACCGGTGTCAATGTGTTCTTTTTTCCATTTCCAGGAGTGTATTACCAACTATAGAAAAAAACTTTCCAAATTTTTATCTTGCCTCAAAAGTTGTATAAAAGATAATAAAGTATGCTTTAAATAGATGGGATTTGATAATTTCCTCAACATGTGGCTAAATAAAAATAAAATTCCTTTATACAATTTGTATTTGTAAGTGTATCTAGTTAGAAAATTAAATGAAGATAATGAACTAGGAACTAAACAAATACAACTTATCCAAGCAAGTCATCATATGTATGGAAATTTAATTTTTACACAATTACATGAATTATTATTATTATTAACGTTTGGGCCCTACTGGACCACGCGAAGTACAATCACGGGGCATTCAGTTATTTTCTTTTAGACTTTCTCTCTGCCCAAATTGTTTTCATTCTCTCGGAATGAGCTCTTTTCCTTTCATCAGACCATGTGGTTCCAGTTTTCTTTGGTTTTTCAGCTTGACCAACTACGCAGTCATGAATTTTTTGCCTAAATAATTTTCTGTCTTGAATTTCATCTTGTTTTATATCAGCCTCTTTCATGTCCTCTTTTATAGCAGCAATCCATTTTATTGTCTCAAATTTAGCTTTACTTCGATTTTCGTAGAATTCCACTACTTGTTTAGTTAGTCTGGTAGCATCCATTCTTTTAATATGCCCATAAAATTTTAATCTGCGTTTTTTCGTATCCGAATATATGCTGGTGTATTGTTGAATTTCACTATTTGCTCTTAGCCTGTATGTTCCTTCTTCAGTATATTTTGGACTTAGAATTTTTCTGATTACTTTTCTTTCTCTTTTTTGGATTTCTTGAATGTCCTTTTTTCTGTTTAAAATTAGCGTTTCAGCCCCATAAAGGCACTCTGGTTTTATGACCGTGTTGTAATGTCTCAATTTAGAGTACCTCGAGAGACATTTTTTGTTGTAGATGTCTTTTGTAAGTCTAAAAGCTGTATCCATCTTTTGACAACGAATTTCATTTCCAATTTGTTCTAGACCAATCTCTGAGATTGTTTCACCTAAATATTTGAATTGCGAAACTCTTTTGATTTTTCCATATTTAGTTTCCAAAAGTTTGGGTGCCAGTTTGTTGCTAGTCATATACTGTGTTTTTTCAAATGAGATTTGGAGACCTACTCTTTCTGCTGTTTCTTTAAGAATTTCTATTTGTTTCTGAGCAATTTGGATGTCCTGCGTTAGAATAACCAAGTCGTCTGCAAATGCCAAACAGTCTATTCGAATATTTGTTCGTCCTAATTTCACTGGTTGGTCAATTTTGAACTCCAATTTTCGTTCGCGCCACTCTTGTATTATTTTTTCTAGAACACAGTTAAATAGCAACGGAGAGAGTCCATCACCTTGCCTCACGCCTGTTTTTATTTCAGAGGATTCTGAAATTTCTCCTCTGAACTTTACTTTTGATTTTGTACCAGTTAGCGTGTCTCTGATAATTGCCGTGGTTTTAGGATCCAGGCCTTGTTCTTTCACAATTTGGAAAAGAGATTCACGATCCACTGAGTCATAAGCCTTTCTAAAATCTACAAAGGTACAAACTAGTTTTTTATTGTAAATTTTTTGATGTCTGAGAATTAGTTTGAGGACTAAAATCTGTTCTGGGCAAGATCTATTTGGCCTGAAACCTGCTTGATATTCGCCAATTTTCCATTCAAGTTGTTGTTGTGCTCGGTTCAGAAGACATTGAGAGAGGATTTTGTATGTGACTGGAAGAAGAGAAATTCCTCTGTAATTATTAACATCAGTTTTGTCTCCCTTCTTATGAAGTGAGACTAAACTGAATTACATGAATTATATTAAATAAAGGAGCACATGGAGATACAGTTGATGATAACATGAAGAAAAAAAGCATCGTTTGTATGTGACACGAATAATATATCTAGGAGACAAAATTTTCTAACGATTTTACAAGAGAATTTCAAAAATATATTTAATTAGAGATGTATATCAATCTATCAAAATTTATAGGTTAATTTCTATATTAATTAAAATGGAGCCATTTATAAATGTATCAAAGCTTATCTGAAGATTTTATAAGAGAGTCTCTAGATTGGTGACATATATCAATGTATCCTAATTTATCTGAAGATTTTTTATAAAAGAATATCAAGATGTAATTGACCAGCAAGCTGTATCACGTAATGAAAAATTGTCTGCCAGCTTCATTATGGAAATTGAAGATAATTTTAAATGGAAACCATTATATATATATATATATATATATATATATATATATATATATATATATATATATATATACCAGAAACGTTTATACAACATTTTAGAAAAATTATGAAATATTGGTGCAGTCTGAAGGTAGTGAATGTTCTCCATGTTTAACAGATCAACATTGTCAATTTGTAAAAGCAAAGAATGTATTAATACATCTTTAGCAAATAATTCTTCTTGTCCAATCTGCAGAATTGATGTTAAAAAACAACAACTCAAATTCAACAAGAATAAAGCGTTCTTTATGTATATATTTAAATGGAGTTTGTAGTGCGAAAATTTAAATTCGCTGATTGATCATCATATTAAGTCTGCTAATAATGTAGTTAACTAAGGCAAAGTAAAGGTAAATAACAATGACATAATGGAAGAACTATTTGAAAATTTTAATTCAGATGTGATTGAATCAAATGATGGACGAAGCCAGTTTTGCTAACTGGATGTATATATGAATAATGGTAAATATGGATGATATAATGACAGAGTTATTTGAGAACTTGAAATCTGAAGCGATTATATCAAATGATGGATATAGTCAGTTTTGCTTACTATATGTATATAAAAATCGTTATGAATGTTACACGAATTTTAATTATGACAAAGCTATTTGAAGATTTAATTTTATTGGGAAGTAATTAATACTTAATTTTAATTATAATTTCATTATGAGTTACTTGTTCTTTACCATTTTGCATTGTTTCTGTTTATCAAAGCAGTTGCACACTTTCTTCTAACTAACATGATCAATTTCCTCTCTATCTGACAATTGTTTTCCAGTTAAACTTAAATTACTTTTAGTTCTACATTAATCAAATACTTATTCTTTTATAATTTGTCATTATGTAATTATTTCCATTATGTGTAATTGAACTGCTTATGTATTTTTCTATTAATTATCTCTTGTTAGGTTGGTAAAATAATGAAAAGGCTCATTTATATTTTTAATAGTTAATTTAAAAATCACAGTTAATTATGTCTAAAATAAAACAAACATTTCTTTATATTCTTATATCTAAAACCGACTATTAATTCATGGATTAATTTGCAGCTGTATTTACATCATATAATTAATCATAGTAACATACATAAAATTTATCTTGACTATTGTGTGACGACATAAAATTAGAGCTTCTAGCAGACAAAGTGTCTGATTTCCCTACTTTAAAGTTATTGATGAAAGGATATCTACTTAAGTATAACCATTTTTGTTGTTTGTTTAGACTATGTCAATAAAGATTTTTACGTTCACATTGTATTGTTTTAGTTCTTTATATTTATTTTCTACATCTCCTTTTTTCATATTTGACTTGAAATTGATTTTGAAAATCCACACCTAATTGATAAGATATAATTGGTTCCATAGTTTATGTGTACTGTGGATAATAACCCCAACTGTTATTTAATAGTCTTCGATTTTCGTTGATAACCATAGTTCATAAACTACATTACTATTTTTAAAGCTCTTAACAGATAATAAAATCCATGTATGTGGACTAATATATTAAGTGTTAACGTTTCTAATTCATCTTGAATTTATTCGTCCTCTAGAGCTAATGAATTTTCATATTTTATTTGAATGAAATAAAGTCTAAAATTTTTTTAAGCTTTAATTAAATCTCCTTTTACTTGTTTTATGTTTTCTATGTTGACGCTCATCAATACTGAAATGCCACATTTAACTAAACATAAAAATAACATTTTTAATTAATACTTTTAACTACAAACAATGGAGCCAAATATCCTTAAACCAAGTACCTAAATTTATTTCATAACCATTCTTTTGAATAAATTTAAATAAATTCTTGATAGATGATTCTGATTTAGATGTACTTACAATAGTTGTAGTTTATTTAAAAAATGTTTATTGGAATTTTAATTTTTAGTGTTTTTATCTAATTTTGAATATGAAAACATTCTAAAGCTAATGGATAAATATTTTTCTATGGGGTACATGGATTTTCGACATGTTTTAGTACATATTGTCTTCTAATTATTTTAGGTAAGGATATTTTCAAAACCTGGAATAATATAAAGGCTCAATTATCATTAATATAAATACTTTTTTGTAACCTAATAAATGTTATTTATATTGAATGGCGAGACTAAATAGCCAGAAATTGTGTGAATTAGAAGCTGGAGCAGAAGATGTATGATTTAAAGGATATTCTGAACTGAAAAAACAACTTCTTGAACTTATTAACAATAATATTAACAGTCCATTATGTATTATCTGCAGATATTATGATAGAATTTCAAATAAAATTTTGTTGGAAAACTGTATTAGTACTAGAAAAAAATTTGCCTGATGATTTTATTACAGAAATTCAAGATATATTAGCTTGGGTTCTTTTGTCAGATGTAAAATATTATCTAAAAATATTATGACAGAATTTCAAAACAAAATTAAATTCTAGTGAAATATTATACCATAACTATCTCCAAGTTTCATAACAGCCTTTCAAGAAAAATTTGATTGTAGTGTTTTTCAAGTGAAGAAAAAGTACCTGTAGAGTGTGTATGAGGATTAGAAGATAGAGTATTCTAACATGTAATATTACAATGCATATTCTCCAACAGTCTCATAAGAGAATTTCAACACAAATTGTATGGGAATATTGTATCAAAGAACGAAAGCTTATCAGAAAAACTTATAAGACAGTGTTAGAATAGAGTATATTAGAATCATATATGAGGATATCACAAATTATCTCGAGATTTTATGAGAGAATTACAAGACGAAATTAGTTTGTGTATTACATCATTTAAACAAAAATTATATGCAGAATTTGTAAGTGATTTTAGCGATAAATTAAATGGGCATTCCATATTAAGGTTCCAAAAATAATCCAAAGGTTTGATAAGAGAATTACAAGACAAAGTAAATTGGATGACTACAGCTTGGGATTAAGAAATGTCAGAAGATTTTGTAAGAGAGTTTTAAGGCAGATTAAATTGCGAAGATAAACCATATATACAATTACTATCTAAACATTCTATTATAGAACTTATAAACAAAATTAATTGAGAAAAAAATTTAGAGAGTAAAAAAGTGACTGATCATTCTTACCAAATGTATTTAAACCATATGAATCAATAGAACAGATGAAGTCTGTAGATAACGATGGTTCTATATGTTTCAGTTATGAAGATGGAAACAAACTATAACAAAGAGTACCTTGACAAATTGTTAAATGAAAAAATAAAATGTCCACTATATAGAAAAATTATGAAATATTAATTTGATGAAGTGCAATTATTTCATTATCAATTTGTCTTGAGTGTAATCATTTAAAATATTGAAATAATTATACAAACAAATAATTCTCATAGTCTCTTCCATTCATTATACAAATACAAAACTCCCTATTAAACATTTTTCGTAATACATCAGTTGGTGTTGAGTCACGTATTCAAATTATTTTCTATTATTGATATATGCTTTTACCACTATTATTCATTATAACTATATTTCATATCTTTATTGAAATATATTATAATGAAATAAAATGAGTAGAAGATACTTTTATATTCTCAACACTTTAAATGACGTCAGGTTAGCTAAAGCTAGTGCATAAAATATTGAAAGATACATAACAAAAGTTAGAAATACTATAAAAAATCTAATAAATATTTCTATGAAATGGGAACCTCTTAAATACAAATTTAGAAAATATTGTAACACTAACAAGTCAATTGATAATTTTACAAATATACACAAAAGTTGCTAGTAGAATGATGTGTGGATAATTTGAATATAAATATCATGTAAGAAATGACAACAGTGAATTAACTATTCATGTGGAAAAAATATCTCTAAATATTAGTATAAACATCATTTACAATGAAACCTGAGTGAAGATCATACAGAAATATTATTATCAATGAATAGTGTTGAAAAACAACAAGTTGAGATGTGGCTGTTTAAACCATCAAAGAAAAGTGATGCCTGCCAAGGAATTGAACATTTAATTTACTTTTACAGAAATCTGTTACATGAAAATAAACGTAATAATAAATATAAGAAATGTACTTTAGAAGGCATGAAAAATCAGAAAGGAGATTCATATTCTAATCATTTTTAAATATCTGGTAAATGAGAATTCAGTGCAGTGGGATTTTGATAGTTATTTTTAAAAAAGGAATTAAATTTATTTTCTATAAATAGGATGGGCAGATGCAGAATTTTACAGTTGCTCAACTTTGTGATTACTGTAAAAGAAATAATTTGCAACCTTATACTAAATTAAATAAAGTTGATCTAATTAAATTTATTAATAGACATCAGTTCTCACTATATGCTAGCCTTTGGAAACAATTACCCCATTTTGATGATGAAATTTTCGAAACTAAGGAGGTAACCGTCTTTAAAAATATGTCCGTTTTCGAACAACATCTTTGAGAAACAAAACAAACAGAAAACTGGTTCATGATTAATTTATAATGCTCTTGGCAGTATGTAACAAACATTAAGTTTTAAAAATATTGTCAACTAAACACAACCTGACCATCTCTTGACTGAAGTAACACAGAAAGCAATGAAAACTTTAAGACATATATTAAACATACATCGTGGATTGAAAGTAAGTTTAAAACGTTTGTGTGAATACCAAATGCTGACAAGTAGAAATACTGTGGCCTTTAAATTCTAAACACAACACCATAGGATCACAAAAGATGGACAGTTACTTTAAAATTTTGAGAATGGTAAACAAAATATTTCATCAGGAATGTGTAATTTTCAAGTTCATACATTAGGAAGGGCATTAAAGAAAATTAATGCTTTATAACTAGGAATTATTAGTTATGTTCCATTAAGAGGATCATTTTACATTGAGTTACTAGATAAAATAAAATGTAAAAAGGCATGTATTGATGTAAGAAATAAACATAAAATATCTTTTCTGTAGTCTATAAAATGTGAATTATATCCAGTAGACAAAAATGCTGGAAGAGTTAAAAAATATAAAAATGTTGAATCTTCAACCTGATAAGAAACCTGAAAATTTTGCCTTTCCTATTGTGGTTGACAATATTCCAAATATTGGGAGTATAATTAATGTATGTATCAATGCCTTTTTATTTGATGAAGAATATACAAATACATCTCTTTCATGCATGAAAATAATTAAATTAATGTTATACATAAAATTTTTCTCGAGTAGTTTCGAGTCACACTAATAAACTGAAGAAGTAAAAGTTAAATGCTGTATGTGTTTACCCCATTTCACCAGTAAAGAAAAATTAGATAATTACACATAAAGCTGTTTAGTAAACAAACCATTGAAATATGAAATGCAAGAGAAAGGATCATATGTTTATTTTAAAAAAATTGTTAACATAAACGAAAAGCTCCACTTGTATTTATGATGATTTTGAAAGTTCATTACTGAAAATTGACAACTGACATCTGAATCCTAAAATTCTCAAAAATTAAATATCAAACACAAAACTGAGTGGTTTTCATTGTCATATAAAGGAAATTAATGGAGATTATAAAAATCATGTTGATTATAGAGGACCAAATCATCATAAAAGTTTAATGAATGTATTGAACAAAACGTTTTACAAATTTTGAAGAATTTATTCTGAAATTTAAAAAAATCAGAGCATTAACAACCAAAAAACAATCAACACATAATAAATCTGATATTTCACACTGCGTATATGTCATATCTCACAGAAAAATAAAAAGGTTCATCATCATGATCATACAACTGGAAAATATATCAAACTATTGTCTAATAGTTGTAATTCACTTGTAAAACATGATATTTTGTACCAATTCTAACATAAACCCAAAATTCATAACACATTTTTATACGAATGGTATACATTTGTAAGTTGATTTTTATTGTATTCTCTGTTTTCTAAACCATCGGTTATAAAGTAAGAAATGTTTAAAAATAATATGTAAGCTAACATATAATTTTCTAAGTAATTTATCACTAAATCATAAACATTACTTTTAGTGTCATAGAAAGGAAAGGATTTGAGTTTTTAATTCGTTCCCATATATCTATATCAGTACACATGCTTTTGTAAAAAAAAAGTTCTTTTGCATATATGCTTTTGTCCCTCCCATGAACCATATACCTTGCGATTGGTGGGGAGGCTTGTGTGCCTCAGCAATACAGATAGCCACACCATAGGTGCTACCACAATGGAAGGGTATCTGTTGAAAGGCCAGACAATTGTGTGGTTCCAGAAGAGGGGCAGTAGCCGTTTCAGTAGTTGCAGTCAGGATGACTGACAGATCTGTCCTTGTAACACTAAACAAAACGGCCTTGCTGTGCTAGTACTGCAAACGGCCAATTCGGATATCCAGGTGGTGACTACTCAAGAGGACTTCATTATCAGGAGAAAGAAAACTGGCGTTCTACAGATCGGAGCATGGAATGTCAGATCCCTCAATCAGGAAGGTAGGTTAGAAAATTTAAAAAGGGAAATGAATAGTTTAAAGCTAGATGTAGTGGCAATTAGTAAAGTTTGGTGGCAGGAGGAACAGGACTTTTGGTCAGGTGAATACAGCATTATAAATAGAAAATCAAATAGGAGTTGCAGCCATAGGTTTAATAATGAATAAAAAAATAGGAGCGCAGGTAAGCTACTACTAACTGTATAGTGAATGCATTATTGTGGCCAAAATAGATATGAAGCCCACACCTACTGCAGTACTACGAGTTTATATGCCAACTACCTCTGCAGATGATGAAGAAATTGATGAAAAGTATGAAGCAATACAAGAAATTATTCAGATAGTGAAGTGAGATGAAATTTCAATAGTCATAGGTGACTGGAATTCGATAGTAGGAAAAAGGAAAAACGGAGATATAGTAGGTCAACATGTATTGAGGGTAAGAAATGAAAGAGGAAGCTGCCTGTTAGAATTTTGCACAGAGCATAACTTAATCACAGCTAAAACCTGGTTCAAGAATCATGAACGATGGTTGTATACATGGAATAAGCCTGGAGATGCTAGAAGGTACCAGAGAAATTATGTAATGGTAAGATAGAGATTTAGGAACCAGATTTTAAATTGTAAGACATATCCTGGGGTACATGTGGACTCTGACCAAAATCTATTGGTTATGAACTGTAGAATATAACTGAAGAAACTGGAAAAAGGTGTCAATTTAAGGAGATGGGACCTGGATAAACTGACTAACCCATATGTTGGACGGAGTTTCAGTGACTGCATAAGGGAACAACTGACAGGAATGGGGGACAGAAATACAGTAGAAGAAGAATGGGTAGCTTTTGGGGATGAAGTACTGAAGGTATCAGAGGATCAAGTAGGTAAAAAGCCGAGGGCTAGTAGAAATTCTTGGGTAACAGAACATATTTTGAATTTAACTGATGAAAGGAGAAAATTAGAAAAATGCAGTAAATGAAGCAGGCAAAAAGGAATGCAAACGTCTCAAAAATGAGATCGGCCATAAGTGCAAAATGTGTAAGTAGGGCTGGCTAGAGGACAAATGTAAGGCTGTAGAAGCTTATCTCACTAGGGGTAAGATAGATACTGCCTACAGGGAAATTAAAGAGACCTTTGGAGGAAAGAGAACCACTTGTACGAATATCAAGAGCTCAGATGGAAACCCAGTTCTAAGCAAAGAAGGGGAAGCAGAAAGGTGGAAGGAGTATATACAGCCAAGGGCGAAGTACTTAAGGACAATATTATGGAAATGGAAGAGGATATAGAAGAAGATGAAATGGGAGATATGATCCTGCATGAAGAGTTTGACAGAGCACTGAAAGACCTAATTCGAAGCAAGGCCCCAGCAGTAGACAACATTCCATTAGAACTACTGACAACTTTGGGAGAGCCAGGCCTAACAAAACTCTACCATCTAGTGAGCAAGATGTATGAGACAGGTGAAATACCTTCCGACTTCAAGAAGAATATAATAATTCCAATCCCAAAGAGAGCAGGTGTTGACGGATGTGAGAATTACCGAACTATCAGTTCAATAAGCCACGGCTGCAAAACACTAACACGAATCCCTTAAAGACGAATAGAAAAACTGGTAGAAGCCGACCTCAGGGTAGATCAGTTCGGATTCCGTTGAAATATTGGAACACGTGAGGCAATACTGACTCTACGACTTATGTTAAAAGATATATTGAGGAAAGCCAAACCTACGTTTCTAGCATTTATAGACATAGAGAAAGCTTTTGACAATGTTGACTGGAAGACTCTCATTCTAATTCTGAAGGTGGACGGAGTAAAATACAGGGAGCAAAAGGCTATTTACAATTTGTACAGAAATCAGATGGCAGTTATAAGAGTCGAGGGGCATGAAAGGGAAGCAGTGGTTGGGAAGGGAGTAAGACAGGGTTTTAGCCTCTCCCCGATGTTATTCAATCTGTATATTGAGCAAGCAGTAAAGGAAACAAAAGAAAAATTCGGAGTAGGTATGAAAATCCATGGAGAAGAAATAAAAACTTTGAGGTTCGCCGATGACATTGTAATTCTGTCAGAGACAGCAAAGGACATGGAAGTGCAGTTAAACGGAATGTACAGCGTCTTGAAAGGAGGAGATAAGATGAACCTCAACAAAAGCAAAACGAGGATAATGGATTGTAGTCGAATTAAGTCAGCTGATGCTGGGGGAATTAGATTAGGAAATGAGACACTGGAAGTAGTAAAGGAGTTTTGCTATTTAGGGAGCAAAATAACTGACCATGGTCGAAGTAGAGAGGATATAAAATGTAGACTGGCAATGGCAAGGAATGCGCTTCAGAAGAAGAGAAATTTATTAACTTCGAGTACAGATTTACGCGTCAGAAAATCGTTTCTGCAAGTATTTGTGCGCAGCGTAGCCATGTATGGAAGTGAAGCATGGACGATATAAAGTTTGGGCAAGAAGAGAATAGACGGTTTCGAAATATGGTGGTACAGAAGAATGCTGAAGGTTAGATGGTAGATCACATAACTAATGAGGAGGTATTGAATAGAATTGGGGAGAAGAGGAGTTTGTGGCACAACTTGACAAGTAGATGGAATTGGTTGGTAGGACATGTTCTAAGGCATGAATAGATCACCATTTTAGAATAGGAGGGCAGTGTGGAGGGTAAAAATTGTAGAGGGAGACCACGAGATGAATACACTAAGTAGATTCAGAAGGATATAGGTTTCAGTAGGTACTGGGAGATGAAGGTGTTTGCACAGGATAGAATAGCATGGAGACCTGCATCAAGCCAGTCTCAGAACTGAAGACCACAACAACAACAACATATGCTTTAGTATAAAGCAGTACAGTCAGTATGGCCCATATTACTCAAATGTTGTATAATTAAAAATGGTTTAAAATATTAAATTCAATTGTTACATTTAACTTGCTTCTCTCTTCGTTTTTTGTTATTTCACTCAACAAAATTATCGAATTTAAGTTCATCCCACACATTAGCCATATTTATAAGATTAAAGACTTATAAACATACTAAATTTTTAATCTATAAGAATGTATACTGAACTGAAGAAGCTTAAAAACGGAAGCAGTTCCAATTTGTTTAAAAAGATTAGTGAGTTAAAAGTAAATATTTTGAATAACATTATGAGTTGCGAACATTTAGAAATTAGATATGGGGTGAAAATTTGTATGGAGGTTAGTAACGAGATCTTATATCCAAATAAATACTAAAAATTAATTACTGGTTGGGATTTCCAGTTATTTGAAGAAGGCGGTATTAAACTACAACATAATGGAATGAAGAAACTTGAAAATGGTGGTAGTGAGTTTCATTATTTAGATTTCATACGAAATACGATCTGCTGGGATCCATTTTGGGTCCCAATTACTTAATTTTACTATCTCCTATTAAATTTCGTAGTCTTTGCATGGACAGTATCAAACAGCCAATGCCCTTCTGTGACTGTCTGAATAAAAATAATATTAATGAATTTTAAAAAGATAAATATCGAACAGATGGATATTATACAGTTTGTAAAGAATGTGAGTAATATTACCAGAAAATTAAAGTTACTTGTGAATGTGGTAAACTGTTAATAAGCCTTGTCTCAACAAACATGTAAAATTGGCAGTCCATGAAAATTTTTTGCTTACTCAAGAAGAAAGAATTAGACAATTTAGGGTAAGGGATAGAATAGTTTCAATTTAATATCTTACATTCACCTCTTATAAGAAATATTTAGATTAAAGTTCAGTCTTGATCACATTATGTCTGTTTTAATGAGTAACCGGTTTCGGTTTTTTTTTTTCTATAAAACCATCATCAGACCCATTGGCTCCCTTGGGTTGGTAGGTGGAGCTCTCCTTGCTGCTGTGCAGCAAGGAAATATACTAAACATGTGAGCCAGTAAAAGAAATGTATAATTTAATTTTTCACCATGAACCATAATTCATTTCTTTTCATATGATCACCTTTTGCATGAAAATGATGTATTTTTATAGTAAGTGAATGTAGTAAGAAGAAATGGTCGTATTTAAAACAAAATACAGGTTTTAATGAAAATATGTGAGTTAGACCCAATATATGGACTATCGTAAAGGATAATGGTAGGTTCTAGATAATTTTTTTGTAGAAAAGGAACAAACAAGTGAGCCAGTGAGTTTCTTTTCTTACAAAATGTTACCAATCTAGAGGATACAATTATCCTCTACTTGAAAATGGAGGACCTCGATGTTAAAATAAATAAAACCAAGTATTTGTGATATGCAAATGCCTTAAGGGAAGAATTTATGAAATTCGATTGGAAAGAAGAAGTTATTCCAAAATGTGTGCAAGAAAACTTTACACGTTTCTTTAGACACAGAGAGACATTGGCGTTTCTGTAATAAAGCAATCATATGTAGCCATTCTGGCATTACGCACCACGGAATCTGAATCCGCACCACACATGAATGCCGAAGACCACTATAGGTCTCTGCAACATCGCGCCGTAACACGTGGCGGCGCACGCCTCCTGGCCCGCATTTAGTGTGAGGGCGCCACAGTGGAACACGTGGTTACAGCGGCCAATTTCGGCGCCCCCAACCGTATATTTAAGTGTCTGCCCCTCGCTCAGCCAGTCCTGCCTGGATATCTGCCCCCCCCCCCCCAATTCTATAAGTCCCTCCAGATCCTTGAGCGTCATGCACTCCGCCTCGCCTTCCGTATACGCCTCCCATCCCCCATGCGGATCCTCTATGACCTCATTCCTTTCTCCCATCTGCTCCTATTCCTCAAACATATCCGCATCCTCTACACCTCCCGCCGCCTTGGTCGCCCTCACCCCTGGTTGCTCCTCTCCTCTCCCATCCCCGCCCCCTGCCACGTCTTCACTGTTGTGTCCCCCCTACCCTGCATCTTTACTCCCCTCATCTCCTATCCGAAGGTGGCTTCCATCAACTCCCCCTCCCGGATGGTGTCCTCTCTCCCTCCATTTATCCCTCCTATCAACTCTGATCCTCACTCCCCCTCCTTTCCTCTGTCCTTTTCCCAGGCTCCCTCTCCCCCCCTTCCATCCTTTTTTTCCCCACCTCCCCTCTCTCTGTCCTCTTCTCTCCCCCGAGTCCTTTTGCATTTCCCTCCTCGGCCTTTTTTCATTCCCTCTCGCGTCTGCCCTGCCCCTCTCCCCCTTTATGTGTCCTCTCCCTCCTTGGTCCCCCCCCCTTTTCGTTTCTTCCTCTCCTCCTTTCTTGTTTTCCCCCTCGTCTAGGGCCCCCCCCCAACTGCCCTTGGCTCGGGAGTGTCATCTTTGTGCTGCCATTTTTATGCAGTGTTTTACAGTGAGCGTTTGACAGTGAGTGTCTTTTGGGAAGTGTTGCGAACGGCCATCATACTGTCTCTGGGTGTGATATTTTCATCTCTTGCGAACAGAAACCAGACTGTCGCCATGTTTTTTTAATTGTGTGTCTACTATGTTACTTGTCTGATTCCTGTGTATTTTATTAACATTGTCAAGCCCTTTGCTTTCTGTTTTAACTCTCCGCATTTTTCCGCCATTTTACACTTTAAGTCACCGTTTTATCTCCTGTTTATCTTTGTTTCTTTTCTTCTTCCGTTTCTAAAAAAGTCTACAGGCTGTAGAGCAGCGTACTAGGATGCTGCCAGCCCGCCCCCTTCGGGGGGGGGGGGGGGGGGGGGAAATTGAAAATCAATAAAGGAAAAAAAAAGCTCAGCCAGCGAGTCTAATCGTTGCGTGAGTCTTGACATATCGCGTCGACAAGAGACAGCGTATTTTCTGTTCCTTGTTTTCGTTACTAGTGGACGTCTTGGATTTGTTTTGGTTGTCTCTGTCACTCCGCTGCTTCTTGCGTGTTGTCGTCTTAAGGCTTCTCTCGATCATCCGTCGTTGTTTCGTGTCCGTCCTTTCCGTTCGTTTGTTTGTTCGCGGGCCGCTCTCCGTTTGGTTCCGCCGCGCTTTCTCGGCCACCCCGCGACATTTCCGTTAGCTGTTACAACAGGTTACAACAGCCATGGTCCTAGAAAACTAAGAAACCCAGATGTTGCACACCTAGCAACATAGCAACCGTTTATGCAGAGTTTAGTACCGGTGGAATATAGCCTTAAGCGATAAATCGTTTGCAAAAATTCCATTTTCAGTTTTCTTTTTTTCGTATACCGAAGGTATTAACCATGCATAGGGGCTTTTTACCATAATAGACAAAGTGCAAAACATTGTTAACCCACAACATAGCCACTGTTCCGTGAAGTGTTCTCTAACCCATACTACATGGAAGTGACTGGCACAGCTTATAGTTGTAAATACTGTTTGTTGGTATTTGCACAGGGTCAAAAACACGATCCATTCTGTTACTAGTTACAAGTTTCTCGATATATTTAAATGGATCAGTTTTTTCGTGTATCTCGTCGTGCAATAAACATTTTTGATTCCGACATTTTTCGAACAATACTCCAGAGTGTGCGTATTTGTAGTTACTACATAAAGCAAATGTCCCACCTTCACCACTGAATTTTTTGGCAGTGTTAATAATTAGAATTAAATATAGTAAGAGGATTGCAAAGACTCCTTATACATCTCTAGAGACATGTATGTGTTGCCGGCAAATATATAGATACCGAAAAGAGTCAATGAGTAGAACAAACTTGACACACTATTTATTAAGAGCTAATAAGCTGGTGACATAAACATGACGTCGCTGTTGGTGTTTTTATGGTATTTGTCTACCCAATACACACCATTTTTCTTTTTTTGACTTAAATGTTGCATACCTATGTTTCGTCTAACTCATATTCAAATTTCATGACCGTCTGACATAAGATTTAAAGCAACATCTTCCAGGGAATTCAATATATACGTGTTAATGGTTGACTTGTGTCCATACATACCAGCTATGACGGCTGATAATTTGTTGTAAAACTATGTTCTGTATGGCTATACTTTTGATTATTAATCGAAGTAACAAACTACCAAAAACCACTGATATAGACAGTTTTATTGTAGACACTCTCTTCACTGAACTCTATAATTTTCCGCTGTATGACTGTCTGGTTTCTGTAAACAAATTACATTTGAAGTTCTGTATCGGATTAATATCCTGTACAGAACTGCCTATTTACTTAGAGGAGCATTTATTAGTGGGTGGAATGAGATGAGGACTGGCTAGCCACTGCAGAATTTCAGTGTAGAAATCTATTTTAGTCTGTACGGAAATAGATTTGCCAGCTACGTTACTGGGTTGGATACATGTTATAGGGTCAAGTCCAGATAAGATGACGATACTGGGAAACGCGATTATTATTTGCGGTTACTATGCTTGACGAAAACACGGCTTTCCTAATGGTTTTCTTTACTATTGTCAAGAATAAGGACAAAATCTAGTAAGAGTCATTGTCTCCATGAGAGTAGCTTTGAGAATGCAAATAATAACTACACATCTCTAGAAACCTGGCGACTTTGCTGACCAAAATACACTTACCTAAAAGAAACAATGTTGTGAGCAGTCTCAGCTCATTACCTGTTAAGACGTTGTGCCTTGGTGCTACAACAGGTGCTACAGTTTCACATCACTACGTTAATGTTAATATGCATTCATGTAAATAAATCACAGTTACATATCATGTTTGATCCAACTTATAATTATTTATCACCTGTATAAAACATTACAGATTTAATGGTGTGTTATGTGAAAAACACAGGATTTGTTCAATGGTCTGAGATACTTACCTGGTTGTTGTAATAGATATGCAACATAAACGTCATGATTAATGTCGATTGTGATGCAGTACCATCAAAAGAGCATACTAGGAACTAGTATTCTGCTCTTTGCGTGTGTATCATAGGCAGTCCTACCGGAGCAATAGATTATTTTCCCCCCAGAACTTTTTGTCTCATGAAAACTGCCAGCCATGCGTAACAGCTGACACAAATCATTAAAGTTAGTGACATCTCTGTGTGCATGCGACGGAGATGACCAGCTGAGACCACCTGAGGTCACAGCAACTCTCAATATGCATTCGGCCTCCTTGAGATTCTTTTCCTGTACATTCTCCGTCTATGTTAATTTGTAGATGAAGCGTTAAAATGTGGTGCTGACGCACGTTATTCGAATATTCCGGGCAAAATAACATTTTTCATAGCCATCTACAGGGCTGTCTACGGTGGATAGTCCAGCAAGCAGATTTGGCGGTTTAGGTAATTTCAACGTCGAGAACGCGGTTCCTATACTTTCGGTAGGGGGGTCGCGTGACAGGACGAATCACGTTGTAGATTCATTGAACTTCTTTTTTGCTGTAGCTATCGTTTAGCTATGCAAGAATGTAAAAGACGAGCTGTAGTGTGCTATATAGTTCCTACAGAGGACTCTCGACACTTTGGCGGTTAGTACGAGATTACCTTTCTTCATAGTGGATGAAGTGCCCCTAATCGTGTTGTCTTAACTTCAGGCATCTAAATCTGGTGTTTCTTTGTACCTTTGCATTCTAGTCTACTCTTGCATTTCGTGTAGCTGGTTAAACTTGACGAGAGTGATTTGTGGATATGGTGTCATAATTTTTGTTGAATCTGCACTGCAGAATTAAAATTTCATCATGTCTAGTGTAAATACTGTAGTGTTAAAGTGAAGCTTAACACACGAAATGGATCAACCACATGCTGCAGGACGTAAAAGAGTATCTTTCATTATACTGGCTACAGTGAACTAAATTCTGTTAAGGGCAGCCCTACGATTACTTAAAATGAGACATGTCACTTCAGTGTCTAGCAGGTAATTAAACCATTTGTTTTTAAGAGAGCATTTTGGTCTGGTTTTCCTTTCTCTACTGTTGGTTGGTTGGTGTGGTGTATAAAGGGACCAAACTACAGCGTCATCAGTCCAGTTTTTCCTTATGTAAACAAGTCATAAGGCAAAACAACTCCCAAAAGGAGCTGGGAAAAGTAAAAGACCATGAATCTAAAAGTAAACCACACCGGAAGAGAAAACGAAGGAAGCGAACCGAATGTGGAAATCGTACAGGAAAAGGAAAAGTAGACGAAGGTATTCAAAACACAGAGCAGATGGCTTAGGTCAGCTGATTACAAGAACAAAAATGGATGATCCCGCCACTCTGCAACACACTGAAATCTCCAGCCTAAAAGACAATGCGAGATGAACACACATGGAGAAAAGACGAACATCAAGGGAAACGAAATGCAAAGAAAGAGTGATGAAGAGGTAAAATGGAAGGAGGGTGGAGGACTGGGAGAGAAGCCAGACACCCACTCGTAGAGTGTATGATAAAAAAACTCCTCACAAATAAAACATAAGACTACATTAGACAGTTAGCATTGTCCCCCAGAAACGTAGGTAGGGTGCTGGGAATGTGAAAAGCCTGCCGCAGACCGGCTAAAATTGGGCAGTCCAACAGGAGGTGGATGACAGTCATACAGAATCCACAGCATCAACGGAGTGGGTCCTCGAGAGGGAGCTGATGATCATATGTTAGCCAAGTGTGATCGATGCGGAGCCGGCAAAGGACAACAGAGACCTTACGAATGACTCGCATGAATGACCGCCTCGTATTCGTTGCCTCCTTTATAACATGGAGTTTAT
This sequence comes from Schistocerca serialis cubense, assembly GCF_023864345.2. Taxonomy (NCBI): domain Eukaryota; kingdom Metazoa; phylum Arthropoda; class Insecta; order Orthoptera; family Acrididae; genus Schistocerca; species Schistocerca serialis. The sequence goes on along the minus strand of NC_064640.1, from coordinate 756,583,970 downwards.
TCGGTGTATTAAGGGTGCGCCATTCAGTATCCCAGATTGTGAAACATTTATGGCGTAAGACCGATCGAAAATCAGTCTCCAGCAGGTCAATCTCCAGAGCTGGTTTACCGACAGCCTGTTAGCCAAGGCTGTCACCAAGTTCATTTCCCTGTATCCCGACATGTCCTGGGGTCCAAATGATGGTCACTGAACTTCCACGGTTGCTGAGGGTATAAACAGACACCTGGATAGTCATTACCAAAGGATGTCGAGGGACTCACTGGTCGAGAGCTTGTAGGCTGCTTCAGGTGTCACTACAGATGACATAGAACTCACCGGTGCTGGAACGGACATGCACAAGAGCGCGATAGATGGCTGCCAACTCTGCAGTGAAAACACTGCAGCCATCCTGAAAGGAGCGCTGTTCAATGTGTCAAAATTGACAGCAGAGTGCCTCAAATGGAACTGAGCCTTTTAGGCCCTGCAATACGTCTAGTCGAAGCCGTGGCCGAGGTATGGCCCATGGAGGCGTACGTAAGTGGACCTGCAGGAAAGGTGGTACACGGGAAGCGTCGAGTTCAGTAAGAAGCGACTGGACATGGACGGCGAAAGGATTCCCAGTTTTGCGCCGTCACTGCAGGAGATGGATTACTGTGTTAGGGAAAAGGAGACGGTAAGTTTGATGACTAGACGAACTATGAATATGAGCGATATAATTTGCTAGCAGTAGTTGCAGCCGGAGACGAAATGGAGGAACACCAGGCTGCTCACTGGGCTCGTTCGGAAAGCTCCCGTCGCGAGTTGGTCTCCACAGTGGTGGATAGGGGCCAACAGAAGCAGTGCGAAGGGTGATGCTGAACCATACTCCAGGGTCTCATAATCAGTACGTGACTGTACGAGGGCTTTGTACACCTGCAGCAGTGTAGGAAGATCAGCACTCCAGTCAGTGTGTCTCACGCATCAAATAATATTAAGATGCCACCAGCGCTTGTCCTGAAGCTAAGATGAGGAAGCAAAGTTGAGTGCGTGAGGAAGATCAGTTCCAAAATGTGGTAAGACTCCACTACATCAAGTAGTTGGTCATCCAGGTAAAGTTCCGGATGTTTGTATATGGCTGGTCATACTGAAGAAGGATGAAATGTGAACATGCTAACGTCATTTTTTTGTTAATCAACAGTGCAGTAATACAACGTTTTCTTCCTCGTTTGTGCATGGTAAATACAGTAGTTATAAGTCGCAGCTTAACACTGACACCATATGCTGCAAGACATGATATACCAGTGTCTCGGTTTACCAGCTAAATAATGGAAACTATGGACTGATGGATTACAGTTTCTGTTTGAAAAATTCGTACTTTCTCCTAAATCCTGTGATATGATTTCATCAGTAGAAAGAATGTTCTGACAAGCAGTGAAAGACGTGTTTCCTCGTAGCAAAATTTTCGATCTTGTACTTAAGAGTGGATCTATTACACTGGTGTTCAAAATTAAAGCAAGAAACAGAAATTTTCCAAGTTAGCGTTCATTTTGTCACAAAACAGTATAATCAGGTGATATTAAAGTTGAAAAAATATAAAGAATACAGAACGTAAACAACTGCGACATGCATAACGGTAGACAAAAATGTTTTTCCTTTTTTCCAACTAAACAGACTTACACATACATTCGGCAACTGGGCAATCCTAGAAGTGTTGTATGGAATTCAAATCAGGGAAGCTAACCGCCCACAGTATGCGTACAATATCATCCGTTTCCAGAAAAAAATCAACTACCTGTGGTCTATGAGGTCGAGCATTATCGTCCAGCAACATGAAGTCTGTGACCACAGCAAGTCGCAACAAACGCACATGAGGTCCCAAGATCTTGTCACAGTACCTTACAGCAGTTAAATAATCCCAGTTTAACCGTACACTTTGAAGAAGAGGCATTCAAGTGGTCAAATCATCATCCTCAGACCATTAATATCATCCTCGATATCTGTCTCTTTCCACAATGATTGGGTCCTGAAATTGTGTTCCACGTTCATTCCAGATTCGAATCTGTCGAGAATCATTGTCTAGACCAAATTGTGACTCATCTGTGTAAAGAACATTGGCTCATAGTTTGAACGTCCATTTTGAATGTTGACGGCTCACTCTAGACGTTATCTTCTGTGAAGACGCGTCAGAGGTACACATACAGCAGATCTCCGACAATAAAGGCCATTCTGCCGAAGCCTTCTGTACACCGTTTGCCTCGCTACAACACGTCTAATGGGTGCAGCGAGGTCAGATGCCAGTTGCTGTGCAGTACTAAGGCGGTACCGTCTTGGCCTTACAGCCAAATAACGGTTCTCCCTTCCTAATGTTACACATGGTTGGCCCCGTCCAGATCTTCGGGATACAGTTTCGAACTCTATAAACTATCACCAAATCCGCAAAACAACAAAACGATTCACTTTAAGCCATCAGGCCACATCCGTTTGCCGCTCTCCTGCTTCCATTCTTCCTATGGCCCTCCAACGCAGAGAGCCTGGTTGGCATTTTCTCTGAGCCATACTGCACCGTCTGTGATTCTGTACACAGTGACTGTGGATCTTGGACTACCCGGCTAACACCATCCCGTATGATAGGTGCTCTGGAGTGGTTCCGTGTTGACCAGAATGCCTTCTTTCGCACAGGACGCGATCGTACGGACATTTTTGGCAGTTTGTATGATTACTTCATGAATAATAGTTTGTTACTTTAATTTTGGACACCTATGTATAGAAAATATTCACACACTATTCCTCTTAGCACAGACCTAGAATGGAGATCAAGCTACCTAAGAGCAGTGGAGCCCTACAGCTATTCACTGAGAGCAGCAGACAACAATTTATAAATAATTCAGATCGTTCGGATACTTTTGATTATAAGCTGTTGTTCGGGTGCCGTTTCGTCGAAACCTACATTTGATTTCCGGAAACAAATTATTTTCGCTGCTCACATCTTTTTTCTACAAGAATAGAGCATTTAAGCAGCAAGCAGATACGCACGCAGCTGGAAAAAGAGCTAAATTCTTTTGCTGGTACATCGACACTTTACAGTATAACACCAGTTCTCAGATTTGGCGTACTACCATTTTACCAATTTTACAACGAATATAACGAATTTTTAAATTTGGAGCCAGTCTACTAACATTCTGCAGACGTGCCGTGACATCATTATTTCATACAGTCAAATATGTTACTGCGGCATGTGTACGACATATGTGCAGTATATGTATGCTATAGTTGTGGTATATACGCAAGCGTGTGTGTGCTTATTAGTTGATAGGATGGAAGAAAATTAATAGGACCTATTTTATTTACGTATATGTAGCGTCAGTCTGCGATTTATACACGTCTTATACTCCCTTTAGCTATTACTTCTGTTCTCTTGACACAGCTAGACGTGCGCTCTCATGGCAGTCGCTCACCAGGTTGCCTCGCTTCCCACATATCATGAAAGCTGCTCCCCGCGTATATAGATGGCACTCCAGGGCACGGACGCCATCCAAATTCTTTTCAGATAGGCCACCGTCCACCTCTCTCATACTGCCTTTAAATTCTACCACTGATCGGGTGTTGTAACAATAACAATAGAACTTAAATAGAAACAGAGGTTGTCACAGCGTTATTAATTTATCAAAATAAGGTAGTGTGTCAGTAAAAAATACAATGCAGTGGTTCTCTAAGTCTTGCAAGGCAGGAGTACAGTGTTAGCTACTGCTCTCACGCGAAACTGACTTTACTAACAACAAAAAGAATTGACAAACACCAAAGCGGTAATGCGAGTACGCTTCATGTATTACCCAATTAATGGACATGTATAAGGCAGCGAAGTTTTTTATTTTGATTAGTCTTCCAATGTGTCACACCTCCTCGTCCGCCCTGTATCTTTCCTGTATGTATGAGGGAATGTTGTATGAATGTGTTGGGCTTAGAAAGTCGAAGGGCTATTTAAAACGATTGTCAATAGATGCGGCAAACTTCTCAAAGAGTAACTAGGTTGGCTGGTCGGTAGTGTGACGGGGAAAGGTAGCCGAGACTGCTGAAGAGAGGACGCAGCGTGGAGACGCTCCGCCTAGGAGATGTTAATATGTGAAATGCAGTAGATCATAGTAGATACATTTCGCGAACCAACTTCCCCTCTTTGGCTCGCTTCACGAGCGCATTTTAAAATTACGTGCTCAAGCATCTCTGCCGGCTGGAGTGGCCGAGCGGTTCTAGGCACTACAGTCTAGAACCGCGCGACCGCTTACGGTCGCAGGTTCGAATCCTGCCTCGGGCATGGATGTGTGATGTCCTTAGGTTAGTTAGGTTTAAGTAGTCCTAAGTTCTAGGGGACTGATGACCTCAGAAGTTAAGTCCCATAGTGCTTAGAGCCATTTTTTTTTAAAAAAAGAAAAAAAACATATCTGTGGTTAGCTTCCCAGCTCTGAACTGTCGAGCTTTTGCATTAATTTATGCAGTAGTGGCAGTTCGCGTAGTGTTTCGCGGTATGCTTCAGCGTGGCGACGCATGGAAGGGTTCTGCCCTCGTGTGTGATAATGAATTCCCTTCGGCCTTAGTATAGGGTGATCATTTGTTGGTTCGTAATACAAGACCAATTAGCTATTTCAATACTGGTCAGCACCGATAGTATTATAGGCCAGTGATTCCAGATTATGTCCAGTTACAACATCTAAATTTCTAATAAAATATCAATGACCTAGAAAACAGAGCTGGAATTTTCATTTACCTCTCACCTTTCAAAGCTGAAATTGATAATTATAGGAGTAGGAACTCCCTTTTTACTTTATTAAATAATGCCAAATCAATTAGCTTGATAACCCACTAGGAATATGGGCGTAGTCCTAAAAAAGTGCTAGCGGTTACCGTCCCCGTTACTGAGTGCGTTGGTTTTGTGTGTGTGACTTGCGATCCATTGCATGCACTAGTGTTGTATTAATAATTAAAAATCAGGATCGAAGTCACCCGAAATGTTATCATGTATATTCAACATTAGCATTCAGTAGGAGAGGTAAGAATACTGTCTCTCATTTGCGTCTGAACACCAAACAGCCAACCAGGCAAGCAGTACAGGCCAGCACCACAAACAAGAAAGAGGATTACCGCGCAAAGTTTACTGTTAGACTCCTGTTCAGGTGATTGCTGTTGCTGGTGGCTCTTCGTGCTGGACGGCCGAACAGACGGTAAAAGTCTGTGGTCACACAATCGGACTATGCGGCATAATTCCAGTAGCTACTGGAGAGGGTGGAGGACGATGTCATTGCACGGGGGCCGGATGCTGGTGTCAGCCATCCCAGGAAAGCTAGTGCTGATTACATCAAATCCAGGAATTCTCATGAAGATGTCAGCCAAATTGTTGCTAGTTCTTTATCTGGCTCTGTACTTACAGCTTCCGTGAAAGGGAAGAGAAACAGGGTTCACAGTGTAAGTACCAGAGGAATTCATATCAGATATGATGGTGGTGGTACGTTCCTATGGAAGATGAAGAAGATGGCTCTGAGCACTATGGGACTCAACTGCTGTGGTCATAAGTCCCCTAGAACTTAGAACTACTTAAACCTAACTAACCTAAGGACAGCACACAACACCCAGCCATCACGAGGCAGAGAAAATCCCTGACCCCGCCGGGAATCGAACCCGGGAACCCGGGCGTGGGAAGCGAGAACGCTACCGCACGACCACGAGATGCGGGCGTTCCTATGGGACCAAGCTGCTGAAGTCATCGGTCCCTAGGCTTACGCACTACATAATCTAACTTAAACTAACTTACGCTAAGGACGACATACACAACCACGCCCAAGGGATGACTCGAACCTCCTACATGGGGAGCGGGACGAACCGTGGCAAGGCGCCAGAGACCGCTCGGCTATGCCGGTGGCTCAGATATGAGATTGATCCTTCCGGATCCCATGAAGAACAAAGGATGCAGCCGAGTGCAACTTAATAGTTCAGTGGTTCTATACACACAAGATACAGCCACACGGATAGCGGGTGCCTTGTGGAGTAGGTTGGGCAGATTTTTCTGTTAAAGGGTCTCGGAAAAGTACTAAGATGGATTAGACCTCAAAGGATGCAGGCCAAACATAGGACGATAGTCAACCGAGGGAACATCGCTTTTAGAGTTGCAAATTGTCCTAGCTTTGTTGCGATGGAAACAGATCTCCATTGGCTCCCAGAAAGTAATCATACTAAAATCGTTACAGGTACTAAAAGCTCGCTAAATCCGGCGATAAGTTCAGTCAAAGATGTTAGTATGGGCCTAATGGTGATCGGGTAGGATAGATTAGATGCTGTTGTTTGCCGCATGTTTGTTGCTGTTTGAAGCAGTTTCTCTTTTAGTGAAATTGGAGTAGGTAAACGATACATTCAATTACGATTAGCGATATGATGGCGGAAATACGTGTTTAAATGCGGTGGTAAACATAAATCACCGTTCGAAATTGTATTTAATGCTCCCTCTGTCAGTTATTTCGAGCAATTAGTACAGGGGCCGGTGACCCAATAGTTCAGGAGCCAGCATGAAGTGTATATGATTGCGATAACGTATTGGAGCTGTTAGTAACAAACAGTTCTTAGTGACCACAAGATTGTCATAGCGCGACTGAATACTTTAACTTCCATATCCATCAAAAATAAACGCAAAATATACATACTTAAAACAGCAGATAAAAATCTGCTTGACACCCTCCTAAGGCACAGCGTCCATTTCTTTCAAACTAAATATATAAGCGTAGACCACGTGTTGCTAAAATTCAAAGAAATAGTATTGAGGGAAAATATGTGCTTCGTACAAAGAAAACTCATTAGAGATGACTCAGATGGTACACAGAACATGTCAAAACACTGTTGCAGAAGCAACGAAAAACTCAAGACATATTTAAAGAAGCGCAAAATCACCAAGCCTGTCGAAGTTTTACAGACGATCAAATTTTAATTGCGGACTCCAATGTGAAATGCGTTTAACAGTTTTCAGAACGAACGAGCTGCCCTTCATCGAACTTTTTCGATATCCTCTGTCAATCCTATCTGGTAAGGAACTTATACAGCGCATCAATACTTTATCACAGGGCGAACAATCGTCGTGTTGGCAGCCTCCGTAGTAGATCTGTTGCAATTTCTAAGCGTTGTTCCTATAAAACTTAGTCTTTGGTTTGCCTTCTCCACAGACTTATGTGTAACATTGTTTCAACGTAAGTTGCTCGTAATTGTAATTCCTAGTTATTTAGTTTATTTGAGAGCCTTCAAACTTGTGTGATTTATCGTGTAACCGAAATTTCACAAATTCCTTTTTGTACTCATGAGGGTGACACACATTTCTTTGTTGAGAGAAAGTTTCCAACTCTCCCTCCGTTGAGTTATCGTGTCAAAGTCATTTTGTAATTTTTTTGGTTATCTGATGAATTTAGTAGACGATAAGTTCAAATGGCTCTGAGCACTATGGGACTTAACATCTGAGGTCATCAGTCCCAGCCGGCCTTGGTGGCCGAGCGGTTCTATGCGCTTCAGTCCGGAACCGCACGACTGCTACTGTTGCAAATTCGAATCCTGCCTCTGGCATGAATGTGTGTGATGTCCTTAGGTTGGTTAGGTTTAAGTAGTCCTAAGTTCTAGGGGACTGATGACCTCAGATGTTAAGTCCCATAGTGGTCGGAACCATTTGAACCATTTTTTCATCAGTCCCTTAGAACTCAGAACTACTTAAACCTAACTAGCCTAAGGATCTCCCACACATCCATGCCCGAGGCCGGATTCGTACCTGCGACCGTAGCGGTAGCGTGGTTCCAGACTGAAGCGCCTAGAACCGCTCGGCCACTCCGGCCGGCAGTCGGTAAGTGACAGCATCACCTGCAAACAACCTAAGAGGACTGCCCAGATTTATCCTAAGTCGTTTACGTAGAGTGGGAGCAGCAGAGGGCGTGTAACATCTCCTTGAGGGACTCTGAATATCACTTCTGTTTTATTCGATTGTTTTCTGTCACCTTTCTGACAGGAATAGGAACGCAATTATGTAGAAGCGTCTTGTGAGATATGGTGTCGAAAGGTATCTGGAAATCTAGAAATATGGAAACAATATGAGATAGCACAGAGCGACTCCATATTTGTACACGAAGAGATCCTACCTAGGGCAAAACCAAATGCATGGCGGCACAGTAAACAACGTTTAAGAAGGCTCAGTTAAGATCGTTACTACAATACTAGCATTAATTCTTAAATAGATATTGGACGACAGAGTGCATCTCTGTGTCGATTTTCATCAAATAAAAAATTCATAAAACGCTGGCCATCCGTTTTAGGAATTCGTAGTCTGCATAAAGTCTACAACAGGGTCATCACAAGGCGACGAAAATTCTGAAACGTAACGGTCGGAGCGTATGACAGAGTACTGCAGAACTTAATATACTGAGCAAAAGGCGTAGGTAAGAAAAAAGTAAATGTTAGTTTCACTCGAAACAGGTCAGGAAAGTACTGTAAAGAGAGGCTGAAGGGAAACAGTCAATTCGGCAGACTTGAGAGCTAAACTCGCGTAATCATATTTTAATCTTAGTGACAGCTTGAAAGAAAAGAGGGAAATAAACGCCTCTAAACCGGAGCTCCACATTGTAGGTTTGACAACAAAACGAAACGTTCAAGATGTACGCTTGTAAAAAGTAGCATTGTACAAAAACTTTTTGTAAGGTAAACATGATGCATTCTTTCGAAAGGCAAAACAAAATACTTGTCAATAAAAGAGATGTACAAGTGAAATACAGAACAATACCAAAATTCTGGAACCAAGCTGAATAATGCAAGTAGCTTAATTCACCGCATCACAAAGACCTATACAGTAGTTGAGAGAGGGTACCTTTAAACACCTCAAATTCTTCAAAATACCTAAACTTCCCACATAATACAAATACTGTAGGTGTGCACCTGGGTCATCCTTCTCATACAAAATAGTAACTGTTACTTACAACCACTTAATATTTATACTTTATATGATACTCTCCATACATTGTCACTCAAAGCTTATACAAAAAATGACATATCAATTATACGAAAATTAGATTTAACTACGGTAGACAAGACGAAGAACAGGGAGAGAAATGGTAACGGTTTGGGGCGGCGACTGGCTTATGGCAAGACGACATCTGTGCCAGTCCGCGTGTCTGCACCATACTCTGCTTATAGTAAGCGTTCAGTGGTAACATAACATGCAATTTAAACGACTCCAAAACTCTGTATCAACTGGAGACTCGCTATATGGTAAAATGAATCATGGCTAACGGCTCTGCTCTGACCCCTGGGGTGGCAGCATAAAACAGACCATTTAACATCACCTACAACAACACACACAGGAACTCTTGCCTGTACGTAATTATCTTCCATCACATGACCACAGGATATCGAGCCTACTCACAAATAACATCAATAAAACAACATATTACATATATTCATATCAACAAAACTTCGCTGCCCTCTGGGGGATAACAGCCGGAGGTCCTCTATCCTCTCTTATCAACTGACAGGGGTGGAACAGATCAGTTCCCTTTCTTCATTATAACTCTTATTATGGTACATCACGTAATACATCGTAGCCTAGGGACGGAAGGTACCAGGTTTAGGCCATTCTAGGAGGTCGAACAATTAATTGACATGGGCAATGGAAGGGGAAGCGGTTCATGTTAACTTGCGTTGGTGGCCGGTCGTGAAAAGCAGAGCCAGAGGATCTGCCTTCCGAAAGACGTCTGTTCTGCTCGAGGTCTGGATTACAAGAGAGAGAGGCAACTGTGTTCCGCACCGCAGAACACTCCAGTGTCCACACACGTGACCTGTATACCACGCACGCTATTGGCTAAAACCGATGGCGTGAATTCGCTAGCAGTTTCAGTAGAGGTCTCAGGGCGTCTCTTGTCAGCAGCTTTAACTGAACAGAACTGCCTCGGTTTTGAAAGACAGGCAACTTGTGTCACGTAGGCACAGCGTAAGTTGCTCTAGGAATAAACTTGTAAAGATTTGAGTGGGCCTTTGAAATAAATTTCTTAAACCAGTTCCCTAAGATATTCCTTGACTGCCAGCCACCATGTACAATGTAATTCAACGAATTATTTCTATGTCTTTTCTTGAGTATTTATGTGACCTGTGCTACTTTCCAATCTTTTGGTGCACATCTTTGTCGAGCGACGAGTTGTATATGTATGACACAATTGTATAAGCATACTCTGAAAGAATGCTTTTTGATAAGCTGTCTGGACCGGAAGGCTGGTCTTCATTTAGTGCTTTAAGCGGCTTTGCTACACCGAGCATATCTACTTCTAAGTTACTCATGTTGGAAGCTGTTCTCTAATCGAATTCTAGAATATTTATTTCATTTCCCATGGTGAAGAAATTTCGGAAATCTGTGTTTAGTAACTTCACTTTAGTGGTGCTGTCATCAGTAACATTACCATTGGCATTACGGAGTATAGATATATATTATGTCTTGTGGCTGGTGCGTTTTAAATACACTCCTGGAAATGGAAAAAAGAACACATTGACACCGGTGTGTCAGACCCACCATACTTGCTCCGGACACTGCGAGAGGGCTGTACAAGCAATGATCACACGTACGGCACAGCAGACACACCAGGGACCGCGGTGTTGGCCGTCGAATGGCGCTAGCTGCGCAGCATTTGTGCACCGCCGCCGTCAATGTCAGCCAGTTTGCCGTGGCATACGGAGCTCCATCGCAGTCTTTAACACTGGTAGCATGCCGCGACAGCGTGGACGTGAACCGTATGTGCAGTTGACGGACTTTGAGCGAGGGCGTATAGTGGGCATGCGGGAGGCCGGGTGGACGTACCGCCGAATTGCTCAACACGTGGGGCGTGAGGTCTCCACAGTACATCGATGTTGTCGCCAGTGGTCGGCGGAAGGTGCACGTGCCCGTCGACCTGGGACCGGACTGCAGCGACGCACGGATGCACGCCAAGACCGTAGGATCCTACGCAGTGCCGTAGGGGACCGCACCGCCACTTCCCAGCAAATTAGGGACACTGTTGCTACTGGGCTATCGGCGAGGACCATTCGCAACCGTCTCCATGAAGCTGGGCTACGGTCCCGCACACCGTTAGGCCGTCTTCCACTCACGCCCCAACATCGTGCAGCCCGCCTCCAGTGGTGTCGCGACAGGCGTGAATGGAGGGACGAATGGAGACGTGTCGTCTTCAGCGATGAGAGTCGCTTCTGCCTTGGTGCCAATGATGGTCGTATGCGTGTTTGGCGCCGTGTAGGTGAGCGCCACAATCAGGACTGCATACGACCGAGGCACACAGGGCCAACACCCGGCATCATGGTGTGGGGAGCGATCTCCTACACTGGCCGTACACCACTGGTGATCGTCGAGGGGACACTGAATAGTGCACGGTACATCCAAACCGTCATCGAACCCATCGTTCTACCATTCCTAGACCGGCAAGGGAACTTGCTGTTCCAACAGGACAATGCACGTCCGCATGTATCCCGTGCCACCCAACGTGCTCTAGAAGGTGTAAGTCAACTACCCTGGCCAGCAAGATCTCCGGATCTGTCCCCCATTGAGCATGTTTGGGACTGGATGAGGCGTCGTCTCACGCGGTCTGCACGTCCAGCACGAACGCTGGTCCAACTGAGGCGCCAGGTGGAAATGGCATGGCAAGCCGTTCCACAGGACTACATGCAGCATCTCTACGATCGTCTCCATGGGAGAATAGCAGCCTGCATTGCTGCGAAAGGTGGATATACACTGTACTAGTGCCGACATTGTGCATGCTCTGTTGCCTGTGTCTATGTGCCTGTGGTTCTGTCAGTGTGATCATGTGATGTATCTGACCCCAGGAATGTGTCAATAAAGTTTCCCCTTCCTGGGACAATGAATTCACGGTGTTCTTATTTCAATTTCCAGGAGTGTATGATTTGGATACCTTTGGATTTTGTTTCACCTTTCTAGACAGAGCTTCGTTGTGGAAGGTAGTAAAAGCATCTCGCATCGAAGTCCACCCTAAAATTCGAGCTTCAGTAAAACATCGGCGCCGCGCGGGTTTAGCCGTGCGGTCTAGGGCGTTGGTCACGGCGGAGCTTCGAGTCCTCCCTCGGGCATGGGTGTGTGTGTTTGTTCATAGGATAATTTAGGTTAAGTAGTGTGTAAGCTTAGGGACTGATGACCTTAGCTGTTAGCCGGCCGGGGTGGCCGTGCGGTTCTAGACGCTACAGTCTGGAACCGCACGACCGCTACGGTCGCAGGTTCGAATCCTGCTTCGGGCATGGATGTGTGTGATGTCCTTAGGTTAGTTAGGTTCAGGTAGTTCTAAGTTCTAGGGGACTGATGACCTCAGAAATTAAGTCCCACAGTGCTCAGAGCCATTTGATGGGTCAAATGGCTCTGAGCACTATGGGACTCAACTGCTGAGGTCATTAGTCCCCTAGAACTTAGAACTAGTTAAACCTAACTAAACTAAGGACATCACAAACATCCATGCCCGAGGCAGGATTCGAACCAGCGACCGTAGCGGTTTGCGGTTCCAGACTACAGCGCCTTTAACCGCACGGCCACTTCGGCCGGCAGAGCCATTTGAACCTTAGCTGTTAAGTCCCATAAGATGTCACACACATTTGAACATTTTTTGAACAAAACATTGGCAATCTCTAAGATATTGTTGTCTTTTAAATTTGGTGTGCTTTTTCGTTGTTACTGGCACAGTGTTCTGACCTACTTGTGTATCATGGAGGAGCAGTACCATGTTTTATTAACTTGTTCGGCATAAATCTCTCAAATGCCACAGACGCTATTTCTTTGAATTTGAGCCACATCTTCTCTAACACTTACATAGTTAGTTGGGAAGGAGTGGAGACTGTCTCTTAGGAAGGCGTAAAGCGAATTTTTATCTGCTTTAAGAGCGTAATTAATTTTAGTTTCAGTGAGCTTGGTTTTGTAATGTACGTAACTACGAAACTACTTTTTGACATAAATGATGTGCCAAGCCTGTGTCTTGATGGTGGCTACAGCATTTTTACAACTCGGTGTCTTTCATTTTCAACCGCCAACACTATGTTCGATAGTTGTAGCACTGACGGTTGTTTTTACTTCTAAACCTTTTTATAGAGAGTGTTCCTGTTTACAATCACGTCGTAAAGGTATGTTAGTGAACGACCGAAGTTGGTCGTAACTCTGCTTGGAGCATTAGCTAGGCACGGCGGGTGCTGAGGCATCTCGCCATATGCCGTCCTCCCTTCATCCGCTTTGTCCGCTAATTGAAGGCCGCCCCAGCCTCTCCTGCTTAATCGCATCAGAACCACAGGTGTGCCACAGCAATCCTCCCTTTGCGCTCTCGGCAGCCGCATTGTCGTCATGAGAGGAAACTGTAACTGACCGCATTCCACAATGGTAAGATACTGTAGCGCTCCAACCATGCAGGAATTGTGGACGGCCTTGTGAATTCCGGCAGGACGTGAATGTTTAATAGTACGAAATAACTGACACCGAGAGGCTTGGGAGATGAATGGACATTGGCGATACTGTCATGGCTCTACTGTAAACACTGTACGCTGGTATGAAGTCAAAAGAGAAATACAAAGAATTTTCACGCTACGACGTATCTACGTTTCAGTAATGATGCTGCATTTTACAAATATTCTAGAGACGTAAGGACAAATGGGCACACTAATAGATGACGGCTACTGTCTGAGAACACTTCGAAAACCCTCAGAACAAGGCTTTGTCAGCACTTGCGGTGCCTGGAGGGTACTCCAGAATGTTATGGAAGGACATAAACGTTAAGAGTGTTGGTAGTATGATCAAATAAAGTACGTGGGATGCGTAAATCTGCCTTTTTGAAAGGTTTCATTTTAAATATGATAGGAAACGTTATTGCTTCCTCCGGTATTCACCTTTGGATATCGCCAGCCTGTAAAATGTCCTCAATTCGTTTCAAGCAAACAGATAGTGGACAGCAGTCCAATAAAAAAAAAATTTCACACCGTTGGTTTTCCAAATAGCTACTAATGAACCATATTCTTAAAACGTTACTACTACCAGCAGTAGGGCACTCATACACTAATGAGAAACAAAACTGATAGATCACTGACGTAAATAAACAAAAACCTTTGAACCCATGCCAGTTAGTAGTAAGTAGTAAATTCATCACATACCTATTAATTTATAATGGTTGTCTTGAGCACTAAAAACTCATTTCATTTAAGGAAGTACAAGGAAATTACATCGGAACATGGTATCAACAGCAGTCACAAACTGACCTATGATATCCACTTTTTATGAAAGATTGCAACTTTATACACGTATTGAGACAATGGTAGAAGCGTAAAATTTATAATTTAAAGCTTATGTTTTTAGCTAAAAAAGTAAGGAGAACTTAATAGACATAAACTGTCAGAACATAATAGAAGCAATCCATTGATTTTAGCCAGTACTGGAGTTGGTATTGGTCACCATAGAGTGTCACGTATTCTTCCTGTATATACTCATGATTTCGATAGTGCATGGTATGTCGGCCTTCTGTTCAAACTTGTTAACCAAGGGATACTTGCGGCACTTGTCTGTGCTCTCCGGACATAACTTCAGGAACGAAAATTTCATGTGTGTGTCTGGAGTGTGATTTCATCAGACCGCAACAACAGTGCTATTGTGCTGCCAAGTATGTGGCGGCAGCAACTCTCTACCCTCTTTACACACCATACTTGCCATTCACATGCCTTATGCGGCCCTCTCTTTATGCAAGACTACAGGGCGGTCTCTGACGATCTGCGAACGCCAATACATTGGGTGCATCCTCGACGAAGCGATTGATCTCAGAATCACTTGCACCCATAGACAAAAGTGAAGCCATTATCATTACGCCCAACCAACATTCAAGCTGTCCTACCACACGCCTACGTTCACAGAATATCAGTGCTGTGGTACAGAACTACATGTTACGTTGGCGTTGTGTTGAATATTCGATTACATTGGTGCCAGTGTGTACCGTAGTTCGCCTGAAGCACCTCCAACGGCTTCTGAAACCTACATACCTAAATATTCGTAACCGGAACATCTCGGTGTTGTCCCTTACACGTTACTGTTCACATTGACCCAGGCGTACGCCGTTGCTGTGTGGGCGAATACAGCAGGCTCACGCATCGAACAACGACTATCAAGACCGTCCAGGAATCATAAGCGTTCTCCTCCCCTCCTCCCCCCCCTCATTCCCCCCCCCCCCCCCCCCAAGTAAGGAATTTTCCTGGTAGATTTCACGATCGGGTTATTAGAAGGCGCGGAAATCGCAGCAGCGTCAAATCCAAGAACATGGACATAAGGTATGGAATTCTATCGTAGTGCCAGGTCTGTCGCCAAAATTATCAACTCCTGAAGGATGAAGTAGTTAAAGGAATCACAACTGCGAGCAAACAAATTAAGTCACAAACATCGCGATAAGTAGAGTGGAAGGAAAAAGACAAAGTTAAAAACACCGCATCCATTTAAACGTTTGAAACAAGATTTCTCTGCGAGAACTAATGACAGTCTTTAGCAGGGCAAATGCAAACGAGGTTACAGTGGTAAAAAGGACCGAGAGCTTAGGAAATTATGTACAGATGGTTTTATTGAACTGCACAGGTGTTGAGGTATTTTCCAGAACTCCATGGTGTATATATTCTACTGTAAACTCAATGCACAAAACCTTAGTCACGTCCAGAAAGTATTACGCTAGTACCATATAACACCGCCTCTAGCTCTGATAATGATTTTACCCAGGCAATGAAGAGAGTCCATACATTCCTAAAGATATCCCACATCTAGACGAAACCACTCATTGACGATTTTATCCCATGTACTGTAGAACTGTCTAATAGCGACGATGTTGATTTCCAAATTCCACCTCCTGTTACAAATAATACAATACATTTTCCATAGATCTTAGATGGCATGATTCAGCAGGCCCGTCGGGGATCAATAGGGTGCCTCATAGATCAGGGAAGTATTAACACCGCCCGGTTAAAACTGCTGTAGTCGTCTTGTAAGACGCCATTGTCTACAGAACATCCATCATGAATATGTAGTAGAAACGACAACACTTCGTCACCCATAACGTTAAAATAAACATCCTGCGTGATACTCAAGGTAACCTGAAAGAGAAGAACCAGTGAGGCTGTGAATATCTTCAGCTCCATTTTCAAAGATTTGGGAGGATACAAAAACATCATGAAAATTGGTTTAGACGAGGAAGCGTCAACTATGTTGTTAGTGAGCAGTATGAATTCTCATTTATAAATAAAGTAGTGACCAGGGGAATGGATTTCAGGGTCCTTCTAGTTGCGATGTTTTTTGTAGAGCTATTTGATTGTAATCTTCTGCTTCTTAATAAAAATATGCTTTTACATATTTGAGTATGAAATACGCAAGAGGAAGCTTTTATATATCTGGTTACCGGTTTTCAGATCCAGGTGGAATAGATATAAGTTAGGGCAATTAATTATCCTCTTTATAAATTGAAGCAGAACACAAACTAAGTTTCATGTTAAAGCCAGTGTTAGGTGTGCAATGTTGACCTGTAGTACGATGAATGTGTACACACAACTCACTGAACTAAGGATATTGAGTAACATCTTCATAAAAAAAAATGTACCTTACTATCTGAAAATATAAGAAGCGAACAAATATTTTGTAATTTTACTCTGAATGGTTTTTACATAGCAACCGTTAAATGAGGTTCAGTCCTAGCTTTTATTTCATATGATCACACTGTGGTGTAATCAACGCATTTGCATTCAGAAGGATTATTTGGCCCCAGCTATTGTACATGGTATGGTTGAATAAACTAAAGACGCCACCACGGTTAATGCCGGAGGATCCTAGAAACTGCGACCCGCTGATACAAGAAGTATTGTCCCCACGGCCTATGGGAAGTTGCCACATATCCCAGTCCGGCAGGTAGACCAGCAGAGACAGTGCAAAGCCAGAGCATCTGTGGCGTTGATGACCTGACTGTGAGCCGAGCCTCTATGTATACTCCTCATATCTCGATAGATACACGCTGTCTGACAGCCGCCTGCGAAGATTGAAGGTATACGCCAGCCTTCAAGCTGTCACGAGTGAACAATCACCTACTACCTGATCTGGCTTCCGATAACCATGGGCCTACCATCTGCGCTTTGGTTTTCCTTACGTAGTGCCTTCCTATCCTATTTGACTACGGTTCGAGACAAGGATCGAGCAGATGCTCATCTTGCTTCGCCTTTGCGGTCAAACTGTTGCTGACAGTCTCCGCTCTCGTGAGGAGGCATTGATGCTAAGAACTGACTTCTGCACATCAGGTCCACAATGGGATCTTCTACACTCTGGCGCGTTCTGCTTCGAGTGGCGTGGCTGCGTCTAGTCTGTGCGGACGCCAGATGAGGCCCTTGCACGCACCTTGCGTGCCCTTGTCGAGTCACTGGCGTCATCATTTCGCTAGCAGAGTGGCGCTTCAAGTTGCCAGTGAGAACCGGCCACCTGCTGAACACAGCATCCCTTCCCAGGCTGTGTACAACTTACTTCCGAGCACCACGGCGACTGTTGTAGTTTTCTGAGCAATTAAATGAATGTTTAAAATCCCTGTTTTCGTGATTATACGTTGGGCCACAACGAGACATCCATCCGCCACCCTACTGCAACCCCTCTCTGGATGGTGATCTACAGACTTCCTGATCATTTACAATCCACTTCCAACACACTGCAGAGAGGTCATCCACTACCAACATCTATATAATAATTATATTGTAAGTGTCGTGGAATGTGACTAACGTATCACAGTGTTGATAGGCTTCATTACAGGTCCTGCTATGACTAAAACAAACAAATAAAGGACTTTTCTATGTTTCCATCTTCAGCCTGCGTTGCAGAACGCCATTACACGGCATACATCCATGAGACCATTCTTCCGTTTCGTGGCATGTGAGTTATTGTTGATAGGTAATGTCAGTACTGAGTGAGATGTAGTATTCTGCCTGAGGCGAATTACATTGATTTTAATGTATGGAAAATCAGCCAGAAACATTGAAAATGCTATCACCCTTTATCCTACAAGCTTAACACTGACAGTACCGACTTTACCGTAAATTAACTACATTGTTAAAGAGTAGGGACACATGTGGTATACCAGAAGAAAAAGACACCTACAAGAACTTTGATAATGGCAAATAAGGAAACAGCAGTGCTAGATGATGCTGCTGCTAAATCTCAAATTAGCGTTATCAGAACGTTATTGCGTCAGAAACATCACTCTTAACACATCACGATACTTCAAGAACCTCAAGGGACTCATTTTAATAACAGCCGCACTTTTTTTAAGAGGAAGCCAACCCAAAACTTTACCCATTAAATGTTCTCAGATGAATCAAACACGGTGACACCATAGACACGATGAGTTATTATGAGGCCCAGTAGAGCTGCATAAGTTGCGTGAAGAAAAGCAGCAACCCAGGTCCGTTAATATCTGTTGTGTGTAATGGCTCGAAAATGTGATGGACCTCTGTGTTTTGACGGCATTTTCAATGGATAAACGTATGGAACTTTCTGATAGAACGAATTACTATTTATTATTAAAGATTTGCCTTCCATAGCACAGAATTATGGGGTGCCCCCAAGATGAATGTCAAATAGATTACCTTGGAATAATGCAGCAATTACAAAGCCAGATGGATAGCAAAAGATCTTATAGCAAACTGGTGACATCTCAAGATCTTTTCGCTGAGGTATCTGTAAAATGTAAGAAGATAAGACAACAACTCTTGGAATCGCGTGCATAGACATTCATCAAGAAATATAATTCATTTTTAGGAATCCTATTGTTACGTGGCCTTTTTTCCCAAACTGTGCCATAACTGATGTAAAACGCGAAATAAAATGTCAAATCAAATCGGTATTAATTAACCTCCATCAAAAAATAAATTATGTATCATTACCAATGACTGCCCATAGTTCTCTAACGTAGATTAAAGCTCCCTGTCCTTGAATGTGAATAGGGGGACGCGCCGTGGGTAAGTTCCCTGGCTGTATTTGCGAAAGGCAGCCGGACACCTGCAAAGTAGAATCCCAGACGAATGCGTTGAGGCACTGGACAGGCTTAAATCACAATATAGATGATATCTCCACTTAGTGCAGGCAAACGGAGCCTGTTTTAACGAGTTGAGTGTGGTGTGTGGGTGTGTGCCGTATTAGGCAGCGTCCTAGAGGAGCAATATTGTGGACAGTACGGTAGAAATGTAGAATTCTTTGAAATACACAGACTGCTAAAGTTAACATCTGAGATTGAAATGGGAGCAGCAAGGTTTACGGCACTTTAGTAGACTCTGGGACACTACCACTGAGCTCAGGGACTGAAAGACAAAATGTTTAACGAAATGTGAAAACAGTTGCTGTTGTGTAACCTAAATAATTTAGAAGTGGGTGTGAGAAACGCAGCTGTGCTTAACACAAGTCCATCCTCACTCTTACATGCAACCGTAGACAGAGAGAGGGAAAGGGAAGGGCATAGTTTTGCAGCGCCAAGTGTTACAAAGTGTGTTACTGGTTAACCAACTGTAAACAGTGGAATGGAAGGGTACCTACGTCTTTTAAGACAATTTCATAGTGGTCGGTGCTCAGAATATTTATTGTTCAGCGAATCGAAGCTAAGTGAAGATAGAAAAATGTATTGACCCAAGTCTGATTTGATGAAAGGAGATGGCTGATTTCACAAGGTGTCATCTCAAGCAGTCTTCTGATTTCAGAGTTTTGATGAATGGCTGCTTTCACTGGCAGACTTCACTTATGCACTTAACCAACTGACTTGAATGTAAACATAGATGATAGTTGGTACAGAGTCACAGACTGATATAACAGCCCCTTGAGGCACCACTTACTGATTAATACAGTGCGATGTAGCTGCAACAGCTAGGCGAACTCGGGGGATAGTTGGGTCTTTCTACGGAGATTCAGTAATTTCAGTCTTCACTGTGAAGAAATGTTTGCAGTTGAAGAGTCAGCATGCTGTCAGCTCTGGCCATAGATGCCAATATGTGCTATTATATAGCGCTTTCTGTCTTTAAACACTAACCATGTGGCACTTTTGGTACAACTTATGTCAATATAATTCGTTTTTCGTTATACCTGTACTTCTTCGTCATACGTATCGTTTATAGATGTACAGATGGTCGTCCCAGAGCTGATTAATTACAACTGTTAAGAGTAGATATGTGCCGATTTCGCGACGGAAACTTCGTTTTTTATTTGAGTCGCATTTCGCGTGAGTTAATATGTTTTCATAGCAGTCTTACAGTTTGCACGGTACGATAGAATCAGGTCTCAGAATAACGATAGCATTTTATGTCTTCGAGTCCGAAACAAGTGCACGAGCGTTAGGGACGGAATTCTTCTCGTAACATCTTGGAGTTCAGTTACAATCCTATTTCTACTGTTTATTATGTCTGCATCGCAGTAAACGCCCTTGTACGATCCGGTATACAATTCGTAGCATACTGTGTGAGAGGGGCGTTGTTGAGACCCATGGAGGTATTTTGCAGGATGGTCGTACATTGTCCACGCGAGAGGCGTGTTGACTTTCTTGCGTGTTTTCTCCGTGTTTTGTGACCATTGCCCAATGCAGTAAGTTTTCCCTGTGGCTGATTATTGTCATCGACAGTGGGGCGATGTATTTGTGGTGTGTTTTTCGTCTATGGATGTCGCCTTTGGTGCGATGTTTCTCGTGAATTGGATATTTCAACCGAGTGTGGTTACCCAGATGGCCTATTGCGTCTTATGCGATTGTTGTTCACTGTGGTTATTCACTTGTGGTTTTCGCATGTGGTTTTCCACACTACTGTGCGTTGATATTTTTGTGGGCTTTCGCGAGTGGTTCGTGAGCGCAAGAGTGGTAGATCTTGGGCGATAGTTTGTACTATGTGGCGCGGGCATGGAATGTGCGAGTCACTTTAGTATGTTTTTGCAGAGTGAACGAGGCACATCATCAATTTGTGAGAAAGAGAAGAACGGGAGAAATGTAGCTTTGCAGTCAAATGTCAACAATACCTTGTGCTTTTTTTATGTTTGTTTCAGCAGCTGGACTGGAAAATTTCTACACCAGTCTGAGAAATTTTTGTGTCAGTTTCAACAAAAACAGAATTTTTCAGCCAAATTCTTTGGCCAACATAGCACAGAGAACAGACTGATGACGTCGGCACTCATCGAGAATCACGCCATACACCAGTGTTAGTGCTACCATAACGACCAAATAATGGGGAAGTAATCTCTAGACCTTCAGTAGTTCGTATATCTTTTACAGTAGTGGCGTTGTATGAATAAGTTGTAGACTTAGGTAGTGTGAGAGTGACTGAAGTGAATGTATCTTCTAAGCCGGCTTAGTACTTTGAGTTGCATGAAAGGTTGTGGAAAATTAACACTACACTATCAAACATTACAACACCTCACCACTAGTTAAGATTATAAATATTTAGACACAGAAAATTAATCATTTAACATTATTGCAGTAATACCATCAAAGAATAATTGCAGAATAGAATCAGATTTAATTTTTGTCAAAAGAGCTCTGTAAACCATTTTATTTTTTTATTTTTCTTGGAATAATCATGTAAAGCAGTCATTTACAATTTCGTTATAATTCTCTCAGTATTTATTCTCTGAACATAATTGTAAAAACACGGTACTAAGCCCACATGTAAGCATTGTGCTGACTGCGGGAGCTGAGTGGATGGCAACGTATCAGGCAGTTGGAGAGGTCGCTGACGCCGTGGCGGCTATAGCAGCTGAGCTGATGGGGCCCAAGGTCTGGAGTGGCTGTACGGTCGTCTGCTAGCCCTGTGAGACGCGGGACACAGCTCACTTCCGGCGGCGGAGACCCACATAGCGACTTCAGGGCAGTTGGTTGATATGACGTCATAGGGCTACGTGAATGGAGGCAGGTGCGGAGTGCTGAATGGAGGAACTTAAATCTCTGGAGGCACCGGTCGATGCGGATGGTGGTGGCAGGAGGTGATTCACGACAAACCTGTGTCCATATGCTGCCTCGACCATCCCATGAACGTCTTCGACAACGGCAACGCATTGCCGACTATCATGTCATCCAAGATGGTCAGTAATCGAGAAGTCACTGATTCCTGCCCACAGACAAGGAGGAGGTCCTGCCACACTGGCTGGGGCTGCTGTCTTTACTGTACATGCCGAGTAAAAGGGGTAGCCCATCTTGGCAAACTCATTGCACATAGCTGCCACATCTAACCTGTTACAGGACATGTGTAGTGCTGTGCCATTTGTAAATTAAAAACAAATTGACTCCCTAAAGACCTTTGAGAAGGGAGCTGTAGGAGATGTGGAGGAGGCCCTACCGGCGGCGATAGAGAGCACTGGGTGCACCCGACTGCAAATTGTTGCTCATGTCGGCACCAATGACTCCTGCCGTCTGGGTTCAGAGGTCATCCTCAGTTCGTACAGGCGGTTGGCGGAATTGGTGAAGGCGGAAAGCCTCGGTCGCGGGGTGAAATCAGAGCTAACTATTTGTAGTATCGTTCCCAGAACCGATCGCGGTCCTCTGGTTTGGAGCCGAGTGGAAGGCTTAAACCAGAGGCTCAGACGATTCTGCTGAGATCTGGGGTGCAAATTTCTCGACCTCCGCTATCGGGTGGAGAAATGTAGGGTCCCCCTGAATAGGTCAGGCGTGCACTACACACCGGAAGCGGCTACAAGGGTAGCGGAGTACGTGTGGAATGAACATGGGGTTTTTTTAGGTTAGATACTTCCCTCCCTAGGCCCGACAAGACGCCTCCTGAGACGCGGCAAGGTTGGAGTAGGCAAAATGCAACAGGGAATAACAATATTAATGTGCTAATAGTAAACTGCGGGAGCGTCTACAGAAAGGTCCCAGAACTGCTCTCATTAATAAACGGTCACAACGCCCATGTAGTACTAGGGACAGAAAGTTGGCTGAAACCAGACGTAAACAGTAATGAAATCCGAAACTGAGATTGGAATGTATACCGCGGAGACAGGCTGGACAGTGAAGGGGGAGGCGTGTTTATAGCGATAAGAAGTGCAATAGTATCGAAGGAAATTGACGGAGATCCGAAATGTGAAATGATTTGGGTGAAGGTCACGGTTAAAGCAGGCTCAGACATGGTAATTGAATGTCTCTATAGGCCCCCTGGCTCAGCAGCTGTTGTGGCTGAACACCTGAAGGATAATTTGGAAAGTATTTCGAGTAGATTTCCCCACCATGTTATAGTTGTGGGTGGAGATTTTAATTTGCCGGATATAGACTGGGAGACTCAGACGTTCATAACGGGTGGCAGGGACAAAGAATCCAGTGAAATTTTTTTTTTAAGTGCATTATCTGAAAACTACCTTGAGCAGTTAAACAGAGAACCGACTCGTGGCGATAACATATTAGACCTTCTGGTTACAAACAGACCCGAACTATTTGAAAAAGTTAACGCAGAACAGGGAATCAGCGATCATAAAGCGGTTACGGCATCGATGATTTCAGCCGTAAATAGGAATATTAAAAAGGGTAGGAAGATTTTTCTGTTTAGAAAAAGTGACAAAAAGCAGATTTCAGAGTACCTGTTGGCTCAACACAAAAGTTTTGTCTCAAGTACAGATAGTGTTGAGGATCAGTGGACAAAGTTCAAAACCGTCGTACATAATGCGTTAGATGAGTATGTGCCAAGCAAGATCGTAAGAGATGGAAAGGAGCCACCGTGGTACAACAACCGAGTTAGAAAACTGCTGCGGAAGCAAAGGGAACTTCACAGCAAACATAAACATAGCCAAAGCCTTGCAGACAAAAAAAAAATTACGCGAAGCGAAATGTAGTGTGTGGAGGGCTATGCGAGAGGCGTTCAATGAATTCGAAAGTAAAGTTCTATGTACTGACTTGGCAGAAAATGCTAAGAAATTTTGGTCTTATGTCAAAGCGGTAGGTGGGTCAAAACAAAATGTCCAGACACTCTGTGACCAAAATGGTACTGAAACAGAGGATGACAGACTAAAGGCCGAAATTACTAAATGTCTTTTTCCAAAGTTGCTTCACAGAGGAAGATTGCACTGTAGTTCCTTCTCTAGATTGTCGCACACATGACAAAATGGTAGATATCGAATTAGACGACAGAGGGATAGAGAAACAATTAAAATCGCTCAAAAGAGGAAAGGCCTCTGGACCTGATGGGATACCAGTTCGATTTTACACAGAGTACGCGAAGGAACTTGCCCCCCTTCTTGCAGCGGTGTACCGTAGGTCTCTAGAAGAGCGTAGCGTTCCAAAGGATTGGAAAAGGGCACAGGTCATCCCCGTTTTCAAAAAGGGACGTCGAGCAGATGTGCAGAACTATAGACCTATATCTCTAACGTCGATCAATTGTAGAATTTTGGAACACGTATTGTGTTCGAGTATAATGACTTTTCTGGAGACAAGAAATCTACTCTGTAGGAATCAGCACGGGTTTCGAAAAAGACGGTCATGCGAAACCCAGCTCGCGCTATTCGTCCACGAGACTCAGAGGGCCATAGACACGGGTTCACAGGTAGATGCCGTGTTTCTTGACTTCCGCAAGGCGTTCGATACAGTTCCCCAGAGTCGTTTAATGAACAAAATAAGAGCATATGGACTATCAGACCAGTTGTGTGATTGGATTGAGGAGTTCCTAGATAACAGGACGCAGCATGTCATTCTCAATGGAGAGAAGTCTTCCGAAGTAAGAGTGATTTCAGGTGTGCCGCAGGGGAGTGTCATAGGACCGTTGCTATTCACAATATACATAAATGACCTTGTGGATGACATCGGAAGTTCACTGAGGCTTTTTGCGGATGATGCTGTGGTGTATCGAGAGGTTGTAACAATGGAAAATTGTACTGAAATGCAGGAGGATCTGCAGCGAATTGACGCATGGTGCAGGGAATGGCAATTGAATCTTAATGTAGACAAGTGTAATGTGCTGCGAATACACAAAAGAAAGATCCCTTATCATTTAGCTACAATATAGTAGGTCAGCAACTGGAAGCAGTTAATACCATAAATTATACGGGAGTACGCATTAGGAGTGATTTAAAATGGAATGATCATATAATGTTGATCGTCGGTAAAGCAGATGCCAGACTGAGATTCATTGGAAGAATCCTTAGGAAATGCAATCCGAAAACAAAGGAAGTAGGTTACAGTACGCTTGTTCGCCCTCTGCTTGAATACTGCTCAGCAGTGTGGGATCCGTACCGGATAGGGTTGATAGAAGATATAGAGAAGATCCAACGGAGAGCAGCGCGCTTCGTTACAGGATCATTTAGTAATCGCGAAAGCGTTACGGAGATGATAGATAAACTCCAGTGGAAGACTCTGCAGGAGAGACGCTCAGTAGCTCGATACGGGCTTTTGTCAAAGTTTCGAGAACATACCTTCACCGAAGAGTCAAGCAGTATATTGCTCCCTCCTACGTATATCTCGCGAAGAGACCATGAGGATAAAATCAGAGAGATTAGAGCCCACACAGAGGCATACCGACAATCCTTCTTTCCACGAACAATACGAGACTGGAATAGAAGGGAGAACCGACAGAGGTACTCAAGGTACCCTCCGCCACACACCGTCAGGTGGCTTGCGGAGTATGGATGTAGATGTAAATTTAGATGATGTTTGTATTAATTTGTTTCATATGTGTTTTGCTGTTTTAATTTTTATAAGATTACATGTATTTTCGGTTTTCTTGCCAAATTTCATTTTCTCTTCATTAACTCATGTATTATTTTTCGTTTTGTGTAAATATTCACTTGTTTTATGTCAATTATATGTTGTTTTTTTGTGTTGACACTTACATATTTCTACTAAAGGAAGAGACTGACGCATGTTACAGACATAAGCTGAACGGTTGACACATGCAACGTGAACACTATGATTCTTTTATGTTGGTTGAATGTGAGAACGTTTGTGTTTGAGGTACTGTCAAGGAATGAATGCACCCATGTGCATAACTGAGAACGGGTAGTAATTCTCTAAGGGGCAAAGAATCCTCAAGGCAATAATATTATATTCAAATGTGTGTGAAATCTTATGGGACTTAACTGCTAAGGTCATCAGTCCCTAAGCTTACACACTACTTAACCTAAACTATCCTAAGGAGAAACACACACCCCCATGCCCAAGGGAGGACTCGAACCTCCGCCGGGACCAGCCGGACAGTCCATGACTGCAGCGCCTCAAACCGCTCAGCTAATCCCGCGCAGCTATATTATATTCTGCTTAGGGAAATAACATTCTCTGGCCGCAATTCCAGGGTGTATGAGTAGAAAAATGTATGCATGACCCTGTAACTGTTTAGTAATTGTAATCAAAGGCTGAGTCTACAAGAGTATGACCTGATGTTACTCCCATTACATTTTTATTTCTCACTTTAATTTGGTAGGCATGCAGCAGAGAGTATATGTTTGACCCCTGGTTGAATGTGGCAAAGACAGGGTATAACATTGAGCTGGTGTTTGTGGTGAATAAAAATTTATTCATGTTTCTTCCTTTCATAATGACCCAACTAAAGTGTCACAATACATTGCGTTCTGTGTCACACTAACCGTTTTAAAGTGTGACGCTCCCCAAGAATAAATTTGAGAGGAACAGCTTGGTTGTGAGAGATTGCTGGGAACTTTAACTTTGATATGGTGTCATAATGCTTAATGTTCTTAGGGAAGATGATCTTTATCACTTGATTCTATATTTGACACGATCTGACTTCATTCATATGATGAAATTATTGACAGTATTTAACACTCTCGCTTGTGTGCTCTAGTGAAGCCATAGAGGTAAGCTTTACTTGCGTTCAAAGGAAGAAGGTGCTGAGTTAGTTGACTCCAGTAAAAGTGTATGACAGCTGAGGGCTGAGGGAGCGTTTTCTCTGTGGAACCTGGGTGAAAACGTTTGCTGACAGCCAAGTCCCCTGGTCTCATTGTGGAGACATGTAAGATGGCGCCGGTTGGTCGGTGGCTGTGTCCAGGTAGGCTGACTAACGCCGAGGAGTCACTGCAGCTACGAGCAGAGCATTGTATGAACTGATGCCCGGCAGTAAAGCAGAGGATGGGCCCTTCTTAGGAAGGAAGCTGATGAGATGTCTGTGAGTTTCTGAAAATTTCCGTGGGACAGGGCCGGTGTCCAGACTCTGCTACAAAACGTATTTGTGAAGGCATGAGGCTTTTAGTGAGTTTATGAACATTCTTTGAAAAGTTCGAAATGGACGTAACGATCCTTTCATGGAGGGCTGTGGTTCCATCCAAGTCATGCTTTTAGCAGAGACATGGCATAATGCGTGCGAAAGAGGCCACGAAGCTGATTCTTTTTTCCTTCTCTCCCAATTAATTTTTGAAGTCGCTGGTTTTTCAAAATAATGGTTCAAATGGCTCTGAGCACTATGGGACTTAACTTCTACGGTCATCAGACCCCTAGAACTTAGAACTACTTAAACCTAACTAACCTAAGGACATCACACACATCCATGCCCGAGGCAGGATTCGACCTGCAACCGTTGCGGTCGCGCGGCTCCAGACTGTAGTGCCCGGAACCGCTGGGCCACTCTGGCCGGCCTGGTTTGTCAAATCTGTGTATGCAGAGCAGGGCAGCTTTGAAAGCCACTGCGAATGCCGCGCTCCAGCTCGTGATTGGCAGGTGCTAAAGTGGAAGTAGTCTAAGTGTGTAAATGTGCTATGCTACCGAGCTGGCGAGGAAAGCTGAGAGAAAGAGAACTACTCACTCTTGTACTGGCGCTTCACTAGTAATGTACAGCAGGTGTCTACCTAGATGGTGAGACTTGTGTCCTTTGACAGTGTGCCACTTAGAGTCTGTGCCAGTCATCATCTGAGCCGTCAGAGATACTGCTTCTTGCATCATGCACACAACGAGTAACGCATGGCTGTACTTACTTGTTTTGAGTCGACCGTCTAAACGTTGGACATATTCCGTTACGCACAGTCGTGTCACGGAGTCAAATTGGTTTGGGAGACCAGCAGGCGGGTTCACCAGCACACTGGAATCCGCCACTCATTAATTAACCACAACTTTTGAATACTCAATATACTTCAATCATCGTCTGCCAGAGAACTGGTAACTGTCTTAGAACTTTCTTAAGTTATCGGCTAATGTCCCAACGTAATCACAACGTCGATATCCACTATAGCTGAAATGAAGAAAGTAAACAGTTTCTGGTACTGTCGCAGGAAGGTTTTGTCGATCACTTCACTGCCAACATTGTCATCTAGACTCAGAGGTCCTACCTCAACCACGAACTTCAGCACTTGAAGTAAGACATATCATTCTGCTGCCGTCATTGGCTACCCTAATGCATTATAACGCTGTTTATCCGTATCGTGTTTTCGATCTGTGCAGCTTACCTTAAAGTATCAAGTTCTTCAGGGCGCATATTAATAATGTAACTACAATGATGCTTACCGTAATTTGAAGAAGACTGTACCTCATATCGCACAACGTATTTCATCGAGTGCTCTCAACGTGTGATGACAGACAATGAAAGCAGGGCCTGTGAGCCGCCTACATTTGCGTGGGAGGTAATGACGCCATCCCGTGCGGTGCGCAGAGCTCCGTGACTGAAGCGATGTATCACACCTCGCAGCGCCACCACAAAAGTGGCGCTTTGTTTACCCGCCTTTTAAAGCCAGCGGCGGTCAGAAAAAAGCACAGCGGATCATCCGTCTTTTATGACACGCCATTGTTTTCCTTTTGCGTTGACAATGAAAAGGCGCTCGTTATGTTCATCGTGTCGGCTGAATATTTATGTTACTGTGTTGACACGGGACTGCAGCACGGTTGGCATATGACAGGGAATCGTCACGTCAGATAAAATCTGCTGGTGAGTAATATGTGACGCGATAGGTATTTATTAGCGCTGGCAGTAAGAGTAAGCTGGTACAGAAGTTAGATACAAAACAGGCACCAATAACAAGGCACGGAATCGCCAATTCGTGTGCTCCGTAAAGTGTCGTTGTCAGGGCTTGGACATGGTTTCACAAGGATCTTGGGACTGTTTAAATGCAATATGTCAGTGCCCTTGGGCTCTTATTATCCACAGGATAGCCGGCCGGGGTGGGCGAGCGGTTCTAGGCGCTACAGTCTGGAACCGCGTGACCGCTAAGGTCGCAGGTTCGAATCCTGCCTTGGGCATGGATGTGTGTGATGTCCTTAGGTTAGTTAGGTTTAAGTAGTTCTAAGTTCTAGGGGACTGATGACCTCAGAAGTTAAGTCCCATAGCGCTCAGAGCCATTTGAACCATTTATCCGCAGGATACATAATCTTAGATCAAATACGGGTTTCACTTTTAAATGATACCAAGACACAAGTCATAGGAAACAAATAATTTTCATTCCTACACCGCTAGATTTTCTTTCTATATTCACAATGACTTTTCTAACATCTGCTTTAAAATGTAGTGTAGTTGTGTTTTTTATGGAATCATATGACAGCTAAAGTACCATTTTTATTTTCGTTTTCGATTACGATTTGTGTTTCTGTGGTCTCACAATAATAGACACAATAGTTGTCAAACGGCCCTCGCGGCCAAAGTAGGTGGTGGTAGCCAAAAATTAAAATAAAAGTGCAACTGGTGCTCTCTTTTGATTCCAGCTAATACCACAGCAGTGGACAACAGAAGTATTCGGTAAGCGGCTGTTCCAAATCTGTAGCGATGTGACTAACAGTGTGCACGACCTATTTCTGCACTACTACAGCGTTAACTGTCGGGGGACAGATACTGGTCGACAGCTGTAGGTAACTGCAGGCAGCTAACGATCCCTCGCCGACTGTCGGGGTGTGACTACTTAAATCTATTATGGACGTGCAGCTGCGGATGCATCAGTTACACTGAGGTGACAGAATTCATGGGATGTCTAATAATATCGTGTCGCACCTACTTTTGCCTGAAGTAGTGCAGCAACTCGACATGGCATGGACTCAACAAGTCGTTGGAAGTCCTTTGCAGAAATATTGAGCCATGCTGCCATTGCATCCGACACTCATGTCGGACGACCTGAGTGACCAAATCATTCCGTCGAATTATCAAGAATGCTCTTCAAACCATTTGCGAACAGTTGTGATTCGGTGACATGGCACAACGCCATGTGCAAAAAATTCCATCGTTGTTTGGGAACATTAAGTCCATGAACTGCAGATGATATTCAGGTAATCATTTCCAGCGAATTATCGGTTCAGTTGGACCAGAGGAACCAGCTCATTCCACGTAAACAGCTCACACCATTATGGGACCAACACCAGCTTGCGCAGTGCCTTGTTGACAACCTGGGAACATGTCATCGTGGAATCTGCACCACACTAAAGCCCTACGGTCAGCTATTTCCAAATGAATTCGGTACCCGTATGA
The DNA here is from genome assembly GCF_023864345.2 of Schistocerca serialis cubense. Lineage (NCBI taxonomy): Eukaryota > Metazoa > Arthropoda > Insecta > Orthoptera > Acrididae > Schistocerca > Schistocerca serialis. Next base: position 756,553,610 of record NC_064640.1, on the reverse strand, counting down.
CAAAGCCACGGTTTTTCAGTCGTCTGGCGTCCAACCGATATCGTCACAAGCCAGGAGAGGCAATGCAGGGGATGTCATGCTGTTACCGGCAGCAGTCACAAGGGTCGTCTGCTGCTATAGTCCAATAACGCCAGATTTCACCGCAGTGTCCTAACGGGCTCTTCCATCGACGACCCACACTGATTTCTAAGAGTATTTCACGCAGTACTTCTAGTCTGTTAGGAGTGACAACTGTACGCCAACTCCGCTGTTCTCGGCCGTTAAGTAAAGGCCCTCGGCCATTGCGTTACCCGTGGTGAGAGGTAATGCCTGATTTTTGATACAGTGTGTCTCAGAATATTGAATTTCATAACTATTTCGGAAATGGGATGTCCCATTTGCCAAGCTCTCACTACAATTCAGCGTTCAAAGTCTGTTAATGCTCGTCATGCGGTCGTAACATGTTGGATACCATACCATACGCGTCACATGAGTACAAATGATACATCGACTAATGCACTGGTCTTTACGGCCTTGTACATATGTGAATATCGGTGTCCAATGACTTTTGTCACCTCACTGTAGTTTCGAGTTTCAGCGCTATTTGCTGTGGGAGAAGTAACTTTTGGCAGATGACGGGACTGTTTATGTGTCCTGTAGCGGAAGCATAAATAGGTTCGCGTTATGTGCACCATCTAGAAGGCGACTGGCCATACTATGTTTGGCTCCTCGCCGAGACTGCCTATCGCGTGACACTCGCTACAAGCTATCGCTGTGTAATGTGTCTGGCACAGACACCTAGGATGTAAAAATTGAAATTACCAGATCAGTGTTGCTTGGCCACTGTAAACCACTTTATGTTTTGGCATTTACACTCAGTGGTTTATGGGAATCAGTATCACAGCGAAGGCTGTCAATCGACCAAGCAGATTAAAAACGTATTACCGAAAGAGAACTCGAGCTCAGTAGTCTGCTGTTCGTTGACAATGCTTTAACCGATAGAGCTATCGAAGCAAGACTTAGGACCCCACACACTGTTTCATTTCTGCCATTATCTCTGTCCCTCTATCCAGACCCTACGGATATTCTCTTTTGCTCCTAAAGCGACTAGCACACATGAAGGAAAGGATATCACACACAACCTTCTGACACGTCCAAGATCACAGCTGATATAATCAGTTAAGCTTCCAGATTATTGTGTTATTTGCGCCAAAGTAAACGATTTCACTAATCAGCACTTGTGGTCAGTGGGTTCTTTTATTCGGCAGCGGAATGTGTGCTGTTTATCGGTGGCTAAACTGGGACTCGAACCCCTAAACCTGAAGCTTGGAAAGTGGTAGAATGGTACTGGCCGATTTGAGACTGTGGTGATGGACCGTGGGTCATAACTGAATAACTCATTTGGTAAGAACATTGCGCCATAAAGGTAATGTTTTGGGTCTTCATCGTGGTCAGCTTAGGTCTCTAATCTGCCAGGAAGATTCGTAACGAGAGCACACAAAGCTGTAGGGTTAGGATCGATTCTGGTGAAAGTGTGCTCCACCGCCCCGCGCCTATCCTTCTTGCCTATAGTCCAACAAAGATTCTATGAAACAGCAGACAGGGATGTCTAAGGATTAGTTCATCCAGCAGAGTTCATAGTTCATCGGTCCCTAATACCTACATTTTAATTTTAGCAAAGCAACCACTGGGTTAGCGATATGTGTCCCATCTAATATATCTCTATCTGACGGCTAAGTGAAAGGAGTCCTGATATCACTTCCCGTCAACTCTTTCTTCTCCTGTGAAAATAAATATCAATAATGTTCCCACAATGCCATGGCATCTACATATCCTGTAAAGCATTAGCTCCTTCTGCGAGGTGTTTAGATATTTTTGGCCACAATTCGTACGTTTTGTCACTGGATTGTTGGTCATGTTAAGAATAATATATCAGCTTCCAGGGTTTAAGGAACTCGTAATATTACCTCAATTGACGAGAGTAAAAATTAATTACAGCAGAGGGAACCTGAACTCCCGCCTTGGTAATTGACGCCAATTCCAAGAGTAATTTGTGTCTTACCCATTCAGAATATAATCAGTTTCACTGTTTCTTTAAGTACTAATCTTTTGGTGTTAATTTTACTCAAAAACTTATTGTTATGATTCATCTGTAGGTAGTATTACTGCATCTTGTATTACAACCCTGGTAGTTTGTCAATACATGAAATGCTCACATAAACATTTATTTCATTTGTTCCGTGTATTATTTCGAATATATAGGGAGACTAACTATAGAAAACCAATCCCAGTAATAACTTTCATTTTCTTGTGCCATTATGTTTCCACACGTGTACAGGAAATACACGTATGAGTAAATTATCTAACCTTATCAAAGCTGCATTTAACTGCAGTATGTTATGAGAATAGAGACTCTTCAGCGAACGAAATGCCTTAATTAACGTAACTAGTTTCTTATTATGTTTATTGCTCCTTCTGCCTATTTACTAATCAGAAACCTCACGTATGGTAATGTGATATATGTCGGGAGATCACTAGCATTGTCTGGCGCCAGTATTGTTACTCGTTTACAACCACCTAGAGGATACGTACAGCTTAGGTATGCTGCGGATATGAGTAAACGACCGGCCCATTGTATTACTTATAATTACAGGGTGTTCATCGAAACGATAAAAATAAGTCCAATAAGCATAGGTCCGGGAAAGCATACTTTCTGAGATTAACACGTGTTTATAGGAAGTGCTGCGTGGCGCTTGGTTGCGGATATTAGCGTAGCCGTTGCATTGGCGCTCCGTCAAATGTGTCGGCATGGTATTATGTGTTTCTCACAGCACTGTACCTACCATTTGGTGATCAGCAGTAAGTTGTGTTGTTTGAGTCGTGTTAGAGGCTGCGATCGTTTTTGTCGTGTCTGTGTGACTTATTCTACAGTACTGTCAACCCCGGGTACGTATCATGGTGTTTTACCACTTTCGAAATGCGGATTCGTTTGTGTGTTATAAGTTATTGCGCGGTTTGTACGTACAAATGGATTAGTACATTTACATTTTCTTTCTTCCAGCACTTGTTAGCAATGGAAGTCTACTACTCGACAAGTGAAGTGGTGGGCATGATATTCTGCTATGGTTTAGCAAATGGACATAGCCTACGAGCCTGTGCCCTCTTATCATCGTGGCAGACGACGGTTCTGTCAATTTCTGTTGCAGAAGTGTGCTGTAGATCCACTGTTCACACCCAAAACTTTATTTACCGATGAGGCAGGGTTCACAAGAGGTGATGATCTGAATTTCCATAACCATCATGTACGGGCAGAAGGAAATCCTCAATCAATTTAGGAAACAGGGGATCAACACCGATTCTTAATAAACGTATCGGCAGGCGAACTAGGTTAATAGGCCCATACGTGCTGCAGCAAAGGTTAACTGGGGCCCATTATCTGAACTTCCTCTCTAATGTATTGCCTTCCTTTCTGAAGGCTGTGCCACTGCAGCAACGAATACAAATGTGACTCATGCATGATGAAGCACCAACACACTTTCGTCAAAAAGTTGCGTGAATATCTGACGCAGACATTTCAGGACCGCTGGCTGGTCAGGGTAGTGGGCAGAGCTGCCGGGAGGGGGGTGGGGAGGGGGGGGGGGGGGGGAGGGCGCACACCTTAACCTCCTCGTTCAATCCCCTATGCTTTTGGTTATGGGGAAACTTGAAGGAACTGGTCTACACCATGCCAATCAACTATGTACGGACACTAAGGTCGGGTCTTCAATCCGTGCCAGCAGGCACAACAACAACCGGGTGTACCTCAAAGGATGCATTCCCGAACACATACCTACTGGACTTATCTCGGAAAGTATGCATTCCGCATCTATGTTTATTGTATTCGACACTTGTTTTTGAAAACCCTGTGTATAAACTTCTGGGAAGTATACTGTATTGACAGACTCAGCCCCGAAACCGAAAATTTCCTACTGAACAGGCAGAACTCCACACAAACGGCAACTGCACTGAAAAGGTCCTCTCACTGATAACTTTTATTGATGCACGCCTTCAAAACAAGCAAAACACCTGAACTGCTTTTATAGATGTAACAGCAGCTTATGAACTTTGTGGAGGCCAGGGTTAATACTGAAACACACACGATTCACAACGTATTTTAAAATTCGAAACCTCATCAACGCTATATTAAGCAATACAAGCTTCCAAGTTCTAATGGAAATAATACGAGCCCTCTAATGAAGCCTAATAATGGTCTTCCACAAGGATCATTCCTACCCGTCTCCTATTTTCCTGAACACAGACTGTACCTGGAGAACTGGGATATGCTCAGAGATATGACAGAAACGATCATTCGAAGCAAAAAATTGAAGCGAACCTGGGATCTAGAATACATGGTTTTAGCGCTCTGAGCGCTTCTTCATCTCTGATGCTGCGAAAGAGATCTCTTCTACAGCAAGCTCTTCGCTTTCGATATTTCGCGAGGAGGTAGTATGGACGAAAACAAGAAGAAACTTTATGGTAAATATGGTCTCCAAAATGCATAATTTAAGGGGTGAGAGTTCTTGTTTAGTAGAAGACATATGTTTCACTGTAGCGAAGATGAACAAAGGCTCATAGCTCTGAAGGTTCATGTTTACTGAACATTTTTTCTTGTTTTGGTACATACCACTCAAAATATGGAAAATAAAAAGCTTGCTGAAGAAGAGAGGAAAGATGAGGAAATAGTCTTAGTTCTTAAACTATGCTGATTAGTGACCACGTTTATTAAATTTTCTTGCTGCGAATGATCGTTCCTCTCATAGTCCTGAATGCTGACGATACCTTCGCGGACACGCTGTGTAACATACATCCCTCAAACAACATGAAGGAAATTTGGGTATGCGATGATTGGGCTCTTGCTGTAAGCACGAAGACTTGTAAGTTACTGAGATTGTCCTGACCGAAGACTACATATGGTTGAAAAATCATTCGTTACAGCCAAATGAAGCCAGAACAGATGTGACCAATTTCCACCTTAACAACAAACTCGCCAACAAGGAAACATAGGTATATTGTGAAGGGAAACAGCTGAAGCACAACGTAAGTTCACTTTACCTAGGGATCACTCTTGACAGGACTCTTAGCTTCAAAGAGCACTTACTGAAAATTGTTGCAAAAATTAGGACAAGAAACAACATCTTGGAGAAACTTTGTAGTACGACATGGTGTACACCAGCTCCAACGTTAAGAACTTATTCTCTTGGCCTGGTGTACCCTGTAGCAGAAAAGAGTGCTGTATTCTGGATCAACAGTCCATACACAAGACTAGTCGAGACGCAGCAGAGCCAGACTATGCGCATCATCACAGGAACGATCGCAAATACTCCAGCTTTCTGGCGACCTGCTTTTAGTCGTAAGGCTCTCACCCTTTTGAGGCGAGAATATGATCCCAAGTGAGAGTTCTAAAAGTAGCTATTGAGGCTTATCTCCCTGTAAATGAGGACATTCCTGCATTCAGCTAAACAGAGTTGGCACCGCTCATCCAGCTATAAAAGGTGATAACTTTTTGATAGATGACTAAGTACCTATAACACATATGCAGTATAGAAAATGAGGAAATGGTAAACGGTATTTTTAAAAGTATCACTGATTCGTTTTTTACAAATTGTCTCACCCTCAGTTTTAAAAAGAGACACCGTATTCACTTCTGTGAACCTAGGGCTACTAAACCAATGATAAGTATAACACAAGGTTGGAAAATACTCAACAGGGTGGAAAATTCATAATTCTTAGGAACACATACAGATGGGATTTTAAACTGGAAAAAGCGCATTTTGGAGCTAATGAAACCAGTTATTTCAGCCGCATTTGCGCTTAGTATCATTACAAGTCTTGGGAGGAGAGAAATGAGTAAGTGGACATACTTTATATACTTTCATTCAATACTGTCATAAGGAATAATGTTCTGGGGTAATTCATCTTTAACAAAGAAAGCCTTCGATGTTCAAAAACGTGCTACAAGAATAATATGTGTAGCTTCTTGTAGACGTCTGTTTATGGAATTGGGCTTTCTGACTACTATAGACTCTATTCCCGTATGAAGTTAAATGTAATTAATCCACTAAAGCTCAAAAGGAATAACAATGTACATAATTTCCGTAACAGAAGAAAAAATGATGTTCAATACTCAACATTAAGATTGCCCTTAGCACTAAACGGAGAGCACAAAGCTGCCGCAAACGTTTTTGATCAGTTACAAAGAGATATGTCTGAGAGACAGCATAGAAAAATTTGAAAAAAAACTGAAAAAGTTTTTCCTTAACAACTCCGTCTATATCATAGGAGAATTTTTATTATTGTAATGTTTAAAGGGTGGTAGGTAAGAATTAGTATCTCACCTCTGTATATAAGAAAATGAGCTTATAAATTTTCACAATGTAACCATATTCACAAATTAATTTTGCGATGGACTGTAAGATGTCTGATTCCTCATCAATACGATTTACCGGGAGAGATGATCCATGGTACATGAATCGAATTACACTGAAGTGCCAATGAAACTGGTATAGGCATGGGTATTCAAACACTGAAACATGTAAACAGGCAGAATACGGCGCTGTGGTCTGCAACACCTATATAAGGCAACAAGTGTCTGGCGTATTTGTTAGATCGGCTACGGCTGCTACAATGGCAGATTATCAAGATATAAGTGAGTTTGAGCGTGGTGTTGTAGTCAGCGTACGAGCGATGAGACACAGCATCTACGAGGTAGTGATGAAGTGGTGAATTTACCGTACGACCATTTCACGGGTGTACCGCGAATGTCAGGAATCCGGCAAAACATAAATTCACGACGCTTTTAATGGCCGAAAAAAGATCCTGCAAGAACGGGACAACGACGACTGAAGGGAATCGTTCAACGTTACACAAGTGCCACCCTTCTGCTAATTGCTGCAGATTTCATTGCTGGGCCATCAACAAGTGTCCGCTTGCCAAACATTCAACGAAAACTCATCGATCTGGCCCTTCACAGACAAAGGCCCCCTCGTGTATCCTTGATGACTGCACGACGCAAAGCTTTACGCCTCGCCAGGGCCCGTCAACACCAACATTGGACTGTTGTTGACCGGAAACATGACGCCTGGTCGGACGGAACGAGTCTCGTTTCAGATTTTTTGGAGCGGATGGACTTGTACGGGAAAGGAGACAACCTCACGAATCCATGGAACCAGCATGTCAGCAGGGGACTATGAAAGTTCGTGGAGGCTCTGTAATGGTGTAGGGCGTGTGCAGTTGGAATGATATGGGACCCCTGATACGTCTAGATACCTTTCTGAGAAGCGGCACGTACGTAAGCATCCTGTGTGATCACCTTCATCAGTTCATGCCAATTTTTCGTCCCTGCCTACAATGCTAAACCCCACACGTCCAGAATTGCTACAGAATGGCTCCAGGAACACTCTTCTGAGTTCAAACACTTCCGCTGCCCACCAAACTCCCAAGACATGAGCATTACTGAGCATACCTGGGATGCCTCGCAACGTGCTGTCCAGAAGATATCTTCACCCCCCCCCCCCTCCCGTGCTCTTAGGGATTCATGGACAGCCCTGCAGGATTCATGGTGTCAGTTCCCTCCAGCACTACGTCAGACATTAGTGGAATCGATGGCACGTCGTGTTGCGGCATTTTTGTGTGGTCGCAGGGGCCCTATACGATATGAGGCAGGTGTACCAGTTTCTTTGGCTGTTCAGTGTAATCAACTAACTAGCTACTGAAAGATGGAAGTGAGACAAGATAGTACTGTCCCAGAACAGCTTAAGATGCCCTGCATATCGTCCTGGCTACCAGTTTTCAAAGAGCGCAGCCAGATATGTTCTGCACTGATCAGAATAAGAAAAAACAGTAGGCGATGTGCTAAGGCAATGTACAAATGAGAATTAACAATATCACCGTGCTGTGGTTGTCGTACAGAACGACAGAATGTTCGGAATATCATATATGTGGGTCTAAAAACATCATTTTCTGCCTATCCAGATTTCTTGATGCCAACAGAAGCATCAACTGGGCATATTCAGCGTTTGCAATATTTCAGTATATCCATTGTGGATGACGAACTGCGACTGTGATTTAAATGTGTGATTTTTCTGGTAATAAATATGCAACCATCGCTTTTTAAGATTTATTCAACCATGAGCGTGTTTTCGAGCCACGGCAGGCTCATCACCTTCTGTGCTTTGAAAACTGTATAAATGTATTTAACTTGACATTATGACTGTCTGCTACGTTAAATATGTGTGTATGTATCGTTAAAGAAATTACTGTTTCATTTGTGATGCGACTCTAGCCATACGCTAAGTAAATAAATAATTAGTAAGAAATAACATAAAACTATAAATGCATGAACTATATCGTTAATTGTATCGCATCATTTTACTTCCACCACCAATATTATGCATTAACGTATGCGGACAACTCTGTTGGACATTTGTCTGAACACAAGACCATATACATGGAGTTAAGTGGGCTGTGGGTACATAAGCAGACCTCTCCAATGTATCACAAGAATATCTCGAAATTAACTCCTGCCTACGCTGATATATAAGGCAATTTGTATCACTGTACTGTGCTGTCAATCAATAAAACTACTATCCCCTTAAAATATTGGAATCTAATTACATTCCATACTTACATAGTTACCTTGAAACCAATAAACATTGCATCTTCACATTCACACATGTTAGTAAAATCGTGTAGAGTGTTGCTTATAACTGATATTGTCACCGGATCATTTTGCACCGACTTCTACAGATGGCGTCGTAGATCCTCACAAAACGTGTGTTTGTACTGTGTAAGAGAGCGCCATGCAGTAGACTACAAAGGTCGTCTGTTCGTAAAAAATATTTTAATTAATTAAAAGGTATCATAAATGGTACACATAGGCCTATACGCCCAACAGGAGCAAGTGCAGGAGAAGTTCTCACACTAGTCGTCGTACGAATGTCAGTGTGGCTGATATCGAAATAAGTGGCTATGGGATAGAAAAGCAACTGAAATCGCAAAAGGTGAAAGCCACTGGACCTGACGGTATACGAATAACATTCTACACAGAGTGTAGAATGCTGCTTCTAGCAGCAGTGTACCGCAGGTCTCCGGATAAGCCAAGTTCCTGTTTTCAAGAACGGTTGTCGCACAGACGCACGAAGTTTTAGGCTCCCTCTCTGAAGTCAGTCTGTTGTGTAATTTTTAAACATGTTTCATTTCTACTTTTTATATCATTTCTGGAGACCGAGAATCTTCTTTGTAGGAATCAAGATGAATTTCGGAAACAATGACCTTGTGAAAACCAGCTCGTTCTGTTCGTGTACGAGACAGAGAAGGCGGTAGATTCCGGCGCCCAAGTAGATGCCATGTTCCATCTGGTCCCGTAATGAGTTCTCTACAGTTCCGCACTCCCACCACTGAACAAAATAAGAGTGTACGGAATATCGGGTAAACTGTGTGATTGGGCTAAAGAGATTCTAACAAGCAAAACACAGTACATTATTCTAAATGGAGAGAAGTCTTCAGATGTAAAATAACTTCGGGCATACGTCATGGGAGTGTTATGGCTTAATTACTTTTCAAAATATATGTAAATGAAATAGTATGAAATATCGAAAGTTCAACAAGTCTTTTCGCGGAAGACGCTGTTCCATACAGAGAAGTCGCAAAGCTACAAAAACTGCTGTAAAATGCAGGAATTGCGAATTAATTGACAAAGAGTCTCATTATTGCATGACTACATGATTGAAGAATAATAACTGGAAGCAGTTACTTCCATAAAATACCTTGGAGTATGGGTATGGAGTGATTTAAAGTTGGAAGACTACATAAAACTCGCAGGATAGGCATAAACCAGACTGAGATTCACTGGGAGAATCCTCAGGAAATGTAGTCCATCAACAAAAGAGGTAGCTTGCAAATTCCTCATTCGACCAATACTTGATTATTGCTAGTTGGCATGAGAATCGTACCAGATAAAACTGAGAGAGGAAACTGGATTCACAAACAAGAGCTGCGCGTTCATGTAGTAAGGAGGAAAGTTTCAAGAAGCTGATTAACCAGCTCCAATGGCAGACCCTGCCAGAGAGGTGTTCTGCATCACGGTGTGGTTTATTGATAATGATTACAGAGCGCAAGTTGCTAAATGAGTCCACAAATATATTCCTGCCTTCTACGTATATCTCGCGAAAAGAACTTGATAAAGTCAGAGAGATTGGAGCTCACATGGAGGTTTACTGGCAATCCTTCTTCTTGTCACCTTTCGTGACTGGAGAGGGAAGGGGAGAAGAAACATTGGTACACAAAGTACCCTGCGCCACACACGGCAAGGTGGCTTGCGTGATATTGATGGAGATGTACACTGATGATGATGATGAGCGTATAGCATTGATGGCTGGGAGACCTCTCGTGGGGCGGTTCGGCCGCCGCTCCACAAGTTATTTAATGCCCCTACGGCGACTTGCGAGTGAATGAGGATAAAATGATGATGATGGACACACAACATCCAGTCATCTCGAGGCAGAGAAAATCCCTGACCCCGCCGGGAATCGAATCCGGGACCCCGTCCGAGGGAAACGAGAACGCTACCGCAAGACCACGAGCCGCGGACGAGATGTACACTATGTGATGAAAAGTATCCGGACACCTGACTGAAAAAGACGTACAAGTTCTCCAAGGAGTGCTGCACTGAGGAGGGTTATCGATGTCAGTAGGTGAGGTCTGGCTCGAAGTCGGCGTTTCAAAACATTCCAAAGGCGTGCTGTAGAGTTCAGACCAGAACTCTATGCAGGCCAGTCCATTACGAGGACGTTATTGTCTTGTAACAGACCGTGCATTATGAACAGGTGTTCGATCGCGTTGAAAGATACAATAGCCATCCCCTAATTGCTTTTCGACACTGGGAAGCAATAAGGTGCTTAAAATATCAGTGTAGGCCTGGGCTGTGATAGTGCCACGCAAAACCACGACGGGTGCAAGCCCCCTCCACGAAAAACACGACCACACCATAATACCACCGCCTCCGAATTTTACTGTTGGCACTACACAAGCTGGCAGATGATGTTCACCGGACATTCGCCGTACCCACAGTCTGCCATCGGGTTATCACATTGTGTACCGGGATTCGTCACTCCATGCAACGTTTCTCGACTCCTCAGTCGTCCGATGCTTACGGTTCTTACACCAAGCGAGGCGTCGTTTGGCATTCACCGGCGTGATATGTGGCTTATGAGTTCATTAAATCCCAGTTTTCTCACCTCTCGCCTAACTGCCATAGTATTTGTAGTGGATCCTCATGCAGTTGGAAATTCCTGTGTGATGGTCTGGGTAGATGTCTGCCTGTTACACATTACGACCCTCTTCAAATATTGGCGATCTGTGTCAGTTAACAGACGTGGTCGGCCTGTACGCTTTTCTACTGTAGGTGTCCGTTTACGTTTCCACTTCACTATCACATCGGAAACAGTGGACCTAGGGATGTTTAGGAGTGTGGAAATCTCTCGTATAGACGTACGACACAAGTGACATCCAATCACCTTACCACGTTGAAGTCCGTGAGTTCCGCGGTGTGCCGCATTCTGTTCTCTCACGATATCTGACTACAGAGGTCGCTGATAGGGAGTACCTGGCAATAGGTGGCAGCACAATGCATCTAATATGAAAAACGTATGTTTTTGAGGGTGTCCGCGTACTTTGGATCACGTAATGTAGATATAGGCTAAACCCAAAATATCTTTAACATCTGCTATTCATAGTTGCACCTATCAGATAATCAGTTCGACATCCTTGTGACAACTGTACTTTCGTCTGGTATACTTGGACTATTCTGCGAAGGTGCTTTTCATAAGGCGTATAAATTAATTAATAATGATCTTCTTTTTCTTAAAATGAAATAACCAGGTAATTGTCGAAGTAATTTATGAAATTATTGTACGAAGATAGGTTCAGTATAAAGGATACGCCATAAAGCGAAATAAACTTATTTCGCAAACGATTGTATTAATTAATAAATATCATTTAATCTACTGATAATAAAATACACGTGATACGAAAGACAGCGGCGCAAACACCAAAGAAACAAGCAAATGCCGCATTTATATGATTTAAGGTTACCACATAGACAAACAACACATAACTTTTTTTGACTCCATCAACATAACCGAAAGGCTTTTCAGTAATTTTGCATTAAACACTAAATGCTGGAAAGAGATTAGTACATGTTACAACGTTTATGTGCTGCATGCAGTAGAGGAACGGTTCGGAGACGATGACTGTTTGTATCAGCACGATAATGCACGCTACCATACATCATCATCCGTGAGACAATGGTTTGTGGACAATAACTTTCTTGGAATGGAGTGGCCTGCGCAGAGCCAAACACTGAATACAATGAAACAACTTTGGGATGAGTTAAAATGTAGAATTCAATCCAGGGCACAGCCTCCGACATCATTACCTTTTCTGGTTTTGGCTCTTCAGGACGAATGGGCTGCCATTCATCCACAGCTACTCAGACACCTCACTGAAATGGTGAATTATTTACATTCATTTTGGGTATCTGCAAAGCGCGATGAGTGCCCTTTGAGGTGTCTGTGTTATATATCTATTATGTTTCACAAATGTGCGTTCCTGCTGTTGATGCATTAAAGTTCCTGGGTACTGTTTCACAATTTCCTCCATACAACACATTTTGCATCACTAGCACCTCAGCTTCCTTTTAAATATGATGCAATGTAATCTGATATGGATACACCACATAACAAATGTACTTTCTAAGCAGTGTCGGAGAATGAAACATTGCTTATTAACATTTTACTTCAATAACCACTACCTGGGAACTAAGGTTGACCATCAAGAGGTACAACCACGAATTATGCTGTTTCAGTTGTTACTGCACCCTGTATCACAACAAATATGTCATTGTTTCTTATAACACATTATGTTACCTCCTCCCGGCACGATTACCAGACAGACCGATTTACGCGTCTAGAGCTAGAGGTGATTTCCAAGGATTTATTTTATTTGGATCTGAAGATTGCGGCTAGATTCTCCTTCATTAGTTGGGATTTTGATTGATCGTGTAACTTGGGCCAAGGGGGACTGGGCCCCCAGGGACAGCACAAATAGACAAAGTACTAAGTTTAATCGCGTAGCAACACGTATACTTCAAGAAGCCCCTTGTGGACAATCCGTAGTGAATGTCACGAAGAAATCATTTGACGATGCGACGATGTCAGTGCTTGCGAAAGGTTTAAACTTTGCTCTTAAACCTTCTTCACCTTCTTTAATGTATTTCATCAGTTCTATTAAGGAGGCTATCAGACCACTCCCCGTGGATTCTGCAGATGAAGTTCGACGGGGATCGTGTGGTATCTTGTTGAACTGTGATCCGCAACGGAGTAACATCTCTCCAGCGGAAAGAGCTGCTCTTCGAAACCTCGGTGGAGATAATGGTACTGTCGTAATCCCTGCTGATCAGGGTAATGCTACGGTCCTTTTGACAACATATATCGTCAACTAAGTGATACTGTGTACCACAAAATCGATAAGGACTCAACGAGCCGAATATCCAGAAAAACTGCTACTCTTTTGAAAGATAGTTCTTTACCTGAACAAGTTACCAAAAGACTGACACCACACAATGCTGTTCCACCAATACTGTATGGGCTGCCCAAGATTCACAAGGGTGACGTTCCACTACCATTGATTGTGAGTAATATTGGTGCTTCTACTTATTCGACTGCAAAACATCTGGCCTCCTTACTCAAGCCGTATGTGGGTAAGTGCTGCCACCATATACGTAATTCCAAGGATTTTATCAATCATTTAAAGACTGTTAAGCTCAGCAGCTCGTATATACTAGGTAGCTTCGAAGTAGACTTAATTTTTACCAAAGCGCCTTTATTTGACTCGCTACATCTTATTGGTAACTTGTTCAGTGATGATTTGACGGATTTGTTTGAACATACTCTCTCCTCAACTTACTTTTTATTTAATAACGAATTTTTTGAACAAACTGACGGTGCCACCATAGGAGGTCCGTTGCCTCCTGTGGTGGCTAATCATTTCATGTAAGACTTTGAAGAGAAAGCTCTTGAGTCTGCCGTCTTAAAGCCTACGGTTTTCTGGTTACGCAGATGATACTTTCGTTGTATGGCCTCATGGCAGACAAGAACTGGAAAAATTCCCCAGTCATTTAAACTCTTTACATGAGAACATCAGATTTACTATGGATATTGAGAAATACGGGACTTTCCCTTTCTAGACGCATTGGCACTCCGTAAGGATGAGGGGTCTTTGGGACATTCGGTGTACAGAAAACCCACACATACAGATTTATGTCTTCAGGCATCCAGCTACCATCACCCCGCACAAACCGCCGGTGTTCTTAGTACTTTAATTCATCGGGCGCATGTGATATCGGACGCTGATAGCCTTCACGAAGAATCTGTGTATCTGGAGAAGGTTATTAAAGACAATGGCTATACTTTGCGTCAAATACGGAAAGCCATGCACACACAACTTGGCTGCCTCGCGCATGTCACCTCCTAACGCATGCGCCGTAAACCGCCAGTACAATTCGCATGCGCAGAATTCGCTATGAATGCCATAACTGCATCAAGTCTCTTCAGTACCTCGTCTACTCACCTGAGGATGGCCGGACGTCTCTCGGCCGAAATACAGTGGCAGAATGTTGATGGTATCCGGCTGTAAACCCGAAAATTACTGGAAGAAGAAATACGCCGGGGAAATTTCAGAAGTCACGTTGCGAGCTGATTGTGACAGAGTATGCTGAATTATAATGCACTGCACCCTGCAGGAAACCCTAATTCGTTGAACCAGAAATACGATGTGTAAGATGGAGTGAGAAGAGATCATCGATCTTGTTGTGCTTTGAAGCACGGCACCCACAACCGTCAGACAGGTGTGAAGCTAATGAAATCGTTATTGACTCTGTTAACACACAGTAGGAGCGGATACCATTGGCTAACACAAATAAATTTTGGAATGGAAGAACAGTACTCGCTTGTGAGTACGTGAACGAGCCCTTTGCTGAAACACAATATAGGACAGATATTGGGAGTGAGAGGTTGCCTGCTCCTGAGCTCCAGCATTGTAAAACGCCACTATCACTAAATTACATTAAAATTTAATAAGGAGTAGAGACTGCTGCCTTATTAGGATGTATTTAATTATTTGGTACTTGAAAGAAGCGCTGTCTTTGGCGATCGAAATCGTGGACAGTGCTCACACTGGGAGCGTTATGTAGCACCACTTCTGTTCGAGAAACGACAGGGGCACTTCAGCCAATTGAGGGACTTCTACTATGGACTGTCATGGAGATTAGTCTTCGAGCAGATTTGAAGACACTCCCGGGCACCAGTAACGCTCAGTACCAGCAACAGCAGCGCTCGCGAACAAATTTTAGCACGGAAGGAGAAAGGAAGATTACGGTTTACCATCCCATCAACTTCGAGGTCATTGGAGACGGAGGGTGGGCAAGAAAATGGACCATGCTCTTTCAAAGGAACCATCCCGGCGTTTGCCTAGAGTGATTCAATAAAATCTCGGAAAACCTAAATCTGGTTTCCAGGAAGCGGATCTGATCCGTTGACCTTTCTAATGTAGCTGTAGGAGGCACGCCAACACCTCAGATTAACGTCAGAATTTTCACATTTTTACTTCAGGTACACTTACTAGCAATCGTTAACTCAAAAGCCGGCGGAGAGTAGTTGCTAGCGACAAGTGATTAAGTCTAGACGCGGTGAGCGGAAGTATAGGAAACAAACTGCAACATTTTTAATGTATGATGAGGCATATGTGTGACTGTAAAATGGCACTGTAATCAAGAGTAATTAATATTCAGGATGAGTACTGTGGGCCCAAGCTTAGAATGTGCAAGGCAAGTCAATGTAGCAGCTTTTCTTTACTAAGTAGCAAAGCGCTTAGTGGAGCAACTGTTCTTGCGTAAATGACTTTTACCTCAATCATTTACGTAAAAGAGTCCTATCCTATGACAATTACTGATTCCGAGAATTCAATCTGTGAAAGAATACAAAAATTCTGAAAGTGATGAGCCTATTTCATTTCCACAACTAAGATAAAGAGGTGTCGTTTTCAAAACTGATAACTATCCAAAACTGTCATTTAACGGCACTGAACTTTCTTGCCTGTTAAAACAACTAGTTAAAGAATAATAACTAACAGTAAAAGAGTAGAAACATAATTTAAATGGCAGGCCGGAGTGGCCGTGGGGTCCTAGGCGCTACAGTTTGGAACCGCGAGACCGCTACGGTCGCAGGTTCCAATCCTGCCTCGGGCATGGATGTGTGTGATGTCCTTAGGTTAGTTAGGTTTAAGTAGTTCTAAGTTCTATGCGACTGATGACCTCATAAGTTAAGTCGAATAGTGCTCAGAGCCATTTGAACCATAATTTAAATGAATATTGACAAAATATTACTTCAGAATAAAATATTCCATATTTTTGTGTCCATTGCTAACTCTGCTCACATTTGCAAATTACATAACAGTGTACTGTAAATAACTTATTATTCGCTAAATGAAACCATATTAAATACCCAAAAATAATTAATCAGAACAGGAAACAACTATTTATTAATATTTACATTACTAAAATCAGTAACAGCATTACAGTGTGTAACGCAACGCCATTCTTCAAGCGAACTGTTTTGCAAATATTTAACTTTTATTTACATGTGTTCTTTACAAATTACTCTGCTGGTTTTTTGATTAACTTCAGTTCATAATATTAACTGTGTTTTTACATCTGAGCTCGAGTCAGTCGCTGTGAGTCAATTTTCGCCCGATTACTATTCAACGATTAGTTCGTAGTTACAAATTATAAAAAATTGATAATCCAACAGTAATTTTAGCTCGCCCAGTGAGTTGACGGCCGTTCTTAGTAATTTGCTTTCTAAAATTACAATTAGATTCAGTTTAGTAATTCATAGTTACAGTATTTCTTATTTTTACCTTTTCTGTCAAATTTTCTATCAATCGTTATGTGCAAAAGCAGTCGCCCGATGACATTATAACTGCATGCGCATTTACCCAGATTTTCATTATTCTTCTGAAAAGATGCTTTTCCCAAACAACAGGGAATATTAGGTGCAGGTGTCATTTCCAAAACCCTAATTAACCGGCAGTGCGGGTTGGTTAAAAGTTGCTTTTCCAAATGCGTGATGATTCTAATCCCTTTTTTCCATATCCATTATGTGGCTTTGGTTCGCTCCTGGCAGCTGAGTGGTCAGCGCGACGGACTATCATAGCTAACGGACCGGGTTCGATTCCCGGCTGGGTCGGAGATTTTCTCCGCTCAAGGACTGGGTGTTGCGTTGTCCTTATCATCATCATTTCTTCTCCATTGACACGCCAGTCGCCGAAGTGGCGTCAACTTGAAAGACTGGCACCAGGCGAACGGTCTACTCAACGGGAGGACCTAGCCACACGGCATTTCCATGTGGCTCCTACTGAAGTGTTGATAATTTAATTCATTGGTAACCTGTGTTAACATTTGATGAACATAGCTGTGCTCTATCATTTGTGCACTTTGTGTGTAATTTGAAGTCTGCTGGAACATGCAGCACATAGGGTTTCATAGTGACCATTTCCTCATACACTAGTTTGAAGAACACATTTTTTTATAATATAGTGAGTTACAGTACCTTTGTTTCATGCATTTTAGAGATAAACCTATTTAACTAATTTAATTTGCTAAGTTATTAACGAAATCTGTAATTACATTCAGGTGATCGTATGGGGAGCGATCTCTTTATCGGTAAGGTCACCCGGTATAGATCATTCTCACATCCACAGGTGTATCTTCACTACTCTACCTCTTAAAGCCCAAAATATGACTGATCCACCTCCCTGCTGATCCTGTGGGACCGTTTCTATGAGACGTCCAATGCTACCTGACCTTCTACGAACTGTTGTTAAGACAAACATCGGACATAAAACAAATCCTGCACTAGTTGTTGAAGAGAATCCGGTGTCACTAATACAGGTTCAATACGAGGTGTTCCCTGCCCCACCTCAGTCGCACACTACTGAGTTTCAGTGGTTGTGCCGTATTTCGCAATGTGCTCGTAGAGTCAGCTACTGAGTGGGTCAACGCAGCTCTCCCAGTTATTTCCACAATGAACAACGAGCAGTTTGGTTTCATTCTCTCTGGGGTATCTAGGACCCTTTACTTGCAGGGGTCAATCATCAGGTGTTCTGACTGACTGCAGACAACTACCACGAAGTGCAAATTCTGTGTTTTGGGTCTCACGATTGTGGCTGTATATTCAAATAATGTCGCTGTGATGTACACCAGTTAGCGGAGTACTCCACTGTTCGGAAAATTCTTGTTGTTGTAAATTGGTAATGGGCTCACGGTCTAAACTTCAATCACCACTTAGAGCATGTTGACAGAGAGGGCAGTATATGCCTTACTGTCCTCTCAACAACGGAAGATATAGCGCGCTCTACTTAGCTCTACTGAGAATGAATCAGTACTTTAACGTTCATTACATGTGCAGCTGTAATTAACGTTCTTGCTTCATCAAATAAGTATTAAGAAATATGTTCCCGATGAATAAAATAAAGAATAAGAAGTTCACGAACAATATATGCAATCAGGATGGTACTAAAATTATTTCACCAGGTTTTTAATGGAGGACGTCGAATTTGTCTTGCGTCAGTACTTCTCTACAGACAACAATGTGGAACACTGACAAAGAGCGGACTGTTTCCCAAATTACAAGAATGCTTTCATCTGAAATAACGTGGGTTGTTTTCTCCAGAATGCAGCCCTTCACTAGCAAGTTGCCGTTCGTTGAATTGGGGAACGCGTGCAATTAATTGAAAGGGCACCTGATGCCTCCGTCGCTCGCACACTCACCGAGAGCGGAGCTGCTGTTTGCACAAGCCGATATTTGGCACAAAGCTTTCGTACTCCCTCTGGAGTGGGGACTCAGCAGAGTCCACGTCCTTGACTACAGAATCGGTTGCCTTCGGCAGTGGAATTTAATTCGGCAGTGACTTTTGAGGTTGTCTCTAACAAGCTTCCTCTCGTCCAGCTCAAGGGAACCGACATTAAATGAAATTTTGAGTTTTCCCTTCTTTTGTGAGATCACTACACAACAGCAGATCTAGACACGTGTCGTTGGTCACTGGATTCTCGCTTGGCAGAAGCGAGGTTCGATCCCAATTTTTCCATTCACAATTATAGATTCTCCGCCTCTTCCATAATTCAGAATATAATCCAGGCTGGTTTCCTAGATCACCCTCCGCTTCCTGCCCCGATAATTATCCCATCCGTGCTTAGATTAAAGTTTTCGTTTTGGTGTTGCATCTTGTCACCTTCAAAGTAGGGAAAAGTTGTTGTTGTTATTGTTGTGGACTTCAGCCCAAAGTCCGGTTTGATACACCTCTCAATGTTAGTCTGTCCTGTGCAAAGCATCCTCATCTCTGCATACTTTCTGCAACTTGTATCCAGTGGACTTGCTTCCTGCTCTGAAGCCATGGCCTCCTTGTACAATTTTTACCGTTTATACTTCCTTCCATTGCACCATTGTTGTGCCTCACGATGTGTCCTGTTGGCCGATCCCTTCAATCGGTCAAGTAGCGCAATAATTTCCTTTTCCTCCAATTACATTCAATACCCTTTTATTAGTTATTTGATCTGCCCATCTGATTTTCGGCATAGTTCTGTTTCGAAGGATTCTATTCTCTTTCTTTCTGAAATGTTTATTATACATTTTTCACATCCCTACAAGACTACATTCAGAGCATTTTGTATGGCGACAGGTGGGAACACTTAACGCAGCTGAGAACATTGACGACCTTGTTCCTTTATAGTGATCAGGTGCTATGGAGTGGGAGGCATAATGTAGCTCGACCGTTCTGGGCTCCAAATCCCTGAACACGGTACACTCACTTATCAACGTAAATGTGACACTGTACTCCGCATTTACGTCTTTTCAGGAGGACATTCGGGCCTGGCTTCATTATTATGGATGAAAATGTGAGACAGCATTAAACAGCCCATGTGGAGCAGACTCTTAGAATGGAGGATATTCGGCAAATGGACTGACCTGCTTTTTCCCACAACTTAAATTCAATTGGAGGACGTGAGCGTTGCGTTAGGTAGACGTACTGCAGTATGTCTACATGCACCAACTACCATTCGGCAGCTGTCAGTCGCGCTAGCAAAGGAATGGAACGCCCTACCACAAGAACTCTTTACCAACCTTGCCGCCAACATGGGAACACGTTCCAAAGCATGCACTGCTCAAAAATGATTCAAATGGCTCTGAGCACTATGGGACTTAACATCTGTGGTCATCAGTCCCCTAGAACTTAGAACTACTTAAACCTAACCAACCTAAGGACAGCACACACATCCATGCCCGAGGCAGGATTCGAGCCTGCGACCGTAGCAGTCGCGCGGTTCCGGACTAAGCGCCTAGAACCGCGAGACCACCGCGGCCGGCATGCACTGTTGTCAGTTGTGAGAATACATCCCATAAAGAACAATGGCTCGCCTTTTTTAATGCCTAAACGCCACTGTCACTAGCGGCGGATTCAATGTAATAATTGCCTTTGAATAAAAGTATCATTTTTGTTTGTTTTATTGCGTAAATTTGGCAGTTGCCTTTTGTACTACATTGTAATAGTTCTTTCTATGTGTTGTCCAGGTTTCATTGAGCTGTATTACTTGACAGTGACACATCATGTGAAAATTACTTTTGTCACTAAATTTTGCGGACTAGTATACTTTATATATCCCTTGACCTTTTGACATTTGTATGAGACATACCAGAAATATTCCGCCTTTTTAGTTACGAATAACAAAGTAAACTGAAGTATCACAGTCAAGCTCTGTCTTACAGCTATATAGTGAGCATAGAAAATCTTGTATTTTCCGCACGTTGCTGTATTCCTAACGTGCTAGTTGAGACTCTTAATGATTAACTAAATGTCTCTAGTGCATATCGGTACTGCGAAAAGGAGTACTATGAATGTTTAGGCAGTTCAGTGCAGTATAATTTTGCATCATGGCTTAGGAGGAGGAGGTTAGTGTTTAACGTCCCGTCGACAACGAGGTCATTAGAGACGGAGCGCAAGCTCGGGTTAGGGAAGGATGGGGAAGGAAATCGGCCGTGTCCTTTCAAAGGAACCATCCCGGCATTTGCCTGAAACGATTTAGGGAAATCACGGAAAACCTAAATCAGGATGGCTGGAGACGGGATTGAACCGTCGTCCTTCCGAATGCTCATGGCTTACACCCCCTTAATATCAACACAATCATCGCAGGAGCTGGTGTTCCCAATCGACGGACGGCTCATCATCAGCTGTTTCACATGCTATCTCCCTAGACGAGCTGTCGAATTAGCCCAGGTCAGTGGTGTAAGATCTTTTATCTGAGAGTTTCACAACGGGACCCCTCATTTTCCTGACAATAAAACATTTGTTATGAAGCGCTCTTGAAATAATACCAATCGAACGGCGCACGGGCCGGCCGGTGTGGCCGTGCTCCGGTCGCAGGTTCGAATCCTGCCTCGGGCATGGACGTGTGTGATGTCCTTAGGTTAGTTAGGTTTAAGTAGTTCTAAGTTCTACGGGACTGATGACCACAGATGTTAAGTCCCATAGTGCTCAGAGCCATTTTTTTTTAACTGCGCACGCACGGTTCGAGCGCGATCACTGTTGCATGCACCGGCGACTTCTGAAATGAAGATAGATCAAGGCACATTACTGAAAGAAGAAATCTGGGAACATTCCTTATCATTAGTTTAACATTCACAAAAATTCTGTGAAGTGACCACTAATCATACATGATCACTGTAATAATGCATTTAATGTCGGTGTATATTGGTAAGTGTGTGACACAGCTCTGTTGTTATTTATGATGGATTTTGAAAAAAAGTTTTACAGGTTAGTAGAGCTCATTGATGGGTAACCACAAGCATCGATGAGGCTCTGAGGCTCTACAGGGTGGTCCATTGTTAGTGACCGGGTCAAATATCTCACGAAATATGCGTCAAACGAAAAAACTACAAAGAACGTAACTTCTCTAGCTTGAAGGGGGAAGCCAGATGGCGCTATGGTTGACCTATTAGATGGCGCTACCATAAGTCAAACGGATATCAACTGCGTTTTTTTTAAATAGGAACCCCCATTTCTTATTACATATTCGTGTAGTACGTAAGGAAATACGAAGTTTTTTAGTTGTACCACTTTCGTCGCTTTGTGATAGATGATGCTGTAATAGTCACAAACATATGGTTCACAATTTTAGACGAACAGTTGGTAACAGGTAAGTTTGAACATTTTATTTCGGTTGTTCCAACGTGATACATGTACCTTTGTGAACTTATCATTTCTGAGAACGCATGCGGTTACAGCGTGATTACCTGTAAATACCACATTAATACAATAAATGCTCAAAATGATGTCCGACAACCTCAATGCATTTGGCAGTAAGTCCAACGACATTCCTCTCAACAGCGAGTCGTTCGCCTTCCGTAATGTTCGCACATGCATTGACAATGCGCTGATGCATGTTGTCAGGCGTTGCCGGTGGATCACGATAGTAAATATCCTTCAACATTCCCCACAGAAAGAAATTCGTTGACTTCAGATCCGGAGAACGTGCAGGCCATGGTATGATGCTTCGACGACCCAGCTACCTGTCATGAAATATGCTGTTCAATACCGCTTCAACCGCACGCGAGCTATGTGCCGGACATACCACATGTTGGAAGTACTTCTCCATTCTGTCATGCAGTGAAACTTCTTGTAGTAACATCGGTAGAACATTACGTATGAAATCAGTATACACTTCACCATTTAGATTGCCATCGATAAAATGGGGGGGGGGCGAGGTGCGGGGGGGGGGGGCGCAGTTATGCTTCCTCCCATAATGCCACATCATACATTAACCCACCAAGGTCGCTGATGTTATCTCTATAACACTATGTGATGATACACTGCTGTTCGTTGTGTGTTTCCCTTCATCCGGTGCTCATGACACAACCTCCACCATTCCCTGCCACCTGGTGAAATGTGTTTCCCTCCCGCCGAAACAGTACAGTTATCTTTCTGAAGCATTGTGCGCAAACGCTTGGGTCCAAAATCATACCAGTCTTAGCTGCTACATGCACTGAGTACTAAGGACAACGAGCTTCGTTCTAACTTTTGCAGTGACTAGTAGCGGCTACTGAAAGAAGGTGGCTCACAGAAGTAGTTTTCCAGTTTTTCAATTGTCTCGAAAGGAGAATCGTCATAGCGTATGTGTTTGGGGCACCAAGTATTCACACGAGGTTGTAAAACTTATTCATGATGCACTTAAGTAAACATCTTTTGTGCCATATGATCTTCGAAGTTTGCGAATCGTTTTTCTTTGCGGGCAAACTATGACTTAATTCATGTACCTAGATGTGCTGCAGCAATGGCTTATCCCATTATTACAACAAGAGACTGCAGTCTTTAATTTGTAATAAAACGGTGCTTCACCTCACTTTCTTTTAGACGTGATTATTTGACCGCCCACACGGTAACCTGTGACTTCTTTCTCTGGGGTTATGTCAAAGATCGTGTGTTCCTGCCTCCACTGCCACGCAGTTCTATAGAGTTCAGTGGGAGGGTACTTTATCCTATTTCTTATGTCGACCATGAAGTGTAGCGACGTCAGTAACATGATTTCGACTAACGTGCAGACATTTACTGCATCAAAAACAGGGAGCATATTCAGCAACTATAGTGAGAGTTAAGAAGCTGCAGAGATTCTCTAACCACTGATATATTTATAATTTCATCATGAATCGTAGTTTTCACTTAATTCTCTCCTGGAGTGTCACTGTTGCTTAAAAATAGCCTTGTAAGAGTACATGTTAAACATATTTTTAAATAAATATTTATTGTTGTGTACTATTTATGTTTTACTTCCAATCAAATTTAAATATTATATGTGACTAATTTCTTTTCTTCTTAGCAGAGGGCAGGGATCGCATTTTTGGATATTAGCTACAATTTTGTACAATCTTTTGAATCTTGAGCGGTAATTCCCACTGTGGATATGTTATTACGTTGTATGTCAACGGGGCTCTCGCTTAATGATTTTGACTAATGTAGCTGAGTCATAACCACAAAGTGTTGGAGAATCATAACCACAATGTGTCGGAATATATTTGGGACATAAATGGCGTATTAGTTGAGCATAAATACTCTCGCCTGCAAAATCCATCATTCCCACCTTTTATAAAACTTAATATCTCAACTTATAATAAGTGTAGTTGTAACGTTACAGCAGGCCTGGCAACAACAAAATTTATCCCCTTTTATATAGCGGGAACAGTCAGGCGAAGCTAATAAAAGACGTCGAATAATTAAAAAAATTGGTTCCCAAATGTGACTAACAAATTTTGCTAAATTGAAACGTTTACTAAGGAGAACTTTGTGAATAAAAAATACACACAATGTTTATGAGTTTCATAGCTTACTCTGTATTGCTTGGAAATGACAATAATCCAGTATTATTATAGTTATATCCTTAAGCAGCTATATTGTATTTAGCGCTTAATTTTGTCCATTTCTTACGTGCTTCTGTGAAGACGTTGTGAGAGTATAATACCTCCCACACACAACGATTACTGCACAGTTTCTGATTGCAGATTAAATGGTTCAAATGGCTCGGAACACTACGGGACTTAACAGCTGAGGTCATCAGTCCCCTAGAACTTAGAACTACTTAAACCTAACTAACCTAAGGACATCACACACATCCATGCCCGAGGCAGGATTCGAACCTGCGACCGTAGCGGTCGCGCGGTTCCAGCCTGCAGCGCTTAGAACCGCTCGGCCACTTCGGCCGGCCGATTGCAGATTATCCTAGTATAAAATGTTTATCGCTAACATCAGCAATGCCTTTCAGAAAGCACGGCAAATGAAGGCTCAAAACGCATCATTTCTATATGATTCACAGGCTGGTTAGGATTAAAATGTATTTTCTCTCTACTTTAATAATTTCAGAGTGACACTATGGCATACACTAAACGTTAGGGTGTATTTTTATGCAGAGGGTTACGGAAGTTATATTCTTCACAAATAAATTGTGCTTCAGTTAAAGCTATATTGCATCAACCTGACCTAGTCACTATCTGATCCCAAACTAGATCATCAAATGGTATATGCAGAGTGATCACAGGAGGTGTAGGTGCAGGAGGAGGAGGACCAATTCAGGGTATGCAAATGTAAATATTATTGTATAAGTAGAATGTGAACTGTGTGCCAATTTAATATTTCTTTTTCAAGTTATAGTTTTCAGCCATTAAACCATATGTGATATGGTGACTGTCTTTAGGGAGAGTAAAATCTATATTGATATAAATATATTTGACACTGAAACATTTCTTAGTAGCCATAAAATACTAAAATGGCATATGATTTATATTTAAACTTATATGTCTTACACATTTGCGTTTAGGTTACATTTTATGCTTTGCCTTTACTTACATAATTTACCATACGGACTGAGGCTTCTATTATCGTATACTGATACTCAGACATGATCCTAGTTGAGTTTAGACATCTCAGTTTTATTGTACCTCACCACTACCCTTCTCTCAGCCGTCTATTTTATTGTTAGTATGTGAAATGTTCACACAACGGTTATGAGCTTCATAGCTTATTATGTATTGTGTGGACATGTCAACATCGTGGTAGTATTACTTCGAGCAGCTACTAGCAGGAACTGCTACTCATTTGTATACCTATTAAATTTAATTGTTTTCTTACACGTTTCTGTGAAGATGATTTAAGATTACAGTACCTTTACATGTAATAATTATTGAACAGGATACGAATGCAGCATTTTCCATAATATAACCAGCAATGACTTTCAGATAACACAGCAAACAAATTGGCTAAATGCACTACTTTTGCTTGATCCACAATTGCATTCACATTTTGTACAATAATCGCTATATGCAAGGGTGCTGCATCATTAGGCGTCAACACACAGGCAATATATATACACTCAGGAACACTGAAATAGTGTAACAAGGGGGGAGTATCGGTTCAAAATGAAATTAATTTACATAACGATACAGATGAGAGATTCACTTAATAACAAAATCAAGACATGTAACCAAGCACATGAGTACAAATAGACAAATACAGTGCAGCATCAGCAACGCATTGGACCACCTTCTCCTGTAATACGTGCCCCAACATGGTCCGACATTGAGTTGACTAGATGTCTAATGTTGTCCTGAGACATATTGGCCCACAAACCTTGAACAGAAACTTCCAGGTCACGCATAAAGTTAAACGGTAAATGGAAATGAGCGTTTGGCGTCATTGGCAGGGAGGCCCCTTGCGGGACAGGTCCAGCCGCCTTGGTGCTGGTCTTATTACATTGGACACCACACTGGGCGACCTGCGCGCTGGATGGGGATGAAATGACGATGAAGCCAACACAACACCCAGTCCCTGAGTGGAGAAAATCTCCGACCCAGCCGGGAATCGAACCCGGGCCCGCATTATCTTGCTGAAAAAGTGCTCCTGGTGGACCATGTAGGAAAGATCCCACGTGAGGTTGCTCAACATAACGCAGGCCAGTTAAGGTTCCGCATACCACAATTAGAGATGACCAGCTATCGTAGGTACGCCCATCTCTCCCCCCCCCCTCCACCTCCCCTCCCCAGAGCATTACGCTGGCTGTGCGCGCAATGTAACACGCGACAACGACAACATGGGTGGAACTGTACTGTTCACCATGCTGCCTCCACACCCGTCTGCGATTATCAGCCGTCCCCAAAAAGAATCGGGATTCGTCACTAAACACCACGTTTGGCCAATCTGTGGTAGTCTACGTTGTTCTGGCTTGGCACAACTGTAGACAGAGTCGGCGATATCTCGATGTTAACGGCAGTAAACGACGGGGCACTGTGATTGCAAATTCCCTTCCGCAAGGCAGGCCTGTGGAAAAACTGGTTTCCGTACATTTGTTTGTATCGTGGAGCGAGTCTCTGTAGGCTCCCTGATCGCTTGACGCAAGATCCTTCGATTCTCTCCCGTCGTCGTCTTCCTGGTCGCTCCAGACCCAATACGTCGCACGTGGGTGTCATCTCGTGTCCACTGCTCCTGATATCGTCTGACAGCAATGTCCGAAAGCTCGACCTTGCAAACCACACATTGTGTCCACCATCTTGCGGCTTTCATGCCGATTATTAGGCCCGTCTCAAACTTGCTTAACTGAGAAAATTGTTGTCTATCACGTGAAACAGCGATTCTTCGCATACTAACGTCCCCCTAGAATCGGTATGTGATCGTCACGTGTATGACTTGTCCGGTACGTGTAGTTGAAGTAGTGCCCCTTGCCCGACTTCAGCGCCACTACAGCGCCAGTACAAATGACAGCTTCGCCAATGCAGTATCCTTCTATACTTTGTGTACGCGCTACTACCGTTATCTGTATATGTTCTTAATGCTATCCCATAACTCTGTCACTTCACTGTTAAATCGGCAACTTGTTATATAGGAGACTGTAAACTGAAGTATTACAAAGGTGAAATTATGTTGTTTGTATTGGTAGCACCGTCGAAAACAACTTAGTGGGCTTCCATAACACAAACCCACGTCGCACGTAGAAGATCCTAGAAATATGTTGCTGTGGTGACCGTTGTGGATACCGAAGAAATAATCGGCTTTCAGATTCTATCAAAGAATTTATGTAAATATTAATCAATGAACTAAGCAGAACATATATGTGATAGGAACTATGAAGGAACAAATGGTGGAATACAGGACTCTCAAGCTCTTGAAATTTTCAGACGTCTACGAATGAAGCGGTTGTTTGTTAATCTAGGTTGGTGGGAGTTCGGGACTCCAAAGTGCACAACATTGTACTAGTAGTTTGGCCTTATGGTGATAAGATTATCTCAAAACTGGATTCTGTGGCTCTCTTCCAGAAGACGGTAGGCACCAGCATGTGTAAGTTGAAACTAAGTTTCAGAAACAAGAAACTTTTTGATGATAAGACCATCAGGGGTAGGCCAGCAGATAAAATTATTAATGAATTACAACAACACTATGGTATGGTCATTGGGAGAAACACTGACGATCAGGGAGGCATTATGGGCTACCTTCTTCCACACGTTATCAAGATATAACAAACCAATACATCAAATTTGCCCCCACGGACCAGATTCATGGTGAACATATCACAACGTCCAATACTCTTACATCTTACAACCAGAAACATTCCATCCTAGAAGCAGTCGTAAAGCCCATTTAAAGAGACCTGGTACATCCTGATTTTTTGAAGAAATCTCTTCATGGACAGACTCGAAATCGAAATGACTATTTCAACAATCTCATATTGGACTCAAACGGAAAAAAAAGATTTTCTTGGGATAAAAACACTAAAATTTGGGGGATGTGGAGGTGGAGGGAGGGAATCTGAGAAGCTGTTACTGCTTTTTATGAAAGCATCCATATTAGGGTGAATGTGCTCCAGTAAATAGGAATTATTACTGGAGCAAATTTCATCACGGAACTTCAACGGATGGACAACGTTCACATCGATAAAGCAGAGTATCCAGCAGACATGGCCACTAAACAGTCCACAAGGGAGAAAAGAATGAGATCTATGGGAAATGACCATGAGGATGGTACACAGAACGGTTCAGAGTATTTCTGAGTCTTTAAAATAAAAATAAATATATATATTAATTAAGATTGTCACTTCAAACGTCTGAAACTGTTTTTGAAAATTTACATTTTGAGTTGGATTATTCCCTACATCTAAGAAGCCACTTGCAGTACACTTTGAGGGATATATTGTCTCTTGAACTAAAATAAAAATAGGATTTTAAATTTAATTCAAATTATGTTGGAAAAAGTACAATAAATTATACAAAATGTTAACGGTATAGTTAAAATTGTATTTCCCGAACCACTGGCCGAAATTCAGTGACTGTAGTTGAGGTATTACTGCTGCGGCAGACGATATGAGTTGTAACTTCACGTAAGCCGGGTAAAGAAATTTAGCATTGTCGATATATTGTGTTCCAAGTCTCCTTTAGAAATTATTATTGCAACGTTTTAGAATCTATGAATATATAGTATGTGTAACCACGAAGTACAGTGTTTTAAATTGATTACATTGAAATTATTGTATGGGTTTAGCTAATTTTGTTTTATGTTCATCGTTTCTTCGTGTCTAGTTGAACTTACGAGTGTTTTCGACACTACAGAAACTGAAAATGGAAACATATGCGAGTGGCTCATTACTAAATAACTTCTTTTAAATGTGTATTTCTGAAAACTCACGTCTGTATAATACATGGAATGGAAGAATCGGCAGTGCATTGAAAGAAATCCGTGGGAGATCTTACGCTACATCTTTATAATTATTTGTACGCAATTCCCATACAGTGGTAGAAATGGAGAATCTTTCCTCGGTGTTACCTGGTGGTGGTCTCAGATGGACAACGCCATCTGTAAACAACAACATTCGCCTTCACAAAAACGTGCCGAAGTTTTCCGCTAGTGGGCTGTGCAAACAGTGCTCGTGGCCATGTTCCCATATCTTCGTAAATTGGGTGGAATCGTAGGGACGATTTCTAAATGAGGTGGCCCGTGTTATTGTGTCGCATGATGAGGTATTTAGGAGGCGTTTATAGCAGTCCACGGCATTACTCGTGCTGCAGAGGTGTCAAACAGAAATCTCCTAGAAAGCTGTACCACACGCATTATTCGAAATAGTGCTAAACCATTCTCTGAAAATTATTTTGTGCAGCTAGTTCGTAAGTGCACTCGAAGAGCAAACAGTTGTGAGAACACACTAGACCTCTCAGCAATAAATATTCCCGAGCTAATACGAGCATCAAAACAGATACAGGGATTAGTGGACACAGAGCTGTCGTAGCGAGACTGAATAGTGTAAGCCCCAAAACCTCCAAAAGTTAATGAAAATCATACCTATTCAATAAAGCAGATAAAATTTAACTTTTCGTCTCGTGAGAGACATTCACCACCCCCTAGAAATTAACAGCGTAAAAGGAAACCAGATGTGGTATGAATTTAGAGAAATCGCTAGTATCGACAGCAATTGAGAGATAGTAGTAAGTGGGCCCATTCTGTGCACTAGGAGATAATTTCATGATAAAATCCATCCAATCACAAACGTAAATTATAAAAAATTAAATCAATGAAAATTAAGTCAGACAAGAACTCCAGATTCTGAAAATGGCTACAATTATTTTATCATTCTCTTGATTCCTTTATACTTTAGCTTAATATTACCATCTTGAAAAAATTGATCATACCAGTTAGTTGTTATTTTATTGGACCTGACTGGCAAAATAATTTTAAATTTCTTATAAAGTTCCACAAAAATTTTCTCTCAATATCTAGTTTTCAAATATTAACATCCTGTAATGAAATGAAATTCATTTACATCTAGTTCACTAATCTTTTTAAACAAATTAGGATTGATGTATTATTAGACTTTTTCAATAGAGTTTCAATTTATATAGAATAAAAAATAATAATATGAAAAAGTTTCACTCAAAACTATATGTTGAAGATCAAATGTTAAATATTTCTTACCAAACATAACTATGTAGGTAACTGTATCTTTCGGAATTTTACCATTTAAAGTAGCCACTAGTTTCACTATGGTTTTCTGTGTGGCTAACACATTCATTCACATAGACATATTTATAAGAAACATAGGATAATTCTCAATAACACAGAAGGGATCTACACTGACGTTATTGTTCAATTGAGAGACTGTCTTGAAACTGAGGAAAGAATCATTTGCTTTCAGATAATTATTTGGCAGATCAAGATGCCATAACTCTTGAGGAAAAACATCGTTTCTTCCTTTTTTCATATAGATATTTTGTGATTTAACATCATCGAATAAAGAAGAATCAATTAGTTGAATATTTTTTCGATTAGTTAGGATAACAATGAAAATAAAGTAAGACATGTCAAATTCTCAGGAATTATAATAATTAGTAATATCAGGTTCAGAAGTTCTTTTTGCCTCTAATCTGGCTATTTGAACTGTTTTCGATTCAAAGAAAGAATTTGGAATCTTGGAATTTTTTAGTCTTTCTTCTACTAGCTCTAGTGAATATTCTGGTTCATATTTTAAGACCAGTGCACGAATTTCTGTAGATTCTACTACAATTTTACCTTCTTTTGGAAGTGCATCTTGTATATCAATTCCAGTTCATTTATATCAGTCCATCTAAGAATAGCATCTCCAGCAACGAACTTCAAGTAAGACTTACTATTAAATTCCTTCCCACATACTTTATTTATAATCTTTGAAAAATACACCAAACAAATCTTGAGGGAAAAGTACTTAATTTTTCTTACTTTATATGTTACTGTTATTAAAGGTATGACCGTCTATAGTTAACTCATTACCTATAGTCGAAGTTAATCTCATAAGGACAGATGAAGAAATGAATAGATGTTCCATTCTAGAAAAGATATTTTTTCCTTTCTTTATGGAGATGACCTCAAGCAACTTTGTCACATAGTTCACAATTAATTTTTATTGTGTTTTCCACCGTATGATGGATAATCTGCACCACTGGCTCAATTAATAATTGTGCATGATTTGGATGAACCCATCCTTTTCCAATATTTATATTAACATCTGTCCACCCCCAGAACCTGAGTGGTCAGCGCGACAGAATGTTAGTCCTGAGAGCCTGGGTTTGATTCCTGGATGGGTCGCAGATTTTCTCCACTCAGGGATTGGGTTTTGTGTTGTCCCAAACATCATCATCTCATCCCCATCGACGTGCAAGTCGCCAAAGTGGCTTCAAATCGAAATACTGGCACCTGGTGAATGGTCTACATGATGGGAGGCCTTAGTCACACTACATTTACGTATTAATCTCTGTGCTATTGTTGGGGAGATTTAGGTTATTATTCTCATTCACAACGAATGTGTAAAATTGATAACTCGATTTTGTTCATGATTTATTAAGGATAAAATTTATTAAGAAATTTCTAAAACACTGTTTCATAAGCACCATTAAAGTCAATAAAATTGTCATATTCATCAGATATGGAAATTTATAAATCTTGAATAGGTTCACAAATTGGAATATATACAGTACAATGTAGTTCATAAAAAATTGGTCTACCAAATACGGCATTGGATGTGAATGAAGCAATAATACGAGGGCCGTTCAGAAAGTAACCTCCGATTGATTTAAAAAAATACACCAAGTTAATTAAAAATATTTTAATATATACATCTTACAACTACATCTTTGCACAATTTTTCTACATAGTCTCCATAGCGATTGAGGCACTTATCGTATCTCTTCACAAGCTTTGAAATTCCTTCTGCATAAAAATCACCCACTTGTGCCTGGAGCCAGCCTGTGACCGCATCTTTGAGCTCTTCGTCGTCATCAAACCGCTGTGACCCGAGCCATTTCTTCAAATGCTTGAAGAGGTGATAATCACTTGGCGCCAGGTCTGGGCTGTAAGGTGGATGGTTGATAACGTCCCACTTGAAGGACTCCAGAAGGGCCGTTGTTCTGCGAGCAGAGTGAGGACGGGCGTTATGGTGCAAAAAAACGATACCGGAAGTCAGCATACCACGGCGTTTGTTCTGTATAGCCCGTCGTAACTTTTTTATTGTTTCACAGTACACGTCTTGATTAATGGTCGTACCACGTTCCATGAATTCAACCAACAACACCCCTTTGGCATCCCAAAACACCGTTGCCATCAGTTTTCTGGCAGAAAAATCTTGCGAGGCCTTTCTTGGTTTGGTAGGCGAATTTGAATGTGCCCACATCTTTGATTGTTCTTTTGTCTCAGGGTTCACGTACTTAGTCCAGGTTTCGTCACCGGTCACGATTCTGTTTAACAATGGTTCTCCTTCGTCCTCATAACGTGACAGAAAGTCTAATGCAGAGGCCATTCTTTGAGTTTTGTGGTGGTCGGTAAGAATTTTGGGCACCCATCGTGCACAGAACTTACAGTAACCCAATCTTGCTGTCACTATCTCGTACAAGAAAGTCTTAGAAATCTGTGGAAAACCAGTAGACAACTCCGACATTGAGAAACGTCGATTTTCACGAACTTTTGCATCAACTGTCTGAACGAGTTCGTCAGTCACCAATGATGGTCTGCCACTCCTCTCTTCATTATGAACGTTTTCTCGTCCACTTTTAAATAAACGTACCCATTCACGGACAACTCCTTCACTCATAACTCTTGGTCCGTACACGGCACAAATCTCACGATGAATAGCTGCTGCAGAATATCCTTTGGCTGTAAAAAACCTTATGACAGCACGCACTTCCCATTTGGTGGGGTTTTCTATTGCAGCACACATTTCAAACTGCCACAAAAACTAAACTAGCGCAGGTACGACGTTCACTCGACCACGGCTTGATGCCGACTGACCTGTTGAGTGCGTGAACCCACAGATGGCGTCGCTACTCCCCCCACAACCCGCACTGTGACCAATCGGAGGTTACTTCCTGAACCGCCCTCGTATTAGTTTCTGTATAAAATTTGGCAGTATGTTTAACAAACATTCCAGCAGGCAAATTAAAATTTATATGAACCATGGACCTTGCCGTTGGTGGGGAGGCTTGCGTGCCTCAGCGATACAGATAGCTGTACTGTAGGTGCAACCACAACGGAGGGGTATCTGTTGAGAGGCCAGACAAACGTGTGGTTCCTGAAGAGGGGCAGCAGCCTTTTCAGTAGTTGCAAGGGCAACAGTCTGGATGATTGACTGATCTGGCCTTGTACCAATAACCAAAACGGCCTTGCTGTGCTGGTACTGCGAACGGCTGAAAGCAAGGGGAAACTACAGCCGTAATTTTTCCCGAGGGCATGCAGCTTTACTGTATGATTACATGATGATGGCGTCCTCTTGGGTAAAATATTCCGGAGGTAAAATAGTCCCTCATTCGGATCTCCGGGCAGGGACTACTCAAGAGGATGTCGTTATCAGGAGAAAGAAAACTGGCGTTCTACGGATCGGAGCGTGGAATGTCAGATCCCTTAATCGGGCAGGTAGGTTAGAAAATTTAAAAAGGGAAATGGATAGGTTGAAGTTAGATATAGTGGGAATTAGTGAAGTTCGGTGGCAGGAGGAACAAGACTTCTGGTCAGGTGACTACAGGGTTATAAACACAAAATCAAATAGGGGTAATGCAGGAGTAGGTTTAATAATGAATAGGAAAATAGGAATGCGGGTAAGCTACTACAAACAGCATAGTGAATGCATTATTGTGGCCAAGATAGATACGAAGCCCACGCCTACTACAGTAGTACAAGTTTATATGCCAACTAGCTCTGCAGATGACGAAGAAATTGAAGAAATGTATGATGAAATAAAAGAAATTATTCAGATTGTGAAGGGAGACGAAAATTTAATAGTCATGGGTGACTGGAATTCGAGTGTAGGGAAAGGGAGAGAAGGAAACATAGTAGGTGAATATGGATTGGGGGACAGAAATGAAAGAGGAAGCCGCCTGGTCGAATTTTGCACAGAGCACAACATAATCATAACTAACACTTGGTTTAAGAATCATGAAAGAAGGTTGTATACATGGAAGAACCCTGGAGATACTAAATGGTATCAGATAGATTATATAATGGTAAGACAGAGATTTAGGAACCAGGTTTCAAATTGTAAGACATTTCCAGGGGCAGATGTGGACTCTGACCACAATCTATTGGTTATGACCTGTAGATTAAAACTGAAGAAACTGCAAAAAGGTGGGAATTTAAGGAGATGGGACCTGGATAAACTAAAAGAACCAGAGGTTGTACAGAGATTCAGGGAGAGCATAAGGGAGCAATTGACAGGAATGGGGGAAATAAATACAGTAGAAGAAGAATGGGTAGCTTTGAGGGATGAAGTAGTGAAGGCAGCAGGGGATCAAGTAGGTAAAAAGACGAGGGCTAGTAGAAATCCTTGGGTAACAGAAGAAATATTGAATTTAATTGATGAAAGGAGAAAATATAAAAATGCAGTAAGTGAAACAGGCAAAAAGGAACACAAACGTCTCAAAAATGAGATCGACAGGAAGTGCAAAATGGCTAAGCAGGGATGGCTAGAGGACAAATGTAAGGATGTAGAGGCCTATCTCACTAGGGGTAAGATAGATACCGCCTACAGGAAAATTAAAGAGACCTTTGGAGATAAGAGAGCCACTTGTATGAATATCAAGAGCTCAGATGGAAACCCAGTTCTAAGCAAAGAAGGGAAAGCAGAAAGGTGGAAGGAGTATATAGAGGGTCTATACAAGGGCGATGTACTTGAGGACAATATTATGGAAATGGAAGAGGATGTAGATGAAGATGAAATGGGAGATATGATACTGCGTGAAGAGTTTGACAGAGCACTGAAAGACCTGAGTCGAAACAAGGCCCCCGGAGTAGACAATATTCCATTGGAACTACTGACGGCCGTGGGAGAGCCAGTCCTGACAAAACTCTACCATCTGGTGAGCAAGATGTATGAAACAGGCGAAATACCCTCAGACTTCAAGGAGAATATAATAATTCCAATCCCAAAGAAAGCAAGTGTTGACAGATGTGAAAATTACCGAACTATCAGCTTAATAAGTCACAGCTGCAAAATACTAACACGAATTCTTTACAGACGAATGGAAAAACTAGTAGAAGCCAACCTCGGGGAAGATCAGTTTGGATTCCGTAGAAACACTGGAACACGTGAGGCAGTACTGACCTTACGACTTATCTTAGAAGAAAGATTAAGGAAAGGCAAACCTACGTTTCTAGCATTTGTAGACTTAGAGAAAGCTTTTGACAATGTTGACTGGAATACTCTCTTTCAAATTCTAAAGGTGGCAGGGGTAAAATACAGGGAGCGAAAGGCTATTTACAATTTGTACAGAAACCAGATGGCAGTTATAATAGTCGAGGGACATGAAAGAGAAGCAGTGGTTGGGAAGGGAGTAAGACAGGGTTGTAGCCTCTCCCCGATGTTGTTGAATCTGTATATTGAGCAAGCAGTAAAGGAAACAAAAGAAAAATTCGGAGTAGGTATTAAAATTCTTGGAGAAGAAATAAAAACTTTGAGGTTCGCCGATGACATTGTAATTCTGTCAGAGACAGCAAAGGACTTGGAAGAGCAGTTGAATGGAATGGACAGTGTCTTGAAAGGAGGATATAAGATGAACATCAACAAAAGCAAAACAAGGATAATGGAATGTAGTCTAATTAAGTTGGGTGATGCTGAGGGAATTAGATTAGGAAATGAGGCACTTAAAGTAGTAAAGGAGTTTTGCTATTTGGGGAGCAAAATAACTGATGATGGTCGAAGTAGAGAGGATATAAAATGTAGGCTGGCAATGGCCAGGAAAGCGTTTCTGAAGAAGAGAAATCTGTTAACATCCAGTATAGATTTAAGTGTCAGGAAGTCATTTCTGAAAGTATTCGTATGGAGTGTAGCCATGTATGGAAGTGAAACATGGACGATAAATAGTTTGGACAAGAAGAGAATAGAAGCTTTCGAAATGTGGTGCTACAGAAGAATGCTGAAGATTAGATGGGTAGATCACTTAACTAATGAGGAAGTATTGAATAGGATTGGGGAGAAGAGAAGTTTGTGGCACAACTTGACCAGAAGAAGGGATCGGTTGGTAGGACATGTTCTGAGGCATCAAGGGATCACCAATTTAGTATTGGAGGGCAGCGTGGAGGGTAAAAATCGTAGAGGGAGACCAAGAGATGAATAAACTAAGCAGATTCAGAAGGATGTAGGTTGCAGTAGGTACTGGGAGATGAAAAAGCTTGCACAGGATAGAGTAGCATGGAGAGCTGCATCAAACCAGTCTCAGGGCTGAAGACCACAACAACAACAACATGAATTAATTCGAAGGAAATAATTTTAGGAACATCTTTAGTAACAATTTTGTCATTTGCTTCAATAATTTGATTATTACATCCTTGCACACCTATAATTTTATTTTCTTTCATATTCATATCAAATTCTACATAACTTTCGATTATAGTTCTATTTATTTACCCATCTGCTTTAGTATAAATACTTACATTTCTCGACTACATGAATTTATCTATATTTTTGAAACTATATTGACCTATTGGAATTCCTTTCGCTTCTCCATCACTATATAATTTACTATTTTTCGATGCAATATTTGGAAATAAGAAAGTTCAATAAATAACAACCCATGCAACATTATTAGAGATATCTCATATGTGTGCAGTCAGTCTGTTTTTGAGAACACATGAATTATCACTCAAGTGAAATAATATGCTCATTTAATATTAAAAATTATTTAATAAATGAAACTTAGTCAAGATTTAGTTGCACAGATTGGAACCAGGAAAGAAATGTAAAAATACAGAATGTAAACTTCTTCAAATTCTATTCACTGTGCAATCATGGGATCAAGCACTTACAGAAAAACAAAATTAATCATCTATTGTGATTTTCTGGCTCCAGGATGGTTGAATTGGGATAAAATTCTTCATTTTTACATTTATTCTAAAAGTTTAGATCAACTGACATATCGAGATTTCATAAACGTATGTAAAAGAATTTAACATAATCCTAAGAAAAATAGCTACTTTTATTGAAAATAATTAAGAAATTATTCTGGTAGATCAATTTCTAGATATTTCTGTAGTGGTAATTGATTACTTTATTCTTGAAAAGCAGGATATACATAGTGAATATTTAAGTTGAGTAAGACAGAAAGGAATATATTGTTTTCTCTTAGTGCAAACTTGTACAAAACTAGCAAAACAATTAGTCAAGGGTAATCTCAATATGATAAATATTTTCAGACAATATGATACAATTTTTAGTGATATTTATCATGAGTTTGTTGGTGATGATTTAAATTTTGGTGAAATTAAAGTAATGTGTAGTATATGTTTGAATGAACAATGTGGATTTTTTATGATAGACATGAGCAGATAATATAATGAAGCTATGAAAAATGTTTGGTTAATGTTTTTCATCACTAATGAATATTCTCTACATATGGTCCAGAAGTTTTTAAAAAAGGTAGGGAAAGTACAAGAGTAAAAGAACAATTAGGAGATGAATTTAAAGAATGGGAAAAACAACCAAAAACTGAATATGAAAAATTCACGAACCGAAGATCAACCAGTTGTCAATACAATTGAAGAAGTTAAACAAGATGTTGAAGGAATAGTTGATAATGTAATGAAACTTACTGAAGAAAATAGAAAAGTTTAAAAACAAATCGCTCATTGTTCTCAGTATCAGTTTAAAGAAGTTGATGATATAACACCAATTAAACCATATTGCAAAGTGAAAAAAGGTTTGTGAAGTCTCAGTACCAAAATATCAGAAGAACAAGTTCAATATGTACAGACAACCGATGTCCATCAATTAGTTGATAGATTAGTGATAATCCATGGAGAACAATCAGCTAGTAACTAAAATTGTTGCAATGGAAAAGTAGAAATAGTTTAGATGTTAACAAATTAATTTAGAGATTACATCATCAGTAATCCCAAAGGATTTCCATATTTGATTAAAATTTTTAATAATCTTCCACACATGTTTTGGAAAAATGAAAAACATGATAAAGGATCAGTAAATTGGCTTTTAAATAATTCGCCAATGCAGGAGATGCATCTACCAGAGTATTTGTACTACAGGCTATTTATCAAACTTGAAGAAAGACTAGCACTTGGTGATCCAGAAATAAATAGATTAGATGAAGAATGTAAGGAGCAGGAAATCTGAATAGAGAGATAATGAAGGATTAGAGAAAAGGCACAAAGCTGATAAAGAACTTCAGTTTGCTGCAAAATCAACATTGCATGCAAGTGATGCTTCGTTAGGAGATAAAATAGCAGCAACTGCAGTTGCTGGAATAATGTATAAAAAGAGAAAATTAGGCTTTGGGTGGATGACAGTGGTTGGAGAGTGCAAAAAATATTAATTCTTATAAATTTTTAATCAATTGAATGCACTTTCCTTCTAAGGGGAACCAAAATCAATCAAAATGAAACTGAATAATGAACAATCACATAGTATTGAACCATTTTTAACTGCTGCACGAAAAAGAAAGAATGAGAAAGAAACTGTTGGAAATTTACTTTTTTCACTTACTATCTCTGTTGTGAAATGGCTTATTGAATATTTAACAAAAAAGAAAGCGGGAAAAGACTAACACAACATGAAGGTCGATTACATCCATTACTATTAGCTGCATTACCATATCTAGCAACAACTGGTTTACTTGCTGGTGGTTCTGCAGCAATCACTAACACAGGAATAAACAAGAAAAAAACTGATGCAGAATTCGAAGAACAGAAGAGATATAATCAAGTAATATAATGAAAGACACAGTATGCAGTCCTCAGATTGCATAAATCACTGGATCTAGAAAAAGTTTTGAAAATATAATCGATTTCTATCCTAATGCATTAAGTAATGTTGATATAGAAATATTAGTTAGACAATTAAAAATTAAATATGGCTCTTTATGAGTGACAAATTAGCTAGGGTCCTAGAGAATACAACTGATCATGAGGCTCTCATTGGATCTGTTATTATTCGAATAAAGGTATAAAATTAGTTTTCGGTTCATTTGGTGTTAGTATACCAATTAAACTAGATAACTAATTGGGATAAATGATCTACTCTACAGTGCTGAGAGAATATCAGATCTTAATGCATTAATTTGTGGTCATTTGTCTCTATTTTTCTTAAAATTGCTATCAGATAATTCCAAGTTTATCATATATTGATTTTAATCAATGGATTTTTTGGAAATAAGATCAATGACAATTAACATTTTCAATCCTTAAATCCTAAAATTTGTAATGAATTAATTTCTAAAATAAGAAATATTTGAACATCAGTAGACTAAAAAATAATTAATGTAGTTAAACAATTCCAAAAAAAAATTTTTGTATTTTTAAAGTAGATGTAACTTTGCTTTTAAAATTAGAAGAATTGCAAATGTAAATGAGCCAACTGATGGAAAAGACAAAAGGAAAAAAATATTTGTAGAATGAGTTACAAAATGTTGTAACAAAACCTGAATACACATGTATTTTAATGCAGTTCAATAATTATGTCAATAAAGGAGAATTTAAAAACCTTGTTACAGAGAATGAATGCAGCAAAATGCTCACAGATTTAAGACAAAAATGATATTTATGACGATATTATGGAACAGCATAATAAAGAAATACATAACACAAAAACAAGTATACACATTGCATTAAATAAAATAGTTTTACTACAAAGTAAACTTGAGTTATAAAGTTCCAAAATATATAATTTAGATGAGAAAGTTGGTAAAGATCTAGACGTATAGAAGTCTTCAGAATATATCTAAAAATTTAATAAATTTTTATTTTATATAAATTGATAATCATAATCACATCTACTGCTTCAAATGTAAAAAATTTACTGAAACCCATAAGCCTCAAAGAGTCACCACTAAAAATGGAAGACAGAGGATTGAAGGTCTTGGTACTGTATGTAAAAGAAAAAATGCAAATTCATTAAAAAAATTTTAGGTGAAGGCCTAAATATTTGCAGAGAAATTATTAATGAACTACCTAAACCAATGAGGCAAAATTTGAAAACAAGAAATTTTGATTCACATGGTATAGATGACTAATGGAAAGCTGATTAAGTGAAATGGTCTAAAGAAAAATAAAAACGAATTTAAAAATTAAATAAAGGGAATTCATATTTATTAACTGTTATATACATTTTCTCAAAATTTGCTTGGTCCATTGCCATTAAAGATAAAACAGTTAAAATATGTAATTGATTATTTTGAGAAATATTTGAGTCAAGGAAATCAAAAAATTAGAAAACAGATAATGCTAAACAATTTTATAAAGAAGAATTTCTAGAATTAGCGACAAAAATAATGTTAATCAGAATTCAGCTCTTAGTGACTTCAAACATCAAATCTTGAAGGATTTAATATTACATTAAAAGAAAAGTTGTCGAAAAATTTTAATCTCTAAGTAAATTATAAGTGGCCTTTACTTATATTGAAAATGAAATGATTAAAATAAGAATACAAAATATTCTACTGTAAAAATGGCCCAAAATGTATATAAAGAAAGGTAAAATATTTTATTCAAAGCTGTTTGTCTCGAATTTCTTAGATACTGAACCTATATATATAATTGGTGATACAGTAGGAAGTAGTAAACTTAAATGACTTTCTTTGAAAAAAATTTATAGAGTGAATTGGTCAACAGAAATTTTTTAAATTGAAGATGTTAATCATTCCAATACAATCACAGTTAAGGAGAAAGATTTAAATTGTGAACAAATAAACGGAAATTTTTATCAACAACAAATAATGACAATGAATTCCCCACAAGTTTCCCTTCTTGAGAATGTTTTAAATAAGATAGGTAATAAAATTTATGTTATATGGTAGGGTTTCGATAATTCACACAATACTTGATAAATAAAACCAAAGTAATTTATAACTTTTCCAATACTAAATAATAATGCATTCTCAGTGACACCAAGTAGGACTGTCTTAGATATTTTAAAATGTTAATCAACATTTCTGTATATCAATGGAGTTCACTTTATGAAATGCACTTATTAAAAGAGTCCTTGGAAATTTAGTTTTATATTCTAAGAAACGTTTCTTAGTGTATTTGTATCTTCAGTCAATTCTTATTGTGAATAATTACCTAAAATTTTGAAATAATACCGATCAATTATTATATTGTCTTACATTAGGCAATATAAAGTTACTGAACTTGGTATATAACTTATCTTAAAAATTCTTCACAATTTCGATGTCTATTTCAGATAGTGTATTTTTGATTTTGAACATTTTTTGATTGCCTTCAAGTAACATAATAATCAAATTAGGAATCTAATCATATAATTTTCAAATAGCAAATTGGTCATAGATTTTCTTCATTTAATTCATCAACAACATGATGTAATAATGTATTTATTTTTCCAATTGTTCTGTTTATTACATCAAAAGCCATATCAAAAGTAATTCTCAAATATTCTACTTGTTTTTCAGCCATTTTATTTATTTTCTATGATTGTTCTATACAATAATTTTTTATTCTACTTGATTACTGTAAGAATCAATCATTTCTAATCTCCTCTTATATTCTCCATGCCCACAAATTGCTTATAATACTTCATGTGTAACCCACTTTTAGAATGTTTCGCTTATTGCTTTAATAATTTAAAATTTAAAGAATATAAACCATATATATTGACTTATACTGATGATTTTTCATTACCTCTTCATCCAATGTATGCAAGCTTGTTATTAACAAGGTCTATGACTGACTCAATTAATACAGATTATAAATATATTAGATAAATTAAAATTAAGTACCAAGTACATTCAAATTTTGTTCATAAGTATTTTTTCACTTCTCATTTGTTTCATCAATTTTGCAGGTACCATTATCAGAGAACCTGAAATTCCATACTTAATAAAATCTCGTTTTATTTGGTTAATGTTTTCAGGGTTGATGCTTGGGGACCCTGTATTCCATACTTAATAGAACACAAAATCTCATTTGTGGTCAATATATTTTTTTCTCTTGGAATAATTAAACCCAAATATAGTTAAACCAGGTACCTAAATTTATCTGACAATTTTGTGGGTAATAAATTCTAATATATTCATGATAACTGATTGTGAACCACAATCAGCAGTAATGGATGTACTTTTGACTGCTTCAGCTGGCGATGGAGTCAACTACATTCATATAGAATAATAATGTATTAGATAAAAATATATAGCCAAGCTCAGTAGGGTACCATTTCGGATCACTTTCATGGCGTGTTTGCTATATTGCAAACTCACTAATGAAAACAAATATGAAGTAAAATACTAGCGATGGTAGAAAAATTATGGGTGTCAATACTTTAGCTATACAACTATCTCGGCCACAGCAACATGAAAGGGGATTCATTTATTAAGGCATAATTTTAGTTAATCTAATGAAAAATTCTCTTTATAAATGGAAGTTAAGAAGAGTAAAAAGTGTGAAGTGAAGCAGGCGACTGATTTTTAGTCACACATGTACTCAAAGGACAAGCATTCACATATCTGTAAACAAAGTGATAAAAATTACCACAAAAATTGGTGTATTAAAAGTCTTTGTGAATGGGGAAAATACATTTCCTCTGAATATTATATACATACATTTTTAAATAAATTTAGCATGAGGATCATTTTGCAATTTTGTTATCTATGAAAAATGAGGACTGTGAGAATTCATCATAAAAATGTCCAGACTATGATGAAATTAAGGATTTTAGTTGCTTTTACTTTGACTATTCATCTACGAACAAATTCTTAGGTAAACGTAACATCTTCCAACTAGAAGATAGGCTATAAAGGAAAATGGTGTGTAAATGAGGAAAAGAAATAATTATAAATGACAATGAAAGACATTTATGGTCAAACAAACATAAAAAAATGAATTCTTTAACTTCTGATCCCTTTTTTACTAAATGAAATGTACGAGTGTATAGCAGATTTAGAAAAAATTATTTAATCCTGTCAAATAATTTACCACCTCTTACACCAACTCTCTATACCTTGAAAGTAAAGCAACCCAAAGGTAGAGCTAAAATTATTGGTATTAGAGGACACAGTAAATTACGGAAATAAGAGTTAGTTAATACTAGTGGGTTACAGGAGTTTAAATTTCATCCAGAATTATTCCAAAAAACTAGATCAAGTTTTGTGGTTCATGGTGTGGGTTCCTGCAGTCATGTCCTAGTTCATGAACCACGGGCAACCTATGAGTGGCCAAGTAAGTGGTCCTGACAGTCGGGGTACCAGTTACTTTGGAATAAGGTTGGGCATCTCGGACATATTCTGAGTCGTGGTCACCTTTGTGCTCATACGGCAAAGACTACCAAATCCACCGGTTAGTCTCTCAACTGTTAGGGGTAAAACCCAATGGGACTCGGCTAGCAACCTGCTTCCATGGTACTATAAATATGATGCTGGCAACAGTCAGAGCAAAATGCCTCGGACCTTTGGAGGTTATGGAGTCCCAC
The DNA here is from genome assembly GCF_023864345.2 of Schistocerca serialis cubense. Taxonomy (NCBI): domain Eukaryota; kingdom Metazoa; phylum Arthropoda; class Insecta; order Orthoptera; family Acrididae; genus Schistocerca; species Schistocerca serialis. Next base: position 756,509,521 of record NC_064640.1, on the reverse strand, counting down.
CTCTAACTGACAAACCAGGGACTCCCAAGATACAACTAGGCAAACCAATGGTAATGAGATGGGGAGCTATTAATATCAATGGGGGCTACTCTGGGAAGAAGGTAGAGCTGGCAGAGGCTGAAAGTAAGATGGGGCTGGACGTTTTAGCTGTTAGTGACATTCGGGTAAGGGGTGAGAAAGAAGAGGAAGTGGGAGAATACAAGGTCTACATGTCAGGAGTCAAAGCAGGAATAGCACAATAGGGTGTAGGGCTTTACATCAGGAAAGAAATGGAACCCAGCGTAGTTGCAATAAGGTATGTAAACGAACGACTGATGTGGATAGATTTGACAGTGTCTAGCAAGAAAATTATGATTGTGTCAGTATATTCGCATTGTGAAGGGACAGATCAAGATAAGATGGATAGTTTTTAAATGGCACTCAGTGATTTAGTTGTTAGAATAAAGGTCAAGGACAGTGTTCTGCTCATGGGTGATTTTAACACCAGGATTGGAAATCGAACAGAAGGGTATGAAAATGTTATGGGTAAATTTGGAGAGGATATGAAGGCCAACAGGAACGGGAAACAACTCTTGGATTTCTGTGCCAGTATGGGCTTAGTAATCAGAAACTCCTTTTTTAAACATAAGAACATTCACCGGTATACTGGGGAAGGCAGGGGAACCAGATCTGTCATTGACTATATAATAACAGATCAGAAATTCAGGAAGGCTGTGAGGGACGCACGTGTAATCAGGGGAGTCTTTGATGACACTGATCATTATTTAATCTGCAGTGAAATTGGGATTTTGAGGCCGAAAGTGCAGTAGGTCAGGTCCATATGTAGGAGGATAAGAGTGGAGAAACTTCAGGATAAGGAAATCAGGCACAAGTACATAACAGCGATCTCAGAAAAGTACCAGTTAGTTGAATGTAGTCAATTCCAGTCACTGGAAAGGAATGGACAAGGTACAGGGACACAGTACTAGAAGTGGCTAAAGAATGTCTCGGAACAGTAGTGTGTAAAAGTAGGATGAAGCAAACAGCTTGGTGGAAGGACACAGTTAAGGCAGCCTGTAAAAGGAGAAAGAAGGTGTATCAAAAATGGCTACACACTAGAACTCAGGCAGACAGACAGAGTTACGTTGAAGAAAGAAACAAAGCCAAACAGATAATTGCAGCATCCAAGAACAAATCTTGGGAAGACTTTGGAAACAGGTTGGAGACTATGGGTCAAGCTGCTGGAAAACCATTCTGGAGTGTAATTAGCAGTCTTAGAAAGGGAGGTAAGAAGGAAATGACAAGTATTTTGGACAGCTTAGGAAAACTGCTGGTGAATCCTGTGGATGCCTTGGGCAGATGGAGGAAATATTTTGAAGAGTTGCTCAATGCAGGTGAAAATACGATCAGTAATGTTTCAGATTTCGAGGTAGAACGGGATAGGAATGATGATGGAAATAGCATCACATTTGAGTAAGTGGAGAAAATGGTCAACAGATTGCAGTGCAATAAAGCAGCTGGGGTGGATGAAATTAAGTCGGAACTCATCAAATACAGTGGAATGTCAGGTCTTAAATGGCTACACAGGATAATTGAAATGGCCCGGGAGTCGGGACAGGTTCCATCAGACTGGACAAAAGCAGTAATCACACCAATCTTTAAACATGGAAACAGAAAAGATTGTAACAACTACAGAGGTATCTCTTTAATCAGCGTTGTGGGTAAAATCTTCTCAGGTATTGTTGAAAGGAAATTGCGATTAGTAGTTGAGGACCAATTGGATGAAAATCAGTGTGGGTTTAGGCCTTTTAGAGGTTGTCAGGACCAGATCTTTAGCTTACGGCAAATAATGGAGAAGTGTTATGAGTGGAACAGGAAATTGTATCTATGCTTTATAGATCTAGAAAAGGCATGTGACCGGGTTCCTAGGAGGAAGTTATTGTCTGTTCTACGAGATTATGGAATAGGAGGCAAACTTTTGCAAGCAATTAATGGTCTTCATATGGATAGTCAGGCAGCAGTTAGAATTGACGGTAAATTGAGTTCATGGTTCAGAGTAGTTTCAGGGGTAACACAAGGCTGCAACCTGTCTCCACTGTTGTTCATATTATTTATGGATCATATGTTGAAAACAATAGACTGGCTGGGTGAGATTAAGATATGTGAACACAAAATAAGCAGTCTTGCATATGCGGATGACTTAGTTGTGATGGCAGATTCGATTGAAAATTTGCAGAGTAGTATTTCAGAGCTAGATCAGAAATGTAAGGACTATGGTATGAAGATTAGCATCTCCAAAACGAAAGTAATGTCAGTGGGAAAGAAATATAAACGGATTGAGTGCCAAATGGGAGGAACAAAGTTAGAACAGGTGGACGGTTTCAAGTCTTAGGATGCATATTCTCACAGGATGGCAACATAGTGAAAGAACTGGAAGCGAGGTGTAGCAAAGCTAATGCAGTGAGCGCTCAGCTACGAGATACTCTCTTCTGCAAGAAGGAAGTCGGTACCAAGACTAAGTTACCTGCGCACCGTTCAATCTTTCGACCAACTTTGTTGTATGGGAGTGAAAGGTGGGTGGATTAAGGTTACCATATCAACAAGGTTGAGGTTACGGATATGAAAGTAGCTAGGATGATTGCAGGTACTAGTAGATGGGAACAATGGAAGGAGGGTGTCCACAATGAAGATATCAAAGTAAAAATGAGAATGAACTCTATAGATGTAGCAGTCAGGGCGAACAGGCTTAGATGGTGGGGTCATGTTACATGCATGGGAGAAGCAGGGTTACCCAAGAGACTCATGGGTTCAGCAGTATAGGGTAGGAGGAGTCGGGGCAGACCAAGGAGAAGGTACCTGGATTTGATTAAGAATTATTTTGAAGTAATAGGTTTAACATCAGAAGAGGCACCAATGTTAGCACTGAATAGGGGATCATGGAGGAATTTTATAAAGGGGCTGTGCTCCAGTCTGAACGCTGAAAGGCATTATCAGTCTTAAATGATGATGATGATGACGATGATGAACTAGATCAAGACCAAAACATGTACCTAATACAAATTATTTCAACAGATTGGATGTTGATGTTATTGAAAAAACTTGACCACCAAGAACCAAAAAAATAATTAGACTTGATCAGACTTATCCTTTCAGCAATAAGCATTCTGTGAAAGCAACTTGGTCAAACCATTTGAAAAGGATTTATTTGAGATCAAAGAAATAAAATCTAGATATAATGAATAATTTAAAGCTTGGTCATTTGCTTATAAAAGTGTCTTTAACAATGCTAATACTGCTGAACTCGATACTGTTAGTGAAAAAACAGATTATATAACAAAAGCATTCAATTTTGTAGCTGAAGTAGCAAACAAAAGAATGAGTTTTAGAAAACGAGATATAATGAATATAACATACAAAAATCAAAATTCTGCGGGATATAAGTCATTATATAATACCACGAATCTGTTCAAATTTTGTGCAATAAAATAACAGATATATTAAAATGAAGCTGTTGATATAGCAGTTACTTCGTTTAATATTCAGATGAAAGCGATTCCTAGAGGAAGAGATGGAGACAAAGAAAGAATTAATTTCGCTGAAAACAAAATATTAAAATACTTCTCACAAGAATTAATAAAAATGATAATCATTGTTATCCTAGCGCAATAATAGTTGTATTAACATACCAGACAAATAATATCATAGGTAGAGAGGTAACTACAAACAACATCAAGAAAATTAGAGCAGGAGATACTTACAAATTACGAAAAGAGATAACTGACACATTATGTGATCAGTTGGAAGAATACAATGAAGCAGGGTTTACTTTAGATGACATTAAAGTGTTGAAAAATCGTTGGATATTCAAATACAGGTATGTGCTGAGAATTGCAACTCAGTTATCTATAGAAATATATATGTAAATAAAGATGACAACCGTTTTGAATTAATTAACATAATGACAGTTCATTTAGGATCATATTTCTGTTATCAATGCAAAAAAAATGTTCAAATATGTGTGAGTTTCTAAGGGACCGAACAGCTGACATCATCTGTCCCTAGATTTACACACTCCTTAAACTACCTTATGCCAATTACAACACACACACCCATACTCAAGGGAGGACACGGACCTCTTGTGGGAGGTCCCCACAATCTGTGACAAGGTGCCTCAAACCATGTGGACACTCCACATGGCTGTAATAAATGCAATAAGCCCTATAACAGCAAATATAAACGTAAGTGCAAAATAGAAAGAAAGATATGTACACAATGGAAAGGTCCAGAACATGAAACTATGAAAAACAAGATATACTTTGAAAACAGCAATAGATACTGTTATTATAAAGAATGTTTAAAAAAGACCAAAAGTTTGTGATGGAGCCTATAAATGTAAAGGACATAAAAAGATCTGCTTGAGATCTCAAGAACGTAGATTTGGCTTAGAACTTTGCAGAAATTGCAATCAAGTAGTGAACAATGGAAATCATAAATTTTACATGCAATACAGATTGCAAAAATGTCTATTTGTAAAAGAGAGTTTAGTGAGGATTTTATAATCGTAAGTTTCCCAACCTGTAAGAGTGTTGGTTGTCATATTAACGGAAAATTAAAAAAGTTTCATGTTTACCAGTGCTTCACATGCTGTAAAATAATATCTGGTAAACAGTTTGAATGCTATGAAGGTGGATTCTGTGTGCTGAAAGATACGTTTGGTTTGATCATGAAGTTGATCAAGAAACTGGTATACATATTCCGAATCTCATGTTTTTGTTGTGGTCTTCAGTCCTGAGACTGGTTTGATGTAGCTCTCCATGCTACTCTATTTTGTGCAAGCTTCTTCATCTCCCAGTACCTACTGCACCCTACATCCTTCTGAATCAGGTTAGTGTATTTATCTCTTGGTCTCCCTCTATGATTTTTACCCTCCATGCTGCCCTCCAGTACTAAATTGGTGAGCCCTTGATGCCTCAGAACATGTCCTACCAACCAATTCCCTCTTCTAGTCAAGTTGTGCCACGAACCTCATAACAGTTCACAATTTTAAAGCAGATACTGTTTACAAATTTAAGACAAACGAAGAATTCTGTAGTTGTATGACATTTAATAAGAATAGGAATTATGCATTCATAGTTCATTATGCTAAGGGTTATGATTCACAATTCATTTTGAAGTCCTGTATTGAAAATACAATAAGGCCTAATACCATCTACACAAAACTAAATTGATGTTATTTGAGATAAGGCATTTGGAAATAAAAATTGTAGATAGCAGAAATTTTGTACATCTTAGTTGTTGTCATCCTGATTTAGGTTTTCTGTGATTTCCCTAAATCGCTCCAGGCAAATGCCAGGTGGTTCCTTTGAAAGGTTACAGCCGACTTCCTTCCCTGTCCTTCCCTAATTTGACGACACCAATGACCTCACTGTCTGGTCTCCTTCCCCAAACAACCCAACCCAACCCCAACCCCTCTTAGTTGTTTACTGAAAACATTTGATTTAAAATAAGTGAAGAAGTAATACTTCCTACATTTGTTCAATACCCAAGAAAACAAAATGACATAGGAGCAATTCCAGATGCTCGATATTATCGTGTTGACATTATGATGCTGAAAGATAGAGACGCATTCTTCTAATGGCATACCTTCAGAGTTAAAACAAATTATATGTTCAAATTCCCAAAAATAGCTAATACTGATCTATTCTATTACTTGACAACAACTGGAATCCGTATGGCTATGTACAGATCTAAATATCACCTGAAAAATACAATCACGGTAAAGAAAATAAAATTGGGGTAGGAAATCGATAGCTTGGCTAAACAATTTAAACTATAGTAATAGCAATCACAAGCTCTTAATTGTAGAGCAGTAACCCAGCCAGTGCAGAAGTAGATCTCTTTGAAAAAGAAACTAATACTGTTTACCAATATGATGGTATCCACCCCAATAGCTGAGTGGTCAGCTCGGTGGTCTGTCATGCCAAGGGGCTTGGGTTCGATTCTCGGCTGGGTCGGAAATTTTCTCTGCTCAGGGACTGAGTGATGTGTTGTCCTCATTCTAATTTCATAATCATCAGTGGAAGGCAACAGGAAACCACCACTGGAATCACTTCCCTAGATGCTCATGTGATGGACCTCTCTGAAGAGCCTTCTTCCATGTTAAGACCTGCCGTAAGAAAGAACACAAAGTTTTTATATATGATGGTGGCTTCCGGTACGGTTGTAATACATGTTTTAAATGTGAGACAATTAAAAACAAAAATAAAGTAACAGCAGACAACTTGCATCAAAAGACTCTAACAAGAAGTGCTGAATATGAAATCAGGTATATAATTTAGTAGAGATTTGGGAATGTGATTGGGTTAACTCAGCAGAGTATAAAAACGTTAAGAAATGAAAACAGTTAACTGAAGTTGTTGAACCATTGAATCCAAGAGATGCTTTTAATGGTGGTGGAACAAATGCAATAAAATTATGAGTTAAAGCCTATGGTGTTAGCACAAAAATAAAATATATTTACCTATGTAGTCTTTATCCTACTGTGCAGTTTTATGACTTTTATTCTGAACAACATCCAAGAAAAATATATAGACCAAGATATTACTCTAAAAATTGGTATTGTTTAACAAAATGTGTAGTAATGCTACCTAAAGGATTGTATCATCCTGCTTTGCCAATAAGAATAAATGAAAAACTGTTGTTTCTATTGTGTGTCAAATGCACTCAATGAAAAAAATAGATAAAGGCAATGACAATGATTACAAAAGGAGTTTTATAGGAACTTGGGTTACTGATGAAGTGAAGATAGCTGTAGAAAAAGATGTAAAACCTTAAATGTCTGTTGAGTATGGAATTTTAGAAATAAAAGTAACATGCTGCTTTTATATGAAAGATGTTTTGAAAATAGAATTAGAAACCAGTCCACATAATTTTGAAGCTAATAAAAAGTATATCAAACAATTATAGAGAAGTTAGATAATGATGTAGATCCTGACAGAATAAAGGAAAATCCCAGAAAATGAGCTATTGCTAAGATATGTCTTAATTCATTATGGGGAACATTCGGGCAGAGCAAGATAGAGTCAAAAAGAGTATGTAAAAAATTTACAGCGATTTTATGAGATGCTATTGGATGATCGATTAGATGATATAGATATAAATTTTCTTAATGACTATATGGTTCAGATGAAGAACACTTTTAAGGGTTATTATGTGGAAAATTACACGCTACAAACAATTATATAGGTGTATTCACTACATTAAACCCAAGGCTTAGATTGAATGCTATGTTAGGTAAACTAGGAGAATCTGTTATATATTTTGATACAGATAGTGAAGCATATACTGACAATGGTGTAAGTACTGTGGAAACTGGTTGTATGTTAGGCAAATGGACTGATGAATCAGGATATAACTGGTTTACAGATTGGGCTTCAACTGGCCCAAAAGTTAGTATTATGAGAAAAAATATGAAAAACAGGGATCAAAGGAAACGGATTCACATTAATTTATAAGATTATGCAAAAGATGAATGGGATATCTGGGATGAGATTAATCGAGAGTGAAGTAGAGGGAAAAATACATTTAGAATACAGTCAAATCACTCGGGTTGTTGACACTAAAAATCTGCTTAATATACTGGCTTAGAAAGAATTCTCATTTCAGTATACTAAAGGTGTAGTATAGGAAAATTATGAAATAGTGCCTTACAGATATTAAAAATATTAATTATTCAGAAAGATTAAAGTGAACATTCTATATCTCCCAATGTAAGAATAAAATTCATTCCAAATTTGTTGTATAAATGCTATAAATTTATTAGCTGATTTTTATTGTATCCTCTATCTTCTATATCCCAATACTTGTGTGAGAAACTATTAAAAATAATGAATATGATATAATATAATTTTATATTATCTTAGGTAAATTATTATTCATTCCTGTTTTTACAGTCAAAGAAAAGACAGAATCTGAGTTTTCTATTTCCTCCCACCTTTCTATATTAGTTTGATGATAAAATTCATTAAACTTCATTTTGTATTCTTCTTCATAAATTTGCATTAATGTATTAATACTTTTAATATGGTCTTCACTTCTCTATTATTCTATATTTAAAAATATTTTAAAATATTTTTAGCAAATATTACATTGAACTCGCTTCTTTCTTTGTTTATTATATCTGTCAAAAAAATATCAAATTTAAATTCGTCCCAAACATGTCATATTTATGGTATAAAAATTTATTATCTTATTAAATTTTATTCTATGTAAATGGGTGCTCTACTGAAGAAACTTAATAATGCAAGCAGTTCTAACTTGTTTAAAAACATTAGTGACACAGACATTAATCAATTGTATTAAATTACAGGATGTGAATATTTGAAAACTACAAATGGAGAGAAAATTTGTATGGAACTTGATAGATAGTAAATTTAAAATTGGTTTGCCAGACATATTAAATAAAATAATAACTGGGACTTTTGAAGATGGTAATATTAAGCTTAAGTAGAAAGGAATGAAGAGAACCAAAAACAAAGATAATTAATTTCACAATATGGTGTTCACTGTAAAGAAATTTTTATTTATTTAATTTTTTTAAATTTATTTTAGGGCTTGGGTGGGTTTGATCATTAAATTATCTCCTAATGCGCTGAATGGGACCACTTACTGCTAGAGATTTATACCAAATAAATTATCAAACGACACAGCTGATCTCCAATGGTAGACAAAACGGGTCTGAAAACTATTGCAGAAAAATGAAATAAGCATTCCAAATTTAATCCAACTCAAACCTCAAAGACTAGCGATATTTTTATAGCTGGAAATTTAGCTCGGACATCAGTACAAAACACTTACAATAGTTTCCACAACGAATCTTCATCTTGAAACTTGGCAGAAAGTCTAGAGAGATTCTTATCGTATGAGAAGTATGATAGGAACTAGACACAATCAATGCCTTCTCTGCAGGCTAGCAACAGAAATACTATCACCAACAGTGCTGCCAAAGCAGAGGTACTAAACAAAGCATTCCGAAATTCTTTCACCAAATACAACGAAGTAAATATTTCAGAATTCAAACCAAGATCAGCTGCCAACATGAGTAACTTGGAAGTGGAGATCACCAGAGTAGTGAAGCGACTTACATCACTTAACAAATGCAAGTCTTCTGGACTGTATATGAATTACGCACCTTTCAGATTAGGCTGATGCAGTAACTACTTACTTAACCCTTTGTTGCCTGACGGTACTTAAAAGTACCAGTAAGTTTTGACTTTCATTATTTTCTCGTGGTGCAGTTACGTGATCTGAGAGCCTGTCGGTACATAACAGTAACTCTGCTCTACTGTTTCATAGATGTTATTGTGCAATACATAGACCTCTCTGGCGGTCAGAGCTTGAAATTGTTTTTCGCGCGCTGCTGTGAAAGCAGAAGATTGTATGTGCTTGTTTCCATGGTGTTGCCTGAATTTGTGCGCAATTTATTGAAACTTCCGTTGAGTTTTCCATTGTACGTACTTACCTTCTTTGTTTTTTTATAATAGTTTGAAGCATTACGTTACATGTGAATGAGATAAAGTGGAAAATATAAGGCGGACTTATTAGTACCGTCAAGCTATGTGAACACTTAATTGTAGCAACAATGCATTACCTCTCACTAGTTATTCTGTCCACCTTTTCTCACACAGATATCGGTAAATACATTTGCCTGTGGAACAATTAGAACAAACAGGAAAGGTTTGCCAGGGAATTTACCTAAAGAAAAATGTCTAAATCAAATCACAGAGAGTCATCTTTAGACCTAACAGTATTTCAATGGAAGGAAAATAAAGTAGTGTATTTTGCGTCAAACTTCCATGGCACTGAACAGAGGGTAGTGACAAAAAATCAGAAAGATGGAACTAAGATGACTATACCATGTCCAGTTATTGTATGTGATTACATTAAAACCATGAGTGGTGTGGATCATGCAGACAGATTACGTTCAACTTATAGTCTTGACAAGCGATGAAAGAAATCGTGGCACCGTCTCTTCCGTGGAGCAATAGAAATTGCTTTTGTCAATGCTTACGTCATTCTCAGTGATCTACATGGGGCACTGCCACTGCTGGAATTCAGGCGTGCTGTGGCACTAGGGCTAATGAATGAACAGCAAGTGCCAAATCTCAAAAAGAGAAACTCTGGTAAAGATGAAATAACTCTCCCAAAGGGAACGAAGGATAACTTTTCTGTTCCGAAGGATGTACGTTTTGGCAACCGAGGAAACCATTTTGTAGTGTTCGGTTGTAAAGGAGGACGATGCGAAATGTGTGCGAAAAATAAAATTCAGTCGAGACCACATTCACAATGTAGTACATGTAAAGTATATTTGTGCTGCAATGAAAAAAAGAACTGTTTCCTACGAATTCATGAGGTATCACTAAATATGTGATATGTATACACTGTCAAAAATGTATAGCTAAGTTACTATGCATTGTGAAGTTGCTCTAGAATAAATTTATGCGAAATTTAAAAAAAAAATTCAGAAATATCATATTTCTGTTAATTAATTTTCTAATGTAAGAATATTTAATATTTACGTGGAATAAAGTACAAATTATAAAAATTGCAGCAATTTTCTGCGCATGTTGTGATTCTGTCCAGGGAGTCTGACGGTACTTCTGAGTACCAGGAGAGAAAAAAGTTGTGCAAAATAAAATAAAATTTTACAAAAAATTCTACCGTCATTTGAGGCCACAATAGCATAAATTCTGCAAAGAAAATGTTAAAAAGCAAATTTTTTCTTATGTCAGGAAACAAAGGGTTAACCATCAGATACAACTGCTGACCTAGTGAGGGACCCATACCCAAAGACTGGGAAGTTGCACAGGTCATACGAATACCTAAAAAATGTAGTATGAGTATTCCTGTAAATTGCAGGCCCATATCACTAACGCCGATATGCAACAGGAGTATGGAACATATATTGTGTTCCAACATTATGAACTATTACGTCCAAAAGATTCTATTGATACACATGTCCACATCTTTTTATAAAACATTGTTCTTGTGTAACACAACTAGCTCATTACACACACGAAGTGCTGTGTGATATCGACAAGTGACTTCACGCTAATTCCGTATTTCTAGATTTCCTGTAGGGTTTTGACACTGTACCACACAAATGGCCTGTAGTGAAATCGCGCCTTTATGGAACATCGTCTCAGTTATGTCACGGGATTCCTGATTTCCTCTCAGAGAGGCCACAGTTTGTAGTGATTGACAGAGAGTCATCAAGAGAAACAGAAGTGATTTGTGGCGTTCCCCAAGCTGGCCTTATAGGTCCTCTGCTGTTCGTTATCTATACAGTCGTTTTAGGGGACAATCTGAGCAGACGTCTTAGGCTGTTTGGAGATGATGCTGTCGTTTATCGTCTAGCAAAGTTATCAGAAGATCCAAATAAATATCAAAACGATTTAGAAAAGATTTCTGCACGGTGAGAAAATTGGCAATTGATCCTCAATAATGAAAACTGTGAGGTCATCCACATGAGTGCTATAAGTAATCCATTCAACGTCGATTACATGATAAAACAGTCAAATCTAAAGACCGTAAATTCAACTAAATATCTAGGAATAACAATTACGAACAACTTAATTTGGAAAGAACGAATATAAAATGTTGTGGGAAGGCAAACCAAAGACAATGTTCTATTGGCAGAACACTTAGAAAATGTAACAGGTCTACTACACAGACTGCCTGCACTATGGGTGTCCTTCTCTTTTGGAGTACTTCTCCACGGTCTGTGATGCTTACTAGATAAGATTAACCGAGTACATAGCGAAAGTTCAAAGAAGGGCAGTACTTTTTTATTATCATGAAATAGGAGAGAATGTGTCACCAATATGAAACAGGATTTGGGGTAGACATCATTTAAAAAAATGTGTTTTACGTTCCGTCGGAATATTTATCAGGAAAATTCAGTCACCAGGTTCCTCCTCCGAATGCGAAAAATTTTATGGATGCCGACTTACATAGGAAGAAAGGATCATCATAATAAAATAAGGGAAATCAGAGCTCGCACGGATAGATATAGGTGTTTGTCTTTTCGCGCGCTGTTCGAGATTGGAATAATAGAGGATTATTGTGAAGATGGATCGAGAAACCTCTGCCAGGCACTTATTTGTGATTTACAGAGTATCCATGTATATGCAATAATATTTTAGTTGCAATGTGGCCAAAGCTGAATAAGTTTTTTAATGCCAGTTAGCTGTCGTCACGTGGATTATAATATAATTTTATTTGGTCTTTCTGACTACCGCACAGAGCATGACACAACCAGACAACTGGACTGATTTGTCCATTTGACGGACTATAACCCCCACTCGAAAATGGCTCCACAGCCGAAATTGTGTACTAGTGGAAACGACAAAATAAAAGCATATTTTAATCCAAGACGCAACACACAGCGTGGCAGATTATTGCCATTAAAAAGAATTTAAAGGACTGTAGCCGCTGTCGTGGTACTAGGCAGCTCAGGGTCTTGCGTTGTGGCGTCGCCTCATTCTATCGGATACACCACATGATTATTTAATTGTGTAAGGAGTTCCGAACCAAGGCTCTTTGTTTCGAATACTGCCGAATCGAAATGTGAAAACGCGATCAGATCGCTGCCGAGTATGGCAAAATCTACTCATTCACCTGCGACAAAATTTCTTCTTTGCCATCTTTCGTCATGTCTTGGGCCTTACTCGACCTGTTGCAACAACGAGGGACGTTCAACAAGTAATGCAACTCATTTTTTCTCAGCCATTTTCGGTTGTAATTTGTTATGGGACATCGTGGAATACCCACAATTCAGCACCTATAGTTCCTTGAATTTCCAATACGTGGTGCTGCTATATGTAGCTTTCATATTGGCGTCTGTATCAGAGGTGTGTACCTTCCATCAACCTATAATTTAGCTTTTTTTTGGTAAACCAGAGCACAACAGATGTTGATAGGTTCTTTCAGAAGGTCTGCAAGTTCTGGCGATGAAGGGAAGCACGGAGAGTCCTTGGGCGAGACGTCTGTTAACACAGCAACAAAGTTGCGCAAGCATGTCCGATCTCCAGCGTCCCGGCCGGCCATACACAGCTTCTTTCCAGCAATGTTGGGACGTGTGGTCACTCTCACACGAGATGATCGACGGATCACAATCAAACACGTCGCGGCACTGTTTGTAGTGCTGGCACACTCGTCCACCAGTCGCGTACTCAAAGACGTGTGCCCGCTATGTTCGTCGCCAACTAACAGAAGATCTTAATGAGCAACGAAAGACGTGGAATTGCTTGTGCGTTATGTGGCTGATCTTATCAATTCTTTGTCGAACATCGTCATAGCCGATAAAGCAAGAGTTCAGCACTTCGAAAAGGAAACAAATCGGCAATCCATGGAGTGGCGCTACACCACCTCTCCTTAGAAGAAAAAGTTCACAGCTGCACCTTCCATCTGTTTGGCCTAAAGAAAGATGCACTCTGTGGGTGGAAATAAGCTAATGATGGGAAGGGTATTCATGTAGGATGACGTGGGCGACGAAGACGACCAATGGATTATTGCCAAGCGAGTATGAAGCTCTCCCCCTCCCCACCCCCCACCCCCCTCCCCACCCCAGCCACTACTTAGAAGTCCACTTGAAATTCCGTTCTCCAAATGGTGGGTACGTTTGCTGGCATTAATCACTGCGCAAGTATTGATGTTTAGAGCCGGTATCTGTTCTTCGTCTACACGATGCGTGGGCTCCGTTTGCAGTGTACTGTCTCTTATGACACTTCATAGTTTGCTACATAGCCACTGTGGCGCGTTGGTTAGTCCCACGTTCGATATGTCGTAGGAATACAAGTTTGCGAATGGAGTTTCCAATTAAAAGTTATGAAATACTGATCTGTTGTACCCTCGATACATGGAGGTGGCGTTCCGGGTTCGATATTCAAGGGCCATTGGTAGCATGTCGTATATTACTAGTGTGTACCCACTCCTGTTACTGTGATTACAGCTACAGCAAAACGATGAAGTTGCTTCAGGCAAAACGTATGTAGATTTTTCCGTAGAGTCGTAGTCTGCAATACAAAACGGGGGCTTCCATTGAAAATTTAAAAGTTGACCCCGCCACCCACGTACGTCCAGAGTGCCCTCTCCGAGACAATCAAATTGGAGTTACAGCTTTTTTTGATCCGATGTGTAGTTTTCGTGATATTTCACTGTCTTCAGTTAAAATGAACACCCTTTGTGTCAGATACTTTCAATTCCTTCCTAATGCGTATATTAGTGTTATAATCTAGCTTCGTGTATCCTGACATGTTCCTGAGTAATTTAATTTCTTTGGTTTAGAGTCTGACTCTTTCTATCCTTGCCCTGGATCCATATCCATTCAGCAGTGTTGATATCGGAATAACTTTATAAAATTTAATGTAAATTTAAGTTCTTAAATTATTTTGGGGAGACCGCCTTTAAGTCCCCTTTAGGTAACTGAACATCTTAATTTTTTTCTTTTTGATAATTTAGCATGGTCCCAAGGGACAATACACTGAGGTGACGAAAGTCATGGGATAGCGATAAGCATGTATAAAGATGGCGGTAGTACCCTGTACACAAGGTATTAAAGGTGAATGCATTGGCGGAGCTGTCACTTATACTCAGGTGAATCACGTTTCAGACGTGACTCAGGCCGCACAACGCTAATTAACAGACTTTGAACGTGGAATGGTAAATGGAGACAGACGTGTGGAACATTTCATTTCGGAAATTGTGAAGGAATTCAGTATTCCAGGAGAACCACAGTCTCTGGCGTGTACGAAGTATACCAAATTTCAGGCATTACGTCTCACCACGGACAAGGCAATGGCCGACGGCATTCACTTAACGACCGAGAGCAACGGCGTTAGGGTAGAGTTGTCAGTGCTAACAGACAAGCAATACTGAATGAGATAATGGCAGAAATGAATGTGGTACGTATGACGAATGTAATCTTTTGGACGATACGGTGAAATCTGGTGTTAATGGACTATGGCATCAGACGACCGACGAGAGTGCCTTGGCTAACAGCACGATATTGCCTGCACCCTCTCTCCTGGGCTCGTGACCTATTGGTGGTACCATAGACGACTGGAAAACGATGACCTGGTCATATGTGTCCCGATTCCATTTGGTAAGAGGTGATGCTAGGCTTCGAACGTGGTGCAGACCCCACAAAGTCATGGACCCAAGTTATCAACAATGCACTGTGCTGGCAGGTGGTGGCTACTTAATGGTGTGGTCTGTATTTACATGGAATCGACTGGTTTCTCTGGTCCAATCAACCTATCATTGACGGAAATGCCTACGTTCAACTACTTGGAGACCATCTCCTGCCCTTCATACACTTTGTAAGTAGGCTGTTTAGGTTTTTTTATTGGTAATGCCACCTCTGTATGAAAATCACTGGCTGTGCTGTGTGCAGTCTGTGGCTGCTTTGCATTGTTGTAATACTCGCCATTGTAGTGTTAGGCAGCTGGCTGTGAACAGCGCTTAGCGTTGCGCAGTTGGAGGTGAGCCGCCAGCAGTGGTGGATGTGGGGAGAGAGATGGCGGAGTTTTGTAATTTGTGATGAACTGCTATATATATTATGACTTTTGATGATATTAAGGTAAATACATTGTTTGTTCTCAATTAATATCTTTCATTTGCTAACTATCCCTATCAGTAGTTAGTGCCTTCCATAGTTTGAATCTGTTATTTAGCTGGCAGTAGTGGTGCTTGCTGTATTGCAGTAGTTTGAGTAACCAAGATTTTTGTGAGGTAAGCGATTTGTGAAATGCATAGGTTAACGTTAGTCAGGGCCATTCTTTTGTAGGGATTTCTGAAAGTCAGATTGCGTTGCGCTAAAAATATTGTGTGTCTGGTTAAGCACAGTCCTGTACAACTGTTCAAAGGGGACGTTTCATATGGCGACCCTGCCAGGATTAGACGCAATGGAACTAAATCTTCACACCATGCTTGAACAAACACGTGAAGATTTAATTACTGAATTACATAAAATCGAATCGAAATGTCAAAAAGTCTGTAACGACGTAAAAACACAAATTTGTGAGCATTTTCAACCTATTTTTTCACGGCATGAAAATGCATTACAGAATCACGAAGCAGCCATAAAAGAACTGCAAATTATTGTTCATGACAATCATGAGACCTTGCAAGCTAAAATTGACTCAGTTGCATCTACCGATTTGGTTACGCAACTTGCAAAAACTCAGGAAAACCTAAAGGACACAGTAGAAAGACACATGGAGGAAATTAGTTCATTATCAGAGAAAGTAGTTGAACTTTCGGATGAGCTAAGTAATTTATCTACAAAGATAGATGATAATCAGAATGACACAAAACCGGTAGTCTTTAATGACACAGAAGAGTGCAAACAAAATCAGAATCAAATTAATACGCATCACCAAAGAGAAATCCGGGAAGTACAAGATCAGCTGACACAAGTAATACAATAATTACATATTTCAGAGGACACTCGCGCTCCAACACGGGAAGAGGGACTTACATTTAAGAATTCTGGCAACGACATTCATCCACAAGCATGGCTCCATCAATTCTCTCATTGTTTTCCTCCCAACTGGTCATTAGAGCACAGATTATAATTTATGTGTGGCTACTTAGAGAATGAACCAGCTGCAAGAATGCGATCAGTCATTCACGATTGGCACAGTGAAGGAGAATTTTACCATGCCTTCCTCTCAGCATATTGGTCTCAAGCTACACAAGACCGAGTAAAACATAGCATGATGATGATGAAACACTTTGAACAATCTGAATTTTCCAGTCTTGTCAAATATTTTGAAGACATGTTGCACAAGAATCAGTACCTATCAAACCCATACAGCCCCTCAGAACTCATTCGCATTAGCTTAATCAAATTACCTTAATATTTGCGACATATTATTTTAGCAGGACGTTGCAAAGACGACATTGAAGTTTTTCAGGGACTGTTACAAGAACTGGAAATTGACACTGACAATCGCGGAACGCGAAAACAGGAGCACAACAAGTACGGGTCACATCTGTCACAATTCCGTGATGACAGAAATAATACACGACAAGGCTATTCTTACAACGTAAATCATGACCAAAACAGACACCACTTATATGACAACCACTGGCAGAGTAATAATAGTTACAGAGAAAGATCGCATTTCCATAGCAATGAATATGACAGAGATTACCATAGAAACAGACAATATGGGAACAAAAACAGTTATTATCAAGGGAGACAGAATAACTTCAGACGCAACAGTTCAGCACGCAGTTACGATTCCAGGAGAAATTCTCCACCACATGACCGACAAACTAGAAACTTTGTAAACTACCGACAAAACGACAGACCTGAATTCCATCAGAACTGGCGCGATTCAAACAGAGCAGGGCCTTCTTGACAAGGTGAATTTTTAGAAGTTAGATCTCCTAATCCTAATAACGACGTGCGCCAACAAAGAGACAGACAATGACTTGCACCACAGGCAGCCACGTGCGCCAGCTGGCTCAGGGAAAAATTACATAGACGCTAACCTTGAGAAAAATTCCAGTATTCTTTACCGACGTATACCACATGATAATTGCGTCGAAGTTGAAACTTTGCGTACTAGAAAGAGTAAAGGTTTACACCACATTTCACATGTAAAACCGTTTATTGAAAGATAATCTGCTTTTTAACTTTGTCTTTGCCGTATTGTTTTTCACTTCATGTTACTAGTATGCTTTGTCAGACTTAGAATCTGTTAACATGCAACAATGGTTGAAGTTAAATAGCCTGTCAAGAACCAAGAGAACTTATTTAAACAGAAATTACGAATGCATTGTTATAGTGAACATACGACACAGTGTTGTTATTTGTACATTCTTGCTTGTTAGTTGCACGATCACGTAACAACTATAAGGCTCACATACTTAGAACATATACGGGCACTGCTAATGAGATTTTCATGCAACATTTTGGTTTACTTGAAAAGACATTCTTTATTTGAAGTACTTTCTGTGTGATTAAAGATGACTTAGCACTTGGTTTCTTTGACAGATACACAATTATATCACGACGCTACTAATATGTGACACAATTTGCATTGTTGCTTTTGTGCTGTATCTGCTTTATATCTGCACAGTTTTTCTGAATTCTTCTGGAAAGTAAAACATGTTTAATAGTAACTTTGTGGTAAAGCTAAAATAAGACAGCCTTTTTTTTGTTTTGTAGCACAACAATACGTTACAGTGTAGTACTTTCTTGATCACGGTACTGTACGTAATAACTACGATATCTATACGCAAAGCATTTCACTTTTGTTTATCATGAGGTAAGTACATTGGCTTCTGCAGAACTTAGCTTTCGGAGGGCAATAACTATGACACTTCCACAGAGATTATCTTACAGCAAGACGCACATTTAGCGCTAAAAGACACATATTTGAGTGTTTGATTTTGTACTTAAATCATTTATTTTTAAAGATATTTGAAGTACAGTGATACAAAGGTTTTCCATGATACATTTCATTCCATTGTTGTAATCTGTAACAACTGAGGGTATAATTACATTAATCCTCAGGGGGGTACATGCTTACTTTATGTACCATGTGTTTGGCAAGCACAAGGTGCCCTAGCTAATATGGTATTTGCTTATACAACTTTACACATCGGTACCATATTTCTCTAACACACAAATTACAAAGCTATCTGATCATTTAACTGAGAGATAAAAATTTTTTTTACTACGTCAGTGACACATGTTTACGCAATTACACAGTTGGGTAACTTCACACTTATGAAATTGTATTTGGTCTGTACTTTGTGAACTGTTCATATTTTTTCGGAACCATTGTGATACTATGAGAGCTTTGAATGATGTATTTGGTACGGGAGCATGATTTTAAAGTATGTTTGAGGTAGATGACACTTTGGAAATGAGCAGAGAATTTTTTTTGGTTTTGGCATTACTGCAGAAAGCTACGACGTTTTTGAGAGTTGACTGAGGTGTTTTGATGTTATTTTTACGACGACGATGTGTATTATGCTGTTGAGGTATGTTTATGATAAATAAGCTGATGCTATATGAGGAATTTGATTATGCTATGTATTTATTATGATGAAATATTTGAAGTGTCGCTGCTAGATTGGCGTGTCGACGAATATGTACATGAGTACTAAGGTAAGGAGTAAGGAGTAGTGGTTAGCGACTCTGATTTATGAAAAGGATGTTGGAAACCAAGAATCGTACTTTAAGAGAATCGTACTTTATGCGTAAATGTATCACAATGATGGCGAAAATTTTTTGGACACTCTTGTTTCTACACATTTGTAACGCAAATTCTCAACCTGTGGAATTTTTTTTATATGAGACTGCCACTGTAGCGGAAACTGCTGTCATAAATATTTCCGTAAGAAAGTTAAGTGGCCACCTGCACGTAATGCGTCGTGGACACCCAGCTGTGTCAGACGCCTGGAGAAAAAGCCATTAGTGTGTGCCTTTTCAGAGGCACAGGTAGAAAAAAATGGGAGGCCATTATCCTCGCTATTGACATTCCTTTGTAGAAAGCATCGCAAATACGACACGCTCAAACTTGAAAACATTTGATTACACTGTGGAGCTCTTAATTTATGACGTTTACTAAAATGCCTAATGAATGAGAAACATTTCACATCTTTTGCCTTGCTAGTTGAAAGATGGTTTACTGCATTATGAAATGCCATATGGCTAGTGAATGACGTTTCACAACCTGCTTTGCCTATTTTGTTTAATATCTAGTTTCTAGCTGCAATGCAGCATTGGTTAAAATAAAATTTTATAGATCTACTAATACAAATACTTTCTGTCTACAGATCGAGTAAATACAAATTTTTTAAAAAAAAAATGAGGGAGCACAAAAAGACATTTACCTTCACAGGAAATGCATACATGATTTTCTTTTCAACTACTTGGTAATTTTTTTGGTAGAGTAGGTTATCGTGATGCATCACTCTAGTGGACACTGTTATATCAATAGGATTTTGTTTCTACACATTTGTAACGCAAATTCTCAACCTGTGGAATTTTTTTTATATGAGACTGCCACTGTAGCAGAAACTGCTGTCGTAAATATTTCCATAAGAAAGTTAAGTGACCACCTGCACGTAATGCGTCGTGGGCACCCAGCTGTGTCAGACGCCTGGAGAAAAAGCCATTAGTGTGTGCCATTCTTACTGTAATATTTTTTCTGCTTAAGCTTTCTTATGTTTAGATATAAGTTATTGCATTTGGTGTGGCTGTTTGCCAGGCATAGTGCTACTAAATTTCACTTTGTATTACTCTGTTAAGCTAGTTTTACTACTGATTTATATTTCTTGTTTGCTGCACAGTGCCTTATATTAGTGGTAATATTGCAATTGCTTTGCCAGTTTGAATTTTTTGTCATTGATGTTTGTGTAATTGTTTTGTGCTGCTGCATTGCCTCGTCCCTTAGTTTAGCATCTGAGCTCAGTAGATTTAAGTTAGCTTAAGTGGGGGTAGACTACATAAGAAACTGAGTATGGACAATAGGAAAAATATGCATTGAGAAGTTATATGAAAAAGATTTGGGCCAAAATGAGTATTGTACACTGAGAAATATTTATTTTGAAAGAAATATGAATAGAATACAGAAAGCAGGTATAGATAGCACTTTTTGAAATAATGAAGAACGAAGGGAGATCTCCAAGAAGTAAAGAAAGTTTTGTTTGCAAAATACTGCAGTAAAGCAAACCCTGTCGTTTGCTTTTGTATTATTATGCAATGTGTTTGTGTACCCTTGTGTATTTGTTTTCTTCCTATGTCTGTGTACTGTTTCATTGAATTTTTTTTCTCTTCTACTACTAAGCTACATTCACTATGATGAGGAATACTGTTATCCTCAAATATAACTGGCATTAATAATATCTTATTTACTTTGTAAAGATGTTATACATTATTGATTCTGTTTTGTTTTCATGCTCATGTGTGAAGTTGGTGTTTCAAAAGTTATTCTGATCTTTTCTGTATGTACTCATGTCATAATTCCTGTAACAGTGATGTATATGTTATTTCGATTTTTTTGTAAAGCCTGTACTACAAATGTTATCTGTATTGTTATGTTCTTTAATGATGTATTTTGTACCTTTGTTATTGTATTCTTATGTTATAAAATTGTAATTGACACCAGTTCATCAAATTAAGTAACTTTTAAGTAGGGACTGATAGTGTTTGCACGTGTGTTAATAATTCAGCAAGGGACTGAATAACAGCATTGCTGGTTCTGAGGACAATTCCAAAATCTTTGTGAGTGCACAAGTGGTGGTTATGGACTTACTACATTATCTGCAAGACTCTTCAATGGTGATTGTGTACCTGCACAGTTGCAACAGATGGCTGCTGGCCGTCTCTACAAGGACTGCAGTGGGTCTGCATCTTTGATGGCCCATCGTTACCATTATTTCTACAAGGACTACAGTGGGTCTGCACCTCTGGTGGCCCACCAATACCATACTCTCTACCAGGACTACAGTGGGTCTACTCTGTGATGACCTACCTACCAATATTATTCAAAATTTCGACTGACTCTGCTGTGGGTTTGCTCTGTTGTGGACCAATAATACCTGTCTGCATGTCAAGAGTCAGCACTGTCTTTCCTTTGGAGGGACGACACTACTTCTTCAAGACTGCATGGAAATCCACTACTTCTGTGTGCATTCTCTTTTACTGTTCAGACTTTGAAAAAAAAGGAAAAACACTGTAATTTTACTGTGATGAATCAGGATTGTCTTTATAGACTGTGAGAAAATTTTAGCTTTTGACCAACATTGTATCAATAAGTGCGTGCATTTGATATCTTTGTTATTGTAATTATGAAAAATTTTATCAAATCATTATTGGCCACTGTCCAAAACAATTTGTAAAATTTTTTGTGTGGAGCATGGGGGCTATGTAAGTAGGCTGTTTAGGTTTTTTTATTGGTAACGCCACCTCTGTATGAAAATCATTGGCTGTGCTGTGTGCAGTCTGTGGCTGCTTTGCATTGTTGTAATACTCGCCATTGTAGTGTTAGGCAGCTGGCTGTGAACAGCGCGTAGCGTTGCGCAGTTGGAGGTGAGCCGCCAGCAGTGGTGGATGTGGGGAGAGAGACGGCGGAGTTTTGTAATTTGTGATGAACTGCTATATATATTATGACTTTTGATTATATTAAGGTAAATACATTGTTTGTTCTCTATTAATATCATTCATTTGCTAACTATCCCTATCAGTAGTTAGTGCCTTCCATAGTTTGAATCTTTTATTTAGCTGGCAGTAGTGGCGCTAGCTGTATTGCAGTAGTTCGAGTAACCAAGATTTTTGTGAGGTAAGCGATTTGTGAAATGCATAGGTTAATGTTAGTCAGGGCCATTCTTTTGTAGGGATTTCTGAAAGTCAGATTGCGTTGCGCTAAAAATATTGTGTGTCAGGTTAAGCACAGTCCTGTACAATTGTTCAAAGGGGACGTTTCAACTTCACATTTCCAAACAAGACGGATTTTTATGGATGAAAGTGGGCCGTGTCACATGGTCGCAACTGTTCGCGATTGGTTTGAATAAAACTGTGAACAATCAAGCGAATAATTTGGCCAGTTCACGCACAAAATTCTACACCGGCCACACTTTCGTAATTATGGGTGGCTATCGAGGCAGACTTGTTCAGTATTTCTGCATGGGCCTTCCAACGACTTGGTGCGTCGATGCCACTTTGAGTTGCCTCACTATGCCGCGCAAAGGAGGTTCGACATGATATTAGGAGGTATCCCATGACTTTTGTTACCTCAGTGTAATTTTGATATGGAGTAATTAATGTACGAAAGTGTTAAGACATGGACTGATCTTTCATAGGAAAAGATAATCTGTGGTGCAATAATTTAGCTACTATAAATGAACTTGGATAATTTTGAAATAATACGAACCATAGTCCAACTCGACAAGCTTCTTTGTAAAAACCATTGATTACAGCAATGGCAGACGTAGTCTACAATTGTATGTACAATTCGATAACTTAATTCTGTCTGCTACCTGACAACACAAATATTTCCTGTAATTACTGAACTGCCTGAATCACTTTACTCAATAATTTTGACAAAACACTCTTAATATAACGGACCATACTACACACTCTGTGAATCCATATTTTTAAATGACCTTGAACACGATAATACATAGACGTCATAGCTTACTAATATTTAATGCGACAAATAATTATAATGGAAATTAATTAGAACATGAACACAAAACTTTCAGACCACAGAAATTCTTTATAAACTGTTCACCCGTGAAACAATGATGAAAGAGGACTCACTAATTGAACAACACACAGCAGTATGGAAGCAAATGAAAATACTTCGCAATATTTACGTTAAACTAAATATTTACTTTCCAAAAATACTAGGCTGAAGTCCTGCTACTATACAAAATGGCTGGTGCAAGTTAGTTTAGATTAACTCACGAATTTTCCAAAGGAACCATATTTCAGGTAATTCTGTAAAACTCATTTTCATATTTGTGACACTCAGTCATGCACACACGAATCTTTGTTTTAGGAACCTATGCAATGTAATAATAATTTCGGACAGTAATGTAATTTAGAATCTATACTGACACTAAAATTTACATTACAGGAAAATTACTGTTTCCAAGAGATCACTCCGAATGGCAGTTTAAATTACTGTTCACTCCACGCAGTAATCTCATTGCCTCATGGTGCCTGCATGGTCGAACGTCGCAATCTTCTAGAGATGATGGTCGGTGGCAATAATGGTCCTAAGCTGCTACTAACGTCACGTTCAGAGGCCAGTTGTTTATCTACTATCAGCGCGCGCTCGCGCACACCAAATTGCAAAATCATTTTTAGTGAAACTTTCCAGTCATAGCCTAATAATTTTCTAGCGTATTGTACGCAGTGATTATAATAGTTACCTAATAACAATGCAAGCGAATCTTTTATTTAATGCATTTCATCAAAATTCGCAGAAAATGAGAAATGTCACAGTGTTACTTTTTATTCGTAAAACAAAAACACAAAAGTAAAAACTTTTTCATAATTGAAGCTGTATTAGAGTAAGGTCTCACTTTCTTCCTTGTCATGCAGCTACATTGCTCTTTCTACTTTAAGTTTTAGTGTGAGAAAGATTGAAGAACAACAGCCGGTACATAGTATAGTATTATTAGTAGAGTAACATTTCACTGATGAGATTTATATTCGTTATGGTTTGCCGTTTTGTGGTTCTGTGATACAATAGTTTCTGCACATTCTCTCACTGATTTTACGTCTATATAGTGATGGAATACCAAATATGACACAAAAGGACAACTAAGTGCTACCTAGTGGCCTGTGGAAATCCCTTCCGAAACACGGTCTATGAACATTGGGGGTGTGGCACGGATAATATTGTTTCCCACTAGAGTGACCTTACTGTAAATGATTTATGATTGGCAGAGAGACTCCCCAATAGGTGGTGTTCTACGCTAGGAACATTCGTTCCTTCGCTAACTCTGTACCTGTGTGACAAATATAACACGGGAGATGACTATCCTTCAGTTCTCCGACGAAAATGAAGTCACTTGAATTATCTTCGAAGGGATAAACTTGTATGTGGCACGCCGCGAGCCCTATTACGCCTGGCAAAACCGTGAAAACGTTTGCAGCAAGCCTATACGTGAAAGTGCTGCCAGTTTTCAGCAAACTTTTACATTCTAGGACGAGAAACTAAGTGAAGGAGATCTGCCAGTGGAATCTTCTATTGGCTGGTACCGACATAGGTCAGCCAATGCGCTGATAACCTGGACGATGAAAACTCCTAATACACATGCGAGCCAGTGATAAGATAGAATGACAAAATTTCTGTGAAAGAGAGAGATGATCCAAATCAAATTCGGAGAGAAGGATAGTGGAGGGACCGTTTCAATAGAGTGATGAGAATCGGTGGTGACATTCGGTAAACCTACGTGGTGAATACCACTCGGTGAATACACTCAGGGGCGAATGAGACTGTGTTGGGGCTTTATTTCAATGCTGGGTAGTCAGGACTTGCTCTGCACTGATTTATGATCCTGATACAATCCTGTGATGACGTCAGTTTACTTCATGCTGTTCCGATTCCCTGTCCAGACCTTCCCAGCTTCAATTCCATTCTGATTATTCTAATGGACCCTAGACTTAAGTTTACTTTCTAAAGCAAGTATTCCGTCTCTAACTTGATGCTGCTTTTGCAGTCTGATTTCAATGCAGATCGGAGTTTTGACTCTACTACCAACGAATCATTATGATGAGCCACCGTCATCCACTTAAAATCCGATTCCTTACTCGTCGCCTCAATAATATGACTGTATGCAACGTTTAACGTAGATTTAAGATTCAGACCCTCGTCAGGCTGAGCATCGAGTGCGCTGGTCGTGTAACTGACAACAGAGGACCGTGGTGCTGATCCTTTCGGCCAGCGCAAAGGCAACAGACCATTAAGCCGCCAGTAGATTTCAGTTATCTGCAATGCATTTACCACTCGCATAGATGAATGACATGACAGTGGTCCAAGACAAAGATTGAAGAACATCAACAGCCAACTCTGCACTGCCAGTGGGCGAGTCAAGACCTTTATGAGATGTAACTGAGAATTCAGCTCATCAGTCAGCCCATTCGCGCCGTGTCTGCTCGGTTAAAGTGCCCTGAGACGATGTATTTATTGGCGAATTTTAGTAAATTGTCTCGATATTACTGTTTGTATTCGCTTGTCAGTCATTCCGATGTGAAGTGAAGAGGTGGCTTTTTGTTGGATTCATGTTGATTCCGCCTAGGATCCAACAAACAAGAAGTCAATTAATTTTTCTCTACATCCTTCCTAAAAATTCCCATTCATCTCATTTTAGCTTCCAACGCGTGCTCGTTAGTACACTAGAAAGCACAATAGAAGGGCCTAGAAACTCAAGTAGCTGTAATTTATGTGAGTTACTCCGCATTGTTTCCTGTTTCTCCTGTTAAGGCCAGAGGCGTGAAATCGTGTGCTTCCAGCTCGCGTTAAGCTGCGTTCAATCTGCGTGCCGCGGTGGGCTTGTGGTGGGATGTATTGGACCGGCCCAGGGCCGAGCCGGCTCAGACCGCCTTCTCGGTGGTTCATACTGCGCACCGGAACGCGATAGCGGAAACGGGAAATTGTCTTCTTCTTTTCACGTTGTAGTAACTCTTGGCGGAATGTAAAACCACGCAACATCGTTTTATGGACTTATCTTTTCCTTGAAAGCTTTACTTTCCTTGTAAAGAAAGAAAACCTGAACTTTTGATTTTGAGTGAATTTTTAGTTCCGTAGTGTTTTAAGAAAGTATGGTGTTAAAAATCGGATTTTGGTTCACGTTGTAGTGTAGCATCTTTGTTTCTTAGTAAACCATTTTTCTTTTCATAATTTGTAACAGTTATTGTGAAATGAAGCTATCTGTCAAACAAGTTTATTTGTTTTATAAATCTTGTATCGAAAAAGTCTGATAG
Organism: Schistocerca serialis cubense; assembly: GCF_023864345.2. Classification (NCBI taxonomy): domain Eukaryota; kingdom Metazoa; phylum Arthropoda; class Insecta; order Orthoptera; family Acrididae; genus Schistocerca; species Schistocerca serialis. The sequence continues at coordinate 756,483,018 of NC_064640.1, read as the reverse complement.
CGAGTAACTTAATATTCGATAGTTTTTAGACCATACATTGCGAGTGAAATATAGCTAAAAGAACAAAAGAGTTTTGGACTGGTAATGACAACTATATGTATCCCCTTTCACAAGTAAATAGAAGTTGCTGAGTGGTGTCAATGTCGCGACTGCGGGCCTACTGAATTTGGGCGGGTTTAGAGCAGTGCCAAACGCAGCAGGAGAGAAAGAACTAGCCTTAAATGCAGGTCTAGTAGCGGACCCCCATGTTATATTAATCATCCACGTTCAGTAAACTCCAGATATATACGAACTTTTCCCTAGGCGACAATCGATTACGCAAGGCGATCAACTGCTACGGTTTTGCAACGGCCCACACTTCACATTATCAAAGGCTGGTAATTATTTGTGATTCACGTGGTACAATTAACCGACCGTACATTTACTATTTGGTACTAGAAGAGAAGAATAAATTAATATAAGATGAGGTTTTGTTGGACTGTAATAAAAGCGACAGTCTGCTTAATTGCTTTGTAGTTGGAGATCAAAAACGGCGGAGATTAAAATACGTAAGATTACGTATGTAGATGTTTCTATGTCTAATTTGATTTATGCGCAAGGTATTCCTACTTCCATTTTCGAATTTATGAGAGAGTGTATTACCTCAACTTGTAAATAATTACATAACTCTTTCAAAGAATTGTGCATAGCATTTGGGAATAATATTCCTTGTTCGAAATTTATATGATGAAACCAAAGGAAAGTGAAGCTCCGTTTCAGTGCAATTTTCCCTTAATTGCCTGATCCCAACTCGTTAAAAGTTTTAAATTCTCACCTCTATCTACCAGGACTTCCCAGGTCGGCTACTCTACTGCTAGAGAAAGAAGGAATGAAGGAAGAATGATTAACGTTTAATGTTCCATCGACAGCGACGTCCTTAGGCACGGTAAACAGAAAGAATAATGGGTTACCACAGCACACCCTCAAACACAAGAAAATGAACTGTTTTGGATGCAGGTGTGGATGTCGTTGTCCTTTTTTCTTCCTTTTTCCCCCTTGGTCGGTTGAGTTGCACCGGAATTCCCATTTTTCAGCAGCTCACATACAAGATCGTAGGTAACACAGCTCCAGCCATTAGTGTTCACATCGTAAAGAATAACGACTTCAATGTTTTGTTGGTATTGTTTTGTCAGTGGAGTCACTCGTCGAGTTTTGAAGCACAGAAGAAACAAGAGGGTGTGGACTCTTCCCCTAAATACTGAAGACTGGCGTAGAGACACGCATATCCAACATGAAGTGTTATCTTTGTATGAAATGGCAAGCTCTTACCACAGAACTGCTTCAAGGGGTGAAGGATCATGCATTTATATCCGAAAAGGAACACAGTGCAAATCAAGACATGACCTCAGTACAGTAAGTGAAGACAAACTCTTTGAAATATCAGCTACTGAATTAACAGAGCTTGATATCACCAAGAAATTATTCATTTTGTGTGTGTATAGATCTCCCATTGGTAGTATGGACACTTTTTTTCAATAAATTAACGGAAGTTCTAGATAAAGTATCAAGTACAAAGGTCAACATAATTCTGTGTGGGGACATTAAAATCAACACTAGTATCGTAAATGAAACCAGTTGAGCCCTCATAAATATTCTTCACAATTTAGGCATGTACCTATTGGTCAAAAGTGCAACAAGGGTTACCAAAATGACTGCATCAGTCACGTGGCCAGTCATGTGACCATGTGGCCACAAATATGGAGGACCAAAAATGTGATTTAGCTGTGAAAGATCTCAGACTAACTGACCATCTCTGGCAAATGACAACAGTACAATCTGTCCTCGAATCATTCCCTAAAGTACAAGCCTACAAATGACATTCATCAGAAATCAAAATAAAAGATCTTACAAAAGAACTAGCAAAGCAGAGCTGGGATGTAGTGTATAAGGAAACTAATGGGAATATGAAATTCTCTAAATACTCTATATTATTTAAATCGAATTTTGAAAAGGCATTTCCAAAAGTACACATGTCTGTATCAACATCTCACAATAACAGATGGATAGCAGCAGGTATGAAGATGTCCTCCCAAACTCTTAAATACCTCAGTTCCATTAAAAATAATTGCAATTATCCAGAATCACTAACTTTCTATCATAGATACAAAAATATCTATAGGAAGGTGCTGATTGCTGCAAAAAAGTCATTTACTGACAAAATAATATATAATGCAGAGAATAAAAGCAAAGAAGACTGGGATGTTACAAAAAAGGAAACGAGGAGAGGCAAAAAATGCAGAAAAACGTACTGCTAAGGGAGGGGGATAAAGTAATAAATTATCCTAAACACTTAGAAAACCATGTGAACGAGAATTTTTCAAGTATTGCAGAGAAATTACAGCAAGAATTTCTCAAACCAAATATAACACCTGTAAATAATGTTTCACTAAATACAATGACGTTACTTCCAACCACAGAGAATGAAGTCAATAAAACCATTCAAAAACTAAAAAATAAAAAGTCAGTAGGCTTAGATGAAGTACCAATGTGTGTACTGTAACAATGCATAGAGATTATACAACGTATCCTAAATATAATAAATTAATCCTTCACATTAGGGACATTCCAGAGTAGTCAAAGCAAGGAGGAGTTGTACCTTGGCTACAGAAAGTTAATGCAGAAGACAAAGAAAACTGCATGCCCATTTCCCCGCTGTCACCATTCTCAAAAATAATAAAAGCAATTATGAAAGACAGATTAATAAACTACCTGAATAAATACAATTCAGTAAGCGAATGACAGTTTGGTTTCCGATGTGGCCAAAATACGGAGTCAGCCCTAGTAGAATTCACGAACGTTGTACTTGACGCTCTTGACAAAGGTGAGTGTGTCACAGGCATACTTTAGGACATTTATGAGGCCTTTGATACAGTCGACCACAAGATTCCATTAAATAAATTAGAGGCATTAGGAATAATAGGGGTAGTTAAATACTGGTTTCGATAATACCTAGCAGATAGGGTACGAAGAGTGGAGATAGCACATACTTTAAATAGACATAAGCCTTTATTAAAACACTTGTCAGAACCAACGTACATTAATATAGAGGTTCCGCAAGGTACCATATTAGAATGAACACTATTCCGAATATACATCGATGATTTTTCCGGTAGTGTTACTTCTGGCGAAAAAATTCTCTTCGCTGATGACAGCAGTATTATAGTCATGGAGGAAACAAGAGAACTCCTTGCAGAGAAAGCAAATGAAACTCTCAAGGAAGTGTGCGATTGGTCAATAAGCAGTAAAGTGACACTGAACATAAAGAAAACTAATGCCATGAATTTCAGTTTGAAGACGGAAAATGACAATGTTAAATAAAACGTAAATGGCACCTCTATAGACTGTGTAGCAAATGCAAAATTTCTAGAAATGAATACAGATTCTCAGTTGTAGTGGTGTGAACACACAAACGTACTTGTAAATAGAGTATGATCAGCATGTTATGACTTAGAAACCTAACATGAATTTGTAACATGCAGCGTCTTTTAGCTACATACTATTTATAGGTACCCTCAGTTCTTAGCTAAAGCATTCTTTTTTGGGGAACAAATAAAAAAAATAAGAACACAGTTATGAAACTCCAGAAAAGAGTGATAAGAATAATAAGCAAAAATAGTAGTTTAGCTCATTGTAAAGGTATGTTCAAAACACTTACCATTCACTTGTACACATCAAAAATAACATCGGTAATTACTTCACAAAAAGCTCTGTCCATGACTATGGAACAAGAGCTGGACCCAACTTACATTTACCAAGAAAAAATAAACATAAAATTGAAAACAGTATTTCCTACCAAGGAATAAAACTGTGCAATAAATTACCAAAAGAGATTATAGAAATCGAATACACTTATTTAAAAGGGCAGCTTAAAAGTACTGTCATGCAATTCATTTTGTACATTGAAAACAAAAAGAATAGGGGTTTGATAAAAAAAGTTGTACAAATAAATAATAATAATGATTATAAAACATCCCACCTAACACCTTCAGAGTATGTTTTCTCTTTCTTTTTTCCTTTTCTAGAAAAACTTACCCCCAAGCTATGCATAGCACAATACTAACACCTCTTCCTCTTTCTGAGCTCAACATCTCGCTCATTATAGAGGGATGCTGACATAGTTTCTCAGGACAGCAAATGGGAAGTTGCGCTAAAGGAAATGGCTCAGAGATCACCAGTGTGTGTATGATTGTGTGTGTAGTGAGTGAAGTGTTATGAAACAATGTGTGTATAGTGTGTGCCGTGACTGATAATGTGATATGAGTGAACAATGTGGTATTACATTATTTAATTAGTTATTTGTAAAAAAATTATTGTATACGAGGAGTAAATCTAATGGTTGTCTCTAACTAGAAGTCTGTAAATGTATGTGTATACGACTCAGCTTATTTTAAATTGGTCTAAATATGTAAATACTTTGACATGTCCTTTATCCTTGTAAAAAGAGCGCTAAGAATGAATAAAGCTACTACTACTGTCAGATGCTTAGGAGAGATTTTTACTTTACATAAAGACGTACAAAATTCCCTGAAAAACGTTATTGCTATTGCAGAAATAATCATAACACAATTCAATATGTGCTGCTGAAAATTCAAGACCTGATGCATATCAGGAAGTAATGTGCGTCTTCCATAATGTCTAGCTGTGATGTCATTAAAGGCATTTTGTCCTTTAGAAGTTGCAAAGATTCTCCAGTAGTTTTCCAACTGTTTCTTTCTGTTTTCTTAATGAAGTGGAATTTGGCAGCTGCGACGTTTCATGTACTGGAACCAATTACGAACTCTCAGAATGATGTTCATCTTGTGACAAAGACAAACTAATAGACGAAAATTCTTGATATATTGCCTGACAAGGTAGTCTGCATAGCTCTTAGGCTTAAGATAAATTTTAAGAAATTATGGGAAAGGAAGGCCAAGACGAACTGCCTTTCCATGGACTTTTCCCTGACGTCCTTTTTCCAAGTTTTTAAAGTCCATTTCTATAAGCGTGTCTAAGACATTTCCATATCTATTTCATCAATTTGATTTTGACAATAATAAAGAAGTAGGTGAATATACGTGTTTTTAATTTCGTGTTGTCACAGATGTATGAAAATACCCTCCTGGAAATGGAAAAAAGAACACATTGACACCGGTGTGTCAGACCCACCATACTTGCTCCGGACACTGCGAGAGGGCTGTACAAGCAATGATCACACGCACGGCACAGCGGACACACCAGGAACCGCGGTGTTGGCCGTCGAATGGCGCTAGCTGCGCAGCATTTGTGCACCGCCGCCGTCAGTGTCAGCCAGTTTGCCGTGGCATACGGAGCTCCATCGCAGTCTTTAACACTGGTAGCATGCCGCGACAGCGTGGACGTGAACCGTATGTGCAGTTGACGGACTTTGAGCGAGGGCGTATAGTGGGCATGCGGGAGGCCGGGTGGACGTACCGCCGAATTGCTCAACACGTGGGGCGTGAGGTCTCCACAGTACATCGATGTTGTCGCCAGTGGTCGGCGGAAGGTGCACGTGCCCGTCGACCTGGGACCGGACCGCAGCGACGCACGGATGCACGCCAAGACCGTAGGATCCTACGCAGTGCCGTAGGGGCCGCACCGCCACTTCCCAGCAAATTAGGGACACTGTTGCTCCTGGGGTATCGGCGAGGACCATTCGCAACCGTCTCCATGAAGCTGGGCTACGGTCCCGCACACCGTTAGGCCGTCTTCCGCTCACGCCCCAACATCGTGCAGCCCGCCTCCAGTGGTGTCGCGACAGGCGTGAATGGAGGGACGAATGGAGACGTGTCGTCTTCAGCGATGAGAGTCGCTTCTGCCTTGGTGCCAATGATGGTCGTATGCGTGTTTGGCGCCGTGCAGGTGAGCGCCACAATCAGGACTGCATACGACCGAGGCACACAGGGCCAACACCCGGCATCATGGTGTGGGGAGCGATCTCCTACACTGGCCGTACACCACTGGTGATCGTCGAGGGGACACTGAATAGTGCACGGTACATCCAAACCGTCATCGAATCCATCGTTGTACCATTCCTAGACCGGCAAGGGAACTTGCTGTTCCAACAGGACAATGCACGTCCGCATGTATCCCGTGCCACCCAACGTGCTCTAGAAAGTGTAAGTCAACTACCCTGGCCAGCAAGATCTCCGGATCTGTCCCCCATTGAGCATGTTTGGGACTGGATGAAGCGTCGTCTCACGCGGTCTGCACGTCCAGCACGAACGCTGGTCCAACTGAGGTGCCAGATGGAAATGGCATGGCAAGCCGTTCCACAGGACTACATCCAGCATCTCTACGATCGTCTCCATGGGAGAATAGCAGCCTGAATTGCTGCGAAAGGTGGATATACACTGTACTAGTGCCGACATTGTGCATGCTCTGTTGCCTGTGTCTATGTGCCTGTTGTTCTGTCAGTGTGATCATGTGATGTATCTGACCCCAGGAATGTGTCAATAAAGTTTCCCCTTCCTGGGACAATGAATTCACGGTGTTCTTATTTCAATTTCCAGGAGTGTAGATGGACTATGTAAATGTAGGTGGGTTAAGAAACATTAGATGTATGATAAGACATGTGAAAACTTGCAGATTTCTTCTGGGATAACGAAACATGCATATAAACACAAAAAAGAAGCCTCTGTAATGACACTTTTGATGAAAACTTACTGGAGGGGTCTGACACATTTGTTGCAGAAGATGAACAGTAGCTTCACCGGCTAGCACGTGCAGCCGACTCACGTCGGAAATATTAGACATTCTGGATATCGCCGGGGCAGTTCCGCCCGCCGTGCCGCCTCAGCCCAGCCTCCAGTGTGAACACCGCAATGAAAAACAATGGGTTTCATATCCCGGCGCGTCACGGCCCGGTCAGGCTAGTCTCAGCCCGGCGCACAAGGTGAACACTCCCTTCGCATGTCTCAGCAGGGTTGGCTTGCGTAGGGTTAACAGAGTCAGTCCGACCTGTTTCACTGTGACCCACTCTACCCATGCTGGCTTGTTGGGCTCCTCTATACTAGGCGCTTCAGTCTGGAACCGCGTGACCGCAACGGTCGCAGGTTCGAATCCTGCCTCGGGCATGGATGTGTGTGATGTCCTTAGGTTAGTTAGGTTTAACTAGTTCTAAGTTCTAGGGGACTGATGACCATAGATGTTAAGTCCCATGGTGCTCAGAGCCATTTGAACCATTTTTTTGAAGATCGACTCGCTAACCTAAAAAGTCAATACCTTGTCATCTCGAGACGGTGTGATCTCTTATGTGTGCGGAGGATCATAGTGTCACAGCTTTAGATAAAATTAAGAAGAAAGAAAAACTACTGTTTATCGAAAATTATCGATTTTCTTTGGTTTTCTAAATGAATTGTTATCACATTTTGGCAGTTCCTCTTCAGAAAGAACTAGTAACAAACCAACAAGAAATTCATTTTTACTGCCGACTACAAATGAAGCATTTGCATCTTACGCAGTATGAGACTGCCAGGTAAATACAATTGCCAAGTGTATCCAAAGTGGTTATCCGAGGAACAAGCTACTAATTGTCAAAAATGTGTTTTACATTGTGTGAGAGACGGTGCGATTTTGGATAGCAGAACATCTCAGACATTTGAGATGAAACTGCTACTTGGTCCAGCATCACAGCAGAGGCCTCGAACCGTTAGATTAGAAAGTTGCTACAATGCTATAGTTTCCAACAGGAAAGCAACGTATTTACGTTCTCGCTCTCTGGCTTAAATGTCGCTAGGTACAGTCTCATCTCGACTTAATAAAAAAATTTTGCTTTCTGAAATGCGTCATTCTTAGAATCCTGGTCTCCAGATATGCTCTTCTTAGACGACGTGCTCTTGCTCTCTGACGCAGCTCCATTTCGTACATCTAAAAAAGAGCCCGTTCACAGTACAGGGCGTCGCAGGACGATTGTTCAATATTTAGGGCTACCAGCAGGACGATCATTTGAAGCCAAAAACTTGATATGGACATACACACCATTTCGGATGGTTTCCGAGACAAAACACGTTTAATGCACGTTGTTATTTGCTTACTGTAATACTAAATACTGTACATTGATATGTTTACACATGAACAACAGTTAGTAAACATTACAACATTCTTTTTGGAAAGCATCAATAGGAAAAAAGTATTCTTACTACATTCATCTCTATTTATTATCGTCCATGTCACACACAGCTGTTGTACAGTTCACAACAAATGTTCGAATATTCCACAGTCTACTGTAATGCATTTGTGCACTACTGTGAGAACATACGGCAGCAGCGAGACGACGAACTGATTCATCACGCGTATTAACCTTTCTTTTGTACAACTCGAACTTCATCCAACCACACAAACAACAGCCTAATGATGCATGATCTGGTGATCACGGTGGCCAGTTGATTGTACTACCACGATCAGTCCAGCAGTTGGGACACGTCTGGTAAAATACTGAGGGGCTCCGTGGTGCTGGAAGTACTCAGTGTAGCCAAAGGAACATCCTGAAAGTGTTCAACAATTGAATTTTTCTAAAAAGGCAAGTAATTCGGTCCCGTCATTCACTTTTCTAAAATGACTCGACCTATCAACATATGACTGACTATGCCGCACCAAACACTGATCGAAAAACGAATTTGAAAATTAGCTTCTACTATACCGTGTGAATTTTGGCGACCATTGACGATTGTTATGTGTATTGTTGATTCTATTCTGCGTAAACGCAGCTTCATCAGTGAGTAGTATTATCGGAAGTAGATGACGATTGTCACTTAACCAGTGACAACATTCAAGGCGTATGCATTGTCGCCAATATGAAGTATGGGGACACGCTGTATGTGAAGTGGGTAAATTGCTGATATTAAGACTACGCTGCTCCATTTCCATAGTATATTCCTTTTCCTGCACAGGTAGTTGAATTACACGTTCACTAGAAAAATGGGAGCTAAGAAGATTACATGTTAGAGGCAAGGTGCTGAAAACACTGATAAACACTCTACGATCAGGATTTCAATGTGTCGCAAAACGCCGATGGTTTTCTGCGATAGCAGCAGAAGCGCTTCCGTGGCACAAGCCGTAAGCGTAGACCACATCTGCCTATTTTCCATTAGTGTAAATGTTTTTAGCCAGCTCGTGTACGAACACAGTTAAGATATGCTTCTCTGTTATACAGTCTCAATACCTCGGTCTGCTTCACTCACAACAAACCATGGAAATCTGTGCGTTCAGTGGACTAGTTTAATTGCTAAAAGACATTCTGAGCAGATAGGCTGAAAGTAACAAGGTAGACTGGGATAGAATAAAATATGAAGGATGTTAGGAGGGTAAGAGACAGTAGTGCTCACCACTAGCCCCGAAACAAATATCCATTAAAAATGTTGTAGCATGGAAACCACTCCAAACTGGGCTTACGTTCGTATGAAGTTTATTGTTTCAAATTAGCATTCCTTTCATATTCCTGAACACTGAACATTCGTCCTGAAAAACCATGTATAATTAAATATCTCTTCTTTTAGATGTACAAAATGAAACTACGTCAGAGAATAAAAGCACGTCATTTAAGAAGAGCAAATCTGAAGACCGGGATTGTAAGAATCATGCGTGAGAGAAAGTCGGAATATATTATGAAGACGAGATGAGACTCTACCTAGAAACAAGCAAGCCACACTCCTCTACGTTATCCATCCACCGAATGCCTCAAAAATGTCTCCTCTCTTCCCTCCTCGACACCAAATGCTCGTATAATGGCAAAACATTGTTCCTCCAATGGCCAAACTGCCAGCGCAAATTGTTCCAATGCCATACTCATAACATGGCGACACAACTTCCGCCTAGACACAGCATAGCGGTGTTTCTCCAATGAAAACGTTTACCGCCAAAATCTACGCTCTCTCACACTAAACTTGGCGCCAGAGAAACGAGCGTCAGTGCTCTCCTTCACAGAGTAAACCATAAAGCTCTGTCAGTCGCACACCCGAGAAGGACAATACTCGTCTGGAATGCTGGCCTCTGGTCATTGTCTGGCTGAAGACCGGGCCTCTCTCTTGGGTCGACTTTATGACTGGTAGCTGTACCCTGCCCTCACAAGCCCGGCGGTCATACTTTTGTAGAAGCACGCATGCTTTCCTGGAACAGCCTACAGCTGTTTCTTTGCCTTCTGTCGCCCTGACCATGCATCCCTGCCATCCTCATCGTTACAGCGAAATGTAATGCTATAACTACTACTGCTGTATACCTATAATTATTCGTCCTGATGGCTGGCTACATAGCTGAGATGGCTACAGTGCCTCGGCAGGGACTACATAATTAACAAGGGGTGAAAGATGGCATGCCCAAAGGGTGTCCACCTTTCACTAACACATACTGGCAGAAATTTTTTATGCTTAGAAAGTGCCACATTTAGATTACAGTAGCGCGTCACGGAAAAGGAATAAAAAATTGAATTGCATAAAACCATTTTTGTTCATTTTCATTAAAAGGGGAAAATGTGGGGAATGCTTTGCCAGTCATCAATTCTACTAATATTTAAATACCATCCAACCGGATGCATACCCAAGGAGAACAATCCACTCATCACTTTCACATTTATTCTCTAAACACGTGGGCTGGAGCCCATGTAGGATTCCGCAATGAATTAATTCATGGAACTTCTGATCACAGTAGGTATTTCAAAAAAACAATTTCTTTGCTGACAACCAAAATTAACACTAGAAGTCAAACATGTCTAGCAAGGCAACACTTACTCACTTATTGACGCATGAGTTATAATTATTCCAGTACCATCGGATCTATTATGTTTACAAAAACACTAAAGCCCATTGGCAATGATCTCCCTGAAAAATCCAAATCAGTACTAAATTTATCCTTCACTGAATGGCGTTTCATATCAACTACTTTACACAAAGGTACTATTGTAGCTCCATTCTCCAAACATTCATACTCATATAAATATCTTGCAATAAAATAACGAAGAATAGTTTACCAAAAGAGTGAAAAGAATAGTAAATATTACGCGTGAATATTACCTGCTGCAACTGTGTCGCTTGGGATAAGGAAAGTGTAGACATGACAGGTAAACAACAAGATTTACATAACAGACAACATGTTTACACCGCAATTAATATAGGTCATTCGAAAAAATTGACACCCGTGATCACTGTAGCAACAGTGGCCTAGGCATTTAGATAAATGTTACTTATGCACGATGTTTTCGTCACTCATTCACACAATACACACACCTTTTTTTGAATGTGACTTACCTTCAACAGTCTAAGAAAGTTGTGCCTGAATGCGACCTACGGTTTTATCACAGCGAGTGATACATTCATAAGCGGTGCCAGACATCCTTCCTTTAGTCGAGGAAGATTGCTAGATTGGACTGTGGCTCTTGGGTGAGGCGGGGCCAGACATAACGTCAGCAAGCAGTGAGGTCGACGATTTGTGAGGCAGTACAGGAGACTCAGCGTGAAAGATGGTGGGGCCTTTCGAGCAGGCCACTGCCGTGGTAATACCCATCAGACACTTCCCCGTTCATTTTGTTTCGGTGATTATCATACAATTTCATTCGCCTTAGGTGTATCTAAATTCTCCCTGACTGATAATAATCTTTTGGACTATTAGAGTTAGGGAAAACGACTGATCGATCTCACGGAACTTGCAGGACTTGAATAGCAGTAGTAGAATTAAATTCGGCGGTAGAGACAGATTTCTGGACGCTGAAGGTAACCATTGTATTAAGGGCAGCCTTAGAACTTTACTCGAGCAGCAAGCGACTTCGCCTCCCTTTGTAGTCATCAAAACTGGCAGTTGGCCCTGCGCGGTAGTGGTTTATGGGCCACCATTCTGGCGGTCGGGCTTGTTCCGCTAGCGGACGAAGCAAGAGGGGGGCAACGGCGTGGCTGAATGCGAAATGACACCTGTTCAGAAACTGGAGATGCCGGGCATCCTGGCGCCGGTCTAACCGCTTTATTAGCAAGTGGACGTGGTGTGGGCGTTTGGTCTCCTTATCCCGTGTGCGGGTCCAGCTAACATGGCGTCGGGCTGGCGCCCAGTTAATGTGGTTATTACAAGAACAGCGTACCTTGTGAGACGGGACGACGAACTTCTCCGGGTAACACGTTTCTTACATGCCTCCTCATCTCGCCGAATCGGCGCCCACTAATCGTTTCATGGACCAGACAGAGCTTGTTTAAACTACGAAGCTTCCCTAATCTTGTGAATTGCGTTGAGGTTTGGCTGCAACACTTTCAGCCATTGCGCGTTGGTTTTTCAGAGAACGGAATGTGTAGTGCACTGCAGTGATTGGTTGAGGTAGATCAGGTCTCTTTGCTATAAAACAAGATTGACATGGTAACCACTGCTAGGCCATGATAGGTTTATTCAAAACCATCGGAGGGAATGGCGGTTTTCGAAAGGTTTTGAGCAACGGGAGAGGTAGGACTTGCAACTCGACCGTCGCGGAGTACAATCGCTAGAGCTCTTCCGTTTCTATGGAGAGAGCTGTTAGTTGTAAACACGTCCGGACACCCGAGCATAACTGTATATTTTCGCGGACGTGAGACAATCACTGGTGGATGTGGGGTCATCTCCTGCAGTACGATGTGCCACCGAACCTAGCAGCTTTGGCAGCATTTGCACGCAGACGACTGCATCTCGTCTTTCACTGGCTATATCGATAACAACGCTGCGCAGCTTCGGCCAACTCAGAAGCTTATCAATTGTTTTCAAGGGCATTTTTTTTATGGCAGCCTTGTACTGGGAGTAGTCACTCCCAGTGTCCACTGCATGCTTAATTATATTTTGATGCATGGGACCAGTCAGTGGAAAGATACAGCAGAGTGGGCTTGCCTAGATTGGCATTCTCCCACTCACACTCGCCACTATGATCTACACGTAAATTCCAGTTAGGTTCCCCAGATCTATTGCAACTAACCTGAGTTCATGTTAATGAAATGTTATACCGCTGAAGTTTCTGTTTGTATGTTTGTTCTCTCTTGACCTTGATATTAGTTAATAAATCTCTTTCTGATGCCATAGGTCCTTCTTATTAATTTTTCAGCGACACCCAATTCTCATTCCCTTCAACGCCACTTATTTTTTTTGTGGATTTGAAGGCGTTAAATTAATTTTATGTCAAGTCAGTCAACTCATTAGGTGACCCACACAGGAACCAGTATTTACGAATGTTACATTTCATTGCGCTCTTGATTAATGTGGCACCTCTTGAGTGTGGTGGTTACGACTTTTTAGTCGTTTGGCAGACAGAGAACTGCCGCCACCATAGGCTAGCTTGCTACAGTGGTATGACTGAGGCCTTGTTATTTCAGAATGACGTCACTGGTCATGTCTGGAAGACTGGTGTTACTCTCCACTGTTAGATGACAGTGAGGAGGAATGTTTCTTGCAGGTAGGCAGTGGTAGGCAGTGGGTGGATGCAATAGTTCTTGATGTATTAGGATTTTACCTCACAATTCAATAGATGTGTTGATACTAGCGTTAAAAAAAATGATTATGGCTGATGGTAAGACACTGTTCTCCAAAGGAGAAATCTGGACACTATGAGAATTCTGTTTCTAGCACAGATCTATGTAACAGTCACAGACTGGCCGAATGACCACTTACAAGCACTCTCAGTGTAAGGATACATAGTTATTTCTCCAGTCACTTCAGTCTAGCTGCTGTTACTACAGTGGGTTCAAAATTGGCTCTGAGCACTATGGGACTTAACATCTGAGGTCATCAGTCCCCTAGACTTAGAACTACTTAAACCTAACTAAACTAAGGACATCACACACATCCACGCTCGAGGCAGGATTCGAACCTACGACCGTATCAGCAGCGCGGTTCCGGACTGAAGTGCCTACAACCGCTCGGCAACATCGGCCGGCTACTACTGTGGGCCTGATCTAAATTAGAGCCCTCCCTTGTCGCTGTTCCGCACTCGCTCTCACCGAGCGAGATGGTGCAGTGGTTAGCACACTGGACTCGCATTCGGGAGGACGACGGTTCAATCCCGCTCCATTCATCCTGACTTAGGTTTTCCGTGATTTCCCTAAATCGTTTCAGGCAAATTCCAGGATGGTTCCTTTGAAAGGGCACGGCCGATTTCCTTCCCAATCCTTCCCTAACCCGAACTTACGCTCCGTCTCTAATGACCTCGTTGTCGACGGGACGTTAAACACTAACCACGACCACCACTCGCTCTCGTGGTGAGAGACGTGACGTGTATCTTGCCACGCTCGCACGTGCCAGTCGACCGCTCTTCGTCTTAGCCACAGATAAGGATCTGCTGGTGAACTGGATTGGCACATGGCTGCGAACGTCCTTCAATGGGCCGGCTGGGTGAAACCGTGATCGTCCGCCCTGCAGGGAGGCCGCGTGATGGCTGGTTCAAATGGCTCTGAGCTCTATGGGACTTAACTTCTGAGGTCATCAGTCCCCTAGAACTTAGAATTACTTAAACGTAACTAACCTAAGGACATCACACACAGCCATGCCCGAGGCAGGATTCGAACCTGTGTCCGTAGCGGTCGCGCGGTTCCAGACTGTAGCGCCTAGAACCGCACGGCCACTCTGACCGGGCCGCGTGATGCTGAGGCCTCTACATGTTAATGCGCTTCCGCCCTGTGACAAATATTCTGCATGCCGTACTGGGGCGGATTTAAGAACTTTCCGCCCCTATGCACACCATATTACATGCGCCCCCCCCCCCAAATTATCTTGTTTTAAATAAAAACGATTACCCGATCACTTCACATTTGCCGTTTTGGGTGGGAGCGCTGTAAACTGTTTCCATATTCTGCTGTTTCTTGTTCTAGTCACGCTCAATCAAAGTGTAATGTGGTTCCTAAGCTGTACTTCGTGTACGGCAGCGGATAAAACAAACTTAAAACTACATTGTGTTAACACATTCTTCTGTCGAAAGACACAGAAGCGAACACAAGGAAAATAACTTTTCTCTTATGGCCAAAAAATTCAGCAGAGCGTATAGGAGACAACGGATTTTTATTATACAATAATTTTATTATGTTCTTTTACACGAAACCTTTGAAAATGAAATTAAAGAAGTTGTATTATGATCTAAAAATTGTCATACATCAGAAATTAACACGTACTTTTACAGAGATGCGTTCAAATTAAAATTTAACTGTCGTTTTATGGTGTAATAACTTGAATGTGTAGCAGATAAAAAAAGACGTCCGGTATTAATAGGTGCATCTGTAGGAAAGGGTAAGAAATTAAAATGAAATAGAGATTTCGGTGCATGAACTTATAACTAAATACGGACTAAGAAATACAGAACTGGATTTGCTGTTACATAATTTTACAGAATAGTGACGAAATATCGAATTTGTTTTATATCTAATAGTTAATGTGTAAAAAATTAGGGTCTGTGTATCTAGATGCTGCATAACAAGTACACACAATACCTTTAATCCATGTAATGGCAGAATAGTTTTGTACTGCAGCTGCTGCTCTCACCATGGCTCTTTCTAACGCTATTAGCGAAGCTTTTATTTATTTATCGACAGAACTGAACTACGTTATTTATTAAAACTTTTTCATCTGAGCGTACTCTCCGATAACGAATATTTCCACAATAACTATACATATCAGCAGACGCCAACAATACGCATCATTTTTAATATACTACAGTATCAGCATGGCTTGACTGTACGGCGCCGAGCAGCCTTGGTCCTCCACCACTGGCAGGTACAAACTTCTCACAGCAAGGAAACGTAGAGACTGCCACCATACATGTACATGACTCAACGCCACCACTCCCTGTCAACTCCTCCAATACTGGTCCGCCTTCCGCCGCCTTACTGGTAGACATCCTGCCCCATATTACCAACTCCTCCATGACAACCTCACCTTCCCAGACAACCTGATTAACCCTAACTATACTGATTGCCTCCTCTTTGATGTCTTCTCCATACCTGATGTCCAACACTTCGATTACTCCCTCTGCCAGATATCATTGAGTGCACCGATACCACTGTCCTGCCGCTTGCCCACAGCTTCTGGTACTTGCTCCAGTTACCACTCTCAGAATTTAACACTTCTCTCGCAGAACACGACATTAAACTCATCCTCCCCTCCAAATGCAACACCAACCCTGGTCACGACTGCATCACCTACTTTCACATCAAGGAATTCCCTCCCTCCTTCGTTGCCACCCTTTCCACCCTGTACAACACCATCCTTTCCATTGGCCTTTACCCTAACCTGTGGAAAATCACTCACATCTTGTTGTTCTTTAAACCCAACAAACCCCCTTCCAACATCTCGTCCTATCACCTCATATGCCTCTCCTCCATGTTCAGTAAGGTCTTGGAATCCGTCCTCTCCTGCTGTATCCATCACCACCTAACTCAACACCACTTCCTCCCTCTCACCCAGTGTGGTTTCCTGCCTTCCTTCTCTGCCAACAACCGGCTACTCAACCTTACTCACCACCCCTACCTCCAACATAACTCCCATTGGTCTCATATTTTTGTTTCCCTTGATCTCCAGAACGGCTATGACCATCTATAACACTCCAGGCCCATTTTCAAGCTCCAGTCCTATGCCCTCTGTCCTACCCTTAAATGGTACCAGCACTCCCTTAAAATCCACCTAAATAAGTTTACTGCATGGTGCAACCATTGGCACCTTTGGATCAATTCTTCCAGAACACCGGCGATCATTATAGGATGTACCAACCACTCCTTCTAGCTCTATGATTTCTACTTCACCATCTATGACCGTCGTATTAAATTAACATCCACCTTGAAAGACCTTAGCCTCACCCTCGACCACCTCACCTGGACTCCCCATCTCCTTACCATCCAATGCAAAGCCCACAATAGTCTCTGCCTCCTTAAACTCATGTCCAACTGGACATGGGGATTACATCCTTCCATCATCCTAGATCTGTCCCATCCTTTGTTATGGCAGTGTTGCCTGGATCTCTGTCCCTCCTAAATTCTGTAAAGCCCTGAAAATCATGGAACACCATGCACTCTGCCTCACTTTCCATATTCATCCCTCGTCCCGCACAAAGATCCCCTACGACCTCATCCCTTTCCCACATCTCCTCCTTTTCACTGAACGCAACCACATTCTCTACACCAACAGCTGCCTCGATCCCCCTCACTCTCTGGTGTCTTCTTTCCTCTCCACTCCCCATCTGCTGCTGCGCCTCCGCTGATGTGTCTCACCCTCTCTCCATCTGCACACACTCCACCTCTTCTCCCAAAGAAACTTCCAGTGTCTCCCTGTCTTCCATCTAATGTCTTCAATCTAATATTCATCCTTCGTTCCAACTCTGAGCCTTCCCTTACTCTCCCATCCTCCCTAGGGTTCCCTCACCTATCCCTCCCCCTCTGTCATTACCTCCCTCCTACCCCACTGTCCTTCTCACTTCTTCTTTCCCAGTCATTGCACTCCTTCTTAGGTTGCTCCATTTCTCACACTCCCTGTCTCCTGCCCCTTGGCGTACTACTGGGTCCCACCTCAGGTCCCTTCCTGAATCCCATCCTCTGCTGACCCCCTTTCTCTCTCTGCTCTCTCTCCTTCCTCTGTCAGCTCCACTCCCTTGGCAGGTCCCTTCAATTTTCATAAAAAAAATGGTTCAAATGGCTCTGAGCACTATGGGACTTAACATTTTTGGTCATCAGTCCCCTAGAACTTAGAACTACTTAGACCTAACTAACCTAAGGACATCACACACATCCATGCCCGAGGCAGGATTCGAACCTGCGACCGTAGTAGTCGCGCGGTTCCGGACTGAGCACCTAGAACCGCTAGACCACCGCGACCGGCCCAATTTTAATCCAGTTACTTTCTGTATTGTTTTGTTATTCGCATTGTATGTTACATAAGCGCAGTGTGTGTGCTCCGTGTAGTCATCCCATGTGGCTTTCATACTGTGAACACAGTTTTAAATTGTATCATCGTGCCGCCAGTATTATGTGCTATGTGTTTGTTGAGTGTCACTTTAACTATTAATTAAAAGTACCTCCTCAAACTACCCTTATTTGCAGATTTTATCTAAAACATTTCCTCTTCTTATGTGCAAACTTCATCTTTTATCCCCATATTTTATGTATCTAACGTTTCTTCTATGATATTTTAGACAGTCTCTTGGCTGAAGAGTGGCGAATTGTACCGCTGCTAGCCAGCCTCTGCCCACATGTGGCAGAACTGTGAAATTCAAATAAAGGGAAAAAAAAAGTTCAATGGAACAGTGAGTCACTGACCTAATACTATTATTACTCATCCTTATCTTCCTCACAGCAGCAGATCAGCAGAATGCTTATCACCAGTACTTCAGTGATAGCTTGCTGCCCTGTCACTATAACGCATCCTTCCCAATTAGGGCTGTTGGCTACACCAGCTGGAGCAGCTATCCGGTGCTAGGCTAATAGTGAAATTATCCTTTCCACTTCCAGCACTTATTTGCTTATAGTTCTGCAGCAGGCTACTCCACTGTACTTCAGTGATAGCTTGCTGTCACATTATTATCACTACCCATCCTACCCATGCTGTGCTATCTGTTAGACTGGCTGGAGAAACTCTCCAGGACTAGACTAATAGCAAAAATATCCACTCCACATCCAGCAGTTATTGACGAAACTGGATAGAGCTACTTTCTAGTGCTCAACCATTTCAAATCAAATTGCTCAATTAAACAATATTACACACTGTTTACAAAACAACAGCGACTTACATCTGTCCTATCTGTCAGTCCAGCACAGACTGAAGCTCATCGCAAGTGGAGGAGGGGAGAGAATGTGGTGGTGAGAATGGCAAACAGTGACATCTAGTGGAGGTGTTGTAACTAGTTCACTTGGGCTCCAGACCATCACATTATTATCACTACCCATCCTACCCATGCTGTGCTATCTGTTAGACTGGCTGGAGAAACTCTCCAGGGCTAGACTAATAGCAAAACTATCCACTCCACATCCAGCAGTTATTGACGAAACTGGATAGAGCTACTTTCTAGTGCTCAACCATTTCAAATCAAATTGCTCAAATAAACAATATTACACACTGTTTATAAAACAACAGCGACTTACATCTGTCCTATGTGTCAGTCAAGCACAGACTGAAGCTCATCGCAAGTGGAGGAGGGGAGAGAATGTGGTGGTGAGAATGGCAAACAGTGACATCTAGTGGTGGTGTTGTAACTAGTTCACTTGGGCTCCAGACCACAAGGTGAACACAAAAAGTTTGATATTCCTACCAATAAATTTGAATCTCCCAACACGTTTTTGTTGAGAATTTCCATTCAAAATATCAATTTTCTGCCAGTTAAATGGCAGGGAGGACAGGGAGCGTAATGTGTGGTCCTCAAAGTAGAGCAGTTTAACACAGACTCAGCGAATTCCCCGCCAATTTTTGAATTATGTCATGTGCAGTGAGAGGGAGGGGAGGGGGAGGGGATTTCCCTGAGGGGAACCCATGTGTTGGCTGTGAAAAACCTATAATGTCATCGGGGTTAGGGGTAGTTAATTGGCCAAATAATTAATTTGATATATAAACTGGGGTAGGAACCCCATCATCCCAGTACTCGTGGTCTGCAACCAGTGTATGATACTCCTTTAACGTCATGGTGCCTTGCAAGAGTTCCACTGAACCATTGGATAAACACGTTAATGTTCGGTAGAGCATAATGGAGTAACTGCCAACGTGCCTCTCTGTCCCATAGGACAGGTTCCAAATCGCTGCTACCCTTAAAGATGACAGATTCGCGCCCTCCCGCCAGCATGATGGAAAAGGTATCGGGACTCATCAGACCTTGCAGAGCTCTGTCACTGTCCAAGCGTCCAGTGCAGATGGTCACATGCCCATCTCAATAATAGGAGTCGATGTTGAGGTGTTAACATTGGCACATGCATGCGTCGACGACTATACACACAGGTCGTAAGGAGTGTTTGGTAAACTCTGTGTTCAGACACACTTGTACTCTGCCCAGCATTATTGTCTGATGTTATTTCCATCACAGTTCGCCACCTCTACTGTTTTACCAGTCTGCCCAGCATACTTCATCCAGCATCTGTAAGAAGGGTTGGCCACCCACCCCCACAATGTATGGATGTGGTATCACCTAGTTTCGCCACATGCTGGAGACACTCAACACAGCACTCCTAGAACTCCCAACAATTTGTGCAGTCTCCAAATTGCTGGTGCTGAGCATCCTGGCCATCACAATTTTTCCCCAGTTAAACTCAGATAAAACACTCTCCTTTCCCATTTTACACACTGACAGCACACTCACTGATGCTACACACATTGTGTGTGTGTCTGACTAGCAGTAATTCCTCGCTAGGAGACGCTACTATCGCCTGGGTGGGTTAATATCGATAGTGGGTCGGTGGTCAACATGTTCTGGCTGATAAGTGTGTGCGCTTTTTACCGCGCACTGTTCTCTGACGAAATGGTGGCTCAGTGGTTCCAGTCTCCCTGCGGCAGTGGTGAGACGAACACGTCTTGATTGAGTCACGCCTGTAGTGCTGCTTGAGAGTTAGTGCGCGTTTGTTTACTTCCGTTTAGCTGCTTGTCTTAAGAGTCCGATTTCATCGGCCATCATGTCGTTTTCATACTGCCAAGCCTCAATAAATTTAACGTTTCCTTATGATCATGAATGACCGAAGGCATATGATTAGAATGGTTCATACGAGACAAGATGCATCTCGCGCCCAATATCTCGGAATTCATACTTCGATTATCAGTACTACAGTGCACGTAAGGCTGTCGAATAACGAGCTGTGCGCCGACTTTGTGCGGCGTCATGCTAACGATCTCAAGTACTCTGAAGTACGTTTAGTGACTATCGTGGTTGTTCACCCTCGATTTGGGCTCCGAACTCCCATTTGAGGTACTGTTGGACGTTGTGGTGGTCACCTTGAAACCTTACAGAAATATCGTCAGTCATGCTCAAAAATGTTTCAAATGGCTCTGAGCACTATGGGACTTAACATCTAAGGTCAACTTAGTGCCTAGCCCGCCTGCTCCTGAAGGCCCTTGCACCACGCTCTCCCTCAGCCCGTATAAAGCTTTCAGACGTCCCACCACCCTTCTTTTACTTCCACCATTTTTTCTTCTAACTGTGTTACGTCTGTACTACAATATTGCAAACGCACTTGAAATTCACGAAGGCAATCTATGTCTTTCTTCAGCAGCACAGGTCATCAAATGTTGTTGATGGGAAACAGCTCCACGTCGACTGCCGTGCCATCTGGCGATCGCTTTGTGCTTCTTATCTTGCTACTGACGTCCAGTTTCCATGGTACCTTACGGTCAATGAGAAGCAAGTATCACGGTAACGCCTTCATGCAATTTACTCGGTTGTGTGTCGCCAGTGGTGTTCTGGACACGGACGAACATGGCCTAGTGTGCGGGTCGGCGATAGGTGTCTGGTTCTTGGTGAGACATGCTGGTTCTGATTACTCGTACGACACTTCATCAGATATCTTCTCACCTGTTCCTCTTTCTGGGCTAAAGATATTTCACACGTACGGAGACCAACTCCACGAAGTGGATTTGTGGACACGCAGTTCTTTACTTGTTCGCTGACGACGAAAAAAAGTCCTTGATTTTTGTCACTTCCCTAATGAACGCCATTGTACAGTTGTCCATAATCCCAAATACAGACAATTTTCTCCAAATTTCTTTGTAGCGTGCTCCTAAGCTCGGGTGTCCTGCCATGAGCAACTAGTATATTCTCTAGAACTAGTATATTCTCTTGTTGTCAGAATATTCTTCTCCGAAAAACTATGCGTCCGTAGAAGATTACTACACGATTGTTTCTTATCAAATTAGGGGATAGAAGGTCGTTATTTTAATTATTAAATTACAATTGGATTTCACAATTAATATCACACATATTTGATATTTTGAGGGGTTGAAATCCTTTTAAATTATCATATTCTTATATTTCATTCTCGTATTACTTCTTATATTAATTATTATATTTTATTCGTATGTTTGCTCTTCTGGTTCAAATGGTTCAAATGGTCTGAGCACTATGGGACGTAACATCTCAGGTCATCAGTCCCTTAGAACTTAGAACTACTTAAACCTAACTAACCTAAGGACATCACAGACATCCATGCCCGAGGCAGGATTCGAACCTGCGGCCGTAGCGGTCGCGCGGTTCCAGATTGAAGCGCCTAGAACCGCTCGGCCATAACGGCAGACTACTTTTCTGAAGGATTTTGTACATTCCCTTCTGTGATACTGAACATTCGAAACACTGATATTCAGAACACCATGAGCATCACGCAAAGGCAGGTTTCCCAAAGTGTTGGTGGAGATTTGGCAGTTATTTCGCGGCAAACCGTGCATAACAAATTAATTTTCCGAAAAATGGGGCTTCCAGTTGATTTTCAATCGAGATACACTACATGAATTTCACCGAAAACAATTAAAAGTTATTTTCTCGTTCTTTTTTTAAATTTTTCTTTATTCATCTGACATACGATTAGTAGACGGATAAGGATGACGTTCTATCACTAACCTACACACTGGAAAACATTCGTGTAGTAATTTTCTAGAAACAATCATACATACATGAAAAACAAAAATAATAGTAATAATCGGGCATCGAACATGAGGAGCAAAATTAAAAAACGACGACGCTAACTACTGTGCCACTATTTGGTCTGGAGACAACGTCCCTCGAAAATACCTCGAAAACTTGGACAGTTTTTTTTTTTTTTCAGAAACGGTCATGTATCTACGGGTAAGCCGAGTCATGTGTTCGCTTTTTGACCCCTCTTCCACTCAGCGAAGTTTTTGGGAAATCGGGTTATGGCACTAGCTGTGTTGTCCTCGTTAGTCACTATACAGCATAGTGACTGTTTAGCGTAACTTTCGAGTTCTAGTGTCGAATATTAACTATTGTAGCCTGTATGTGTCCAGCGTTTTAAACAAAAGGGAAAAAGAGGTATGTGTAATGAGGGTCAGGCTGTTGTTGGTTTAGCTTGAACACCACGCATTTACTATTTGCAGAGCCCCAGTGTAACTGTACACCCTTCATATACCGAGATTCCATCCGTCGCACAAAGTAATATTTATCGCTGTTCCAAACCTTTGACAGTTTCCTTCTGTAATGGGACATTCTCCTCTAGCATTAATTTTGCTCAGCAGTAGTTGTCAATACCAGTGTTATTTTTCGAATTTTGGACAGGTCAGTATTATCTCAGTTGCTTTTCCGAATAGTTTCATATAATTATGTACTCAGTATGTTATATTTCAAGCTAAAATTCATGAGAATTTATGAAAAAATACTTTCTAAAATGTTTTAGTCTCGATGTTATAATCAGTAACTAGTAGTTCTGAATGTACAGTTAAAATAATTTTTTTTAGAAACATTTTAAATTATTAATTATTGGCACACTTAAAATTTCCATTATTAATTACGCAATACTGTACTGGTTATTATGTTTATTTTTGTATTCATTTATGAAATAATAATCGAAAATAATAATGTAACAGAGAGTATTAGAAATTCATTTGTTGATAAAAATTGTAAACCATTCGGAATACGATTATTTCGGAAGTGTGGGAGTCGTAAGAATGCTTCTGGCGTGATCACCGGTATTTTTTGTATTTTGTGCGAACAATGTAATTACGGCTTTGTTAATGTGAAAAATCAAAGGTTGTATGATTTACTAAAATGTGAGGAAACAGATTTACGTAAAAACGAAAATTCCATAACAACAATCTTCACATTTATTTCGATCAGTCCAACCGTGAAGATCTAAAATGTGACTTTTAGGATTCAAGAATCAGACCCCTAGACAAGAAGGAGTAGGGCCCACTCTATATGATAAGCTAAGTAAACGAGAAAGTTTGCTGTAACCTTCGCTCCTCTCAAAGCGTCATAAAAGACTGATGTGGACAATATTTGGAATTAGGATGATGGAGTGAGATCACACTTCCCATACTCATTCTTGTTATAAATTGGCTTTTGACAGTGTGTGCTACTGCCGCTTAATCTCTGTCGTGTGGATATACGATACCTGAAAACGCATAAATTTGTCATAAATGGGACATGCGCCCATGGTAAGTCACAGGATCTGTATAGTGCAGTAGTTTGTTGAATTCCGTGTAACTGCGGCTAGGGTCACATTGCATTACAGGACGCGCTGTCAAAGAAATGTGCTTTAAACGCATTTAACAGCATATGAATGAAAATGGAGATAAATCAACGACAGATCAATATGCTACGACTGATTTTTTTTATTAAACCCTTTGAAAACTCCCCCGTTTACGGGCAACCATCCCAAATCCGCATCACGTGTATATTGCAGTTAATCAAAGGCCGCTGTTTCGAGCTTAACCCAATGCATGGTTAATGACATCCAATGGTGTACTCATCTGCGTGTCTATGTACTTTTGTGACCTATGTTGCTAACAGTTATTGTGTAAATGCTTTCCAAGGCCTCTCCTGACATCCTGCTGCTCTCTGTCCAGGGCTAGCGTTCTCGCTTCCCACGCCCGGGTTCCCGGGTTCGATTCCCGGCGGGGTCAGGGATTTTCTCTACCTCGTGATGGCTGGGTGTTGTGTGCTGTCCTTAGGTTAGTTAGGTTTAAGTAGTTCTAAGTTCTAGGGGACTTATGACCACAGCAGTTGAGTCCCATAGTGCTCAGAGCCATTTGAACCATTTTGTCCAGGGCTATTAGTGTTACGATGGTCAACAACACGTCTACAGATCATCTCACCATCTTTCTTCTCGTCTTGCGCGTCTCGTCTGTTTCTTTTAGAGGTACTTCATGTATTGTTAATTTTGTGGCATATAATAGTGTATTTGGGTGTGATATTTGGCTTAACTGAACTAACGACAAGAAGAGGCAGCGAAATACAAATTTTACTGCTTACCTCAATTTGCATCTACGTCTACAATATCTACAAGACCAATCTGCATTTCATGCTTAAGTGCTTGTTAGAGGTATCATAGAACATCTTTCATATTACCTCTAGACCTTTTCACTGCACAATAGGGTGTGGGAGAAGTGAACACTTCAATCTTTCCGTGTGAGTCCTAATTTCTCTTCCTTGGTACGATAGTTGTTTCACCCCACGTAACTGGGAGTCAACAATATATTTTCACATTCGGAGGGACAAGTTCGTCATTGAAATTTTGTTGAAATATCTCGTCACAACGGAGAAAACCTTTGTTTTAATGAATGGCTAGTCAACTCTCTTATAATATCCGTGTCACAGAGTCCCCCTTTTCGCGAAATTCAAAATGAGCTCTCCTTCTTTGAACTTATTCGATGTGCTCCTTCAGTCCCATCTAGTTAGAGGATAAACAAGTGTATTACAGACAGCATCTTCTGTAGATTTGTTCATCGTCTAAGTGTATTGCCAAAATATTTTGTCAAATTTCGCCATCCCCGCAACATTTTCTGGTGTGTAGTCTCCCCATAAGGCAATGTATGCACTGCAAACTGTTCAGTTTCGGGCCATTACCTTCGCAAATATGTCTTTTCGTGTGGCGTTCCATTCCTCCACCATCGCGGCTGATAACTGCTGGAAGGTCGTTCGTGCAATAGGTCTCACCAACGCATCTCAGGGAGGCAATCTAGTCCGTTCAACACATGTCCTCTTTTTCTAAGAGCGTTGTTCCTTGCGGTCACGCTTTGTCGTCCTTGAGCATGTACTCACGGACGAATGGACCCCTGAAAAGACGCTCGTGTTGAAGAAGTACGGAGCCAGAATGACGCTGACTTTCATATGAGCACACTGTAGAGCATGCATTACTGTCCGTGGTGATGACACATTCTATTAAGAACATTGCCCCGCCGTTTGTAGTGTCCGCGGAAGCTACTTGAATTGTGATGGTTTCGGTGTAATTACTGTCTTTCAATAACAGAGTCATTTATAATCGTCTCACTTCATATTTTTTAAGCTACTTGTGTACTATACTGCAGCAGTTCGTTCTATGTATGGTCCTAGTTTCACCTTTCATCGAGGTATGTTACATAGCAGTGACGCAACATGCGAAAATTCCTTTCGTCCTTACGTTTTGAACAGCGCGGTTTTATAAAATTTGTGCTTCGTGCAAATAAGACAGAGAAAGACAGAGATATAGAGAGGGAGGGAGGAGGGGAGAGAGGGATGGGGATGGAGACAGAGAGACAGAGAGAGGGAGAGAGAGAGAGAGAGACAGTAATGGAATTTAATGAAACATTAGCGGAGCTGACATGCGTCATCTCTCTTAGCAGCCAGCAGGGTATGTTTTAAGACACCTGCAGCGCACACGTCAAGAGACGTCTCTGTTAGTCTGTCTGTATGCCTCTCCCTCCCCACCCCCACTCTCTCTCCCTCTCTCTCTCTCACACACACACGCACACTCACTCACACATACACACACACACACACACACACACACACACACACACACACACACAGGTGCAAAGGTGTCTCCCTCGAGGCCATCCAGAAAGTGGTTACATATGTGTAATGAGCTTGGCATGTGAAAACAGACAGACAGAGAAAGAGATCAAATAGACGATGGTGTGTGTGTTTTTTGCTAACCCTGAAACTAATGCATCTACAGCGTTTTCCAAGATGAAACATCTCTACACCGTTTTATAATGCTGCATAAATTTAGTTTTTTTGCATCTATGTTTGTGCGTGTGTGTGTGTGTGTGTGTGTGTGTGTGTGTGTGTGTAACCAATTCAGAGGCAAAAAGTTCTTTGAACGTGGTGTTAAATCAAGTGTAACTTTTTCCTCATAGAAATATGTTGTGTCATTGAATATGA
The DNA here is from genome assembly GCF_023864345.2 of Schistocerca serialis cubense. Lineage (NCBI taxonomy): Eukaryota > Metazoa > Arthropoda > Insecta > Orthoptera > Acrididae > Schistocerca > Schistocerca serialis. The sequence continues at coordinate 756,456,236 of NC_064640.1, read as the reverse complement.
CGACCTTTCGAGTAATTCAGACTCAAATATCCTTTAACATGACGTCATTCTTAACAATTATAGTGTACAGTACGTAACTTTTCCGAAATACTAGATATCTTTGAACTTGGCGCCATTTTGAGGCAATTCATCCTAATTTTAATACGCGATAGAGTAGTAGGCTCTCATTAGCTGTAGGCTTTCATTAGCTGCTCCCTTTTAATACGCGTTATAATACAGCGCTGTTATTGAATGGAGAGGGGGAGAAAAGGGGAAAGGGGGAGGGAAGCGGAGCGGAGGGCTTAGCTTGTCAGCCGGCCGCGGTGGCCGTGCGGTTCTAGGCGCTCCAGTCCGGAGCCTCGCTGTTGCTACGGTCGCAGGTTCGAATCCTGCCTCGGGCATGGGTGTATGTGATGTCCTTAGGTTAGTTAGGTTTAAGTAGTTCTAAGTTCTAGGGGACTGATGACCACAGCAGTTGAGTCCCATAGTGCTCAGAGCCATTTGAACCAACCATTTAGCTTGTCACTTCATGATGATGACGTCATCGATTACGAGGCGTGACATGCCGCCATATTTGATTGTAACGTCATGATCGATGTGCGTAGGCAACCCGCAGTTAAGCAATTAAAACTAAACGATAGGTAGGGGACCCTATAATCACATTCGTAAAATCCTCATAGTCTCTTTTTAACATGTGTATTGGAATCCAGCTGCCGTTGCTGCAGTTCGAACTTTGCCAGGTCCACTATCTACCTCGCAACCACCAGTAAGTCTGAAACGAACTGTTCCACACGGTCGAGCAACTAACACTTAGCTTACGGGGTGTGGGGAATTACAGAGTGATCGTCGGATGTCAATAACACACTTCGAGAAGGTAGTCTTTCTCTTATACAATACACTTCCTCTGTCTGACAACTTAACCTAGACCGGTTATTCTGCTGCCATTGGCGAATGGTCCGATTTGTCTGTTATTCTTGTCTTCGGCTGCATTTTTCTTCTATGTTGTCAATAGTGCATAACACGATGAATATGTAAATTTAAAAACTGTGGCTATATTTACAGAACTGTGTTTTCGTCACGATAAGGAGCAATCAAGAGACAATATTATTCACAGAGTTTCAGAATATACCAGTACAATATCTGCATTTACTGGGCTTAGAATCAGCGCGACATCGGGTTCACGCACCGCAGCAGAAGCGGGTGTTATTACCGACGAGAGGACAAGGCACTGTTAGGACTGCGGAGGTGGTTGTGAAGCTAGCAAGGGAGCTCCCCAGGTGGGAAGCCAAGTAAACGCAGGCCATTGTATCCAAAAGGCTGCCGCCAAAGCCATGGCCCTCCCAGGACACAGGGGAATGGGGAGCAAGCAGCTCTGCCCTCTTCAGCAGCTAGTGGAAAGCAACAGATGCTTTTATTGCCGCTTCATCTAATACGGAATAAGTGACTGTTTACAAAACTGTAACCGAATATTCGGATCCACAGATGTAAATCTTTTACTTGTAACTGTTTCTCGATGTGAAAGTCTTCGGAGTTTCGAGTATATCAGTATATCCTAGGCCAGATAAACGGAGTTTAAGGGTCTCTGCACTTCAGAAGTTGGTTGGTTGGTTGATTGGGGGGTGGGGGGGAGGGGGGGGAGGGGGGGGGGGGAGGGACTAAACAGAGAGGTCACCGGTCCCATCGGATTAGAGAGGGAAATGAAAGTACGTCCGTCGTGTCCTTTCAAAGGAACTATCGCAGCATTTGCCTGAAGCGATGTAGGGCAACCACGGAAAACGTAAATCAGGGAGGACGGACGCAGGTTGGAACCGTCCTCCTACAGTAAAGTAAGAATAACTATGTAAAATCTAGATCTGGAGATATTTGTTGTGGGCAGGTTCTAGCGAAGAGTACTGTTTAAAACCGAGTAAGGTGGCGCAATTGTTAGCACACAGGACTAGAATTAGGAAGGAAGACCGCTCAGACCCGCGTCGAGCCATTAAGATTTAGGTTTTCCGTGATTTCTCTACATCGCTTCAGGCAAACACCGGGATGGCTCCTTTGAACGGCCGATTTCCTTCCCATCCTTCCCTAATGGAATAGGAACGATGGCCTCGCTGTTTGGTCCACTCCACCAAATCAACCCCTACCTGTTTTAAATAAGAAATTTTTGAGTAATTCACTAAAGTAGAAAACGATTACATCTTCCGTAAGTACAGAAAAATAACTTCCTTCCACTCCATTTGCCTCTTGGAGATGTGTAAAACAAGATACTTAAAATACGAATATTATTTGTTTGTATTCCCTTTCCCATGAAAACGTTGTAAATAGCAGTCAAGAATGCACCGGCAGTGTAAAGAGCAGTTTCCAATTTTACAGTTTCTTTTCCTCTTTTTCAAGTAAGAAGTGGCGCTATAAGATGCCTTCTAATGTCATTAACGAATGACCATGAAATATATATTGTATGTTCAAGATCTGTCATGGGCAATGCTAATCTACTTTCATCTTCCTGAGCTCAAAATGTTCATTATAATCAACAACACTGATTCTCTTTTCTAGGAACATTAATTAAAACGCACAAAGAATATACTGGAGAAGTATATATTGAGGAAGAACGAGTATGGATATTGGACGTAATCTTTCATGGGAACCGTCCCTGAATCAGATTTACGTAAGTTTCGAAAAACTAAATCAGTATTACTTTACGTAGATTTTATTGAAAATTCTCCTGAATACGATATTGTAGTGTCCGTGTTACCGAATCACGATGCAGTGTTTCTTTCGACATGCATGCATGGCCAAAGCAACAGACACTGTTTCGACTGCACCCGTTATAAAATACATGAAATAAATTCACAGTTGTGAAGATGACTGCCATCAGCTTTATAAGAGAATGAGGACAATGAAAACTTTTGCCAGATCAGCATTCGAACGCTTATTTCATACTTACTGCGAGCGGTCGCTTTGGAATTAGGCTATCCGAGCACCACTCACAGTCACAATCAAAGTTCAATATGTTGTCAACCATGTGTCTACAACCCGTACTCGTAGGTCCATTATTTATACTCCCTTACAGGTGTGACATTTTACTTGACAGTCGCTTCACAACATACGGAAGTACGGGTGTGGCCGCGAATCGTGCTCGGATAGTCTAATGGTCGGGCGACTGCTCACGGTAAGCGGGAAAACCGGTTGAGAGTCCCGGTCCGGCGGGAATTTTCACTGTCGTCACTCTGTTACACAGCTCATGGTTTTCTGTAATCGCAATACGAATTCGTTTCATGTATTTCATTACGGCTGTATCGTCGCTTTGCATCGTAATTTCGAATAACACAGGCACTGCAATATCATATTTATCCGCCGACACCGGGCAAGCGATTTTCAAGTAAAATGTCTCACCTGCAGGGGAATATTAATCATGGATGTTCGAGTACGTGTTGTAGACATATGATTGACGACATATGCAAGTGTGGGTGTGGCCGTGAGTCGTGCTCCGACAGCCTAATGTTACGGCGACAGCTCATGATAGGCAGAAAATCCTGGGTCAAGTCCCGGTCCGGCACAAATCTTCATTGTGGTCACTCCATTATACAGCTAACGGTAGTCGATATTCGCGAATTGCGAATGGGCATGAACTACACCAGTAAGTGATTATACACCTGCATGTTTGTTAACTATTAGTTGTGATTTATCTCCTATTAAGCTGGCATGTCTATCAGTGTTATCAGGTAACCCCAGGGTGAATGAGTGACTAGCTAACTAGCTACCGACCTAAAGACGTTGAAGACTTTCGTAGTCGTATACCTACTTCGCATTATGTACGGTACATCAAAAGTGGGAACTGACACAGGTGGAAATATACAATAATACATTGCCTCTTAGAAAAAGTGAAATACCACACAAAAGGAGACGAGGAAACGAACTGAAATTTCATAGTTTGAGAGGGTATGTGATATTTCAATGATTATGAAACTGCGTCAGATTTACAAGTAACTTAGCAGTATAAGTCACTTACCAATTTGACGTTGCACCCCATCTGGTCTGTTTGGATACACTGGTTCGGTATGGACGGATATCATAAAAAGCAGATGTATCCTCCCGTGAGGCAAGTTGGCTCACAATTGTAACTAGTCCTTGAAATTCAGGATGCTGGCCCTGGAACAGAGGTGACATCCGAGCTGGTCTCACACATGTTCTTCCATGGACAGATCTGAGAGCTTTGTTGAAGCATTACCCAGGTATTTCATACAGACACGTACCATGTTTGTACAATCATTGTCCTTTTGAAAAATTCCACCACAATACTGTGGTGTTATTGGTAACACAGTAGGATGAAGGACGTACGTTCCTTACCTTTGTATCATCAAAGTTCTGTCAATCGCTGTCAGCCATAAACTGAAGTCGTGCCCAATGGCTCCCTACACCGTGACGTCAGATGTGACACCACTGTGCCTCTGCATAACATTGAAAGAATACAACTTCCCCAAGGCCGCCAACATACTCGCCAATGATGGTTATCTGGGTAGGTGCAACCACGCAATTCGTCACTCAGTACAGTAACACCATTATCATCAGTCCACACCAAAAGCAGCAGTTTGTTTTAGGAAACTTGTAAAACTTGGCTTCATTAGAGCAATATATTAATTTGCAATCAATTTTGGTCACTGACCATCATCTGACACCTGAATCAACGCCAGAAAATAGAAATAACAACAAAACCTCAGTGCGCTAAACGTCATAAAGAGACGAAATACAAAAATGTAACTTACAAATGTTGAGTACCGCAAGTCAACAAACGTTGAGTACAGAAAAACAATACTTTTAACACATCAACAGCCTCCCTCATGCACACACAACAGGAAAGTGGCCATATATAGTCAGGACACAGCACGTGAAGCCAAAGCCCTTGTAGCGTTAAAGATAATAACAAGAACCTGTCTAGTCGATATAAATTGTGACATACAAAAATAGCTTTAAGATAAAACTAGCCGTCATTACAACACTTACAGTACAATTATAAGTAAACAACGTAGAAAAATCATAAGTATCAATCATCAAAAATAGCTATTTTATCCCCCCCCCCCCCAAGCACACACAAGTGTTTAATAAATAGTATATGATAATAACGTAGATAAAGTGACCTATAATAAAATTCTCTGATACAAAATTAAAACAAGAGTGCCTAGGTACATTGTATAAATCAACGTATGTCGCTACCCAACAGACAGGGACACAGGATAAAATAATTATGATTATGGTTCCCGACATGTTACTGAGAAGCTGCATCAACATGGAAATAAGAAGACTAGGGTTAGAAAGTACACGTTACACAGTGTTACAACTCAGTAACTTAATAAAGGGTACCTCAGTCGTAGTATGCAAAAGACTGGTCAATAAAATCATTATTTCATGTCCATATGTGTGGCTAAAATAGTATACCACTCACATCTAACTTATAATCTAACAGGAGTTACATGCAATACATTTCATCAGAGGGAAATGGCTGTACGATTTATTAGAATAGATTTACATCGATTTCTGCTGTGGATAGTTATTTAAGATTTTTAGTTGTTTGTAGTGTCTGAAAACTGTCTTTATATTTTAGATTTTATATTGTTTAGTTATTTATTTATTGGTTACACACTTCATCCCATTCAATACAATGTTTATTTGCCTGCGCCTGATGAACCTGACTCTTACTTAGTTCTCAATAACATTTGCTAGCTCATTAGTTACTTGCATGATGTTCCATATTGATCCCACAAATTTCGTTATTGTCTATTGATCCCTCCAAGGAAATGTAGTCCATGTAACTCCTGTGTGACTGCAAGTTAGATGTGAGTGCTACATTATTTTAGCCACACATATGGACATGAAATAACGACTTTATTGATAGAACTTCTGGATACTATCACTAGTTTAGTAAGTTATTGAGTTGTAACACTGTGTACCTCGTACTGTTTGACTCCGGTTTTCTGATTTCCATGTTGATGTAGCTTCTCAGTAATATACTGGGAGCCTCAATCGCAATTACTTGTTCCAGCGCCTTTGTCTTTTGGAACGTGTCATTTACTGCATTATACATTGTACCAAGAATTTAGTACTCTTGTTTTAATTCTGTTTCAGTTATATTTGTCATAGGTTACTTTATTTACATTATTGTTATGTAATGCTAACTACACAGATAAGAAAAATCCTAGTCTTTTTGATAAGCGATGCTTGTGATTTTTGTAAATTGTTTACTTATGTCAGTATTTTAAGTGTTGTAGTTACGGTTGGTTTTATCTTAAAATTATCTCTGTATGTCATGCTCTACAGGGTGGTAGATTGATAGTGACCGGGCCAAATATCTCACGAAATAAGCGTCAAACGAAAAAACTACAAAGAACGAGACCTGTCTAGCTTGAAGGGGGGAACCAGATGGCCCTATGGTTGGCCCGCTAGATGGCGCTGCCATAGGTCAAACGGATATCAACTGCGTTTTTTAAATAGTAACCCCCATTTTTTATTACATATTCGTGTAATACGTAAAGAAATATGAATGTTTTAGTTGGACTACTTTTTTCGCTATGTGATAGATGGCGCTGTAAAAGTCACATGTCGCCCAGGTATCCAAACATAGACTCAATATAAAGCCTCTTCCAAAATCTGTCAGATGGCGATAATATTGTCTCACATCAGTGCACAGTATCTCCGTGTCCTTCACAGTAATCAGTCTACATCTGACATTGTTCACGCCTCGTTATATACCCAAAAAAACCTGATAACGTCAATGAATACGGCTTTGGACGTGATGAGACGTGCACTTATCTCTAAATGTTAATTGGAGTACATGACATCTGTCGTACCCGCATCTGCCTAATTGATCCAGGACAGAGCTACAATAGACTCTCTTGGCAGTGCGCTCTACATACACCGTATTAAACGGAATTTGGTACGCGAGACGTGTCATAGAGACGCCTGCAATCTGCACTCTCGCACGTCCAATGGACAACGGAGAATAAAGCCCAAGTCAACACCAAAGTTTCACAAAAGTTGCAAAAAGGAAACGTGTCTCTGTCTGTCACAGAGAGAAATTTATTCAAGTAAGGGAAAAGCATCTAGGGGTTCACCACTTAGTGGAGACATGGTAGGGAGGAACTAAGCCGGTTCCACGAACATCTGAACAGTATAAACTCGAGAATTCAGTTTACAATGGAGGAGGAGGTAGACGGCAAATTACATTTCCTCGATGTGCTTGTTTTTAGAGACGAAAATGCTAGTTTGGGCCACTCAGTATACCGCAAACCCACGCACACGGACCGTTATTTGCACCGGGATTCGAACCACCACCCACAACAGAAACGGGGTGTTATCAAGACGTTAGCGGACAGAGCTAGAAATATTTGAGAACCTGAGTTGCTCGACGCTGAGATGGAACATGTCCACAACGCACTAATGAAGAACGGATATTCGTCCGCCGAAATAAAACGTGCGTTGAGGCAGCCACGCAGAAATCATACTGGCGTACAGGCTACTGCAAAATCTAAGGTTTTCCTGCCGTTTGTCAAAAATGTAACGGAAAGAATAGGGAAGATCTTGACGAAGCGGAATATTACCGTAATTTACAAGCCCACCAGGAAGATACAGGAATACCTTAAGCCTGTCAAGGACGCTCGCAAACCATTGGAAAAAGCTGGAGGGTATAGGATCCCATGCAGCTGTGGTGATGTTTATGTGGGTACCGCTAAAAGAACTGTTTCTAAATGTTTGGAAAAGTACAAGGTATATTGTAGAAGAGGAGAAACGGAACGATCAGCTGTTGCGGAGCATGCTTTCCAGCCAGGGAACCACAATATTCGTCTCGAGGAGACGCAAATACTAGCGGACACAAGCGGATATTACGAAAGGCTCTACAGGGAGGCAATCGAAATCGCTAAGCACCCAAATAATTTCAACCGAAAGGAGGAGGGCGTGAAATTAAACGGTATATGGATGGCGGTGTTAAAGAAGATGTGTACCACCCGTCCACTACTGAGTGACGGCAACGGCGATCGACGGCTACGGACAGCGGCCAATTACATTGACGTTTTCAAAACACGTGACGTCACGCCGCGCCGCGGTAGCGCGCGGACACGGAATTTAGCGGCAGTCAGTAGCGAGCCAGTGGCTGTGTTGGACCTTCCATCGAGCTACGGACCCCCTTGAAGATGTCTCCCGCAGTCGGAAACGAAACGTTGGGAATCGACACAGAATTCATCAACCGACCACGGCATAACAGCCCGGATAATTATAATGGATATGATATTTCCGGCAGTGAAAGTCTACATTTTAGTATCACACAATTCACCGCAAAAATGGGCAACTGATAGTACTGATAACATCAACAGCGATTGGTTCTTAACTCAAACCGTATTGCGAAAGTCCTAAATTAGTGGTGCTCTCAGCACACGCTCCTCGTCCACCGACGCCTGAGTCAACAGTGTCTTCAAATGGCCACTTCTGTGTCTCGATAAACAGTGAGGCTTTTCTTCCTCCCACGCTGCGCACGAGACTTGGGGACCAAACACCGAATTTTTACCAGAACTGCTGGCCCAACACGGCAGGTGATGCGCTAGCTCTGTTTGAGCAAGCAACTTAATGGCAGTAAAGAGTCAACAAAAGGAAGGAAAACCAGGTTGGCAATGCTACGTAGAAGAGTAGGGAAACGACACTCTCTGGGTAAAGAAGGAAGTTTGAAGCTACACTCCTGGAAATGGAAAAAAGAACACATTGACACCGGTGTGTCAGACCCACCATACTTGCTCCGGACACTGCTAGAGGGCTGTACAAGCAATGATCACACGCACGGCACAGCGGACACACCAGGAACCGCGGTGTTGGCCGTCGAATGGCGCTAGCTGCGCAGCATTTGTGCACCGCCGCCGTCAGTGTCAGCCAGTTTGCCGTGGCATACGGAGCTCCATCGCAGTCTTTAATACTGGTAGCATGCCGCGACAGAGTGGACGTGAACCGTATGTGCAGTTGACGGACTTTGAGCGAGGGCGTATAGTGGGCATGCGGGAGGCCGGGTGGACGTACCGCCGAATTGCTCAACACGTGGGGCGTGAGGTCTCCACAGTACATCGATGTTGTCGCCAGTGGTCGGCGGAAGGTGCACGTGCCCGTCGACCTGGGACCGGACTGCAGCGACGCACGGATGCACGCCAAGACCGTAGGATCCTACGCAGTGCCGTAGGGGACCGCACCGCCACTTCCCAGCAAATTAGGGACACTGTTGCTCCTGGGGTATCGGCGAGGACCATTCGCCACCGTCTCCATGAAGCTGGGCTACGGTCCCGCACACTGTTACGCCGTCTTCCGCTCACGCCCCAACATCATGCAGCACGCCTCCAGTGGTGTCGCGACAGGCGTGAATGGAGGGACGAATGGAGACGTGTCGTCTTCAGCGATGAGAGTCGCTTCTGCCTTGGTGCCAATGATGGTCGTATGCGTGTTTGGCGCCGTGCAGGTGAGCGCCACAATCAGGACTGCATACGACCGAGGCACACAGGGCCAACACCCGGCATCATGGTGTGGGGAGCGATCTCCTACACTGGCCGTACACCACTGATGATCGTCGAGGGGACACTGAATAGTGCACGGTACATCCAAACCGTCATCGAACCCATCGTTCTACCATTCCTAGACCGGCAAGGGAACTTGCTGTTCCAACAGGACAATGCACGTCCGCATGTATCCCGTGCCACCCAACGTGCTCTAGAAGGTGTAAGTCCACTACCCTGGCCAGCAAGATCTCCGGATCTGTCCCCCATTGAGCATGTTTGGGACTGGATGAAGCGTCGTCTCACGCGGTCTGCACGTCCAGCACGAACGCTGGTCCAACTGAGGCGCCAGGTGGAAATGGCATGGCAAGCCGTTCCACAGGACTACATCCAGCATCTCTACGATCGTCTCCATGGGAGAATAGCAGCCTGCATTGCTGCGAAAGGTGGATATACACTGTACTAGTGCCGACATTGTGCATGCTCTGTTGCCTGTGTCTATGTGCCTGTTGTTCTGTCAGTGTGATCATGTGATGTATCTGACCCCAGGAATGTGTCAATAAAGTTTCCCCTTCCTGGGACCATGAATTCACGGTGTTCTTATTTCAATTTCCAGGAGTGTATTATACCGTAACCAGTGCAGAGACCGGGACGAAAAAGGCATTTATGAGGGAACTCCATTGCATGTCCACCATTAGACCAATAAAAATAAAGAATCTTTCTTAGTGTGTACAGAGACTAACAGATCTCTCAAAGTGTAGAAAATACGGTTAATGTTACAGTATTATACAAAATAATAATAAAAATTATATATGTAAAAAGTAATTACAACATCCCTCTTACAACGTCACACCGCCAATGTACACTACTGGCCATTTAAAATTGCTACACCAAGAAGAAATACAGATGATAATCGAGTATTCATTGGACAAATATATTATACTAGAACTGACATGTGATTACATTTTCACGCAATTTGCATCGATCCTGAGAAATGAGTACCCAGAACAACCACCTCTCGCCGTAATAACGGCCTTGATACGCTTGGGCATTGAGTCAAACAGAGCTTGGATGGCGTGTACAGGTACAGCTGCCCATGCAGTTTCAACGCAATACCACAGTTCATTCTGACGAGCCTGTTGCTTCGCCACCATTGACCAGACGTTCTCAATTTTGTGAGAGATCTGGAGAATGTGCCGGCCAGGACAGCAGTCGAACGTTTTCTGTATCCAGAAAGGCCCGTACAGGACCTGCAACATGCGGTCGTGCGTTATACTCCTGAAATGTAGGGTTTCGCAGGGATTGAATGACGGGTAGAGCCACGGGTCGTAACACATCTGAAATGTAACGTCCACTGTTCAAAGTGCCGTCAAAGCGAACAAGAGGTGGCCCAGACGTGTAACCAATGGCACCCCATACCATCACGCCGGGTGATACGCCAGTATTGCGGTGACGAATACACGCTTCCAACGTGTGTTTACCGCGATGTCGCCAAACACGGATGCGACCATAATGATGCTGTGAACGGAACCAGGATTCATACGAAAAAATGACTTTTTCCATTCGTGCACCTAGATTCGTCGTTGAGTACACCATCGCAGGCGCTCCTGTCTGTGATGCAGCGTTAAGGGTAACTGCAGCTATGGTCTCCGAGCTGATAGTCCATGCTGCTGCAAACGTCGTCGAACTGTTCGTGCAGATGGTTGACTCAGGCATCGAGACGTGGCTGCGCAATCCGTTACAGTCATGCGGATAAGATGCGTGTCATCTCGACTGCTAGTGGTACGAGGCCGTTGGGATCCAGCACGGCGTTCCGTATCACCCTCCTGAACCCAGGGATTTCATATTCTGCTAACAGTCATTGGATCTCGACCAACGCGAGCAGCATTGTCGTGATACGATAAACCGCAATCGCGATAGGCTACTATCCGACCTTTATCAAACTCGGAAACGTGATGGTACGCATTTCTCCTCGTTACACGAGGCATCACAACAACGTTTCATCAGGCAATGCCGATCAACTGCTGTTTGTGTATGAGAAATCGGTTGGAAACTTCCCTCATGTCAGCACACATGAAGATGGACTGAAAGAGGGCATTATGAGGTGCAGGGACTGAGGTGCAGGATTGAGTCGATGGGATTTGACAAGTCGAAGTAGTCTTAACTGACAACATGTTAGTTGACAGCCGAGAGTAATGATGGCTTCATTTAAGTTTGCATTCGGTCCTCCTTTTCTAGAGTGAGAAATGTGGATAGTGAAACGTTTTTCACGAGGATGTTCAAACATTCTCTGATTTGCCAGAAGAATATAAGCTTGCCAATCGGGTATATGGCCACGCTGTGTGAAAGAACTCTTGATAACGCGAAAATATCATTCTGTGGACACTTATTGGCGAGACAGGAAGAATACACAACTCACCAAGACGCCAAAACGGATGTGTCCTTCCTGGCGAGAGACGATAGGGGACACTTGGCTTCTCAGCATCGCCAGCTGCGCCATTAACGAAGGACATGCACCCCCTGCCGTCACAAAAGACGCACCTCTCCCGCAGACTCCATGCCACCACCCGCATACGCTGCCTGCCGCACCCGGCGCGCCGTCAGCATCGCCGACAACAACCTTCACATTGAAACTTCCTGGCAGATTAAAACTGTGTGCCGGATGAGGCTGGAACTCGGGACCTTTTGCCTTTCGCGGGCAAGTGCTCTACCAACTGTGCTACCAAAGCACGACTTACGCCCCGTCGTCACAGGTACTGGCAGAAGTAAAGCTGTGAGGACGGGGCGTGAGTCATGTTTGGGTAGCTAAGTTGGTAGAGCACTTGCCCGCGAAAGGCAAAAGGTCCCGAGTTCGAGTCTCGGTCCGGCACACAGCTTTAATGTGCCAGGAAGTTTCATATCAGCGCACACTCCGCTGCAGAGTGAAAATCTCATTCCGGACTTAACATTGCTTGGTAAAATGCACTACAGCTTTCATCCAAGTCTGCATGCCAAGGCTGTTTTCTTTCATAGCAGCCACAATTTAAAACCCTGTAAGGGATCTAGAGAATCTTCTCGTTGAAAATGGGCAAATTATTATTTACATCCCACTCATAATAGTAATTTGTAAATTGTACTTTAAGAGATTCGGTGGAAAAGCATTTTAGTCTACAAATGTACATGTTTGTGACTAATCTTCTTACGTTCTTCCAGCTGGCACACCTTGTCCTTCTACATAATTGGCAAATGCCACACTTAAGTGCAGTTGAAGACGCAGTGATTCCTTTTGTTTAATATGCCAACGCTGCACTCAAGTGCATTTTAAGACATTGTAATTCTTTTTATTTGATATACAGATGCCGCACTATATCTCACAGATAATTGCATATCTAATAATTTACAAATCTGTAGATGGTGCGTACATGTACAAGGTTACGATGATATTACATCATCTTCTGGGTGCTTCATTACTATTGTGGAGCCCTGTAAAAGCTAAAAAATTGGTTCAAATGACTCTGAGGTCGGTACCCTAGACTTAGAACTACTTAAACCTAACTAACCTAAGGACATCTCACACATCCATGCCCGAGGCAGAATTCGAACCTGCGACCGTTGCAGCATCGCGGTTCCGGACTGAAGCGCCTAGGACCGTTCGGTCATAGAGGCCGGCTGTAACAGCTAAAACATTCCCGTGAACATGGGTCCGCCATGAGCTACTTACAAATGTGTTGTTACGATACGTCACTGAATTCGGTGTGAAATATTGTCGTAGTTAATAAAGATGTATATGAAACGTAAAGTATTTTATACGGTTCGTCTAAAAGTGATCGAATTTCATCCGTAACTAACCTTAACAAGATATACACTGTTATACAGCAATTATGTCTTACAATTTGCTGTACAGTCACATCCGTTAAAGGAACGGTTCTGCGTATTGTCCTAGCGCTTGGAAGCATACTACACTCGTCTCTATAGTAAATTAAAATTCTTCCTAACACATTTAGATACTATAGTAAATCTTGACAAGACAGACTGTATCACCTACAATCCTATATACTTCTCTTTTGAGATGATTGCAGACGGAAAGATTGAGAGAGTTGAAATCAGGAGATCTTGGAGGCCATTCAGTCTTCCCTTGCTTGCTTAATTCCAACTTGCTATATGAGCTCACGGTATTTATACAGGTGCTTCGCTTTTCTCCAAAAGTTTCTATAACTTTGTTACACGTAGTATCATGCTTCTTCACAGTCGCACAAGCTCCTATAGCATTGCATTTTTCCGACAGCCATTCCGCATCACCAGTTTTCACTTTCAGTTAATATGATACTTAGACGCCAACTTTTCTATTGTTGCATGTTTTAATAATTTGTTCTTTCCTCGATTATCTTCTATATTTCGTGTGTTATCCAAGGTTTACTGCTGGTCCTTTTAGTTTTGTCTGTCTGATGCTTTACTACCGTAACTATTTCATCTCTCAGAAGGACCCATCCGATTCATACTGTATTCTCTTTCTGTTTTAGTTAACCATTACCTAATGTTCCATTTCCAGCTCCCAAGAACGAATGTTTATTTAAATTTATTAAGAGTCTGTCTTCTTAATATCCTACTTCTCTACAGTTTCTTCACTTTAAATTTTCAATTCGTAAACAATAAATTATGATGAAGGTACAAATCTGCATCTGAGACGTTTCTACTGTTGAGAAAATGGTCTAGTAATACCTGTTTTTCTATTATCTAACATTTCTGAACCCTTGCCACGTCTTCAGATCTTTTCTACGTGCACCACCTGCTTTCATGGCTCTTGCTCCTTGCGTTATCAATGGTTTCATTATGCTCGGCGTAATATTCCACCCAGTGACGTCCCCTTTTATTCCTTTGCCCCAGTCCATTTTTCCTACTATTTTTCATATCTTCCTTTGTCTACTGCCTAATCCATTCGCCTAGCACAGTAAATATTCGTTTTCCTTAACGATTTCAATAATTTCTTTTAACTCATCATACATTCTTAGAGACAATTCATTATTTGTGGAACTGCTTGGTCAAATCGTGTTAGTGTGACCACGTGTCAAATGCCTGGATAAACACCTTCTGCTGCGCAGACATTGGGGAAGAGAGTCAGTGAGGTTCGGGAAGGTACGGACAGGGAAATAGAGCCACGCCGACTCTACTGCCAGGACGAGCTGTGCTAGGTTTATCGGTTGAGGATTCATGCTACAAAGAGCCCGATCTAGGTGGTCCCACAGATTCTCGATTGGGTATAAATCAAAGGAGTTTGGTGATCAGGAAAGTACGGTAAACTCATCCTACTGCTCTTCGAAATGCGCACCTACCCTGCGAGCTGTCTGACGTTCCATTGTCCTGTTGATAGATTTCATAGTGCCGAGAAGATAAAAAACTGCGTTTAGGGGTGGATATGGTCCACAAGAATAGATGCACACTATTGTGTCTTCCAGAATGACGAGACCACCCAGGGAATGCCACAAAAATATTCCCCAGACCATAATACTTCCTCCTCCGTTTTGAGCCCTTCCGACGATTGTTAGAGGGCCGTACACACCAACGGCCACCTGTCCGATGGAGCATATATCGTTATTCATCTGGAAAGGTCACCTGTTTCCATTCAGCGGACGTACAGTTGCTCCACTGGTGTGCAGCTTCCGTCGCCGAATAACGGCATGGGTGCATGAACCGAACGGGGTAGCGCAATGTTTAACACACTTGACTCACATTCGGAAGAACGACGCTTCAAACACGCGTCCGGCCATCCTGATTTAGGTTCTTCGTGATTTCTCTAAATCGCTTAAGGCAAAGTCCGGAATTATTGCTTCGAAAGGGCACGGCCACTTTCCTTCTCCAACCTTTCCTAATATGAGCTTGTGCTCCACCTCTAATGACCTCGTTGTCGACGGGACGTTGAACACTGATCCCTCCTCCTCTTCCTCCATAATTGTTGAATGAACCAAGCGCCTGCTGTAGAGCCCCATATATAGCAACGTTCACTGAATGGTCGTTAAGGATACACTGTTGGTGGCCCCTTGGTTTATATGTGCGGTCAACTGTCCAACAGATTCGCCCATACACATATCTGCAGCCGTTGTTCACAACTGACATCTATGTTCCGTGGTGCACCATATTTGCCTTGGCGCTGGTTTTGGATAGCACCATTTTGGCATGCACTGTGTACTTCAACCACTGTGGCACGTGAACTGCTTACAAACTTAACTGTTTCGTAAAGGGCTCCACCCTTGGCCAGAAAGCCAGTAATTATGCCCTTTTGGACGTCAGATAAATCGCTCCGTTTCCGCATTGCGACTATGACAACTCTATATTCCGCATCTCACCGACATGCTTTATATACTCCTCACTATCAGTGCTGTCTCCTGTCCTCTGTGAGTGGTTATTGGTCGTTGACGCCGAACATAAGTGTTGGTCAAATTAATCTTACAGTTCCTACTAGTTAGCGTACAAACACACACTCCTCAGATGGATATTGGCTTTTTGTCTCTCTTGGCTACCGTAGCACGTTCGGTATGGAGTTCATAGAAGCTCACTCACATTTTTATTTTCTCATTCATTTCTAGACATACTCCTACATTTTGCCTATTTTTGATTTAGCATTGATTACCCTAAATTCACCTGACAGGACGTAATGTTCTTCGTTCACATATATCTATATCTACATATATACTCCGAAAGCCACCATACGGTAAGTTGTAGATGTTACCCAATATTCTCCCAAAAGACCGAAATCGACCATTCGCCTTCCCCACTACGGTTCTTACATCTTCATTCCATTTAACATCGCTTTGCGACATTACGCATAGATATTTAATCGACCTGACTGTGTCCAGTGACACACTACTACTCCTGTATTCCAACATTATGGGACTATTTTCCTTATTCATCTGCATGAACTTAACGTTTTTCTACATTTAGAGCTAACTGCCTTTCATTATAGCAACTAGAAATTGTGTCTACGTCATCTTATATCCCCCCCCCCCCCCACACACACACACACAGACACATAGTTAATAATGACACCTTCCCGTACACAACAGCATCATCATAAAACAGCTGCTGATTGATGCTCACCCTTTCCTTTGCATCAAATATGTATATCTGGGATAATAGTGCTCCCATCACATTTTCCTGGGTCACCCCTGAAGATACGCTCTCCTGTGATGAATACTCGCCATCGAGGACAACATACTAGATCCTATTACTTAAGAAGTCAACAAGCCACTCACATATCTCAGAACCTGTCTGGTATGCTAGTAAATTCCACCACATTTCGCTTGTTCCGACAATATTTAAATTTAGTGTATGCATTCCTGTTTCAAATTATCTAATTTACGCCTAGATTCAGTCTCCGAACCGTAGACCACCAAGTAGGGTTTTGGCTAATCTTAATATCCCAGCCTAACGTTCCGAATGGATACTATGTTACTACCGAAGTATTTTATCCAAGAGGATGCCATACAGCTGAGATGCAAGTCCTCGGAAAAGATGACGGCTGCAGTTGCCCGTTGCCAACAGCTCTTCGCACTACCAACATAGCAAAGCCATATTGGCTAACGTTACATGGCTACGTCAGTCAATCGTCCAGACTGTTGTATGTGTAACTTCTAAAAGTGCTGCTGCCCCTGTTTAGAAGCTATATGTTAGTCTGGCCTTTCCACAGATACCTCTTCGATATCGTTGCACCTACAGTGTGGCTATCCACAGGGTGGTCAGACAGTCTGAAAATTTTGTAAAGGTGTTGCTGGGTGGATTTTGCTGATAAATTATTGTTAACAAAAATTCGAGACGTTCCACCGTTTCCGAGTTAATTAGCATTGATTTTAGCCAATGAGGCGGCTGCGCACGCAAATTCCTGCGGCCTACCAGATTGCTGGGTGGGTTTTGCTGATAAATTATTGTTAACAAAAAAATTCGAGACGTTCCACCGTTTCCGACTTAATTATCATTGATGTTAGCCAATCAGGCGGTTGCGCACGCATATTCCAGCGGTGTACCAGATAAAATGTGTGTCAATTGTTTTCATAGCATGGATGGTAGCGCACGGGACTGTTCAGCCTTTAGCTCGGGTTCGATCCGTATTTACTTGTGAAACAAAATGAAGAGCACTTTTGGCCACAACATTTCTGGCAAGCCACTTTAATTTGTTCGCGCAACGACTTCATTGGCTAACTTTAAAGCTTATTAACTCGGAAGCGGTACAATGAGTCGAATTATTTTCTCAAAAATTTTCTCTCAGCACAACCTGCTCTTCCACACACTTGCAAGCTTTTCAGACTATTTCTGACCATCCTGTATATTGTTAACAGTTCTAATGGCTGTGAGCACTATGGGACTTAACTGCTGTGGTCATCAGTCCCCTAGAACCTAGAACTACTTAAACCTAACTAACCTAAGTACATAACACACATCCATGCCCGAGGCAGGATTCGAACCTGCGACCGTAGTGGTCACGCAGTGCCAGACTGTAGCTATATAGTTAACGTACGCAAGACATTCCACTGCATCAAGTTACATGGTTGCAGGGGGACTATCGTCATATAATGAGAAGATATCAAGTATCAAAATGTGGGAGGTCAAAAGCTATTGAGAAAATATGGTTTTCTGCGTTTATTTCTTAGCCCCACAATAAATTCTACGAAGAATACGATCGATCGAATAGTGGAGCAAGATCATTAAAATTGAGCGCAGGGCACTAAAAACAGAAAACGGGGAGTTTAAATTTATTACACAAATTCGCGACTAAGTTTCTTTATAATATACTGCCACATCGCAACATGAGGAACTCCAGTGTCACTAACAACGTATTGAGGGCTGTAAAATCACAAAGTCGAGTGGATCCAGTTAATTTAGGCTTCATTAGCAGCCTAGAATCAAGACTCTCTGAATTACATAGAGAATACAGTTGCGGAGTCACATATTCAGATTTCACTAATCAACTGAATCGTGTGCTCCCTGTACTATCACTGGAAAATTACTACTAGCAGCAAACTTAACAAAATATTCAATTGGCCTATATCAACGTATTGTCACTGCAACTACGAAAAAAGCGTGTATTTTAGAATATATGGTTTGAAAAACAGGAAAGGTGGCGTTTGACTTAAGAAAATGGCTCATTATAGGTACAACAGCAGAAAATATATTCTCCTCAAAAAATATTTTACCCCAGATGAGACGTTCTTACCAAAATTTAAGCACCATGAATACAACAGTTTGCTAGCCAGCTATAAGTAATAGGTCGCTAGCATAAGAGCATAAATAGCACTGGAGGTTTACTGGCTGTATTTACTAATAAATCACAGTTTACTCATGTAACATCTGAAATGTAAAACGCTATACGCAAATATCCTCATATTAAAAATGCCTTATTAAACAGAAAACGCAAACTAAACTCCTGGTTGTTAAAATTAGATAAAACACGATTCAAAGGCTGAGATTCAAGAACTTTGAAATGATAAGAACGCTGATTTACAAGAGCAATAAATCTCAAGAAATGTGGTCATATTCGATTATATGTTACATTTCACAGTTTTCTTTCCATTAATAAAGTGTGGTCTTCTCGTCAATGGACACCACCGGAGGTGGTGAGCTGAGACAGTTTCCGACTCACCCCACGGGTGGCGCTTTGAAGTTCGCCGCCAAACACAAGCGCGGCTCAATCAGCAATCTACGCGCCGCCGCCAATGAGATGGACCTCCGCGTTGTCATAAGCAGCGGTCACAGTCAGTTACGAATTCATGTTTGGCGTTGGCGTATGACAGTTCTAATACGGATCTCCAAGGTTGCTGTTTCTAACTTCAGTATGTAGTGGAGATCTTTCTGCGAGACTTACGCTACAAGTGGAGTCGCCTATAGCCTTCGCATAGGGACAAGTGTTTACTACAGTGATTGACAGTGTGGCACCCAGAACGGTCATAGTCTTGATGACATTGTATTCAGTAACGCACGCATTGACTAGCCACTGCTTACATGTATCTATCCGCAAGCACATCCAATGAGTTGCAGTAAAACTTCAGTAAAGCACTGCAGAGCAATAAAGTGTGTATCTGTGTGTCACTAATTTCTTTGCACTGTCACAGTCCTCCGTCCACCCTGGAGCACCTAAACGTAATACGAAGTGTGAGAGGTGAGAGCCTTTCTACACAGACGACCCGTACACATTATAAAGCGTTATTAAGAATGTGAATTAATAAAAAGTCAGTTCCTTAAGTTAACACGTTGTTAAAATGGCAGCATATCCGAGAATATTAATGTTTTTGGTAACAACATAAAAGTAACGTACCGAAATATAAGTAGAATAACCTGTAAACTTAAGAGTGAACAGACGATTCCCTAGTTTTTCTACCTAGCTACGTCGAAAGGGGCACCTAAAAGCTAATTTCCAGTCTTATACAGGCCCTCTACAGCCTTTTAGAGAAGTGCCAACGCAGTGCTCACATACTCCTTGGGGGGTTTATTTTCCACTAAAGGTGTGAACATAATACGGAATAAAGAAGTTAGTAACTAATACAACTAACGCAGAACACACCTCACAATTCGCTGCACTGCCAGACAGAAACTGACTTATAATTATCCTGTACGGCAGGAAAAACGTTCTACTGGAAACACCCACTTCCCAAACTACAAGCGCTGCTCGACGTTCTTTTTGTAGGCAGACGTCAAAGGGTCCGTATTCTGTAGAGAAGGCTGTTTTAGCTGTCGGCACCAAAGTCATCGTAGCTTAGAAGGATTCTCCATTTCTTCAACAAAGCCGCGATCAGCCACATACAGAATAACTTACGTAATCCTAAGTATTCAAACAATCCCCATTCAGTACCCCATAAAACTGAAGGTGAGCAATTTACGAAATGGCGCCTTAAACTTTTTAATATATTAATTTTTTCAAATGAGTGAACATTATTTGAAGTCTTTTACAGTTTTATTGATTATTGTACGGTACTGAATCCTTTAGTGAATTGGATTCCTTATGTGATTACTCCCAATGTCCGATATCCATAAATTATAATTATGAAATCCTACAATGACAGAAAACTGTTTGTAGACACAGTCCATGACGAGTTCTTAATGCGTAATATTATTTTACGACACTTTGTGCAGCACAGTATTGCGAATAGTTTTTATTTTAATAAAATAAACTTAACACTTGAGCAACATAAGCTTGTAAGAAGTCTCTGTTTGTATGGTGCTTACGTTAGAAGCGTTATCCCATACATTTATTGAAAACAGCAGATAAAAACAAACTAAAATTTAATAATTGATAATGTATTTTATCACTCTATCTGCAACAATAGCCGACCCGTGTGGCCGTGCAGTTCTAGGTGCTTCAGTCTGGAACCGCGTGACTGCTACGGTCGCAGGTTCAAATCCTGCTTCGGGCATGGATGTGTGTGATGTCCTTAGGTTAGCTAGGTTTAAGTAGTTCTAAGTTCTAGGGGACTGATGACCACAGATGTTAAGTCCCATAGTGCTCAGAACCATTTGAACCATTTGAACCACAACAATATGCCAGTGATTAGGTAGCTTCCCAATTCGACGAATGTAGAGATCTGATTAAGTGTAGTTACAGTAGTCGCGACCGAGCTAGGTAGCGCAGTGGTTAGCACAGTGGACTCGCATTCGGGAGGACGTCGGTTCAAACCCGCGTCCGGTCATCCTGATTTAGATTTTCCGTGATTTCCTAAATCGCTTCAGGCAAATGCTGGAATGGTTTCATTGAAGGAGCATGATCGACTTCCTTTCCCATTCTTCGCTAATCCGGTGGACCGATGACCTCGCTGTTTGTTCCCCCTCCCACAAATCAACCAGCCAACCAACAGTAATCGTATAATGTAAACACTTAAGGCCACAGTGTCACTTATTTGCCAGACAGTTATGCAGTTGTCTGATGAATTTCCTGATGAAACCCAACGTTTCATCCCATCTGCGAAGGACATCGTCAACGGGGATTGTTCGAAGGTCCAGTGCACACCCTGGCTCGCTACTGACTAAAGTAACATTCCATTTCCGCTTGCTCTGGCGCGAAGCTGTGACAGTAATCATTTTGAAAACTATAGCAGAGATGGCTGTGGTCGGTTCCCGTAATCCTCTATTATTAGCTATGGAGGAAGATTGGTACACATCTTCTTCAGCACAGGGATCAAGATACCATTCAGTTTCACATCTTTCTTCTTACGATTAGAAGTATCGAGGCATTTGGTAATCTCTGTGTCGTCGCCGCATGGCCTCTCAGAGTTTACGTTTGCGGATTCCAGTACCTAACCGAATTCTGTGGCCTCCTAAATGCGCACGTTCCGCAACAGCTGATCTGTCTTTTTCTCCACTTCTACAGCTGCGCTTTTGCTCCTCTAGTCGTTTCTCGATTGTTCTTTTAGTAGTTCCCACGTATACTTCTTAGCAATTACACGATATACTGTAAATATCTGTTTTTACCAATGATTTGTGATCATCCTTGACTGACATTACGTGTATCTACCTGGTGGGTTTTTAGATTACAGGAATATCCCGTTCTGTAAAAATCTTGCCTTTTTAATAATTAACGCCATTAACGAACGCCAGGAAAAGTGTAGACTCTGCAGACCCCTGTACATCGCTGTGGTCATTTTGTGGCTGTCTTAACGCGCTTTCATTTCAGCAGATGAATATCCATTTTTCAACAACGCATTGGTTGGAATTCCTAATTCACAGGTTCACAGACGTTGGTCTCTCTATCCGCTAACGTTTTAACAACTCGCAATTGTCGTGGGTGGATACCACTAGTTTGCCGTGACACAAACTAATGTTACCTTCTGAGAGGATTTGGGAAGTTTTACCGTGCGTGTGACTGATGGATAAGGCATGGGACTGTAATTTTGAATATACTGGAATTAACGGTAAAACCGACTTTAACTTTGGGCTTCATCAAAGTAGAAAATTAATATACGAATGAAACAATAAACGATCGCCAGGCCACTTAGGCACATGAATTTGGAAATATATGTTTAAGAAAATTGAATGTTAGTTATTGAAGTTAATTTCATTAATATTTCCCTTTGCATTGCACATAGGATACCAGGGGACTCAGGGCACTCTAAACTGTGTGTAGCAGCAGTTACCAATAATGCACAAACTAGTAATCATAGAAAGCAAAAACTATACCAAACTTGTACTAATAACAGATACACTCAATATCATTACTTGACCCAGTACTGGAAAGTTAATGCAAGACGTGCAGGGCTGAAGATGGACCTGATGGGCATCTGTCTTAAATGGCATGTAAAAACGACAAATAAAGATAAGTGATACCACTATTACACTGTTCATATCCCTATGCTTATATTCGATTTCCTTAGCAGCAATAATATTCCAACTATCTTTCTAATATGAGAAGAATATGGTGGAGACCCATAAACTGGTATAGTATCACTCGTCAAACTCTATGATTATTTCAGTAGCAAATTTTAATTTAAACGAAGTCACTTCTTAGCTTCACTTGGGATAGTTTATATTTTTCTTTTCAAGGCGAATTACTCAACACTAAGCTCAATTAACTTCAAAAATATCATTCATGATAGTAATCAAGTGTAAATTATGTTTCAAACGAGTTTAACTTATTTGCGTTTTAGACAGTAACATATATACAATCTGGCACAATACTTTTGCAAAACTATACTTTGCAATAAGCTGAGAGTACTTTAGCAAACTTCTGACTAACTTCACTTTTGTTGATCCTTGCACATTTGACAAACAATGTAAATCACTAGTTCATTTGAAACAGGATACTCGGTTTTATGATGAGAATAGAAGGTACGGTCCCAAACACAGATTTATAACATTTGGATTATTATTATAATCACTCACACCAGTTAACTGGTCCATTCTCTGATACATTTCTGTATGCATGTAGGTGATCGAGCAGTGGTGAAGTTGTGGTGGCAAACGACGTGGCGGCTAACTGTACTAACGGAACACCAGCACGGCAGCGAAGTGCAATCTTCCGCCCACCGCATAGCCTGTAGTGAATTGAATCATCGGATTAACCCCACTGAGGTGTTCATAAGAACTTACTAATTCATTTCTGTCACGTCCCTACAACAGACTCTTGCATGATATTGTGGAGAAGCGTCTGGTGACAACGTGTAATAGACAGAGGAAGAGATTTGTTAATTTGCAGCCAAATTAGATCACTTGGCATTTACATGTTTCCCTCACTGTTATCAATTTATCTGTACGTTCAGTATCCAACGGTGAGAGATCTCTGCTTGCTAAGGGCGTAAATTTTACTATACTCTCCGAGTGGGGTAGCAGGTGTAGGGTGAACGCTGTAACACCTGAAGAAATCGTTATAGAAGGATTAAAAGTGTTAGCACACACGAAGTATCCAAGAAGTAATCTGCAAGAACGCAGCTACTGGCTGCGGCAAACGGATGCTTTGAATCGGACGAAGGATGTTGTGAAACTGAATGGTAACTGGATTCAGGTGCTGAAAATGATGTGTACCAGTCTTCCATCATGGGGTGATTGCAACAGTGGACGAAAGTAGTTGGCAACGGGCAACTACGTTCAAGTTTTCAAAACATGTAATGTCACACGTCTGGGCAGAGATACACGGAGACGTAATTTTATTTCAGTCAATAGAGAGCTAGACGGGGTGGCTGACCTCCGAAACAGCAACGACCCCCTTGAAGATGTCCTCCGCAGACGGGGACGAAGCGATCGGTTTCAACAAGATATTCATCCGACAACGGTGTAATAGCCCTGAGTATTTCAACAAATGTGAGCTAAAGAAGTCGTCAGGCCAAGTCTATAGCGAAACGTTGCACTGAAAGAAATTGTCTTTAAAAGCTGTTCGATAGAGAGCGAAGAAGGGCGTAATGCCAGGAAAATAAATGCGATGAGTAATGATCTCCTAACCAAACTGCTGGAAAGCTTGTATTGTCAAATCAGCAGAGTGCAGGGGGGTGTGGGGTCGGGGGGGGGGGGGGGGGAGTATCGTGCCATACGTGCAGTTGACGTAGTATTCTTGGCGTTTTTCTTACATTTAGGCTCTAAGTCAGTTCCATGTTTGTCAAATAAGTGTCACCTGCAATTAGCACACCTCTGCGGAGCAACTCGCAGCACACACTACCTGGTTTGTGCCACCAGACGCATAACAATATGATTTGCGAATATACACCAGCTGCTGCAAGGGAAGACTTGATCTTCGTTTCCTAACAACCATAACAACACCCACTAACTTCAAATATGTGACATTTAATTCGTAACCTCCAGAACAATACTAGATGTTCAAATAAAAAATTGTGATTGATAAATACACTCATAGCAACTAACGTACCACAACGCCAAACAAAAACATATTAACATATGCACCTAGGTAAATTTTACCCATGATACCGGATGATTCTCGCGCTGTGTAAGTTCCATAAGGAATTTTCCCATCGCTAATGTAACTGCCTGGTGTTAAATCATGCTACATGCTCCATTCTCATTTCCATAAGTATACATAGCTTCACACACCCAAAACCACAGGTCATAAACAAACTTCATAGCTTATGTTAGGTTACTTGTGATTTACTGTTCCACTGTAAGGAATAGTAGGCCAGGCTGATGGTGCTATCCGGCTCGACGCAGTTAAGAGATTTTACATTTCGTAAGAAGTGGAGAAAAGTTTAATTTTAAAATGGTGCTAATCACTCATGGCTACATTTAGTTTCTGTGACACACCAAATGGAAGGAAAGAACGTGGCACCTACGAATGATTCCATAATGAATTACGGTAACAGTTCTGCTCTTGTTCCTGCTGAGCCTCGAAAGCAAGGTGCATATCAGACATTGAATAGAGTCTTAAAACAGGGAATTCAGATATAAATATTATTAAATAATATCTTCACCACATAAATTTAATGTCAACATTCATGCTTACACTGCAGAGTTACTTTAGCAGCAGCAACAAATAGTAAATCACAAAAGAAGGTGGTCATAATCACTTATTTAAAATTCTATATATGTCATCAAGTGCAAGGAAATTCACACTTTATGCTGCACTATGTGTTTGCAGTCGCTGGTACAAGGACTTCTGGACAAGCTGAAAAGATTCATTTGATATCATTGCAGACGCTGGAACAAAGTACTATCTTAACTACACATGGGTCGATGGAACCTTACATACATTTCGCCTTTGAGTTTATTCCCGAGAAAAAAGTTCAATCTTGTCGAAACAGGCAAACGTGAAAGCCATCTTAAGCAAGTCATTGTACCTATCATGTAGCCATTAACGGTTTTTCAGTGAGTTAAAGACTTATCTCGTACTCTCCAATAATACTGCACCAAACGTTCACACCACACTGCCTCAAATGTCAGCACCATTGCACGAGCCAGTGTGGATTTTCAACGACCTAATAATGCTTATTTTTACCATACAGCTTTCCATGATTTGGGGAGATAAATGTGTGAAATCTTTTTGGACTTAACTGCTAAGGCCATCAGTTCCTAAGCTTACACACTACTTAACCTAAATTATTTTAAGGACTAATGCACACACCCATGCCCTAGGGAGGACTCGAACCTCCACCGGGACCAGCCGCACAGTCCACGACTGAAGCGCTTCAGACCGCTCGGCTTTTGTGGAGATAGTTTCATAGGTAAGTAATAACTATCTTCGCTGCTGAATGGTCAGGAGAGCTGTCTTATGGAGAATGGAAGTTGGACTTCCAGTACTGACAAGTATATTTTCCGTAGTGAGAGAACTAGTATCTGATTCACTCAGCTTCGTGATGCCAACTGAAGAGCTACTGGAATCAGAAGTAGCGGCTCCACGGTCTGGAAAATCAAGAGCACCCCCGAAAGGGCGGTGTGCTGAACACATGCCCTTCCACTCCACATCTGCATGATGCCGTGAGGAAGTCGGTGACACGGTGGCCGATCAACATCCCTTGGTCCTTCTAAACCTGAATGAAGGGACAATTTTTTTTTTAAATCTGAAGATGACGCATCAGAACCTGTTAGGACACGACTCATCTGTACTCTGTTTGTAACTACGGTGTCCTTTTATCATTTTTTGTTACAAGTCGCTGATAGAGCAGGCAAAACCCTGTGACCTTGCTGTAACCTTGAATCGGTTTTGTAGCGTATTGCAACTGACGCACAAAGAGTAATAAAATTTACGCATTGAGAAATTTTTAGGCCTACACTACACTCTGTTACAAATGTGAACTGCCTGTAAACCCGTCTGAATAATAGTCAGACAATGATACTTGTTCCGGAACGTTTACTCAAAACCTAATGGGTCGTTATATCCAGAAACAAATATTAACACTTAATTTCATTCCTTACCTACAGTTAATGTTTTGGTAATTAATGTTTCCACTAAAACACAGTGGTGATATTTACAACTGAGCCAGGAGCAAATACCAACTCTTCTTGGGAGCTTCACTTCTAAAAATATATGTTAATGTCTCTCATCCTCAGTCGCCAGTCCTGAGGGGACAGATTTTGAAAGTAATGATGTTCATCAACCTTGAAACAGTTAATGACTTTACATTAAAATAAATATACGCTTAGCTTTCAGTACCAGAATGAAACTCATAAGACCTTTAATGATTAGCTTTCTGAACAATCACTTTCTAAAACTTTCTATATATTAATCTAGCTGGCTATTTTTTCAAGACTGTATTTATTTCAGTCTTCAGAAACTAAGCAAGTGATTTTAATCAAATCCTGTTACAATACATAGCATGGAATGTGTGTCTCCGTTTGATTACGTGAATAAACCACATAATAGTAGCATGAAATGTAACTATTTGACATCTTACCAAATAATAATTTTAATATAGAATTTAGGCAACGTTAATAGGACGTACTTGAAAAAAGAAGACACCACTTTTGAGAATTATCTATAACTGTTGTAAGGTGTCAGGCAAATCCAACACCTTCCATGAAAACCCTGACATGATAAGCCAATCCAGTAGTATGTCACATAGCTCCGAATAAATCGTGACATTAAATTAACCAAAGTAATACGATTGACGAGTGAGGAAATGGAATACCACAGACTAACACAAGAATGCCTAAATGCATGTCACACCTTCCCACCGTGAGACAGACGCAGTTCCGAGGGGAGAAAAGAGATCAGAAGCTGAGAGCAGAACCGTGTTAAGCTGGATGGCCCTACGATAAGGGACAGACGGACACCCACGTCGGCAGCTCACCGCTAGGACCACACCACCCACAAGTTTTAACGTGAGACTTTTTCGCGTCTCTGTTACGTCAGGACCACCCCGCAGCCAATGTTAAAAGCTAGAGCCCTCCAGAAGAAGAGTATAGACCTTACGATAACGCTAAAAGGACCACACCAGCTGCAAGTTTTAGCGTGAGACTTTTTCGCATCTCTGTTACGTTGCAAACTTTAAAAACATTGCCCCACCACGAAAAGTATAACGTTTCTCATTGGATAGACAGCATTTTTGTAGGGGGGAGGTTAAGGTTAACATTGAGACCCTGACTAATCAGATGAAAACACAGCCAGATAATTTTTTTTAAACCAACTTCGGTAAATTGTACTAAGGAGAAGTTAGGAGAAGAGTTGCTTCCGAGACGGCGAGGTGAGCAGAGCTGCGCCGGCCGCCGCCCCCTGACGAACACTGACTTGGTAAGGAATTCACGCGATACCGCATAACAGCGCATAAAGCTTCACTCAGAACTGCAGAAGTCTCATCTGTTACACCCCCTTTTTGCGTAATACTAGTGTCGATCGTCAATTAAAGCTCATGGTGTTCACTTTGCCACTTGAAATAAAGCCGGCCGCTGTGGTCTAGCGGTTCTAGGCGCTCAGTCCGGAACCGCGCGACTGCTACAGTCGCAGGTTCGAATCCTGCCTCGGGCATGGATGTGTGTGATGTCCTTAGGTTAGTTAGGTTTAAGTAATTCTAAGTTCTAGGGGACTGATGACCACAGATGTTAAGTCCCATAGTGCTCAGAGCCATTTGAACCACTTGAAATAAAAATCTTAAACGCGATGATTTTTCTGTTATATAGTTACTGAGAAGCCACATCAGCCACTGTAATTTACGACAAGTTAGATAAGTAATTAAAAATAATTGAGGGTCACTATAGACCATTTTGATAGTTTTCTCTCTTGTGAAACTTAATTTAAACCTAGATTATAGATGTCATTTGGCATAGGTCATCCTTCGATCCATTGTAGAACTTGGAAACCCACTCAGGGAATATTCGTTCACATTTTTGTTGAACACAGTTGGTTTTTACCATCCTGTGTTAAAACATTTCCTTTTATCAGTAGTGCAATTTATAAACAATGTTTTGTGAGTAGAATAAAATTTTCAATGGTTAACTTAACTGCGTTTTCGACGTTATTTTACCAGCTAACTAAAAATAGGAAAGCCTTGAACCCCTTCCACTAAATTTAGTTAGTATTAAGATTATCATCGCTAGTCTCACTGAACTCTTCTGAATTCTACATGTCATGTGTGGTCTGGCGTCTCCTCACCAGCAACAGGTCCCGGGTTCAAACTAGTCAATTCGCTAAAAAACACGCTTAGAGCGTCGTTGCGCGAAAGTTGTAGGGAGACACGATATAGAACAGACACCATGCAGAACGTTAGAAAATGGCGACCCTGCCTGGATGGTAAAATACCATGATTGAAGGTCGACCACACGCCTAACTAGGTGAGAAAAATATCCTGTTAAAAATTTTCGTAGTAAATTTTTTTTTTTTTGAAATGCATACATGGTCGAAAACAGTACTGCAGCGATAAATAGTAAGAAAGTATTCAACAAATACTTAGACATTCTAGCAGAGACAATAGCATAATTAAGTGATGAATTTTAATATTGTTAGAGTTAAGTTTTCTCCTCAATGCAAGCGCACAGGTGGCGGATACATCGTTGACAAGTTGGTTCTGACGTACAAGTAAATGAATGGTTTGTCAAGTCGTGTGAACAAAAAGTTTATGAAATGCGTGAGATCGTATGAGCGCTTGTTGACTCGAAGTAGGGCGCGTGAATTGCTTTTAAAACAGGTAATAAGGGATTCGGAAAGATTAGCAATGGCAGATCGAGACCTTGACCGAATTGAGGTAGAGACCCAGCACGAAAATGGACAGAGAATAGAGGACAGTACAACAGACGATGCAGTATCGTGAGAAATAGGACAGATAACGCACCATAACGAGGATAATGTACGCCAAGGCACAGAAAACCCAGGTCAGCATACGACAGAGGAGCAGGAAAGTAGAGAGACAGCCGATGAGGATTCTCTCTCGCGTCTTGAAGACGTAGAACCCATAGTACAAGTAATCAGAGCTCCCTCACCACAGAGTACAAGGAATGCGAGCAGAAACGTGTCACAGCACAGTTCAATGCAATCGGTTGCGAACCAACACTTGGGCGAAAACACAGAGCGTAGGACGTCGGAAGAAAACGCAATAGGACCCACCCATCTGGCAGAATTATTACAACAAATTACGGAAATCATGACAAGGTAAAATAAAGACATTGTTTTTTTGTCGTTGTGGTCTTCAGTCCTGAGACTGGTTTGATGCAGCTCTCCATGCTACTCTATCCTGTGCAAGCTTCTTCATCTACAGTACCTACTGCAACCTACATCCTTCTGAATCTGCTTAGTGTATTCATCTCTTGGCGTCCCTCTACAATTTTTACCCTCCATGCTGCCCTCCAATACTAAATTGGTGATCCCTTGATGCCTCAGAACATGTCCTACCAACCGATCCCTTCTTCTGGTCAAGTTGTGCCACAAACTTCTCTTCTCCCCAATCCTATTCTATACTTCCTCATTAGTTATGTGATCTACCCATCTAATCTTCACATTCTTCGGTAGCACCACATTTCGAAAGCTTCTATTCTCTTCTTGTCCAAACTATTTATCGTCCATGATTCACTTCCATACATGGCTACACTCCATACAAATACTTTCAGAAAAGACTTCCTGACACTTAAATCTATACTCGATGTTAACAAATTTCTCTTCTTCAGAAACGCTTTCCTTGCCATTGCCAGTCTCCATTTTATATCCTCTCTACTTCGACCATCATCAGTTATTTTGCTCCCCAAATAGCAAAACTCCTTTACTACTTTAAGTGTCTCATATCCCAATCTAATTCCTTCAGCATCACCCGACTTAATTCTACTACATTCCATTATCCGCGTTTTACTTTTGTTGATGTTCATCTTATACTCTCCTCTCAAGACACTGTCCATTCCATTCAACTGCTCTTCCTAGTCCTTTGCTGTCTCTGACAGAATTACAATGTCATCGGCGAACCTCAAAGTTTTTATTTCTTATCCATGGATTTTAATACCTACTCCGAATTTTTCTTTTGTTTCCTTTACTGCTTGCTCAATATACAGACTGAATAACATCGGGGAGAGGCTACAACTTTGTCTTACTCCCTTCCCAACCACTGCTTCCCTTCCATGCCCCTCGACTCTTATAACTACCATCTGGTTTCTGTATAAATTATAAATAGCCTCTCGCTCCCTGTATTTTACCCCTGCCACCTTTAGAATTTGAAAGAGAATACTCCAGTCAACATTGTCAAAAGCTTTCTCTATGTCTACAAATGCTAGAAACGTAGGTTTATCTTTCCTTAATCTTTCTTCTAAGATAAGTCGTAAGGTCAGTATTGCCTCACGTGTTCCAGTATTTCTACGAAATCGAAACTGATCTTCCCCGCGGTCGGCTTCTACTAGTTTTTCCATTCGTCTGTAAAGAATTCGTGTTAGTATTTTGCAGCTGTGGCTTATTAAACTGATAGTTCGGTAATTTTCACATCTGTCAACACCTGCTTTCTTTGGGATTGGATTTATTATATTCTTCTTGAAGTCTGAGGGTATTTCGCCTTTTTCATACATCTTGCTCACCAGATGGTAGAGTTTTGTCAGGACTGGCTCTCCCAAGGCCGTCAGTAGTTCCAATGGAATGTTGTCTAGTCCCGGGGCCTTGTTTCGACTGAGGTCTTTCAGTGCTCTGTCAAACTCTTCACGCAGTATCGTATCTCAAATTTCATCTTCATCTACATCCTCTTTCATTTCCATAATATTGTTCTCAAGTACATCGCCCTTGTATAGATCCTCTATATACTCCTTCCACCTTTCTGCTTTCCCTTCTTTGCTTATAACTGGGTTTCCATCTGAGCTCTTGATGTTCATACAAGTGGTTCTCTTGTCTCCAAAGGTCTCTCTAGTTTTCCTGTAGGCATTATCTATCTTACCCCTAGTGAGATAAGCCTCTACATCCTTACATTTGTCCTCTAGTCATCCCTGTTTAGCCATTTAGCACTTCCTGTCGATCTCATTTTTTAGACATTTGTATTCCTTTTTGCCTACTTCATTTATTACATTTTTATATTTTCTCCTTTCATCAATTACATTCAATATTTCTTGTCTTACCCAAGGATTTCTGCTAGCCCTCATCTTTTTACCTACTTTACCCTCTGCTGCCTTCACTACTTCATCCCTCAAAGCTACCCATTCTTCTTCTACTGTATTTCTTTCCCCCATTCCTGTCAATTGTTCCCTTATGCTCTCCCTGAAACTCTGTACAACCTCTGGTTATTTCAGTTTATCCAGGTCCCATATCCTTAAATTCTCACCATTTTGCAGTTTCTTCAGTTTTAATCTACAGGTCATAACCAATAGACTGTGGTCAGAGTCCACATCTGCCCCTGGAAATGTCTTACAATTTAAAACCTGGTTCCTACATCTCTGTCTTACCATTATATAATTTATCTGATACCTTTCAGTATCTCCAGGATTCTTCCATGTATACAACCTTCTTTCATGATTCTTAATCCAAGTGTTAGCTATGATTAAGTTGTGCTCTGTGCAAAATTCTACCAGGCGGCTTCCTCTTTCATTTCTTAGCCCCAATCCATATCCACCTACTACGTTTCCTTCTCTCCCTTTTCCTACACTCGAATTCCAGTCACCCATGACTATTAAATTTTCATCTCCCTTCACTATCTGAATAATTTCTTTTCTTTCATCATACATCTCTTCAATTGCTTCGTCATCTGCAGAGCTAGTTGGCATATAAACTTGTACTACTGTAGTAGGTGTGGGCTTCGTATCTATCTTGGCCACAATAATGCGTTCGCTATGCTGTTTGTAGTAGCTTACCCGTATTCCGATTTTCCTATTCGTTATTAAACCTACTCCTGCATTACCCCTATTTGATTTTGTGTTTATAACCCTGTAGTCACCTGACCAGAAGTTTTGTTCCTCCTGCCACCGAACTTCACTAATTCGCACTATATCTAACTTTAACCTATCCATTTCCCTTTTTAAATTTTCTAACCTACCTGCCCGATTAAGGGATCTGACATTCCACGCTCCGATCCGTAGAACGCCAGTTTTCTTTCTCCTGATAACGACATCCTCTTGAGTAGTCCCCGCCCGGAGATCCGAATGGGGAACAGTTTTACCTCCGGAATATTTTACCCAAGAGGACGCCATCATCATTTAATCATACAGTAAAGCTGCATGCCCTCGGGAAAAATTACGGCCGTAGTTTCTTTCCCCTTGCTTTCAGCCGTTCGCAGTACCAGCACAGCAAGGCCGTTTTGGTTATTGTTACAGGACCAGATCAGTCAATCATCCAGACTGTTGCCCTTGCAACTACTGAAAAGGCTGCTGCCCCTCTTCAGGAACCATACGTTTGTCTGGCCTCTCAACACATACCCCTCCGTTGTGGTTGTACCTCGGTACGGCTATCTGTATCGCTGAGGCACGCAAGCCTCCACACCAACGGCAAGGTCCATGGTTCATGGACATGGCGAACCAAATTCAAATTCAGAATGCAGAAACCACGAGACAAATGAGTGAGATTAAAGAACAAAACAAAAAAAATTCAGTTACACCTAAGTCATATTGAAGACGAGGAGAAGGAATCTCGAGAAGTGATAGGAAACTTAATAACAGGACACAATCAATTGAGACCAGACATTGACAAGGTAAAAGCGGACGTAAAAACATTGCGTAATGACATTCAGGACGAGATCAAAACATTACGTAACAACATCCAGGGAGAAGTCAAGAAACTAGAGAAACAGATAAACGTAGTTACTAGACAAGCAGCAGCTACAGCGCGTGAAATTGTTGAAAACAGTGTTTTACACAATCGTATCACAAAAGCAGCACTGAAAAGATATGATAACCGCATAGTCAAAATAGAAGCGCAAACGAAGCGACAATATCAGAAATTGCGAACAGAGTTGTTGCAAACCATTGAAGAGCGTAGTGAACAGGATCGAACAAGCACAGAGTCAGCAACCACATCCGTATCTGTAACAGCACCGGAAAAACAAGCAATTAAAGAAGATATCACGCATTTGCGATTCCAATCACAGGCGGAAAGTAACATACGTGAAATCAGACAGCCTGCACAGCAACAAACACGTTTCGAAATTCTTGATGAATAAACGTCATCACAAACACATGCGGAACCACAAATGTATGTATCAAGACAGTTGGGATCGTGCAATGAAGCAGAAAGGTTAGCCAGACAAGATACCCAACCAATACGTGACAACGGGAAGCCAGGTCGCGAAGAGTACAGTGCAATGCATTCAGCTACACGTTCACAGCCGATGGAAGAAAATTATTGCATACCACTCCAACGATACTACGCAAGGTTAGGCGAAAGTTACAGTGGACAATATCCAATGGATCTACTACAACCGGAAAGAACGACGGGAGAAATGATCAGAAACAAAAATGGCGAAGAATCGCGAATTTAATATGGAAGTATGACGAAGTACGACAACGATCATTTCCTTACAGTCAGAAAATTTCAACACTTTCGAGAAGAAAACTCATTACATCCACGAACTTTTATTGATCAATTCTGAGTAGGATTACCAGAACACTGGACGCTAGCACACAAATTAGACTTTATATGTGTACACATGTCAGGAACAATCGCAGAAACCATGCAGAATGTTGCAGCGACATGCCGATCGTACGAAGATTTCAGAGAGAAGTTTCTCTCACGATATTGGTCCAGCGAAGCACAGAACAGAGTGAAGTACGAATTATTACAGAACCCATATTTTGAAAATTCGGGAGAGAAGAGTCCCGTGAAATTTTTCGAATTAATGGCAAAGAAAAATCAATGCTTAGATGTACCATACAGTGATGGAGAGTTGATTAAATTATGCGCGATGAAACTACCATTGAAATACCAGCAATCATTATTAGGTCGCGGAGGCAATGACGTCGAAGCATTTAAAGGTATTCTAAGGGAACTAGAGTCCATATTTTCGGAAGATGACACAAGAAATGGACGAAGCGCAAGTGAAAACGAAAGCAAAAAGCAGTGGAATCCACAAGACACAGTACGAAGAAACAATAATTACGAACCATGTGATAACTTCGCACCAAGAAACGACAATAGATTTCAACAAAGAACCGGTTATGGATTTAGAAGAGAATATGGCAATAACTATAATTCACCCAGGAACGGCTACAACTATTACAGAGGGAATAACGACAATCGGAACGGGTACTGGAGAACCAATAGACCGACAAATTATCAACAAAGAAACCACTATCAACAAGCTGAACAAGAAAGGAGAATACAGATAGAAGAGGTGGAGGTAAGACCACCAAACCCTGTTAAACGTTCGAATTGGCAGCCATGCGCCCATGCCAAAGAGAATGACGCACCGACGCAGGACAATTGCAGCACCTTGAACAGAGAAGTAAATACCATATCACGAGAAGAGAAGAAGGAAGAAACAAATCCGCAGGGACCAGATGAAAACGAAGACAAGAAAATAACAATATCGTGTTGGGACGAAATTAATTGGGAGTATACTGCCGAGGAAGATGAGTTCCCAGAGGCATGCACAACGAATGTAGGAGGAAAGGACGAAGTAATGAGTATTGCAGAGCTATTTGAGATGGAAACCAGGGAAAGCGAATTCAATGAGGGTAATGCGCAGTCAACAGAAGTTGAAAATAAGTTACGAGTGGGCACGCAACCCAACGTATATAATGAAGGAAGATATGAAGCGATAATTAGAGCATTTAGATGCGATTATGTGGAAGTAGCAACGAAGAAGGAGAAGATAGACGAGGATGAGGAAAAAGTAGACGATGTTGAAGAAAGCTTAAATGAAGGAAGAAATAGAGAAGAGGAAATAAAAGAGAGAGAAGTAGCAGTCGAAGCTTATCCTACAGAAAGTTCGAATTCACAAGGGAAATTCCTAAAAAGACTCATGTATGATTCAGTGGAGGATTCGTTGATGCAAAAAGAAGAAGAACAGAACCAACCCTTTCAAATTCAACCAATTGTGAAGGCCATGGTAAAGCATATCCCAGTCAATATTGTAAGTGATAGCGGAAGTGAACTGACTGCGATCTTAGAAAATTTATTCATGCAGTGTAATGCCAATGAGGAACTGCCAGTTCTGAAAACACGTAAGATTAAAGTAAGAGGTCCTATTAGAAACAATGCTGCGGAAGTTACGAGACAAACAAGGTTAACTCTTTCGTGTCAAGGTCAAAAGATCGAAGCCAACTTCGTGATTATACCTAAACTAACTGTAGATTTGATTATAGGTGCAGATTTTTTAAATGAGAGACGAGCGATATTAGATATGGGGAAAGGTAGCGTAACATTCGGGAATTTCACACTTCTCTTTGAGCAAAAGCTAAAATTAGAAGAAATACCAGTTATAAACAAACATTTAAGAATGATTCGAGATAAAGAGGATGGAGAATTATAATGGTATGCACAAAAGGGGGAACCGCCTGAACTCATGTTAGAAGTTCATAAAGAAATCGACGAAAAATTGCAAGAAGTTCAAGGTATTTCGGAACACAGTAAAAGAGAATTAGAGGGTATTTTACCTAAGACTGGCAGTATTAAACACTTTCAGTACAAGTTTGAAGATTAATTTTATTACTGATAAAGAAACAGCACAATATTTCAAGATTATGTTGCAGATAAGATCGTCAGGAGAAAGAAGAATGAAGAGAGAGGAAGGTGGGAAAAAGAAAGTAGTTTCAATAAAAACGAAAACCAAAATAACACCAATAGCACCATAAATTAAGGTGAAGGGATAAAACGTAGATAGTCTAACAGCATGAAATACTAAAATGCCATACACCACGACACTACACACAAAATAAAAAAAAACGAATTTGAGGATTTTTATAGAAGTTAAGACTCAAAATACCTTAGAATTGTAACATGGAAAGGGCATCGAAATTTGTAAAGCTTTTTAAGAAGGCATAAAACAATGTAGGTACTAGACATATATTAGATGATTATAAGTAAAACTTTTTGTAAGAACCATTGTAAAAACTCCAGCAAGGACAAGATGCAACGACCCACTAGTTGCAAGAAGAGAAGTATCAAGAAAGAAAAGGACGTAATTAGCAAGAGACGATTCCTACAAGGCAGAAGTGTCGAGAGAAAGGAAAGGACAGCGAGACCAACAGAAGGCCCTTGTATCGAAAGTGGGCAATAAATCTAACAGCTAGGCAGAACCCTGCTGCTGGGACGGAACACGGAGCCGCACAGTGATGGAGCCCTGCAGAGATGTGACGGGACGCTGAATGCCAGAAGGGTCTCCGAGCGCCCCGACTCGGCAGAGCGAGCAAAAAACGGAATGACGAGAAGACGGCTTGGGCAAGCCAGCACTAGCAAAAAAAAAAAAAAAAAAATTGTGTAAAAGTCACACTACTGCTATTAAACAGCACGCTGATGCACGAAACTGAAGAAAACTTCCACAAAGTAAAAATGACATGCCCAAACAATTTATCAAACTGTTGCTAAGAAGAGAACTTCAAAGCGACTACTTATCAATAAATATTTCCATATCCTGCCCAGAGAAGAACCAAGAAGCAAGTAAGAAGCAGAGAAAACGCAGGAAGAACAGAAGTTGAAGATTCACAAGATTGAGACCTACTGTAAACTAATCGTCTGCGAAGTATTACAACGAAAAACGACCGCTTTCAGCGACACATAACGATGACTTTCATGCATACAAAGCCAGTAAACCACGAGATTCTGCACTCACAGCTCCATTCCGTTATGGGACCTCCACAACAGCAACACACACTTGCAAAGCCAACAAGGAATGACGAACGGAGCTGTACATCCATCTCGCTGAAGTCCACCACCTTCATGCAAAAACATTCGCCAACCTCATGCTTAAACATTCATAGGATTGTGTGACTGTGTGAAATCAAATTATGTGATGTAGGAATTATGCAAAACAAACGTGTGAAAAACTGAATAAGTTAAGCACACCAGAAAGTTAATAAACTACAAAATAACAGTCATTGACTACGGACTTAAGTAAAAAATAGACTATAGATAAAAATAAGTCATTAGTTCTGAAATGGACAGTATACAAAGAACAAAAGTAAGGCATAATAAACACTAAAACTATATGCCACTTATTTTCTAGTCATAAAAATAAAAGAATAACTATATTTTACTTATTTTTTTCTCATAAAAACAAAGAATAATAAATTATCCTGTTGGATGTTTCCCCTTTTTTTTAACATTTGTGCCATTTGTTAGGATAATATCTCAATACTTGTGTAAGTATATTTCTTTCTCAAAGCAATTCTTGGAAATATTTCTTATTTGTTAGTGCAACAATGTTGAAATGAGTGTCTAGAAACAAAAACATTTTACTTGTACATGATATTTAGAAACTGTGTTAGGAATATATTTTACTTAATTACTACATTTATAAAAAAATATATTTCTAAGAAAATCGATGTGAAAGACCCCTCACTTTCGATAACCAACTACTTAAAAAACAAACTTCACACTTAAATAAAGAAACATAATAATTAAATATTAATAACAGCATAAAAATATTCTTCTCTTGTCAGTTTTGATAATAATGTGCAAGAATATAGAAATATAAATTAGTAATACAAACTAGCATAGAAAAGAATAACGTGGCTAAACAGATGGCAACAACATTTAAATAATGGAATAATTTTTGACTGGCTTAGACAACGATTCAATCATTGCCTAACTTCAGTACAAAAATTAAGTTCGAAGGGTGGTGATATGTAAGGTGTCAGGCAAATCCAACACCTTCCATGAAAACCTTGACATGATAAGCAAATCCAGTAGTATGTCAAATAGCTCCGAATAAATCATGACATTAAATTAACCAAAGTAATACGAATAACGACTGAGCAAATAGAATACCACAGACTAACGCAAGAATGCCTAAATGCATGTCATACCTTCCCACCATGAGACAGACGCAGTTCCGAGGGGAGAAACGAGACCAGAAGCCAAGAGCAGAACCGTGTTAAGCTGGAAATTCCTACGATAAGGTACGGATGGACACCCATGTCGCCAGCTAACCGCTAGGACCACACCACCCACAAGTTTTAGCGTGAGACTTTTTCGTGTGTCTGTTACGTCAGGACCACCCCCCAGCAAACGTTAAAAGCTAGAGCCCTCCAGAAGAACTGTATACATCTTACGATAACAGAAAAAGGGCTACACCACCCGCAAGTTTTAGCATGAGACTTTTTCGCGGCTCTGTTACGTCAGGACCACCCCCCCAGGCCATGTTAAAAGATAGAGCCCTCCAGAATAACAGTATAGATCTTACGATAACGGTAAAAGGACCACACCAGCTGCAAGTTTTAACGTGAGACTTTTTTGCATCTCTGTTACGTTGCAAACTTCAAAAACAATGCCCCACCATGACAAGTATAACGTTTGTCATTGGATAGACAGAATTTTTGTAGGTGGAGCTTAAGGTAATCATTGAGACCCCGGTTAATCAGATGAAAACACAGCCACATAGTTTTTTCTTAACCAACTTCGGTAAATTGTACTAAGGAGAAGTTAGGAGAAGAGTTGCTTCCGAGACGGCGAGGTGAGTGGAGCTGCGCCGGCCGCCGCCCCCTCACGAACACCGACTAGGTAAGGAATGCACGCAATGCTGCATAACAGCGCATAAAGCTTCACTCAGAACTGCAGAAGTCTCATCTGTTACACCCCCTTTTTGCGTAATACTAGTGTCGATCGTCAATTAAAGCTCATGGTGTTCACTTTGCCACTTGCAATAAAGCCGGCCGCTGTGGTCTAGCGGTTCTAGGCGCTCAATCCGGAACCGCGCGACTGCTACGGTCGCAGGTTCGAATCCTGCCTCGGGCATGGATGTGTGTGATGTCCTTAGGTTAGTTAGGTTTAAGTAATTCTAAGTTCTAGGGGACTGATGACCACAGATGTTAAGTCCCATAGTGCTCAGAGCCATTTGAACCATTTGAACCACTTGAAATAAAAAACTTAAACGCGATGATTTTTCTGTTATATAGTTACAGAGAAGCCACATCACCCACTGTAATTTACGACAAGTTAGATAAGTAATTAAAGATAATTGAGGGTCACTATAGACCAACTTGATAGTTTTCTCTCTTGTGAAACTTAATTTAAACCTAGATTATAGATGTCATATGGCATAGGTCATCCTTCGATCCATTGTAGAACTTGGAAACCCACTCAGGGAATATTCGTTCACATTTTTGTTGAACGCAGTTGGTTTTTACCATCATGTATTAAAACATTTCCGTTTATCAATTGTGCAATTTATAAACAATGTTTTGTGAGTAGAATAAAATTTCTAATGGTAGACTTAACTGCTTTTTCGACGTTATTTTACCAGCTAACTAAAAATAGGAAAGCCTTGAACCCCTTCCACTAAATTTAGTTAGTATTAAGATTCTTTTCCAGGGAGTGCAGTGGAGCTGACGCTGAAATCATTAATTATCTGGTTATATCATCGCTAGTCTCACTGAACTCTTCTGAATTCTACATGTCATGTGTGGTCTGGCGTCTCCTTACCAGCAACAGTTCCCAGATTCAAACTAGTCAATTCCCTAAAAAACACGCTCAGAGCGTCGTTGGGTGAAAGTGGTAGGGAGACACGATATAGAACAAACAGACACCACGCAGAATGTTAGACTGTGTTCATCTTAAAGCTCAATCAGCAGAGTTTTCATTAGCAAAAGTCGTACTTCCCTGTTGCATTAACAACTATGAAATAAAATGTCAACAACTTGTCCTGTCAGAAGTAGTGCAGTTGAGAATATGAGGCTAAATTGCATGTAGAGCATCTTAACTTCCCATATTTTTTGGATAGACAAAACACGCAATATTGTCTACACTTGCAACTATTCTCGAAGTGACATGCTACAATACTTGCAGCAGCATCATTTTGCCTGGAAATAAATTGCATCCATGGCTACAGTTTACAGGAGACGACTGATCAATGCCGAAGTAGTAATTATAACCTTACTCCATAAAACGCACCAATGTGAGCACAAAATACCAAAGCCTCGAAAGTGCCCCAATACGTGACCTTAGTTACGCACTGCTACTGGCTACTGCCCCCACTTCAGCGTATCTGCCATACCTCTCGTTACAAAGAAAAGGTGTTCGAAAATCGTAGAAGACAAAGCCATCTGACACCCCTACTACGACGCTGTCGTATGTGTCAGTCTAATGCTCGTACCTCTCATGAAAAAGGTGTTCCAGAAACGGAGACGACCAGAGATACAGCTTTGCAGTTCACAGGCCTAATGGCTTCCCAGTCATGTTACCTGAAATCAACTCCTCCTCAGGAAGAGACCATATTTCACAATTAAGATTGTTTTAAATAAATAAGTATACAATAAAAGAAAATGATTGATTGGTAATCATAATATACTTTTACAATCATTTTATAACATTCGTTTCCCAAGATGCACACTGAAAACATTATTAATAAGTTTATTAGATACTGACAACACACTACGGGCACGTAGATGTAACTCTTATCCGTTACAAGCGGAACGACAGAATTCCATGCGTCTTCTGCGATTCCACTGGTTAATCTGCTAGTGAAGTGACACATGACACGGTTGAAAGCTGTTTGCACGCTAAATGCAAACAACGCTGGGCTGACTAATGCCAGAGACACTCACAGTTTCTGCGGATAATGTGCTATAGCTCTCATAACATCTGTTCCGTTCACTCCGCTTGTTGCAGACCCCCTTCTCCCTCTCTGTGTAGTGTATTGTAGCACCATTTCAATATCAACATTTTACAAATACGTTGAATCGTCATTCTTGTTGGACACCATATGCTGAATACCTTCCTGCGTACAATTAAAGAGTTCTCTTCGTAACGTATCGCCTGTTGGCTTCTCTCTCGGCATATTCAGCCGAGGTTTCTTTAAAGATTTTTCCTAACGTTTTGCCAGCACGAGTGGATGGCATTGCCAAAGTATCACTCTTCATTGCTGCTGGCGAGCAGGAGTGGAGCCTGTGGTCGTATGTTACACGAGGGCGTGCTGAAAAGTTATAACTCTGAATTTTTTGTGTGAAAAATCTTAAAGATTTCTAAATAAAATAAACCTTATTAATATTCTAGACCCTTATTGGTCATGTCTACACATCTACAGCCCCTGTCGGTAGAGGACTCCAAACTGTAGTGTATAATAGCGTATAACATGGTGTGTAACGTAATCATGTCGGTGCGTGAGAAACAGCGCGCTGTAATCGAGTTTCGTATTCGAAGAATTCGTCCACACATGGAGCGCACCCTGCTTCAGCATGACAATGCCAGAGAACACACGAGGGCTGCAACATTTGCGACAACACTACGCCTCCGGATCACTGTTATCCTTCACACAGTCCCGACTTTGTTCCATCCGATTTTCATCTGTTTCCAAAAGACCTTCTACGAATTCACTTTAATAGTAATGAATCTCTCCAGGCAGAGGTGGGGTTGTGGTTCCGTCAGCAAACTCAAACGTTCTACAAGGACAGTAGCAACAGACTAGTCTTTCGTTGGGAAAAATTCGTTCCACGCCTGGGTGAATACATCGAGAAATAAATATGTAGATGTGAAGAAAAATACGTAGAATGTAAATATCGGTATTTAAAACCTGTAAGGGTTTCCACGTAAAAAGAGGAAGGCATTACGTTTTAGAACATCCACGTACGTAAGTGTCCTTAGAGAGCTTTTCCCTGGTCATTATTGATGTGGTTCCTTTTCGCTACCTGCAACGGTCGTTCGCTAGAGTACAGGAAACGAAGAATCATTTACCTTGAAGCTATCTTCTTTGTTATTGAAACTACTATCGTGGTTGTGATTTCCTGTGAATTTTCTTAACAAGCGGGTATGGCAGGTCTTCTACACATGAAGAACCTCCGTGATGGCCAATTTTATTATGTGATCAGTCTAATGCAGCGTGTGCTCCGTCACGGCCGTTTTATCTGTCTGTTCCAGTGGGCAACAACACCTGGTGTTGAATCGTCCTCTCAGTCCAAGACAAACTTTTCCACAGGTATACGGTGAACGGTATATTGCCAACTTACAATTCTCAACAAATGTGTGTTTTTCCTAATTTTGTGGCATGTTTTCTGTGTACAGCAACTATGATTATTTAATTGCTTATGCAGTACGCCTAGAGTTAACAACTGCAGCTTATGCACCTAGTGGCGATCTTGCCCTTGATTCCTCGGTCTTGTGCCCGAATTTTGGCATTGTGCGATTGCTGTAATCTCTCTTAAAAGATAGAAGCAGTCGCTGTCCCTTGCACGTGGAACCTCAGCCATTCCATCCATCTAACCTGACAAAAAGATCCTTGGTAGGTGCAGAGCAAATCGTTGTGCGCGGTTATGCACT
Organism: Schistocerca serialis cubense; assembly: GCF_023864345.2. Classification (NCBI taxonomy): domain Eukaryota; kingdom Metazoa; phylum Arthropoda; class Insecta; order Orthoptera; family Acrididae; genus Schistocerca; species Schistocerca serialis. Next base: position 756,413,078 of record NC_064640.1, on the reverse strand, counting down.
CTTTGTAGCACATGTAAATGCATTTGGTAGGCATGGCCCCACAGCAGCGTATTCCAGCAAAGGTCTTAGCAGCGCCCTGAACAATGTGGTACCAAGTTTCGGCGGTAGGGCGAAAAATTTAATTCAGCAGTAGATACTGCTTGCTGAGGTGACCGTTGGGTTTAATTTTAACGTCTCGGATGTGGAGGCGCCACGTTAGAGGGCGGCCTAGATTGACACGAAGATAATCGCACAGTGTCACTCGGCGTGAAAGGTCTACCTGCAATGTTGATGGGTGGCAATGCGCACAGTGACAGGAACCCAGTGCCATATTCAGTCTACGTCCTTCCAACATACACGCTATCTACCCTCATGTTGATGACCTAAATTGTGGGCTTAGGATATCTTTGGTTTTCGGCTACGTTTTTGGTGTTAGTATCAAGGACTTCGACTTCCCACACGGAAATGTAGCAATCACAGTGCTCATTCTTTGGGTAACCTCAACTAGCCAAAATTTTGTGTTGTGCATCGAACTCTTAGTTCATTCCGAATGCGCGACTAATGCTTTTGTTGAAATAAAGGGGACGGAAGCACCGTTCCAACAATCTCTGAGTGCGTCAATTACTTCCGGCCGAAGTAGGGGAGTATGTGTATGGCGGGTGGATATTGGGAACAACGTGTGGAGCGTGTGGGGAGCATCGATTGGCTGCGAGTCGCTGCGCGTCAGGAGCAGCACTCGAAGCGATTTGTCGGCGGTGGCGGCTGCATTGTTCCAGCGTCACCTGCAGGATGCGACACGAGCACAAAGAGCGCCGGCACGCTGAGAGGCGCGTTTAATTAACGGTGCCATTGCTGCTGCCCCCGCTCTCATCCTATGTGCGGACAGCCGCACACAGTTGCCGCCTGCTTCTGAGCTCGAGCACTCCTTCTCAGCTGCGCCAACGATTTGATGAAGTGTCATGTGGCGTGTGTTCTACGAAGCGATGTAGTTCCACGAATAGTTCCTCAGCGCGGACGGTATTAGCACTCCAAATAAAATCGGTAAAATACGTCACAGCACCTACCCGAAATAACTACTTGCTTCCGTATCGGCAGATTCCTACGCAGACTGCGGAAGTTGAGTATGGATGCGCAACCCTTGCTGAAGATGTTTTGAAGTTTCTTTACACAACAGTGTAGAAGATGTGAAACTCTTACATGTCTTTACTATCAGACAGCCGTTGTCCAATAGCAGGAAATGTATATGTAGCGCCGATGGATGTTGTCTTTCTTATGTTTTCATGCAAATGGAGACTGATGTACTTCCTCAGAACGGGACGGTGGTAGCGACGTTAGGAAACCACTCCGACATGAAAATACCTGCTACGACGCGTCTATAGAAGTCGTATGAATCAGATCACCGCCGTAGAGGAGCGCCGGTCCCCCGGAAAAATATATTATGGTAACAAAGTACTTACATTTAAGACATCTAAGTGCTTGAATGGTATTATTCTGTCAACTGTAGTGGCTCATTTCTACATATATATAATATTAGGAACTCTTTCATTTAAATAAGTTGTAGAGCAGAAGTGGCACAATCAACTTATTTGAAGACGAATGATTGCCTGGTAAATGCGCATGGCAGCGACAAGATCCAGTGCATAAATAAAGCGAGCTTGGTGAAGTCAAAAAATATTCGAGTACAGTCTATGACAAGAAAACGTCCAGCCAGACAAAAACAGTACAACAACCTGACTACACTGCTGTCACTGCCATTGAGTATTTAATTGGGAGCGTGTCGTACCAATATTGTTGGCACTGTAATGTTCACAATGTGCATCCTGTTCGACGGTGGGTTGGCGGGATAAAATATAACTCATCAAGGAAAACTATTATAGAAATTCTCGAAAATGGAGGAATAAAGAGAAACATGTGGAGAGAACGATACAATCTGCTGGTGAGGGATAAGCAATGTATCCTATTGCACAAGGCGTATAAATTAAACTGATAATGTCCAGGGTGCTGTAGTGTGGGCTGTATACATCATAGAACGCTGAAAAATTGTAATTACATTCATTAAACGGTGCGCTTGCAGGTATGAATAAATTAATAGTTTCACATTCTGCCACCAGGTGGCAGTATGGTGCTGTAAGCACCCAAAATGTGGTGCGGGGGCGTGAAAAGAGGAGGATCGATCAAACACATGATAATTATGGTTCTGGCACGTTTATTAGGATATGGTAAGTAGTGTTCAGTAGTGTCTCCCTACTCAGCACTATGTAGCATCCATTACATGGATTGGTCGACAGCTGCTCGCAGCATATCCGGTGTAATTAGAGTGCTATATCGTCGTATGCTATCTTAGGATGAGTCCGGATTCATCTCTCATAGACACAGTCTTCCACTTATATTCACAACCAGTAGTCACATTTATTTAGGTCAGAGGATCTGGAAGGTCACACATCTTGAAATTTCCTAGAGCTGATGCACTTGTTACCGAAGGTTTCCAGAAGTAACTTTTTCGCTTCTAAGTGACATGTGGTTTCGCCCCATCTTGCACGAAAGTAGTGGTGTGGGCACAGATGCATTATTGCAAATCAGGAATCACGTGTTCCACAAGGAAGATGTAACGTATATATGTCACTCTATAACTAACAGGCTCGCGAAGTGTCATCTCAAATAAACACGGACCGAAAATGTAAGAGCCTTTGAAGCCACATCACACAGTCTCATAATCTGAGTGAAGTGGCTGCTCCTGCAGAGTAGAACCCCATATGCGACATTCATGGCACTGTGTAGAGTACAATGTACCTCATCCATCCAAACAATATTCCCCAGCCACATGTCCTCCATTTCCGCGCTTGCCAAAAGACGAAAGGCCAAGTCGCGGCATTGTAGCCTGCCTTCGGGCTTTATTTGCTACACATTCTGTACCGTGTAGGGATACCAGTGTAACATGCACCGCAAAATCTTTTGAACAGTTGTCCTGGGGAGAGACAACTCCCGTGACACAGGTCGAGTAATGTCGGCTATAGCTACAGCAACTTCATCAAGAACTGCTATGGGAATGGGCCATCTCCCTCTCCTTGCTGCAAATTCACCACTTTCCTTATATTTCTTGATCATGTTCTTTAGCTTATTTATTGATGTGATGCCTTTTCGCAGCTGTTTCTGTCGGTGATATTCCCGCAACAGAGCGCTGCTATTGCTGCTGTTCTGATAAAATAACTTTAACAGCAGTGCACCGTGTTTCTTCTTTATAGCCATTGCCTTTCGTGCGGAAAGCCGCTACCTTTACGTCAACGGTCACTTCACAAATGAAATCAGCAGCGTTCTTACGTCAGAACAGGAAGCATTTCACATTATGACTGTTCACAGCACAATATTTTCACCTGGAGGCAGAAAGAGGAGCTTTTTTTTCCGCATACTCCACGACCGGACCTATTAATAAACAAAGCTAGGATGTTGCAGCGTCCTGCGACGTATACAGCCCCAACTGGAGCACTCTGAACGCCGTCACTTTAATTATAAACACCTGCTACATGGATATTACTCTAACTTGGAATAACATTCTATTGTCCATGATCAGAGTCGCCCATCTCGCACTGATGTTATGTTGTCTGAATTCATCTACCCATCATCCGTTAAGTCGTTGTCCTGGTCTCCTCTGATCTCTGAGAATTTCCTAGTTCCATCTGCAATCCATGCGATTAGTTACATCTGTCACCCTTATCTGCTCCACTTTCATTACTGTCGTAATGGTACGTTTTGCAACAGTACCTCAGATCTGGTAGTACACACTGATCTCAACGTAGCGTATACTTCGGATAAGAAAAAATTTATGCTTTACCGAACGCCCGTAGCATACCCTTAAAAAGTTTTAGAACGACCTACTAATTTACAGATGGTTCAGGAAACCTAAATAAAAGATAATAATTTATTCAAGCAGAGGACAAATAGACATATTGAAACAGGTAAAAAGTATTTCTTTGCAATTGACCTAGCTTGCAGCATTTTTAATGTGTGCAGACAACAGAATTTTCAAGTTATATGTTTACTAGTGCCTCGCAATTTATCATCATTGTTTTCCTATAAATGCTTATGAAAATACCTGGATGACTTGGCGTTGGAATATCGGACTATTCCCATTCTCTGTTCTGGGATGCTACATCCTCTATGAACACCCAAACCACCTTTCAGCACCACACAGAGTAGCTCATTTTACGCAATCTGTTGGGCTTATAAGAAACGCTGAACTGTTGCTAACGCATATCTGCTTACCAGACTTCAGTAAAGTTTCCAGGGTGTCAATTACTATTATAGAAATAAAATGAATAGGCTGCATGCGTTGTGTGACTGGAAACGTCAGCAAGGTAAGATATTGTCACAAGACAATCGGTATGCTACAATTTCCAAACCATGTATGTCGTAATGATATGGAACTGAAAACAAATATTTAATGGCTGTTCGAAATGTTGCAATGAATGTCTATAGGTATTAAAGTACCTTGAAAGTAGCCAGCCAATCATATTGCTTGGTGTGGAGACGTGAGATGTGTAGGGCAGCGTGGTCGACTGGACGATGACACTCTCGTCTTCCGCCTGCCGCCGTCAAAAGCTCTCTTCGCCTGCTCCTGTAAATGTAGTGACTTGTAAAGAATATGACCCCCTTCATATGATACTTAGATTGATGTATCAAAGATAAATCATCAAGGGTCCGCAGCTCGTGGTCTTGCAGTAGCGTTCTCGCTTCCCGCGCCCAGGTTCCCGGGTCCGGTTCCCGGCGGGGTCAGGGATTTTCTCTGCCTCGTGATGACTGGGTGTTGTGTGATGTCCTTAGGTTGGTTAGGTTTAAGTAGTTCTAAGTTCTAGGGGACTGATGACCATAGATGTTAAGTCCCATAGTGCTCAGAGCCATTTGAACCAAATCATCAAGGAATTTGATGGGGTGGTTGCTTGCACACGCTTAAAAGTGTAATTACACGGTCCAGTCACATTAATGACCACCATCTATGTTCGACGTTGACGTTCAGTAACCGCTAACAGACGGCAAGCGGCAGCACTACCAGTGGCGGGTATACGCACTGAGTGACAGACGTCATAGGGTAGCGATGTGCCCATATACAGATGGCGGTAGTATCGCGTCCACATGTTATAATAGAAGGGGCAATGCATTGGAGCTGCTGTCGTTTGTATTCAGGTGATTCACATGAAAATGTTTCCGACGTCATTATGGTCGCACTACGGGAATCGACAGGCTCTGAACGCGGAATGGTGGTTGGAGTTACGCATAGGGGACATTCTGTTTCGGAAACTGTCCGAGATCCACAGTGTGAAGAGGGTGCCAGGAATACCAGATTTCACGCATTACCTCTCATCACAGACAGCACAGATGACGATGGCGTTCACCTGATGACCGAGGGTAGTGGCATCAGCGTAGAGCTGTCACTGCTAAAGACAACCAACACTACGTGAAATAACCACAGAAATCAATGCGGGACGTACGACGAACGTATCGGTTAGCACAGTTCGGTGCAATCTGGCATTAATGGGCTATGGCAGCAGACGACCGACACGAATACCTTTGCTAACAGCACGACATCACCTGCAGCGCCTCTCCTAGGTTCACGAACATATCAATTGGACCCTAGACGACAGAAAATTGTGGCCGGTTGAGTCCCGATTTCAGTTGGTAAAAGCTAGTGGTAAGGTTCGAGTGTGGCATACACCACGAAATCATGGACCCAAGTTGTCAACAAGGCACTCTGCAAGCTGATGGTGGCTTCATAATGATTTGGGCTGTGTTTACATGGAGTGGACTGGGTCCTCTGGTCCAACTGAACAGATCATTGACTGGAAATTTTTATGTTCGGCTACTTGTTCCCAAACAGGGATGGAAATTTTATGGATGACAATGTGCCATGACACCAGACCACAACTGTTCGGTATTGGCTTGAAGAACATTCTGGAAAATTCGAAGGATTGGTATGGCTACCCAGATCGCACAACTTGAGTCTCATTGAATATTTATGCGACATAATCGAGAGGTCAGTTCGTACACAGAATTCTGCACCGGAAACATTTTCGCAATTATGGACGACTAAAGAGGCAGCTGACTTAACATTTCTTTCGGTGACTTACAACGACGTCGTGAGTCCATGCCACGTCGAACTGCTGCATTAAGCCGGGAAAAAGGTGGTCCGACACGATGTGGGGAGGTATCCAATAACTTTTGTCATCTCAGAGTAAAGCGTTTCTGGGTGAAGTGAGAAACGGCAAAGTCGTTGTCGTATTGCGGAAATAGAGCGATTTATCTGACGCCCAAGTGAGCATGATCATTCGCTTTGGGTCAAGAGTAGAAGCATTTACGAAACATCTAAGCCCGTAAACTATTATAGTGCCGCCGTGGTTAAAGTAAAGGGTGTCCGTCACTAAAGTTCCAGTTTCAAAACTCTCTAGAAACAGAACCACTGCTCAGAATGACGTCGAATTTGGGTGTTCATAACTAAAACTCAAGTTTCAAAAGCCTGTAGAACGTTAACCACTATTCAGAATAACGTCAAATTTGAACAACACATTATTGCTGCAGGCGGAAACATGGAACACAAAAAACGAAATTTTTACCAGCAGCATCTTAACGTAAATGTGGTCGACTACGAAAGATAGATGAACCGCAATATGACGGCTATGATTTGAATTGCACTTTACACTATCCTTACCGCTAAGTGTGCATGACGCACAAGTTCAGCCGTCAACAGTTAGGGAACTGTTGGTTATTTAAGCCTATCTACCACGGCAAGATCGTGGCCTATTGGAAGAGAAAATTGGTTTTTAATTGTCCTGAGGCGAAATAATCACATCAAGTTCAAAATGACATCAGTTGTCCATTGCACTGGCACGAAAATCCGCAGAAAATGAAAATTAGCATGTGTTTTTAATTGTCGTGAGGCTGAAAACCGCTTAAAAAACCGATATCTAAGTTTTGTGAAACTGGCACAAACATGTTCAATATGCCATCCACCGTTTTCTATCACAAGTTGAAATTGAGAAACAGCGTGTTCCACTTCAGATCGGAGTGTATCTGAGGCCACATTTAGATTGCGTTGCGCAATGCGTGCCTCGAATTAAGCTACGTGTGTAACTGGAGCACCTAACACCATATCTCCCAGATAACCTTACAGCCAGAAGTCACACGAGTTAAGATCAGGTGATGTGGATGGCCAGGCTGTAGGGGAATGACGGTTGATAATTCTAGTATTTTCAAAATATCTCTACCGCTTCACTGGCTGTGCAACGTGCGGAGGAGCTCTATCTTGCAGAAAATAATCCTACCCATAGAACAACGCTATTAAAGGGTTGGAATGACGTTGGAGGCAAAATATTCTCTAAGCGTAAACGAGGACGGTAAAACTAACAGGACCCAAGGTCTCATCTCCTCGAAAAATTACAACTTTACGATTTGGCGCCGTCTAGTGGCATCTCACAGTCACCACTGCAAGAAAGAAGTGGCACCGGCACGGATATTCCGTTGCCTATATCCTGAAATTCGGCGTATTGACATGTCTGTGTAGATGGAAATGGGCTTCGTCTGTCCACAGAATGCTCTATGGCCATTCATTGTCCACTTCCATGCAGGCAGGAAATTGCTGGCAGGTCAGAAGCAAACAACTCCTTAAGATGGGTGATTCTGTAGGTATTTTTCGTACGATTTTATGCACCATGCTCTGTAGTCATGTCCAACATGCGGGGAATTCCCGTGCACTGCTTGTATACGCACAACCTCTCGACGCGGCTTGCAATATTGTGGCCACATCGTCGATTGACAGATCAACTGCTTTTCTCCTTCTGCCGCATTACGCTTCAAAAGAATGTGTCTTTTCGAAGGTAGTATTCATTTTCTCCAGTCCCTTCGCAGACATCGCGTTACTGCCTTTTTTAATAACCTTCAGTGACTGGGACTGCTGCAGGGCTACTGGCGCACAGACACCGTTCTTGTAAAAGCTCTTTAACAGCAGCACGCTACCTTTCATGGCGACATTCATGTTCGGTGTCTTGAACGCAAAATGGAAAACAGCAGTGGCCCGTGCGTCTGTTGATGTGTGTATTCACACGCATATAGTGCCATCTAGTGGTCTAAAATTATTCTTTTTCTTTCTTTGTTCGATGAAGTTTCCCCCACGTTAGTAATATGCTGTTCGAATTTAACTTCATTCTAAGCAGTGGTTCGATCCCACAGCGTTTTCAAACTGGAACTTTAATTATGGAAAACGGGGACACACCGTGGATGGCAAAATAACGAACGCTATGCAAAACCAGCGTTAAGGCTGCAGTGGTGCACCACGGATAGATGACAGGGGAGAACGAGGGCTGCGGAGATGTTTACGGCCGAATAGACATTTAAGTGTTGAGCAACTGAGCGCTCAGATTAACGAAGGGGCTACCCACGATGTCTTCTCAACGACCGCCCAGCAAAAGTTGTTGCACATAGGCCTCCGGAGCAGGCGCCTGGTTCTGCATCCAGGCTGACTGCTGTTCGTCGGCTACGAACACTGGAATTAGCACAACAGTATCATAAATGGGCATCCAATGAATAGCCACATATGGCCTTTTCAGATGAAACACGTTTTATGCTCCATCGTCTTGAAAGCAAACACCGTGCAACAATCGACCCAAGGGTACAGGCAGGCGGAGGGAGCGTTACGGTCTTGCTGATGTTCCCACGCCTTTCCCTAAGCGATCTCGTCATTCTAGAAAGCACAACTGATCGACACAAATACGCGTTTATCCTTGGAAATGTGTCCACACCCACATGCTCTTTGTTCCTCCTCGACGCGATGGCACGTACCAGTAGGAAAATGTAACATGTCACACAGCTCGCAGTGTATGTGCGTTGTTCGAGGAGCACAAGTATGAGTTTCCCTACTCCCCTGGCTACCAAACTCCCCGCATTCAGAGTCAATCGAGAATCGTTGGACCGCCCCGACCGAGCTGTTCCCGCCATGGATCCTCAGCCGAAAAATCCAGTGTAGCTGACCACGACATTGGAGCTGACATGGTTCCACAGCGCTCTCGGTACGTTCTAGAACAACAATGAGTTTATTCCTGCTAGTCTAGCAGCAGTCCGCGGTGCCAAAGGAGATTATTCAAGCTTTTGACAGGTGGTCACATTAATGAGATTAGACAGAATATGTTATACCTGATTTTCAAGTTTATTTACACAAGGTATTTTGCAGTTACGTTTCACGTGAACAGTGTTAGTTCCTAGTTCAAATTCGCATATTGCCTAGCACACGTGGGAATCTACATGTAATTTATTTTCGGTCTTCCGAGCATCCAAGTCTCTTATCTCATTTTCTTTCCAGTCATTAAATAACTTTAGAGGCTATGTTTATTTTTTGTCTGTTGTAAATGTGTGATTCTGTGGTCGCTTAACAGACATTTACAGGTGTTATTCGTGAGACTGTATTAATTTTCTGAACGATTTAACTACTACAGCTCAGCTTTTTTATAATTTGGATATCTTATTGAATTATTTTCACTCTATGCTCATTATTCTACAATCTACACATGTTCTTCCTTAAACCTTGTTCCTGAAAGATCTCCAATCAAGTGCAATATATTGAAACATAAGAGCACATGAACTGCCTTGAGCAGAGATAATATTTCTCGTTTTAAATACGAGTTCACCTAACAAGGTAAATGTGGGTTTCCGTTGATTTTAAAGAAACACGTATTGTAGCGAAAAAACAGTTGAGAATTTGCTATTAAATGGGTGATTTCCATTTTTTAGAAGTAGGGTAACAATGTACTACCCGGTCAGTTTTGCTTACATTGAGCCTTCTGTCCCATCGAGGTCACTGACCGAGTGACATTATCATCCTTCTTATTTATGTCGGCAGTGACATCATCATTGTTATCAGGGGCATCATCAAACTTTTCAGTCAGTAGCGATGCTCCTTTCCCCAGTCCCTGCCCTCCGTTATCCCCAGCCAATGATGACACAGTATAAAATAATCTAAAATGACGGAAATAGCCTAGTTTCGTCAGTCGAATGTTAAAAACCATATCCTCTAACCAATCACAGTGCAGTACTCCTTATCTCCAGCCAATCATAGTGCGAAAACAAAAATACGACATAAATAGCGCAAGTGTATTAATGGAAAATTTAAAATCTTCGCCTCCTTCTAAGAAAATAGGCCAATTGTGTGCTCTGTAGCCCCTCCTTCTTCCACTTTTTCCATCCATTCACAGCCTAGTATTAGAAACGGGCGCCGTATAAGTAGTAGAAATTACGTAACCTCAACTTCAATGGCTCAATATTTTCGTGAAAGTCAAAGACCTGCACTTTTTCTGACGTAAACACGGTGTCAAGTTCCATTTTTTACGTACGCATACGTATCTGTAACCTAACGTCAAAGTGATGTCAGTATAATAATTATGCGTTATTACCCGCACGTAAATCACTTTTTTATGCTTCATCGCTCTGAAAGCAAACTATGTGCAACAATCGTCGAAAGGATCCAGGTCGGAGAGGTGAGTGTTATGATCGGGGAAATATTTTCGTGGACTTTCCCAGGTGACCGCCTTTCTGGAAGGCCACATTGATCTCTGTGATTCCATTTCTCACAACATTAAAAAAAAACCTCTACTTGTATTGTGTTATGTTCAGAAAAAGTATGAGTAATCCCATTGCTCAAGCTTTTCGTCAGTCACTCACACATATGCGAAGAATATACATGTCTTTGCAGCGCGCCCTTGATGCTGCGAGCCAGGTAAAGCCCAGTGCTTAGAGAGTTTTCGAAGTGTCACCTATCCTGTTAAAATGCTGCACGGCTGAGAGACTTAGCGTGTGGAAACAGACTATACAGGAAGGAAAATTGAACCTGAAACAATATTCTGCATATAGAGTTAATGATAAAAGATTTTTTTCTTCCAATATTAATGAAATTCAATGTGTTTTCATATATATACATTTGCATAACATTCTAATTATATTTTTTATATTCTCACATCTTTCAGTAAAGTCAAATCACGATGCGTCACTAAATCGGGAAAAGGTGGTATTCACCTAAAGTTACAATTTACTACTATTTCAATTTTGTAGGTTTTGTCACTATTTGCAATTACTGTCTTTCTGATATGGTATTGACCCGAAGGGACTATACTGAACTTTCAGGATATATCAAACGATTATCGTCTTGTGCAGATGGAGCAAGTTTTTAGTGTGTAATAGTAGAAACACGATTATGCTACTACTTCATTAAGTACCGCTCAATCGACTTTTACTGTCATTTAACAAAAATTGCCAGTAATCATAAGTCGTAAGTTATTTTGCCGAAATTCATCCACATAAACCATATAGTACAGCTTTCTAAGGGCACTGGAGTGACGAGAACTGAGAACTTCAGCTGTACCGATGTACAGATTGCACGGAGTGATTTACGAATCAGCTGCATCAGATTGTTGAGCGAATAAAAGTTTATCTGCTGTAGAACAAACGGATGATTACTACCGTCGAAGAGGAAGAAGCGTTTCAGTTACCAGAAATTTGTCACATCTGGAAATAATGCTTCAGAAAAGTAGATGTGAAACACACACAGCCATTATACAGGCAAATTTCATGGTGAAGCGCATGAGAACTGTAATACAAATTATCGACCTAATTTTACGGCGCCTGTCGTGTTTCACAATCAAAAAAATTAGGATGCACAGTTCATAATCACGAACATCTACAAAAGAGTGAAAGAAACAGCTAAAATAATTGCAGGGCAAGTTTCTGTGACTGCAGAGAATATGGAGAAAAAAAATTCAATAAATCTATAGCTGTGGGATATCGTAGCGACAAAAAATTTCACTTTGTAGGGTCCTTCAACCTTCTGACACGTCCACTGGAAAAACGCGTCTCATATTTAAAAGGCGAGTTTTTGAAGATAAGAAGAGAGCATTTACCCAGCTATGAGCAGTTCACTGCAAGCAACAAGAAAGGTGTCTTTACCTTCGAGCACATAACTGACGAATTCATTTTGATGGAGAAAGAGTTACCACAGACTGAAGTCTTGAGAAGCTTGAAGCTTGCTGAGTGGTGAACCATCGATCAAATAGCAGGATTACCATAGAACATGCAAGGTATGTAACTTATCTGATTGGAAGACTCTACATAATTACTCAGACTAGTATCTAGAAAGCGAAGTTTCGCTTCTGGCCGATGTGTCTCCACTTCCGCACACTCTGTCTTAAAACATACAAACTAGATCCCGCCAATAATGTGACATCATGCTGTAAACCACTAAATAAAACTTGCAACTTATTACCAATGCTGAGCAATGACAATTTGTTGAGTGTGGCATCGGAGGTGGTATTGCTCATAGCTCTTACACACATGCAGTTGGAAACAACGGATACACAGCTGACTGTGATGAAAACTGAAATGAATCGTGTATTTTATATTTCGGTGTTAACAATCTTCACAGCTGGGCCATGATGCAGCATCTACGCCATTGTATTTTCATGGATGCCTGTTCAGGATTTTGATTTAATGAGCGTAACCTATGATTCAAATGTGAGGTACATCCTAGAAGTAGATCTAAAATAACCTGGAAATTTAGCTGATCTCCACCCTCATTTATTTCCATGCCAGCAGAAAATTGTACCACCACCTAGCATCAACAAGCCAAGAAATCTAAAAAAGCTCATTCTCACATTGTACAAAAAATAAGTATTTCTTAATAAACAATAGAAAAATAAAGCAGTGTCTTAAGAGTAAACCTGTTCTCCGCCAAATTCTCTGCGTATTTTTATTTGGTCCATCGGGCTGAACGAAACCGAAAGTAGCTATTAATAATGCGATGCATTTGAACTCAAGGAACGATTTCGTAAAACAAATTCTTCACATTGGTGAAAAATAGCGTTTTCAGCAAAAGTATTCAAAATGTATGGAATATGAAAGACCTGAAACCGGTAACGTATGGCAAGGGAAGATACGAATCTGGTACTCTCATCATAAAATATAAATTGAAACGCAGCAACGTATGGAACGAAAACTTGATTGTGATCGAAATGAAGAGACTCACTATTGTTTCGACAGTCCTATAGCCTTAAGGATGACTATTTTAGATGTTCCCAGTACACTGCTTTTAGATTTTGTGATGATTACATGTTTAAAAAAATTGCCCCAAAGCATGTTAAAAGGTGTTACGCCAATACAGATAGCCTAAAATGTCACATCAGCACATCAAATATTTTTGATATAATTAAAAAAAGATTGGTACAGCTTAGATACGAGTCGAATTTAATGAAATATTTCCTCTGCTAGGGTGCTATACTTGTCATAAAATACTCAGTTCGTAGTAACTGACGGAAAGTGGCAGTTAATTCTACATAATATAAAATGTGAGGTCTTTCACGTGGGTATTAAAAGAAGTCGTTAAAGTTCGGTTACATGAAAAATCACACAAATCTAAATGTATACTACCCCTAGCAGAGGAAACATTTCATTAAATTCGACTCGTATCTAAGCTGTACCAATCTTTTTTTTAATTATATCGAAAATATTTTATGCGCAGATGTGACATTTTAGGCTATCTGTATTGGCGTAACACCTTTTAACATGCGTTGGGGCAATTTTTTCCTTTTTTTTGCCTTTCACATGTAATTGCTCTAGCAACTTTTTTTTAATTGAGAAACTGTAACAAACAATTACATAGAAAAATATTGTAACCAACAAACTGACACAGTCGTCACATCAAAAACTCCATTATGGCAGTTCCATGTCCAGACAGGCTTGTCACAAGCCACTGAGCACTGTTAACTATTGCTGCAGCAGGTCGTCGCATATCTAGGTGGCGCTGTGTAATGACTGCCAGTGCATCGTGGATCTGTTGCAGCATGGTCTACTCACGCTGAACCACTTCTGGTAGCTGCTATGCGGCTTCCTTGGTCTCCGGTGCCCACAAGCGCAAGCTGTTACAACGCAATTCCGTTGACTAAGCATCGTTTGGCAAGGATGCAATCATGACAACTATACCTGTAGCACATCTAGCGATGAACGTAGCAAAAGCTGAGCAAAACCGTCTTGCCGTTCTTATGGAAGTGTCTGAGACCCGCTTCTATCAATCCAGTAAATTGACTACGGGTCAAATGTTGTAGTAGAGAGCTAATATTAGTACAGAAGTGATCCGTTAATTGAGTAATCGTATCTTGAAGTTGTGTCAGTCATCCGCCACGGTTATATTTATGTATCGACGGCACACTCGTTAAACGTATGGGCGAGTAGGATTGCCTTACCTCTTGTTTCTCAAAAATTATATCGAGCATGTTACCGAACAGTTTCCTGACATTTGGGTAACGTTTCATTTGCCAATATGCTGTTCCCATAGATGTCTCAAAGCTAATGAAATTATCTTCACTAATGTGGATGATGGAATATGTCACATACTGCCCTAACACCCACATCACTGTTTTGTTCTTGGTGGGGGGAAAATCTGAATATTGATTAACGGTGATAATAGTATGTACTGGTCTCCAAAGATTCTTAATGTAACAGAAATGATATATTTCAGTGTCTGCGGCAGGCAGCAATGTGAGATTCATATGCTTCTCGACTTCATGTTTCAACTAATGCGATGGAACAACCTGTAACTTTTTTCCTTCTTGTTCCTCTTCCGCTCTTCTTATAACCAAAAACTCGCAGCCAGAACACTATATCCCATAAATATTAAGCAATACGTGTACGTCGTCTTTCTGAAATATTCGCACTTGATTCAGTTTAACGTGTAATTAAATATTTACAAAGCTTAATTTCTTTCAGTGTTGCCATCTGAAGTAGGCATTATCCATTGACTTAATATTCAGTATTGCATGTTTATGTGCTGTTACCTTAGGAAGTTTTATGTCTGCTCCGGCATAAAATTCTGTATTTACATTAACATGCATTTCTGCTTTAACATCTGTTAAGAATCGCAAGCTTGGAAACTTTCCAGGACATTTCTTTAAGTCCGTCTGTGACACAGGTTGAGTACAATTCTCTGATATCATCAGAGATCGACAGAGATGATCTCACGATTTTCATGCCTATTTCGCCTTCTCACCTGTCTTTGGCAAAAGGAGTTTACACAGCAGTGTGATATTCGTCACCTACAGCACATTGTTGGTGAAAACCAGTAGATATGTGGCAAGACGTCATTTGGGAACTTTGAACCCATCGTGAGTTACAATTATGTCGGAACATATTCAGTTTTTAAAAGCCGAATCCAAACAAACCCATTTTGCACTGATATCACTGATAAAATACTTTGTGGATGGCTCAGCCACCTCAAGCTGATGACGATGATGGCGGTGTCCACAAAGCTGCTTGATGTGACTGCTGTTCGATCAGGAGAACCACAAAGTCTGTAGAATTACATGAGAAAAAAAAATATATTCAAGGAGATGACAAACAAGACGTATTCACAGTTGTGACAAACAAATTGTTTGAATGAACGATTGGATAGGTAAATGAATCTTACACTTTTTTATGTCGCATTTCTGAGTGTTACACTCAGTTCACAATTTATCCAACGTTAACTATCACGAACGCTTCAGTGTTAACTGATAGCTACTAAGCATCATTTAATCACTACACTCTTGCTGGTTGGAGAAAGAGGATGGCAAACGGGTATAAAGCAGTCAACTGGCCTGTTTGTATCATCGTTATTGACTGAAGACATGGAGGAGGAGTGTTGTAACTTGAACTGCACGTCAGAAATAATATAATTTGCCACCATTTTACTAGTACACTCTGATTGGCTGGAGAAAGCCAGATAGGTAGGGGAAGATGTAATTAGGAAATAATGTAAAAACATGGCTCTGAGCACTATGGGACTTAACAGCTATGGTCATCAGGCCCATAGAACTTAGAACTACTTAAACCTAACTAACCTAAGGACAGCACACAACACAGAGTCATCACGAGGCAGAGAAGAAATAATGTAATTATAAGCCATTTATATACTACACTCTGTCTGGTTGGAGATAGAGAGGAGGGTGTATTGGGTACAAGGCAAATAATTGTTTTTTATTTCCATCATCTTAGACTTTTTCGTAGGATGGTTCATTTTTATACTTCTCATTCACCAGTTGCATAGAGGGAGGAGGAGAGGATGAGGTGACGGTTTTTTTCAATTTCGCGTGGTTTTTTCGAATACTAAACTTTGATTGGCTAGAACGAGAGGAGAGGGACAAGGAGATACACCACACAGATGGGCAGTATGTAAATAATGTAACTTGACACCACCTTTTCTTATGCCGAAAGTAAAGCACATCTTCGAATTTCAACGAAATAATGACATTTTCGTGTTAAGATTACGTAAGTTTTACAACATATCTGGCATCATTTTCTAATACTACGTCCTGACTGGTAGAAAAAGAAAAGAGGGAAGACAGGGATATAAAGGGCATAATTGGTCTGTTTCCACACGTCAAGAGGAGGGTTGCAAATTTTCCATCTACATAACTGCTCTATTTCCAACGTTCTGTACTTTTTTCGAAGAGTGAGTAGCTAGACACAAGGAGTACTGAAGTGTGACTGGTTAAAGGACATCGTTTTTAATTTTCCACTAACGCATCTGCGCTGCTTCCGTCATCTTGGAACTTTTTAATACTGATTGAGGTAAAGCAAAGGGAGGAGTGGGGGAAAGAGGCGTGGCTTCCCACTGATAAGGATAATGATACTGATGACAGTGGTGACGTTACTGATGATGACACTGACAAGAATAATACTGTTATAGGTCAGTGACCTCGGTGTATCAGAATGTCGAACTTAGACGAAGTGGGTCGGATAGTACATAGCTTTACCACTGTTAGGAGTTGTAGAGTACAGCGTGTGGTTACATATCTATGGCACGAATCGCTTGTAAAAGGACTGATTCAACAACCCTTATAGGTTGGGGTAGCTCAGTTGCTAAGAGGACAGATTCAGTTTATCTTGATTTAACTTATTTTAAATGCCCCTTTAATTAATCCGTTTCACTATAGGAAAGCAGGTTCAATGCAACATACTCACTAAAAGTAATCAGATCTCGTTACTTATGGGTAATATTTCTGTTAAAGGAGGAGGTTGCAGGGCATTAAAGCTGCGGTCATAATGTGTTATGTACTCACAAGTAAGGATTTAAATATAATGACGGTTCTCAATTGGTAATACTGCTATATTTTTTCTGTTATCATCTGATTACATCTACATCTACATCTACATCTATACTCCGCGAGCCACCTTACGGTGTGTGGCGGAGGGTACTTATTGTACCACTATCTGATCCCCCCTTCCCTTTTCCATTCACGAATTGTGCGTGGAAAGAACGACTGCTTGTAAGTCTCCGTATTTGCTCTAATTTCTCGGATCTTTTCGTTGTGATCATTACGCGAGATATATGTGGGCGGTAGTAATATGTTGCCCATCTCTTTCCGGAATGTGCTCTCTCGTAATTTCGATAATAAACCTCTCCGTATTGCGTAACGCCTTTCTTGAAGTGTCCGCCACTGGAGCTTGTTCAGCATCTCCGTAACGCTCTCGCGCTGACTAAATGTCCCCATGACGAATCGCGCTGCTTTTCGCTGGATCATGTCTATCTCTTCTATTAATCCAACCTGGTAAGGGTCCCATACTGATGAGCAATACTCAAGAATCGGACGAACAAGCGTTTTGTAAGCTACTTCTTTCGTCGATGAGTCACATTTTCTTAGAATTCTTCCTATGAATCTCAACCTGGCGCCTGCTTTTCCCACTATTTGTTTTATGTGATCATTCCACTTCAGATCGCTCCGGATAGTAACTCCTAAGTATTTTACGGTCGTTACCGCTTCCAATGATTTACCACCTATGGCATAATCGTACTGGAATGGATTTCTGCCCCTA
The DNA here is from genome assembly GCF_023864345.2 of Schistocerca serialis cubense. NCBI lineage: Eukaryota > Metazoa > Arthropoda > Insecta > Orthoptera > Acrididae > Schistocerca > Schistocerca serialis. The sequence goes on along the minus strand of NC_064640.1, from coordinate 756,395,231 downwards.
TGTATGCGCATTATATTACATTTATCTACGTTTAGGGAAAGCTGCCAGCTGTCGCACCATGCATTAATCCTCTGCAGGTCCTCCTGGAGTACGTACGAGTCTTCTGATGTTGCTACTTTCTTGTAGACAACCGTGTCATCTGCAAATAGTCTCACGGAGCTACCGATGTTGTCAACTAAGTCATTTATGTATATTGTAAACAATAAAGGTCCTATCACGCTTCCCTGCGGTACTCCCGAAATTACCTCTACATCTGCAGATTTTGAACCGTTAAGAATGACATGTTGTGTTCTTTCTTCTAGGAAATCCTGAATCCAATCACAAACCTGGTCCGATATTCCGTAAGCTCGTATTTTTTTCACTAAACGTAAGTGCGGAACCGTATCAAATGCCTTCCTGAAGTCCAGGAATACGGCATCAATCTGCTCGCCAGTGTCTACGGCACTGTGAATTTCTTGGGCAAATAGGGCGAGCTGAGTTTCGCATGATCTCTGTTTGCGGAATCCATGTTGGTTATGATGAAGGAGATTTGTATTATCTAAGAACGTCATAATACGAGAACACAAAACATGTTCCATTATTCTACAACAGATTGACGTAAGCGAAATAGGCCTATAATTATTCGCATCTGATTTATGACCCTTCTTGAAAATGGGAACGACCTGCGCTTTCTTCCAGTCGCTAGGTACTTTACGTTCTTCCAGCGATCTACGATAAATTGCTGATAGAAAGGGGGCAAGTTCTTTAGCATAATCACTGTAGAATCTTAAGGGTATCTCGTCTGGTCCAGATGCTTTTCCGCTACTAAGTGATAGCAGTTGTTTTTCAATTCCGATATCGTTTATTTCAATATTTTCCATTTTGGCGTCCGTGCGACGGCTGAAGTCAGGGACCGTGTTACGATTTTCCGCAGTGAAACAGTTTCGGAACACTGAATTCAGTATTTCTGCCTTTCTTCGGTCGTCCTCTGTTTCGGTTCCATCGTGGTCAACGAGTGACTGAATAGGGGATTTAGATCCGCTTACCGATTTTACATATGACCAAAACATTTTAGGGTTCTTGTTTAGATTGTTTGCCAATGTTTTATGTTCGAATTCGTTGAATGCTTCTCTCATTGCTCTCTTTACGCTCTTTTTCGCTTCGTTCAGCTTTTCCTTATCAGCTATGATTCGACTACTCTTAAACCTATGATGAAGCTTTCTTTGTTTCCGTAGTACCTTTCGTACATGATTGTTATACCACGGTGGATCTTTCCCCTCGCTTTGGACCTTAGTCGGTACGAACTTATCTAAGGCGTACTGGACGATGTTTCTGAATTTTTTCCATTTTTGTTCCACATCCTCTTCCTCAGAAATGAACGTTTGATGGTGGTCACTCAGATATTCTGCGATTTGTGCCCTATCACTCTTGTTAAGCAAATATATTTTCCTTCCTTTCTTGGCATTTCTTATTACACTTGTAGTCATTGATGCAACCACTGACTTATGATCACTGATACCCTCTTCTACATTCACGGAGTCGAAAAGTTCCGGTCTATTTGTTGCTATGAGGTCTAAAACGTTAGCTTCACGAGTTGGTTCTCTAACTATCTGCTCGAAGTAATTCTCGGACAAGGCAGTCAGGATAATGTTACAAGAGTCTCTGTCCCTGGCTCCAGTTCTGATTGTGTGACTATCCCATTCTATACCTGGTAGATTGAAGTCTCCCCCTATTACAATAGTATGATCACGAAACTTCTTCACGACGTTCTGCAGGTTCTCTCTGAGGCGCTCAACTACTACGGTTGCTGATGCAGGTGGTCTATAGAAGCATCCGACTATCATATCTGACCCACCTTTGATACTTAACTTAACCCAGATTATTTCACATTCGCATTCGCTAATAACTTCACTGGATATTATTGAATTCTTTACTGCTATAAATACTCCTCCACCATTGGCGTTTATCCTATCCTTGCGGTATATATTCCATTCTGTGTCTAGGATTTCGTTACTGTTCACTTCCGGTTTTAACCAACTTTCCGTTCCTAATACTATATGCGCACTATTTCCTTCAATAAGAGATACTAATATAGGAACCTTGCCCTGGATACTCCTGCAGTTTACCAATATTACGTTAACTTTTCCTGTTTTTGGTCTCTGAGGACGGACGTTCTTTATCAACGATGATAATGTCCTCTCTGGTAAGCCGTCAGGTATTTTATCGTTTCGCCCAAGGGGGGGGTCCCTCTAACCTAAAAAACCCCCGTGTGCACGCCACACGTACTCTGCTACCCTAGTAGCTGCTTCCGGTGTGTAGTGCACGCCTGACCTGTCTAGGGGGGCCCTACAGTTCTCCACCCAATAACAGTTGACGCACGTATACAATTTAGCTGCAGTCGTAATTATTCTGTGCTCTGTCAGTAGTATATTCAACAGGAATGATGCTACTAAAATTATTAATTTTGCTAGCAGTGAAATTTCACAAGGTGTATTTCAAGTACAGATTTGATTATTTACATAAATTTCACAGCGATTTTAAATTTTTCATAAATTTACACCTGAAAATTTGTATGACTAATGTATGCAGCAAAGAGCTTCACTGCGAAGTATGGCTATTAATGGGCACAAAATTCAATTTACCTTTTCGCTGTATATAATATAATGCCATTCTGTGTGTTTTTAATTTATTTTTGGGACTATATTGCCCAGTTTCGATGGAAGTTGTCACTGTTTTCTGTGTAATTCTATCAGGTGGACTCGTGTTTTCATCCAGGTACTGCTGAGCTACATGGTTATAACTATTTGAAGAGGGTGTTTTTGCTATATTAATTCAATGATCTTGGTAATATATAGCGAATTATAATCAACGTATTACAGTCAATTAATATTATGTTCCTGTGATTTGATATTGAGAGGAAATTGGAGTGCCTGTTCAGGGATTATTATCATTCAATGTTATAGGAGCAGAAACTCTTCCGTCTACTAGCAAAGTGGAAGGGCTAGATTAATAGTGTTACATCTGAAAGGATTACTCTGTGAACTGCTGAATACGAGAATTAAATTTCATTTGTATGCTACAACAGTCTGAACTCTACATCAGTACTATGCAAGTACTCTGATTTGCGACTTTACAACTGATACATTTTATTTCTTATTCTGGCTTCATTTCTTGAACTGAGATTTGAATGAGTGAAATTTTATTGATGATGGACTGTGGCTTGAGTACTGAATGATCATACCCTGATTCTTCATTATTTTTACTTGCTTTAGTAAAGAAAGAATACTTGTCTTAGGTTGTTTTGAACATTCCGTTACTATTCAAATGCTGAATTAGTGGAGTCATATCAAGGAAACCGTGTCATTCTCAAAGGCATTCTTTGCAAGTTCATTTTCTCCTTGTGAACGATATGATATGCTATACGTATTGTTACGATCAGTGGAATGGTGCAGTAGACATTGGGTTTCATCTTCAATACCCTGAGATGAAAACTTTGGTTTAGGTATGCTAGTATGTCAATAGCAGATGTTACCACTATTTGCAGCTGTCAGACATTGTCAGTAATGAAGTTATGGTGAGATAACGTTGCACATTTGCGTTTATTGCTTCATTCTATTGAAGTATTGGGTGTTCGCAAGTTTCATGTGTTTTTACTAAGGACTGAGGAAATATTGTTGTTGTCTTTCATGAAGGGTTAGGTGCAGTCTTAAAATTTATGTGCATTCTTAAGTTGAAATCAATTTCCAAGTTCACTATGATTTCAAGGTGGAATTAAGGGCCTTTATGCAGGAGAATTAATTGAAATGGTAAGTATCATTGAGGATTGTGTAGTCTAAATGTTGCATGAGTACTCTGACTGATTGACTATCATTCCGTAAGACAGACTTTTCTTTTAAGGATTCTGTGGGAAGGTGGGTACATTGGCCAACAGTGTAGACTGTATATCAATTTAATTCTGCAATGCGTTATTACCTGATTCTCTTAATATTGATCTGATGTGATTGAAGTTGTTGATTGTACATAGGTATCAGTAGTGCATATTGATTGTGCCTGTATGAATTGTATTTCCTCTTGAAGTTATGTGGTATTATAATGAAATTAATCTACATCTTTGAATGAGAGCTGTATCTGAAAAGATCATTAAAAATTAATTAGAACTGTGAATATTCTAATGATTTTTGTAGTAGTTAGGCGATGTATGTGCCTGCAATGGGCAGTCTGACTCTGTTGCATGTATTTCATTTCTTTTGTTCTTGTGCCTCAACACAGCAAGTTGCTATGTGACAGTCGATTAGTAGAGGAGATTTTATATTTCAGAAACACAGTTGTGATTGGCAGTGGTGTGAAACAGGTGGTTTTGACAGATACTAAAGTCATCAACTACCATCCTCCACCATGCCTCTCCTCTGTGTTGGTCTTGGGCGATAGTTTTCTACAATGTACTGTATAATTAGTTCCATACATTTCTTGGAAGTTCTGTATATTGAAATTAATATTTTTGATGATTTTCCCTGGTTTATTAACTTATTGACGCTGAAACATTTAGTGATTTAATAAAGTATGAGGTGTTCTTGTGTCTTGGCCACTGATTTTTGGGTGTTATTTTTCATCATTGCTGATGGTATATAGCTTCTGACTAGTACTGGTGGTTTGCTGATTTTTCTCTTTTATTTTTCTTGTATGAATTGGTGGTGAAACATAGTTATAGTTATTTTGCTTTGCGAAAATGGAGTGTGTTCAATCAGGAATTCACATCAGTACCTCAGATGAGTCTCAAAAAGGTGATAGTCATAGGTTATGTCAGTTCCAGCAAGAATTGCCTGGACAAATAAGTACTAGTGTCAAAGAGCAGATGTCGACTAGCACATATAGCTTACTAGGGATGTTAAGGGCTAGTACTGGGAAAAATTGCTCACACAGAGCAAATGGAAGCTAACTATAAGATGGCAGAAGAGATATGTCTCAAGGACAGGAAAAAATGGGCCATACTGTTTCAAAGGAACCATCCGAGCATTTCCTTTGACACCAAAACTATGATAGCTGCATGCAGAGTTGCTTCGTCATCTTCCCAAATGTGAGGTCAGTGTGCTACTGAAAATGCCTTGATTCCAGAATAGCAAGTAGGGTTAAAATTTCAAATGTAGTCATGTTCTTTTGTGCAGATTAGTGTATAGTTTTCGTTGTCAGATGGATGTCAGGCAATGCTGACTTCATTTCTTGTGTTGGTATCAAGATTAATGCAGTTCTAATATATTCAGAAGCTAGTGAATTTAAGGTAAAAGGCTTTCAACATGTATTTCTTCATCGTTCAGTTCATGAGGTACTAGAGATAAGAGATATGGAAACCAACTGGAAGAAAAGTAGATATTAGTTTTATGTTTTGCTGATTGAGGGAAGGGCAGACTTCAGTACGAGAAAGTGTTTACCTAGTTTTCTGATATTACTGTGTCTAATGCGAAATATTTGATGTTTACGACTGTGTATTAGCTAATAGTTTTCTTATGTAGCCAGGCATCCTCCAAGTTTTCAGTTTGGTATAAATTTTCTGATGATCTTTCTTTGTGTTTATGAGGCCTCTGTCATGTGTTTTAGACAACTTTCTCTGTATGGATGGCACTGATAACTGCAAGAAAATTTACAAGATTTTCTTCTGTGTGTGATGGGGAAGTTTGAAGTCGTCTTATATAGATATGACTGTTAAGGAATGGGTATAGCTGTATTTCATGTGATAGTTAGGCGGTAACAAAAGTCATGATTCTACTTCGCGTATATAATTTAGTTAATTTTCTAACAATTGCTGTAGACATTGCTCAGGTAATTTTCTGTGCGTTTGTCGCAGTTTCTTTTTGGGTGTCATGGATGATATAAAAAATAGGAAATGCTATTCCATTTGTTGGTTATGGTGTTGGTAAATTTGCAACAGATGTTTTCTCATAGGCTCTCTCATGAATATCTTTGATGTGTTGACACTGGATTCACTTTGACATTTTGTGATAGTGACACATATTGAGAGTTTACATACATTAAGTTGAATTTTCGATTCTCACTGGGTGCATACGCAGCTGTTACATCGTTATTCTGTTCTTGAGACCCTGTTATCTTAACTTGGGCTTTTGCAAATTGTTGTCTGTAGGTCTGAGAGATCAGATCATATGACGAGGAAGAGGGTTTGATAACTTTATAACGATTTGTTCAGTAAGATTAAACTCTGAGACATAACGTGATTCTAATATGAAGTAAGGATACTTTTTAACTCTCAGGAGGATATATTGACTGTGTATTTCACGCATGTGGCAAACGTAAAGTTGCTGTAAGTTTGCAATACTTATTCAGCTTTACAATTTTCACTGCTGGTATGCTCTCTCTTTCCACCCAGTCTCTGTGGAAGCGTAAATCTCTTGCTGGAAATGCTTACTAGCATTGAAAGGTATCTTCATGATGAAATTATCAAACAGAATGTGGTAAGTCAATTGAAAGGGTACAGTACCGCCCGACATTGAAAATAGGTACAACATTCTTCGTTATTCTTGTCAGAACAACATATTTTTTGTAATAATAACTCAATTAACTTAATACACCGAAGCCGGATACCAGTGTAGGAAAGAATGAAAATTTATTTCTTTAATTGATCACATGTGCACTCCCACAAAATATACCCCTAGATCCAATTTGGTGAGACCGTCGAAATCAATGGGTGTATGGTCGTCTCCTAACCGCAGATAGTGAATGTTCAATAATGTTCAATATATGATCATCTTTGAGACGGCCTTTTGGTCACCTTTGGTGGAACCAAAGAGATGAAATTTACCTGAGCTTTGAGCGCCTGAAATGTGGCTGATCAATGGGTAGCATTCACCCACCTCGACAAAGGTGCGAGATGACCTGAAGAACGGCCATATTTCATCACTCTGGCGGTGGATCTTGTGGTGGTAAGACCTGTCTTAGGTGTGCTCCATAAAGACCCTGAGTGGAGAGAATGGTATGCATGTGGAATACTTAAGAGTAGTTTGGAATAATAATTTCTCTATTTCAGGAACTTCTGTGGGGAGAATTAAATGTCAAATGTCAGGCAGGTAATATTAAGGGGATCGTAGTAATCTTCGGAAGTGACCAACGGTCACAATGAAACCACGTGTAGCAATAAGTTGAAATACTTCCGAGTGCTTAAGTTAATCTGAATTACTGGCGTGTGTACTATAAGTTGGAAATATTTAAGAAATGCCGTGTGCAGGACTTGAAATTAGAGACGAGTACTGCCACGAGGTGAGTACTGTGTGAGTCTCAATCTGTGTATGAGACAAAGGTTAAAGAGAAGTACTCGTCCATGGTATCAGTTGAGGACTCGAGTGTGTGACGAATATGTTCTTAATATTACTTTGGGTGTTATGTTTCCGTGTGACGCTTGATTCAAACTATAATACTCTGAGAGTGAAGCAAGGTGAGTCAGCAGTCTATCCAGCAACGCCACTTGGCTTGCATTGCACAGGAAGACGTTGCATATATCCTCCAGAGTTCATAGTAGAAAAGAAAAGCTACGAAGTGGGGCAGTGTCGTGTGAAGCTGGGATGAGTACTAATTAAAGTGGGAACGCTGAAAGTGATGTATTTATAACGTTGTGAAAATGTTTCATGTCCGTCCAGAGCAGGATGTCGGTGCAGTGGCTGTCACGGAAGCTGCGGGTTATCAGGCCCAGTCTTTGCTGCACCAATTTCCAGTTAACGAGAGGTCCGCTACAAGTAAAAGATGGCGTAAGGTGTCGACCTGATCACAACAGACGCATTTATCACTGTCACATAAACCGATTCAATGCAACCTTTCATTAGTGGGGGAACAATGTTGATCATTTTATACTACGTGGATGCCACCTCTGAAGTGTGGACGGGTAAACTTATGTTGTCCCAAACTGCTTTACAATGAACACTCGGGTATTGAAGTTCAGTGGGATTCCGGACCGCTGGTGCTGTCTGTACATCTGGTTAATAAGATGTGCGCCGTCGGTAAAGCAAGGTTGAGATAGTCTCCATCTATGTAGCTAACTTCAAGGAAAAGCTGCTTGACAAGGCGTAGTTTGCAATTGATTTTACAGACATCCATGGGTGGGTGCGAACCGTTAGGTTGTAATGTTCGGAAAAGCTAACATGTTACGCTAAATGGTTCCTTGTCCATCAGGTAGGTGATCCGTTTAATATATAACGCCGTACACTGTCGGTTAATGTCAAGCATCTTGAGTCCGCCGGCCTGTCTGGAAGACGTAAGCGTGATGTATTTGACTGCAAACAGATGCCCTTTCCAGACAAACCTGTTTGAGATTTGCATTACTCGTTTGGCCTCCATTTTGGGGACGGCAAAAATTGAGGCCGTATAGTACGCTTTACTGAATATATGACTACGAAGGAGTCGTATTCGTTGGATAATGTCAATGGATCACCAATTGTTTTCATAGATGACACCTTGCATTTTACTTGTGACCTGCTTCCAAATTTTTGCATTCATTTTTAGCTGGCATTTGTCGATAATCATCTCCAGAGTTTTGTGGTAGTCAACATGTTTCGCCCAAGCGACAATAACTGCATCTAATCCCCGAATGTTGATAAATGCGCATTTATCGGCGTTGATATTTGCACCTGAAACATGACAGTGCTCGTCAAGTTTGGTTTCGAGCTTTGATACTTCGTCGGATTTGCGCAGCAGCACTCCGACGTTGTTGGCCTAAGCACGAACTACACTCCAATAGGGGCGTCATAATAGTGCGACCAGGTAAACATGATTGATGGTTTTTAATCACTTGCGTCATTAATGGTGACTACATGCAGTTTAGTGCTCTGGGGAAAGTTACGTAATCAAAGGTGAGTAAGGGAATTGGTCGGTACTTATCTAAGGTTTTCCGGTGTTTGCTTTTTGGTATCAAGACAATCCGACCATCGTTCATTTCGGCTGGCACTTCACTCCCTCGCATCAGTTCATTGATAACATCGGTAGAAGTTTGTCTGATTATGGGCCAGAAACACATAAAATTCCTTTGGTAATACGTCAGAGCCACGGAATTTATTCAATGGGGAGCCAGAAATTAGGTCGAGGACCTCGTCTGGGGCAAAATCTTGTACGACCGACGAGTTCTCAGCATGCGTGACTACCAGGGGCAGAGTACCCGCGAACTCACCGACGTCATCGCAATGAGTGTCATTTCTCGAGTACACATCCGTGAAGTACCGGTAACCTGCAGTAAGAATATCTCCCTGTCGGGTCAAACGGATTCCATCATCTGTTTCCAGTTCCTCGATAAAAGCTCGCTTCTGACGTACACGATGTTTCATAAGGTGATACAGCGACGCAAGTTTGTCCGCTATAAGCGATTTTGCTTTAGACCTGATCTTCAATCTTTCAAGCCGCTGTCGCATGATACCTATAAGCTTCTACTTTATTTTTTTGATGTTCGCCAGCAGCGTGTTGGTTGGTGACACATTTGCATACATAAGGTGATACAGCGACGCAAGTTTGTCCGCTATAAGCGATTTTGCTTTAGACCTGATCTTCAATCTTTCAAGCCGCTGTCGCATGATACCTATAAGCTTCTACTTTATTTTTTTTTATGTTCGCCAGCTGCGTGTTGGTTGGTGACACATTTGCATACAACTGTCGCAGAACAGCCTGGTAAAAATCAATTGTGCGCTTGCTATCTTGTGCCCGTTGCCACCTGTAGTTTTTTAATGATAATCCCATTTTCCGTTTGATCACAACATTCCACCAGGCTATCTTGCTCTCATATCTGCAACATTGCTTTAGACAATCCGCCCATGCCGTTGAGGTGACATCTTGGAGCGCATCATTTGCGAGAAGAGAAACATTGAGGCTCCACGGATTCCTATGCCAGTGACTATGCTGTTTGGCCAGATTGATCGTGACACAGAGGGCGCAGTGGTAGGAGAAACCAGCCGGAATGACATTCGCGTCCAGAACATGTAGGTAAAAAAGTTCTCGGAGATGTACAAAAGGTCCAGACGGCTACATGCGGTGGAAGTGAAGTACGTATTCTTTACTGGGGTAGGTTATTTTACTTCCCACGCATCCTTCAGCTGCATGTGATCACATATTTCCCGACAGTAATTAAAATTTGGCGACTGATATTTCTTTTTGATCCCACAGTTAAAATCACCACTGATTGCGCCGTAACAAATAGATGACGTTCTGAATAAAGAATGTAGCTCTTTCCGATTGAGAGTCGTTCCAGATGGATCATATATACTGAAGATGGTAACGTAAAAAATGTGGCAAACTATGCCTCTACCGGATTCCAAAAGTTCGATATTGCCCACGGGGACTCCATCTCGTGAGAGAATGGCAGTACCCGTACTCTCGACCTTCGCGGTGTTAACGATTGTTGCAAAACCCGAAACATGAAAACTTAAGAGAGACACTTCCTGTAACAGAACGATATCTGCTTCGGACTCATAGATAAACTGCCGTAGTATTGCTAATTTAAAATCTGTCCTAGCTCTGTTAATGTTCAGAGACAGAAATTTATAAGCTTGACTCATGAACGTCAGAGGTGGGCGGGTGCTGGGAAGCGTTGGAAGCCCAGTCCATCTCACTGTCGGACTTCGAGGCTACATCTGCAGTTGCTGTACCAGTTTCTGCGCGGTCTTTACTTCTTGACGTACCTCTAGCCACGGAGTCAGTTGATCTGAATTTTTTTTTTTCGTCGGACAGATGTCCGGAGTGTCATAGAAGAAGGCGGAGTTGGTGAGTCGTGGCTGCAATCAGTTAGTAGATCTCCTTGCTTCGGAACTGGCGGCGGCAACTCTGAAGACGTGTCGTCAGTAGGATATATGTGCTTGGTTCGATCCGCACTGGTTGTTAATAAACAGCGTTCTGGTTCCTCACATTGTCTGGAAGCAGTTCGGAGTTGGCTGGTTTTTATGTTATGCTCCACACCATGTGCTTCGTCCTCTTTGTGGACGATTATCAGCTGACCAGCGTCCACCTCGTGTGTGTTGACCACCTGTGGCGAACCGAAAAGCGGCGTCGCAACGGATTGCTGTAAACACTCGACTGCACTCGTATTGACAGTGGCAGCGGCTGGAGGTGCAATTTGAAGTTGGCTGTGCAATTCCAAGCTGTCGGACACATGTGTTTCTTGTGGGGGGGGGGGGGGGGTGAGTGGGGGTGGCGGGGCCTGTCTCCGTGTCATCGGTCTGAGTTTTACTACCTGGTCACCGGAGCCGCTACAGTCACTATTACGGCGTCGTTTGTTACCGACAAGTAATGCAACGCTGGTCACTAAGGGGTGATTGGCCACGTTTTTCTGAGCTAAGGATGGGAAGTTTGCTGTACTGAGATGGTTGTTCTCCGACATAGACGTACTGGGTTTCGATTCAATCACAGAAAGCGTCTGGTTTTGAGTTAGGATATCAGCCAATGATAATCGCCGTCGTTATTTCAGAGTGTTTCTAAGTACAAAATCGCACCTTGGACAATCACCGCGTAAATGCCCACTCTCGTTGCAGATAAAGCAAGTGCCTACATGTCCATTGTAAATAACATGAGCCTCATAACCGCAAACAGTTATATACGATGTAATATTTACTTTAGTGGCCATATCAACGGAACGAAACCTCACTGTAACATTGCAGTTTGTTTTGGCTCGACCATTTTTCGCTTCTTATCTGCCGTACGTCACCGTATTTTGCAAGAAAGTCTCTAAGTAAACAATTTTCCACCTCAGGCGGCAAATTGAACTCTCTCGCGTGTTTATATTCGACGTCAGCGTTAGTGATTGAAACTGTACTCACCGAAGGATCACGGTGTCGAAACTCTGCCTTCCCACCAGTATTCGCCAAAATTTTCTCCAATGGTAACGGATGTAAAAACTTCACAAAGAAACAGTATGCCGCCATGTAATAATATGCTGTGTGGACCTGATCCGACGTTATTCCAATAATATCTACGATCCAGTCATGGATTTCGAGAGAACTCGGTTAAAAATTCCTTGAAGATTCGTCAAGTTCAAAACACAGGGTATTCTTACGAGGTACACTGGGACCCATAACTGCACTATATGAGCGGCCGAGACGGCTGTAAGTTAATTAACAAGCGGTAGGACGACGGTACGGAGGATGCACTGAGTATATCACAAGTCACAATCCAAGAATTGCTGTAGATACCGCTTGCGGCGTGACAACTACGCGGAAGTGCCGCACGTTCGATCGCCATCGCGTCCAAAGTGGAACTGTCCATCTGAACCACAGAGGGCACAGAGGATAGTGCGACTGCAGGGACTTATCCCTTGCTCGCTCCCCGTGAGACCCACATTCCCAGCTTCAGGTCCACACGCTACATTCGTAGTGCCCCTGCCCATTACAATCACTATTCGCGGCAGACAGTTACCGAGTCCCGTAAGGGTTCTGGCAATACGTGTGCATCCGCACAGAAGAAGAAGGTCAATGGCCGGTTAGCCTTAACTATATGCGAAGATGGATTTTATGTTTGCTTAACTGTTAACGCTCGCAGATTGCGCTAGTCAAACGTATACAGGTGAGTTTAGGACTCACTGCCAGTATCACTTTACCTAACAAAACGTAAAAAAATTCTACCTTCAATGTATGGAGTCTAAATGACACAAATAAACGTGAATACTGAGTATTGTACACTAACTAAAACTGATTAACCCTTGTATTTATAAAGTAATTTAATAAAACGTATAAAAACTGCTACCTTCATGCCGGCCGTTGGTGGCCGAGCGGTTCTAGGCGCTTCAGTCTGGAACCGCGCGACCGCTACAGTCGCCGGTTCGAATCCTGCCTCATGCATGGATGTGTGTGATGTCCTTAGGTTAGTTAGGCTTAAGTACTTCTAAGTTCTGGATGACTGATGACCTGAGTGTTAAGTCCCATAGTGCTCCGAGCCTGCTACCTTTAATGTATCGAGTCTAAAAGACACTAATAAACGTAAATACTGAGTATTGTACACTGACTTAATTGATAATCACGCGTATCTAACGTCACTTAAGAATGTAAACAAACATTTGCGTACAAGCGAAACTGTCCTAAACAAGAACTTCGCTTTTCCTATTCAGACGCAAATTAAAATCTTCAATTTATCAAATCTATCTGACACTAATGCACGTAAATACGACATAATATGCAGAAAAATAGTTAATTACTCGCTAAATTACTTATCTTGCAACACAGCAAGCGAAAAGTGGTAGTAAGTTTTAAATTTGTACTTGTTAGGTTTTTACCTTACCTTTAGACATACCTGTATTATTTAATTGAAAGTAATAACTAACGCGTTATTATGATACAAAATCTTTACAATAATGGTAATCTGTACAGAAATTCTTGAAACAAAACACTTCCCTATATCATTCCCATGAAACGAAAAAATTTCTTCACATTATGGACATAACGGTCAACAGAAAATTTAGCAGGACTGTCGAATTGTGGTGGACGATGATTCATAAGTTATGAATTGTGTCAGGCATATTTCAGTACACTTCAAAACTTCAGAAAAGACAACCGATTAAGTGCTAGTGACTGCAGCTTGATTATGTTGTTTCTCAAATCGAGACCGACGTCATAATCATTCAGCAGAAACAGATTAGCAAATCTTTGCACAAAGTTCTTCCCACATCGAATGTCATATACGTCCAATTGCCGTTTCTGTCCCAGTGAGCTTTTAGGGATCACGAGATGAACAAGTTACTTTTCCTCAGGTGTGATGCTCAAAACGTCTGTCACATTGACAACCCCAAGAATCTAACAACAATAGAAATTTTGCTCTAGCTCTTGCAAAAAGAAACTTCTGTCAAATGTCACTTGACGTGGTCACACCAGTGTTTACCAGACTCTGATGCCATCACAAGAATATCTGGGGCTTCAAAAAGAAATTCTCGTATTCTTGGTCCAACCTCTCGATTAGGGAGTGCGGGTACTATTGCTGCACTCACAAAAAATCCATATTAAAATGTACATTTGCCTGAAAGTTTCAAGGTTACCTATTGATGAACCTTCACCCGCTACATCTGCACTATCCCATTAAATTCTAACGACAAAACAATTCTTTGTAGGAAGACAGAAATATATCGATTGAATGATCCAGTATTTTGTAAGCTTTCGATTTGGGTGAAGCTTGCTGAGAACTTCCTTTCTATATATACATTCTGTTGTATGGTGTTACGGCCTGCCTCATCATAATATAAATTTATGCTAGCACACTGTCTAGTTTAGACAATCAGTTACTAACTGTCAAAAGCAGCTGTCAAACAGCAACGTACACCACACAAAGACTGTGTGCTGTTGTTCCCAGTTAGAGAATGGAACGATGATATGGCAGTCAGTTGCTTTTAGGAAACATACGCAGTTTATGTAAATATGCTCAACACAAACAATCCACTGCACTCTGAAATGTTCATTTCCAGTCATAGGTGCCTTATCTCAGAGAACTCACTTTGCGAATCAAATGATTCAAATGGCTCTGAGCACTATGGGACTTAACATCTATGGTCATCAGTCCCCTAGAACTTAGAACTACTTAAACCTAACTAACCTAAGGACATCACACACATCCATGCCCGAGGCAGGATTCGAACCTGCGACCGTAGCAGTCGCGCGGCTCCGGACTGAGCGCCTAGAACCGCTAGACCACCGCGGCCGGCCTTTGCGAATCTCTACAGCATGTGCAACTTTTACTCTAAGAGTTTGGGACACAATGTAGGTTATACATATTCGCTCACTGCCCTAAACATAATAGAAGGGTATCACAATTGTGGAACGCCTTTGTGAGAGACGTCCAAGTTTCCGTGACCTGTCTACCAATTTTGGCGTTAATAACGACAGAGCATGGAAGCAAACAAATAATCTACAATACTGACTGCTTGGAATCCTAGGTAACTTGATCATCTGACTAGTGCAACAGTTAAGCGGATGCTACAGCGTCTGACACTTCAAACAACATACGAGCTGTGCATTAAGTAAATAACAATCAAGAATCTACAGAAGCGACTTGAAAAATAGAATATAGACTAATGTTTGCGGAAAACAGTAAGTCTAAAGCCATAAGCCACGTTTCCTATATCATAAGACTCATGAACAGAAGCAGGTCTGACATTAGAGCTCGCACACATGGCTATAAAGGTGTTGTTGGGAAGACAAAATGTGTTAGGGGTATAATATCTACCCACTTCAGCAATCTGGATAAAGGTTCGTACATTTGCAGGGATAGTTACAATGCTTTTCCGCTTTCCGGTGTTGCTTCTCAAGGGGTCACGGAAAGTACCTGGGCCGGCCGGACTGGCCGAGCGGTTCTAAGTGCTACAGTCTGGAACTGCGCGACCGCTACGGTTGCAGGTTCTAATTCTGCCTCGGGCATGGATGTGTGTGATGTCCTTAGGTTAGTTAGGTTTAAGTAGTTCTAAGTTCTAGGGGACTGATGACCACAGCAGTTAAGTCCCATAGTGCTCAGAGCCATTTGAACCATTTGAAAGTACTTGGCATAGGAATGATCTTTGCCTTCAGTGCACCGATTCGCAAAGATAACTGTCGCCCGGCATCTGGACAACATTTTTGACAAGGGACTTAGCGTGAATATGTATTCCAGTTTATGATGATTCAGATTATGGTCAGCAATACTGATTTGAGCTCACCATACTTGCAGTCGTAACATTCACTATCACCTGTATCTTAGGCAGTCGTCTTGCTACCGATCTTGATCAAGAACACAATTTCTAAGAACATGAGCTTGCCAAAAACGTGTAAATTATTTTCTATTTACTAATGTTTCTTTCAAAGAAAGCGCGTTAATTTCCGATTTACAAATCTGTTCCATGATGTATCCAGAAATTATTCACTAGTTAACATATGACTGCCTAGTTGTAAAAACCTTTATAACTTCACGCAAAATTTTGTCGCATGTTTGAAAAATGCAGTTTAGTAAAGCAGACTCTTCCGAATAAAATATTTCGGACGCGTTTGGTGTCATTCTGATATTATTTTATTTTATTCCATCACAAGTACGATTTGCTTACTTTTTAAAAACCAATAGTGCACTTCGTTTATAGTTTTCCACTTTTTGTAATTACTGGAACTTAAATATGTAAATTAATTTGATAGCATTGTTCAAGTATGTTTTGTTCAGAATAATGCTGTTCTTTATAAATACCATCTCCGCCGTACTTGACGTGTATCAGAATGATAAAGTATGTTACAGTGTCCTGAAGGTATATTTCTTCTGTCGTTGGAATTACAAGAAAATGCGTGTTTTGTTTACAAAGACACGTTTCGCTTCATTGAGGCAAAGTATCATTACTGGTAGTGATTTCCAGTTGGTACATTGGGAAATGCCATCTGCTGGCACATCTTTGGTGTTTTTGTTCATTAGACACTGATACTTGTAGTCTAATTTTCAGTTGCTCTGTAAAACTATGCATCTCTTACACTGAACAAAGCACGCTTTTTTTCTAAAACAAAAACCACAATACATACGTAGGAGTATAAAAATAAACAGAAAACAGTGATGTGCATAAATGTGTGTTGTAAGAAATGCATAATTCTGAAGAGCAACTAAAAATTAGACAAGTATCAGTTTCTAACGACGAAAAACGACAAAGATGAGCTAGCAGACGTCGTTTCCTGATGTACGCGAGAAACGGAGTGGAAATCAGTGAAAAACATGCATTTTCTTGTAGTTGCAACGACGGAATGAAAATACCTTCACGAACTGTAAAGAAGCTACGGACAATATGGCCACACAAATGAAGAATTAAATGTTACGCTAAGAGTTTTCGTCATACGCTCTTCGTTATGCGTTTGCTTCTAGATTTTACAGCCGTGTAAGTACTTTGTGAAAAGGTTTCGTGTCTGGCGTCGGAAAAAACACCTTTGTGACTGTGTAATTAAAAAAATTCTGAAATTGATGAACTGCTGCTTTTCTCATTTGCTATGAGAACAGCCTAAGAACAAGAATTTCCCTGAATACAACGACTACCACAAATGGATATAAAATGACTCTGAGCACTATGGGACTTAACATCTGTGGTCATCAGTCCCCTAGAACTTAGAACTACTTAAACCTGACTAACCTAAGGACACCACACACATCCATACCCGAGGCAGGATTCGAACCTACGCCCGTAGCGGTCACGCGGTTCCAGACTGAAGCGCTTTTAACCGCACGGCCACACCGGCCGGCTGGATATAAAAGATGAGTATTTTATTTTCTATATTGAAATAGTGTTCTCCAGCGTATTAACAATTGCTCAGAAACTTAGTTGCTACCCTGAGAAAGCGCATCAACTTAAATGATTTTAAACAGCTGATAGAGGCCCATTACAATACTCAGCAATCAAACCCAACCGTCCGCGGCGGAAGATCCGTACCTAAAAACTGGAAAGTTACACAGATCACACCAAAATTGAGGAAAGAAAATATAATTAATCTGCTGAATTGCGGACACATATGACTAAAGTCGATTTGCAGTAAAATTTTGAAACGTATGTTGTATTCGAACAACACAAAGAACCTCGACGAAAGTTATCTTTTGGCACAAAATCAACACGGTTTCAAATTATTTCGTTCGTGTTAAACACAACTTCCTCTTTATTCATACGAAGTAATAAGTGGTGTCGGCAGGGAAACTTAAATTGATGCCATATTTCTATTTTCCCAGAAGACTTGACGCCTTCATCACATGAGACTTCTACTGAAATTGCGTGGCTAAGGAGTATCGTCTTGGCTGTGCGACTGGATTCCTGGTTTCCTGTCAGAAAATACTCAGTTCGTAGTAACTGACGGAAAGTGGCAGTTAATTCTACATAATAGAAAGTGTGGGGTCTTTCACGTGGCTATTAAAAGAAACCGTTATAGTTCAGTTACATGAAAGATCACACAAATCTGCAGCCTGGCAATTCCACCAAATACCTAAGAATTGCAATTATGAACAAATGAAGTAGTAGCGATCACACAGATGTTTTGGGGAAGGCAAACCAAAGACTGCATTTTACAGGCAGAAGACTTAGAAGTGCAACATGGTTACTAAAGAGCCTGCCTAAACTAAGCTTGTCCGTCCTCTTCTAGAGTAGTACTGTGCGGTGTGGGATCCTTACCATACAGGAATGAAATCGAGGAAGTCCAAATTAGGGCAGCACGATTTTACACTTCGTTGCACTTCTTACCTTTAATTATCCTTTTGTTAAGTAACATGTCCCACAAAAACACAGTATCAGTATTTACCAGTGAGCGATGCACTGAGTCATCTTGGGAACTTTCCTCCTCTGCTTTCTAATACAGATCGCCAGTCTCGATGAGACGAGATTTGGAAGTAATTCCGTTCGTCAAACTGAGAATTGTTAATGAATTTATCTTCGCATAAACGTAATTTTTCCTTTCAATAGGGGATGAAGCAAAAATCTTCTTCAGCAACTTCCTTGTCAATCATTACTTTATGAAACTTACAAAGAAAAACGAAGCTATTTTTTGAAATCGTACTGAATTTATTTTAGTCTTGAAAAATTAAGGCAGTGAATTTAAATAAGTTCTTTCCAAATGCGACCCATCGAATTACAGTATCCCGGCATTACTACATATATTAACCACAGGAACATTTAATTAAATACAATTACATTTCCATTTACAAAATAATTTTAATTAGGTAAGATTCCAACAACGTAAATATGATGTAATTGAAATAAGAAGGTAACACTTTTGAGAATTAATTGCTACATTGTTAATCTAGTTGCACTGTCACCTTAATTTATTTTATCACAAATCTGGCTTCCTTTAGGTGTATTATTACGGAACAGTGTCAGTAGTTTCCCTTACACGATTCAGTGCAGTTAAGAATATGACGCTAAAGTGCTTCCATAGTGTCTTCATATCTCACATTCTTTTTACAGATCAACGACGCCATGATGTCTACCTTTAGCAAGCATTGTTGAAGGAGAGTGGTCCAATTCTTACTACACCATACATTTATCTGGCTATTTCTTGTCCCCACGGTTTCAATTTAGGTGAGACAGCTTATTGCTGCAGAAGGACTAGTTACCCCCTTCTTCAGCAACGTTGGCAGTGCACCATAACGTGGTCTCACTTAACAACTCCTAGCTGGCTGTTACTTTCACTTCAGTCCGACTGCTACACATATCATTCCAAAGAAAAGGCAATCCAGAAACGTAAATGACAAGGCCTACCCTATACAGTCATTGACCACTGAGTCTGCATACTGCGTATTTTCTCTCGTAGAAAACGCGCTCCAGAAACGGAACGGTAAGGGAAAGAACTTAGCAGTTCGCAGGCCAAACGCTTTGCCAATTTCGTTAGCTCAGTACTATTCTTTTTATTATAATAAAGTATCCTTCTTCAGAAAGAGACGAGCCTATACACATATTGTTGATTTAAATACATAAGTACATAACAGTGAAATAAATAATATACGTTTACAATCGTTTTACAAAATCTCTCCCCCCCATATTCATGTTTCAATAATCATTAACTAAATGTAATAGATATTTTACAAAACATTTCGTAAATGTTAAAGAAAGGCTGTTTTGTTACACGCTGAGTGTTGAAAACAATTATGACTTCTTTTTCTGGAGCTTGACTCTAGCTTGGAATTCAGTGTGAACGCGTGTGATTGATTGAAAAGGATGTGCCCTTGTTCATTCGTACTGACGTGGGCTCACGTCACTAGCAGTCGATACGTTAGCTCTCGGCCATCGACAGGCCGTCGACCTTATTTTCTTGGGGCTACGTCGATAACGGCAGTGGTCTGCTTAGTCTGCAATTGGCTACGACACAAAAGGGAGCAACTCAACAATCTGCGTATAATTTTCGTACACTCTCAAGAACATTACACACATTCGTCAGATACTCTCTGTCAGGTGCTCCTCCGTTCGCACCATAAGGCTAAGTGCAACCCGATCCACCCCTTCTATCAAGCGTCTGTGGTTTGCTATCTGCTCTAATATGTTGTTCTTCTCTATGGCATCTTCTGTGAATTTCGGTGTTTCCACCAACCCAACAAAGAATTTCACTAGATCACCGAACAGGGCCTCAGACAGTGTGCCATCAGCACCCGGTGCAGTGACTCTGTAAATACTAGCCACACAAGTTAGCGGCTTGCTTGAGGTATGTCCTTCACGTAAGTACAACCTTCTTTTCGTGGAGAGCTGGATGCTGCATTGACAACTGTCGACCAGCTTCATATGACTGCTGCAAATTTCCCCAATGACTGTGTGGTAGGGGAGCTTACCACATACTCTGTTAGCTGTCGTGATCCCCAGAGAACCGATTTGTGACTTTTTTGTGGCTGGTAAGTTGCGCAGAGGTCTAGAGCTGTTATGCATGTAATGTTATTGCAGCTGAAGGCTACAACGCTAGGCGTCTATCTCATAATGCATAGTTCCAAACTATTGCAGTGAGACAAAGCGTTACTTCTCCCAGAGACCGAGTGGTTCAAAATATGGTTCAAATGGCTTTGAGCACTATGGAACGTAACATCTGAGGCCATCAGTCCTCTAGAACTTACAGTTACTTAAACCTAACTAACCTAAGGACATCACACACATCCATGCCCGAGGCAGGATTCGAACCTGCGACCGTAGCTATCTCGGGGTTTCAGACTGAAGCGCCTAGGCCGGCCAGAGTGGCCGTGCGGTTCTAGGCGCTACAGTCTGGAAACGAGCGACCGCTCCGGTCGCAGGTTCGAATCCTGCCTCGGGCATGGATGTGTGTGATGTCCTTCGGTTAGTTAGGTTTAATTAGCTCTAAGTTCTAGGCGACTGATGACCTCAGTTGTTAAGTCCCATAGTGCTCAGAGCCATTTGAACCATTTTTTAAGCACCTAGAACCGCTCGGCCACTCCGGCCATCAGACGGAGTGGTCCTTACTCTGTCCTGGTTAGGGTACAAATAGAGACAAAAGAATGGGCTGTTAGCGTTGTTTTATGTCGCAGCTTCTCACCCAAACTGTCACACAACATATTTCATGATATTGATATCCACGTTGTCAAGATTGTGTCGATAATATGACATTTCAGGCATTACCCCCCACGACGGACAACGCAGTGACCGGAAGCTGTGACTGCGTAGTTTCCGGTGCTAGCAAGCAAGCAACAATGCTTGAAATAATCGCAGAAATCAATGTGGGACTTACGACGAACGTATCCGTTGAGACGGTGTTGCGATATTTGGCGTTAATGGGCTATGGTAGCAGACGAGCGATGCGAGTGTCTTTACTACAGCATGACACCGTCTGCTGCACCTCTCTAGGCCTCGTGACCATGTCATTTGGAACCTAGACGACTGAAAACCCGTGATTTGATCACATGAGTCCCTATTTCAATTGCTACACTCAGCAAGAAAAATATTTTAAGTTAACAGATTGCACCGACGATGCGTACTTCTACCGCGGCATGGACTAAAATGTGGCGAGACACATCAGACACGAACTTTTCCAATGAGAAACACTCCAAACGGCTACACACTACACACAACAGAAGTGCATAAAGATGACCACAGACATCCAAGATACGGTCATGCCCATCAAGAGCAGGACCATGACACAGTCGTTAAACACAACACACCACACTTAACAGAAGTATATAACAACAACAACACAGGCCCGCGTCACGGTCAAGCCCTACCAGAACAGGATAATGGCACAGGCATAACAACAGTAAATCTGGACACATCGAATCAACATAAACGTAAATTAATTCTTCCTTCGCCAGATGATAGGTTATAGAATAATGAAACAACTACTTCAGAAAAATATGAGTATGACACATCGAAATGTTAACCATGCATGCAAACTATACGTTTCGTCTACGGTGGCAATTCGCACGAAAAGACAACTCAGGTGCCAGAAACAGTTATCAATGGGAAACAAAGGCAAACAGAAAACTTCAAACAACCAAAAGTGTCCACACGACATATCGATGCTAAAAACAACATAAATGCACAAAAAGCTCACACTGAAAAATCACAACAATCTTCAAATCACAACAGCACATCACCAAAAACTGCAAACTATATGAAGAGACGAACGCCACGAACCAGTACATCACAAGGAGTTACAAAACCGTGAAGTAAGAAACACAATAGACTACGATGACATCGAATAGAACTTGCGCCTAAGGCGACTGGGAAAGAAAGGAGTTTTTCAAATCGCACTAAGGCTGGAAACAAGACTGAATCACTCATTGGCCGACATTGTGTGCTATCCACGACGGAAGATACAGACAGACTGATTCTACGATCTGAAAACCTACCAACAGTTAAACCCGAACTCTGTAATCGTTTACGTAAGTCATGTGACCGAAGATATGAAAACCTTAACCTTGACCATGTCTCTAAGGTTCTGGTAACGGCGCGTGGACTCGTGTTCCTCGATTATACCCAGAACGGGCCGAAGTTCTTTGTTTTCACTAAATTTCGATAGAGAAAGTTTTGCAGCTAAACTGTATGGGTAGCACGACGGTGGCCACAGAGCTTGGTAGGCTGTTGAACGAGGTATGGGAGGACATATTGTTTCTGCAAAAACCGTACACACGAGGTCAAAGAATTCCAGGCCTCCCGAGACGGTACATGTAAATCACAGGCATGAACAAGGCCAAGGCTGCAATAATTGTAGTAAGCAACAATATTACCGGAACGCAAATATCGCAATTATGTACACGACTTACGGTTACAGTAGAAATAACTTCAGACAGGGAATCTTGGATTATCTCATCGATCTACGACCAATACTCATATGATATAGAGCCGTTTGCTGAAGCAATAAAAGATATATCTCGATTTGCAGATGACAGACGACTACTTATCTTAACAGACATAAATGCTAGGTCAATCCTCTGGCACTCTGACAGAACAGACGCCTGAGGACTAACAATATTCGATGACATAAACGAATGTAATCCTTTCGTTTTAAAAGAAACCAGGCCAGCCGCCAACTTACCATGGAAATAGTAGAGCAGGCACCAACACAGACACTT
This sequence comes from Schistocerca serialis cubense, assembly GCF_023864345.2. Lineage (NCBI taxonomy): Eukaryota > Metazoa > Arthropoda > Insecta > Orthoptera > Acrididae > Schistocerca > Schistocerca serialis. The sequence goes on along the minus strand of NC_064640.1, from coordinate 756,372,269 downwards.
CTTTGGCAAACAACGCATCATTAATACAGGTACTTGTCCGATAAGAGAATACTCACTGATCGTAACGCAATAATTATATACATTAAAACAAACACAGACACAGACACATTACAACACCCAAAGTTGCTGCTACGCAAAGCAGACAGACGAAAACCAAGGCACATGATCAATGAGTTTCCTTAAAGTGTTACCCAAGGAAGCATAGATTACAGAGCTCACGTTCTTACAGACGTATTACTGAGAGCACTATCTACAGCAATACATGCAGCACGCTACTAACCCTACCAAATGGCACCATGGTCAGCACTATTAACATGACTACGAAAAGACACTCGGGATATACGATTATATTACCAAAAATCAAAGACAGCACAGGAAAGAGAAATTAGATTTCAACATTATCGTGACGCTAAAACAAAGACGAAGTACATAAGACCAGGATTGACCACTGGCAGGCATATGTTTGGGTAAACGTATAGAGCAACAGCTGGGGGGAGCCGTTTAAACTGCAAACTGAGCGTATAAAGACTTCTACAGCATTATCAACACTGAAGAAAACTGGCGGCACTAACACAAGAGGCTGGAGATGCATAGCACAGTACCTCTTCAACAAACTGCTTCCTGATGATAACCACACTCAGGACAACCTACTTCTCACCGCCCTTCGCAGATTACTTTATGACAAATACGAAAACGAAAGTATTACCATACCCTTCGCTGGAGTGGAAGTTGCACTGGCATTACACGAAATAAAGAACAAAACGGCCCCGGGCTCTGATGGCATCCACCCCGAAACTAAGAACGAGCTGCTTCATTTATTGTACCATACCTGGCAGACTTACTGAATGAAAGCGGAGGAAAAGGACCGACTGACCTTAAGAGATGCAGACCAATATGCCTCATTAACGTTCTGGCAGAGTTACAGAAGAGATTGACGTGCGAAAGACTTTAGTTGCACCGTCAGCTGTTCGGCCTTAGCTCACGTCAGTTTACTTTCCGACCACATAAATCCGTTGATGACGCAGTAAATACGGCCATAGAAAGGCACAGACAATACATGACAAATACATTGTTGTTGTTGTTGTTGTTGTTGTTGTTGTTGTCTTCAGTCCTGAGACTGGTTTGATGCAGCTCTCCATGCTACTCTATCCTGTGTAAGCTTCTTCATCTCCCAGTATCTACTGCAACCTACATCCTTCTGAATCTGCTTAGTGTATTCATCTCTCGGTCTCCCTCTACGATTTTCACCCTCCACGCTGCCCTCCAGTGCTAAATTTGTGATCCCTTGATGCCTCAGGACATGTCCTACCAACCAGTCCCTTCTTCTTGTCAAGTTGTGCCACAAACTCCTCTTCTCCCCAATTCTATTCAATACCACCTCATTAATTATGTGATCTACCCATCTAATCTTCAGCATTCTTCTGTAGAACCACACTTCGAAAACTTCTGTTCTCTTCTTGTCCAATCTATTTATCGTCCATGTTTCACTTCCATACATGGCTACACTCCATACAAATACTCTCAGAAACGACTTCCTGACACTTAAATCTATACTCGATGTTAACAAATTTCTCTTCTTCAGAAACGCTTTCCTTGCCATTGCCAGTCTACATTTTATATCTTCTCTACTTCGACCGTCGTCAGTTCTTTTGCTCCGCAAATAGCAAAACTCATTTACTACTTTAAGTGTCTCATTTCCTAATCTAATTCCCTCAGCATCACCCGACTTAATTCGAGTACATTCCATTATCGTCCTTTCGCTTTTGTTGATGTTCACTTTATATCCTCCTTTCAAGACACTGTCCATTCCGTTCAACTACTCTTCCAAGTCCTTTGCTGTCTCTGACAGAATTACAATGTCATCGGCGAACCTCACAGTTTTTATTTCTTCTCAATGGATTTTAATTCCTACTCCGAATTTTTCTTTTGTTTCCTTTACTGCTTGCTCAATATACAGATTGAATAACATCCGGGAGACGCTACAACACTGTCTCAATCCCTTCCCAACCACTGCTTCCCTTACATGGCCCTCGACCCTTATAACTGCCATCTGGTTTCTGTACAAATTCTAAATAGCCTTTCGCTCCATGTATATTACCCTTGCCACCTTTAGAATTTGAAAGAGAGTATTCCAGTCAACATTGTCAAAAGCTTTCTCTAAGTCTGCAAATGCTAGAAATGTAGGTTTGCCTTTCCTTAATCTTTCTTCCAGGATAAGTCGTAAAGTCAGTATTGCCTCACGTGTTCCAACATTTCTACGGAATCCAAACTGATCTTCCCCGAGGTCAGCTTCTACCAGTTTTTCCATTCGTCTGTAAAGAATTCGCGTTACTATTTTGCAGCTGCGACTTATTAAACTGATAGTTCGGTAATTTTCACATCTGTCAGCACCTGCTTTCTTTGGGATTGGAATTATTACATTCTTCTTGAAGTCTGAGGGTATTTCGCCTGTCTCATACATCTTGCTCACCAGATGGTAGAGTTTTGTCAGGAGTGGCTCCCCCAAGACCGTCAATAGTTCTAATGGAATGTTGTCTACTCCCGGGGCCTTGTTTCGACTGAGGTCTTTCAGTGCTCTGTCAAACTCTTCACGCACTATCGTATCTCCCATTTCATCTTCCTCTACATCCTCTTCCATTTCCATAATATTGTCCTCAAGTACATCGGCCTTGTATAAACCCTCTATATACTCCTTCCACCTTTCAGCTTTCCCTTCTTTGCTTATAACTGTGTTTCCATCAAAGCTCTTGATTTTCATACAAGTGGCTCTCTTTTCTCCAAAGGTCTCTTTAATTTTCCTGTAGGCAGTATCTATCTTACCCCTAGTGAGATAAGCCTCTACAGTCTTACATTTGTCCTCTTAGCCATCCTTGTTTAGCCATTTTGCACTTACTGTCGATCTCATTTTTGAGACGTTTGTATTCCTTTTTGCCTCCTTCATTTACTGCATTTTTATATTTTCTCCTTTCATCAATTAAATTCAATATTTCTTCTGTTACCAAAGATTTATTAGCCCTCGTCTTTTTACCTACTTGATCCTGTGCTGCCTTCACTGCTTCATCCCTCAGAGCTACCCATTCTTCTTCTACTGTATTTCTTTCCCCCATTCCTGTCAATTGTTCTCTTATGCTCTCCCTGAAACTCTGTACAACCCCTGGTTTAGTCAGTTTATCCAGGTCCCATCTCCTTAAATTCCGACCTTTTTGCACTTTCTTCAGCTTTAATCTACAGTTCATAACCAATAGATTGTGAACAGAGTCCACATCTGCCACTGGAAATGTCTTACATTTTAAATCCTGGTTCCTAAAGCTCTTTCTTACCATTATATAATCTATCTGATACCTTCTAGTATTTCCGGTGCTGTTTTCAAGACTTAAAGATGAATCTTCCTGTGGTTCAATACAACAGCCTTAGAGATTACTGTGAGAGCAGGATAGTGGATTGGAAGACTGGTCGCCAAAAGAGGGTAACTAAGGGTTGTCCGTAAGGATCCATATTCCGACCGATTTTCTAGGACATAGCCATAGAACTACTACTAAATTCACTAGAAGACAACGACATGGCTAACGGGCTGGTTGCGTACGCTGATAACCTTATGGTTATGGTACCTGCCAACTCCAGGTCCCAATGAGAGAGTAAGGCCACGCGGCTCCTCGCGTTCATCGGTGAATGGTGCACCAACAACAGACTCACTATAGCAACAAACAAAACTGTTTACCTACTTCTCAGAGGCACACTGAAAAGAAATCCAATCACAAAGTTAAACAACATATCAATAAAAAGGAAATAAATTGACGAACATTTACACTTTACTGAACATGCCAGACTGACAATTAAAAAAGGGACGAAACTCATGCATAAACTTGCAAGACTGAACACTATAAGATACGGACTACCCCTTCAGACAATGAGGACATATTAAACAGCACTCTTTTAGTCAATAACATGTTGTGCGGCTGGTGCTTCGGCCCATTGATTATGCTTAGATACGCATAAAACCTTTGTGAGGCGCGGCCAGAGGAGTGTTCTACTCAGAATCTCGGAGACTTTCGGCACGACCTCGATTGAGGCGCTGTGCGTGGTACTGGGAGTTTTCCCTATAGATATTACAATTCGCCACAGAACATCTGCCTACTAGCTGAAGAGGGAAGACGCGACTAAATAAGAGAGATAACTGGACAAGACATAACCGATAAAAGGAAAGTAACAAGTGGAGAATTGATACATGGCAGACAGAATAGGATACAACAGATAAGGGAAGACGTGTCTACTGTTTCTTCCACAGTAAACGCAAGCGGATGAATTTAAAGTAGACACATCCAACACGAGGCATGGTGCACTTTCTCACGGGGCACGGCCTGTATCCTGTGCATCTCCATAGGTTTGGTCTAAAACAGAGTGACAGTTGTACCTGTGGTGAGAATGCCACATCTGAACACATAGTGCTCATCTGCAATGCCCTAGGACATATAAGACCGAGTTAAGGGAATCAGGACGTAGCATAGTTAATACCCACCAAGATGACTGGAACTCTGTAAATAACATCACAGACGAAGTATCGTAAGCACTATATGCGACATACAAACAGGAGAGGCCATACGCTAGAATAAGACAGACTCCACGTCGGACAGATCAGCAGTACATAGTAAACGACATAGACAAAAACACAGCCACAGAATCGGATGCTGTATCACACACAGGAAGTGAAGACGAGATAAGCATATAAACACAGCAAAAGTAAGCGAAGGTTCTACAACACTAAATCGAATCAGTATGAAAATGTGACACTCTGTGTAGCTGTTTGCTATAGCATTTCATAGCATGTAACACTTTCCGAAGATGTGACACTTTTTCTTGTTTCACTGCATCAGATGTGACTCGCTCGAAGTTTTAATGAGCCATCGCACCTGATGCAGCTGACTATGACGTTTTACATCAACTCTCAATCTCCGCTGATACCTTAAGTTCGGAAACAGATTATAACCTAACTAACCAGTACATTAAATTAAGTATTACCATTGTCAAGACAACATATGTAAGAGATGTAACCATACACGCAGAAATTATAAAGGGAAGAAGTGTCACATCATATCTAATTCAAACTGCCATCACTTATTTCTTCCATTAAATACACATCCACACCCTACTGTGTACCTAATTTATTATCATTATCTAAATTAGCAACAAGTTTAAACAAAATTGTATATATATGTATTTGTACATTAGTTATTTTTTTAATTGATCCTTTTTCAACAAAAAATACACTAATAATAATACTGAATTTGTATAATATAACGTGTAAAATCACACAATGAATGACCAGCATGTCTTTACATGAGAAATAACTAAAAAATACATAAATAATGTTAAGAGCTGACGGTAGGGTTCGATCATGACGCAGAAACCACGAAGGCATGGACTCAGGTTGTGAAGAAGGCAAGGTGCAAGTTAGTGGTAGCTCTATAATGATGTGGACTGTGTTTACATGGAATGACCAAGGTCCTCTGGTCCTACTGAACCGGTGATCGACTGGAAATCTTTATTTTCGGCTACTGGCAGACCATTTCCTGCCATTCATGTTACCAAACAACGATAGCATCTTTATGGACGACAATATGCCACGTCAGAACATTCTCGAGAGTTCTATGGAATAACTTGGCCACCTAGACCGCCCGACATGAATCCCATCGAATATTTGTGGGACATAATCGAGAGGTCAGTTCGTGCACAAAACCTGCACCGGCAACACTTCCGCAATTACGAGCAGAGTCAGCATGAGTCAGTAGTTCTGCAGGAGACTTCCAATGACTGGTTCAGTCTATTTCATGTCGAGTAGCTGCACTACGCCGGACAGTAAGTGGTCGGACACAGTATTAGCAAGTATCCCATCACTGTTCTCACCTCAGTGTTTGTCCGTTCTTATCTTTCATGAATTTCAGATATTCTTCTCTCATCTATGACGTATTCTTAGCAGGGAGTTTCATTTGCATACAACTATATTCTGTTAACTATATCCTACAACGAGAAAGTCCGTTTGGAATGTCCTGCACATATATGGATGGGCTCAGATTAAAATAAGTGATCACATTAAATAAATGGGGCGTCAAAATACTGGACTAGTTTCAACACAGCTTCAGAGTATTACACACGTATATTAGCTTGGGATATAAAACTGAGATCAGTGGGTTTCATCAAACATTTTCTGCTGAGAGAGACAGAGAGACTGTCAGAATTCACTGCAACAATGTTGCGTCGGCTTACGTAATATCCTAATGCCGAAATTATTCTCATAGCGACATTCTTTGGTACGTTATAACATTTGCCACCTACGTAAATTAGGATATTATTTCCGCATTTCCAGTTCCTACTTTTTCTTTTTTCGTTTCGCTTCCTCTTGCGGTGTGTGTGGACTGCAGTATGTGTGCTCACGATTATATCTTTGTAGCTGGCAGCGATGGTGTGTTTTACGATACACCTATGCTCGATGTCTAACGTTTACATGTGGGAGACCTTATTTGTGTCTCTGGTAGACAAGGGCATCGACACCTGGCAGCCCTGCCTCATTGAACTATTTAATCCCAAACCCCTCGATAAATCACGTTTAAGAACTTTATTCTTGATGTCCTGTTTCTTGTGTTCTACATATCATGTTGAGAAACTGCACTGAAAAGCCTACTGCTCTCATTAGCTCTGAAAATTATTGATGGTTACCCAATTAGAAAGCCTTTTCGAAATATAGTGACATGATTGCACATCTAAGTAAGTGCAAGAAAGCCAGCCCGGTTAGCCGTGCAGTCTAACGCACTGCTTTCGGAGCGGGAAAGCCTACCAGTCCCCGGCACGAATCCGGCTGGCGGGTTATTGTCGAGGTCCGGTGTGCCGGCCAGTCTGTGGAAGGTTTTTAAGGCGATTTTCCATCTGCCGCCGCAAATAGGGGCTGGTTCCAATTATTCTGCTTCAGTTACGCTATGTCAGCGATTGCTGCGCAAACTCTTTCTCCACGTACACATACGCCATAATTACTCTACCATGCAAACATTGGGCTTACACTCGTCTAATATGAGACGTACCCGGGAGGGGAGGTCGGGGGGGGGGGGGGGAGGGGAGGGGTCCACTGGGGGCCGAAACCCACAATAGCCCTGGGTTCAGTGTGGGGAGGCAGTGGGGTGAGTGGACTGCTGTAAGTAGTGGGGCTAGGAGAGAGCGGCCACACTCTCCATTGTTACCAGATGTATCCAAGATGGCGGTGATGACATCATCCAAGATGGTAGTGTGTAGACTTGGCAACAGCGCATGATGTCATCCAAGATGGCAGCCATGACATCACTGATGACGTAAGTGCCACATACACCTGCCACGCCCCCCTGGTGGAAAGTTTGAATTCTGGTGGGAAGATATCTGACGAGACAGCCAGTGTTGGTGAATGAAAAAGTATTTAGAAGCAGACCACGCCAAATCTTCTCTCATTAAACCAACAGTCCCACGAATGCACACCATTGGGGCACTATTGTTCTGAGGGGGACATTTACCTGGGGTTCCATGGGACCTGTGGTAGCAACGGAAGGGACCATTTCAATTTAGGACTATGTAAAGATTTTTACGAGAGACCTGCGTCTCATCATCCTTGACGGCTTCGCCGATGGCAATGACATCTCCGAGCAATGTAATTCTCCATGTCACAAGGCTACAATCATGTTCCAATGGTTCGAGGAGCATAATAGCCGAGTTTCGCTTTAATGTCTTGGATTGATATCAGACCAAGGAACACATTTGGACGTTGCAGGGCACTCGCAATTTAGGGAAATTGCATCATCCGCATTAGCCATCTGGTGCCTCAAACTTCCAAAAACCTAGTAAAGATTTGTTGAATCCGTGCCATTTATTGTATTGCGAACCTATACACAATATTAGGCAAAAGATTATAATGTTTTGGCTCGTCAGTGCTTATTGAAATGCTGATTTATACCTTACTTTGCATATCACTCTCGACGTCACCTTCTTGCTCCAAGTTTCCACACAGACGTGCTTTTCCTCTCAGGCTATAGAATTCAGTAGCTGCTTAATAAACCTCATACTTCAATTATCACCTCTTCAAGTTTCTTTTTGTACGGTTGTCTTCCTTGGCTATGTAGTTATTAATTAACAAAGCAGGCCGCCTAGCCACAGGGAGAGGAAATGAGATCCATTTAGTATTTATAGACACTCGATTCAGTAGCATATGGAAGTCTTCTTAAGAGAATACGTTACTGTGACATATGTAGCCAGATTTTAGGGCGATTTGAAAATGTATTGATATATTGCGCAGCATTTTCCTGGATACGCAGTCATCTGCCGACAATGAAGTAATATCTTATTTACCGAGAGGAAGTGAAACGGACCGGTGCTGTTCATATACTGGTTGTCTCTCTCAACAGTCGTCAGAAGCATTTTCTATGGTGCTACTACAGACATTAATAATTTAGTTTTTGCAATGGGTAGCCGGATTCAGCTTACACAAATACAGCTCGTTGCGTCTTTGTTGAGGTGTCTGGTGACGACGGAAAGCGATTTTTGAAGCGGAAATTTAAATACCCTTTCGACAGAGCGGACTTAAATTAGTCTGGTGCGACGTTGTTTTATCGACATGTGTTAGCAAGGACAGTGCGACACGAAGAACCCCAGCAGTAACAATAGTTACAGCACCGCTATGGACTGGGCTGATTGCTACCGCCTTGCAGCAGCGCTTCTTAGTTGCTGCTGGACTATCAGTTACGCTTCGTATTTTACTGTATCTTTCAATACATATTGATGAAACAAATGTTGTACTGTACCATTTGGGATCGCATGTAAAATTGCTTTTTAGGAATCATTTTGTTTGTACCGTGGAACAAATCGTCGATTTTGTCGACAGTGAGCGTCTCATGAAAAATGTGATAAGCAGTATTTGTCTTAGCCACTTGCAGCTACATACTGCAAAAACGAAATTGCAGATATCTGCAGAAACATCAGAGACAATGCGCCAGACCGACTCTCTGGAAGAACACCCAGTGCAGTATAACGGCTTTTCACAGAGAACAGATTTAAAAAAAAAAATGGTTCAAATGGCTCTGAGCACTATGGGACTTAACATCTGAGGTCATTAGTCCCCTAGAACATAGAATTACTTAAACCTAACTAAGCTAAGGACATCACACGCATCCATGCCCGAAGCAGGATTCGAACCTGCGATCGTTGCGGTCGCACGGTTCCAGACTCAAGCGCCTAGAACCGCCTGGCCACACCGGCCGGCAGAATAGATTTAGCTATGACGAAAGTTTGTTAAATAAACTGCAGTAGCCTCCCGTTCCGTCAAAATACAAACCTTATACAATCACTAGGAAATAGTTCCTAATAAAGAAAGATCCGAAGTTCGGCACTTCAAGGAAAAGGAAAGCGTAGTATCTTTCAACTAGATGATTAATGACTTGCAACACATCACATCATGTAAATATTCTCAAGTAACAATGTGTAGCGGACCGATCACTTGCGATCACTAATAGATAAAACATACGAAAGGTTACTTACCCTTTGATGGCTAACGGAAAGCTGCAATTTGTGTCCGAAAGAAACTGCATACAAACACCTGCACGGCTTATAAAGGGATACTGAAGAAGTGTATTACACCGGTATCAGGTCGGACTACCTGAAACATCGAGAGTAAAACAGAGACGAGCTGCGAAATGTCACAAATATACCTTTGTGGCGACAGAGTGTAACAGAAATATTAAAACATCTTAACACGAAAACACTCGAAGAGAGAGGCAGTAAGTATTTGGAAACGTTGAAAAGCGTGTTTTAGGGCACACACTACGAATATTCTTCATTTATCTACGTACCTATCCACTAGAGATAGTGGAAATAAAATTTAGCAAACAGAAACACTCACAGACGCATAAAGAGCAGTTGTTCTAGCGGTATTCAACTCTAAAAATGAACGAGAGTAAATTTTAATATGTGATACTTTAAAAAAGTCCTCCACCGTGCGATTTCCTGTGATGCACTAAGTGTAGATGTATATATTGCAAGGTACGGGGTATAAAGAATATGAAACTTCTTGTTTCATTACTGCTAACTGACCTCGGCCAAGTTTAAATGCGTGAATATACCCCCAGTGTCGTTGGCATCGAATTAATATGATAGTTTATTTTATTAGTAAAACTATTATTCTATCAGTAGTTGGCTATGTACGGAAGTGATATGGTTCAAATGGCTCTGAGCACTATGGGACTTAACATCTGAGGTCATCAGTCCCCTAGAACTTAGAACTACTTAAACCTAACTAACCTAAGGACATCAAACACATCCATTCCCGAGGCAGGATTCGAACCTGCGACCGTAGAGGTCGCGCGGTTCCAGACTGAAACGCCTAGAACCGCTCGGCCACACTGGCCTGCATGGAAGTGATAATGCTTTGACTATGGTCTTCTATTACAGCTTACATTTATTCATTAAAAAACAGGATGAGCATTTTTCCTAACTTAAAACATCAGAATCAAATTAATTCCCTAAACTAACTATCCCACCATTGGCACAATGGAGACTTTATACCTAATCGCCCCATTCCCTAACTAACTTAGGTTAATATTGAAGTTCCTCCAAGACGGGCACAGAATCAGAGAGATCAAGCAATGAGCTAGTGAAACGAGCACGCACTTTCAATAACAATGCCCTACTTTGCCAGCTGTTTGCTATAATATCACCATAATTCCTCACGCAGATTACGACAGTCGTCCCAGGCGCCAGCGTGATGTCGCCTTTCCCCTGTGAGAGCTGCTGCGGAGCATACCCTCAGCGTCCGCCTCGCACCAGCGCCGACATCAGAGTCCCGATTACTGGTGGGCAGGAAATCGCGTATCTGTTAGAAATCACAGCGATTGAGAAGTCAGAGATATCACAATAACTGCTTTACGGAATCTAACTGCGATTACGGTTGCCGTAAGTAGCATTTCACATTCAACGCCGTGAGCCATAGGTTGGTCGAATTTCGCACTGCTTTCTGCGATTTCAGTGACAAGTCGTAAGTAGCAACGAAAATGCGCAGTTAACAGTGCCATCTCTTGGCCAAAGTTCGTACAACGCTTCTTCCTTGCGATGCGCTATCGTGTCCAACTGCGATTTCTGTGACTAGTCGCGACTAAGAGTCGCAAGTAGCAACTAAAAAGCGCAGTTAACATTCTTTGCCTAGTGCTATCAGTTGACCGACGTTCGTACTTCGTTATAAGAAACTTGTGCCTCACGAGATCGATGTACTGTGTCTGCATATTATATGACGACATGCACATTCAGCACCAGTTATGGTTGGTCAAACACAGACGTGACCCTGAATTTATTATATCAATAAGAAGCCACATTGGCTTTTTCCCCACAAAATATCATTTAGAGACAAGAAACCTGAAAAATTTATTTGATTCTGCTTTCAATATGACAGTGGTGGTTAATACTCCACATGCATACAGGACTCAACACAGCAGAACTCAGACATCTGTATAAGTGTAATGAAATGAAAGCAATATTATTGAGTCATATGAATGCCTCACTTTTCTTACGACACAGTTCAAGACTCTGGAGAAAAATTTTACACATGGTGTTCTACATGGCAACTGCACACACAGGAACTTTTTGCCGACTCTGCAACCACCTACATAACTAAGCTTTTCCTGGGTTACCTTCAAGTACTGCACTTAAACGATTCCTGATTTAACTGGAAGATCTGTACTTCCCACTTTCATCATACGTACAGCTTCAAAATGCATACTCTGGACCTCCTGCTATGTTACAGGTCAGTGTCACACCGAGGTTGTGGAGAATGTGGAGAAAGGGGTGGGCGGGCGGGGGGGGGGGGCGGGGGCGGCATGTCAGTCTCTAACAAGTCTTTACCAACAATTAAATGACGGAAAGTTTACGGGTATAGGACGTGGGATGAGGATGGGATGAGAAGTTCCGCCTTATGCAAGACACCTTTCTTCTTTTGTTTCACCCATACATGTTTCAGCACTTTTGTGCTATCGTCAGTGGTTTCTATTTTTATTTTAACCGTAAATTTGTTGTTAAAATATTAACATTTGCGTCGTTTATGTAAAAGTTGCATTTATAACTTAATTGGCAAAAAGTGGGAGTAATCATAAGTAACATACCTTACATGATGTTAGTTTCCACTTGTTTTGGTAGCTGTTCTGCTACACAATATACAACTTGTCATCTGCAAACATCAAAACGTAATTTATTTTCTGTTTGTTAGGCATTTACGAACGGAAATAAGACTGTATCGCGTTTTCTTTCTGTAACCTACAGTTTCGAAGCTGTGGTACGTTTTCCTGTGTTGCTGGCGAAGCAAACCGGCTTACTTCTTATCCTGTGTTCGCGTGGCAATGCAGTTCTTCCGATTACTCAAAACATAGGCAGAGATTTCGCTGTCATTAGGTGTTGTTGTGGCTGTGTGGCGTTCATTTGTTTCGTAGCGTGTTCTGCTGGGTGAGGCGCGCGAGTTTGAATTGTATTTGGTGTTAGTGGTGTGTGGTTTGTGTGGGTTTGCGTGTGTGTGATGAGCACTGGGGCAGAGAGAGAGAGAGACTGAAAGAAATAAAACAGAGAGAGAGGATTTGTTTGTTTCTTTGTGTGTGTGTGTGTGTGTGTGTGTGTGTGTGTGTGTGTGTGTGTGTGTGTGTCACATGTATAGTTCCTCCATTGTGGCGAAGAGGATTTTGTTGCACAGTGATGTGTATTCACTGAGTACTTTCTATCCTTGGGCTATTGATTTTTGGATGTTGGAGTTTTCTTCTATAGTTAATTTTTGGCATTGGCTACTGCTAGTTTTTAGGATGTGAAGGTCAGTTTCAATGTTTGTTGGGTGGTGGTTGTGTGCTACCAGGTGTTCTGCAAATGTTGAGTGTGTGCTATTGCTCTTCAGTGCTCTGAGGTGTTCATTATATCGGGTTCTGAAAGTCCTACATGTTTGGCCCACATATACAGATTGACAGCAGTTGCAAGTAAGTTGGTGGACGCCGGACTGGCTGTATTTGTCAGCGTTGGTGGTATTTCTTCCGAGTCTGCTCTGTATTGTGTTGTTGGTTCTGTATGCTATGTTGAGTCCTTGTTTCTTTAGTATATTACCCACCCTGTGTGTGACTTTGTTGTTGTAAGTCATTATGTGCCATTTGTTGCTTACTGTCTGCCGATTTGTTGTGTGATGAGTTGTGTTTGTATGTGTGTGTGTTTCATGGCTATGTGCTGTTTGATTTTGTATATTGTGGTATATTTTGTCTACTCTCCTTGCGTCATATCCATTCTCCTGTGCAATTTGTTTTATTGTGTGCAGTTCTTGTGTGTAGTTCAGCCTGTGAAGTAATTGGATTGGTTATGAATAATGGTGCTGGTGAGTGTGCGTTTTCTGTAGATTGTGAATTCATGTTTGTTGTCTCTCTTGTGTATAGTGAGATCTAAGAAGTTAAGTTTTTCATCTGTTTGTGTTTCTATGGTGAATTGTATTGGTGGGTGGATGGAGTTAATGTTATCATGAAGTTCTTTTATGCGAGAATGTGGTTCATCTATTAAGCAAATTATGTCATCTACGTATCTGTTCCAATATATTATTTTGTACTGTTTTGGTATTACTATTTTGTCAAAGATTTATTTTTCTATCTGATTGAGGAAAATGTCAGCTAGGCGGCCACTGATGGGGGATCACATGGGTAGTCCATCTTGTTGAGAGTAAAATCTGTTGTAGAATGTGAAGTAGTTCTGTTCTGTGATGAGCCTGAGTATGGCTAATATTTCTTGTATGTTTGTTGTGGGTATGGTTCCTTGCAGTTGGAGGTTTCTTTCTATTATGTTGATGGTTTCTTCTGTTGGGATGTGTGTGTACATTGAAATTATATCAAATGAAACCAATGTTTCTGTGTTTGGTATGTTTTCATTTTTTATATTTTCTATTAAGCCACTTGAGTTCTTTAGACTTCTGTTGTCAGTGTATTTGTATATTGTCCGTAGCAGAGTGTGTGTGTGTGTTTGGCTAAGTGGTATGTTGGTGCTTTGGTGAAGTCTATTAATGGACGTATGGGTATTCCGGGTTTCTGAACTTTAGGCGATGATTTTAGGTTGGGGGCCTTGGGATTTTTCTGTACCATTTTTTTAATCTGTTTTTCTGTGAAAATTGTTTCTATGTTTCTCACGGTTTTCTGTAACTTACTTTGGTATCGGTGTGTTGGGTCACTTGCTAATTCTGTGATGTTGTTGCTTTGGATGAATTCTAATGTTTTGTGAATGTATTCCTGTTTGTTTATGACTACTATATAATTACCTTGGTCAGATTTTGTGATGATGGCATTTTCTTGTTTTAATTTTTTCTGTAGTTTTCTGTAGGTTTTTTCTTCAGGAGTCCTAGTGTTTTCTTTTATGGTGGTTTTGTTCTCTTTGATTATGTTTCTTATTTCCTCAGCAACTAGTTCTCTTGTTAGGTTTGCATTGAATTCAGATGAGTGTAGTTTTTCTTGTTGCTTTATGATGTTTTCAGTTTCTGGACGGCTTAACACGTGGAAAATTAGATTTTCATTATTCACTCGCTGTATTTAACATTTATCACTCCTTTAAAATCACATATCAGCTTCAACTAAACACAGTTCAGTCACTCCTTCTGCACACTTATTTCATAATTATGACACTTTTAAACTGCAAATACTCTAAAAGCTGTCTAGAATCTTAACGATTCTCTCTCAACAGCCTTGATGTGGATAGATACGTACAGCAACCAGTAATCAGAGTCGGAACTGCGTCTGCAATATCACAAGGATTATTAAACATTTTTGCTGTCAAAAATTGACAGAGTAGTATTATTAATATTTGCTGTAATGAAAGCCACTCAATGGGGGATGTTTCACATTTGCAAGAACGATCTCATTTAAGTAAGTTCATCGAAACACTTAGAAACTAACCTCTCGTCTGACGAAGACAGTCTAAAGACGCAGTGGCAATTTCTTCAGATCTGCTGACAATGATATTTTTTAATTATCGCTTTACTGAGTGACTGAAATGTAGTTCGGGTACCTATAAACATAACAATATGTTATAATTCGTTTTCTAAACACAATCTATTACGGTATTGTATGGCTACTTACATATTAATTAGACTAGTAATATTTTCACAACTGTTTCTTTAATACAAAAGAAAAACCAACGGAGGAACAAATGTAAAACATACTTACTAATGACAGCTTTGTTGAGATGCAATTTTCTGTGTGAACAAGTGTAACATTTTCATATGGTGGTAAGTTGCAGAAATCGCAAAAGTCGCAGAAGTAACAGAAGTCGCACAAATTGCAGTGGTAGAGTGCCAAGGGATACATGACCTGGATTCCTTAACTGCGATTCTTAACTTTGACAGATCTCTGTTAAGAATAACAGATACTGAAAAGTAGCATTCACAAAAATCACTGATAACGGAAAATCGCAGTTTAGCCCATCACTAGTCCCGATCTTGTTGCCGTCAAACTTTGCCGCTCCTCGCACATCTATCCATACGCGTTTTTTGGCCAATCAGGACTCTGAATTTTCGCAGTGTTCTTGTTGCCGCCAAACTTTGTTGTTCCTCTCACATGCATCCCTAAGCTTTTCGGCCAATCAGTACTCTAAAATATCGCGCGGGTCTCCCACCTTTCATGTGCGCGCCGTATTTTTGTCCCGGTGGCCGAAACGGCAGGAAACAGTCTCTCTGTTTCGCACGTTCGCCCTCTCTCTCTTCTTCCACCTGTGAGGTCTCGGGCTCCCCCAATACTCCTGTGGTCACAAGTGCCACTCAACTAACAAAGCAGCCGCCTTGTGAAGCACCGGCCTGCTGCCGGCCACCTCAATGGTTCGACATCACAAACAACTCTTTCCTTTGTCCGTCCAAACCACCTTCCCAATGATAATATCCACGGTTCTAAAATCTTACGTACCAATGTTAACCTTGATATGTTGAAATTAGTATCGTTCTGTCAAATTACTATCTCTGTCCGCGTGGTACTTGTCATATATTATTTTCTGAATAAATATAGTGTAAGGTGCTAAAATCTGCCACCTTTCAATATAGGTGAAGTAATTTTCGGAAATAGCTCAAGAAATACGATCCAGTTACCGGTACTCGCTTTGTTTGCGAGGGGAAGAGGAAAGGAGATGACTAGTAGTAGTACAGGGTGCCCTCCGCCACGCTCCGTACGGTGGCTTGCGGACTGCACTACACACTCAGCCAAAGTTAACTGTCGCCGGAGAAATGGATACATTCCAGAAGTGAGTTATGAGTACGTCGTGACCAGGTGGAGGTACGAGGCCGTGCTGAAAAGTAATGCATCCGAATATTTTATGTGAAATCTCTTGAAGGTTTTTAAATAAAACAAAATTTATTGGCATTATACATCTTTCTTGTTTGTGCTTATATATTTTATGCCCTCTGGCTTGAGAGGGCTCCGAAATATAATGTGTAACATGAAGGTATGGAACGTAAGTATGTCGGTCCTTGAGACACAGCATGCTGTAGTCGAGTTTCGAATTCAAGGAGTTCGTCCATACACGGAGCACCTTCTCCTTCATCATGCAATGCCAGACCACACGCGGGTGCTGTGACATCTCGAACAATCCGACGCCTAGGGTTCACGGTCACTGATCACTTTCCGTACACTACCAACGTAATGCGTCAGGATAGGCCAGGAGGGGAAAGCAGCAGGCACCCGCTGAGGTGAAGAATAAAACGTAGTTTAAACTGTATGAAGTTTTAATGCCGTAAAGGAGGGCAGGTCTGGAGAAGCCGAGACTGAATGGGGAGAGAGCAGGTGAGGAGGGCGTCTGATCAGTTTGGAAGCTGCGAGCAGAAGAGAGCGAACGGCGTGTCCGCTCCCGGCAGCCGGCCGCAGTTCCACCCCCAGTTGACCACCTCCAAGCCGCCATACTGGTCGGTCAGATCGTAAGACGCGTAGTTCGGTAGCGTTACCTCGTCAGCGATACGTGAGTTTGGCTGCTTATTGTTCAACACGTGAGTTTCATGGTGGTTTTATCCAGTCTTGGGCAACGTGACTGAGACGCTGCAACTTACCGCCAGTAGAAGGCACTGACGAACATCAAGTGAAAAATAAAAATAAATTTTTTATACTAGTTACCTATTCAGTAACGGCCTTCCCCTGTACACCCTTCTCCCCTCTGCAGGAGTAAAGCATGGGGGAATGGTAAATTGACAGTTACGAAGGGGCTCCTGCGAAGGACGGCCTTACATAATTTTAGTAATACATCTTGATTATTTGTGTTTTAGTGTTAGATTTGTATTAAAAATTGACAATAATTAGGTAATGAATGCTTGCTTGACAAAATTAGGACGTCGGCGAGTAGTACGGCGGTGGTGTGGGACGCTGCGAGTAGCGCGGTGGTTGCGGCGATCAGCTGTTGGCGGTTGCAGCGGCAGAGGTCACTGACGGCGGCAACTTCCGCCAGAGAGTATAAGCGGGGGACTCCGGAAGGGGCGACGCACAAATCACTAGGGGGGTGGGGGAAGAGGGTTTACACTTTTGAATCACTTCACACGCATGTTTTGTTGCTTACATCTAAAGGAGGGCCATGCCTTTCCTTTTGGGTAGATTTTACTTATTTACTATTCTTTTCTACTCACTACTATCTTGTACTGACTACTACAGTACAGGGACAGCAAGGAACACTCTTTCTACCATTTTTGCTTAAGCATGGTATTCCCCAGGAGGTTGCTGTTGAGGGACAGTAGGAGGGAGCGACCGAAGTCTTGCAAAAAGTCCTTTTCTAAACGCTACCCTTAGCGATAAACCAATAAAGATAATTAGTAAAGGGGTACATACACAACTAGGACAAGCGTGCAAGCACCTCCTCAGCGGCGGTACTAAAATCACAGGGATAACTATTAAATAGTAAACCGCTAATGTTAAGTAGCACCCCGAAGGACTGGATTTCTCGAAAGTATTCCTAACATGCGATAGTGGCTGTTACTTAAAACTTGTACAAAACATGACGGAAAAATGACAGGAAAATTAGAATTGAATACGGCAGACAAGGCGAAGAATAGGGAGGAAGTGGTAGCGTTCGGGCCGTGACTGGCTTATCTCAAGGCGATAGCTGTGCCAGTCCGCGGGTTTGCACCATGCTCTGCTTATAGTAAGCGTTCACTGGTAGCATAACAGGAAATTTAAACGACTGCAAAACTTTGTATCAACTGGAAACTCGCTGCATGGTAAAGTGAATCATGGCCAACGGTTTCACCCTGACCTCGGGGTGACAGCATAAAACAGACCATTTTGCATCATCTACAACAACACACACAGGGACTCTTGCTTGTACACAAATCAATTTACAGGGGTAAAACAAATGAATTCTCTTTCGTCATCAACAACACTTTGCTGCCCTCTGGGGGTTAACAGCCGGAAGTCGTCATATCCTCTCTTATACACTCACAGGGGTAGAACCGATGAATTCCGTTTCACAGCTACGTGCATTGAGTTAACCAATCAAAGAACTACCACTTACGAAAAACAGAAAGCATGGACAGAAAAAGAATAAATAGTCGGGGAAGATTCCATAGAACTACGGGGGAAGACGTTAGTAGCAACGGGGTAGTGAGGGGCTGAGGGGGGGGGGGGGGGGGTTGGGTGGTCGGGGAAGGAGACCAGACAGCGAGGTCATCGGTCTCATCGGTTTAGGGAAGGACGGGGGAGGAAGTCGGCCGTGCCCTTTGAAAGGAACCATCCCGGCATTTGCCTGGAGCGATTTAGGGAAATCACGGAAAACCTAAATCAGGATGGCTGGACGCGGGATTGAACCGTCGTCCTTCCGAATGGGCTGAGGGGGGGGGGGGGGGGTTCGAAGCGAGTTGGCCACTAGGCATAAATGGCCAATATGTCGGGCTACCGTGACGTTGCGATCGCGGACGGCTGTACACGAATATACCCAGAACAAACTCCGCGTTAAACACATTATTTTTCCCCTTGGTAATATTCCTTTTCTTCCTAAACCCCAACATCCAGTACTAAAGCTTCCGATTCAGCGAATCACTTATGAAACCACTACATACAGCGGATTCCACCTACGCATTGATTGCAGGCATTTATCAATGCAGCCCCTCATTCTTGCACCCTTTCCGAGCTAGACGACGAGTAAGCACGGCCATCGGTTTACGAGACTAAAAACTGAAAGAATAAACCGATCTGCTGGGCGCTCTGCGGGCGCTAACCGCAACGTGTAAGGTACACGGCCCTGGAGGAGGGAGGTAGAAAGTAATTGTTGAGGTGGAAACGAGCAACTCAAAGCAACCCGGTGGGATGCATGGGCGAGGAAGACATAGGGCCAACACATGTCGGGGGGGTTACTTACTACAAAATTCCTAAAATCCCCAAAGTAATAGGGTGAACTACAAAAAATAGGAGCCCGAATTACCGCAATAAAGTATGATAAACTACTATAGTGTATTAGTACAATCTTCAACAAGATAGCGCGTTACCACGCTTTGGCGATGACGTCACGTCAAGGGCGCTAATCATTAACAAACAAGTGCTTATTTCAGATGGAGCCTCCATCTTCGAACATCATGGACGTGTTTGTTTGAATAAACAAACGGGTGTCTCCTACTTCCTAAACGCACGGCGGGGCACTGTATCCAAATGGTAGCAGTGTCGATTTTCGTGCTCCCTCGTAACAACTTCACTTCGTCAAACAATTACTTCGTAAGAAGCAGGGTGATTAATAAAGAAACCTAAATTCGTGTGGGTGAATACTTAAATTTGCAACACGCACATAGGGCGCTAACTACTATTCTTCATATACTTGGGTGAAACTTAATCACATCTCTCCTATCACAAAATCTGTCTCGCTTACCGCTCTACAGCGAGAGGGTAGCGTACTAGTTCTCAACTTCAGGGGCGCATTCAACTCATGTCTGTCGGGTATTTCATGTAACTGGGGTGCCTCACTCACTTCTAAACATACCAGTCCGGCTCTGGGCAAGAACATGGCGCATAATAGGATTCCAGAATCGCTAACTCACAAAGCCGAATAGCACGACTATAGGCGGAGTCTTACAAAATGGGAGGATTGGTGTAGTACAATCTATCTAAAATCCAGGGCTGTGGTGGTTCTTTACATACTGGGGTTAGCAATATACAGTATATAAGTTACAATACAAATGGCATAAATTATAAAAATACATGTATGAAATAACATATGGAAAATAGGAAGAGCGTTGCTGCGCAGTAAAATGATCATGAAGTGTTGAAACGTGACACAAAGTCATAAGCGGAGAGAAAAAAAAAAGAAAAATACAAATAATTGGTACCAATTATTAACTAGCTATCAATTGAAAACGCATAGATGGTCGGACATCACTCAACACTGTTAAGCGGTTTGGGTTGTTTGGCGAAGGAGACCAGACAGTGAGGTCATCGGACTCATCGGATTACGGGAGGACGGGGAAGGAATTCGGCCGTGGCCTTTCAAGGAACCACCATGGCATTTACCTGGAGCGATTTAGGGAAATCACGGAAAACCTAATTCAGGATGGCCAGACGCGGGATTGAACCGTCCTCCTCCCGAATGCAAGTCCAGTGTGCTAACCACTGCGCCACCTCGCTCGGTACACTGCTAAGCATGCAAAAGGCATATACTTCAGTGTGGTGAAACAATTTATCAGACTCTGTACTGGGGAAACAGGTAGAGTTATGAAGCTGGCTGGAGGCAGTAACAGACAGAGGCGACAGAAGCGGGTTTCAAATTAGTGCTGAGGTCGCAGCGCTGTTAGCGCGAGCGGCGCGCTGAGATAGCGAGACAGTGGCGAGGCACGTGTGAATCTGAGCTAGCCAGGAGCTGCGCGTATTGAGTTAGCGACGCCATGGGCGTTGTCACTAACCAGTAGTAGACGTAGTCCATAAAAATTAGTAAGATTAAAGTGAATTTAGTGTTTGTAGCGAATAGTATTGACCAATGAAACGGTAAAGAAGGGTTCAATAGGCTGTCATGAGCACCTAATGATGAAGCCATTTATGAATTTGGGAAAAGAGTAGGTAGTCGGTTCTGAAGGTACGCGAGACTAGGCGGAGGGTGGGAGGGTGGTACTATTGCTCGGGGGAGGTTCGAAACCGTAAAGCGCCACCAAACTATATGTCGATGTGCTGGAAGACACTTCTGAAACGGCCTGCTTCGTTATTGTGGTGTGTTTCTACCTCACGATCCATCAGCTGGTTGTCGCTTGCTACTAAACTTCCCACGGAGGTACAGCCTATTAGCGGACATGAGAGTGAGGAACTGGCAATCATTTATAGTCTTAGGCAGCATGAAAGAAGACAGGGAAATAAATGCTTCTAAAATGACAGTAGACTTAGCACATCTGCAAAGCAGTGGAACAGTGGAGTATTAGTGGCAAAACTTAGTTGATAATTCGAAGTATCACAATCTGTTGAACAAGTGAAGACAAACAGAACAGACAACGCAAGGAGGGACTCCACATCCTAGGTTTGACAACAAAACGAAATGTTCAACGACGTAGGATTGTAAAAAGTAACATTGGAGAAAAACTTTTGTGAGATAAACTTGATGCATTCTTTAGAAAGAGAAAACAAAATCATTGTCAATAAGGGAGATCTAAATGTGAAATACAGTACAATACAAAACTTCTGCATCAAAGCTGAATATAAGGCAAATAGCTTAATATACCACATCACAGTCCTCTCCCGATCAGATTTTCATGTGTTCGTAAAACGTAAATAAAACTCTCAACGACTTCATTTCCACAGAAATGAAGCGATGCATGCAGAGGTGATGTTACGACTCCGTCAACAAAGTCAAACATGATACAGTGACGCTATCAACAAACTGGTCTCCAGATGAGAGAAATATGTTCGTCACCAGGGAGAGTATGCTGTGAAATAGATATGTTGACAAGACGAATAAGGATGTAGAAAATCAATAAAAGAGCTTTAGGTGATTTGACGTAAAAAATTCTCAGGAATTACTTTTCAGCACGCTCTCGTATAGGTCGCGTATAGTTCGCGTTTGCTACATGGAATAGCGGCAATGAAACATTTCGACAGAACGCTCAGATGGAAAGTACCTAAGAACCCACGCAAGTAACACCCAGTGGAATCAGTCCTTTTCATGACTCACAGGTACTATACTGAACGGCTGCGGTGGAACGTTCTAAAGAAGAGAAAACGTTGCATATGCTAGAGTATCACCCTGACCGCACCGAAATATCTGTACGCAGTTGACAGTTGACTTCGAGGCGGAACTATGCCTGTAACAGTTACAAGGCACTACAGTTACTGATTTGTTCAAAATTACTTAATTTTTGCAGCAAGAAGAAAAGTATTGCAATAAAAACTGATTAGTTCTCATTACTACTCGAACTCATGGTGAATGCTGACAACCTGCTTCCCTATACATGAATACTACTTTATTAAAATGTAACAGGGTCCTGGTTATAGCATATTATTTTCTTATAAGTAAGAATCATTAACGTGGTTATTTTAGTACTTACGATAACTACCGATCAGCTCTACTAGACGCCGAGGGACCTAGCTGAATCTAAGAGTGCCTTAGACTTTATCTTCTTATTGGTCTGCTTGTTCCATTCCCTGATTACTTTTGGTAGAGGCATGTGATCTTAAGAATGTGAGTTGATGTATGTCGACAGGTGTTTTATTTTTTGAAGGGAAAAGGAACCTGAGCATAGGGCTAACAAGGAGGGTAGTTACCTTGTAAGGAGACGGCTCAGGCCGTTAGTACACGCTACACTCCAGTCAATCGGGTCTGTAATTATTAGCAGAGTAGTTGTGGCGCGGCGCCTTCCGCACTGATTGGTAATTCTAGCCGGTCCTCTCGAGTGCTCAAGCTACCTGTTACGTGTCACGTTACCTTTCAGCCTAACGAGGTAACGCAGCCTGGGACTACTTCACGCCCCGATGCCTGAACGGGAACCCCAGCGGGTATTTCGAGGGAGTAGGAACAAACAGTAAAGCGAAGAGGTGCTCCAGTGCCTGATCGTATGCTTCAATTAGAAAACGTGAATGGTGCTTGCTTGTTCGTTCCAAGCACTCTACTCCACTTTTAAGTGTGATTACACATATTTGGAACCACCTGAATTCAGAATTTGTGTGCATGTTAATTTTATGTGAACTTTTGACCTTCCCGATTAATGCTCATTTTGACTGTCATCGTAGTTTTCTTTAAATGCACATTGCGTTCCAAACCAGGCGAGTGATTATTGTTGTGGTCTTCCGTACGAAAACTGGTGTAATGCATGCCTCCACAAAAGTCTGTAGTGTGTAAACTCGTCATCTTTGAATACCTACAGCAACCCACAACCATTTGAGCCATCTTACTGTATTCAAGCCTCGGTGACCGTCTACAGTTTTTACCGCTCCCACAATGCCCTCTTTTACCGAATTGTTGATTTCTTCATATTTCAGAATGTGTTTTAATACAAGTGGTGACAAGTGCTACATCCGTACTCAAGGGATGTGAAATGCCACCCTCGTAAGCCACTCGGTGTTTTTCTGAATGTAACGCCTTCCATGAAAAAAGAAATGCCATGTGCAAGATATATATTGGATTCTGAATGCAACAGCCGCTCTCACTTTTCTAGTTGAGCTGGAGTCAGCTTGATTATATATTATCTTGTGAAGATTACTCATTGTCTTTGTACAGATTATCTCTTTTCCACTGGTCGCCAACTGTAACGTGCATTCACAAAACTGTGAATAATGGTATGGCAAATGGGAAAGTCTCTATGTTATTAAAATCAGAAATGCGATGTCGAGAATGCAACCTGATTTTACTTTATTCATAGAATCAGAAAATTTTTTTCTATAGCTAGTCTAACAAGAATGTTCACAGCAAAGATCCTGAATGTTAATCATAACTTCTCGAACGCCACAAAATCTCACAGAAAATATTTCTCACAACCTTAAGATTAACTCGAGATCGTGCATGTACGTTTTCAGAGACAACTTTTAACAAACTGTTTCCTTTTCACGCGAAATTACACTACGCAAATGGACTCATGTGTTGCCTCTTAGACCCCTGGTGAGCTATCTTACCCGTCGGCACCTGCCCACTCAGGGTGCGGTTGTGATCGATTCATTCTGCCCACCAATGATTATCAACGTTAACTGAAGTCTGTAATCTGTTTCGGATCTTTAAATTATTGTCAACGAATTATCAGTATGTCTAACATCATCAGCGCAGCTGGAGAAGTATCTCAGTATTCAAATAACAAGTCTAAATAATGAAAGACAAGCTTCTTGGCGGCAACCCCCTGGGGGAATCACGGCTCTCTCTGAAGGTTCCAGCACGGTACCGCTTCTCCTCACCTCATCGTTCAAACCATCGCTCTGAGACAGATTGTCGCTTAGTGCCGATGTGGAGCCCATAACTAGTCCTGATCCACAACCTTCTTTCCAAAGTACGCAAAATGTATGTCTTTGTCAAAGTCTGAGATTGCCCGTAGCAGCTTTTTCACTATAGATTTGCCCTTCATGTACCAGAAGTGTCCAGGAGAATTAATACAACCTCTTTAAGCCATGAAATTCACGAAAGCAGGCACAAGGCGATTTATCACTCTTTTCTGAAGTTTGCGTGAAAAACGATATGTAAAACAAACACATGTTCCTCAACATTACAATACCATCGATAAATGTAGGTAACTGTGTTGTAAACTCTAAAATTAAGTATCTTTTGTAGCAGGTTACCTTCAGAAAACAATACTGGCGTTTCTTAAAGGATTAAACAACTTCATTTAGCATAGCTCACAGGAATTTTAAATTTGTACATTCTAAGTACTTCACCTAAATACTACACCGAAAAATGCAGCAAAAGGAACCTTCACTTTTAAGAAAAAGTATCATCATCAGGCTCTGTAATCTATCGCTTCTTGTATTTTATGCCTTCTGCATTCAGAATTTCAAATATTGTATTCTAGTAGACACGTCAAATATTTTCTCTATAGCTACAGTTGTTGTAATCGTAGGTTTGCCTTTCTTTAGACTACCTTCTCAGATAAGTCATAGAGTCAGGATAGCTTCAAGTGTTCGTACATATTTCTGGAACCCAAACTGATCATCCTCAGTCTTGGCGTCAACTATTTTTAACAATTTTCTGTAAATAATTCGTGTCGGTATTTTCAATGATAACATACTATACAGATGCTTTTGGACTATTCACACATTCCAGCGCCTGTCTTCTTAGGAATCACGACTTTTGTCGTTCTAGAAATCTAAAGGTACCTGTCTGATATATTTTGTACATAAGATGGAATAGTTTTGTCATAAGTGGCTATTAAAAGTAACTCAGTAATTGTGAGGGAATGTCGTCTACTCAGGGGCCCTGTTTTGGCATAGGTCTCTCAGTGTTCTGTAAATTTCTTCTCATAGTATTCTAGCTCCCGTTTCATTTTCATTTACTTAATCTTCCCTTTGTATTACACTTCAATATATTCCTTCCTGCTTTTAGCTTCCCCTTCTTTGTTTATTTCTGGTCGAGTAGAGATGCTAATTAACTGTTTTATTCAACTACCGGTTACGATGACATGATTGTCGAAAGCGTATGTTGTAATATTACATGACACAGAATTAGCTGAATATATTCTCGTATAAAACATCAAATTTAATACAGTAGAAGTAACTACACTATTTTATCAAAGGTATCACTGGACCTATTAGTGGAAATTAATACTGAGTGTGTATTACCTTCGCCGCGCAGGTTTAGCCGAGAGGTCTGAGGCGCTGCAGCCATGGACTTTGTGGCTGGTCCCGGCGGATGTTCGAGTCCTCCCTCGGGCATGGGTGTATGTGTCTGTCCTTAGGATAATTTAGGTTAAGTAGTGTGTAAGTTTAGGGACTGATGGATGACCTTAGCAGTTAAGTTCCATAAGATTTCACACATATTTGAAAATTTTTTTGTGTTACCTTCACCCTTACGATGGCTTGTGCCCTGCTACGGACACTTTCAATGAGGCGTCTGAATGTCTGAGGCGGAATGGAACCCCGTTCTTCCTCGTCAGCCAAAACCTAAGACAGTATTGATGTTTCGAATCTGAAGCGAAGTCGACGTTCTTGCATATCTCAAAGGAGTCCCATTGGGAGGAGCTCGCGACTCAAGATAGGACAGTCGATTTCAGGAGTGTTATTGGCCACACGTTATTGCCTCACAGATGGTACTTTATGAGAGGGTGCATTTCCTTGCTGGTACAAATAACCATCGTCTCAGAACTATTCGTCTACTCCACGCAGTACAGAAACCTGTAAAATGTGTTGATATCCTTTTCATTTCGCGTTTTTTAACTGCAATAAGGGGACCGCACAATAGCACCCCTGTTTCATTCCATCACCTACTCCTTACTATATTGTTCACATAACACATGCTGGCAGGTAACGCTCTCCAGGCATTAGCAAAACCCAAATATATCTATCAGACTGCCACATGGTATAGCATGAATCATCACACCAAATCACTCGTTTCCAGTCATCCACCGTCCAGCAGCGTTGCTGTTTGCATCACCTAAAGCTTCGCTTATCGTTGCCTACAGATGCATGTGGATTATTAGCCGCCTTTCGGCCATTGCATCATATTCATTTAATTTCCTACACTCAGTCAATGAGCGGATCGTTGGTACACTTCGGAACTAACGAGTGATTCCTTTCGCTGATTGCATGCGACTTTTTGCAACCACACTCCTCAGTGTTCGACGTTCTCTGTCGGTAAATGGATGAGGTCTCCCTGTACTTGATTTAACTGTGGTCGTTCCTTTAGCTTTTCCACTCAAAACCCCACCTTACGAAGTGCCTACTTGGGCAGCTTTAGATGGTTTAAAATGTTCCCGATGGATATGTTACTTAGGTGACATTCAATGACGAGTCGACATTCCAAGTCACTGAACTCTCCTGTCTGTCGCATTGTGCTGTTACTGCTTCTTCCGGCCGCGGTGGTCTTGCGGTTCTAGGCGCTGCAGTCCGGAACCGCGGGACTGCTACGGTCGCAGGTTCGAATCCTGCCTCGGGCATGGATGTGTGTGATGTCCTTAGGTTAGTTAGGTTTAAGTAGTTCTAAGTTCTAGGGGACTGATGACCTAAGATGTTAAGTCCCATAGTGCTCAGAGCCATTTGAACCATTTGTTACTGCTTCTCTACTGACAACACAATACTTTACAGTGTTGGGTCCCCCTCTCTTGTTATCCAATGCTCAATTCCGCGTGCATCTGTGGAATATCGCTAAATTTTAATGTCATGCATGAATCAGCTGCTTGTTACGGTTGAATCAGGTTTGATGCGTCATTTGAGGATTTATTGATCCATCTGACGTTACGCACCGTTGCAGCAACATGAAATACTATTCCAACATCTCAGTGAATACAATGTGATAATTTGACGTGTATCTGAAACGACAGATAATACACCGTGTTTCTTACACGCAAGCGCCGTGAATGGCTTCTAGCGGGGAACAATACCGGGGAAACAAGGTGACATCTTCACATGGAAAAGCGAGCTTCAACGCCCTTTCTTTCAATACTTCAAACTGTAATGTATACCTTTCACAAACTAAATCAATCACGGTACACATTTAACAGTTAACTAAAGTTAAATTTCAGTAACAACCACTTCATTGTAATACCACAAATAAAATTTGTGTATCCTCTGAAATCTATTAAATACGAGGGCTATCCACAAAGTACATTACGTTTTGGAATTAAAAATAAATAAAGTATTAGAAATTTTTTTATTATATACAGATGATAGCAACACTTAAATACTACTTTTCTACATAGTTGCCATTTAAATTAAGGCACTAATCGTAGCGATGGACGAGCTTGGAAATTCCTTCGTCGTAAATTTCGGCCGCCTGCGCCTTCAACCACGTGGTTAACCAGTAACCCGGTAGAAATACGATTTTTGTGGATTATCTGGAAAGAGGCACTACAATAAACTCTCAAAGGTATTGCCAAACTCTGCACAACCTCAGAAGAGCAATACAAAACAAGCGCAGGGGAAAGTTGGGCTCAAAGATCTTGCTGATTGACCACTACGCCCGGGCCCACGCGGCAAATGCCACTCGTGAAGTTCTCGAATCTTTTAAATGGGAGTCGGTTCCTCATCCGCCGTACAGTCCCGACCTGGCACCGAGCGACTTCCACTTATTCCCAGCAATGAAGAAGTGGTTGGCTATGCAGCGTTTTGATGACGACGCACAGCTTCAAGAAGAAGAAACCACGTGGATGTAGGCGCAGGCGGCCGAATTTTACGACGAAGGAATTTCCAAGCTCGTCCATCATTACGATAAGTGCCTTAATCTAAATGGCAACTATGTAGAAAAGTAGTGTTTAAGTGTGGCTTTCATCTGTATATAATTTAAAAAAATTCCAATACTTTATTTATTTTTAATTCCAAAACGTAATGTACTTTGTGGATAGCCCTTGTATAACACTATTCTCGCATAATATAAAGAAAGAAACACGCAGCATGATGGAGAATCGCATTTCCAAACCCCCTCGCTGCTCTGTCATACGGGTATGTTTCCTCGTATGCATATGGTATCCATCGATTCTTACCTTCCGTTCACTCTTTCATCGCATCGGTAATTTAGCTTCTCCTACCCTGGACGTTCCAGCTACGCGGGGGGTCTTGAAAAGCACTCCACATTAAGTTAAGAAATACTGTCGGTATTCTGGATTGCTCACGATATTGAGAAGTCGTTCCTGTACAAAAAGTTCAAAAGTCCATCACATTCTTTGGGCCATCCCTCAACAAACAGAGCACCGTCTATACGTATAGTTGTGACGACCACGGCGGACAGAGCCATCACACCGACGTCATCTCAGACGCCGTCGCAATCTGCTCCACCGCGCGACCGTGGCGCGGGGCGCGGACGGCGGAGGGAGCGCGCCGCGGGCGGAGGGTATTTAAATCGGCCGCCGCCGCGACCGAACCCAGTTCCCTCTGAGCAGCCATAGCGTACGGATCTCCGTGCCGGCACGTTCACAGGAGCTCAGTCCGTCAGTTCACCTGATGATGGCGACATGTATGATCGCCGAAATATTGTACCCGTTGGACACTATAGACCGGCAGCATACCCGTGGATATATTGATTATCAAATACGCCGGGAGAAACTCAAGAATCAAATCCCTATAATATTTAGCAGGTCGGTTCTTTTAAGGTTTTTATATACAGGAATCCCCTGAACTTCTTTCCAGTTGCTTCAGACTTTGCGCTGTATGAGAGACTCAAGTTAGAAGCAAGCTAAGTAAAGGCCCAGTGCAACAGAGTACTTTCTCTAAAACCGAAATAGGACTCCATCTGAAACTGGGGACTTATTTGTTTTCAGCACTTCCAGTTACTTCACTGCACCAGGTATGGCAATTACTATGTCCTCCTTACGGTAATCTCCACTACGGTCATACGATGGTATGTTTGTACGATAGTTCTACATGAATAACTTCTTAAATCTAAGATTTAAGATTGTTTTTGATGTCTGCTATTGCCATACCTGATTGGTAAAGGAATGACAGGACAGAAGCTTCCTATTTGCTTAGCGATTTTGTGTAGTACCAAAGCCTTCTTGGGTTCTCGGCAAGATCTTCTGCAAAGGTATAACGTTGGTAATAGTTGTATGGTTCGCACGTCGATCTTTTTACAGACCCAGGCTATGCTACTAACTTTTCCCTGTTATCATATTCAAGTTCTTTTTTGAACCAAGAGTGCAACAGTCTCTGCCTCCTCAACAACTTCCCAGTTTTGTTATCAAAGAAAAGTGGGTGTTTTCTGCCCTTATTCAAGTGGTTAATCAGCATGTACCTATCCAAAGAGTGAATGAAGATCCGTTTAAACTTTTCTCAATAATTCCTCTAAATCGGTCATACTGGAACTAAATGGTGTCCACTCATTTTCTAAGTGGGATGCTAACAACTGCCTATGTGCTGTTTCTAGCAAAAACACTCTCCCAGTGCTCTTAAGTCATTTATTACATTTAGTAAACAACCCCGCTGTCACAACATCAGGATCACTAATCATTATCTCCAGTCTGACACCAAGACTTGTTTGAAGTTAAAACGTCTAAAATATTTCCATTTCGTTTACGCTGTCGAGCTTGCCGGTCAAGGCAGTTTTTAGAAAATTTGTTGACCAGTAGTTCACAAGACTGCCCGTCCATCTCAGTCTACACTTGGTAGTTTAAAGTTGCTTTGAACTAACATTGCATGATTGGGGGTGTTTCGGTAATTTCCTTAAATGATTCTAAAACTGTCACGACGGATTCTAGTGGCTGGCTAAATTCATTTGATAATTAATCTGAGTTCACTAGCCCTGTTACAATCCTCCAGATAACTTCACAGTCAAACTCAATTTCGACACTGACAAGGGAACCTCCCCATCGCACCCCCCTCAGATTTACTTATAAGTGGGCACAGTGGATAAGCCTTGAAAAACTGAACACAGATCAATCGAGAAAACAGGAAGAAATTGCGTGGAACTATGAAAAAATAAGCAAAATATAGAAACTGAGTAGTCCATGTGAAAGATGGGCAATATCAAGGACAGCCTGAGCTCAGGAGCACCATGGTCCCGTGGTTAGCGTGAGCAGCTGCGGAACGCGAGGTTCTTGGTTCAAGTCTTCCCTCGAGTAAAAAGTTTACTTCCTTTATTTAGCAAAGGTATGATCTGTCCGTTCGTTCACTGACGTCTCTGTTCACTGTAATAAGTTTAGTGTCTGTGTTTTGCGACCGCACCGCAAAACCGTGCGATTAGTAGACGAAGGGACGTCCCTCTCTAATGGGAACCGAAAACATTTGATCGCAAGGTCATAGGTCAACCGATTCCTCTCTCTTCCGTGCGCTGTAATCAACTGATGTCGTGTGTTTCGATGTTTGTTTAGGTGTTGCGTCTCCATACTACGGCGCAGTTACCTCGCATCGCACGGGCGGACGGACAGATAACAATTGTCTGACAATAGAAATTTTTTCATTTGAGGGATGACTTGATTCAAGGACCTCTCGTTCTGCAGCTGCTCACGCTAACCACGGGACCACGGCGCTCGTACGCTCATATTATCCTTGATGTTGCTTATCTTGCGCATGGACTACCCAGTTTGTATATTTTGCTTATTTTTTTCATAGTTCCACACAACTTCTTCCAGTTTTCTCGATTGATCTGTGTTCAGTTTTTCAAGGCCTATCCACTGTGCCAACTTATAACTAAATCTGAGGGGGGTGCGAAGGGGAGGTTCCCTTGTGAGAGCCACAATAATTTTGTCGACTGCAGTGAGCACATCGCTCCCTGTGGCGTCTATCCTGTCTTTTCGATTTGCTTTTCACGCCTCACTAAATACGTCAGAGCTATTTATTTCAGGTTACACGAACCACTCGGCTCCGAAAATAATTTGAAGGCGACAACTTTACTTACAATGTTCGTGTCTGTTTTACGATAATCTAAATGCACGTCATTCTAGTTGAAATGGAACACAGATAAATAGTATAACAATTCAGAAACACCACAGTCATTTGCTGTGAAGCGTGGAATAGTGCAGATACGTTTGCAGAATTCTGTTATTAGTGATATCAACCATAGCTTGAAGGTTATATTTTCATGCCACTAATTTGGGGATTCAGAAACAGCACCACTACGTTGATTCATCGTTAGAGGTCATGCACACAACTACCGCTTACATTTAGATTGTACGTTACAGAGTATAACAACACTTTAATAGGGGAGCTATGCCACGGTAACCACCTGACGAGCTGTGCCAGTGATGGTGACAACGACGGGTTACAGTCCGGAATGAAGTATTTTTGCATGTCCTGCAACGATACATCATTGGTATGCTGCTACTGCTGTGATGCAGAATCAGAGCCGGCCGATAAATTATGTACGCCGTCAGGGCAAAAATGGTTCAAATGGCTCTGAGCACTATGGGACTCAACTGCTGAGGTCATTAGTCCCCTACAACTTAGAACTAGTTAAACCTAACTAACCTAAGGACATCACAAACATCCATGCCCGAGGCAGGATTCGAACCTGCGACCGTAGCGGTCTTGCGGTTCCAGACTGCAGCGCCTTTAACCGCACGGCCACTTCGGCCGGCCCGTCAGGGCGCTCCTGGGGTTTTATAGACAACTGAAACACAAATATTTGCTGCTTTTTGTGATACGTTACATCTGGTAGGTCGATAGCGTTCTCCTGTGTCATCAGTGGTTCATTGCACTCTATAAGAAATACTAAATGAAAACACAAATAATAATGAGGAGTAAGAGAGATGGAAGGATTAATAACACTTACTCTCGAATGTGACCGTCAGCCTGCCCACATGTTGCCAAAGTTGTCTCGAGTTTGCTGCAGAACTTCCCCTGGGATATCCTTATACGTCCTTCATTCAGACCCAATGTCTCTCCATTTTTTTTCATATTTCTGGAGCCCTGAAGAAAGACACTTGTGGCTGTCGATTTACTTCGGACGACGAGGTGCATTCCTGGGTACAATCATGGTTCCATAGCAAACACTAGCTTTATTTCATGAAGACACTGACCGTCTTGGATCATAGCTGGATAAAATTATCAACAGCTACAGTAATGACTTTTGAGATGATAAAAAGTTTACTTACTCTTTTCCTTCTGCCATGTTTTCATTTGACTGCCCCTTATAAATACCATACACAATTTGTCAAGGGGTTTGCTGAAATTGCTAAGCCGTTGTTTATAACAAGGTGTGAAATTCCAGTGGATAACCGACTGCCAGACTGTGTTCGAGAAACTGAATGAGGCCTTAACAACTAGTCCAGTATAAATATTTCCTAATCACGATGCCAAATGCAACATATTCTGTGATGCAAGTAACCAGGAGATTTTATGATTTCAGAATGAGGTTGTAAATGGCACGGAACACCCAGCAGTATATGCATCAAGGTAGCTGAATAAAGCCAAAGGTGATTACTCATACATGGAAGAAGGTTGTGTATAATATACGGTATTATCTATTTCCGTTGTTACCTGTACAGCAGGAAATACACTGCCCTATAAAAAATCTGTAATATCAGCGAAAAGTGTAATCTTCGATACTAGAGGTCTCATTGCCCTGAGCACTTCATGCATTATCCAGTTAGAGCCCATATACTAGGCAGTGTTGGCTACCGGTATGCTTTGTGGCCCTTTGTCAGTCATGTAAACATACTGCTGCCGCAGCGACACGCTGCGAGCCGTCCAATATCAACAACAGCTTCATTCAGTTTGTGTTCAGCGCTGCAGTAACAAGGCACATAGAGGCATACAACACTTTGACAGAGTCAGGATAGTGCCTTTACTTTCAGCATGTCATGTACAGCAATATATTGCCGGCTGGTTACATTTCTATCAAAGCAGGGGGCCTAAGGCTTGGATAAAGTAGACAGAGGTGGGAAGTGTGAGCGATAGACCTAGCAGTGGTTGGAGGATCGTTTCCTCCAGCTGTCGGTTCTCAGGCGCTCAACGTAAATTGCCAGAATTGTCCAAATGACTTCTCCTGGGCCGTAGAGAATCATCTCTCATACTGAACAGTGTGCGGAAGGCTGCATCAGGATGGTCTTCATTCTAGATGACCGATAAGAAGTTTTACACTGAACCAACGGAACCGATGGAATCGAACGACCTGGGCTCTCGCATATCGTCATTGGACTGCAGCAGCCGGCCGGGATGGCCGAGTGGCTCTAGGCGCTACAGTCTGGAACTGCGCGACCGCTACGGTCACAGGTTCGAATCCTGCCTCGGGCATGGATGTGTGTGATGTCCTTAGGTTAGTTAGGTTTAAGTAGTTATAAGTTCTAGGGAACTGAGGACCTTAGAAGTTAAGTCCCATAGTGTCCAGATCCATTTGAACCATTTGGACTGTAGCAGAATGGAGTAATGTCATGTTTACTGACGAGACCAGCATTGTTGAAACCGGGACTTTGTTTTGTAGTGATGTTCTGTATCTAATCAAAACTATTCTTCTTTCCAGAAGGCATTATGTTCGTTTTGTTAATAAGGTATTGTACAATCCTGAACGGGTGTACTATAAGGAGTCACTATGGTAAACTCCATGATATTGCAATTATTTTTTGGTGTGTATAAAAAAATGTTATTGATCATAGAGTTTTGAAATGGTTATTAAGAGTGAAGGATAATTCGAGCAGATTACCTTAATGGCCATTAAGGTCGAGTACATCTGAGTATGAGGTAGTGCGCAAATCTGGCAGGAAACTTAGCAATGATCTGAAAGTCGGATAATATGAAGGCTTTTTAGAGGATGGTAAAAAAGAGCGTCACTTCTGATATACTATTTTCACAGAAACCACAAATACTTAAACATGTTCATCTAACCTACCCATATCATTTATGAAAAATGTGAAGCATAAGACATCCTCTACTGCGCTGGCATGCGAGAACTCTGGAAATGAAATTCACTGTGACTACATGACGAGTTTCCACATACATTTGGCTGACAACTACTCAGATTTCCTCCTTCAAATCATGGATGTTTTGGGGTTTATTGGCATACACCATTGGCTTAAGATGAGGCCAAAGAAAAAAATTCACATGGAGTTACGTCATATTACTTTCGTGGCCGTTCATGATCAGTACTGCGCGAAATGAGGCGATATGGGTACTTGACGTGGAACAACTGAATTGTTTCGTGGAAGTATGGCAGGTGCCACCATCTTGGTTAAAAAAATCTCTTCAATGTCCATTCCATCCAAATGAGGCCATGTAAACTCTCTAATAATCGTATGGTAACGGTCTCCATTTACTGTCATGGCTTGTCCAGCCTCATCTTCAAAATAAAAAAAAAATTAAAAAAGGACCAATGATACCACCCAGCCAAAATTCACACCAGACTGTCACTCGTTTAGGATACAGAAGTTCTGCTTATTCACAAAACCATTTAAGTGGAAATGTGTTTCATCAATGAAGAAGATTTTGTTTGTGGTGCTGTCATTGACCCATCATCCTCTCAGAATCCAGTCAACAAATTGTCACCTCTTCTGGTGACTCGTCACTTTCAGCTGCTGCGTCAAGTGAATTTTATTTAGGTGGAAATGGAGATCATAACATAGAATTCACTGTACTGAATAACAGCTTAAGCTGAATAGTTGGGAATGGTGACTAACTGATTTCATTGGGCTAACAGCCACACTGTCACGAACCATCACAAAGTTCTCCTCATTTCAGCCAGAACAACATTGCTGTAGCGACACCACCGATTACGATACGGAAAGTTAGTTTTGTACAATATTCTGAGCACAAGTTACAGCCAGGTGTGGGCCGGATTGCAGTGAGTTACGCATACCAACAGTGGTGAACTAGAATAGAGGCCACAGGGCCATCAAATTGCTGAAAGAGTATACGTAGCTGTTTTGCATGCCGCAAATAAGAGGCAGAAGAGGCCCACTGGCCAACCTAGCGTAATATGAGTACATGACACAAGCAGCGCTTATAGCAAAACAGAGGCACATAGCTGCGTATAAATAGGTGCGGGTTTCTAACGAGATGCATTCAAGTGTGGCAGCTCTCCTGGATGGCAGGACATGCCACACCACCAGCTTCACACAGCAGCAGATGGGGTTCCAGCGTTCCACGGCACGGCGGGTCGCTGGTTCGACCCTCTGAGGCCAAAGTGGAGGCCATAGCCACCCAGTGGCGGGCCACTCCATGGCTCGCTACCGTGGGCAGTCGTCCTGGCTTCCAACAAACGCTCGAGGCATCCCGAGTCGAGGGTAGCATATTCTGACACCGGATCACAGGCGCTTGTTGTCACCGCGACCTCAGCTATGCCAGCAAGAAGCACGCAGCTGACCACCTGCAGCTCACTCCGAGCGTCACTGAGTTGGCTGGGTCACAGACGGCTGAGTCGACTGCTGGTATCCTGAAGATACCACAACTCCGCTAGCGTACAAGACCGACACACAGTGTGTGGACAGGTCACTGAGTCAGCCATTCCGCGCCAAGCCGTTTCGCAGACAGCCAAGTGGCATTGTGGGGCCTGGTGACGCAGACCGAGGGGAACACGGCACTGTAGTTGGAGACAGCAAATTACTTGGAAGTCTCAGATGATTCTTAATACGGAGCCTTCTACCTTTTCACACTACATTCGGTGTCAGAATAGCAGATGTTGTCTGTACAGTGCGACGTTCGAGCCCATATTCACAAGGTGCGGATAGTTTTGACCAGTTTTCTTATGGGTATTGGACGTTTTCTGGCTTTTGTGTTTTTAAATATGGCTCATAGCAGGCTATTTTAGATGTTTGGCGTGGGCATATTATTTTCTTTTTTTGTCAGAATAAGTGTTAGTGTATTTGGCGCTGTAAGATTTTTTTCGTGGCATTTAATTACTTTTGTATTGGTTTGAGTATGATGTTAACGAGCATTAGGATACTGAGGCGTAAGGAGTCGGGTTGTTCTCGTACTTAAATGTTTTGTTTAGGGTCTAACTGGGAACTAAATCAACACAATGGCAGAGTCAGGGACGCGAGGTGTGTCGGAACCAGAAGCTAAAACGGCTCTGAGCACTATGGGACTTAACCGAGCGAGGTGGCGCAGTGGTTACAGACTGGATTCGCATTCGGGAGGACGACGGTTCAATCCCGCGTCCAGCCATCCTGATTTAGGTTTTCCGTGATTGCCCTAAATCGCTCCAGGCAAATGCCGGGATGGTTCCGTTCCAAGGGCACGGCCGACTTCCTTCCCCGTCCTTCCCTAATCCGATGAGACCGATGACCTCGCTGTCTGGTCTCCTTCCCCAAAAAATGGCTCAAATGGCTCTGAGCACTATGGGACTTAACATCTATGGTCATCAGTCCCCTAGAACTTAGAACTACTTAAACCTAACTAACCTAAGGACAGCACACAACACCTTCCCCAAAAAACCCAACCCAACCCCACTACGGGACTTAACTTATGGGGTCATCAGTCCACTAGAACTTAGAACTGCTTAATCCTAACAAACCTAAGGACATCACACACATCCATGCCCAAGGCAGGATTCGAACCAGCGACCGTAGGCCGAGCAGATGGCACTTGATGTATTTTTGATAGGGTTACCGGCGCATATGTCACGGAAAGTGAGTGAAGAGACTCCGAAAGATCTGTATTCAGCCATTCAGCTTTCAACTCAATGTGAGGAAAGAGACGTGGCGAAAGGGGTACGATAGAGGCAAACAGTGTCTATAGCGGGTGTGAAATGTTTTAAGTGGGGTCGTATGGGACATATGCAGAGGCAATGTACCCAGTCACCAAGGAATAAAGGAAGGGGTGGAAATCGGCAGGTGGGAGGGATGAAGTTGAGGTAGGAGAGGTGGGCAAGCGTTAAACGGCAGAGGACTCCCAAGACCCACCTAAGGGAGCTCCCGTTTAATTTCAATGCTACGAATATGTTCTAGGATCCATAGGAACTACAAAGTTTAATATTTTGTTGGACACAGGGGTGCAAGTGTCAGTGGCTACTAGGAATATAATGAGACGAAGAAAGGTAGACCCACCACATTATAGGTTGCGTGGAGCGGGGGATAAAAGGTCAGTGACGTCTTTGGGGTTAGTAACGGTTGACTTTCGAATAGAGAAAGTCCTATTTAACGCATGCATGGGTAAGCGAGGTCTACGACATGATCCTAGGAGTAGATTTCTTGCACCAACATCATGCCAAAATGGACCTTGGACTACGAACTGTGGGACTTGGTGGAATGTTATTTTAACTAGGAGAAACTGTTCCCGATACAGAGTTGTCGCGAGGGGCGTTCAACGCAATGAATAAACCAATTGAACCACGTACATTAGCATTAAGGTTTTATTCGCACGAGTGTGTGGCCAGTGGCACAGGAAAGTCGCTTTGGGTAAGTGTGGAGTCAAATCTACCTGTGGGTACAGTATGTGTTATTGAACCATTGGAGGATAATGACGTGTTGGGTCCATTGAGCTGTTTTGTGAAACGTAGTGTTGTACGCGTACAGAAGGGGAACGACAGGCGAGTAGTTCCCTTGAACGTGGATAGTGTTAGCGCTGTAGACGCGAAGTTGAGGAAAGGAGTTTTAGTAGAAAATTTGGATGTGCCAGATGACGAAGACTGGTGTTCGAGAGGTAGGCGAGCGATCAACCACTAACTGCCGACAGAACTGCATTGCGTGACTAAGTTAAGCATTTGAAAGGAGAAGAACGAGAACATATGGAAGAATTATTGTGGGAATTTAAAGACTGGTTTTTTCCGCATCGGCTGATACCAGTAACTTCATTAGTTAAACATAGGATACCAACAGGGAATGAAACACCTGTTTGCTGTAAACCATACAGAATATCGACGTATTAGCAGCCGATTGTGGAGGATTTCATCGATCAGCAGCTTGTGGACGGTGTTATAGAGCATAGTAATAGTTGCTGGGGAGCGGGCATTGTCGTTGTGCCTAAAATATTTCTGGATGGAACTAAGAAATACAGGTTCTGTTGTGACTACCAATACCCCAATAATAACACAGTAACGGAAGCATACCCCATTCCTAACATATCAGAGACTTTGGGTCACTTAGGAAAGTGCTATTACTTTTCTACGATGGATTTAACAAGTGGTTATCATCAGTTAGAGGTGGCTCCAGAGAATCCTCCAAAAACTGCTTTTTCTCCTGAAGGCCATTACCACTACATTAGAATGCCATTCGGTTTGAAAAACGCCCCGGCAAAGTTTCAGACGTTGCTAGACAGTGTCTCGAGGAGTTTCAAACCACAGCAGTTTTTGGTCTATCTGGATGACATTATAGTGTTTTCAGGTAGTATGGAGCAACATAGAAAGCGGTTGAGAGAAGTCTTTATGAGGTTAAGAGCAGCTCGTTTGACGTTGGGCATGGAGAAGTATCATTTTGCATTAGAAGAAGTAAAATGTTTGGGTCATATTATCAGTAAGGACGGAGCTCAAAATGGCTCTGAGCACTATGGGACTTAACATCTGTGGTCATCAGTCCCCTAGAACTTAGAACTACTTAAACCTAACTAACCTAAGGACACCACACACATCCATGCCCGAGGCAGGATTCGAACCTGCGACAGCAGCAGTCGCGCGGTTCCGGACTGAGCGCCTGGAACCGCTAGACCACGGCGGCCGGCTAAGGACGGAGTGCGAACAGATCCGAGGTTGGTACAGGCTGTAAGGGATTCTCGGGAATCGAAAACAGTTAACGAAATGCCGGCATTCATCGGAATTTGCCATTTATAGGAACCAGGTTTTAAATTGTAAGACATTTCCAGGAGGAGATGTGGACTCTGACCACATTCTATTGGTTATGAACTGTAGCTTAAACTGAAGAAACTGCAAAAATGTGGGAATTTTAGGCGGTGGGACCTGGATAAACTGGCTAAACCGGAGGTTGTCAGAGTTTCAGGGAGAGCATAAGGGAACAATTGACAGGAATGGGGGAAACAAATATAGTAGAAGAAGAATGGGTAGCTTTGAGGGATGAAATAGGGAAGGCAGCAGAGGATCAAATAGATAAAAAGACGAGGGCTAGTAGAGACCCTTGGGTAAGAGAAGAAATATTGAATTTAATTGATGAAAGGAGGAAATATAAAAATTCAGTAAATGAAGCAGGCAAAAAGGAATAAAAACGTCTCAAAAATGATATCGACACGAAATGCAAAATGGCTAAGCAGTGATGGCTAGAGGACAAATGTAAGGATGTAGAGGCTTGTCTCACTAGGGGTAAGATAGATACTGACTACAGGAAAATTAGAGACCTTTGGAGAAAGGAGAACCACTTGCATGAATATCAAGAGCTTTGAAGGAAACCCAGTTCTAAGCAAAGAAGGGAAAGCGGAAAGGTGGAAGATGTATATAGAGGGTCTACACAAGGACAATGTACTTGAGGACAATATTATGGATATGGAAGAGGATGCAGATGAAGATGAAATGGGAGATTTGATATTGAGTGAAGAGTTTGACAGAGCACTGGAAGACCTGAGTCGAAACAAGGCCCCGGGAGTAGACGACATTCCTTTAGAACTACTGACAGCCTTGGGAGAGTCAGTCCTAACAAAACTCTGCCATCTGGTGACAACGTGTATGAGACAGGCGAAATACTCTCAGACTTCAAGAAGAATATAATAGTTCCAATCCCAAAGAAAGCAGGTGCTGACAGATGTGAAAATTACAGAACTTACAGTTTAATAAGTCACGGCTGAAGAATACTAACGCCAATTCTTTACAGACGAATGGAAAAACTAGTAGAAGCCGACCTCGGGGAAGATCAGTTTGCATTCCGTGGAAATATCCGAACACGTGAGGCAATACTGACCCTACGACTTACCTTAGAAGCTAGATTAAGAAAAGGCAAACCTACGTTTCTAGCATTTGTAGACATGGAGAAAGCTTTTGACAATGTTGACTGGAATACTCTCTTTCAAATTCTGAAGGTGGAGGGGTAAAATACAGGGAGAGAAAGGCTATTTACAATTTGTACAGAAAGCAGATGGCAGTTATAAGAGTCGAGGGGTATGGAAGGGAAGCAGTGGTTGGGAAGGGAGTGAGGCAGGGTTGTAGCCTATCCCTGACGTTATTCAATCTGTATATTGAGCAAGCAATAAAGGAAAGAAAAAAGTTTGCAGTAGGTATTAAAATCGATGGAGAAGAAATAAAAACTTTGAGGTTCGCCGATGACATTGTAATTGTCAGAGACAGCAAAGGACTTGGAAGAGCAGTTGAACGGAACGGACAGTGTCTTGAAAGGAGAATATAAGATGAACATCAACAAAAGCAAAACGAGGATAGTGGAATGTAGTCGAATTAAGTCGGGTGAGGCTGAGGGAATTAGATTACGAAATGAGACACTTAAAGCAGTAAATGAGTTCTGCTATTTGGGGAGCAAAATAACTGATGATTGTAGAAGTAGGGAGAATATAAAATGTAGACTGTCAATGGCAAGGTAAGCGATTCTGAAGAAGAAAGATTTGTTAACATCGAGTATAGATTTAAATGTCAGGAAGTCGTTTCTGAAAGTGTTTGTATGGAGTGTAGCCATGTATCTGAGTGAAACGTGGACGATAAATAGTTTAGAGAAGAAGAGAACAGAAGCTTTCGATGTGAGGTGCTACAGAAAAATGCTGAAGATTAGATGGGTAGATCACATAACTAATGAGGAGGTATTGAATAAAATAGGGGAGAAGAAGAGCTTGTGGCAAAACTTGACTAGAAGAAGGGATCGGTTGGTAGGACATGTTCTGAGACAGCGAGGGATCACCAATTTAGAATTGGTTGGCAGCGTGGAGGGTGAAAATCGTAGAGGGAGATCAAGAGATGAATACACTAAGCAGATTCAGAAGGATGTAGGCTGCAGTAGGTACTGGGAGATGAAGAAGCTTGCGCAGGATAGAGTAGCATGGAGAGCTGCATCAAACCAGTCTCAGAACTGAAGACCACAACACACCGAAAGTTCGTGAAGGGTTTTGCAGATTTAGCACAGCTATTGACGCAATTGTTTCGGAAGGGTGTGAAATTTGAGTGGACAGAAGAGTGTCAGAAAGTGTTTGACAAACTGAAAGAAGTGTTAACATCAAGTCTGGTTCTTGTGTTTCCAGAGTCTGAAAAGGAGTTTATACTAGCTGGCGATGCATCGAATCAACCATTACGATGTTTTCTTAGTCAGGAAATTGATGGGAATGAACATCTTGTAGCCTTTGTGTCTAGGCAGTTGAATGCAGCAGAGAGGAATTATTCAACAATTGAGAGGGAGATGCTTAGCGTAATCTTTGGAATCACATATTCTAAATGTTATTTATATGGGGAAGATTTAGGGTAGTTACAGATCATGCTACATTGAAGTGGTTGTTGAGGTTGAGGGATCCGTCCACTAGGCTCGCTAGATAGGTTGTGGGTCTTAGTGAATTCGACTACGAGGTGGTGCACAAGCCTGGGAAGAAGCAGGGTAATGCGGATGCACTAAGGAGGATGGCGGCAAAAGTAGAAGTCATAGGTTATGACCTAGCAGTATGGCAAGAATTATAGGACG
The DNA here is from genome assembly GCF_023864345.2 of Schistocerca serialis cubense. Classification (NCBI taxonomy): domain Eukaryota; kingdom Metazoa; phylum Arthropoda; class Insecta; order Orthoptera; family Acrididae; genus Schistocerca; species Schistocerca serialis. Next base: position 756,330,256 of record NC_064640.1, on the reverse strand, counting down.
GGGACAACGATTGTAAATTGTATCGGACACAGCCACAATTTAATATGTACGACGGTCTTCTGTGCAGGGAAACGAAGTTAGGGCCAAGGGTAGCAGTGACACCGAACCTGAAAGATGAGGTTTTAAAGGAAGCCCATGATCACGTGTTATCCGTTCATGGAAGATGTAGAGCAACGAATAGGGGGGTGGCGGAGAGGTATTGGTGGAGAAATAGGAAAGGAGATGTGGATCAGTATGTCAAGAATTGTATATCATGTGTGCAGAGAGCAGATCTGAGCTGAAACAGCTACAGCTACAATGATTGCCAGAAGTGACATGTCCACTTTCTTTGTTCGGGATCGATTTCTTAGGACCTTTCAGGTGAACACCATCGTGAAACAGATTCGTTCTGACAATAATAGATCATTTATTGAGGTATGTGGAGATGGTGGCTATGCCAAATCAACAGGCAGCAGTAGCCACGCAAGCATTAGTAAACTACTGAATTTTGAAGTTTGGTGCACCAGAGACAATAATTACTGACAAAGGGATCAACTTCATGTCGGATTTAATGAAGTAACTGTGGGAATTGTTGAATGTAAACAAGTTGAGGATAAGCGTGTGTCATCTACAGGCCAATGGCAGGACAGAATGGTTAGACAGAACAATCGGGAAGATGCTGAGTTTTTATGTGGATTCTCATCACCATCAGAGGAGTCCGCCCCAGTAGCTGAGTGGTCAGCGTGACGGGTTGCCGTCCTCTGGGCCCGGGTTCGATTCCCGGCTGGGTCGGAGATTTTCTCCGCTCAGGGACTGGGTGTTGTGTTGTGTTCATCATCATTTCATCCCCATCCGGCGTGCAGGTCGCCCAATGTGGCGCCGAATGTAATAAGACCTGCGATATGGCGGCCGGACCTGCCCCGCGAGGGGCCTCCCGGCCATTGACGCCAAACGCTCATTTCATTTCACCATCAGAGGAGTATATGAAGCATATTGTGTGGCCATATAATGCAAACGTCCATACAAATACTGTTTTGTCTCCTTATTAGGCAGTGTACGGGTGAAAAATGCCGTCACTGATTTGGTGAGGCTACAGGAAGGTAGGACTGGGGTATCTGTACATCAATTCGCAAGGACAATTCGGGATGTTGGGAAACGAGTACAGGAGGCGAATACAAAGGCTTTTCAAAGACAGGAAAGGGCACTAGACCACATTTAAGTTTTCTGATAGTAGGGAATTATGCCATAGCTGCCGACCCAGACTAGTTAGGAGCTAGTTAAGGGTCGACCCGGTGACCAGGTCTTTCCGAAGAGGGGAATAATGTAGCGACACCACCATTTAGGATAGGGAAACTTAGTTTTTTGCAATATTTTGAGAACAAGTTACATCCACGTGCAGGCCAGATTTCTATAAGTTATGCATACCAACAGTTGCAAAGTAGAATTGATGTCACAGGGCCATCAAATTGCTGCAAGAGTATACGTATCGGTTTTGCATGACACAGATCACAGGCGGAAGGGGGCCCACTTTCTGACCTAGCGTGTTATGAGTATGTGACGCGAAGTGGCGCATATTGCAAAACCGAGGAGCACAGCTGCATATAAATAGGTATGGGTTTCTAGCGAGATACATTGACAGCTCTCCTGGACTGTGGAGCATGTCACTCCACCAGCTACACGCTGCAGCGGTGCCATCATTCCAGTACACGGCAGGTCACTGGTTCGACCCTCTGAGGCCAACGCGATGTCTGTAGCCAGCCAGCGGCGGGCCACTCCATGGCTCCCTACCGTGGGCATCCGTCCTGGATTCCAACATATGCAGAGGCATCTCGAGGCGAGGGCCGCAGATTCAGACGCCGGATCGCAGGCGCTTGTTGTCACCGCAACCTCAGCCATGCCGGCGAGAAGCATGCAGCTGGCCAACTGCGCACATTCTGAGTGGCGCTGAGTCTGTAGGGACGCAGACTGCTGATGATGCCGCAACTCCACTGGCATACAAGGCCGACACACAGTGTGTGCATGTGTCCCTGAGGTAGCCATTCCACGCCAAGCCGTTTTGCAGGCAGCGAAGTGCTGACCTCAGCATTGCGGGGCCCAGTGACGCCGACCAAAGAGAACATGGCACTGTAGTTGGAAACAATAAATCTCTTGGAAAGCTCATATGAGTCTCAATACAGAGCCTTCTACCTCTTCCTGCTACAATGCCAAGGACTTTCAAGGCTTGCTATTGAACCAGTCTCAAAGAACTTTTTCATAGGTATGCAAACTGTTGATTAATTCATTCTCTCATAACGCCCTAAAATCATGCGAAGTCGCCTCATAGTTGCTGCATGACTTTCTCCATTCTGATAAAATGTTTTTAAGATTAACACAAGTTGTGCATAAGTGAACCGCTCCATACTTTAAATTCCAGCTAAGTCAAAAGTCAGAATGTTCCTGGAAATAGATATGCATCAAAACAATGTCACCAACTGGCAAACAAAAATTTACCAGCCGTTTAGAACAGGGTCTCTTTTTGAACCATGATTTACAAGTCTCACAGCCACTAGTGTCAGAGACTGGTGATGCACACTGCTGTTTGATTAGGACACAGCTGCACTTCATGATGCACAACAGGCTGTTGTGTAGGTTGAAGAAGTTTGGGTATCAAGTTGTAGTACCTGCAGCATTAAAACACCAAGTGTTGGATGAAACTCATGGTCATGTGCTAGCAGTTCACATAGGACAGATGACGACTGTTCATCGAATAGCTCAGCAACACTAATGGAGGATTAGGAGATAGAACAGTAACCAGTATGGCAGGAGTTGAGCACCATGTTGAAGTTGCCTCTGTCCATCATCACACAATGCAACTAAGATTACATGAGGTATCAACGCCATTTTATATGGTAGGAATGGACGTTTTGGATCCATTGAACATAACACAGTTACATGTTGATGGTCATACACAACTTTTCATTCGATGTAGTGTCAACTGCAATCCTAAATCATTAAGAGAGAACGGTGGCACAGGGCACAGTAAACAACTGGTTTCAACGTTTGGCATTCCTGACACAATAATGACAGATTAAGTTCATGTACAAGCTAATTAAGCAGTTGTGCTCTCTGTTGTCAATCCTGAAGCTAGGAGCTAGTCGCTTACACCATCGCTCAAACAGAAAAATGGAATGTATCTATTGTATTGTTATTAAAATGCCAAGTTATTATAGCAGCATGCATCACATTGATTTGTCACAGCTGTGTACAGTTCTAAACTCTATGACTACGTTACTCTTTCACTGTATTAAGTAGTATATAGTAGATAAATGCCGTCAACTGTTGAAGCATTTAAGCCTGAAGTTAGAAGAAACAGTCAGTCACTGAAGATGTTTGCTAAGATATTACAGGAGATACAGAAATGGGAGAAAACAGCAAATACGCTCAAGTGCCAGGAGTAAGTGGGATAATGTGTTCTTCAAGTACCTGAGTATGGATTCTTTCAGTGTGTTATGCTGACATATTCCTACACACCCAAATATGAAACGAAAAAATTCCTAACATGGTGCCAATGCCATTCCAAATCATAAAAATTACATCACTCATTAACATGAATTTACAGTTACCCACAAGCACTCCCACTAGGCCTCTTAAAGATATCGTAGACACTTAGCTGCAAGTGCAGTGTCGTTACCACAAGGAAAGGTAAAGCTAAGAAGGCAAAGTAGGATATGGAAATTGATAAGTGGAAGGTAAGCTGAGTGTCTTAGGTACTCAGATCATGCTGACAGAGGCGATGAGACGTGTGAAGTAGTTTTGTGAGGAAAATATGTGATTGTAGTATCAGTGTCTCGCTGTAGTAAGGTTATATTGCCGTTTTTTAAGTTTTTGGGATGAATTGTTAGTTTCTAAGTGAACAGAAATATGCAACTGTAGTTTGATATTGAGGTACTAGTGATTCATGTACGCCTGGCCTTGAGAGAGGATCAAGTAGAGTGATGCTAATTGCTTTCCTCCACATGGCGTAACCACCAAGATTATTCAGCATTAGTGTGTTAATTCTGATGATGAAGCATCTTTTAGTCAATGGAACGATCTTTGGTGGTGGTACAACTTTCTGTCTCCCAGGTACCACAACTAGAACAAGAATAATAACAGGACAAAAAACTCCTTGTATTGGCCAGAAAGACCATTAGACGTGTTGCCAGTCCTTCTACATCAACATCTACAAGACTACTCCACAATTCAGATGTAAGTGCCTGGCAGTGGGTTCTTCGAACTACTTTTAAACTATTTTTCTACCGTTCCACTCTCTAACAGTATGTGCGAAAATTTAAAAAATGAAATATCTGTATAAGCTTTGACTTCTTTTGAACCCTGGATATCAGTTCCGCCTAGCTCAATGATTTTCTGTCTATTAACACTTACAGTGAGCTCTCTTAGAGGACATTACGCCTCCAGCCTCACAACTGAATCGACAGTCCATATGCTCCATAGGCACACAATTTAATTACAAGTCTCTTGTCAGGAATGATAACAAAGGACTAGCCGGCTGAAGTGGCTGTGCGGTTAAAGGCGCTGCAGTCTGGAACCGCAAGACCGCTACGGTCGCAGGTTCGAATCCTGCCTCGGGCATGGATGTTTGTGATGTCCTTAGGTTAGTTAGGTTTAACTAGTTCTAAGTTGTAGGGGACTAATGACCTCAGCAGTTGAGTCCCATAGTGCTCAGAGCCATTTGAACCATTTTTGGAAAAGGACTTTTGAAAATCTTAAAATATGAAATCAGTTTGATATCCAATGTCGATATCACTCATTACTACGTGCGGGCAAAGAGTATGTTGCGTATCGTAAGAACGATACTTCCTGCGTGCATGTTCACCGTATGTTAGCAGATCGTTATCTTCGAGACAATTCATTATATTCGAACTAAATGTATGTTCCAAGACCCTGATCAAAAGGGACGGGTCTGTATTCAACGGATTATTCGGATTGTCTTACTTGACTACTGGTGTGACAAATGCTACTTTCCAGTCTTTTCGCACGCATCTTTCGTCAAGCGATTGCTAAGTATGGGACTATTGTATGAGCATGTTTCGAAAGGTACTTTATTGGCCTGCTGTCTGGACTGGAAGACTTGTATTTATAATAAATAAGTGCTTTATGTTGCTTCGCTACGCCGGAGATATCTACTTCCAAGTTAATCACGTTGGCCGTTGTTCTCTATTCGAATTCCGGATTATTTATTTTGTCTTCTTTGGTGAAAGAATTCCGGAAAACTGTGTTTAATAACTCCGCTTTATGGTCGCTGTCATCGGTTATATAACCAGTGGAGTAGTACAGCGAAGGTATTGAGTCTGTCTTGTGACTGATGTACTATACGAACGACCCGAACCTATTTAAGTTTTCTGTTAGACTTCCAGACAGAGTGGAAGCTATTAAAACCATCTCGCACTGATGTCAACGCTAGGTTTCGAGGTTCTGTAAAACACAATCAATCTTGATGGTTTTGAGTTATTTTAAATTTGTCATGCTTTCTTCGTTGCTCCTGTAACAATGTTCTGACCTGCTTTGTGTACCATAGTGGTTCCGTATCAGCTTCTATTAATTTATTTGGTATAAATCTTTCAGATGGTCCAGATATTATTTCTTTGAATTTAAGTAACATCTCGTCTACACCTGTACACAATGCCGGAAAAAATCAGAATACCAAGATATAACTAAAGTAGAGTAATGAAATTTCCGGAATGCATTTGTCTAGGTAACATTGTAAGCTCACAGGTTAATCTAAGGGAGAGATAAGTCACTGCAAATGTGAAATACAGGTACATTAATAACAGATGTAACCGCCAGAATGCTGAATGCAAACATGCAATGTGTTGTACTGGTGCCGAATATCAGTTTGTGGCACAGAGTTCTATGCCTCTTGCACTTGGCCGGTTAATACAGGGTCGGTTAATGCTGTTTGTGGATGACGCCAGTGTTTTTGTTCGATGATATCCCATATGTACTCGACTGGAGATAGATCTAGTGATCTAGCAGACCACGTCAAAATGTCGACACTCTGTAGAACACGTTGGGCTAGAACAGTGGTACATCAGCGAGCGTTATCCTGTTGGAAGACACCCCATAAAATACTGTCCATGAATGGCAGCACAAGGGATCTAATCACCTGAAACCACGAGGGTGCGTGGCATTACAACGCGGGAGCACTTGCTGTAATACGAAAACGCACTCCAGATCATAAGTCCAGGATAGATCATGTGTGTCTAGAACGTAGACAGGTTCGTTGAAAATCCTTAATTAGCCTTCTTCTAATAAACATACGGCCAACACTGGAACCGAGGCAGTACCAACTTTCATCTGATAAAACAACAGACCTCCGCCCTGCCACCTAATGAGCTCTCGCTTGACACCACTGAAATCGCAAATACTGGTGCTTTGGGTACAGCGGTATGCACGCTACAGAGCGTGAGGCACAGATATGCCCTTGAAGTAACTGATTTGTAACACTTCGTTGCGTCACTGTGGTGCCAACTGCTGCTCAGATTACTGCTGCAGGTGCAGTACGAGGCACCAGAGTAATACGCCGAACACGATGGTCTTCCCTTTCGATAGTGCTATGTGCAAGAAGACCGTACATTCTTTTCACCACTGCTGCCAACAGTCATGCACAGTGGAATATTCCTGCCAAGTCTTTCTGCAGTATCGTGGAAGGAACGTCCAGTATCTCGTAGCCTTATTAAACGACACGTTCAAACTCAGTGAGGTGTTGATAACGCCGTCTTTGTCGCCTTAAAGGCATTCTTGACTAACATCAACTCACCACGTCCAATCTCAGAGGTAACTTCTGCTCACGACCGTTACAGCGTGTATTTAAGGTAAATCTGACTGGCTTATCATAGTGGTGCTACTTACGCCACTCTTACGCGACTGGTGCTAAATTAAGATAGGCATCGTCTTTCGGATACAGAAACACGCCAGTCAGCTTTTCTTTATAGCCGGCCGATGTGGCCGAGCGGTTCTAGGCGCTTCAGTCTGGAACCGCGCGACCGCTATGGTCGCAGGTTCGAATCCTGCCTCGACATCCTTGTGAGTTTCATTGTTGATTCTCTTTTTACCAGAGCGCCTGTAGAAGAATCCTTAGAATGTATTGACCAGAAATTTGACGAAGAAACACCAACCATTTTAGGCACGTCTTTATGTCGACATATCTTCCTATAGGCAGTACCTACGATGAGCAGGAGGAAGGAGTGGCCCTGGGGAGTCCAATTTCACCAGTTGCGGCCAATATGTCCACAGAATATTTCGAGGAGGATGCCCTGGAATCAGCACAACGCAAACCGACTTGTTTCTTCCGGTCGGAGGTTCGAATCTTGCCTCGGCCATGGATGTGTGTGATGTCCTTAGGTTGGTTAGGTTTAAGTAGTTCTAAGTTCTAGGGGACTGATGACCTCAGATGTTAAGTCCCATAGTGCTCAGAGCCTTTTGAACAATTTTTTGCTTATATAGCACAATTCCTTCTTGTCGTTGCGATGTTTTACCCGTCAGTGTAGTTAGTTGTGTGTGCGGTTCTTTTCCTATCATTGTAAGACAATAGCCCTCCCCCTCCCCCAACCCACCCACGAACCCGTGGAGAGGGGGGGTGGGGGAGTGTCTGTTGATAGTCGACAGATGTGTGTTGTCTCTGAAGGGGAGCAGCAGCCTTTTCAGTAGTTGCAGGTGCTAAAGTCTTCATGATTGATTGATCTGCCCTAGTAACACCAACCAAAACGGCGTAGCTGTGCTTGTACTGCGAACAGCTGAAAGCAAGGGGAAAATACAGCCGTAATTTTTCCCAAGAGCATGCAGCTCTAATCTAACGTTAAATTATGATGGCATCCTCTTGGGTGAAACATTCCGGAGGTGAAATAGCCCCATTCGAATGTCCAGGCGAGGAGTACTCGGTGGGATGTCGTTATAAGAAAGAAAAAACTGGCGTTCTTTGGATCTGATCGTGGAATATTTCCTTTGATCGGACAGTTAGGTTAGAAAATTGAAAAAGGGAAATGGATAGGTTGGCGTTAGATATAGTGGGAATTAGTGAAGTTCTGTGCCAGGATGAACAGGAATACAGGTTTATAAATACACCGCCAAATAGGAGTAATGCAGGAGTGGGTTGAATAATTGATTAGAAAATAGCAATCCGTGTGAGCTACTATGAACAACGTAGTGAACGCATTATCATGGTTAGTATAGACACGAAGGCCACACCTACCACGGTAGTACAAATTTATATGCCAACTAGCTCCACAGATAATGAAGTTTTCTAATAAATGTAGGATGAGGTGAAAGAAATTATTTAGACAATTAAGGAAGACGAATATTTAATTGTGATGGGGGACTGGAATTCTATAATCGGAAAAGGAAGAGAAGGATAAATCGTAGATGAATATGGGCTAGGTGAATGGAATGAAAGACGAAGGTGACTAGCATAATTTAATTCTCGCTAATACTTGGTTTAAGAATCTTGAAAGTAGCCTGTATACGTGGAAGAGACCTGAGGACACCGGAAGGTTACACCGGAAGGTTTCACAGTGATTGTATAAGGGTAAAACAAAGATTTCAGGATCAGATTTTAAATTGTGAGATATTTCGAGGGGCAGGTGAGGACTCTGACCACAATTTATTGCTGATGAAGTGTAGATTAAAGCAGAAGAAATTGTAAAAAATGTAGAAAATTAAGGAAATGGGACCTGGATAACTATAAAGAGTGGTAGGTTGCTGAGAGTTTCACAGGTAGCAATACGCAACAGTTCACTAGAACGGGGGAAATAAATATGTGAGAAGACGAATGTGTAGGTTTAAAACACAAAACAGTGAAGGCAGCAGAAGATAAAATAGGTAAAAAGACAAGACTTAGAAGAAAACGTTGGCTAAACAGTATAGAAACTAGACGGCAGTCGTAAGAATCGAGAGGCATGAAAGAGAAACAGTGGTTGAGAGACGAGTGAGACAGTGTTGTAGTCTATCCCTCATATTATTAAATCTGTACGTTAAGCAAGCAGTAAAGGAAACCAAAGGAAAATTTATAGAGGACTTGGAAGAGCAGTTGAACGGAGTGGATTGTGTCTTGAGACGATGGTATAAAGTTAACATGAAGAAAAGCATAGAAAGGATAATGGAATGAAATTGAATTAAATCAGGTGATGCTGAAAGCATTATCTTAGGAAACGAGACCCTGAAATAGTAGATGAAGTTTGGTATTTGGGCAGCAAAATAACTGATCTGGCAACGGCAAGGAAAGTATTTATGAAGAAAACAAATTTGTTATGGTAGAACATAGACTTAATTCTTAGAAAGTCTATTTTGAACATATTTGTCTGTAATGTAGCGATGTATGGAAGTGAGACATGGACGAAATACAGCTTAGACAAGAAGAGAATAGAAGCTTTTTAAATATGGTGCTACAGAAAAATGGCTAAGACTAGAGAGGTATTGTGGAGACAAGAAATTTGTTGCATAATTTGAAAAAAGATAGATAGAAGACATTCTGAGACATCAAGGGCTCACTAATTTAGTACTGAAGGGAAGTGTGGGTGGCAAAAACCATAGAGAGAGGCCAAGAGATGACTGCAGTAAGAAGATTCAGAAGGATGTACGTTGCTGTAGCCTTTTGGAGATGAAGAGGCTTGCACAGATTATAGTAGCATGGAGAGCTGCATCAAACCATTCTTCGGACTGAACATCACAACGACAACAACAGTTAGTTGGGAAGGAATAGTGGCTGTATCTTAGGAGGACGTCAATTGAATATTTGTCTGATTTTTTAAACAGATATATTTTGCGTTTACACTGGGTAAACCTATCTAAATGAAGGTCGACCTCCGTAGCTGAGTGGTCAGCGTAGATGGCTGCCATGCGTAAGAGCCGGATTCGATTTCCGATACTGCGCAAGGATTTTTCCTTGGTGGGAGGACTGGTACGTGGTGCAGTCAGCCATGTTATGTTAACCGACGAATTACCTACCCTATTAGTACCGGCTCCACCGTCTAGAAAATACAAAACGGTCGGGAGAGCGGTGTGCTTACCGCACGCTCGTCCATACCACATCCACATGACTCCGAAAGGTAAGGGATGACACTGCAGTCGGTACACATCCCTTGGGTTCAAATCCGCTTCCGGCAATCCTGATTTAAGTTTCCCGTTATGTCCCTAAATCACTTCAGGCAAATGCTGGGATGGTTCCTTTGAAAGGGCACGGACGACTTCCTTCCACATCCTTCTCAAATTTGAGAAGACCAATGGCCTTGCTGTTTGGTCCCCTCCCCCAATTCAACCAACCAGGAAACACCTCTTAGGCCTTCGTTGCCTGGAAGAGGAGCTCGTTATAAAATGAAACATTAAAGCCAGTCCTTCTACATTCATGGTATAGGTTGCACCTCACGGGAGGGACGTATTACTGTTGAGTAAATGCTTCAGCATGATCGGTACTATCCTGACAGGCACCTCAATAACATTATGACCTTTATTGTTTCGACTTCTGGTACAGCTGTGGTTATGATACTGCTTCGTGTGATCTGCATCTGCCTTAAGTGTAAAATCACCTAGCGGTGTGAGATTCTGTGTCATCAGGTATCAACGGAAAGGGTTACACAGAGTGATTGGTTAAAGGAATTCACTGTGAAAGATGAGCTTTGGTAATTTATTTTTCTTGTTGGTTATATGATGATTCTAGAATAATGTACGTAATTCAATAGACAATGAACCACGTAGTTTATGTTAAATTAGAGCTCTAGGGGGAGGAGATTTTCTTACTATGTCAACCAGTAAAACATGTATCAGGTTTTTTGTCCAGATATGGAAACAGGAGCAAATCTGGAAGCCGGATTTCTTCGAAGTAGGAGGGACCACTGTTGCTCTCTATATACGTAAATTATTAAGCGGACAGGGTGGGCAGATATCTGCTGTTGTTTTCTGATGATGCAGTGGTGTACGGTAAGGTGTAGAAGTTGAGTGACTGTTGGAAGATACAAGGCGACTTAGACAAAATTTCCAGTTGGTGTGATAAATGACAGCTAGCCCGAAATGTGGAAAAACGTAGTTTAATGCGAATGAGTAGCAAGATCAAACCTGTAATGTTCGGGTACAGTATTACGAGTGTCCTGCTTGACACAGACAAGTCGTTTAAATATCTGGGTGTAATGTTGTAAAGCTATATGAGGTGGAATGAGCATGTTAGAATTGTAGTAGGGAAAGTGAATGGTTGACTTCGGTTTGATGGGAGAATTTTAGGATAGAGTGGTTCACCTGTAATGGAGACCGCATATAAGACGCTGATGCGACCTATTCTCGAGTATTGTTCGAGTGTTTGGGGTCCGTATCATGTAGTAATGGAGGATTAAATGGAAGCAGTTCGGAGGCGGGGTGCTAGATTTGTAATCGGTAGGTTGGAACAATACGTAAGCGTTACGGGCACTCTACAGGAACCCAAATGGGAATCCCTGGAAGGAAGTGACGTTCTTTTCGAGAAACACTATTGAGAAAATTTAGAGAACCAGCTTCGAAACTGACTACCGAACGATTCCACTTCCACCAACATACATTGAACGTAAAGACCACAAAGATGAGATACGAGAAATTAGAGTTCATACGGAGGCATACAGACAGTCGCTTCCCCTCTCGCTTTTTGCGGAACAGGAAAGGAAATGACAATTGGTGGTACAGGATACTCTCCTCCACGCACCGTACAGTGGATTGTGGAGTATCTGTGTAGATGTAGATATAGATGTAAAATATCGTACCCTGACCCACTCTGGGGTCCTGAACTGCCTGGCGAAAATGCAGGAAAACCATATCATTAGGACCGAGGCTCCGGTGTTGTTATGACCATTTAAAATGAAGTAAGCAGAAATACTCAGAGTACAAGAGTACTTATTCAATACTCCAACGCTGTAAAATATCTCTGGCAGTGCTTCTAATGAACGATGTACATGCGCCTTTCAGATACGACAGAGCACCCAGAAAACCTTACAGGACTAGAAAAGCAGTCCAAATGCACTAAATGCTTGACGGTGGCGAGCAAGCGCACAAACTTTTTTTGTTTTTCAGGCTAAAGCACTGGCCAGAGGAAAACACTATCGCTCCTGATTCGTATAAATAGTTCTTGAATCAGTCCCTCTCTTTCAGTGTCATTACATATTCTCAGACAGTTTCGAAGTGTGTACATGACGCCAAGCTGTGCCTTTAGCACCAGTCCTTAACTTCAAGACGTACGCGGTATGCAGTACACGGTGTACCAGCCAGTCACCTACAATGGACATACGCTCCAGAAGTTACAGGCATCCGACTGAGTAGAAGGTTGGCGATCTACCTGGCGTCTTCACACCGTTGAGTCACCTACTGTGTAACAACCCGCTGACGGCGTCCTGCTCCCTGGTGGTACGTGTGTTCGAGTTCAGAATGGTAGCTTCCTGGCTACCCTCTCCTTGCACTCTGGTCCTTGTGAAGCACCTTCTCGCTGACCACCACCTAAGGCAGATTCCCATCTTAGTCGTTGGACATGATGGTGGCCTCGGTTTGTGTACCGTCCTTTCCTGTGCTGTACATCAAGGTGCGAGGCAGGCGGTCTGCCTTGACATGGCTGACATTCGTCGGCCGCAACGCGCGGTCCCTGTCAGCTGCTGCCGTCCCTATGACGTCAACCTGAGACGTTGCCTATGCCCGTTGTTACACAGGCAGTCCAGCTGAAGGCAGCTCGCTGAGCTTCTGCGTCTCATCACTATCTCATCCCAGGATCAACGGCCTCCACTCCAGCAGCGACCAAGCCCCTGTACCTAACATTAACAGAAGTTTATTTTTAAACTGTTGTCCAAAATTGAAGCCACAAACGGAAATATTTCTATCTTGCTTTTATTTTGCCACGATACAGTATAAGCAGGTGATAGTAAAGTAGAAACAATGTAAAGAATACAGAACATAAGTAACTGCTATATGAATGGCGGTAGACGAAAACTTTATTTTATTTCCAACATAACGGATTTACACACACATTCTGACAACTGCTTAATGTGCTCAGTATGGGGTGTGACTACCTCTGGAAGCAATACGGGACCACCAACGTTGGGGCATGCTGTGTATGACGTGATCAATATCATGTTGAGGCAATAACGTCCATTCAACCTGCAGAGCTGCTCGCAAGTCTTGGAGAGTGGTTGGTGGTTGTTGAAATGATGTAACCTGTCTCCATATCACATCCCAGACATGCTCTTTGGGATTCAGATTGGGAGAGCGAGAAGGCCACGCCATGAGTGCAACATTTTCCGTTTTCAAGGAAATATCAATCACCCGTAGTATGAAGTCCTGTTCCACACCATCTCGCAGCAACAGCACATGAGATCCCAAGATCTCGTCACGATACGTGACAACAGTTAAACCTTGCCAATGCACCGGTACAATTCAATGTGGTCCACGTAATCCCTGCCCACACCCTTAGGGATCCTCCTCAATATCGGTATCTTTCCACCACGCTTAGATCCCGAAATCGTATTCCACCTACCTTCCAGATGTGGATGGTTGGAGAATATCTCTCCAGACCGAATCGGGACTCATCTGTGGAAAGAACATTGGTCCACTGTTCGATGTCCGTGTGGTAGGTTGACAACTCCACTCTAGATGTTCCATTCTGTAAAGACGTATTTGAGGTACACACAGAGCAGGTCTCCGACAATAAAGGCCTCTTTTCCGAAGCCTTCTGTCACCGTTTGTCTCGATACAACACGTCCAGCAGATCCTGCGAGGTCAAATGTCAGTTGCCGTACAGTACCAAGGGGAACTGTTGAGCCCTTAACATCTCTTTATGATATCGCACATGGTCGGCCCTGCCCTAGTCTTCGGGGTACTGTTTCGGTTTCTATAAACTGTCGCCACATCCGAAAAACAACAGAATGATTCACACTAAGCCATCGGGCCACATTAATTTGCCACTGTCTTATTTACGATCTTCTTACGGCTCTCCATCGCAGAGAGTCTGGTAGGCGCCTTCTTTGTGCCACACCGCCCCCTCTGTGACTGTATACAGTGCGATTGATGATGTGAGACTACCCGATACTCACTACTCCACTTCATAGGTGGCCTGAAATCATTGTTGTCGTGGTTTTCCACTGACCAAAATGCCGCTTTCTGTGCAGAACACGACTGTATGGACAGCTGTTGACCGTTTGTGTGATTACACCATGAATTTGACACAAGACGGGAAACTAGTGGTTTGTTGCTTTTATTTTGGACACCTTTGCAGATATGTCACTCCGACAACACAGACACAACTCGCGATGGAGAAGCTGGGGTATGTACATGAATAATAGCAGTGACGTGATTGGAAAGGAAACGGGATGGGAAAGAGACAGGAAGGAAACAATGACTTCCTGTTGAAAAGGGCATTGCGATAATGCAGCAGATAGATTTGGAGGTTTGTTCTTGACTTCGACCCCGACCCAGATACTTTGCTTCTCCAGAACGATTGTCTTAACCGCATCGGCCATCTGACCCTAATTCCCAACTTCCAGCATGCCACAACGCAATCGCTTCCGGATGGCAAAAAAATTATTATAGAAACGGAGTCCAAGGCGGTTAAGTCAGCAATTGTACAGAAGTGAATCTTCAGCTCGTGCCTTTGGACTGCTGCAACGTCCTGCGAGGCCGGATGTTATTATTTCCTTCCTATTTCTTTGTCATAGCGTTGCCTTTCAATTCCTTTCACTCCAATTAATCATGTAAAGTCTAATTCAGTCACGGATGTCTTACTAGCGCTCCGTCGCTCGATTCCGATCACCATGAGAACTCTGATCTCACGTCCATACAAAGGAAGCGTTTCTTCATCCTGACCTTCGTGCAGAAGTTTCCTCTACCATTGATGTCGTCGCCTCAAAGGTTTAACAACACTGCAGGCCGAATTTAAAATTTCAAACGCTATTACAGTCTACTCATTAAGAGGTATAATCTTACTTTAAAGGTTTTTCACAGAGGTTCAAGTACGGAATTTAGAAACCTTGTACTTGTTGAAACAGCGTAATTAATCGCGAACATATTACCCAGATTCAGATCATCCAGCACTAGAGAACGAGAGCAGTTAGCGGCTTGCAACAAGCATTGAAAAAATTTCAAACCTTTCTGAAATTTTTCAGCCTAACATTCCTCAAAAAATAATGAAAGGAAATAATGATTATCCCTCACTACATTTTTGCTTTAAATGCAGTGAAATTTCAGCATCAGGGATGACGTTTTACACGCTTAACATAAAATATATGACATGCTAATTCATTTGCTAAGTAATCAGACGTCTGAAGCACCTTCGCACATGGGAGTTCGATTCTTTAAGTAATAAGTGGTGGGGTACATGTTTACCTAACATGTCATATAGACCCGTTCAGGTTTTTAGGTGCTCTCCCACAAGCTTTTACTCTTTATGTATGTCAATTCTGGCTATGTGCATCGTGAAATGCGATATCAAAATTTACCACAGCGAAGTACAGCTGTCTATGTTTCTGTGGCGGTGCATAACATTGCCTCACTAGGAGCGTTGCAGTTAGCAGTCCGATGGTCAACACAGAAATATCGAATCGAATACACAGACTGCAATAGCGGTCAGTGTTCTGAGTTCGATGACGGAGAATTGTGCGAGTACCGTCCCCAGTGGTTTTCCGCTGCTCCACTCTGTGGTTTGAGGGCTGGTCACATCAAGCGGAAAGGTGTCCATTCAACTATTATTCTGAGCTCACAAGCTACAAAGCAACCTGGATTATTCTCATTATGCTATTTTAAGTAACACAGTTCTCGGAAGCCGTCCTCTATACAAGGATATTGTTTCATAAATGAAATGAAATAAAATGATCGGCTGATATTATTAGCAGTGGGACGCAGCTTGGCATGGTTCGGTCGTCCGGTGCAAGTCTTCTTATTTAAACCACTTCGGAGACTTGGCGTCCTTGTGAAGAAGATGAGTTCAAATAAGTGCAACAACTAATATACTCTGTCTTCGAGTTAAAAAAATCTGGGACTCGGTCCGTAATCTAACCCGGGGCCGTGCGATCTACTGCCAGCAACGCTAACGAATAGACCGCGAGCTGGGTCGTTGCTTCAGAAATGAGTAGAGATGTTTTGGTCGATGGTAGGTTACGTACGGGCCATCATTTACAGTAAGTGAATGGCAGAAGGTGAATAGTTAATGGTTCACATGGCTCTGAGCATTATGGGACTTAACTTCTGAGGTCATCAGTCCCCTAGAACTTAGAACTACTTAAACCTAACTAACCTAAGGACATCACACACATCCAAGCCCGAGGCAGGATCCGAATCTGCGACCGTAGCAGTCGCGCGGTTCCAGACTGAAGCGCCTAGAACCGCTCGGCCACTCCGGCCGGCGGTGAATAGTTAAATAACATTGATCTCAACTTATTATTTCAGGACTTTACCTTAGGTCCTAACTAATATTAGTCATGTATCAAGGCATTTGATGACATCAAAGGTAGTGTCTGAGATACTTAATTAGGCTTGGGGCAATACAGATAACATCGAAACAGCAGTTGAAATTCGGACATCCGTCTTCCATTTCTCCCAAAACAGTAACATCGACGAGAATTGCCACCACACAGTTGGCGTATCGCTGAAAAGATGACATAGCATCGAGCACAAACTGTTCTGAAACGCAAATGAATCTGTCAAAACTCAACAACGCCTCAGAGGCAGAATTCCTGTCAGATTCAAGTACAAATCAGTGGCGGATCATGGGTCTAAATTCTGTGGAGACCAGGAAACGTACCGGAAAATCGCCCCCTTTCTTTTCTTTTAATGCATGCATGCCTAGTGTTCCTATTGACTACTACTACTAAGACAATGACGACGACTACCGCTAATACTGCTATTAATAATAATAACGATAATAATAATGATGTTCACTTTCATTTACAAACGATTTGGTGGATTGGGCATTTGAGCGTTATTATACCTGAAACAAGTCAACTCTTCTTCCTCCCGAATCTTTCGATGGTATCGTTATACTATATGTCTTGGCTGCCAAGTATTCGCAGCATTGGTTTTTCAACTGAGGTATAAGCAAGAGCTGATAAGCGATCCTGGGCCATACTGTTCCTCAAATATATTTTTACGCGTTTAAGGCAAGAAAAACTCAGGTCAACTGGAACACTTGTTGCAGGGATGGTGGAAATTAGACAAAGTAGTTTTAAAGCTTCGGAGATGATTTGGTCCGTTTCATTCCCAAGCATTCTTTTGATAATCTCAGCCAAACTGACAGAGTGAAATGTTTCTTTTATACTGAAAATAAAATACAGTCTGAAGTTCTATACGTATCCGAGAGCGAAAGAAGGAAGCATCACAAAGAATACAAACCGTCTACAGCCAAACACTGGGAATAATTGCCAAACCAAGTAGCATTGGCAAATTTCCAATAAATCAGTTTATCCCATCGTGAAAATCTTGTTTCCAGCAGTGTTACAATATTATCCTACACCTCAAGGTACACCTGTTTGTGTTTTGGCATCAATGGATTGTCAGTGCGTTCATCCACAATTTCAGTACTGTTCATGGAAGCTTCAGGTCACTAATTTGTCGAGCGGTTCGTTGAATTTAAAAAGTCCATCAATTTATCTTCATCTGTTAAGCCTTGTAGGTAAGCTTTGCGTTCTGAGATAACGTTATTCGAAATCTATGCGTCATTGGCGTTATTTCTGAAGAATGTTGAAAAGCAGTTCAGTCATTAAAAATGTCCTGTTTTTCTTGTGCTTAAAAGCAAATGTGATCAGCTGATTAGCTCTTTTGTACGGCTAGCGCATAAACCACTTATGCTGTTCACACCACAAACTTTGGAGGGGACGTGTTTTGATCTTATCTTTCAGAAGAAGTGTAGTGTCTGTATTTGACATCCTTGCTTCAAAATTTCCCGTCCTTCAGTTCACATTTCCTAGGAAACTAAAGCTCCTTCAAGCACGGAAAGATGCCTTCACTCGAAAGCGTTATATCAGTCCTTGCACAGGGTATGGTTTCATCCATGTTTACTGCACGCAGAACAAGTAACGTAAAAGAAACCCACAGAGGTGGCAAGACAGCTGCTCGCCTCCCGTGTCACCGAAGCACACAGCAGTAGGCTACGACAGCCTGTACCCATCTTTTGTGTTCCTAGCAGTGACATCATGGAGAGCCTGCAGGTGGCATGGCATATGTCCGGCTTCCTCTCCATGTGCGTCGCACCTCTTCCTACTGTAGGTTAGGTTTAAGTTCTCATACTTTGATTTTCTCTCTAGTGCTGACGGCTTAGAAGAAGCTAACGTTTTCCGCTCTAGCTGACTGAAGTTCATAAAAGCTTATTGCAAAAACAATTATTGCTACTACAGCTATTACTACTACTACTACTACTACTACTACTGCTACTACTACAACCACTTCTACCACGGAAATGTGAGGAAGCCTGGCCTCCTTTGCCACCTCTGACTAGCCGCAACTACCGAAAAGTATGGTGAAATGGCGAGTCGCCATATTCTCGCGAAGATACAACTAGATAGCAAGCTATCGGCAGTCTGTCCTTATATGTGATCAGATGGCAGCAATCACTTAGTTTCAGTTTGCGTTAGAGCAAAAAATATTCAAATTTGTGTGAAATCTTATAGGACTTAACTGCTGAGGTCATCAGTCCCTAAGCTTACACACTACTTAACCAAAATAATCCTAAGGACAAACACACATACACCCATGCCCGAGGGAGGACTCGAACCTCCGCCGGAACCAGCCGCACAGTCCATGACTGCAGCGCCCAAGACCGCTCGGCTAATCCCGCGCGGCGTTAGAGCAATAAAACTGTTATTATGATGTCACAAAATTTCATAATAAGTGCATACATAACGCATTTTCGTGAGCGTTTAGGTGGAATAAGGCTGCTGATTTCCTTGAGATAAATGGATTCATAGCTCGTTCAATAAGTATGCCTTCTAAATCGGTTATTTTTATTGGGGGGGGGGGGGGGGCATAAACGCCAATGCGAGCAAATGGCCATTTAAATGTGTGAGTCAATGCAGCATTTGTATAAACGTGTCACTCAGTTAAGCATAGTCATTTGAAGGAGTTATGTTATGGCAGTCTCCCACGGTTACTTTTAGTATCGTTTTGAGACCATTTGATCTAAAATAATTCCTCCTTTCATGTAACTGTTACAAATTTACATAAGAGGCTGAGTTTTTCTAACGTAATTGCTTTGAAGGAGAGGTTATTTTGAGACAAATTCCCATGTCGGTGAATGATGTATCGGAGCCCGTCACCAACTAAATCAAGCTGCCGTGGAATGGCATCATCTCATAGGCAGGCACAGTGCCCAACAAGTGTCCAATCTGCCTGCTGCTATGGTTAATATACCCACCCCGAACTAATACATATTTTACTTCCCACTTTACTGTTATTTGCAAGAACAAACTGTAAATATAAATATAACAAATAATAAAACATAAAAATTAATGTTAAGAAAAATTACTTATAACTATAATAACTACCATTTAACAAAAATTATTAATTGTTACTAAATAAAGCCAAACTAAATCCGCAATCATGACATTAGGATAACACGATGCCTGCCGACAAGCGTGTCATCCTCTGTCATTTGGCGCCATTCGGACCTAGTAAGGAGGGGCATGGCGTCAGCACACAGCCCTCCCGGTCATTGTCGGCTTCCCAAACGTTGGAGCTGCTCCTTCTTATTCACGTAGCTCCGTAGTTGGCATCACGAGACTGTGTGCATCTGTATTTCAGCTGGGGCACTTCAGCCCTTCTTTCATTATATGTGCAGCCATTCGGTTGAAACCAGAATTGAAGGATACAGTCCTCCTAGAAAGAGCATATCGGTCACAATTCTGGAGTGATGCAAAGTGTATTGTTTGTTTAATGGTTCAAGTATTTTTTTCTGCACGTAAATCTCACCGAAAGTGATCCGATGTTTCTGATATTGGACGGGTATTCCAAGCATACCAGTAATATTTAATTCATTCGAAATACCAGGGATAATCACACAGCTGTGGTGTAACTGTCATTTCATTGTTACCATAAGCCTCAGCCCATGGACGTCTCCTTTATTGGTCCACTCAACACAAGTGTGCAAGTTACTGAATGATTCTTAGGGAACAACTATGGGTGAGTGGTGGTTCATATGGTTTTGAGCACTATGCGACTTAATTTCTGAGGTCGTCAGTCACCTAGAACTTAGAACAAATTACATCTAACTAACCTAAGGACATCACACACATCCATGGATTCGAAGCTGCGACCGTAGCGGTCGCTCGGTTCCAGACTGTGGCGCCTAGAATCGCACGGCTAGCACGGCCGGCGGGTGAGTGGTGACACAATTCCAGGTAAGTTGTTTTTTCAGGGAAACTTTTTCAGGCAGATCTTCCGCTTAGTGCTGTGAATGGATTTAGAAAAGGTGGCATTGAACTACTCAGTAGACATACACTCCTGGAAATGGAAAAAAGAACACATTGACACCGGTGCGTCAGACCCACCATACTTGCTCCGGACACTGCGAGAGGGCTGTACAAGCAATGATCACACGCACGGCACAGCGGACACACCAGGAACCGCGGTGTTGGCCGTCGAATGGCGCTAGCTGCGCAGTATTTGTGAACCGCCGCCGTCAGTGTCAGCCAGTTTGCCGTGGCATACGGAGCTCCATCGCAGTCTTTAACACTGGTAGCATGCCGCGACAGCGTGGACGTGAACCGTATGTGCAGTTGACGGACTTTGAGCGAGGGCGTATAGTGGGCATGCGGGAGGCCGGGTGGACGTACCGCCGAATTGCTCAACACGTGGGGCGTGAGGTCTCCACAGTACATCGATGTTGTCGCCAGTGGTCGGCGGAAGGTGCACGTGCCCGTCGACCTGGGACCGGACCGCAGCGACGCACGGATGCACGCCAAGACCGTAGGATCCTACGCAGTGCCGTAGGGGACCGCACCGCCACTTCCCAGCAAATTAGGGACACTGTTGCTCCTGGGGTATCGGCGAGGACCATTCGCAACCGTCTCCATGAAGCTGGGCTACGGTCCCGCACACCGTTAGGCCGTCTTCCGCTCACGCCCCAACATCGTGCAGCCCGCCTCCAGTGGTGTCGCGACAGGCGAGAATGGAGGGGCGAATGGAGACGTGTCGTCTTCAGCGATGAGAGTCGCTTCTGCCTTGGTGCCAATGATGGTCGTATGCGTGTTTGGCGCCGTGCAGGTGAGCGCCACAATCAGGACTGCATACGACCGAGGCACACAGGGCCAACACCCGGCATCATGGTGTGGGGAGCGATCTCCTACACTGGCCGTACACCACTGGTGATCGTCGAGGGGACACTGAATAGTGCACGGTACATCCGAACCGTCATCGAACCCATCGTTCTACCATTCCTAGACCGGCAAGGGAACTTGCTGTTCCAACAGGACAATGCACGTCCGCATGTATCCCGTGCCACCCAACGTGCTCTAGAAGGTGTAAGTCAACTACCCTGGCCAGCAAGATCTCCGGATCTGTCCCCCATTGAGCATGTTTGGGACTGGATGAAGCGTCGTCTCACGCGGTCTGCACGTCCAGCACGAACGCTGGTCCAACTGAGGCGCCAGGTGGAAATGGCATGGCAAGCCGTTCCACAGGACTACATCCAGCATCTCTACGATCGTCTCCATGGGAGAATAGCAGCCTGCATTGCTGCGAAAGGTGGATATACACTGTACTAGTGCCGACATTGTGCATGTTCTGTTGCCTGTGTCTATGTGCCTGTGGTTCTGTCAGTGTGATCATGTGATGTATCTGACCCCAGGAATGTGTCAATAAAGTTTCCCCTTCCTGGGACAATGAATTCACGGTGTTCTTATTTCAATTTCCAGGAGTGTATTTCCTTCGATGAAGATGTTTCCGCAGAAAAAATAACTGACATCCCATTACACAATCCCACACGTCCTACGACATCCAACATCGAAGCTGCTATTATTTTAGCTAAAACTTATGATTGGCAATCGGGGCCAGCGGGGATGAAAGTGAACCTCGCATTGGAACCAGCGTTTCCGAAAGACTGAATTTCGAATAAAAAATTTGATGAAACATGAGCTCCATGACCAAAACCATCATTGAACATCTGTTAGAAAGACGTTATTC
The DNA here is from genome assembly GCF_023864345.2 of Schistocerca serialis cubense. Taxonomy (NCBI): domain Eukaryota; kingdom Metazoa; phylum Arthropoda; class Insecta; order Orthoptera; family Acrididae; genus Schistocerca; species Schistocerca serialis. The sequence goes on along the minus strand of NC_064640.1, from coordinate 756,308,140 downwards.
CTTTGTCTCTCATATCTGAGGGCAAGCGCAGAGTCAGATGTCTTAAAAAAGATTGTGCTGCCCTGTATCTCGGAAGAAGTTAAAATATAGTTTTTATCTTGCGAAAGTGCGAAGGTAACAAACTAGAATGAGAATGCTGTGGAAAGGGAAAGATGCAGAAAAAGAAGTGAAAGCCAAGAAGGATTCAAGGAAAACTATTAAGAAAGCCAGACTCTGTAACGTTCAGCCAAAGTTGATCGAAGCTTCAGATAACGAAGATGATGCTGGAAGTTTATTGTTTCGAAAATTTTTCAGCAATTGTTTCCAATGAGCATCGGTTTAAGCGCCCAGAATGTGCAATGTGGGTCCACGAACCGTGCGCCTTTATTGGTCAGGACCCAATTGCCTATTTGCTGCGAAAACAGAGCTAAACTTTTTGAATCACATTATTACTTCTCGATTACAGTAATGAATGTTTTTTTCGAAAAGGTGATAATTATATTGTGCAATTAATTTTGTAATCTCAGCATGCAATTTTTACTGCAAATAAAGGATTTTTCTTGAACACACTTATTCAACGTGAAAACTAGTTTTCTCAATATATTTCTCCCTTTTTAGGTATTTGGCCATTATACCTTACGCCGCCTGTCACAATGGCCACATGGGTACTTTTCAGATTACTGGTTATTTGTACACCTTCCTTTTGTACTACGAGAATTAAAAAAAATTGAAGAAGGTAAGTTAATTTTCGGACCGTACATCCTGTGCTTTCTGGGTTTCTAAATCACTTGAAACTTCGATAAAAAATTTCCCAAGCCTTAGGGTGGCCGTTGAACCCGCCCTATCCCTGCCTATTCCTGCCTGTTTCACAAGCTGGAAGTCTCTCCCAAGCATTTGGAAGAGATGAAGACAGCTGTCTTTCTTTACGCAATTTGTCCTCTAGCCAATCGTCCCTTAAATTTATTACAGGAAAATGCCCACAGAATATAGAAGGAAAAACACGGTTCTTGCCAAATAATCTGGAGAAGATTTGATACTTTCAACATATTACTTCTATCAAGATTATTGTACGGAGGATTAAAACTAAAATCTACACTAAACATAAAATGGATTAATACATGTTCACAAAAGTTAGTGAACCAAAGCGAGTTCTGTACACTAACAAGACTACAAATTCTGTTTTTTTTTTCCTTACTATGCAAGATATTCCGGACAGATTCAGTGAAGACTTTGTAATGGTCATAAATGTGAAACTGTAATGAAAATTTTTGGTTGTGAGCGCCTATAAATCTTTTTAATGAGATTTCCTATTTGTTTTTCCGGAGATTTTTCTGTAGTATAACTTCAGGATATTAAGTACCTACTTTAGGGGAATTATTTTTCATATGCGCAAGCCACAGAACTATAACTTAATAATAGCCCGAGACCTATTGTTGCAGAAGAAAGAGCAAGAAACGTTGTCACAGTGACTTCAGTAGAGAAAGATAAACCTACCTGGCGGCTGCTGCAATAACGCTGGTTGTTTCCTCCCACCATTTTATGTCTTTAGAGAGCAGAACTTAAGGACTTTGTAAACTAAATCGATGCTGCCTGATTTAGGTACAGCTATGTCATTAAAATCAGTCTATGTAACAGCGGAAATATTTGTAAACTAGTTCAAAAAACTTTCTTTGCCTCTTGTAATAGAGCTCAACACGCAAAACACAGGTTTTGTACAGTGAAATGAAAATACTAGTGGCAGAAAGATGTAATTAAATTTGGATGCGAGAGCCACTGAAGGAACGCGCTGTTGATGGGTGTGTAATACATGAATGCTTGTTAGTGTCCCCATAATCGTAAATCAAAGGGATTAAGGTCAGCTGAACAGAGGCCACGATTCTACATAATAATACAACTCCTCGATCAGTCTTTAAACTTCTATGTTAAATAATGTCATATGAAACATAAAAAACTGGTTGGAACCCCAGCGTGCATAAAGTGCACCCGTTTTCTTTCTACAGGGAGTAGTCCTCCATCACTGTGTGTAATTCTTCACGCAAAATATGGTGATATGAAACTGCTGTTAACTTGTTAGGTTAAGTATATGAAGACCTTATGAAAGTGCTTCCCACAGCTCAAGGCTGTTGTCATTAAAGGAAACCTAACATGAAGGCAACATTCGCAACTGAGTACTGATCGTTCTCGACATCTGTGTTCCTCAAAAAGTACTTTTTTATACAAGTATGTACGCATAGAACACCCTTCTAGTTTCCATCAGTACTATCACCTTTAAGAATGTGGAACACTTTTTCTAACCACCCTGTATACAGGGTGTTCCATTTTAATCTATACCGGCCGATAACTCTGGAGCGGCACAATTCTGCAAAAAAGTCTCTAGTATAGGTTGTATGGTCTGAAGGGGGTGATGGAATGGTTACCTCTAAATGACCTTGAACCTTTGCTACAAGGTCAATCCTAGGTCAAGTTAATTTTTGCAAATGCTAAATCCTATTTTTTATTCCATATTCGTATTCTGCGTGAAAAAAGGCATTGTTTATAGAAAACATTTTTTCCAAAAAAACAATTGTTTGTCTCCAGGGGGCACTTCATTGTAACTTTCCCAGTTTACCAGTATCTCGAGGACGAAGCGAGATCGGGAAGCATTTTGAATGAAAATCTTGAATGGTTTCTGCACTCTGTCCGCTGGTGAAATTTTCGTGAACTTGAAATGGCCTTGATTCTTCATGAGAGATTAACCTGAAAGCAAACACCTTTGGCATTAACGGAACCCAATGTGCACCACTTGGAGGGTACCTAATTAGAAACCAGAATGGTGCTTGTGCAGACACAATATGAGAAGAAAAGGGGTGGAGCTTTGAGGCTAACTAATAAGCGTCATTGTCGGGGAGTTAGAAATTTTCACTGGGCGTTCAGAGAAATTTTACCTTTACTGACTCTGAAAATTTCTTGGCTGTGCTCACTGAGAGTAATTCATGACTGGCGTGACTCTCATAAATTTTTCTGTTATGGACTTAGGAAAAATGTGCATTAAGGGATTTATAAAAATTACACCTCCTCGAACTCTGATGCATTTCTCCTCATGGGACTCAGAACAATCTCGTCTCGCGAGACTCTAATGAGTTCTTGCGAAGCGAAATTCTTCTAAAAACGTACAAGCAGCATTTTTCTCAACACGAATGTTTGGAGCCCATAAGAGAAAAATTTTTCTGACTCGCCTTGTCTCGCAATCGACTTTCTCGGGCCTGTCTTTCAATTCTACCTTCTTTCCATATTTGAAAAGGACGGTTTACCATGGGGTATTTCGTTATTTATTTATTTACGTCAACATCGAGATATATAATGGTGCACTCTAGAAAGACACCCGTCCATGAGACACCTAAGTAATTTTCTGAAAGAGAACACTTGAGTACTGTACGCTTTGGATACACGTTATTGAGTTAGTAACAGCGAACATGTGTAAACAAGAGAGGCGCATACACCGTAATAAGTAGTTGCTCAGCAACACGCTTGCCGGAATTTTGTGCTGAAGGAAAAACCTAAGAAAACCAATAATAGTAAAAGTGGTCAGTACAATTTATTTTTCGGCTGTAATCTGCCCGAAATGGCTGATTACACGCCGTTAGAAATAGTTGGAAAGTTAAAATTTTTGGCGAATGTCATGATGATTGCGCAGTCGCGCAAGTATTGTATTTCGAAAGGTATCTCGATGCCCGTCCTCCCACGAAGGTTACAATTAGGTCTCTGGTAAGACGAGCTGAAACAGTCACCTTGAAAAGGTAGTGATGAAACACGGGCCCGAGACAGGCGAATGCGCTGGGAGTTAGTGCTATCTTCGCTGAAGATCCACACCTTTCGACTCGACGGATTCAGCGAATGCATGGCGTGCCTCGATCAACGGTATCTCGTGTTTTAAGATACTTTAAATTCCACTCATATCGCTTACATATCACCAAAGCAATTGAATCTAGGGATCCTGAGAGACGCCTGGCATTTTGTCGATGGGCCGATAAGCAAATACGTCGTGATCCCTTAATCTCCGCACGCACTTTCTTTAGAGACGAGGCAAACTCCGACAACTTGAGAGGAGTCAATCTCCATAACGCATAGTACTGGATGGAGGCAAATCCTCGCTGGCGACGAAATCACCGAAAACAGAGACGGTGGTCAATCAATGTCTGCGCGGGCATAGCTGGAAATTACGTGATAGGTCCTGTTTTTTATAGTAAAACTTTGGACGACTTGCGCTGTCTTCATATTCTCCAGAATCTGGTGCTTCCTTTGCTAGAAAATATTCACCTAGACATACGAGCACGCATGTGCTTTCAACATTACGCCCCCCGTACACATCAGGCCTTACCTCTCAGAACATACCTTAATGCAACTTACCCGAATCGATGAATTGGTATCGGTAGTGCAATTCGTGAATTCCCTCCAAGATAGCCAGACTTAAACATTGGACTTCTTCTTATGGGAATGTGTGAAGCAGAAGCTGTACTCCACTCCCCCGACGACGCCAGAAGATATGAGAGAAAAGATTGTGGCGGCTTTCCAAGCAATCACCCATCAGACACTGAATGACGTCGAGAGTAATTTCCGACGGAGAATGCAAATGTACGTTATGCAAAATGGGCAGTTCACAGAGCATCTGAGACCCTAAGTTTCCAGTGAGAACCATGTTAATCAGCCCTTTTCAGGGTAACGAAGTTCGAAGTCCGCCGGCAACATCAACATGGTGCACATTCGATTCCGCTATTGTTATGGTATTTGCTTTCAGGTTAATCTCTACTGAAAAATTCCGGCCCATTTAAAGTTCACGAAAATTTCACCAACGGACGGAGTTCGGAAACCATACAAATATTCATTCAAAATTCTTCGCGATCTCACTTCGTTCTCGAGATACTGGTAACATGGGAAAGTTACAATGAAGTGCCCACTGGGGATAAACCGTTGGTTTTTCGAAAAAAATGTTCCCTACGAACAATGCCTATATCTTCACGTGGAATACGAATATGGAATGTAAAATAGGATTTAGCATTTGCCGAAATGAACTTGACCTCGGTTTGACCCTGAAAACAGGATTGAAGGTCATTTCTAGGTAACCACTCCATGACCACCGTCAAACGTTACAAATTTTTCTAGCGACTTTTTTTGCAGAATTGTGCCGCTCCAGAGATATCACCCGGTAGAGATTAAAATGGGACACCCGATATACCTTGCAGCTGTTCCACTTCGTTTTGGACTATCATGCATATGAAAGATACATGCTTTTTGAGTCTTAGTTTTTTATCTTGTGTTCCGTTTTGTCAGAGGTATTGCTAACCTAAACGTTCGCGCTGTCCACATCACAGATTGTCACAGTGCTTATCTCAAATCGTCCTGAACTTCGGTATGAATAATTGCAGGAGTAAACACCAGCATTTGTCAGTAATTCCACTTGTTCATCACAGTAGCTACATTAACAGAATGTGCGACTGCTGTGGAACTACGGCATGTACGGCATTTGGTTGCGCATGACTGCTCTTCACAGTCTCTAACACAACTGATTTACTCTTTCATTACATTACGTGGACCAAAGGATCTGCTAAGGAAACTAACACTGGATCATTCTAATTTTTAATTTTACACCTGTACTGTATTTGACGGTTCCTTCATCGTCAGTGATTTTTATGAGCCATTATTATTACGTAAGCGTTCAAACTGTCGCATACCGGTTTGTCGTCAGTGATGTCCCCATCGATGACGTTATTACTCACGAGATGAACTTAAATTATTGAAAAATATTGTATCTTGCCTGTAACTTATTTGTAAGACGCAGTTGAAATGTAGAATAAAGAGAGTCCCATAACGTTTTCAAAATCCAAAGAACAGTATACCTAACAGCTACAGATTTTATACTTAACGTCAGCGGAAAGGCTAACAACATTCTTCAATGTATTATTTCATCCTGTAGTGGAAGTAAAGTTCCCCTTCAGAGCTTCACTATGAGAAGGACCTGTCGATTTAATTATCTTGTTGGGCGGCAGTTGTTGAATTTTATTACTCGCAGTCTGGAAGCACTGTACTTATAAACAGCGGCCTTGCTTCTCCTGTGGCACACACTCACACACACACACACACACACACTGGAAAAAATTAGAGGCAGAGAGACGCACTGCATTAGCTTGCGAAGGTGGAGTTTTATAGTGAAATAGTAGGACTTTTAAGGTTAATAACAATATTCAAATGCCCTTAACGGCTCGTGCTTTCATATACTACAGCCCTAGGAAGAGATGCTAGACAGTAAGCGTATACCTAGTCAGTGGTTGCAGCGACCTCTCGGAACTTCTGCATGGACGACCGTGATGTATACGAGCGCGTGACACCTGATACAACTGCGTCCGGAGAGTTCTACGTAACTAGATATGTGACTCCCAACAGCACAGCTGTTGAAAGATATTACGTGGAAGTTAACGGCAGAGTTGGGACCGCTCAGGCGGGAAAATGGAAACAGGAATACGCATAAAACTCAGAGCCCCAAAAGTTGCATCCTTCGTGCAGTAGTTTAGACATTAGATAACGTCCACCTAATAGTTAACAGGATGAAATGAGAATTAGGGACGTTGTTCCTGGCCTTTCGAGGGGTTCGATAACATCCACAGGAAGGGAATAGTCATAGATCTCAGATGGTCGTCGGCAGTTCCTATATCTTTTTTCCACATACAAGCCTACGGCATTCTGAGGATAAGTGGATTCTTCCACTGAATGTCCTCTGTATGAAATCAACTTTAAGTCAATCGAATGTACTGTTCCATCATAGAATTATTAATAATTTTTTAAATTATGTTAACAGCATAGTAGCCTTCGCAGCTTATACACACTCCATAGATTCTCCCCTTCGGTCTAGAAGAGTGCAGTTTCTCGTTTGATGTAATGTAATTTCCTATTAAACCAAACTGTAAGTTAGAGATTAGGCCTAAATAGTATAATGCTATATGAGAGGAGTGAGGTGATTGAGAAACCAATTGCGATCACAAAGGATACATTCTCACAGAGTTTATTGTCGCTGTAATGGGTGGAACGTTGTGTTGCTGCAACAGTACTTTCTTACATGTTACATTTTGAACGTTTTCCTTCCAAATACTGATTCAGATGGTCCAATAATGATGCACAGCATGGATCTTTTACCGAGTGAATGAACCCAACAGAACATAGGTCATGCATGCTCCTTCTGTCAGATGGAACGATTCTCTCTTATTTGACTTACTTGATGGACTGTCACAAGCCTTTGTCAAGATTTTAATTAATCTATGAACTCCAGAGTGTCATAATGACACCGTCAGGGCCTGAACATTGCCAGATTATCTGTTGAAATCTTCATTTCTTTCACATTAGTTAAACAGTTGCAATCGGATCATACAACGCTCACAGTCCCTTTCCGTGTGCAGTTTCTTTTACATCAGGAATGGAATGTACTTTTTAAATAGTGGTGTCCATTGATTAGTGGCGGCTGTTCTAGCAGCATTGCTGATATCGATATTCGGATGTCTCGCTATCTTTCACTGCACCCCCCTGTTCTCTGAAGTTAAGTGAGGCCACTTTGTTAATATTAGCGTTTCTGTAAGTTATTTTACTGGTTATTACTAGCCATTCTTATTCAACACTTATGTTAATCATTTGTGTGACGGAGAGTCTCCGGTCGGCGTTCATCGAGCCAATTTGTGTTGAAAACAAACCGGCGTCCCTAACCGTGGTGCATGGGCCTCGCCGTGCTCGCCGTCCTTGTCTTCTGTCGCGTCGGATGTACCGTGCCGATCATTGGGCGCCTTGACGTGCAAAATTGTAGTGGGTTCGTCGTCTCAAGCTGAACAGCTTCCCAGCTCGTAATTTGCAAGCTCCAAGTTACTCTGTGTATAACTAAGGAGATTGTCGAAACTGATTGTGGCATGGGTAGCTGCCGGAGATGGTTCTGAAATTGGTTCCTCAGTTTCTATTTTAAGGAGGCTGATGTTCCTCATTGCGTTTGCCATCTTTTGTGGAGTGTGTGTTTTATGTTGTTTTAGGACATACTGACCGCTTGGGGACTGGTTACCGTTGTGTATGTGTCCGGCAGCCGTAGATTTAATGGTTTAATCATTTGTCACGACAGGATTTGGTATGTTTATTTAATGTTGAAAGTGCCTTAAGACAACTGCAAGTGATCTCTAAGTTTCCTGATAATTTACTGGGAGACGGGTAGTATTAGAGTATTGCTCCATTAGAATTTGGGCGCATGCTTATTATATATTCCAGTTTGCCTGTAATTTGACCTTGTTTTTATTGCAATCTATTTGTGCTGCAGGCCATTTGTTAAGTGTGCTCGTTTCCTGGCGGTGGTGCGGTTATGGATTCTTGTTAGGACCGCGCATAGTGAGGCCGGTCGGACTATATATAAATATATATCGCCTGCTTGTGAGCATGTGCACAAGACGTGGGGAGTGAACGCTCGTATTGCCTTCCGGCCGTAGCGTTATTGATTCCAAATACTGCTGTGGGCCTTAACGCTGTTAAGTGAGGCCACTTTGTTAATATTAGCGTTTCTGTAAGTTATTTTGCTGGCTATTACTAGCCATTCTTATTCAACACTTACGGTAATCATTTGTGTATCTTTAATGAGTGTGCAACTTCTTATTTTTCATGTGTGCCAGTTTTGCGATCTTGGTAGTATAAGCATGTTTCACTGTGGACCTTTATGTGGGCAGTTCAGTTTTATTAAGCATTAAGATCTTTGTTTTTTAATGAAGTGGTATTATGTGGCTGTGTAACTTTGGGTTGCAAGTGTATGGTGTTACTGGCCTTTTGAGATATGGGTAAACAAGATCTGTAGTTTATGATTGATTATTCACTTTACCTACTATCTACGTTTTTGGTTGCGCATACAAAATATGAGTCTTATTCGTGTGTATGTAATTCAATGAAAGTGAAAATTAGTATACTGCATCAGGAAGAGGGCAAATGTCCGAATTGAAGTTTACAATAAAGTCTGTTTTGAGTCAAATTAAAATTGTAAGACAATTATAAGCTTGTCCATCACCAGCGATCCCGGGCTTCCTATTTTCTTTAAATAACTGTAGTTAGACTGTAATTTTGATTTTCCAAGGAATTGAGTAGTACCACGGTTCATCCACGTTATCTGTTATCTCACTTTCGTTATATATTTGGTCTTCCAAGAAAACATAACTTTCTTTTTTATTGTTTATCTCCAATGCGCATTCAGAGTCTTCTTAAGGACACTGCTTCTTTTGTCACGTTGAGACTTACTAATGCACATACACACCATCCCAGACAAAAGTTCAGACATAACATGAAGAGAATTCATTTTCATTTTTAACACTGACTGTGCGTAGGTGTTCTTAAATGCTTAATAGTATCGTGAATTTAGTTTCTTCCTTTTTATCCACCCATCACACCTGCAGTGGTTTTCAATAAATACCTATCGTACCCCTTCAAACGCTCCAAAAAAATTTTATGACAATCATCTACACTAACAACATCACTAGTTATAACATTTTCCACTGATTTATAGAAACTTTCGAAATTTATCAAAAGTAACAGCGAAGAAATTCATGTACTGCGTTGTAATACATTGTCGAAACATCACCTTGGGTGTACTGACCTACAGTAAAAAATCAGTCAACACTATGCGTTGCAGAACAAAGTCTCGTATCACGTAGTATCAGATGATTATGAATGGATCGTGACCACTTTCTACTAAATCGAGTTACGTACATAATGCGGTAACCCACTTAACTTCTAAAACAACTGGTTTAATTCTGCGATCCGAAGAGATTAATTACTGGGACTGATACTGCTCTCAAGAATATATAGTGACAGTAAAAGTTAGTGATGCACAATTATTAACAGATCACGAAGTGTTGCTCGACTGTCTGAGCCGCATCTTATGTAGTAGGATAATGAATCAGGATACACGCGAGGCAGAGATAGCAGGGGCAGGAAGTTAACGTTTCTTCCATTATAGTGGCAGACTCCTCTAAATGTGAGGGAAATACAAAAAGCATAGGTGACTTCCATCAGAAAGAAAATACATTTCGAAGTCAAAGCTGTGCGTGCACATGTGTGTGTGTGTGTGTGTGTGTGTGTGTGTGTGTGTGCGAATGTCTTATAGAGAGGGTGAAGAAGAGGCGGATGGGGAGTTGGAAGGGTGGGGAAGGAGTACGAGAATTGGGTTGAAGAGAAAGAGACAGAGGGAGAGAGAGAGAGAGAGAGAGAGAGGCAAACAGACAGACAATGAGAGGCAGATAGAGATTGATTAGAGGTGCAGTAAAATAGAAAGCATTATATGTAAATGAAAATAAAGCAAGCTTAAGATCATTGACAATCACCTAAATGATCAGCATGCTGTAATATTTCTACTGCGGAAATATAATTAAGAACTAATTGCAACGTTACATAATTTAGCTAGATATCATTATTATGATCCACGAAACATAACACATAACTGTCACTGCATGTGTCGCAGTTGATAAGAGTATTTGCGTTTCTCTGCATGTATCTGGCGTTTCAACAAAGACTCTTATGAAGAACAGTAACGTCTGTGCTCTCAACGATCGCATTTCGGTTTATTTAGAGGTGTAATAAAAGCGACGAAAGTATTTCATGTTTACTATGAATAATCCAAACAGAGATGTTGTCATTACAGTGTCCCTTTAGACGGGAATTTTAGGTTGATACTTCATGTGGAAAATGAAGAAATATATTCACTTGACATCCATTAATACGTCCATAAAGTGAAAACACGGAGGACTGAATAGAAATTCACGCTCCTTTCTTTCCTATAATTTAGAAGAGTGAAAAGTGAAAGCTTTTCTATTTACAAGTCGTGACACGTTTTATGTCAAAGTAAGTGTGGAGTCTCGATTTACATGAAATGTACTGCTTGCGTAATACGTGGAATTGTCATGGTACCGCCGGCCGGAGTGGCCGTGCGGTTCTAGGCGCTACAGTCTGGAACCGGGTGACCGCTACGGTCGCAGGTTCGAATACTGCCTCGGGCATGGATGTGTGTGATTTCCTTAGGTTAGTTAGGTTTATTTAGTTCTAAGTTCTAGGCGACTGATGACCTCAGAAAAGTCGCATAGTGCTCAGAGCCATTTTTGTGATGGTACCCGTCTCTAGTAACATTTACCTTTGTTGCTATAGTAAGCTAGGTTCATGATATGATAACCTTTCACAACACAAAGTGTACTCATCAGTTATTTTATTGCATCACGACTTTCAATTCTACAAAGACTACTCTGTCAACTTGTCTTTCAATTCTGCCACCGAACATCAAGCGTTATTAACATTAGCGCTACGGGAGACATGTGAATAACTACAATATTACATAAACTGATGTATGAGATTCCGGTCCAGTGTTTGCTGTAGTGGAATTTCGCGTAACGAGAATACAATTACTCAATTATTGAACAGATTGATTGCACTCAAATTCGCACGCATATTAACCACCGAAACGGGCGTAATCGAATGATGGAGCAGGTAAACAGCGGAGCTTATTAAACTGGCGTATAAAAATGCCCGCTCCCCCTCTAAATGGAATGACAAAGGCCGAGCCGCTAACTGCCGCACTGATCGTTCGGCGCTTAGCACCGTGCGCGGCTGTACTGACCGCAAACCACTAACGTTCTGCGGTACCAGATGTTGCAGGCGTGCGGTTTGTTCATCCCCTGCAAACAAGGGACCTTTTCTAATGTAGTGGCTGCTTACGTTGTTGCTCTGACGTTATCACTTTTTATGAATTTAAAAACGTGTGCGGCGTTTTTTCGTCTTACACTTATACTGAAATTCTAACTCACAGTTAGGAGGGCGTTTCCTAAGACTCTAGTTAATACAGTATCTCACTACCGGAGTCCGTATCTCAGAAACGTAATACGATGTACACTATTAGTTGCACAAGAAGGCAAGTAGACAGTTTTGATGGAAGTAGCTAAAAATTATTCACAAACTGGAACAAATTTCGCGAGACCATTCTCCTTTTCGTTATGCTGAATCGCAAAACTATCTATGGCGCAGCATTACAGGCAAGGAGACACAGCGCTACCAATCCACTGTCAATTCACTTGCATTCTTATTGTACCTCATAGAAAACAAAGCTAGAGATGCCCCTTGGAATAAACTTATGAGCTGACAAAAAAGATAATACAGTTTAACAATAGGATAACTTTTCTCCTTCTATAACACTTGGAAGAAAAATGGCCCTCTATGAACATCACAGCCAGTAATAATAATTTCTTTTCTAATGCTCACATATTTGTTCGACATATGTGGATCTCACAAACGGATTTGCAAAATGCATCGCTGTCTTATTTCCTAAAGTCCTTTGAGCTCTTCACGAACGACCAAGGGGCCTATACGGTAGTTTGCAGAGGAGGAGGGGGGGGGGGGGGCGGAGGAACTAGACGTGGTGATATGCAGCAGTTTTAATGTTCAGGAAAACGAATAGAACTTGTAGCTATCCATAAAAAAGTTTCAGTTCCGATCCTGTTAATGCGTTCGTCATACCGACTTTTAAAATGATTTTCATGGGAGTAAGATATCTGACTGCACTACAATTTTTCCTTTCCACAAGGGGGGGGGGGGGGGAGAAAGGGGGCGTTGGGTGGTTAGAGCGTGCACGGATTCTGGCCCTCTGTCTCCCCTCTCCCTCCCATCTTGCCCACGGATATTGACGACGTTGCTGCTGACCATGTTACCGTTATTGCAGTGAATGAAGATAGCAATAAGGCTTGAGAGATGTTACGTTTCTGACACATTACAACGAAATGGTGCTTTCATCGAATGAATATCCGCGAATCACACGACGGGAAGTAAGCTATTGGCAGTAGTACCGAGTAGCTAGAGATTTGATAATGATCCGACCTCAACCTTACTTTATCAAACTTATTTTCTCTCTAAATCGTACATTTCCGGACATGGGTTCCTAATCTAAAATTTCCCTACTAAGTCCTCTCTACAGCGCCTAGAAGCCTGTAACAGGTATGAGCTAGTGCCGCCGGCCGGAGTGGCCGTGCGGTTATAGGCGCTACAGTCTGGAACCGCGTGACCGCTACGGTCGCAGATTCGAATCCTGCCTCGGGCATGGATGTGTGTGCTGTCCTTAGGTTAGTTAGGTTTAAGTAGTTCTAAGTTCTAGGGGACTGATGACTACAGTGGTTAAGTTCCATAGTGCTCAGAGCCATTTGAACCATTTGAGCTAGTGCCGTTACAAAAGAATACTTGTAGATAGCATTGTGTTTGGAGTCTGTCACACGAAAGCAAATTAATGTTTGCAGATAGATTGCACTGTTTCAAATGGAGAATAAATTGAGCCATTTGGGAGATTACTATTATAACCACTTTTACTAAAATGAGCCATTTTATATCTGCAGATGTAAGACGATAGCTACTGTAGTTCCCAATAATTCTTGACTAACAACGCGTCTACTGCAACCGGTTCAATGGGGAATAGTTTTTACTGATCCCACGTCCTCCTGGAACTCAATCAAGAGTAATAAAATTTTCAATACTCCTTCTGTCTACGGCTCACTTGCGAAGTACAACCTTGACCTAACAAAATAAAGCCTCTTAGCAAAGCCGCAAAACAACTGCCGAAAACCGAGATGCTTACTGTGCTTACTGCCGCTCATTTTTTCTTTTTTTTGGTAAGAGACAACTGCCTAAACTATCCTTATCATCAAAATCGCTCATTCGAATACTTTTACATAAGAGCTTACATCTTTGAACCTTTTTATGACTCCACTATATATATATATATATATATATATATATATATATATATATATATATATATATATATATCAATGGAAAATTTTGAAAAGATAAATACAACATGTGATGTGTGATTTCGTAAAAGTATGATGAAAACTGACTGATAAAGTAAAAATGCGGAGGTTCTTCTGCAGGATTGGTGAGGAATGGAACACAGGGGGTGGGATAGTAGCACACGTGTTACGAGCAATGAGGCTGTAATGTATGCAACAAATAACTTAGAGCATCTGGCGTTGATTCTAGTCTGAGATGGAAATGTTTGCACAAGAGGTGATTGAGGAGGAGAAATTCTCATTACATAACTATGCAAATAAACGTAAAGTAAAGTAGGCCAATGGGTATAATGCTCAAAATATTAATAATTTACATGCAAAATTCAACGATATTTTCAAAAATAACTGGAGTAAAGCCCAATGATGTATTCTGTAGGTGTGTCAAATGAAACTTTTATTCATGTTGACGTCCAGTAGCCAAGAAACTCTGATGTCCAGCCAGAGCATCCTAATTAACATATATGAAACACTCATGGATATCCTCTAACAACTCAGAAATTGAGATTTGGCAGTATCGGAAAAATGTGTATCATCTCCATGACTGTCGTCTTATTGTTGGGAAAGCAGCTGAATTATATGACCAATTTTACGAGATAATTTCTCGTCATTTTGATGAAATATTTCGAAATATTCTAACGTGATATGTAAAAATAAATTACACAATTTAATAAGTCGACTGTAAGAAGATAATTTAGGTATAGATCACAATTTCTCGTCTTTTAGTTTTTGAGCAATCTGCCTTTCCCATCTGCTTTAGTTTTTACTATTGCAGTGAGTGAAGATCACATTATTCAGTGGCAGAGTAGTATACTTGGTGCAGCTAGGTAGGCGGAATTTCAATGAGAAAAGACCGCTGATGGAGCAGCGGATAACAAGGGAACTAGTCTTACACCCTGAACTGGCTGGGAACCTTACCCAACAATGTAGCGAACGTCAGGCAGCAGCAGCCGGCCGAGACAGACGCAGCAACAGGGAAGTAACCGCTTTTGTGACTTTTACGAGTTCCTAACCAGGAGCGAATTGTGTAATTTCATCTCTGTGCTTTGATAGTTTAGTTTCATGAGTAATTTTCGTGTTGATTTAATATCTAATAGCTTCAGTTTTCGCATTTTCTTTTGCGTTGGAAAGTAAACCAATTTTGTGACATATTAGAAGTTCATAATCAGGGGCGAATTAATTAGTTTCACCTGAGTGCTTCGGTAGTTAGTTCTTTGAATCTCTGCGTATTAAGCTAATTTATTAGACACATTTTTTTGCATTTTCGTCACCATCTACAGTACAGTTCCGCAGAGCGGGCCGATAGTATGTTTATCCAGGCAGTTTAGCTTTCCACGGTCTTCAGTATAGACAGGGACTGTGCTTGATGTGTGCGGATGCTAGCCGAGTTGGTGACACTTCGCTCTCAGCTCCAGGCTGTGATGGCTTCGCTTACACAGCATGAAGCTGCTGTGGATGGGCACCACTGTTGTGGGCCAGTGTGGGGATCCAACGGACATCCAGCATGTCAGAGTTCTCTGATCGGTCCTCACCGATGGCGAACCCAGTTACTGCTCACACTGAGATTGACCACTCACATTGGTCGATTGGGAGGACGCCCCAGGGCGTATCAGGTGGACAAAAACTTCCCAGCAGGCAACAAGTCACTCCTCCCTGGTTAGTTTGACAAACAGGTTCCAGGTGCTGTCTGTGGCTAACACTGTCACTCAGCCAGATTCCGTCACCTATCCTGTTTCAGAGGAAATTTCTCAGCCTGCAAAATCTGGGCAATCAGAGAGGATGGGATTATTGATAGTTAAGAGCTCCAACGTTAGGCGCTTTATGGGGCTCCTTAGGAACGTGGCTGCCAAGAAGGGAAGAAAGGCAATGTGCACTACGTGTACATACTAGTTGGAGTCATTCCAGACGTGAAACAGGTCCTTCTGAATGCCATGAAGAGCACAAGGTACTTCGGTACGATTTATGTGCGTCACTTAGGTTCAAAAAAGGTTCAAATGGCTCTGAGCACTATGGGACTTAACTACTGAGGTCATCAGTCCCCTAGAACTTAGAACTACTTAAACCTAACTAACCTAAGGACATCACACACATCAATGCCCGAGGCAGGATTCGAACCTGCGACCGTAGCGGTCACGCGGTTCCAAACTGACGCGCTTAGAACCGCACGGCCCGTCACTTAGGACTGGAAGATATTCACTCTGGTTTCGAGTGGCTGACAGAAGTGGTGAAGGCTGTGAGTTTTGCTTAAGAGGCGAAAGCAGAGCTGACCATTAGCAACATAGTCGATAGGACCGATTACAGACCTCTGGTACTGAGACGAATGGAGAGTCTGTTTCAGAGGCTCACACGGTTCTGCAACTGTATAAGCTGCAGATTCCTCGACTTGTACCATAGGGTGGTTTGATTTCAGGTTACGCTGAATGGGTCAGGAGTCCACAATACGCAGGAGGCGGCTACATGGGTAGCAGAGGCTCTGTGCCGTGGACTGGGCGGTATTTTAGGTTACAGGGTCTCGGGAAAACACAAGAAGGGCTTCAGTCGCCAAGGATGCAGGGCGAACACAGGAATAAGGTAGATACAGGAATCATTGGTACAACAGTTGTACATATTCGTAGCTGTGTTGGGAAAGTACCAGAGCTCCATGCGCTAATAGAAAGCACTGACGCTCAAATTGTTGTAGGTACTGAACGCTGGCTGACGCCGGTGATAAGCTCAGGCGAAATTTTTGCGAAGAACCTAAGTTTTCCGAAAGGATAGGCTAAAAGCGGTTGGCAGTGGTGTGTTTCTTGTTGTTAGAAGTGGTGTTGGGAGAGAAGCTCTTCACCGCCTCCTAGATCATTTTAATTCCCTGCATCCTAGCATCAAGTTTACCATGGAGGTGGAAAGTGATGGAAAGCTTCCGTTTCTGAATGTTCTGGTGTACAGAAAGGATGGTGGGACACTGGGACACAGTGTTTATCGAAAGCCTACGCACACGGACCGTTACCTGCATGCTTCTAGCTGTCATCCGTCGTTCCAGCGTATGGGGGTCCTGCGGACGTTGGCGAGAAGAGCTTATGCCATTTCAGATGGAGAAAGCATGACACAAGAACTGGACCATCTTAAGGCTGTGTTCAAGCAGAATGGCTATAAAGATAAACAGATCCGTCGTGCTTTCCAGTTTGGACCTTCGTCTGAACCACCAGAAGATACCTGAAAATCTGTGGCTTTTCTGCCTTTTGCTGGGAGCATTTCCTCGAAGATAGGAAGAATTCTGAAAAGATATCATATCAAAAGTATTTTTCGTCCGCCAGCCAAGATTAGAGCGCTTCTTGGCTCTGTTAAGGATGACTTATGTTTGAGGAAGCCCGGTGTGTACAAGATCCCTTGCCACTGTGGGAAGACTTATATTGGGCAGACAATCCGGACCAATCAGGACCGATGTGTTGAGCATCAGCGGCACACACGGTTGCTTCAACCTGAGAAATCTGCAGTGGCGGAGCACTGTCTCACCGAGGGACACAGAATGCTATATGACAAGACACAAATGGTTGCCCCTGCATCTCGCTATTGGGACTGTGTTATAAAAGAATCTATAGAGATTCGTTTATCTGACAATCTTATTAATAAAGCCAAGGGTTATCTTTTAAGTAAGACTTGGGACCCGGTGTTATCTGACATTAAAAAACAACGGTCTGTGTTTCGATCGTCGGAATAAAATTAAAATTTTTTTTAATTTTTGATTTTTGATAGCGATATCTCGATTTTGCCTGTTTCCACCACTGGCGGCGCCGTATGTTTACTTGCGCTAGAGAGCAGTTACGGCACCTTCTCGCGCACGCGTTGTGGGTCTTCTGCGGCCTGTATAGGGGCCGCCGCTTGCGCTGAGAAGTCAGTTCCGGCGAGATCGTGCACCAGCACTCTCACCTGAAGATGGCGGCCAGCTGGACAGCGGAAATATTGTGTCATGAAGACGTTATGATCCAGCTGCACACCCGAGAAGAATATTATCAAGAGAGCGACGTAGTTTGCTGAATACCCGCTTTGTGCCAGTGGAAAGCACGCTCATGCGCGTACCGCAACTGTCGCTTGTAAACATCGACAATGCAATCCTCTTCCGTGCCTCAACATGCGTGAACCGCCACTGCATCAGACTATATTAAAATTGCTACATCAAGAAGAAATGCAGATGATAAACGGGTATTCATTGGACAAATATATTATACTAGAACTGACATGTGATGACATTTGCACGCAATTTGGGTGCATAGATCCTGAAAAATCAGTACACAGAACAACCACCTCTGGCTGTAATAACGGCCTTGATACGCCGGGGCATTAAGTGAAACAGAGCTTCGAAGGCGTGTACAGGTACAGCTGCCCTTGCAGCTTCAACACAATACCACAGTTCATCAAAAGTAGTGACTGGCGTACTGTGACGAGCCAGTTGCTCGGCCACCGTTGACCAGTCGTTTTCAATTGGTGAGATATCTGGAGAATGTGCTGGTCAGGAAAGCAGTCGAACATTTTCTGTATCCAGAAAGGCCCGTACAGGACCTGCAACATGCAGTCGTGCATTATCCTGCTGAAATGTAGTGTTTCGCAGGGATCGAATGAAGGGTAGAGCCACATCCGAAATGTAACGTCCACTGTTCAAAGTGGCGTTAATGCGAACAAGAGGTGACCGAGACGTGTAACCAATGGCACCCCGTATTATCACCCCGGGTGATACGCCAGTATGGCGATGTCGAATACACGCTTCCAATGTGCGTTCACCGCGATGTCGCCAAACACGGATGTGACCATCATGATGCTGTAAACAGAACCAGGATTCATCCGAAAAAATGACGTTTTGCCATTCGTGCACCCAGTTTTGTCGTTGAGTATACCATCGCAGGCGCTCCTGTCTGTGATGCAGCGTCAAGGGTAACCGCAGCAATGGTCTCCGAGCTGATAGTCCATGCTGCTGCAAACGTCTTCGAACTGTTGGTGCACATGGTTGTTGTCTTGCAAACGTCTTCATGTGTTGACTCAGGGATGGAGACGTGGCTGCACGATACGTTACAGCCACGCGGATAAGATGCCTGTCATCTCGACTGCTAGTAATACGAGGCAGTATCGATCCAGTACGGCGTTCCGTATTACCCTTCTGAACCCACTGATTCCATATTCTGCTAACAGTCACTGGATCTTGACCAACGCGAGCAGCAATGTCGCGATACGATAAACCGCAATCGCGATAGGCTACAATCCGACCTTTATCAAAGTCGGCACGTGATGGTACGCATTTCTCCTCCTTACACGAGGCATCACAACAACGTTTCACCAGGCAACGCCGGCCAACTGCTGCTTGTGTATGAAAAATCGGTTGGAAACTTTCCTGATGTCAGCACGTTGTAGGTGTCGCCACCGGCGCCAACCTTGTGTGAATGCTCTGAAAAGCTAATCATTTGCATTTCATAGCATCTTCTTCCTGTCGGTAAAATTTTGCGTCTGTAGCACGTCATCTTCATGGTGTAGCAATTTTAATGGCCGGTAGTGCACCTGTTGGTGCAGAACGTCCGTATCAAATTCTTCAAGACTTTGTAGTCAAATGTACAAAGACTCTGTCTACATAAATCTACATCCACATCAATATTTCGTGTTGCTGAGGGTACTTCTGGTACCACTAACGGATCCCTCCTCTCTTTTCCACAGACAAGCCTCTGTGTCAGCTCTAATCTCGAATTTTCTCGTCGTGATCATGGCGCGCAATTTATGGTGGAGGAAGTAATATATTCTCTGATGGACAATGACTCTTGTAACGTATGTCACTGGAGCTGGTTGAGCATCTCTGCAACGCTCTTGTGCTGATCAGAACAATCCTGTGACGAAAACTGCCAGTTCTGGTTGGATATTTTCACTCTGTTCTATCCGTCCCACGTGGTAAGTGTTGCAAATAGATTAACAAGGTTTGACCAAGAATGCGTATGAAATCTTAAGGTCGCAGAAAAATGTCTCATTGTCACTCTCTATTGGACGAAGATTGATACTGGAGCCGATGGAGGCACCACCTGATGTGAGGCGGGAACTGGAGGTGGCACTGGTGTTGACAAACATATAGGCCGAAGAATGGTCGCCGTCAGTTGACATCCCAGGTAAGCAATGTGGAACAGTTTTAATAAAACAATGCATCAACCAAAATTTCCTCTTTGGAGACGAATTAATCACTTACAATAGTTTGTGAAGGTTATTAATTAGCAGTGAGTATACATAAGTCTGTACCTAGACCGATGGCTGTAATAATGCAACAGTCAAATTGGCGAATGTCGACGGGCAGTATCAAGTCCCTGGTCGTGTCCGATGTGAAGTCCTGGTGATGGTCAGCGTAGACAGCCTCGGTCGGTAGCCGGCCGGAGTGAACGAGCGGTTCTAGGCGCTTCAGTGTGGAACCGCGTGAACGTTACTGTCGCAGGTTCGAATCCTGCCTCGGGCATGAATGTGTGTGTCGTCCTTAGGTTATTTAGGTTCAAGTAGTTCTAAGTTCTAGGGGACTGATGACCTCAGATGTTAAGTCCCATAGTGCTGAGAACCATTTGAGCCTCGGTCGGTGGTGGCTGGTGCTGCACGGCTTAGTATGTAAGAAGGTTCCAAGCGAGACTCTGATTGAAGAACTGTAGGTGCAGACGATGTTCATATTATATGCGATATCCTTTGCAACTAGGAAGATTCAAGAGTTCAGAGTATAGGTGTGGGTGGTAGGCGAACTAGCCCGGGTGCATTACATCCTCTTGCATGGTTGTAGAGTGCAGCTGTTGGGGTACGATCCGTTCTAGTACTTAGGAGGGTGTTAGCAGGAGGCTGACAGACCGATGGTATTGCGGTTGACAGTGGTCCTTCCCTGGCTTTGATAGTGATACCATGTGTGCTATTTTCCACTTGGAGGGAAAGTATCCTAGTACAAGGTAACTGTTAAAAAATGCTGGTTATCAACACCAATGGATTGTGCAGCAACTGCTCCAGTTGTCAGGACTGAGAGGTTGCTGACTCGTCTTACAATCGAACAACCGAGTCGACCTTCGCTGGTGTCGCTAGTAGTTTTTCTGTCTATCGTACTATGTGTCAGGTGTCTTCTGACTGGCATCATATTCTCATTTTCTCGTCTTCGGTGGCGTCCTCACGTGCTAAGGCTTTTGTTCATAAATGTTCAAATGTGTGTGAAATCTTATGGGACATAACTGCTATGGTCATCAGTCTCTAAGCTTACACACTACTTAACCTAAATTATCCTAAGGACAAACACACACACCCATGCCCGAGGGAGGACTCGAACCTCCGCCGGGACTAGCCTCACAGTCCAAGACTGCAGCGCCCCAGACCGCTCGGCTAATCCCGCGCGGCAAGGCTTTTGTGCCACATACGACTTGGCAAAGGGTACTGCCTTGTTCAGTGGGTCAAAAGATGGCTCACTGGTCCTTGAAGGGCCACTTTCGCTAGTCTGGCGTTTCAGAGGGACCAGACAAATCCCCATTCATTCCTGGTGTGTAAGGTAATGACAGCCATCTTATCTTCCCATTTATCTTGGAGAAATCCAACAGCTCTGTGATGTAACTTCCGAGAGAGATGCTTAATTTCTCAGCGATCCTCGGCATATCGGTACTGCTGCCAGTGTTTCCGACCCTGTTGTTAAGGTTCTTTAACTCCTAGACTAGTGGTGAAAACTATTGACTGTAGAATGCGCACACTTGTGACCATAGCCTGACGGTAGGCCCTCTGGCCTCCTCTATTAGAACTGTTGTCAACACATCTGTTGTGGGGCAAACTTTGCTGATAAGGAATACCTGGTACTGGTCCCACTTCCTGATCTGTTGTACTGGACGTGTAGATCTTCCATCGCCTCTGTGATAATGTCGACCACTGGCATGTGGTCGGACGTCAGGTCGTTAATGGTCTGAAGGAGCAGTTTGAGTCTGAGATTTTTCACGATAGCTATGTCCAACCATCGAGTCTGTGGGCTGCATTATTTAGAACGTGATTTGACCCGAATCTGAAAGCTTCCCATCGTTTCTCCAGACTGTTCAGCTGGTTCCCTCATGGGATGGTACAGAACGAATTCTACGCAAATTGACTGGCGTTGAGTTACCCTTAGAGGACAATTCTCTCTTGTGGAGCAACCAGCAGCAGAAGATCCTCTCCACGAACAAATTCTGAGGGATAAGGTACACCGCAACCAGTATAATGATGCCAAAAGCGGATGGAGATGTCAACTGTAGTTCCTTCCAAAGACATAAATTGTGCTTCTGCCAGAGAAATGAGTGTGATCCATCGCTTGATATATATGGCCATGCTGTATACTTGACCATTTACTCCGTCCGTCCGGTAGCCCACCATGTTACATGAGATGAAAGGAAGGTTGGGTGAGGTAGAAATGCGTTTCCATCAGGATAAGTATGTCGATCGTAAAATGCGTGAGAAAATCGTCCAGTTCCACCGTCTTACTCTAGACGCCATTCACGCTGAATACGTAGTGTGAAATAGTATTCAGCATAGTTTGTCTACGAGCCATTACTGTGGGCGAATATCTACGTGGCACCATCTGCTAACGTGAGTAATTTTGATAGAATGTCTGGCGCTTCATTAATTTTTTATCTTGCGGTACAGAGTCGCTAAAAATTGTGTTATGTTCGCTACCATTTTCATGACTTCCAAGAAATCGTAATGAGAATCTGCGTCCGTAGCAATCTCGCTATGCTGTTGACTTCTTGTGGCAGCTGAAGTGCGCCAGGCTGAAGTGCTGTTTTGGCTGTACAGTATAATTACGCCGATGAGCCAAAACATTATGACCGCCTGATCAATAGCTTGTTTGTCCATCTCTGGAACGAAATACGTGACCGATTCTACATATTAGGGATCCGACAGTTTGTTGGTAGGTTTGTGAAGGTATGTGGCATTAGATATCTACTCACAGGTCACGGAATTCACGTACATAACAAGCCGTTGACTTGCGTAAGCGGTGATGGCTACTGACAGCTACCGAGATGGGTTCCATAGAATTTACATCACGCGAATTTTGTAGCTGAGACAGCAACAGTGATTTCACTATAATGATCCTCAAACCACTATAACACGCTTCTGGCTCCGAGACTTGCGCAATTATACTACTGAAAGATGACATCTCCAACGGGGTCAAGACGTCAAGTTTGAAGAGTTGCAGGTGGTTTGCAGCTGTCAGATTGCTTTCGATCACCACTACAGTTCCCACGCAAGGGTAGGAGAATGTCTGCCATATCATAATACTCCTCCCACCAGCCTGCACTCGTGGGGCGCTGCGGGTTTCAAACCGCTGTTCACCTCGATGACGGTGTTTGTGGAGTTCATCTGAAAATGTAGTTCATCTGAAGACCCGACACATTTCCACTGGTCGACCGTCGAATCCAGATCTTCCCGTGTCCACTGCTATCGTAATTGACGATGTCGTTGGGTCGCCGTGTGAACACATAGTGATGGTATGCTGCGGACCTTCATGTTCGACAGTGTACGATGAACGGTGTACTCCGAGACACTTGTACATGCACCAGCATTGTACTCTTCCGGCAGAGCTGTCACAGATCACCGTCTATCCCACTTTACAGAGCAGGAAAGCCTCCGAACCCCACGTTCTGTGAAAAATCGTGGACGTGCAACCAGTTAGCGCCAAATAGTAGTTTCACTCCACTGGAGCGTTAATTTTAACACCCTTGCTTTTAATGTCACCGAAGGGTTTTTTGACGTTCTTATGTGTCGAATCCGTTCTTCAGATGACTATTTCTTTTTAGATTTCTTCACATTTTTCATTCAGCCATTTTGTCTTAGCTTCCCTGCACTTCTTATTTATGTCGTTCCTAAGTGACATGTATTCCTGTATCCTTAGTTTACATCAACATTTTTCATCTTCCTTCTTTCACCGATCATCTTAAGTATCTCATACGCTATCCATGGTTTTTTTGCAGTTGTCTTCCTTTTACCTACGGTTTGCTTTCCAATTTTTGTGACAGCCTTCTTTAACGTTGTCCAGTCCTCTTCAACTGTCAAGCCTACTGAACTATTCGTTACCGTAGTGTCCATAGCCGCAGGGAACGCCAGACATCTCTCTTCATTTCTTGCGCAATGCTTCTTCCTGACTAGTCTCTTAAACTTCAGCCTACTCTTCATGATAACTAATTTATGATCTGCGTCTATATCTACTCCTGCTTACGCCTTACAATCTAGTATCTGATTTCGGAATCTCTGCCTGCCAATAATGTACTATAACTGAACACTACCAGTATCTTATGGCCGTTTCAAAGTATATCTCCTCCTCTTGTGATTCTTGAACAGATATAAGCTATTACTAACTGATTTTTATTGTAATACTTGATTAATCTGTCACCTCTCTCGTTTCTACTACCAAGCCCATATTCTCCCGTAACCCTTTCTTCTAGTCCTTCATCAGCAACTGCATTCCGGTCGCCCATGACTAATAGATTGTCGTCTCTCTTTATATACTAAATCTCCTGGTAAATATCCTCATATACTCTATCTCTCCAATTTCCGCTTGATACGTCAGCATGTATACCTGAAATATCGTTGTTAGTGTTGGTTTGCTGACGATTCTAATGAGAACAACTCTGACACTGAACTGCTCACAGCAAGGCACTCTCGGGTTAACCTTCCAATTCATACAGAATTCTTTTCCCATTATATCATTTTTTGAAGCTGTTGATATTACCCTTTACTCGTCTCCCCAGAAATCCTTCTCTTCCTCCCATTTTACTTCACTGACCCCCCACTATATCTACACTGTGCTTTAGCATTTCCTTTTTCAGTTTTTCCAACTTCTCTACCTCGTTCAAACTTCCAGTATTCCACGACCTGACTTGCAGAACGTTATTCTTTCGTAAGTTATTCAGCCTTTTTCTCATGGTCAACTCACTCTTAGCAGACCCCTCCCGAAGATCCGAATGGGGTAATCCTTTGCCAGTGGGAAGGCCATACCGAGTTTTTTTTTTCTTTTTCAATTACTGGTCTCACGACCGGTGCATACACATTGTGTCTGTAATGCAGCGGTTTTCCAAGCCGTAGATCAGATCTACTTGTTTCGCCTTTAGGGGCAGTTTCCCACTGCAAGAGCTAGAGAGTGGCCTGAACCTCAATTCTCTTCTCCGTACTTTTCGACAAGGTCGTTCGCTGAATGAGGGTGACTTCTTACGTCGGGAATGTTCGGCCGCCGTTGCTGATGGTTTTTATTCAGAACTTAAGTTCCGGGGCGCTATAATCAGTGTGGGACATACGACGATCGTATCTGTTAGGACAGTGACGCTAAATCTGGCGTTAATGGGTTACGGTAGCACACGACCTGACGCGAATGTCCTTGCTAGCAACACCATATCGTTTCTATAATGTAGGAAAGTATTTCACAGTTGCATCCGACTCATTGACCTTCCACTTAGTCGCTGACCATAAATTCTAGCTCAGAGTGACACCAGAGTTTGCCAGTGCTCTTTCCCACCGGAAAATACGCTATTCACTCATTGGTCTCCATAAGTACACTGTAACAGTAATTTCTGTTAGATTAGAATTTAGTGGTGCTCACTCTTCCACTTCTGTATACAATATGCCTGACCTAAACGGGCCCTTTATCATTACAGACCCTGGGCAGTGCAACATCATACTGAAAACAGTAATGTGCTTATGCTGACCACCTGACTGTTCGTTTTACCTGATTTTGTAATCATTTAAATAAAACAACATGACCTTCCAGTGGGAGACATTTCGTCCCTCTTTTCCTTCTGTGAAATTTGTCAATAAGCTTTTCGCTTTCCAACCAACGAAATGAGGCAGAGTACGGCCGGTAAATGATTCACAAACCACGATTTAGTGTCGTTAAGACGATTTATTTAAGCGTCACAAGACTGCACATAGGTGCAATCGATTTCGAGGTGCAAAGTGTTTGTTATCTTTCTTTTGTGACAGGTGGCCATGATGAGAGTGGTGTACATGCAGCAGTGTGTCCGTAGCTCGGTGGTACCGCCCGTGTCTCGGGGTCAGAACGGCTCAATCAGTCGTCAGTTCTAACCGTTGTAGGGGCCAGCGTATGCTAGCTTTTTTTTCTGATATGTTTTATGGAGCTGCGAATTTCCAGAAAAAATTCTGTATAGAAATCGGAAGAAAACCTTTACACATCAAATCCTCTTGGTAGCTCGACTCATTAAGTTGTGTTAATGGTCATAGATCTTGGCTTTCTGACTACCAAGCTGCTTCGCAATACCAGCGTCTCTGAAGAAATTCGAATCGACCATCAGCGATACGAATTTCAATATTGTTCTTCACTTAAGAATCACATGCGAGGGTGATAAGTATGAAGGAAATAAACCTCTTGATTACTATAGGGCCTCTATGCTCAATTTCCACAGTAGCAATTAGGAAGTCCCTGCAGACATTTGCTAACAGTGGCTCTAGCAACTTACTTTTTCTCTGGGTAGCTTCAAATATGGGCAATTTTGTCGCCTTAAATCCAACTGAATATTTTAAATATCACTTGTGAACAGAATTAACTTCTCCATTAATTAAGGTATAGACCTCAAAACAAGCAATTTGCCTGAGTAGCTATAGAGCAGGTTCTGATAGGTATTGACACAATCTTTTGCATTCATTTACCATAGAGAATCAAAGAAAGAAATCAAACACATTACATTGAATTTACTCTCTGTGCCTTCACTAACACATATGAATCCATGGCATTAATAAATTATTTGAGGAACCTCCCGTGAAAGGAAAAAGAACAGAATGTGACGCTTTAATTGTAGTGCACTGGATCAGAAACAATGAAGTTAATTCTGTGCCACAGTGATGTATTGCATTCTAGTGTAGTAAAATAATCATCAAATAAAAACGGTTTTGTGCCTCCTTTGCTATCAAGAGTTAAACACAAATCGTAGACAGATTTTATGCCTCATCACTCAACAACATTAAAGCATTTTACATGGTCGAGAGGGCAGAGTGGAAGGCGAGACAATGCACTGCCTCAGCCCCCGCCGGTAGGCAGTAAACGGGTCCCAGAGAACTCAGGTGCATGCGGTGTTCAGAGGCAGATGGTCGGCAAAGAAATCTTTCGCTAAAACATTGTTGGTCCAAACTGTTATTACCAGTGTAACAGAAAGCGAAATTTATTGTAGATTTGCTTGAATTACAGTCATAGATTCACCACCGAGGGGAAAGGGGCGATAAAAACTTTGTCGACGTGTGCTTTTAGTTACCAGACGTCGTATTAGCTAGTCTCGCGTTTTACCTCAAGACTACGGTCGTAGTAAAGAATAAAGTACTAAGACTGAAGTCAAGACTTCCTCTGGGAAGTGCCGCAGTCTACAATGTTGCCAGATCGAGCATATTTCCGGACATAGGATTCTGAGAGGAGCACGACTGTATTGACCACCCCTTACGTGAACGACTCGGCGGTCAATTGTTTGCTCTAAGACTGTATCTAAAACACATATTGCAAGCTGAAGACCCAGAAGAAGTAAAGAACAAAAGTAGTTAATGAGAGCAACGTTAACTATAGCGTTCGAAGTATTTATAGTATACGGGTGTGTAAACGCCTTCCAATACCCACTCAAGGAAGACAAGAATACACAGTCTAGCTTCAGTATTATAAATTCGCCTCAGTATGCGGATGAACTCAGACTTAGGTTGATAATCATTTTGAATATTTAGCAGTACTGTACCCATTGGTGTGAAACTCGTTTTCTACCAATGATTCCCACAGCTACAGGAACACTACATGTGATACCTCATAGACAAAATACTTATGCAGTGCTATCAGACGAAAAGATCAACCTGACACATACTGTGGGAAGGTTGTTTTACAACCTTCGCACCTGAATAATGAGCTTTTTCCTATTTGAGATGCCTGTGAACATTGCTGCTTGAGACGATTTAAGACGAAACTAAATTCCTTCTGCCGGCCGCGGTGGTCTCGCGGTTCTAGTCGCGCAGTCCGGAACCGTGCAACTGCTACGGTCGCAGGTTCGGATCCTGCCTCGGGCATGGATGTGTGTGATGTCCTTAGGTTAGTTAGGTTTAAGTAGTTCTACGTTCTAGGGGACTGATGACCACAGCTGTTAAGTCCCATAGTGCTCAGCGCCATTTGAACCATTTTTAAATTCCTTCAGCTACGAAAATGTTTAAAGAAATCGTCTTAACGGCACTAAATCTTGGTTTGTGAATAGTTTACCGGCCGTACTCTGCCGCTTTTCACTGGCTGGAAGGCAGAAAGCTTACTGACAAATTTCACAGAAGGAAAAAGAGGGACGAAATGTCTGCCACTGGAAGGTCATGTTGCTTTATTGAAATGATTACAAAATCAAGTAAAACGAACAATGAGGTGGTTAGTATAAGCACATTACTATTGTCAGTACGATGTTGCACCGCCCAGGGCCTGTAATGGTAAAGGGCCCGTGTAGGTCAAGCATATTGTATACAGAAGTGGAAGACAGAGCACCACTAAATTCTAATCCGTATGGATTGCATACACACAGATATTACTGTTACAGTGTACTTATGGAGACCAATGAGTGAATTGCGTATTTTCCATTGAGAAAGAGTACTGGCAAACAGTCTTCGCTACATTAGATTACTTAAACGGGTGTCACTCTGAGCTAGAGTTATGGTCAGCTACTAAGTGTAAGGTCAATGAGTCGGATGTAACTGTGAAATACTTCCCTACATTACATAAGCGAATGATAAATTTGAACTAATATTGCGAAAATTTTGAACTTGGATAGCTTAGAATGAAAATCTGTCTGTTTATTCCAAAGGAAAAAAATTGATTTTCTAAAACATTGTCTGTCATACACAACTTGAAATAGGTGATATCGACCAAATCATATGGAAAAATTGACAGCAACGTATATCGGAAGGCAGTAAGATCTCTTGCCTTCTGGTTTGGCAGTACTCGATAGCCATTTCTAGGCGCAAGTAAATTAAGAAAGGCAGCGCGTTTTTGTTATCAAGTATGTCTTCATCAATTACTTTAGTTTTAATGTAATCTACGAGTAATTACTGATGTTTGATATTAACATGACAAGGATTCCGTAGACAGGGAAAGAACCGTGTTGGGTTCGTATCTCTGTCATAGAACTTCACATCACGCACTTCATCTTTAAATGCATCCACACTTTGTTACTTCAGAATAGAGGTATATAAGATATCTTTCATGGTCTTGACAGAAGTCCCGGATTATTACAAAAATTGTCGTCATTTATTTTCAAGTTCAGATTTGGTTACTGGTATTGGTAAAAACTTCGATAATTCATGACTCTTCATGGCTAGTCATGAATACGATATGATTAGATTAGATTACATTAGATTAATTCTTGTTTCATAGATCATGAATACGATGTTTCGTAATTATGTGGAACGTGTCTTTATAATGAAAGATTTCTTTACATACCATGATGCAATTTCTTTACAATTTTTTTCTCTCTCTCTCTCATTCTTTTTTATTTTTATCTCTCTCTCTCTCTCTCTCTCGCTCTCCCTCTCCCTCTCTCTCTCTCTCTCTCTCTCTGTCACACACACACACACACACACACACACACACACACACACACACACACACACATTCTTTTTTTATTTTTATTTGTTTGTTGTGTTCGGCTATCGGCGAGGCACGAAAACGCCTGTGAATGAGTTTCTTAGTTTTGAGTACACTTACGAAAGAAATATAAAGACAACTATGACAGTTACTGATTTATGATGCTTAGTTTGCAGCCAGTTCTGAATATTATTAGTAACTACGCTCCAGTCCCTAAACCTAGTTACAGAAATGCGAATCAGACGATTTACGTATTCCAAGCCGTTGCAGCCGAGACTTGGAGACACCAGCTACGGTCACTTCCCAGCCCGCTGTAACATCGCATCGGTTCGTCTTCTTCCTGCTGGTATTTTAACTGAGATTTGGTAGCAAGGCAATGTATGTTTGGCAACTCTGTCATCGACGAGTTACTTCCTCGTGTGCACGGAATTAAACCTCGAAGTTCACTTGATTTTACGTGCCATTTCCATTTAATAATCTGAGTTATTATCGCTTGAGGTGTATCAAAAGATTGTAAATTTACGAATTTCAGCCCAGGAAAGTCGTTGCACGTGGAGATCGCAACTAATCTTGTCCTTCAAATAGCGGTTTACGAGTTCTAGCTACTATTGATCTCGTAAGAGGAAGCTAAGACACGTACTTCTTTGCCAGCTCTGTGGTAACGTGTTGACCTGTGAAAATGCGTCTGTTATGTTTCGCAGTTAAAGTCTCACTGAGTGTAGCGTTTTTATCCCTTCTCTGAAAGAGCTGCAAGCAGTCACACCGAATATTGCTAAGGAAATCTCAATAAAATACTGTCGGCTCATGGTGAAAAACTTACGATGCTGCACAGCAGGTAACGCCTCATTCCGCTGCTGACAAGACAATTTTGGGTTTCTAGGAATACGTAACTTTATTTATGAAATGCCACACTTGCATACCTCTTGAGTATGACACAGCATACCAATTAAACTCAGACCGAATCAAAATCTAAGGTCGTAGTATTTTACCAATTCGTGACGATAGAGGCACGCTTGTGTACAGATACTCAGTTTTATTAAAACAGACTTTCGTCGTAAGGTTATCGCGGGTAGTTTTATTTCATTTTTTATAATACAGCTCACAATTTGCGGAAGGTTTCCTTTAATGTTGCTAAAACAATAGCAAACATGAGAGAGAAATTAATCATTAACGATAGATGCGGAATCTCTGATGTTATCTATAACAGTCTGAAAATGCACATGCAGTTTATTAATTACATGCACGTAGGAAACTTGTTCTGAGTTTAATCTCGCAAACAAGGTTTGAAGAAGAATAAAATGCCACTACCAGACGACAGCTAATGTAGAAAATACTTTTCCGACGTATTTTGGCACGATGCGCTCTACCCATTCATAATACAAAAAAAAATGTTCAAATGTGTGTGAAATCTTATGGGACTTAACTGCGAAGGTCATCAGTCCCTAAGCTTACTCACTACTTAACCTAAATTATCCTAAGGACAAACACACACACACCCGTGCCCGAGGGAGGACTCGAACCTCCGCCGGGACCAGTCGCACAGTCCATGACTGCAGCGCCCGAGACCGCTCGGCTAATCCCGCGCGGCCCCATTCATAATACAAAAGTTTCGAGATGCATCTACTGTCTGGCTGTCTGTTTAACCTGAAATGAACAAAATATCGCAGAAGTTAGCCCTTTTTCCACATACGACAATTTTGGGTTGAGAAGTGAAGGGAATTATGTTAAAAGTTCCATTAGATTGATAACTTTAGCAGACAGCAGAATTGCCTTTTAAAAAATGTAGCAGGGAATGAACTCGAACTCGCGAAATCTTATCTACCATGCGCGATACTTACCATTACGCTACTAGCTGACACATAGCTGTAACACCTCCAGAAGTCAACAACAATTCCTCTAGATCTTCTGCATACCACAGCGCTGTGAGCTAATTGATGTGGCCGGGTCTAGAATTCTGAGAGACAAACAGTTACGACTTTTCTTTTGCACTGCACGATGTTTTCAACAAACAGATATCGCAATAGAGTAGCTCAAGTTTCTGCATCCTACACTGTTGTCAGTTCAATGTTGGTGGCAGTTACGTGATTTTATTTTGGTGATTACAAAATAAAATTGAATGTACGCACTCGGTAGCTGAGGCAGCTAGTTCATGGTGATTCGTTCAACCAAGTAAATTAATTTACTGAACATGCTGCAAATTGATACAGGGAGCCTGTGTGTCAGAATTCGCAGCCAGTGTGGCACAACGACGTTATGATAGAAAAATGAGCAACTGGAAAGAGGATGTGGTGGTCTGTTGGGCTGATGATAGGTTCATATATCTATGGTCTGTGTTCGATTCCAACTTCGGTCAGTGATTTTAGATAGGGAGAAACAGATTACATTCTCTTCTAGCTACACCAAGTGAAGAAGATATAATGGCATTGTGGTCTGAAATTCACATTGAAAATGACATTCCTTCTCTACCAAGTAGACATTAGGTTGAGCCACAATAAAGTCTGGAGTGGCGACATGTAAAAACTCTATCACCAGTTACCTTTCTTATACTAGTTATTTATTTCTAGTGACGAAAAAAATGCTAACTAGGAGCACAAGACATTTATTCTATCTATTATCTGAGCTTCTGTATGTCGATAAAATTGGTTCTGAACTGGGAATGCAACTCAGACCGCCCTTAACGCGGAATTTGTTCCTTTCGTGACAATACAGCTTGGCCACAATTTGTTGTTTGTTCAAAACTGCAGATTCCTCAACATCTCTACATATTGCGCGTTAATGGGTTCGAATCCTGGCCCGCCACAAAATATTTCATTATGTATTATGAAGCTCTACCATGAGAACACCTATCTGCTGGTGGATAATAATTTCGATGTTTAATGTATCTTCATACGTTGTCAACACTAATGATATTTGACGTTTTTGACTCCTAGTGAGACACAGAACTATTTGTGAGATCACTGTTAGTTCAAGATGTTATTCCGAGCTTCTGGTGGAGAAAAATTCGGTAGCTGACGTCTCTCTGTGTGTAGTCAACAACGATATGTGTGGAGCTCTATTCTCAGTCAGTACTGAACTCTTCGTCATATTATTTCTAATTCAAACATGCTCACATGTCGCGGCGATAGGTGCCGGGTTGGAGTCCTGGGAAGGAAAGAATTAATGTTTCGTCTCGGCATTTCAGTTAAATATCTAGCTACTGCTGAGAAAATGCGATATGTCACAGTTGATTGTGCTTCGATATCTATCTTATTAGGTTCTGGGTTCGAATCCCTGTCCAATACAAAGCATTACCTCACTGCATTTCAAGTAAGTTACTTGTTAAGAAGCAATATTTAACGTCTCTCGTAGTTCGTTAACAGGGACAATAGGTGCTGGGTAGGAATTCGCGTCCGTTAAAAATGTTTGCTTTATGTAATTTAAAGTTGGTATTTGCTAACTGATACTGTCTAAAATCGAGGTATATCACTCTCCGTATGCCTAATCAGGAATCACTGTTAGTTTCCGTCAGTCACGAAATCTTTGCTTAGTCTGCATGACTTGGGTTTGAATCCATATGCAGAACGAGACGGTTCGTCGTGTCATTTGAAGTTCATGCATATTCTCAACTAGCTGCTCGTGAATAACTTAAATTTTTAATGTCATTTTGTGTTAAATAATAAGTACGGTATCTTACATTGAAGAGGAAATCATAATACGACAAACTTACTACGTGCATTACCTATCTGACGTAGTAATGAGAGTGGTAACATTTCAGGTATTGTCATTTATTGTAATAAAAGTGAGCTTACAAGCCTTAAGGACAGTCTTATCTGTGATAAGGTGTTCCCTGATATTTGTAGTATCTTAGTATTACTTTACATCTTGAGTTATTGCGATACAGAGTAGTGTTTTCTAGTGGTGACTTGTTGGAACCATTTTCAATAGTCAAACGACTGTACCAGGGAGCGATTAGAGGACCTGCTAGACAGCTGTGATATGTGGGTTGCATTCGAATCAGGCGAAATGCAATTCAGGTCGTTCGGATACTTTTGAGCATGATTGTACCTGTCAGGTAATACAGTTCTGGATATCAAAAACGCAGTTCTGTAATTGCAAAGACAATACACGGAAGCGTCATTCCACTATGTATTAAGACACGTTGGAAGTCGTGGAAATGAACTAGCCGATACTGCAGGCGGGGGGTCAAAAACGCTACCGAGTGGAATCCATTGTCGTGTCCCATTGTAACTTATAGTGTAATTGCAACGAAGGTCTAAAATGCGTCTATGGAAGTAAAAGCGTCTTGGCATAATTGATAAGAAATTGATAAAACTTTTATATCGTATGCGAATGCCACATATTTCTTAAAAGCTAATTCAGTTATGTACTTAGACTTATTATGATTGCAGTCATTTATTTCGCACAATCAACTAATTTCCGAGATGTGCTGTTTTCAAGTCCTCGTTATTTTAGACATCTACTTTTCCCATGTCACCAGTTTATACACTTCCTGGCAAAAAAAAGTGAAGCGACTAGAAGATATGGTCCGATTTAAACGTAACTTGTTACAAGTACCCATAATCGGCGGCTACATATCTGATTGGAGCTGCAGTTTTCTGTGGCCGGTAGAATGGCCACCTGAATGTTTGTCGCTGTTCGTGATTAGTGTTCTTACCTGCCCTCGTATAGTACGTATGGAGCATGAACAGTGTGAGAAGTTGAGTGATCGCTATGAAGGACACGTAAATGCCGTGTACCTGTGTGAGGCAGCGTCATAAGCACTAGATAGAGTTGAAAAGTGTTCTCATTGTGAGTTTCCATTTGGCCGACTGGTCGAAAAGTGCAATATCTTGATTTGTGTTGCGTTCAGATATAATAGTGGCCTGATGTTGGACTGCTGGTCGTTGTGGCCCAGCGGTTCTAGGCGCTTCAGTCCGGAACCACACTTATCCTACGGTCGCAGGTTCGAATCCTGCCTCGGGCATGGATGTGTGTGGTGTCCTTACGTTGTTAGGTTTAAGTAGTTCTAAGTCTAGGAGATTGATCATCTCAGATGTTAAGTCCAGTAGTGCTGACAGCCATTTGAACCATTTTTTTTATGTTGGAGTGTATGGGAACGTGAGAGCAGGCATACTCGCTCAAGTCAACCACGTCTGACCACGAGGGATGATCCCTTTATAGTGTACTAAGCACACTGTAACCACTTAATATCTCCGCCTGCCATCTGAGAGCAAGCAATGGACTCCCTGCAACGCTTTGTGTCATTTCACACCATTGTTCAGAGACCTTCTCTACCTGGGATAGGGATTTACCATCCCATACATATCCTGCCGTCATAAAACCACAACATAAGCAATTAAGTCTGGGGAGGTGCCATGACTGAGAAGCATGGGCTTCTGATGAATGGCGTCGCATTGTTTTCAGCCATGAATCACGACTCTCCACCACCTGGGATGAAGATCGTCGGAGAGTGCGGTGGGACCTGTGGAGCAGTTCCACCTTCCAGAGGCACAGCGGTATTGTTCCTGAAGAAATGGTATAGATAGTCATCGGGTACAGCTTTAGGTCACAGATGGTTGTGATTGAAGGAACCCTGACGGCATAACAGTACCTCACGAATGTCCTGAGCCCTCAGGTTTTACCCCTCATGCAACAGTATCGTCGTGCCACTTTCCAGCAGGGCAACGATCATCCACACGTGTCACATATCTCTGTGAACTGTGTGGCACTTCCTTGGCTAACAAGATCCACAGATCTTTCCGCAATAGTGTGGGACCAGCTCGGAGGTCACCTCCGTCCCTGTGCCAGTATCGAGGACGTCTAGGGCCTGTTACAACAGCTGTGGACCGGCTGAATAGAGGATAGAACAACTGTAGGAAACTTTCCTGACTGAATCAGAGCATTCATTGAGGCTAGAGTGGGTGCAACGTCACAGTGATAATTGAATTGTCACTGGGTAATTCTTTATAAAATATACTTGATTGCGTAGTACCTGAAATAATATTGCGAACCCTCTCAATGCGTGAAGGTTCAATTCGTTTCGTCATCTCCTTCTGGGTGGTTCACTTTTTTAAGACAATGTAGATTTTAATCACATTCATCTGCTGTAGTATTTGTAAGGGTACTTGTAGCCAATACATTGAGCGCGATAAACCAACAACAACAATAACAATAACAAATACAAAGTCAGTAAGGCTTAGCTTTCAAGTTGCGCCCATGCATGCACCTGACAAGAAGGCCTTAACGGAGGACATGATTTTTGTGTGGTTGGACAAGGTATCACAAAACAATTGACGTTCAATGATATCGAGCCCGTGAGCGTCCTCCTGCTGCCTGCCAGACAGATTCTCCTTTGAGCGTAAACTCGTTAAAGATCGGCGACCATCGAGAAGTGAACACCTTTAGTTTTGTTTGTTCTGTTTAATGTAGCAGAATCTTGGGCGTCTTTGGAAACTTTGCGACGTTAAAAGTCCAAGGTTTTTGTATGTATTCCCTTACATGATAAATTGTGTTGACAAAAGTCATAATATCGTATCTGCCTCCTTTAGAGCGGCGTTGTGCAGCCAATCATCGTGGCATGCACTGAATATGTCGTTCGAGATCCCCTGCAGAGATATTGAGCCATGTTGTCTATAGTCATCCACAATTGCGATAATGTTACCGGTGGGCCGGCCGGAGTGGTCGTGCGGTTCTAGGCGCTGTAGTCTGGAAACGAGCGACCGCTACGGTCGCAGGTCCGAATCCTGCCTCGGGCATGGATGTGTCTGGGATGTCCTTTGGTTAGTTATGTTTAATTAGTTCTAAGTTCTAGGCGACTGATGACCTCAGAAGTTAAGTCGCATAGTGCTCAGAGCCATTTGAACCATTTTTGTTACCGGTGCAGGATTTTGCGCACAAAATAACTTCTCGATTATGTCTTAGATATATTCGATGGGATTCATGTCGGGCGATCTGGGTGGTCAAATCGTTCGCTCGAATTTCCAAAATATTCTAAAAACCAGCCTCGAACAAGTGCGGCCTGATGACTTGGCATATCCTCATCCATAAAATTCTATCACTGTATGGGAACAAACTGTTGAAGATAGCATTCGATGTTCGGTTCAGTTGGACCAGAGGATCCTGTTCATTCCTTGTAAGCACAGCTTACACCGTTATTGAGCCATCATCAGCTTGCACAGTGACTTGTTGACAACTTGGATCAATGGCTTCGTGGGGTCTGCGCCACATTCGAATCCTATAGTCAGGTGTTACATACTGAAATCTGGACTTATCTGATCAGGCTAGGGTTTTCCAGCCGATACGGTCACGAGCCCAGGAGACGCGCTGCAGGCGATGTACTGTTAAGCGAAGGCACTCGCGTCGGTCGTCTGCTGCCATAGGCCTTTAACTTTACAGTTCGCCACACTGTCCTAACGGATACGTTCGATGTACGTCCCACATAGATTGTTGCGGTAATTTTGCGCAGTGTTACTTGTCTGTTAGCCCGGACAACTCTACGCAAACGCCACATCTCTTAGTCATTAAGTGAAGACAGTCGGCCACTGCGTCGTCCGTGGTGAGAGTGTCTCTTGACACTGTGGATCTCGAAATATTGAATTCCATAACGATTTCCGAAACGAAATGTCCCCTGCGTCTATCTCCAATTCCCATTTCACGTTCAAAGCCTATTAATATTCGTCGTGCAGCCATAATCACTACTGAAACCACTTCACATGAATCATCTGAGTACAAATGAAAGCACTGATCTTTTATACCTTGTGTACGCGATACTACAGTCGTCTATATCTGACCATGTAGCTATCCTACGGCTTTTGTCACTACAGTGTAAGTTACAATAGGCTGCACGTCCCGTTTAAAAACAAGTGATCATAGTACGTAGCTGTCCTGCGAAGTGTGGAATAGCTGCAGACGGACCTTCGAACATGGCGACTATTATGCAGGCCACCCACAGCTGTAATACGGCAACAGGGTCTGATATAATACTGGCTCAGAAACCAGTATCAACGCCTTGTCTTGTCAGTGGCCCGCAGTGGTGCTACATGGTGTGTCATAGCGTGGCATTTTCACGGATAAGTACGAGACAACGCACCCTGATGAAGGGAGTTTAAGTACTCTGGTCTCAGTCGGTAAAATGATTCTGCATTGTGCATTTGACCTGTGCAGTCGCCTTGACAGCCTTCTGTTGCTAGACCACAGTGTCGTACAACGAGCAGCGTCTGCTAATCGGAGCCAATGGTCTTCAAGCCAACGGCCAGCCTTCATGGTTCGAGCTTTCAGTTGGGATCTGTGGGTGAGCGACCTATTGGGGTCACCATCACATGAAGCAGAGACCAGTCTCCGATGGTCCAGAGTTCAGTCCGGGGCTGCTGGATGTTTGTGTCAGCTGACACGCTCGCAGATGATTTACTCTAGCCATGGCCTTGCAACAGGCCAACAGACACGCTGCTTGCTCAATAACGACGTCGACGACCCTAATTGCACTTGAGCTGCCGCAGTATTCCATCACGAAGACCTGACACGCTGCGTGTTGACACGGGCCACACCACGGCGTCGTACAGAAATGATGTGCACATTCATTCGCCAGTAAATTAAGTACGAATCGATCAAGCATTCCTCACTTCCCAGTACTCGGTAATCCACGTCATATACAGCACAGGAGTCAATACTGACCGCCCCGTAAAGCGGCAGCCTGAAGAATCGAGAAACGTACCAGCCTAACCATGGTACGTGATAGAGTACGCTTTACCCGCTGGTGGCTGGACTTGAACAACAAAGAACTTTACAAATCACATCTACAGCTGGTCCGCCAGATCAGTTCTTTGGCGTGGGACTGAATTGATGGTGTCACATGGGCCACAGCAGACCCCGCACAAAGAAAGCCCATTGGACTCCAAACACTGAAATTCGAGCGTAGATCTAAGACGAAACCTCATGATGTTCCCTGCAAGACTTATCATTAATCTCAGAGACAAGTAACAGGATAAGGATGCGATCTTAGTCCTAAAGAGAGGACTGATTTTGGCACCCACTCCTAAATCCGCACCTGTCGCGGATATCATGAGTTCAGTTGAGCAACTAGCAGCAGGACTTCCATCTGAAGCAGCTGAAGAAGTACGTTTCGGACACTGTCATGCTCTCACGCCAACAAAACCTATGGAGCAGCTAGCAGCACGACTTCCATCTGAAGCAGCTGAAGTAGTACGTTTCGAACAGTGTCGTGCTGTCACGCGAACAAAACCTATGGAGCAAGGAGAGAATAGCAATTAGAAAACTAAGAGAAGATCCAGACATTGTGAACTAGCCGACGAGGGCAACGCAGCTTTGGTTCTGTCTCACCGGAATTACATGAAGAAAATGTGGAGTGTGCTAGAAGACAGTGCATACCGGAAGATCGACACTGACCCTACCAAGAGAGTGGTGAGGAACACAATGACGCTTCTCAAAGAATCCGGCTCTTCAAACAAGGTTATTAAGAAGCTAAGACAAAGAGCATCAGTTCCACCAAGACATTATGAACTGCCGATTTTTCACAAGGCTGGGGCTCCTTTACGTCCCATTTTCAGCAACAATGGTACTCCGACATACTCGCTAAGGACGGAGAGGATTTTCTTAGCCGTTACGTGGGGAAGTGCTCACATCACATTCGCAACTCTGTGGATTTTGTTGGACGCCTTAACCACTCAAGTTTAAAGATACCGACATCCTTGTGAGTTTCATTGTTGAGTCTTTTTTTACCAGAGCGCCTGTAAAAGAATCCTTAGAACGTATTGACCAGAAATTCTACGCAGAAACACCAACCATTTTAGGCCCATCTTGACGACCACATATCTTCCTATAGGCAATACCTACTACGAGCAGGAGGAAGGAGTAGCCCTGGGGAGTCAACTTTCACCAGTTGCGGCCAATATAACCATGGAATATTTCGAGAAGGACGCCCTGGAATCAGCACAACGCAAAACTACCTGTTTCTTCCCGTATGTAGACGAAACATTCGTCATATGGATACATGGATGAGAAAATCTGAATGACTTCCTTACAAACCTCAATTCCATACACCAGAACATCATACACACTGTGGAAGGCAAAGAGGATGGAGTGCACCCCTCTCTGGATTTCCTGGTTAGAAGAAGAGCGGAAGGCACTTTGGGCCACATCGTGACCGGAAAAAGACGCAG
This sequence comes from Schistocerca serialis cubense, assembly GCF_023864345.2. Taxonomy (NCBI): domain Eukaryota; kingdom Metazoa; phylum Arthropoda; class Insecta; order Orthoptera; family Acrididae; genus Schistocerca; species Schistocerca serialis. Next base: position 756,268,589 of record NC_064640.1, on the reverse strand, counting down.
ACCGACCTATACTTACCTGCTGACAGATGCCACCACATGCCTACCAGGAATGGCAAATTCGGTTAGCCTTACGCCCTACACCCCCTGTACAACAAGCGGGACCAGGAGAGAATTCTCCGGAGGACGTACTCATTGTATTTGTTGTGGATTGGCAAGACAGCCAACCCACTATGAGAGGAAGCCGAAAGGCACGCGTTTTAGCTCACTGAAGCTGGCGTGAGGTCTGGAAGAGGCCAAGGAAATGAGACTAACAAAAAACGTACGTAGCTGCTGGAATACTTAACTTTAATCCATAGTTGGTGAACATCGCTCTTGACGGTACATGTTTTACAGAATCAATAGTAACTGGTAATGGCGCCTTGCTAGGTCGTAGCAAATGACGTAGCTGAAGGCTATGCTAACTATCGTCTCGGCAAATGAGAGCGTAATTTGTCAGTGAACCATCGCTAGCAAAGTCGGCTGTAGAGCTGGGGCGAGTGCTAGGAAGTCTCTCTAGACCTGCCGTGTGGCGGCCCTCGGTCTGCAATCACTGATAGTGGCGACACGCGGGTCCGACGTATACTAACGGACCGCGGCCGATTTAAAGGCTACCACCTAGCAAGTGTGGTGTCTGGCGGTGACACCACAGTATTCATTCCTTTTTGTGGCGTGTTAGCCGGCAAGATATGACGAGTTCTTCGGAAATACCAAGTGAAGACTGTTTTCCGCCCTCCAGCGGAAACACAGACACTACATGGCAGTGGGAAATATGATCTTGGACTACAGAAATCCGGGGTCTAGCAGATACACTGCCAAAAAGGTAAGACTTAAGTAGGTCAGACGGTACGTGCGTCGAAGATCGTTGAAGAGAACACCGACGCCACCCCCGATTGCAGCTACCTAACAAGTCGGCAGTCGCAGAAGATTTCCTGGCGGAATTACATGGAATTACGAAAACCACACCAGGATTATGACTCAGAGGTAAAATTTCCGAGACTGTACTCATGGAATCTTTTCAGATTAGAGTAAGGGAATCGATGACAAATTGTGGTAGCGTTTACGTACTTGGTAAGGCATGGGACCCCGCTAGTGAAATGACCAAAAAGACGAATGAGGTACTAGACGACGAATTGACTTCGGCGGCAGGCACAGAGGAGCAACAGTGTTGCCAACAGTGCGCGCATCTGGGAGCGAACCTAGGACGGAACACTCAGTTGGCGGGAGCAGTGTGGTTAGGGATACTGGGTGCGAACGTCCGATGGAACTGCCGATCAGAGAGAAAGGCGGAGGGGGTGCAGGGAGATAAAAGCGCGGCACCGGTCTCCAATCTGTCAGTTCATCAGCGAAGCTGATGGTTTCTTTTTTTCTCGTTTGCTGAAATAATGTACTCGTCGGACACCGACATCCCGCAGTTCACCCGTGAATTATTTCGACGTGAAATATGCCAGGAGAAGCTGAAGAATCACATGTTCTGTTCTTATGTGAGCGTAATGTCTGTTGTACGTCTATTCCTCTGAGTGGCAATTCAAGAAATTTGTTCTTTCCTTGTTATCTGAGCATAATGTCTGTGCCACAGCTATTCTTCGTTGTAGTAATTAAAGAAATTAATAATTGTGTTAGTAGTTACACGGATAGTTAAATCGCCGGCCGCTTTGGCCGAGCGGTTCTAGGCGCTTCAGTCAGGAATCGTGAGACTGCTACGGTCGCAGGTTCGAATCCTGCCTCGGGCATGGATGTGTGTGATGTCCTTAGGTTAGTTAGGTTTAAGTAGTTCTAAGTTCTAGGGGACTAATGACCTGAGATGTTAAGTACCATAGTGCTCAGTGCCATTTGAACCATTTTTGATAGTTTTAGCATCACTGGTCATAAGGTAGTATTTGATGGATTGGAAAAAATACTGTGTTGTACACTGTGTGTGATGGGCGAGGATCATCCATTTTATAGCTTATATTAGAACGGTCCTTTGTAGCACGCTTCCTTTGAGGTCGTACAATGAAGAAGATACACAGTCCTTTTGTGATATTGCGCTAATAGATTCATTGATATCAACAGTAACTACTGTTCCACTCCATCATTTTGAATGAGACCTATTTGTTAGCTTTATGTATGATTTTTTTGTGATACTCTAACGCGCAGGGCACTTCCTTACAAATGGGGCATGTAATGTGAGCACTATGTAAACAATCAGACGATGACACAGCTTCTGTCATTCTGTTTAACAGACTATCGAGAGATGTGTTAACTTTCGAACATCTTCTTGGGTACCGAAAATAACCACAGCTTTATCAGTTTTACAGCAGTGCGAAGTAAACGGTCAATATTTAATGTGAATATTGTAGGTATCATTGTTTATGTATGAGCTGGCAGTCAACAATGTTCTTCAATGCTTTGAATACAGCAAATGACGCACGAACGAAGACTTATCACACTGTGATTGTATGTATAAAATTAACATCTGCTTTCGCTCTCTAAAATAGATACTGCTAAACATACAGAAGTAATATTACATCGATAAGAATTTAAATAAATTTTCCAGAATATTTCTACTCATGCCTATGCTGACTCCACCTTCAAACATGCAGAAATGTTTTGACAATACATGCTTTAGGAAATATTTTTTTAATGGCTGCGTACTGACTTCCAATCTATTACTGGAATTATAGACTGTGTTTATACTGGTTTCGATAAAATTATTGTCTCACAGATGCATTTTAACAAAGTCAGGATGTGAAGAGCAGACATTCAGTTGCCGGTTGCGTCCCTGTGGAAGGAGAGTGTTAACGATAGGAATACTGCGATGTCAAAGGCGGCTTCCACACGTACAGCGGAGGCACGGAAGGCGCCACGAATCGCCAGAAATTCCCCACCATCACGCGCTAAATCACGCGCCGTGAATTCCTGCTGGCAAAACTTATGTAATTAACCCCACCTGAAGGAAACTCAGATGCCGAAACGGGAGACGCCGGTCGAGAAACGGCAAGTCACGGAGGGGCGCAACCTCGAGGTATTCTTATCTCTACGCGCGCTGTTCGAGGATCTGATACGGGGCTGATTTAGAACGCCGTTTTATAAGGTTCTGTTGTCGCTTTCGTGAGCCAAAAGGCGTCAATTTCCGTGATGGATCCCAGGGCCCCAGCGATTCTCCCACCACACTCGGAAACAATTTCTGCCTGAAACACGCAATTAATCAGGGCCTCTGAAATGGGGTAATGGAGGCACTTTTACTGTGTTTCTCGAAGCTGCCCGAAAGTAATCTTTATGTTGCACACCAGATATTTGCTTCCAAAACAAGGTAAGAAATAAGTGTATATGACTCGCAAACAAATGTAAGAGCTGATACGCAGTAAAAATTTCATTGCTTCGCAAACAGTTGTAGCTGCTTGTTACTGTTTTAGGTTGCAAATGATTTCATTCTGCAGAACCTTCAGGCAACGTAAATGACAACAGATCCCGGGCCTCTTCGCGAAATATATGTACGGGGGTAATCCTAAAAGTAAGGTCTCCTAATTTTTTATAAGTACAGAACTCTGTTTGTGTGACAGTTGGTCACACTGTTATGAAGAGTGCTTCACCCGCTGTGTGTAAACATGCGCACGCCGCGCTGAGGCGCTCTGTCTTGGCTTGACAGCCGTTGAGAATGGAGCTCCAGTTGGATGTTACCGCCAAGTGCGAGTTGCGTGCAGTTATTCGGTTTTTGAACGCAAAGGGCACTGCGCCGATTGAAATCCATCGCCAGTTGACGGAAGTGTATGGTGAGTCGTGCATGGATGTCAAAAAGTGGTGTAGAGAGTTTGCAGCTGGTCAGACCGAAATTCACGACGAACAAAGGAGCGGGAGACCGTCAATTTCTGAGGACACAGATTTGAAGGTTGGGGAAAGTATGCGTGAAGATCGGCGGATCACCCTGGATGATCTATGCACGTTGGTTATTGAGGTTTCCCGAAGCGCCGCTCACAGAATTTAAACGGAAACATTGAACTACTGGTAGGTTTGCGCAAGATGGGTGCCACGCATGCTGACTGAGGACCACATGCGGTAACGAGTTGATGCTTCCCGCGCATTTCTTCACCGCCTTGCAGCCGAACAGGACAACTTTCTAGACTCAGTTGTCACGGTTGATGATACATGGGGATACCACGTTACACCTGAGACCAAGCAATTATCACACCAGTTCATAACTTTCGGAAGAGCACGGCGGCGAGCTGGTATGACATGGGCATACAAAAACTTCCACAGAGTCTACAAAAATGCACGGACAGACGTGGTGATTATATCGAAAAATAACTAAATGTTCAAGCTGTAAAATGATGTAAACCATTGTAGAAATAAACAGGTCTATGTACTTATAAAAAAAATAGAAGACCTTCGTTTTGGGATTACCCTCGTACTATACAGGGTGTCACAGAAACGTTGCGACGAACTTCGATGGGTTTTAGCGGGTGACTTGAGAAACAAATCGAAAATAAGAACCCCTTTCTGCAATCGTTGTCCAGCAACGTTAGAGGGTCGAAGTTACAGGCGACGACGCCTGCCACTATGCCACATATTCAGCAGCAAACGTTACTTAGTACGCTGACGAATCATGAGTGGAACGTCTCGAAATGTTGTTTGTTTTTTCAGTGCTCGCGTCTGATTGCCAAGTAGCCAGTGGAGAGTGCGGAGCTAGCTGATACGTAGAAGGGCCCTCTCTCCTATGACTGCGACGCGGTATTGCCTCAGTGGAAGAAGGTTGTGGACACAGGATTCCATCCACAATTCATTTTGCTCCGGGAATCCTCTTAAATCTTCAATATTTTTAGGTACACAAGAGAAATATGAAATGCCCATAAAACACGTGTCCAAAACTGTGGGCTCCTGCCTACTCGTCTCTTATAGGGTGCCTAAAAGGCTACTGCTTTCTCGAATAGCTATACAAAAATTCAAGAAAATCATATTAATGGTTTTTTATTACAATAGAATAGATTCACAGTTCTTAATTTTGGTTTACAATGGTGTCGCAAGCGATGGGCGACATAAAATTATTCAATATCTTTTGCTCGATAGAATGTCATGCAAGTAATGGGTAAAACCGTCGGTACACGGACCGTGCTGTCGAACGTTAACGTTGAGCGTGCCAAGTTCAACGTGCTGCTGAACGCTCACGAACCATGCGACTTGTGCATACGGTACGTGGGCCCCAACGTGGTATACGCGATCGCAACGCACTCCAGATGCAGTTCAGGGATGTTTCTAGTTCGTAAATTACACTGATTACTCAACGGGCGCGAGTAAAACTCCCACGTTAGCTCTATTAAAACGCGCATTCCTCCATCGTCCGCGAAAAGGAAAGTATCATGTCCAATCAATAAGGACACAGGCTTATAAAAGTTCCATTACAAACAGTGCGGTACAAATTTGATATACTTCTCCGCATAAGATAAACATTATTTCATCATTCCCACATTTTAATAAAACCCCAGGGTCAATCTTCCTTGATCACTGTTCCTGCCCAGTAGCAGAATCTTTGCAACATGTGAATTACGAAGCGCAAAAGAAAAAGGAGCAAAATATCTTCATACAAATAGCGCAAGCTCTCCTATAGATTAAGTCAATGGAACAAAGTCACCCCTCAAAAAGAGGTGAACTTATATTTACATAACATCAAATATTATAGTATATACTTATATTAAACTAATAACAAAGTATCAGAACCTAATAAAGGCGAATGACAGGAAAAAAAAATTGGAAGTGTCAAAACGCGAACCACCACCCCAACAAATAACTGTTAACTCTGCAGTGACGCTACTCATTACGCTAAACCAACAACTCGCTCCTGGTCTCTAATCATATTATTTTACCCTGTGCTGAAAACCTTAATAGTAGATACGTTACTAATTGAAATTTAATTATAACAAATTGTACCAAGAACAATACGTTTTGTGTAGATCTTCAGTGTGTCGCTGCCTTCAAATAGCCTTCTCTCATAATACGCAAGGTGCAATAATTCTTTTGTCACGAATATGATGTTTCTCATTATTTTATTGGAACAAACCACAAGTTAACAACGGGTTTTTCGGTGATTCTCAATTTGCTGGTGCTCAGAAACGGCATATATACGTATAGGCTTTAAATTATTGCCAATATGGCGCCTCACAACTCTGTACTGAAGGAAGATGGCGTGCGTGTGACGTAGGTGGCGTTGTTCCATCTCATTGGTCAACGCTCAGAATATCTGACAAGCCAGATACTGCTCTGCACGTTCGGAAAGACTCCCGAACGTGCTATTCCACGCTATGACGTCAGAAACTCGGCACGCTGAACGCTCAACGTTCGGATGCACGATCCGTGTGCCGGCGGCTTAAGGATCACAAGGAAGAGCTCTTCTAGTGCTCTCTTCTTATCCGTGATCTACTAGTGTCCGTCTTCTGCTGTCCTGTCGAGGCTGGCAGGAGCGGCGCTTATGTTCTCTTCGGATAGAGGCCGCTTGTATCGTGGTGCGGTCCTAGTCAGCGAACTATTGGCTAGCGTTGTCTCACAGCCTTCTCTGCTCTTGAGTTCTTCATCTTCGTGCCGTCGCTTGTCGTACCCCCCCCCCCCCCCCCAAAGTGACGCGTCAACAGGGGGGGGGGGGGCTGGAGCTTGTGCGCAGTGCGGGACCGGAAGCTGTGGTTGCAGGGGACGTTGAGCTTCTGGCCGTACCCCGCCATCCGGCCTTCGCTCTGGCGGAAACGTCCCCCGGAAAACGACTAGAAGAGTACACATCCACCTCCTGCTGCCATGAACCAGATGAAGAAGCCGGTGACTGCTGCGGTGTGGGCGGGTCCAGCTCTATCGATAGAACGAGAGTGGGCTGTGGAAGCGAAGTCTCCGTCTCCCTGGGGTCGTCCCGCGGTGTCGCGATGACACCCTCTGACGGCTACTGTGGCCATGCTGTCCTCAGGATCCATGAATCTGGGGGAAGAGACACTGGAAGACAATCATGCACATGACAGAGACGAAGTTGATTTTGATGGCGGTGCTGCAAGCCATCTAGATCTGAAATAAAATACATGCAAGCGCCAAGTCGACGGACGATCTCGCCTCGCGCCCACTGTCTGCTGCCGCTAAAACCCCGATGAAAGACAATATCATATGGCGCGAAGCTATACTTGCAGCCTTCCTTCAGGGCCGGATACTGAGGAGGGTGGACCAGGTGGAGCAGTGTCCAATGGCGGCGGCCGTGAGGCATTTCCGCCGGCAATGGTCTGTATCGTGGATGGGAACAATATGAGACGAGAAACAGTAGCAATGCTTGATCCCTGGTGTGTGAGGAGCGAGGTTTGGCAATCTGCTGCTTTAAGGTTCTGACAAAATGTTCGCTTTGTCGTTTGACTGTTAATTGAATGGTGCATTAGTGAGATGCTGTATACCATAGCGTTCACAGAGTGTTTCAAATTCATTTAATGTGAACTGAAGGCCGTTGTCGGGCACTATCACTTCAGGTAAACCTTCGAGGCAAAAAATAGAAGAAACCACCTGAACAGTGTTACGTTACGTTGTCGATATCATTGGCAAAGCAAAAGGAAACTTGCTATACGAGTCGACCAGGATCAACCAACAAGTGTTCCAAAAAGATCCTGCAAAGTCTGTGTGCACACGTTGCCATGGCTAATGAGACTTAGGCCAAGCAGAGGATTTTTGTGGCTTAGTGGAGTGATTTTCCGCACATACCTCACACTGTGACGTCATCTGTTCTATTTTGGTGTCCATACCTTTCCAAGCACAGTGTTGACGCGCTAACTCTTTCGTTCGAACAACCCTCCAGCGTTCTTGGTGAAGTAACTGCAACACTTCTCTTTGCAAGGCGTTAGGGATTAACACACGTGATTTTCCACTGTCGTTTTGAACAAGAAACACACCTTTCTGTGCAGCAAGACTATGCCGATATACAAAGTACACAGCGGACTACAGCGTTCTTTATGCCATGCGAGGGACGAGGCCAAGATGTGCGAATGGACGTTAGCAAAACGTACAAATCTGAATCAGCGTCCGTGGCCTGTGCCATTTTCCTATGGTCGAGAGGAAAATATTGAAGCAATACAGATTCCTGAGCATCGATGTGTCAACAAGATGCAGCCGAAGGGTCAAAGTCTTCATCAGGGCCAAGCGGTAGGCGTGAAAGTGCGTCTGCATTACCATGTTGAGCTGTCGGACGATACACAATCTCGTACTGGTATTGAGACAAGAACAAAGCCCATCTTTGCAATTTTTGGGCAGTTCGTAGAGAAACCGGTTTCGCCGGATGAAGCAAGGACTCCAAAGGCTTGTGATGCGTTGCTAAGTAGAATTTACTGCCATAAAAATAGTGGCGGATTTTGGTGACACCATGCAAAATAGCCTAAGACTGTTTCTCAATTTGTGAATAGTTACACTGAGCTTTGGACAACACTTTAGAAGTGAATGCGATAGGCCTGTCTTTATCACCAATTCTGTGATAAAGTACTCCACCGATTCTTTAAGAAGAAACGTCAACTTGCAGTACAATTCTTTCGTCAGGATCAAAGTGAACTAAGCGTTGATTACTGAGCAGTGCATCTTTAAGTTTTAGAAAAGCGACTTGGCACTCATCTGTCCAAACAAAGGGGACATTCTTGTGAGTCAAGTGATGCAATGGAGCTGCGCTTTGGGCAGCATTCATTATGAACAGAATATAATTCCACATTTTCCCTAAGATTGACTGCAATTGTGAGACTGAGAGGAACTGGCAAATCACGTATGACTAACAAATGCGACTGAAGAGGATGTACACGTTGACTGTTTATGACATGACCAAGGTATTGCAACTCAGGTTTAGTAAAATCACACGTGTCCAACCTACGCTTTAGTCCTGCCTCAGATAACACACAAAACAAAACACGAAAATTTAAAATATGTTCTTGAGGCGTACGACCTGCTACGACAATATAGTCCAAATAGTTGCAAGAGTTTGGCACTTGCGCAGTCAGCTGTTACAAATACTCTTGGAAAATGGCGGGTGCGGTGGCACAGCCAAAAGGCAAACGCAAATATTTAAACAAACCAAAATGAGTATATACGACACAAACATTCTGAGATTCTTCATCGAACGGTATTTGCAGATATGCGTCGCGCAAATCATTTTTGAAAAGTAGCATCCAGCGCCTAGTCTGTCCATGAAATCCTCAGAACGTGGCAATGGATGAGTATCAATCCAGTTTGTGGGTTGACTATACAGTTAAAGTTAACACAGAGGCGAGTGCGACCTGAAGGTTTAGAGAAGCAAAACCAGTGGACTTGCCAACTGACTAACTGATAAGGCCGCAATATTTCTGCTATCTTGCAGTTCTTTAAGTTCAGCCGCTGCTTGTCTCGAAATGCTATGGGAACAGTCCTTAGGTTAGTTAGGTTTAATTAGTTCTAAGTTCTAGGCGACTGATGACCTCAGAAGTTAAGTCGCATAGTGCTCAGAGCCGTTTGAACCATTTGAACCACATCCATGCCAGAGGCAGGACTCGAACCGGCGACCGTGGCGGTCGCGCGGTTCCAGACTGTAGCTCCTAGAACCGCTCCGCCACTCTGGTCGGCGTAGCCTAAGATTTCATATGTGATTTAGCAATGTCACAGACGTACCCGCGTCCAACTGAAATTTCACATGTTGCCCACAAAGAAGTAAATGAACAAAAACTTTGTTTGAATGGCGTATCGCTGAAGAAAATGCAGACTTGTGAGTTTTGCTAATGCCCATTGCAGACTATGAATGTACTGCTTTAATGACATGGGCTTTGTGACTAAATTTTTATGAGTGGACCGAATGCTTATATTTCTTACGTTGCAAACATACGTATTGTACATGTCCTTTCCTACCACAAGCGCTACACTGAGCTTGTCGGGAGGGTCTATCTTGGCGTTTGTGCCATGAATAACACTGAGGGCTAGACCTAATTCTGTTCGCCTGTGTAGCCGCTTACGCAGCGTGGAGAGGTGTTTACTCGGGGTGGCTGGGTGGCTAGCGCAAGCTGCTGCTGAATTGGTCGATCAAAAACAAGGGACTCAACACGACTAAATTAGCGACTGACAGTGCACCAGAATCGTACTGATCGAGAATTGGCGCTACTTGCTGAAATGACGGATCAGACTGTTTTAAAATCTGTTCTCTGAGTTTGACATCAGGTACATAGTACACGACTGCATCACGCAAAATAACATTTGAATATAAAGCACCACAAGCAATATTTAAATTTGCATTTTCTTGTCATATACTGCAAATATGTTTCCCACTCGCATTAAGTTTGTTCTGACCGCTTTTTGCAATTAAAGAATTGATACCTAGCTGCAGCCACATTTACTTGTTGGTCATAATAGTTAGTTAGCGACTGTACCCCCTGGTCGTAAGTAAGTTCACTCGGAGGGGCGTTAGGAAGATATTCGTTGATTAGGGGGAACACTGCACTTCCTACCGTTGATAATACACTGATCAAAAAAAGTTTTGCATCACGCCGGTTCCCAGAACTCCTGAAGACATACGTTGACTTTGGATATTGTATCACACAGTCGCTTTCACTGTTAAGAGGTGCCACTAAACCCACCCAAAGATGTAAAAAACCATGCATGAGCAGCACCTACTAGACGGATGGGGTCCGACAGCCCATTACTTCTAACCATTTCACCAGGAAGGAGGCACAAGGCTCGTGTTGTCTGTCGTTCAACCATGCCTAGACGGCCAATACCGTGGTTCGATCGTGTCCGCATTGTTACTTTGTGCCAGGAAGGGATCTAAGCAAAGAAAGTGTCCAGGTGTCTGGGAGTGTACCAAAGCGATGTTGTTCAGTCGTGAAGGAGATACAGAGATACAGGCACTGTCGACGACATGCCTCGCTCAGGCCGCCCATGTGCTACTATTGCAGTGGATGACCCCTACCTACGGATTATGGCTTGGAGGAAACTTTACAGGAACGCCATCATGTAGAATTATGGTTTTCGTGCAGCCACAGGACTTCCTGTTACGACTCAAACTGTGTGCAATAAGCTGTATGATGTGCAACTTCACTCTCGACGTCCATGGCGAGGTCCATCCTTGCAACCAAGACACCATGCAGTGCGGTGCAGATGGTGCCAACAACATGCCGAATGGGACGCTCAGGATTGCCATCACGTTCCCTTCACCGACGACTGTCGCATATGCCTTCAACCAGACAGTCGTCGGAGACGTGTTAGGAGCTAACCTGGTCAGGCTGAACGCCTTAGACACACTGTCCAGCAAGGGCAGCATGGGGGAGGTTCCGTGATGTTTTGGGGTGGCATTATGTGGGGCCGACGTACGCCGCTGATGGTCATTGAAGGTGCTCTGACGGCTGTACGATACGGGAATACCACCCTTCGACCGATAGTGCAACCATATCGAAAGCATATTGGCGAGGCATTCGTTTTCATGGATGACAATTCGCGCCTCCATCGGCCACTTCTTTTGAATGACTTCTTTCAGGATAACGAAATCGCTCGACTACAGTGGCCAGCATGTTCTCTAGACATGAACCCTATCGAAAACGTCTGGGATAGATTGAAAAGGGCTGTTTATGGAGGACGTGACCCACGAACCACTCTGAGGGATCTACGCCGAATCCCCTTTGAGGAGTGCGACTATCTGGACCAATAGTCCCACGATCAACTTGTGGATAGTATGCCACGACGAGTGCAGGCATTCATCAATGCAAGAAGACATGCCAATGGGTATTAAGGGTACACGTGCGTACAGCATTCTGGACCATGAGCAGTGAAAGTGGCGGAAATGATATTTATGTTGATCTCTATTCGAATTTTCGGTACAGGTTCCGGAAGTCTATGAACCGAGGTGATGCAAAACATTTTTTGATGTGTGTAGATATGGAAGTTTCACAGTACCGCCGGCCGATGTGGCCGAGCGGTTCTAGGCGCTTCAGTCCGGAACCGCCCTGCTGCTACGGTCACAGGTTCGAATCCTGCCTCAGGCAAGGATGTGTGTGATGTCCTTCGGTTAGTGAAGTTTAAGTATTTCTAAGCCTAGGACACTGATGACTTCAGATGTTAAGTTCCATGGTGCTTAGAGCCGTTTGGACCATTTCACAGTACCTGCTACGTTGTGAGCGAGCGTGCGAGCTCCAAATTGGGACAACCACTCGAGCCATTCCTCTTCTTGTTCATGAAACTGGCGAAAAGATGGTATAGTAGTAGGTGTTACTCTAGGTTGTGTTTGTTCCATCGGACGCACAGCGTTGGCCAGTAGCAGCTGCACGGTCTTGAGTAGGGTGGAGGTTTTCTGCGTCTCGAAGTGAAACTTCTGCAATAGCTGTGTTGCATCTAATGCTTGCAGTTTGGTAGGGTAGGCATGCTGGAAGAAAGAAGGAAGCAAAACAAGGACAAATGCAAAGAAAATTTCTGAAACGCCCACCTGAAAACACTGATCAGCAAAAGAGACGGTTAAAGCAAGTAAATGCCCCTGCAAAGTAAAGACAAGAGACAATTAAAGCGCCAGCAAACACAAAATTCCGCGGCCGTCAGGGGAGTGATTTGTTTGTAACTCCTCATCACCAATGTGGCGTCCTTCCCACTCGTCTCTTAGAGGGTGCCTAAACGGATGCTGCTTTCTCGGATAGCTATACAACAATTCAAACAAATCACAATAATGGTTTTTATTACAATAGAGTAGATTAACTTTGGTTTATATTTGTGTCGCAAGCGATTGGCGACATGCAGTAATCCAATATCTTTCGCTACATAGAATGTTCTTGGGTTAGAGGCCGCTCCTGCCGTGGTGCGGTCCTAGTCCTGACGTAGTCTCACAGCCTTCTCTGCCCTTTCGTTCTTCATCTTCCTGCCGTCACTTGTCGTTACGCCACCACAGAAACAGTCATCCATCAAGGCAACAGACCACGACATTCATGTGAGACAAGGCCTGTCTAAGCAGCAGCTAGCTCCGTCATCTCCACTAGCTGTCGTTTCACTCAGTCGCTATCACTGAATAACAAACAACATTCTGTAAGGTTACAAAGTCACGTTTGCTGCCGAAGCGGTGATCTGGTGGCAGGCGCAGACACCTATTACTTCGATGCTCTAGCGTCGTTGGATGACGGTCCCGGACAGGGGTATCTATCCTCGATTTCTTCGTCAAGACAACTTTTACAAGATTTCGAAATTTGTCGCAACGTTTGTGGGACACCCTGTATACGCAAACCCTTGTTAATGTTTTCTGAAAATTATGTAAACATATCACGCTTTTAACATATACGTAAGTAATACCCAGGAAATGAGCGATGGCGGCACATTGCCGTCCTTGGGAAGACCCTACCTGCTTCATTAACTGCCTTCGACATGTTATGGAGAGTCAGCGTGTATCTGTATAGTATGAATGACTGTGAAGAGTGAGTATCGAGTGCAGTGTTCTATTTGTGTTGTTACGTTCGCCGGCGAGTGTGGCCGAGCGGTTCTAGGCGCTTCAGTCTGGAACCGCGCGACCGCTACGGTCGCAGGTTCGAATCCTGCCTCGGTCATGGATGTGTGTGATGTCTTTAGGTTAGTTAGGTTTAAGTAGTTCTAAGTTCTAGGGGACTAATGACCTCAGATGTTAAGTCCCATAGTGCTCAGAGCCATTTGAACCATTTTTTATTACGTTCGTGGGGAAGAGAGAAGTGGAAACCCTGAGTCGGAACATTGCCCACCCCTCTCGCAGCACCAACAGTAGCTAAAGAGCCCATGTGGAGAGGTTTGAAGTTTAACGCAGAACACTGGCGCGGAAACTTGTCAGCAGCACCTTACGCCACTGTCTCTCCCCTCTTTGCCGGCAAAATACAGCCTACGAAATGCTCGTATCTTCCTCCATCACGATTCGAGTCAGCTACCATTAAGTCGAGTGAAGCAGCACCGACTTTCGGGTAAGATGGCTGGTAACTAACGAGCAGCAATAAATAAGTGGGTGCATTATTTTCTCCGTCTTGTTGAAAATTGATTGTTCTGACTTCAATCGCACAATCAGGAATACAGATGGCTTACTTTCTATAGGACACATACACTATTTTCAAATTTATATAACACGATTGGCATCGCAACTAATATCCCTGAATCTGATATTTCGTAGAATGCATTTCATACTAATTTCACAGGGATTAATGTGTGGTGATGTACTGACGAATATGTACTATGCTACAAAATTAAAGGATCATTTTTTCGAGCCTCCGTAAGTTAAACATCAGTTATAAATTTGGCTCGTATTTGCATAAACTTCCTGTGTAATGATGCAACAACGTAGCACCCTCGATGTCACCCTCAGGCTAGACAACGCTTCAGACAGTAAGTTTTCGCAACAGGGAGGAAAAAAGGCCACAGCTCAGAAGTTCAAGTGAACAAATTCTTACACAATTCTGCCCAACGCCATAGTGGTGGGGTCGCCCGTTCGTAGACACATTTCATCCCTTCGCCTAACGCCTCTGCGGTGGGGATCAGAACCGAGAGATTCATGGTTTAAATCATTCGATTTTCTTTTGAGGAAAACATATCAGACACACCACCACTCAGAATCGACGCGAAAAGCCCCCAATAGGTGGCATAAAAGGCGTCAAGGAAACAGTTCATTCCCTTGGGGCGTTGATTAACACACTTTTCGCTGTCAAGGACGACAGTTCGTAGTGGGATGAGCAACAGGACGGCGTTCATGATAACGTTATATACTGTTGATTTTCCCAGACGATCCAACCGTAGTGTAAGGAGATCCCGGTATAAACATTAGGGACCGTTTTGAATCATTCGACGAAATTTGAACGTGACCCGAAGCAGAAAATGGTTTTTATGCCCTTTCAATCCTATTGTTTCTCGCTCTCCTTTGGCGTGATCACAGGGGAGGGGCGGGGATTGCAACATTGACATCTGCGTGAATATTACGGCCAAGGATTCCTCTAAGATCTGCCAGCTCGGCAACACCCTCGGTGACATCCAAGTAGCTTTGTTGACGCCGTTGAAAATGTACCTGTAACAGACTTCGACACCTATTCAGTTGAGTGGCGCATCACAGCTTTTCTAGCACCTGAGGGCAGCAATCCCTTCAACATCCCTTGATATTGGTAAGGACATACGGAAAAGAAATGACGAATAAACAATTGAAAGGAACACATTTTCATTTTGATTTCCACATGACAGGGTAAAATATGTTAACTGTGTACCGTGTTTACGTTCCAGGTCACATACTTTGCTCATTGTAACGACCATCTGGGTCCACGACAGTCTGGAACCGCACTATAAATACCATTTCACATTTGTTCGCAGCATTAACACTGTGGACCATGGAATGTTCCGCTGTCAAAAAAATGGTTCAAATGGCTCTAATCACTATGGGACTTAACATCTGAGGTCATCAGTCCCCTAGACTTAGAACTACTTAAACCTAACTAACCGAAGGGCATCACACACATCCATGCCCGAGGCAGGATTCGAACCTATGACAGTAGCAGCAGCGCAGTTTCGGACTGAAGCGCTTAGAACCGCTCGGCCACAACGACCGGCGTTCAGCTGTCGTGGCACAAATAGCGCACCGCTTGAAGATCGCACATTACATCCGTCATTCTCACCTCTGACAACACTAACTCCTTCTACGATTTGTGACACAATTCATCGTTGGCCTCTCCCAGAAACAATTCCCAAAACGCCAGTTAACTGAAAATGCTGACTCATGTACACGAACCCCGGTGCGGAAAGTACTATATTTTTAGTTTTATATACACTCCTGGAAATGGAAAAAAGAACACATTGACACCGGTGTGTCAGACCCACCATACTTGCTCCGGACACTGCGAGAGGGCTGTACAAGCAATGATCACACGCACGGCACAGCGGACACACCAGGAACCGCGGTGTTGGCCGTCGAATGGCGCTAGCTGCGCAGCATTTGTGCAGCGACGCCGTCAGTGTCAGCCACTTTGCCGTGGCATACGGAGCTCCATCGCAGTCTTTAACACTGGTAGCATGCCGCGACAGCGTGGACGTGAACCGTATGTGCAGTTGACGGACTTTGAGCGAGGGCGTATAGTGGGCATGCGGGAGGCCGGGTGGACGTACCGCCAAATTGCTCAACACGTGGGGCGTGAGGTCTCCACAGTACATCGATGTTGTCGCCAGTGGACGGCGGAAGGTGCACGTGCCCGTCGACCTGGGACCGGACCGCAGCGACGCACGGATGCACGCCAAGACCGTAGGATCCTACGCAGTGGCGTAGGGGACCGCACCGCCACTTCCCAGCAAATTAGGGACACTGTTGCTCCTGGGGTATCGGCGAGGACCATTCGCAACCGTCTCCATGAAGCTGGGCTACGGTCCCGCACACCGTTAGGCCGTCTTCCGCTCACGCCCCAACATCGTGCAGCCCGCCTCCAGTGGTGTCGCGACAGGCGTGAATGGAGGGACGAATGGAGACGTGTCGTCTTCAGCGATGAGAGTCGCTTCTGCCTTGGTGCCAATGATGGTCGTATGCGTGTTTGGCGCCGTGCAGGTGAGCGCCACAGTCAGGACTGCATACGACCGAGGCACACAGGGCCAACACCCCTCATCATGGTGTGGGGAGCAATCTCCTACACTGGTCGTACACCACTGGTGATCGTCGAGGGGACACTGAATAGTGCACGGTACATCCAAACCGTCATCGAACCCATCGTTCTACCATTCCTAGACCGGCAAGGGAACTTGCTGTTCCAACAGGACAATGCACGTCCGCATGTATCCCGTGCCACCCAACGTGCTCTAGAAGGTGTAAGTCAACTACCCTGGCCAGCAAGATCTCCGGATCTGTCCCCCATTGAGCATGTTTGGGACTGGATGAAGCGTCGTCTCACGCGGTCTGCACGTCCAGCACGAACGCTGGTCCAACTGAGGCGCCAGGTGGAAATGGCATGGCAAGCCGTTCCACAGGACTACATCCAGCATCTCTACGATCGTCTCCATGGGAGAATAGCAGCCTGCATTGCTGCGAAAGGTGGATATACAATGTACTAGTGCCGACATTGTGCATGCTCTGTTGCCTGTGTCTATGTGCCTGTGGTTCTGTCAGTGTGATCATGTGATGTATCTGACCCCAGGAATGTGTCAATAAAGTTTCCCCTTCCTGGGACAATGAATTCACGGTGTTCTTATTTCAATTTCCAGGAGTGTATATATAACAGCTTCACGAGTGAAGCCCTTCTCACATTGTCCAAATCCATGCTAAATGAGTTCACCTGTAATGCGTACTAATGCTTGCGTTTCAAACTTACGTTGGAGTACATGTACCGGCACCTAGAGGCAAGCATTGTCACTAACACTACTAACAACGCAGATCCTGTTGCGCAATGTCTGATCATCATTCCCGTAACGTTGGGTACCCAAACGGGAAATAGTTTTCCATCTGTACTCGCTCAAGTAGCGGTAGTTTAGTGATAACCACACTGCATATTTTATATAAACTTACATTCTATCGCGTGTTGTACAGGTGTAATTGAATATATGATTTGAGATGTACTACAAAAAAAAGAGTAGATAAAGTGTCTGTTACGGGGGAAGTAACCGCTCTGTGTTAAAAAAGAAAAAGACAGCAGCGGAAAGTGAGTCACTGTTGTTCAGAAATGTATGGGCTATCAAAACGTAGAACAGTAAGTTCTGTTCCTGAGAATTATATCTGAACATTTATGAAACCAAATATATTTCGCAAAACCGAATATAAACTAGAGCTGTAATATACAACAATATGATTCTTTTAATACTGACGTTCATCAGATGTCTGTTTATTAAAAACACTCCGGGCGAATAACGAACTAAGCGGAAAGACTCGTTTTGATTACACTTTCTGGAAATTGTTGTGCCAAACTTAAATATGGGTAGGTTATCGTGACGAGTCACGTGGTATATTCCCCGCCACCACTTTCGTAAGCCACATCAAAACTTCAGCTATGTTCCCGTCTGTCAAGCTATCATGTTGGCGCGTTGTTTGCTAATGTAATTTCATTAACTAAAAGGAGTAAACGAAGTTATACCTTACCATGTAAGCCACGCTACATATTCTGAATGCAATAAAAAATCGGATTAGCTTTTATTTATCGAAGATGAACAATGGAAAAGCAGCGGATAATATTTTACGTTTTTCAGATGAGTAAATCATTTGACGAGCAACAGTATCACTATATTGCCCGGAAAACTTTTAAAAGCTCGGCATGGATTGACCAGTATATTTCCTCTCACGTCCGTATTCTAAATGAAACAAGGCCACCGAGCCCGTGACGCTAAGTCATCAGTTCCCATTTTTAGCTGACATGCCTAAGTATCACTAGACCAAATGTCGCATGTCGTTACTCATCGACATTTGATCAAACTTCAGTTTTCCATTTGTGAGCAATAATCAGAGGCTTATGAAAAACCTCAGCATCCATCATCCTTATTATCAGTTAATGATCTGCGTCAACTCGCTTCCTTATTTGCTACCGGTTACTGCCGGGTATATCTTCCGTCTCTGCCGAGATATTTCCACTTCTTCAAGCAGCTTAGACGAAATAATTGTTTAAGAGTTCGTCGTAACTGCGTTACATCACTTCATTACCTCAAAATTCCAGCTTAAGTCTAAAGTAAAAGAAAGAAAAAATCCATTAACCTACTTAAGAACAGATAATCTGATAAGGCCTGTTCACTGAAGTCTAAAATGTTGGGCATAAATTCTTTCTATAGGGTAAATAATGCTACTTTATTAGTCGCTCTTGACTCATACTATTTCACACAAGAGTTTTTATCTCCATGGTAGAAAAATACGGTTTGGTAACAATTACTTTCAAGAGTTGGTTTGTTTCACTGAAAGGCTGCTGCAAATTATTTTCGAGCGAATCTGCAGAAATGGAACAGCACATGTGAGGGTTCTAAACCATCCCTCTTACATGTTATGTGAAGCTCCGTTATCAGCTCATTGTTATATATTTCGCAGTATCCTTGCAGCAATGTGTGCGGAAGTTGACCTCCGTAAGAAATACGCGTTTCCGAATTAGATAAATTTCCAACGACGAGATTCCCTGTGGCCGGATGGAGTGGCCATGCGGTTCTAGGCGCTACAGTCTGGAGCCGAGGGTCCGCTCCGGTCCCAGGTTCGAATCCTGCCTCGGGCATGGATGTGTTTGATGTCCTTATGTTAGTCAGGTTTAATTAGTTCTAAGTTCTAGGCGACTGATGACCTCAGAAGTTAAGTCGCATAGTGCTCAGAGCCATTTGAACCATTTGATTCCCTGTGTAATCAAATCGTTCAGCAACATGAGTGACAATTGTATTACACTTTTTTGCGCCAGTAGTTTTTGGAATTTCCTTTACCTGTCTCTGTGACTTCGCAGAATGCTACAGCTCTTTGAATGAGTAAATCTTGTCAGTGATGCTACCTCGAACATTCTGTATGTTCTAACCTCTTGTTGTATGGACAGTGGATCTGCTCCTCGTGTTTGTAATTTACTGAGCAGTATATCAACGTGTGGCATTGAGAGGAGTAAATACCGTCAACTTAAAGTGAAAGACCCGATTCTCTAATTTTAGATGGCAGCCTCTTCTTTGAGAGACTGTAGTACTATGCCGAGATGTAAGCTCATTATGCTCTAGGCGTTCCACAAGCTGCTTTCCATTTTCGTATATAATTTTCACAGTTCTTAATTGAAGTTCCCATCATGCGTTGGAAACATGTAAGGCCTTCCCGTCCGTTAATTAGCATCACCGTTGATTCTGAAGAACTGTAAAAACAACTTGGAATCTCACAAGGTCAAAAAACCTAACGTCCGTATTCTGACTCATTGCTCGGGCTATATTCAGTTTCAGTTAATGGGGTAACAACGTAACAAAGGGATGTGAAAAAGGCTCTTTCAAAAGGCCATTTGTAACAGTTGCACCACCGTACATCTGAGAAATAATTTTATCAGAAATGCCACAATAATTAGTAACATTTCTTAAAACGTTTCTTCTAAGGGATTTTGCGTCACGTTCACTAGGAATGAGGAAAGTTCAAAACTCTGAGCAGGTTAGCTCTAAGACCAAACCTTTCTAATAACCAAGATAAACTTTGAAACAGCTGAAATATCTGTTGTCTGATCTGTGTGAGGTGAAAAATACCAGAAAATTTATTAAAAAGTACATTAAAAGGCAGCCGCTGTGTCGCGAACACCTTCCATAAATCGCGCAACCTCACGCCGCCTGTAAGTTACTTACCAGCTCTTAGACAATCCATCGCTGTCCGACTCTATCCAGTGGAGCGGTACATCTTTGCAAACAGGAATGGGCAGGTATCTCTTGTGGAAACGCCAAAGCTTTGACTGGTGCCAGCCAATCAGAGCGCTGGGTGCTTTTTTCGGTTGGTCGCTTTATGCAGTTTTATGAAAAAAGCGCTCTCTTCCTGGGCAACATACCGAACGGATGTTGTTTAGAATCTTGTCGCTCATATTTGATCTTGGCGCATTCGACCAACAACTTTCAACACAATGGTGATATTGCTGAAAGCTGCGAACATTCACGTTGTATTCACGTGAAGGGAAATTATGGAAGTGATGGAGTTATGGAAAATCGTGTCCTTTTCGTGTGGGATATTGCAATCTGACTTGTCATCGAAAATGTTATACCTCCGTTTGGCTTTTCATCTCATCTGGACATGAGGCGATCGGTATCCGTTTCTGAGTTAAACAGTACTCAGTTCAAGTGACTTACAAACAGATTCTCTCTCTCCTCCGGTTATTTTTCAGAAGTATGTACGCTTATGTTTATGAATTATTCTGCTACGATGTGCGGATGGGATGTTAAATGTTGTATCAAATGTCTGTAAACTGCATGTTCACTCCAAATGTTTTCTGAGACCCTTAAGGTATTGAAGTATTGTTTTCACCTAAATGAATTGTGAAAACGTCCTCACTAAATTACGTGTGGTCTCTGTTCCAAGCTATTTGAATTACAGAGACATCGGTATCGACTTCGCTTTTTGAAATACAACTATTACAATTTCTGCTTCAAACATCGTAGAGCTAAAAGATAATAAATCAACGACCTTTCACCCTATAAAATATGATTAGTAGCTTCATAGAAACTTCAATATTTAGAACTTATCATTTATCTCTTTTGAATATTGAAACCGATTGCTGTGTTTTAGGGAAGCTCGTGTTGTTACACGAAACCGTCTCGTCAGGCTCATGGGATAATCCAGCATGACATAGTTAAGTGTCTGGTAACAAAAGCGGGACTGTGAAGAAAACTTCAATTTAAAACTGATACAAACGACACTTGGCTACATGTTCTTGGGCCGAGACACTAACTGGAAGGCAAAAGACATGGTATTTAAGGGCGATTCGCCAGTTGATTACGAAACAATTCTTCTCTTGCTTCTGTCAGATCCTTGAAAGAAAGGTGTACGTGAATAATTGAATGGATTTGTAAAACAGGGATTGGAAGTATAAAGATTGTTTGATAGTAACTTCACGTAATGTCTTTAATGTCAAAATACATGTCCGCAGCTCGTGGTCGTGCGGTAGCGTTCTCGCTTCCCACGCCCGGGTTCCCGGGTTCGATTCCCGCGGGGTCAGGGATTTTCTCTGCTTCGTGATGACTGGGTGTTGTGTGCTGTCCTTAGGTTGGTTAGGTTTAAGTAGTTCTAAGTTCTAGGGGACTGATGACCATAGTGCTCAGAGCCATTTCAACCATCAAGATACATACTTCTATCGCCAAATTACATTAGAAAGGGCTACAAAAAGGAAATTACAAGAGGATGTGCTCACAAACATAATCTTAAAACAACTTTTATGTCATCAGTAATTCGAAATGCCCACCGTCTACAGTAACACATTTTTCCAGTCGCTGATGAAATTAGTTCTGGACGGACTAACGATACTACTCCGATCATTGTACATGTAGCTCCGATATGATGTTTTTAATCCTCATGGCTTTCCGGACTAGCGCATATAATTCATCTTTGAGATTGTCCCAGAGAATACAGTCCATTAGCGTCAAATCGGAACAACGTGCACGACAACTGATAATGTGTTGCTTTTAATCCACATGGTTTTCAGGAATCATTCATATAATTCATCTTTGGGATTGTCCCAGAGAAAACAGCATATTGCGTCAAACCAGGACAACGTGCACGTCAACTGATAACGCCATTACGCAATATCGAGCGACCAGGAAAGGACTACGAAAAGCCTCAAACGAATAACTTTCTTTTTTCGAACACTCACGAGATGATTTCATGCATCGCTTCTGTTCGAGTCTCATTTCACTTACTTATTTTCCAGTTTTAAAATTTTGTATCAATATCTGCCGATACCATGCAGTATTAAGTGAGTAAATCGGTACTGCACAACGCATGCAGTCGGGAATGAGATTTCAGTTCCCACGCTGGCTGAAGGAGCGGGTGGACCATAAGGCCCTGCCAATAAACGGTGGTGTGAGGCACTGTGGCTAGACATGAGACCGCCAGTTACATTAGCAGCGAGTTAGGTGGGAAAGTACAGCTATTCTGGCGCGAGCAGGTAATTTTGCTTAATAAATATTTGCTAATAAAAGTCACTTTTTTCAGTACAGGTATTAAAAGAAGAGTACAGCTCATAAGCACTGTCTTGTAAGAATATCACAACGTTAATAATCAATCTTCGTAGTAAATAAATAAATAATATTTAAGCTAACGAAAATGTAGGAACTGCTACGAAATATCACGAGAATAAGTACGAGGTGCCGGCTGATCCCTGTAGTCAGTCGCCAGCTGGCGTTTGGATGCCTTCCGATTTAGTTCCGTCGTAAGGTTACGCCCTCAGGAAATGTTTAGTTTTCAGTTATCCTTTGTAACTGTTTCGGTATCATTAGTTTACGGTGTCTAGTAAATAAATTCTTTATAGTGGCATCCCTTCTGAACGTTATTCAGAATAATATAGCTTCCCGCTGCATCACTTAGAATCACAGAGAGTAGAATTGCACTTTACGGAGAAACCGATGGCGTTGAAACTGCTTCTGTGATGAACATAAACTTCGAGAGCTCCTTGGTAGAACAGGTAGAAGGAATCCTACGCGACGGCGCTCTGAGATCGTACAAAGAAAAATTGTCTTTACCTCCAAAAAATTCGGATGGAAAAGCGCAGACCCTTATGGCACCCTCAACGGACTCACTGGCTAAATTGAGACATTTCTGGAGGCGTATTGCGAGTGGAGGTGGAGGGCGGGGGTAGATGCTCTTCAACTTGGATTCCCTTGAAGGGGAGAACTGGTCTCACTTACATAAATTTCAGTAGATGTGTCAGGAATCTTTTGAATATGAAATACGATCGCATTTGGACAACATGCAGAGGAAGAAAAATTTGTGTGAAGAACAGAAAGTGTAGTACGACAGGAAGTTCAACGGGAAAGGAAGCGGAATGTGAACAGTAACTGTAAAAAGTGACTGACATTTGTAATTTGAGGGTAGCAACATTAAAACTGTGTGAGTCACCTAATGCTGAATGTGTGTCGCCAATCGTTCGCGTAGCGAAATATATCGGTCGCGTCCTAGGATTAAGAACCTTTCGTGAGTGAAACTTAACGAACAACTACCGAGAAAACGTCGTAGCAGAGAAAAGAGAAGACAGCGACGTACAACGGTGCAGGGAAAGCTGCAAAGCCAAAGGAAACAATGCGACGGCATCGCCCGGGAAGCAGCTGAACACAGCGCTGCTGTAGAGAAGGATGCGCTGGGGGCACGCAGGATGAGTTCCGGAATTCAACGCACGGCGAGACACCAGAGCTTTACGCCTCCCAACAGAGTACTGAAACCTACCCAAAGTAACTTTACATTCAACTCGGTTTACATCGTTTATGTTAACTAATGTTACTTAGACGTCGTAGTGTAATGTATGACATTAAGTCCAGTGAAAAAGTATAGAATCATATAACCACATATGGCACGAGAAAACGTAGATTTGTTAGAGAATGGTGATATGTTTCCGCTTGAAAAATGTGGCGAAAGACTAGTAGTTAAATGAGTGATATAGTAGGAAACGGAGATCCGGAAATATAAGTACATAGTTGAAAGACAACAAAAAACGTGTCTGAGTTAAACAATCTGGCAATTGTTAGTGAGTGCACAACTACTGAAAGTGAAGCTAACGAAAATAAAGGTACAAACTCAGTATGAGAAAAGGTTTGCATTTCTAATGAGGAAACTAAATGCGCCTAACAACAAAATCGAGTAATGTGCTAGCGATACTAAGCAATAGCTGGTTGAGACTAACCAGTACTAAAAACAACTAACAATAAAATAGAAGAAACTGCTCGGGATACCAAACGACAACTAATGAAAGTCGTTCAGAAAGATAACATAATAACCTCTGATAAAACAGAGAAATACATCAGCGAGACTGAAAAACGATGTATAGTGTACAAGAGAAAATAGAAAATCTGGAAAGTACACAAAACGTCGATGAAACTGTGTCAGCTTTATCTAACTAAATAAATTCATTGGAAACTAATATTAAAGAGATAGCTGTTATTCAGCAAGATAACACAAATTTTGCTACCAGAGGCATTGATATCTTTGCTGAAAGGATAGAAAATTCGGTTAAAAGTTAAAAATGTCTCATTACAGTAAATAATAATCGCGGAAGTCGATAGAATAAGGACCACTATAAAAGTGTATCTGCGTTACATAATTTTGAGGTAAAAGGGGACTTCATCCCAGAACTTTTGTAAAACAGTTTGAAAGTGTAACGGGATAATACGTTAAAAATACAATGGGTCACGAGGACAATGGAAGGGGATGCTGTACCATGGGCAATGAGTGCCCTAGATTATTGTCAGTCATATGATAAAACTCCTTCTGAACAGGCCATGAAGGCCCAACGGTACCGACATAGGCATCACTGGATGAGGATGTGGAGGGGCATGTGGTCAGCACACCACTCTCCCGGCCGTATGTCAGTTTCCGAGACCGGAGCCGCTACTTATCAATCATGTAGCTCCTCAGTTTGCCTCACAATGGCTGAGTACACCTTGCTGGCCAACAGCGCTCGGTAGACCGGATGGTCACCCATCCAAGAACTAGCCCAGCCCGACAGCGCTCAACTTCGGTGATATGACGGGAACCGGTGTTACCACTGCAGCAAGGCCGTTGGCAGTTATACGATAAGCTTATTGAAAAATTTGTAGACAAATATTAGTCTAATAGTACATATTGTAACGTAAGCACAGTATTTATCACAAGAGAAAGTTGATGGATAGTGAGTATGACCATTACAAAGATTATTTACCAAGTCTCTATGAAAATAATTTGCATTTTGATAAACCTCTCAGTAAAGTAGAACTAATTGCGGTAGTACTGGATAAATTACCCGTGAGCGTACGGGAAAAGTTAATAGGCATTTCCAAAAGGAAAACTGAAGATATTTTGCAAGAATTAAACCAATATGATGCTTCGTTAGGAGAAGAGACATCCAGTAACAGTTGGTGAGATGTGAACTGGAGATCGAGAGAAAGTTGAGACTGGAGGGAACGTAACAGAAACCAGACTGAGACGACGGGTGACGAGAAGCACCCTATTGGTTCTAATAGACGTGGAAGAGGAAGCTGGAGGAGAGGAAGGACAAATAATCACTCTACTAAACGATAAGAGGAACATAATGAGCGGTATAATATGATAGGATTGAGAGACGTTACGAAAGAGATGGCAATGAAAGGGAAAAATAGAATGTAGTTTGTGTGAAATTCGAACACAAACGCATATGATGGACGTACCAGTGGCAATGAAAAAGAATGATGAAAGAAAATTCTGGGGATATTGACGAAGCTGTTTTTGAGAAGGACGAAACTGCAAGAAAAGAAGAATACCAACGTGTAACAGACGTGGCAGTTAGCAGTATTAAGGCAGTTGTGGGTATTGATACTGGCAGTGAATTGTGTGCTGTAGCAGTGGGAATTTACGACCAAATAGTGGATAAAGAAGAAGTACCCACATTGCCATTGAAAGGAGTTATAGATGCGATACGTCAGAAGAGTCAAATGAAGCAAGTAATACTGGAAGTAAATGTAGAGGGAGTAGTGCCGGAGGTAAATGCAACCTGTGGAGCCTCCAAATCTTTACACTGAACTGATAATATTGACAGCTTTATTGATGGACCACGTAGCTGTTACGGATTTAGGAAAATGTACTAAGAACCTAACGGTAAATGGCATCCAGTTACAAATTAAACCTGGTCACTTAGTTATTCGCAAAGCGAATGTACAGGATAATTACTATCTGAAAATAATAGGTGAATTTTTCAGTGGGAAGTGGATAAAGAGGAAAATATTCCACAAAAGAGAAGAGATGAAAATCAGAATATGGTTGCCTCAGAAATAGCAGATGAAATAAGGAATACAGTAAGAAATATAGACGTTATGCATCAAGATTCAAAAAGAGAGTTGAAGAACTTACTATTAAAGTAAGAAAGGGTATTTTCTGATAAACCAAGATTACTCAAGGAAGAACCTCACGAGTTTAAAGTCAAGCCACCACAACCTTTTACATTATGGCCACAAAATACCATAAGCAAAGAAGGAAGCCATAGACAAAGAAATAAAGAGGACGCTATCTTTTCAGGTTCTCGAGAGATCAACTAGAAAATACCGCGACTTATTCGTGCGTGTAACAAAGAACGATGTCTGATATGAGTCACAGTACTTGCTAGGGTACTAAATAAAATAATAGAATCTCAAAACGGTAGACCAGTATCTCTCGAGGAATTATTGCAGAAATCTGAAAAGGCTAGTAAATTAACTGATCCTGACTTGACCACTGGATATTGGCAGCTACAATTGGCGTAAGAAATCTGAAACTACGATCGAACGCTTGTTGAAATTTCCGAAAGTAACGGACATTAATTTGGTACAAAAGTGAAAACTATCTTGGAAGTATTAATAGAGAAATGGAAGTCACAACAAAAAGGAAACACCTAGAGAGTATGTACTGGCGGTGACTGCGATAATAAAGACTCACAAGAAATCGTCTATGATATAGACTGAGACAAAAAAAAATCAGTTACATTTTTGGAAGACCTTATGTGGTTCGCAACGTACCTCATCCTAACGTCGTGGAAGTAGTCTGTCCTAAGTCCCATATAGTAAAAGGCATACACAATGTACCTGATGTTAAGAGATGCCGTAGTATCTAAGGGAAGTCTAAAGTAGAAATTGAATACAAAATATTTGCGAGAATATCTCTCTTGTAAACAAGCATACGAGTTGTGCCCTAAGCGACTCAGATATGACTGATGATTCATTGTACATAGTAGCAGTGTAGGCATGTTAAGAGAAACATTACTTCAATTCTAGTTCATATTCATTAAGTATCAGGGCTTGAAAGAAATGCGCGAGGACCTTGTGTGAGGCGTCTTGGGACGTCAGCGAGAGACTTTAAAGAACCACTGCTGATGGTGCAGTCCTAATCTACTCTGAACGGGACAGGTCACGCAGCAGGGTGAGTGAATGAATGGTCCCCGGTGCGACGTACTCAAGGATGTGTCTCAATAGGTCTGTTAGTAAACCTATCAGGTGAAGTGTATTGACCTCAAGGAAATGATATAAACAAAATTTTTTAACACAGTTGTTTCATGTAGGAATTCGTAGTTATCTTACAATGATCGATTAAAGAGTAATATAATGAAATCTGTGTTCAACATACACAGAAGTGGAAATACACCTTAAGAAAATATTGAAAACATTTGCATATCATTTAATGAATTAGTTATTTATTATGGACCAATAAAGTGAAAAAATACATTTAGAAACAAATAATTCACTAATTAACAGAATAAGCTGTTTGAAAATCTTTTTGAATTTACCACTACGATAGAATGGGAAATACGATTATTAAAATATTGATTGAATGGGAAATGTAAACTATTGTTCTTCTTCTGTTTCTAAAATATGTGTTTTTGTTGCATGTGTTCACGCTAACTGTAATGCCGATTGGAAACACAGGAAAATTCGGAGGTAACATATCCAGATGATGTGCACTGAGGGTCGAACCAGATGAACAATAAGCAACAAGAGACGCAGTTGGTGTACATGCACGTGATGGCTGTCATCAAGGAAATATAGAGGAAACGCGACACCAAGGACAAGCAAATTCGGCTGACGAATAAACGTGTTCCAAGGAAAATTAATGTGCTAGTATCATGAGTTAAAAATGACGACATTGACTCGTAAATGCTTCTTAAAAAATGTTACAGTGAGCAGTAATGCTCCATAGTAGGACATGGAGAAGTAAAATTCCCTTCTATTGCGTATAATGCGTTTGTGTATTCTGTCTATATTGTATGTTTATAGCGAAAACTGTGAAATAATGTTCCAATGAATTCCTTTGGGCGACCAACTATCGCTGGAAAATGTGAGAGATATTATTTTATTATTTTTCTAAAAGCATGTAAAATCAAACAATATTTTGCTTATATTCCGAGCGAATTTTATGTGCATAATCAGTATTGTGAAACTTATAATAACTGTCTGATGTTTTTTGTGAAGTGTTACAATTGATATTTTATTGGCCTTCAAAGATTTTCTATTTGAAAGAGAGGCGATATCAAATTTTACAAGACCATTGGAGGCAAAATCCAAAAGTTCTGTGAATACAATTAATCGAAAAGCTAAGAAAAGTTGTTTCTTACCTGCAAATATAACAGAACCTCATGAACAACTAGACATTACGTTTAACAATCTCATAACGGAATACTAAAATTTATTTGATAAAAAAGAGAAATACATAAAGCAACTGGCGCAAAAAATCACTTTCTTTCCTTATACTCTACTTTTCCATTTTTCTATCTAAACTGTCGATATCATGTAGCTTTCAGTGAGTAAAGCGGTACTGCAGAACGTACACAGTCGGGAATAAGATTTCAGTACCCGCGCTGTCTGAAGGACCTATGGACCATGGGCGTTGCCAGTGAACGGTGGCTTGAGACGATGTGGCTAGAAACGTGAACGCCCGTTCCGTCAGCAGCGAGTTACGTAGGGCAAGCACAGTTCTTCAGGAGCGAAGAATTAATGTTGTTTCCCAGGTCATAAGTACTTTCTTACAATACTGTTACACTGCCAGAAGTCGATCATCTTAATAAACAAATGAATAATGCTTATGGGAATGATAATGTAAGAACGGCTACAATATCTGGAGAGTAAGTACGACGTACAGGCCGCCCGCTATAGTCGACAGTCTCTTGTCGCCGAGAGGATGGCTTCCGATTCAGTTCTGTCGTAAGACCATGCTTTTAAAAAACTGTAAGTTTTCATTTAATGATTATTAATTATGCTGACATTATCAGTTTAGCCGGCCGGTGTGGCTGTGCGGTTCTAGGCGCTTCAGTCTGGAACCGCGTGACCGCTACGGTCGCAGGTTCGAATCCTGCCTCGGGCATTGATGTGTGTGATGTCCTTAGGTTAGTTAGATTTAAGTACTTCTAAGTTCTAGGAGACTGATGACCACAGATGTTAAGTCCCATAGTGCTCAGAGCCATTTGAACCATTATCAGTTTATAGTGTTTAGTAAGTAAATACTTCTCTGTTGAACGTTATTGCGAGTATTACAGCATCACATTTCATCACTTAGAGTCACAGAAAGTAAAACCGCACTTTCCATAGAACACAACGGTGCCAATACTGCTGCTGCGAGGAACATAAACTTCAAGAGCTTCTTCAAAACAGATAGTAAGAATCCTACACGACGGCTGTATAAAATGGTACAAGGAAGGGTTGTCTTGATCTTCGCAAAAATAAGAGGGAAAAGCAAGGCCAGTTATGATGAAAGGCTCCTATAACATAGTTTATAGACCCACTAGCAAAACTGAGACATTAGAGAGAACAAGTTACTCTCTCACCAATTTTTCGTATACGGAAAACGTTTTTTGCAATGTTATGAACCTTTGAGCGAGACTCTAGAAAGTTAACGGCCTGAGCAGACGTTGATGAAGCGTGGTGGGGCGCTAAAAGTATGAGGTATTTTTATGGTTATTAGTTTGTAGAAATGGCATGTTGGAAGTTGAAAGCAAGTGGCGGCGAACCCATCCCTGAGTAAATCTTGTCGGACAGGCCCACTGACAGAGGAGACAGGAGGCCTACTTGTACTACGTACAATTACATGTACACAATCATGAAATGCCACTTCAAATTCGGCAGCAGACAACACTAACTGGCATTGAAAAATAAAAGAGGTGTATACAAGGAATAAAATGCATGAAAATTAGCTTCAGTAGTATTAGCAAAGGCATAGTGCAATAAATTAGTATTTAGTATTGGAAGAAGTCGGCACGTTTGGTGGTGGTATAGAGGTAGCACCAGCGTAAAAAAAAATTTGTGTGCATGACAGGAGTAGAACTAACCAAAAACTAACGAAAAGACATGCACATACAAACAAAGGCACCTCATAATTTACGTCCATACAACGTTAACAGGGCCCGGCAGACATCAAATTTATTTTAGGCTTTGCGTCCTTAGTAATAAAATAAATAATTAAATAAATACATTAATGAAAGAAAAATCTTGTATTCATCATTATGTTCTTTTTATGTAAATGGATTACATCAATGTAATGACATTTGTGAGAGAATATGGCACCTGACCTCTTTTGAGGATTGTGCAGACTCCGAACCACACAGCAGCTGTATTGACTCTCAGCTGTGGCAGCCCAGGTGTGGGGGATCCCACCGCTGCAACAGAACCGAGTCGCGGCCAGCTGAAGTGCCTACATCACACAACTCGGTCGTCTATTGGTGCAAGCAGCAGGGTGTCACAAGCCAGTGCAGACAGCAGGACGCCACCAACCGCCAGAAGCCACCGCCTAGCGGCCGACGACCCGCCAGACCGCTATTCTAGGGACGAGCGAGTCGCATGGTACCACAGTCGACACGCGCGCTGGGCCTAACTGACTCAGTGCGGTGCTGAGAGGAACGTGTCCCATCAACAAAATACCAGCTAATATGATGTCCCGTGCCGGTAGGCGGGATCCGATGCAGAGGTGAATGGGGAGAGCAGGGCGGTACCACATCCCGCTAACGCTCAATTGGTTTCTACGCCTGGTGGCAGGTTGCATGTCAAATGCAATGCTATCATGTCAGTCGCTGATGGCCAACTGCTGCCTGACCAGGAAGTATGCCAAGGTTCCAGCTGCGGTCAGTAAGGTACAAAGATGACGGTTGCTGCCCAGACACCAGATGCTGCGAGTCGACAGGGAATTCCAGAGACGTCTGCCACCACTTCGGCCAAGTCTTGTGCTGAGTGAGTGACCTTTCCACTCGTGCACAAATTGCTTTTCTTCAGTCCTACCACTCACAGTTTGTGCGAGTGCATAAGTGCCATGTTTCCAATTCGTGTGACATTTTCTACTATAAAATTTGTTTCCCCAGGGACCCTCGTTGGGGGAGCGATAGGTTACCTTTTTGTAATATCATTATGTAATAACTTTTTGTGTTCTTTTATGTATCAACTGAGCTGTCTTCATTGTGATGTATATGTTGTTCTGCACATTTATTAATGCTCTGATTATGTGCCTGTATTTGTTTTCATGTGCTGGAAAATAAAACACAAATTATACAACTTAGGTAATAAGGCAAACAGATTACACATGCGATTTCCTCGTTCATTGAGAATTTGAGAACGTACGTGTCTGATGACTGAGACCTAAGCAGTGATAGGGCAGGCGTAAATCAATGAGCAGGGATCAGTTCATACGCTACGATATTGTAGATGGTTAGGGACATTAGATATCTCTGATCTCAGGATATGGAGTGAATGGGTATATTTCTCTGCTGAAAGGCCTTTTAACCGCCTAACAAATGTTCATTGTAAGTCTGTGAAGTAGCAATGACCCCTGGGTCTAACATAATTCATAGTACTCACAGCAAACTTTTCATGTACTCTTGCTGGCTTGCAGCTTCATGTGAGTGAATTACACCTGGAATGAATGAGGTCAGGCTAGGAAGTGTTTTAGCCATGGTCAATACTGATTGGCAACGCTACCTTTTTTCACACATATATATCGGTTATGAAAATGAGATTGTCCTACTATTTTCAATGATTTCCTCTGCTTCGTGTCACACTAACGAATATTGAAGTGACATACTATCCTTGCAGAAATCAATGTCAGGTAGAGGGCAGTGAGAGAGAACAAGTTACTCTCTCAACTACTTTTCGTAAACGGAAAGTTTTTGTTACAATGTTACACTCCTTGAGCAAGACTCTAGGAAGTTAACAGCCCGAGCAGACGTTGATAGAGCCTGGTAGGGCCCTAAAGGCATGAGGTATTTTTATCGTTCTTAGTTCGTAGAAACGGCATCTTTGAAGTTGAGAGCACGCGGCGACGAGCCCGTCCCTAAGTAAATCTTGCCGTACAGGCCCACCGCCATACAGGGCAGACCGAGTACCCTCTAGTCGAGACAGGTCTCCAGCAAGACAATGCCGCTATATCTGCATTGGCGCCAGCCGAAGGCTGGGCTGGGGGCGACGGACTGATGGGATGCGTCTACACAGTGGAGTTGTAAACTGGGCACTGAGCGCAGTGCCATGCCTAATAAAAATTCACAAGTTTTCATGTTCGCTGATCCACTTCCATCAGCCACCTTGGTCGTATAAGGAACTCTGGCGTCTGAGAAACGTTTAAAGATAGAATCATTATTACACCTCATAGCTACGACTAACATGCTCCAAGGAACAGGTGATTTAAATAAAGATCTTCAAGATTATATGTGTTCGCCTGTTGCAGTTGGAAGTGACGCTACTTCAGAGAAAAACATCTTCTCTCTCTGGGAAAACTTAAAAAAAGTCAGTAGTTGGCAGTTTTTTTTCCAAAGACGCAGGTTTCTTAATTCTTGCGCTGGTTCGACATGAGTTTGTGTTGTGGAGGACGGGAGATTTAGCGCCTCTAAGGCCCTGTAACTGGCACAAGACAGGGTGAAGGCTGTGTCATTTGTGCACTTTGCGGAAAAATGGGATTGTTTGATTTGGAGAGATGAAAGGCAATGGGGTTCCACACTTCGGTCTGGAGATGTCTTCTGGTTGAAGCGCTCTGTTAGAGAGTGAATTGCGATCAGTCTGTCTTGACGTTTGGTACCCTTGTGCACTCTGTTGTATAAGTCAGCCAAATTGGTCCTTGGTAGACCAGTGAACAGGTGTGTCACATACTGAAAAATACCGTGATTTCAGGGCTCTGGTAGAGAGTAAACTGCGATCTGTCTGCCTGATCGCTATACCGTGAGATTTTGCATTCCTTTCATGGCTGCGATCAATTCACAGGTGCCGCCTTACACCTCGCCTCCGCCGCACACATCTCGCCAGCTGCAAATCACATCGCCTCACGAAGCAAACAGGGTAACCTACTGCCGCGCCGGATTCTTCGGGGCCGGTCGGAGTGGCCGAGCGGTTCTAGGCGCTACAGTCTGGAACCGCGCGACCGCTACGGTCGCAGGTTCGAATCCTGCCTTGGGCATGGATGTGTGTGATGTCCTTGGGTTAGTTAGGTTTAAGTAGTTCTAAGTTCTACGGGACTGATGACCTCAGATGTTAAGTCCCATAGTGCTCAGAACCATCTTTAATTCGTCAGGGCGTACAGATCTCAATAGCCATTGGCTCTCAGCTGCACCAAAATAAACTCTGTCCATTTGAACAGTCAAAGTCTGATCAGCGTCAGATCCATTCAGAATGAGTTATCCACATTTTTAGGGCCAGAGTACTTGACTCACTTCTGCCAGCCAGGATACTTGTCTATTGTGGTCTTAAACCACCTGTTAGTTGTTTAAGATTATCTATCATAACGTGTTTGGCATAAATTTATGTCTGTCTCTGTTTTTGGGAAAATAAATGTTGTCAGTAAACTGGACTTTGCATACAGTCGCTATCACATTTTTATATACTACCAACAGTGTTCACTTTCAACATTTCTGGAGGTTTAACACAAATGGAGGTTCTTGCTACGACCAAAGATGACAACAGAGAGGTATGATAACTCCAAGGACAATATCACAGCGGATATATCGAAAATAAAATTGCTTACTACTTATTTCAAGTTCCACATATTGTAAGAAAATTAAATATTGCAGCACCCAAAGTGTTTGCATTAGATATTAAAAGAGCTGTAGCTTCCATCCTGGAAATGTTATTACAAATTTTAAGTTTACACAACACTCAAAAGAGTTACACAAGTGCCTTTCCAACTTTGCTCTTATAAAAAAATTGTTTCCTTTCTTTAATAATAGTGGCTTTTATCACAGTAATTAAGTAACGTCCTGCAGTCGCGTATTAACAGTCCATTCAAGTGTCAAAACTGTTTATTGATACTGAATTTATAGCGACAGCTAAACATAACAAATTCAAACATTTAGTACAGTAGGAAAAAAATTACCCAGGCGAGCGTTATCGATAGCACTCATTGTATTGTGCTAAAAGTTACACTTTTACTTCATCATCTTGTCCAGGTGTGGTAGAACATAATAATCGCATATGCGACTTCCCTTTATTTTCTTACAACTTCGGGTGGTAATCGATGCTTCGTGAAGCCTCTATTCAGTAGGCAATATTGCTTTATCACATAAATTTTTCACCATCTTTTCGAATCCAGCGAGGAAACTAATCACCCTACCAACATATCTGCGTTGATAGCAGTTGGCGATATGTTGGAGACAACATTCCTCTTCTTCTTTCTTTCTTCTTCTTCTCCTCCTTCTCATCTTCTTCTTCCAGCAATTCGGCATCCCGATCATCATCTTCCTCTTCTTCTTCTCCGTAGAAATCATCATCATTTGTCTTATTGCTGTCATCCTTTTCCTGTTCACCATCTACTGATTTTTAGAAAATGCAAAGTTTTTGAGATTTTTGTCTGTCTCGTTTCGGAACCATTTTTCATATCTCTGAGAAGCACAGCTGATGGTAGGTGAAAATGCATGGTTTTTGAACCATATCTTACACTTTCCTGCTAAAACCAGTCAAGATTTCTTTGTATCCAACGCTAGACACAGCTGTATTACTGTCTGAAATTGAGAATAATATCTCATTAACATTTATATAAGCTATATGCTAGAGAGTGTATAACTGCTGATTGAATCCCATTAATATTTCTATCAACTAATGGTATGATACTACAGGAATATTGTTACTTTTCTTTTTAAATCATAGAGATTAGTAATAAGTCGAAGCGCTTACATCTTCTCCTCCTGTGACAACGTTAGGTGACACATTTTGTAGCCACCTTCAGGTGCTCTGGGATTAGATTAGGTAATGTGGAATATATCATTAATATCTCTACCACACGATGGAAACAGACTGCATAAAT
This sequence comes from Schistocerca serialis cubense, assembly GCF_023864345.2. Lineage (NCBI taxonomy): Eukaryota > Metazoa > Arthropoda > Insecta > Orthoptera > Acrididae > Schistocerca > Schistocerca serialis. Next base: position 756,233,338 of record NC_064640.1, on the reverse strand, counting down.
ATCGTTATTTTTCAGATTTGAAATACACACATTCCCTTCAGGTATTTTGAAATGGTTTGATTTATTTCCACTCCTCAAAATGATCTGCATTGCACTCTGAGGTAGTTTGAAATTTTCGCCACACTTTCAAACTGATAAACCTGCGACAACTGCTTATTTTGCCACTTTCAAATCAGCTGTCTTCCATTGAACTTTTCCTGTCTTCCTTGTACTACTACACCAATTTGAAACATGAATATAATGGATTAACACAATGTCGGTCATTTTATAGGGGGTCCATCATTCCCCTACTAGGTGGCTACCATTTCCACTTTGAGTGTGCACTGCTCTTCTTTGGGTCGTCACTATATCCCTTTTGAATGAATATTCATTCCTTCTTTGGGTGGTCGCCATTCCCCCTAGGTCAACACTATTGCGTGCTAGGTGGGCCCTGTTCTTCTTTGGATGACCATCATTCGCCATGTGGCGGTCACCACTCCTCCTTTCCCTGGTCACCATTCCCACTGTGGCAGGTCACCATTCCCCCTTTTAGGTGGTCACCAGTGCCCTGTACACTAATAGTGGGTCCGTTTAAGTGACTGTCGTTATCCTACTTGCTTAAAATGTATAGAAAAATAATTATGTGGTACACAATAGGATTCACCTTGGCGCTGTGTAGTCAACAGCATGCGGATCGTGAACTGTACTAATACTCTTTCTCACTCGACATCCGAACAATGTCTGACAAAGTAGCTCATAGTACACCTCCCAAACAGAGAAGACGACAGCACTGACAATCACAAATGGCAGGGATGGGGCAACATTAGTTTCCTATCATACTAGTAGTACCTCACTCTTTTTTGAAGTCACATGATGCGTCTCTCTGGAACCCTCTTGGAATTAGTGTGATAAAAGCAGATGTTTTAATTGTTAGGCTGTGATTACTGTTTAATTCAGCATGTCTCCACTAAGAGCTTGCTCAGGCAGAGATAGTGTGACAGATGATAAGTCTGTTGGAAGTGAGGTAGGGAAAGGGGAGGTTACTCACCTAGAAAATGGCGAAAATTTCAGAGCGGAATCCACTCCTGCTGAGTCATATGACATAAGAAAATTCTGAGGAATCTCAACGCCTTCTTCCCCGCCACTTCAAGACTTTCCAGGCAACAACATATTACTCATGGAATACAGTTTTCGCCTAAGTATTGACCTGATAAGTCTCAACCTTCTTTTGCTTGTTGGAACAAGTTTCGACTTGCTTAGTCACTCTCACAACTAGGCTTGCTAACGTCAGTGCACAAGCAATGACGCAGTCTCCAAGCTTGTTATATTTCGCTAGATGAGAAGTACTGTTTATATGAAAGCTAATATAAAATCCTGTGTTCACCTCCCCATTGGGCAGTTCAACATATTATGTCGGAGTCATCCTCACCTATAACGCCGGTGCATACAGTTTGTTTCCTAGAAGATATGGTAGTGCTATTCTTTCCATGCAGGAACATCGCTGTTCACATTAAATGTACACTTTCGCTTTCCTCCTTTACTATGTGAGAAACGTGTTTTAGCTGCAGTAAGGTCATATTTCTCGTAATAAATTTAGTACCAAAAAAACAGCTTTGTGTAACTGTGAAAAAGAAATCACTACTGCTAAAGGAACGAAATTCTTTCTGTTACACTCCTTTCGTAATGCTTATGAGTGGCATGTAACCTTCAAGCTTCTATCAGTAGTCCCAATACTCAAGTCGCCACATTATTTAACAACTAAGTCAAACCGTTAGGTACAGAAAAATTTAATTTGCTTACAAAGTTAGAAACTTACAATAAATGGTCCCATGTCTCTGTTGCCATCTTTGGGCGTATCGTGAGCGTTTAAAAGCAAAGCATGCCATTCAGCAGTTTAAGTGATATATTGTAATAAAACACCTTATTCCTTGCTAGAATCAAACACCTTCTTACTGGGTACAATCGAATACCTCCTTCCTTCCATATTTGGTGTCTCTTTCTCCTTTGACTATGTTGGGTGAGTCACATATTATTATTAAATGATGGTCTTTTTTTTTATTCTGTGGCACACACACATAATGTTGTCACGCGAACAGGCGAGTGTTGTAAAATTTACGACATGGATATTCATAAGTAAAATCAAGTTTATCCTCAAGAAATTGCTAAATGTATTTAAGAAAACAGTTATCACCTATTACAACAAAAACTTTAGTTTTACACTCACCTCCAGGCATGCATGCATAACATCGTCACATGAGCAAGCGTGCATTCTAAAATTTATGTCATTTCTCAGCAAAACTAAGCCTGTGCTCAACGTAATATTAAGGATACTGAATAAAACAGTTCTCATTCACTATCATTGTCTATTATAATACAAACTTTAGCCCTTTTTGTTTCTTTTGGTAACCTATTAACAAAGCTTCCAAGTGACACAACAGCAACGCCACCTCGTATTCTTTAAACTTCAAGAAACTAACTGAGAAAGCTAATCAAAGAAACTGTATCCGTTCAACATTGTTGGATTAGCGTCAGTGATTGCAGACATTGTTGGATTAGTTTCAATGATTGCAGCTGTGCCCCAAGAGCTCAAGGTTAACGCACCGATAAGGCACTGAAACCGCTGCCACATTTTTTACAACAACGCCTTCTCTGGAGGATTCACAGTTGGGTATAGGAAATACAATCTACGCACCTTTTAAAGAGATTTGTCACCATAGCTCTGACAGTAAACCTCGGTGAACTTTGTCATTGTACATAAAGTAAAGTAGATCTCAGTCATTACTCATAATAGCAATAATTGTGATCGATTATATTTTTGTAGGGATTCATTCTCTTTATCCCTCCTAAAATGGTGTTTGAGAATATTTTAATTGGATAAATAATCAATTTGAGAGTGCACTGTGATTTAAATAATGAGTTAGAGTAATTAGTCACACTCACACTATCAGTCTGTTCGTTTGCTTCCCTTATTAGGAAAGTATTTTAGATGAGACCCATTTTCAGCAGTTGTGAGTTTGGTCAGTTTAGTTTGATGACACTGATTCCTTAGCATTAACTTCTAAAACGTCAAAAGCTTTTGGTGACTATTTAGGCATGGAAGTTGCATTGGAGTGCTTTCTTTAGAGTGCACCATCAATTTTTACACTCTAATTTGACGACTATGTGTCTATGGTGAAATTTACATTACAATACCTAATGCAAACACTGCGCCTTTCCGGCCATTTTAGACTTTTACAGAATATTGTGACATTTGATATGCTTCACAGATGTGGAAAACAACTAATTAAATGCTGTGTTGCGTCTTATATCACGCGTTGTACATTGTTCGAACTTGTAAATGTTCTTTTAACGGTGCAACTCGTGCTACTAAGCTGTAACTGTTATTAAACTTTTTTATCAGTTCAGACATCTGTTGGTCACAGTTTGAACTCGTGGTACAAGGATCAAGCATTTGACGATTTTAATAGTACAGGCAAGTGTTGGTTACAGTAATGGGTGCATAAAATAGCTGTTCATTCTATTTCATGTTTTCCAGGATTGCGGAAGATTAAAATGAAACTCGTGTTTGACAACTATGTATTACCGGTTAGGTTATTACATTTTATAAGGAACTGTTGTTTTTAATTATATGGAGAGAGTATGTTACACGCTCATTCCAGTAGCGAATGAAATATAACGTCGTATGAAATTTACGAAAGCGACTGGTCAGAATATACACATATGATTTTTTGGAAGTAAGTAATGCTAACATAGTTCGTAAGTTTTTTATGCACTTCAGATAATTTGTCGTAATTTTTCAGAACTGTTACGGATACTTTTCATGACAGCACAGATGAAGAAATAGTGGTGTGTGATGCAATTTTTAGGAAATAATTCCGGGTGTAAGTAATTCTGGCTGTGCGGTTGTAGGTGGAACACTGTGCAACGTCTGTGTGCTCATTACATAAATAAAGCATGTCTTTGCCCTTGGAATAATTATCATATTGCTCCAGAGGGATGAATATCTATCTCAAAAGCGTAAAATGACAGAACTTTTGCGCATTGTTCCAATATTATGCCAGAGACATTTTTATGTACATAATTAATGTAATTTGATGCCTTTTTTCGCCAGAGGTAAACCACTTTCCCAAATAATGGGTATCTTTGACATTAATGTTCAAGTTATGTCATTTTTTACTGCTTATTTGACTGTATTTTTAATATTATGTCTTGATTGGAGGAATTGAGGGCGAAGTATATTTCAGAAAGAATATCATTTGACACCATTTTTAGACATCATTTAAGTACTACACTCTGATTGGTTGGAAAGAGGGTATGGGGTGGAATACATACACCTAATCTGTTTACATGTACTCGTATTTTTAATACTGTGCTATGTCTGGTTGGAGATAAGGAGCTGTTAGAGGGGGAGAAGGAGTTTTAATTTCCAATTTCCACATTTGGGCAGTTTCTGAAATTTGGAATTTATCCTTTTTAATACTTTGCGATGATAGTCTGGAAAAAATATGTACTCCAACTATGTTTTCATGTAGTGATGGGGAAGAGGATGTTATCTTTAATTCCACAGTGCAATACTACCTTTAATTATATCCCCACAGCTCAACAATCTCAGAGCTGTAGTAAAACGTATAGATGTCTGTGCTCTGACAGTATCCTTCTTTGTTTGTTTTCGAAGGACAAATGCTGGTGCCTCAGAATAGTCTCCTAACTTTCTTCCTGAGTGGGCGGACCAAACCGTTGTGTTACGTACTAACGCAATACTTGAGTTAAATTGTAATGTCATGTATTTTTACCTTAACCATATCTCATTATTTAACTTATTTATTGTGGTGATCTGATTTTTAAATGTCTTCCAGAAAATTACTTCGCACTAATACTCTACCTCCTCCGTCTTAATGCGCCATGCAGTTGTTCTGCCTCCACTGCCGCAGCCGTAAGTGCTCATTGTACGACCAGAAAGGTAAGACGAACGCACATTCATTCTGAAGCTTTGATACAAAGACCGCAATGTCTTTTCCTCAAGCGTTATTATATTGCTGGATCAATTCTGACGCGAAACTTTTAGTTATCTTTCCAGGGTCACGCATCACCTTATTAAAGATCAGCCGCCAATGCACGCGTCCGTCGATTATGCGAAATTTTCCGTCTAAGACTATAGTTCCTCTATCTGATTTTTGCTTGCTCTTTTTCTTACAACCAGTATTTCATAAAAAGAGGTCACATGCAGAGGAACAGTGATTATAAATGTTGATAGCACGATTCGATTTAAAATCATCTAACATCGTGTGTTACCTGTGTTGCACGTACAGCCCCTTGCTGGAGGCAATTCGTAAAAATAAAAACAATAAAGATTACAAGGGAGAAAGATCATTAACTTAACTCAGAGAATGTCAACGCATCACTATTTGAAGTAAGAGCTAATAACAGCGTGAAACATTAAATGATCATACTGTATATAACATTCAACAATGGCATCTTTGTCCGTTAAAGAAAATAACAATTGTTTCTGTGTTAAAGTCTATCACTGTAAATACGTAATATTCTGTAACAGTGAGCCTCAATATGGCTGTCGTTGTCACGTTTTAAATGTAATGACAAATTTTGAGCTGCACGGCTTTACGCTTATTCGCGCAGATAAAATTAAAAGCCAAATATCATTGTTTTATATATTGTTTTTCAAGTCATAAATACCCAAAGTTTTTGCAAATATATTTTCTATTTACTATATCGCTGTAGTGAAAATGAGAAGAAACGCAAAAGTGGATAGGAATACAATTAGTAGCAGGGAGTTTATTTCAGGAAAAAGCGACGCCGCTAAGCCTGATGCTACAAATTAAAGCAGTTCAGATTACGGTCTTGCATCGCGCCCTGAAATCGAAACCAATGTTTCAACTGAAAATATTTTCTCTGAAGTTGATGTTGACAGAGTCGATTATTTACGTAATGTAGTTGTTCAGCATGGTGATACCTCACGTGAAGTAAATGTTCGAATCGGTATATTTCACGTGATATGAATGTACAAATAACTGATCGAAAGACTGATTCGATTACATCGTTATTACAAAGTCTTCAAGGAATGAAAAATAAAAACATAAAATACCTTTGAACTGAATAATAATTAAACTTAAACCACTTACCACTACGACAGAAAGGAATGAAAGACGATTTAGAAAAAGAGTCCTGTGAAAAAGGGATTGCTAATTCCATCACACTCTCAGTACAGTGTAATGCTCTAGCGGATGAAGTTTCGCAGTTTAAGAGGGCTTATCGTGGTCTTCCAGGAAGTGTACAGACATTTTCTCAACATGAGAAACAATTAAAGGGTACTGTTAAAAATTGGAAAATAAAAGACATACTTCCGTAGAAGAACATGGAGCCATGCTTCAAAAGCAATTCAATAATCCACGCAAACATACTGTTGAAGAGATATTGCAATGGCTTAGGCAAAAGGATGTAGAAGTAAATAACAAACTAAGTTGAGAATTAGAACATATCATGAATGAATCGGTCACAGACTCGATGTCCGAGAGAGACAATTCTGGCGAATAGATTAAATTCAAATTAGAGGAAACAAATGCTATGCTAAACAAAAATTTGTCAGAATGGCGTGACTCAATAACTGCACAAATTACGGCGGAACGACAGAACTCGACTACAGTCAGGGAAATAGTTCAAGAGCACCCCACAAACACTTAATACAGTATGTGGAAGTGACGGAAGTCCTACTGTAGTATATCCTACAACTGATGGTAACGAAATTAATTTCAGTAATTTATCGCTAAATCAGATGCCATCCGAAGTATCGACTGCATAGTCTTCCCTCTTTCTTGAAGAAATCTTAACACAAATCCATGTCCTTATACCAGAAAAAATACTCTGCATTCTTATTGTGTTTATACGAACATTCACTGACGTGTACCACGGACTTGGACTGAACAGCTAAAGATCAGTTTCGCCAGATTGTTCAATCATGGTGTTGGAGCACCTTCGACCATGGACACAGCTGCCTCAGTCAAACTAACGAGCAGTATGAAAGTCAGGAGGATATCAAGAGAGATTGAGGAAACAGGTATTCAGTCAAGAGATCTTTCATTCTGAACAAGGTATTCTCCAAAGATGTTTAGAAAATACTTAAACAAAACTCATGATCAGGACGAGACTATTTCTCCCAAATCTGTGTTAAGGATTCTGAAGGCGAAATTCTTTTTCGATATTGGTGTGAAACTTGTATATGGACCAGAAGAGCCGGCCGGTGTGGCCAAACGGTTAAAGGCGCTTCAGTCTAGAACCGCGCGACCGCTACGGTCGCAGGTTCGAATCCTGCCTTGGGCATGGATGTGTGTGATGTCCTTAGGTTAGTTAAGTTTAAGTAGTTCTAAGTTCTAGGTGACTGATGACCTCAGATGTTAAGCCCCATAGTGCTCAGAGCCATTTGAACCATTTGACCAGAAGAGAACCTAGAACGTGTTATGTCTGTTCTTGATGCTATTGATCTTATTTATGAAGACTAGAGGGTTAATAATCAGAATAATAACGGCCATAATAGTGTGCTGCAGTCTAGTGAGCCTGACGAGCTGAACCATGACACTAGCCAAGCTAACAGACATCGTGAAGCTCCAGTGACAGTGACGTCACCTCCTATGAGACTGGCATGTAATGCACGTAGTAAAGACCATAGTCCGCAGAATTTGAACAGTAACAACAAAGTTAGGTTCAAGAGTAATCTGTACAACCCTTGTTACCGGGAAAACAGGGGCACACAATGTTTTAGAAATAACAATAACAGTTACTGGAATCCAAGTAATGAAACCCAGAATCGGGGAACGTAGGAATACTTATCCGCAAAATGGTTACGTACGACGTGATGCACCTGAATGTACCTGATACTGGTTAGCAAATTCATGGTCATTCGATGAACATTGGTAAAGTTACCAATGACCCACAGCCAAGTACCGATGCCAAAGCTACGTAAAACTAACTCCGGACTCATTAAGCCCTCACATGATGGTCATATCAAGGGGCGTGGACAATCCAGACAATCATGTGAATCTATTACTGTAAAATGAACAAACTGGTACGAAAGGTGAGTTAACTATGAATCAACGTTTGTGTACTTGTAATACGTAAAGATTTCGTTCAAGGCTCAATACACACATATAAGGAAGAATTCCAAGCACAATAGTATTAAATACTGGTGTTCCTGTCAGTGTCTACACACACGGCCGCTTTAATAATATTAAAGAAATAGGCGAAGAGCCGAACTGCCCAATACGAGCTGTAGGTACTAAGTCACATATAATCAAGTGGCACATGTAAGTATCAGTTGTCAATCTAAAAGGAATTATAGTGTGCCTGTTCTCAAGTTTGGAATGTCTTGTGGTCGACTGCTAGCTGGGCATTGAGTTTTTCCGAGAAAAGGACGTAAAATTAGACTTTCCTTCGGATAAATGCTGCCTATGGATCCAGGGTAACAGTACTGAAGAAGACTTAATACAAACCCTAACAGAACAAGGTAAGCACTACCAGGGAATTAAAATAAAGATTTTAAAACAAAGACTGCATCTGAAAATTCTCAACTCAATATAATAAAAATGAGAATAACAAGACATACTTACATAATAAACAATGGTATCTTTTTATCTCAATGAGCAACAACAATCAGAGTTAGGAAACAGACTTTTGAAGTACTGAAGTATTTTTCAGGAGAAACCTGACGTAATAAATACGTGTGTGTACATCATGGGCGTAATGCTGCAATAACACAATTTATTGCAAATCCTACTCCATTCTATGAACGAAACGACAGGCAGTTGATCGAGAAATAAGACTAATGCTTCAGTGGAAATTCATTGAACCATTACGTTCTTTGTTCTGCAGTCATTACCAACAGGCAATAAACCAAGTGTCCTAGTGTGCGTAGTCCTGGATTCGTGACCATTAATAAAAATAACTTTGCTCATTTGCACACAACATGAAACTTTAGATGAGCCTCTATCTCTGCTGCTCCTGTTTTCGGATCTTATTGTCAAACGAATCGAGGAAAACGGCTTTTGTCCACATAGGTAGAAGGTATTATTTCTGCGTTTTGCCATTTTGGCTCAACGTAAGATCTAGTATATTTATTACCTATCCTACCAGAAAAAGAAACATTATTTGTTGATGATATCCTGATTACAACTGATGCATAGAAACAACGCCTCGAATTATTGGAAAGACCGCTGAGTAAACTTTCATTGGCTGGAGTGACCGCAAAAATTCCTGAAATCAGGATCTGGTCACTAGAAAATCAAATTTTTGGTCCGTGTCATATCTCCTTCAGGAATAGTACCTGATCCGAGTAAAATAGGCGCACTGAAAAATTTTCTAGCTTTAAAAACAAAACTGCAGTGGATAAATTTTCTTGCCCTCTGTGTTTTTGTCATTTTGTTCCTAAACAATTGCTTAATAGTATCTGGTGTAGATAAACATATGAATGTGTTTTTCTTAAATGTCTGACTGTCTTTATTAGCTACATCTACTACTGACACATCAGACAATTTCTGTTTCCTTACAATAAAGTTGTGGGGTTTGATGATTCTGCTTATTGCAGTTGGATCTTTAACATTTAAGTACGCTATATTCTGAGGTGCAAGTATAAGCTCCAAGCTCCAAAGAAATCACTTTGCACAAGTTGCATTGAGGCGCCAGTCTTGGAATCGACTTATTAACTGCATGTTTTGCTAGCGAAATATTGATCCAAACAATAATGTTGAGCCACTTGATTTATCAGAAATTTCAAATCTACGTGAAAGTGTGAATTATGTCAGAGGCTTGTAACGAGTAACCGCTATTAAGGACACTACGTGGAGAGCCATTAGGGGTGATGAATGTGCATAGTAATTACTTTACTGAAAAGAGTGACACCCAATAGGTGATTACCCTCTGAGATTTATCGTTAATGACAGTCCTAGGTGAACTTTCATGACTGTCGAACCAGTTGACCGAAAGAAAGTAGCTGCTAATCATCATTTTTTCATATTGGCTTTGGATTAAGAGAAATGAATAAACACTGGGTCAGCAAATTAACACTATGGCACTTAACGGCTAGTGTCTTACAAATATTTTACAAGTCCCTCGATAATTTTAATTACTGGGATCGATTCGACCTGTGACTCACTGGGGCAACGAACACTCACAGAAATATTAGCGTCTGTAGAAAATTTTCATTTTATAAACATTCTGAACTTAAACTAATTAGTTTCTCTGTCTATGCGACTGATAATAACTTACTAATATCTGAGACGATTCAACTAAGCAATTTACTTCAGACATTTCCGGAATAGATTAATGAGTTCTGTTATCAACCAGCCGAATTCTAGTAAAACGCCCACAACAGTATTAGAGGAAAGAAAGTGTTGCACCGACGTGATGCCAGTGTAAGAGGGGCACAGAACAAAGAAAGCTTTCATTTTGCCTGTGTCGTGGACAAGTGTTGAATGCTGGCAAGTTAGACTCAGAAATTGTGTTACACAAAGAGAAACTGGACATGTTACCTTTTTATGAAGAATACACATGAAATGCGAAGATAATTGATTGATTGTATGGACAGAAATATATCCCAACAGACTTTGAGGAACGAAATGACAACTCAGGAAATGTGCAAAAAATTATTGGTGGTAGGTCACTGGTATACAATGTAGATGGTAAGAAGCAAGCCTGCAGTGAGGTGAGCTAAAATGGGTGGGGGGGAATATTACTGACCCAGGAGTGCTTCCATGAAACTGATGCTTGTAAATGAACCGGAGAACCGCTAATCACAGAAAACGCTTGATCCAGTGATTTCGATGTGTTATTGCACACGTTTGCGGACGCGTATCTCTCGCATGCTATATCCCGAGTACGGCGGTGTGTCATTACGTTTGTGTGAGTGAGAGAACTAAATTACTTTACTGAGGCGTAGAACGTAAAAAAAAGTTATGCTCAGGGTAAAACAAGGCTTGTGACTTGTCGAGTGTTATGCGAAGCACAATTCTTGGAAATCTTGTGAACATCTATTTTCGCAAGAGTTAAATATCGAAACTGTTTTGCCAAAATCTCCAGTCAAACGTGCAACGCTAAACCTAGCGGTAAATTACCGCGGTACGGTCACTTTATCGAAAGAAACGGTAATTGTCCGAGAAGAGTTCGTACACTAGCAAATATTGCTAGAGTGAATTTGTAACGTCCCCTTAGAAAAATTATGAAGGACTGTGCTGGTAAACTTCTACGTAATTTGATACAAAGACAGCTGAGTAAAACTGAACGTACTCAGACAGGTCTCTCTTTCCTTATTCTGATCATCACTAAATTGACACACAGTGTGTTTTTTAGCGCAACGTAATCTGACTTTCACTAACTCCTACAAAAGAGTGGCCCTGACTAACAATAACCTATACCTTTCATGAATCACTTACCGCATAAAAATCTTCGTTACTCGAACTACTGCAATACAGCGAACGCCAATACTGCCAGCTAAATAAAAGATTCTGACTACTGGAGGCACTAACTACGGATGGGCATAGTTAGCAAATGAAATATTTTGATAGACAACTAATAATGTATTTACCTTAATAATGTTCAAAAGTCATCATATATATATATATATATATATATATATATATATATATATATATATATGTATGTATCAATTCATGACATCCATCTTCACAAATTTCCTTTTTCTGGCGAACACATGTCCAGATCTCAAAACTCTGGCATCTCTCTCTCCACATCCACCACTGTTGGTGGCTCATCTCCAAGTGCACAACGCTACACGCTGTTCACATCCAACTGCCGAACACTACAAAAGCGAATATTCCAACAATGCCAATCAGCCTCAGAGTCTCTTACAAAGAAAGCGCAGTCAGAGATCCAATGCAAAGCACTGCTCAGCGCTGCCAACACAGAAGCAGCCCACTTACAAATTAAAGCTTGGAACGAAGTCTGGCAAAATCTAAGTGTAGCTGAGATGCCCAAGTGGGATTTAAGACATCGTCGTGTTGAAACATCATCAAAGACCTATATGGTTCAAATGGCTCTGAGCACTATGGGACTTAATATCTGTGGTCATCAGTCCCCTAGAACTTAGAACTACTTAAACCTAAGTAACCTAAGGACATCACACACATACATGCCAGAGGCAGGATTAGAACCTGCGACCGTAGCGGTCACGCGGTTCCAGATGGTAGCGCCTAGAACAGCACGGCCACACCGGCCGGCTCAAAGACCTATAATTGCATCCTTAAAAATGTACTTTTCTGCAAGCATATAAGCGTGCTGACAAACGTTCTCGTGTTGAGATCACTATGTGTTCAGTATTGAACACATATAAAGTATTAGTTCCCTATACCTATCCGAAAATTACCTCGAGCAATTAAACAGAGAACCGGCTCGTGGAGATAACATCTTGGACCTACTGATAACAAACAGACCCGAACTTTTCGACTCTGTATGTACAGAACAGGGAATCAGTGATCATAAGGCCGTTGCAGCATCCCTGAATATGGAAGTTAATAGGAATATAAAAAAAGGGAGGAAGATTTATCTGTTTAGCAAGAGTAATAGAAGGCAGATTTCAGACTACCTAACAGATCAAAACGAAAATTTCTGTTCCGACACTGACAATGTTGAGTGTTTATGGAAAAAGTTCAAGGCAATCGTAAAATGCGTTTTAGACAGGTACGTGCCGAGTAAAACTGTGAGGGACGGGAAAAACCCACCGTGGTACAACAACAAAGTTGGGAAACTACTGCGAAAGCAAAGAGAGCTTCACTCCAGGTTTAAACGCAGCCAAAACCTCTCAGACAAACAGAAGCTAAACGATGTCAAAGTTAGCGTAAGGAGGGCTATGCGTGAAGCGTTCAGTGAATTCGAAAGTAAAATTCTATGTACCGACTTGACAGAAAGTCCTAGAAAGTTCTGGTCTTACGTTAAATCAGTAAGTGGCTCGAAACAGCATATCCAGACACTACGGGATGATGATGGCATTGAAACAGAGGATGACACGCGTAAAGCTGAAATACTAAACACCTTTTTCCAAAGCTGTTTCACAGAGGAAGACCGCACTGCAGTTCCTTCTCTAAATCCTCGCACAAACGAAAAAATGGCTGGCATCGAAATAAGTGTCCAAGGAATAGAAAAGCAACTGGAATCACTCAATAGAGGAAAGTCCACTGGACCTGACGGGATACCAATTCGATTCTACACAGAGTACGCGAAAGAACTTGCCCCCCTTCTAACAGCCGTGTACCGCAAGTCTCTAGAGGAACGGAGGGTTCCAAATGATTGGAAAAGAGCACAGATAGTCCCAGTCTTCAAGAAGGGTCGTCGAGCAGTTGCGCAAAACTATAGACCCATATCTCTGACGTCGATCTGTTGTAGAATTTTAGAACATGTTTTTTGCTCGAGTATCATGTCGTTTTTGGAAACCCAGAATCTACTATGTAGGAATCAACATGGATTCCGGAAACAGCGATCGTGTGAGACCCAACTCGCTTTATTTGTTCATGAGACCCAGAAAATATTAGATACAGGCTCCCAGGTAGATGCTATTTTTCTTGACTTCCGGAAGGCGTTCGATACAGTTCCGCACTGTCGCCTGATAAACAAAGTAAGAGCCTACGGAATATCAGACCAGCTGTGTGGCTGGATTGAAGAGTTTTTAGCAAACAGAACACAGCATGTTGTTATCAATGTAGAGACGTCTACAGACGTTAAAGTAACCTCTGGCGTTCCACAGGGGTGTGTTATGGGACCATTGCTTTTCACAATATATATAAATGACCTAGTAGATAGTGTCGGAAGTTCCATGCGGCTTTTCGCGGATGATGCTGTAGTATACAGAGAAGTTGCAGCATTAGAAAATTGTAGCGAAATGCAGGAAGATCTGCAGCGGATAGGCACTTGGTGCAGGGAGTGGCAACTGACCCTTAACATAGACAAATGTAATGTATTGCGATTACATAGAAAGAAGGATCCTTTATTGTATGATTATATGATAGCGGAACAAACACTGGTAGCAGTTACTTCTGTAAAATATCTGGGAGTATGCGTGCGGAACGATTTGAAGTGGAATGATCATATAAAATTAAATGTTGGTAAGGCGGGTACCAGGTTGAGATTCATTGGGAGAGTCCTTAGAAAATGTAGTCCATCAACAAAGGAGGTGGCTTACAAAACACTCGTTCGACCTATACTTGAGTATTGCTCATCAGTGTGGGATCCGTACCAGATCGGTCTGACCGAGGAGATAGAGAAGATCCAAAGAAGAGCGGCGCGTTTCGGCACAGGGTTATTTGGTAACCGTGATAGCGTTACGGAGATGTTTAATAAACTCAAGTGGCAGATTCTGCAAGAGAGGCGCTCTGCATCGCGGTGTAGCTTGCTCGCCAGGTTTCGAGAGGGTGCGTTTCTGGATGAGGTATCGAATATATTGCTTCCCCCTACTTATACCTCCCGAGGAGATCACGAATGTAAAATTAGAGAGATTAGAGCGCGCACGGAGGCTTTCAGACAGTCGTTCTTCCCGCGAACCATACGCGACTGTAACAGAAAAGGGAGATAATGACAGTGGCACGTAAAGTGCCCTCCGCCACACACCGTTGGGTGGCTTGCGGAGTATAAATGTAGATGTAGATATTGAGCCCTCTTGAGCACGACACGGTTAAGTCAGCTACATTCCTGCATCCCAGCAGGCCTCTCCATTGAGACAGTTCCTACAGTTAGCCGGAAACGTTAATCATTCCCACCACAGGCGACCGGCGCTGACAGAATCATCCTAGGAAACCGGCCACATATATATTTTATCACTGTACATAATATTAAATATTACGATCATGGTCTCAATTCGACGACATTCGACAATGAGCGAAGTATCAGAAATGCTCCTGGCTAATGGCTGTGGCTCTGCAAATTGAAATATCTGTACCAATTTGATGACTTGACATACTTTCCCCTTTGCTATCTCAGTATTCGATGTCAAATCCATACCTCCTTTACGACTGGGCATGGTCATTCTCATTGCACATGTCAGAAAACACACACATACTTTACAAGTCTGATGCTCAAAGCAAACCTATCACACATCCCTTACTACTAAATATAGTACTCCAACAATAACTGCGATTAGAAATCGTACTGACCGATAATCAGCGATGGCTGGACATGTCTCATAAGTTTTTCTTGCGAGTGGTACCACTGTGTCTTAGAAAGGGAGACGTAACCGTGTTACAAACCGCCAGATGCTAAAAAGAAACATGACCACATTACTATCACAAGCAGTCTTGATTTTAAAGGTGCTCACAAGTATCCATGTTAATAGCTAAATCGGCTTTATAAATAGAGGTATGGCATTACCTCCGAATGAAGTGGTTTTTCCAGACAAATACCGCGACACTGAATATAGGCAGTGATCGCCGGAGTGTATATTATAATCAGACCAAAAGTGTGGCTAGACACTCTGACGGTGCAAGATCGTAATAAAATTACAGAATTTAGAAAGTGATTCGGCTGAGGAGTGTGGTATGAAACCTGTTTTTGCAACTCCCTCATGCTGTCACTAAATGTTTCTCCTGTAGTTGTAACTCATTCTGTCTGAATGCCACGTCAGAGGTTTGGTGATATATCGACTGGTTTATAGGCAAGGATTGATTGGGAAGGATCACAAACAGTATATGGGGTCGCAATAAATATACAATAGCCTTACAGATCTCTTTTGCTACACTTTCCGGTAGAATTGATGTCAATGATTGGGAATCTAGTCTTTCCATTCAACATTCGTTTTATCCGTTGGAGAAGTCCTTTAATGATTACAGCCGCTAATGAATCATATCTCGAAACGAGTCACATTTTTTGAAGCTATCTGCTACAGTAAAATTTTAGATGGTTCTCTTTCTCAATCTTCGCATACAAATTTAATTCCTGCTTATTAAAAGTCATTTTCTGATTATTTCGACGAAACATAGAACGTGTCGTCGTCGTGGCCCTCAGTCGCTATTTGCAATAACTCAAAACTATTCCTTATCTATTTTACTGTTACTGGATCACCATCTGACTGCTACATCGAACTGCGACATTAATATACTTACTCTGGTTTACTATACTCTGTTAACTGCTGGTGGGCTGTCATAATAAGTGGCTGCATTTATTACTAAAGCTGACGTTATTCCTTAATAGCAAAGCTGACGTTGCTCTTTAGTTAATTTGACTGAAGTTACGTAATGATGGTCGAAGTAGAGAGGATATAAAATGTAGACTGGCAATGGCAAGGAAATCGTTTCTAAAGAAGAGAAATTTGTTAACATCGAGTATAGAGATAAGTGTCAGGAAGTCGTTTCTGAAAGTATTTGTATGGAGTGTAGCCATGTATGGAAGTGAAACATGGACGATAACCTGTTTGGACAAGAAGAGAATTGAAGCTTTCGAAATGTGGTGCTACAGAAGAATGCTGAAGATAAGGTGGGTAGTTCACGTAACTAATGAGGAGGTATTGAATAGGATTGGGGAGAAGAGAAGTTTGTGGCAGAACGTGACTAGAAGAAGGGATCGGTTGGTAGGACATGTTTTGAGGCATCAAGGGATCACAAATTTAGCATTCGAGGGCAGCGTGGATGGTAAAAATCGTAGAGGGAGACCAAGAGATGAATACACTAAGCAGATTCAGAAGGATGTAGGTTGAAGTAGGTACTGGAAGATGAAGAAACTTGCACAGGATAGAGTAGCATGGAGAGCTGCATCAAACCAGTCTCAGGACTGAAGACCACAACAACAACAACAACGTAATTCATAGTTACACATTTTCTTGACAACAATAAAATTTTTGCAGAGTTTTACGTTGATGGTTTTTGGGTTGGATTATAATCAGTAATTCACCATTGCTGGCTAAAATTAATTATATTCTGAAAACGTTTCTTCAAATGTTTACTGCTGGTAATGAAATGAATTTACAAACGTTCAAATGGGACTTACTTTTTAAAATAATCTTACAACTAGCATTGCGCAAACATACCTTGAGTAGTCTTGAGTTTAGCAAAGAAAATAATTCAATAATATTAGTTCCTCTTATGATAATAATTAGCTGATGTCTCTGTATATTCGTTTATAATCTCTTGTAAATCATAGCTGGTGGCTGGCAGGCACATTGCTCCTCTCAAACTCTCGCTTCGGACCTGCTACCAGCTCGCTTCACATCTCGCTTACTACTGACTTCCTACGAACGCTAAAGTGCGGTCTCTCCTGCCAACAACGCTTTCTGGTGATGACAATCCCTGCTACCATTACAAAATGTATCAATGCGCGGTCTTTCTCGCTCTTTTCTTAAAATGTATCCATACGCTGTCTCTCCTACCCTTTCTAAAATTATATCAGTATGTGGTCTCTCTTGCCAACAATACTTTGGTGCAGACATTCCTTGCTACCACAATTATTTCCAACATGACAAATATTGATTATTCCTACTTAATCCTATTAATAAAATTTAAACATCTTTCATAATTTGTGGTTTGACAATAGACAATAGAAATATACACGTCTTACATAATCCTCCACTAGGTTTCCTTAAAATGTTCCTACGTCGTTTAGTCATTAGGACTTGACGTAAAGAGAAAATTTGATTATAGAAATATGTGTAGTAATAAGTAAGTTAGAATATTTCTTTCAACAAAGCACATGCATATACTGTCATAAGAATTTGTTTTCCTAAGCCTAATAAAGAGAATATTGAAAAGAGTATACATCAAAATATACAAATAATGAGTCAGTAAGTTGGAAGTGTAGATCGGGTAGTAAAAGTTATTTATATCTCTAATAGTAATAGGTGCAAAAGAAAAAATTGAACATGGTTTATGATTCATCATAATTTTTTTTTCTCTAGTAAAATTGGCACCTATTAGTACCATATTCAAGGAAGGGAAAAACATAGGAATTGGTTAGCATGGTCAAAGCCCTAGCAACTGTTTATGAATGCACTCAAAAGTCCGTTTCTTTCTCTGACATAGCACAACAGCAGGTTTCGCCATGTGATTCCGTCGTCTCTTTGATCCATAGTTTTAGTGTAACCAAACATTAGGTGAACCGTCGATTTGCCTGAGGTGCCGCAATTAGTAGTGATGGTGTGCATCTTGATATGCAAGCACCTATTGACGTACATCATGACTGTGGTGTCCTTCTTGGTATGCCAACATCGTAGATTGAAGTAACGTGGTTCACTATTCACTTTGTTTGTGCTCCATAACCATGGGGATGCACAGGAATAAAGGTACGGGTGTCAGCATTTTGTCAAAAGGTTCACGGATATGGTTGATACCGTTATTACCAAATTCTTTCCTCTGTGCTCATAAAAATTATCTTTACCGTATTCTTATTTTACGTTTAAAAGGACAAAATATGTCACCTTGTGTGACTGTAGAAAAAGTTTGTAGTTTTAAATAATTACATAAAAACACATTTTCCATCTGTAATGAATTCAGCCTACAGTACATATGACATTACGTGGCAGTCAATAACATAAACAAATATTTCTATAAGTCAAATTTAGTAGTACATTCAGGCATCAACATTTTAAATAAAATATGCAAGTACTTTTATACAAGCTATGTCACTTTCTGTGACTTTATCAGATAAATTTCCTCTAAATAAATCATAATCTCGTGCTCATATAAATAATTACATAAAGACGCTGTTATATTACTTCACAGGCTGTGAATTCACAGTTTTTGAAATATAAAAGTACATTTTGACAAACTATGACACTTTCTGTGACTTCAGTATGTTCCCTAATGTGGTTGTCAGTTACGAGTCATATCGTTAGTCGACTATATATTATGTTTTAGTTGTGTAGCACACATCGTTGTTGTTATTTAAGAAAAAATATTTGTATTTTGCGCAGATTGCGAATCGGTATGCTGACATTTGGTGTGATCTGTTTTTCCTATGTATGTATCTGATGTAAAATATATCATGTTCATTGCAGAAAAAATTTTCCGAATAGCAAAGTACATATAGTAAGCAATTTAATGTGCTTTTTCCATTTGTAGTGCTGCGCTGCGCTGTGTCACCTGTTATCAAAATAAACCATTACCAAATTGTATTCATTACATACTAACATATTCATGCTCCTCTCCCCTTTGTACCTCGTGTCATCTCTCTGCATAGCCTATAATAAAATATTCATTGTTAATAATCATCAGCGCACGGCAGGACTTCAATGTCTCTCTGTATTACTTACAATAAAATATTCATGGTTAATAATCGTCAGCGCACGGCATTACTTCAACATCTCTCTGCATCTGGAGAATCGCGTCAGCTCTCGGTATGACCTGTAAAGCATTTATCCACATTTCTCCATTCTCAGTACTTATATTATAATTAAAACTACGTTTATTTTGGTGAACTATGACAACAATGTTGCATGCACGGGTTAAAGAATACATCTAATTGCTACTACTGTATGAAAATCATTTGTACGTGTTATACATTTACATTTAAAGTAGTCCTCTTAATTGCTTCGCTTACCTTACGTAATGTGAAATAAATGTCCTGCGAGAACGCTTCTAAGACTGCTTTAACGTTCACTGTATTTATCTGCGGTCGAATCGAGGTGACCTGTTGTGCACATAAAAAACCCATTAGTAGCTCACTGTGTTTGGGCTTGCTGGAATGTGTCAAAAAGCTAATTGTTATACTTTGTCTATACATATCCCTGTAAGAAGGTTTTTCTATATTAAGAATTTCTTTGTGTTTGACATACGAAGGTTTCCTCTCGATTTTTTTGTTCTGAGTGTCTCAATGTGTACTACATTAGCGTGCGAAATATTTCGAATTCTGTACGGTCCAGCGTATAGAAGTTCAAATTTTTTGCATCGGTTCTTCCCTTTATATGACAGATAATGGGTACAGACTAGTACCTTATCGCCAATCTCGTACTTGCGTAATCTACTTACCTGCTTCTGCTGTCTCTTCCGACGATCTGCAGCTCGTTTTATGTTCGCTAATGTCATGGCTATTATCTCACAATGACGAAGTCTACGCTTCTTTGGAAAAGTAATCATTTCAGTAAATTTGTTCGGTGGGTCTTTATTTGTCAGTATTACAGTTGGTGAGAGAGTCGTTGACTCATTAGGTATTGCAGTTATTACTTCCTGAAACTGTGAAATGTATTCGTCCCATGTTGTTTGCTTTCTGTGGCAATAAATTATACATAGTTTCCCGATCTCTTTCATTATTCTTTCTGACGGGCTAAAAGAACTGTGATATCTTGATATGTAAATTGGTGTAATGTTCTTACTCTCTAACATTTGTCTCCATATGTCTGACTTAAGTCCGTGGTCCGTTATCTGAAATAACCTTCTGTACATGTCCTACTATTGACAGAAAATCTCTTACAAATGTCCTTGACACTGATCTAGCTGTTGCTTTCCTTAGTGGAGAAAATTTTACTAATTTGGATGTCAGTTCTATGGCTACTAGAATATAACTATAACCTTTACTTGTTCTGGGGATTTGACCGAAAAGATTTACCGCTGCCATGTGTCTTAACTTAACCGGTATGATGGGATACAGTGGTGGAATATGTGATACTGTTGATTTAGCGTTCTGACATGTCTTGCAGGATGCTATAACTTAGCGAATGTGTTTTTGCATATTGTTGAAGTGACAATTTGTCGAAGAATTAGAAAGCATTTCCTAGCTCCGTAATGTGCATAGCTTAGGTGCGTATACCATATCAATTTGTTTCTGATCCATTCTGGAATGCATAAAAGCCAATTGTTGCCGTCTGGGTACGAGCGAATAAACAGAATATTTTGATGTATAGTGTAATTATGTCTGATTTTTGCGTTGCTCTTGTCCCGCCAAAGCATTACAATCTCTTTTAGTGTTTCATCTTTCTGCTGTTCTCTCTCTACGTCCTGTAATGCTGATGATATAAAGTTTTCGAAAGCTACTTGTTTGATATACATAATACTATGATTGTTGTGGCAGAAAGTATTTTCTTTCCCTAGTCTTTTATGGTGAATAGATCTCGATAGTGCGTCGGCAACAATATTCTACGTGCCTGAAATGTGTACAATAGTATAGTCAAACTCTTTTAGATATAATTTCCAACTGCTTAGTCTATCGTGCGTAAGTTTTGCTGATAATAAAAACTGGATTGCTCGGTGATCGGTATATACTGTGGTGTGTCTTCCCTATGGATAATGACGGAATCTCTTGAATGCCCATACTACGCACAGCGTCTCTAATTCGGTTACAGAATAATTGCGCTCTGCTGGAGAAAGTATCCTGCTTGCAGACGCATTATATTTAACGATTGTCTTACCGTTCTCCTCTACTTCCTGGAAAACGTGTACTCCTAGTGCTGTAGTTGAACTATCTGTTGCAATGGAAAAGTTTTGTGTTGGGTCAGGGTGTGATAACAAAGGTGCCCTTAGTAACGCTTCTTTCAAATTCTCGAATTCAGATTCAGCGTCTCCATTCCATAACGAAATTGTGTTTTTACTTGTGAGCTGGTATAGCACGAGTGTGTCTAAAGCTTTATAATGAATGAATTTTCTAAAATAATTAATAAGGCCTAAAAAGCTCCGAAGTTCCTTCTTATTTGTTGGCACGTCGATATCTTTCAATGCTTTCAATTTGTCGGAGTCTGGTGCAATACCAGTTTGTAAAATGATATGACCCAGAAATTTTATTGAGGCTTTTACAAATTCAGATTTACGGAGGTTTATAGTTACACCGTTCTGCTCGAATGTATTCAGTAATTTTTGAAGGGTGTGGTTGTGCTGTTCCCAGTTTTCTGCTGCGATTAGAATGTCATCTACATTTGTAGTAATTTTGTTTTTAAGATCCTGTGGGAAAATTGTATTCATGCCTCGTATAAAGGCTGCAGACGAAACCGTTAGTCCAAACGTAAATTTGCAAAATTGGTAACATCCACCAAAGCAATGGGAATGCCGTATACTTTCGGCAATTTGGATGCAACTGGATTTGCCAAAATACTGATTTGAGATCGAGGGTAGTATATATAGAGGTGCCATGAAACTTTAGCAGTAACTCTTCTAACGTCTGTGGTCGGTCAGTTTCTGTAATGATTATTTTATTAACCTGACGTGAATCTAAAACTAAACGGAGTGATCCATCCGTCTTTTCAACGATGTGTAATGGATTTATATATTGGCTTGCTGCT
Source organism: Schistocerca serialis cubense (assembly GCF_023864345.2). Taxonomy (NCBI): domain Eukaryota; kingdom Metazoa; phylum Arthropoda; class Insecta; order Orthoptera; family Acrididae; genus Schistocerca; species Schistocerca serialis. The sequence continues at coordinate 756,211,164 of NC_064640.1, read as the reverse complement.
GGTTCAATTATACCCTGATGAATCATTGATCGTAACTCTTTCTTAACTGCTTCTGTGTGTATATGCGGGATTGGATAGTGTTTTGCTTTGAAAGTCTCGTGTGGTTTCACCCGAAATTGGTACATAAATCCTGTCATCGTTCCTGGAACATTCTTAAAAACTGTTTTATGTTGCACAAGACTGTTTTCTTATTCTGTGCGTTCTGTGTCGTCTCCAACATTGCGTGTAGTTGTCTCTAATACATTATACTCCTGTCCCTGTACCATGTTGTTATTATATTCATTCGTGAAAAGTGTGAGATAACAATCGTTATCTTTAGAATCTGCAATAATCTCGATCCTGTGCATATTTTGTTCTTCTGAGGATACTGTGTTTTGAAATCTCACTACCACTTCACTGTCTTCCTTTTGTAATGTTAGGTAGGACGATTTAAAGTCAATCTTTGCGTCGTACTGTACGAGAAAATTCATTCCTAATATTATATCAGTTGTTAAATGTGGAACTATCCAACAACTGCTGTGGAAAGTTTGCCCTGCAAAAACAAACGTTAATTGTGTCTGTCTTTTGACTTTAATGCTTTTCCCTGGAAATGCTCCTTTAAATTTAGTTTTGTGTAACGGGAATACTGGGTAATCATTATTGCTATTGCATCTATTAAATGTGTCTTCCTTAATTACGCACATTGTTGAGCCTGAATCAATAATTGCTAAAATATTTTGTGACTTTAAATTTATATGGGTTATTGGGTGGCATATAGTTTTCTGCATGACCGGTTTTTCGTGTAACAATGTGTCCCGCATGTCGTTGAATGTAATGGCATTCTCTATCGTTATGTTTTCTCTGTCCTTATCCATAGTGTCGTCATTGAGAGATTCATCACAGGCTATCTCTAGTCATAAATGTTCTGACAGTTCATTCTCTGTCGGGAAGTGTTGTGTGTTTTCTATCAGCTGTACTGTTCTACCGTTTTGATTATTAGCGGTAGGTGGTGGATGAAATCTTGTGTCTGGTACATTCATACAATGACTTGGTTGTAGTGCACTGTTTGACTTTCTATGAAATTTATCAGTTTGGAATTTCCTTTGCGGTCGCTGTTCGTTTTCTCTCCTTCTGTTGTTATAACTGTGGTTATACGGCGAGGCATGCGTGTTTCTCTGAAAAGGCTGTCTTTGTTCGTTTTGTGTATTTTGCGGCTGACCCATGTAATTGCTTGCATCCGTCGCATTTTCTTGGCAATGAGTCTTGTGAAAGTATCACGGGTTTGGCATTTCCTATCGTATATGTGACGTGTTATTTGGATGCCTTTGTTGTGGTCTTGAATTGTAATGTACATTGTTATTATACTGCTGTTCATTAAATCCCTGTGTGTATTCTCAATTAAAAAATTCCTTTTCGCTGTGAAAGCATTTATTACGATTGTTATTTCCAAATCGTGTTTGCTCAAAATTAGCATTGTTTGTCTGGTTTGCGTTATGTGGTGAAAAGTTCTTATTAACAAATACATAATCTGCCTGGTGTACCTCTAGCAATTGCAGGATACCTCTAAATGCATACACCCTCTCCTTTTTCTGGCCTGTTAATAATGACACTTTTAATGTTCTGGGGAGTTTGGAAATACACAGCTGTATTAAAGCGGATTGACTGTATGGCTCATTGAGGTATTGGTTTTGTTCAACCATATACTCGAAAAATTGTGTGATTGTTGGGAAAGTAGAATTCTCGAAATTTGGCAGACTAATTAGCAGATCTTTAATGCTGCTCTGTGTGGTATCTGACCAATATGCTGCTAGAAATGCTTCCTGGAATGCTTCTACTGAAAAACACTGTCTGGCAATAGGTCGCATTATTCTCACTGGTTCCCCTTCAAGAAAACTAATAATAAATTCTAGCTTATGTTGAACTGGCCATGACGGTGGGAGTGCCACATTGAATTGTTGGATCCAGTCCAGTGGATGCATTTACGTCCTGTAGTTTTTAAATGTTTTAAACTTTCTCTCTGAAAGGAAATGCTTGTGGTCGAAACCGTCATGTCTTTGTGTCAAATTATTTTCGTAATGTTGTGAATTTCAATTTATGTATCTTTCTACCTGGTTAAGATCTCTTACTCTCTGAAGTTTACCGACATTATATTTATTGTGCATCTGAGGCATGTCGTAATGGTTTGTGTTCTGTTGGAATTGATTGTTTGCAGTTGTTTCTTGTGTGTCAGCTATCCCTTGCTGTAAAGAATTGATATTCTGAAGAAACAAATTATTACGTGATTCTAGATCTGCGATTGTTTGTTACATATTTGTAATTTGCGTATCTTTACTATTAGAAAACTGTTGAACTGAGACTGGTGTAGTGTCATCTGATTTACCGTCATTGTTAGTATCTAACAGGTCTATTCTTGTAGTTAATTCGTTGATCTTTTCTGTCAGTTCGTTTCGTAATTTACGATTACTTTTGGTTACTTTTTTAAAATCTGCTTTCAAATTTTCTGGGTCTTGATTGATTTCTATGTGTTCTATTTTGTCAGTTAGTGTCTGGACTTCTTCTGTTAATTTACCACTAATATTCTGGATTTCAGTGTCTGTAGAAATTTTCGCCTCAATTGTGTGTGATTGGATTTCCGTGAGCCTCTCTTGTATTTGATTATTTGTCTCCTTCCCCCTGTCGATTTCTTCCGAAATCGAGTGTATGTGATTGGCCACGTAAGTTTTTCCCTGAGCAAACACTTTCTTTTTGTCGTCCTGTCGCTGTTTATTAATTGTTTGTAATAGTTCTTTTCGTTCTTTATCCTGCAATCGCACCAGTTTGCGGTGACGTATCAAACAGATTTCTGAGTGATTGTTAAAAACGTTTATCAATGTGCGCGTTTTGTTTAGAAAAGTTCTCTGTCATTGTTTCTCGTATGCTAACCGCGAATACTTCTTGGTTATCTGTTATTTCTTGAATCTTGGCGTGTAATTCTTGGTTTGACTGAGAACATTTCTCAGCGACTACCTCAATTTCGTTTTTTCGGTCTGCTGATTCTTGGGCCCTTCTGTTAAAGTTTTGATTCATGTCTTGTCTCATTTGTAGCAAAAATGCCCTTACTGGATCCGTTTCGGATTGACTTGTGTGTGTAATTGTATTCGTTGTTATGGGTTGTACATCTGTGTTCATTTGAACATCCTCAGACTATTGTAATCGTGTCACCTCTTCCGTGGTTTCGGAATTTTTGTCAATAAAACTGTGGTATCTGCTACGCAGATTGCTTAGCCATGTACCGTTTGAATCTGTTTCGGCACGTAATGGAGTCACACTGTTTGACTGCATTATAGTGGTTTCGTTACTGAAACTATTATGTCTGCTACGCGTAATTCGTGGCTGTGTAGCGTCTGTTGTATTTAAAAGGTCTTACTGACTGATAATAACAAATGAAATCTTCCCTTTGAAATTTATTCTCTTTCTCAATCTTCGCATACAAATTTAATTGCTGCTTATTAAAAGTCATTTTCTGATTATTTCGACGAAACATAGAATGTGTCGTCGTCGTGGCCCTCAGTCGTTATCTGCAATAACCCAAAACTGTTCCTTACCTTTTTTACTGTTACTGAATCGCCATCTGACTTCTACATCGAACTGCAACATGAATATACTTATTCTGGTTTACTATACTCTATTAACTGCTGGTGGGCTGTCATAATAAGTGGCTGTATTTATTACCAAAGCTGACGTTATTCCTTAATAGCAAAGCTGACGTTGTTCTTTAATTAATTTGACTGAAGTTACGTAATTCACAGTTACACCTTTTTCCTGACAACAATAAAATTTTTGGAAAGTTTTACGTTGGAGGTGTTTGGGATGGATTATAATCAGTAACGCACCATTTCTGGCAAAAATTAATTATATTCTGAAAACGTCTCTTCAAGTATTTACTGCTGGTAATGAAATGATTTTACAAACGTTCAAATGGGACTTACTTTTTAAAATAATCTTACAACTAGCATTGCGCAAACTTACCTTCAGTAGTCTTGAGTTTCGCAAAGAAAGTAATTCAATAATATTAGTTCCTCTTATGACAATAGTTAGCTGATGTCTCGTGTAACATCATAGATTAAGACCTGCGACAGCAATCCCACTACTAGACACCGCCGCGACCGCTAAGAGTGCATAGCTCTTATTCGTTTATGGCTCATGTTATTGTGCTCTATTTCAGCCATTCTGATTGTTTTGATTTACTCCCAACTGAGAAGTGCTCATTTTGGCATTTCACTTTTGCATATTTCTCATTATGCTAATAATATGCTCCTTAGCTTTTTATAGTTGAATTGATTAACATAGTCTCATGTACTGTTTGTTCATTTCAGCCTGTTCATATTTTGATGTTCTTTAAATACTGTAATAGTTATCGTAAGCATTTCTTCCCTTAAACTTGTGTAAAGTATTCTCGATGTTGGATTTGTTCTCTGACACAGGTGTAAGGTTTTGAATATAAATTATACACGAAACTATGCTTTAAACGGAATTTATTTTTTCACTTTGTACTACATCAGACGACATAAAAATTTGTGTGACACCGAAAGACGTGACACTGTAGGCACCAAAAATTTACATATATAGAATTATACGTCACACTGGAGGCACCGGAGGCAATTCGCTTAATCCTATTTCTAAAGTAAGTTCACAATTTATTCATCAAAATAGGAGTTATATGTATATCTCTATTTTTCTGGTAAAAGCTGGCATTCTGCTAATCTATGTGTTTTTTGTTTTTGATGTGAACGAGTGTGTGAGCAGTTGTAATTATAAATGGATTCTTCAAAATCGAAAGTTCAGCTGGTTAAACGAGGTATTTGGTGAGTAACATACTCCATTTTGTCCTAGTGGTTTATCCACCTGTAGAACACCCAAGTGTAGTGAATTGTTTCCAACCGATACTTATTGAACAACTTTTCATTCCTACGGTACGTAGCGTAGCGGGTAGTGCTGTAGATAAGTGGAACTACGGCCAAGTTTAATCAAAACAGGCTGCTGCGTAAGCGTGAGGGACATGCGTCCCTGAATATTTATCCGTATTTCGTGTGACGACTAGCCTAAGATTTGAAATTGAGGTGTATAATCATGGATTTAAGGGAAGTAGGTGAAGTACAATTGAGGTTAGTGAGACTGAGGAATTAGAAGTTGCTGAAAATCTTTCCAGTATACAAAAGCAATTACGAATCATGACGAGTACCATCTCCGCTATATTTTTTCAAGTAGGTGAGATGAATAAAAAACAGGAAGCCGTGTCGATACGAGTAGATGACATACATAAAAATAAGGAAGCCGTGTCGATACAAGTAGATGACATACATAAAAGTCAGGAATCAGTGTCGCCACAATTAGGTGAAATGTCTCTTAAGATAGGGCAAATTTCTCAAAATCAAATACAAATGGCTTAAGAAATAATGAATCTCAGACGCGAACACGAGGACGCGGTCAGAGACTTAAATTCGGATGTAAAACAGTTAAAAGGAAATCAAGGCGCTCTCGAGGTCATAGTAAATCAATTGTCTACAACACTTGACGAATTGTCATTAAAACATACGGAAATATCTGTAGCAATAGATTCTCGGGTAAAGGAAGCCGTAAATTCCATTTCAAAAGAACAAGAAAGACAATCGATAGATCCAACTGCTCAGATTTCTGAAGTAAAAATGCAAATGACTCAGGAATTATCTCAATGGCGAAGGGGAGTAAATGAGCAATTAAACAAATTTAGTAATGAGCTTACCGATATTAAAGAGGTAGTCAAGAGTGATGCTTCCACGCCGACACGTGGAGAGAACGTAGTAGATGCTAGTACACAAAAGCGGGGGCAAGCCACCGAAGTAAATTCTGAGGTAACTCGGGATCAGGAATCACATTCATTACCGGGGGCTACGACAACTTATGTAAAAGTCATTATGGAGGAAATCATTATCAATCACAGGAGGGGTCAGTCATTCTCACTCGACATGAGTAGGGTGCATCCAGTAGTGTTTATTCGTTCATTTCGTGACGTGTTACCCACAAAATGGACGGAATTACAAAAGATGCGTTACGTAAGTGGATTCATGTTAAATGATGCGGCCTTGTGGGCCACTGAAGTCATTGAAAAATGTTCCACATATGACGAGTTTGAAAAAAGGTTTCTCGCGAAATATTGGTCTTTAGGGGACTTCGTGAGGCTGTATTGAACCCCAAACAGTTTAGTTATAGCAAAGGAACGCTCCGAAAGTATTTCGAGAAGCATCTGAATAAAACGAAATACTGGGACGAGCCAATTTCGCGTAGAGATTTGTTGTGCATTCTTAAGAGTAAGATGCCTATTGATATACGCGAAAAGTTAATTCACGCCCCAGTCGCAAACATTGATGAGTTTATGCCCATCCTAGATGCAATTCATTTGATACAGGAGGATGTGCTTGCAAGATCTCTAAATCACTGTCAGTCGTGCACGAATGTAAATATTCAGCGTCGCGAGAAGGCTGGCAGAGAACCCAGCTCGGCTTACCAAAGCCAAGACAATAACAACGCGTACGGCTACGGTAGAACAGGCCGGTGGGAACGAGGTACAGCGGATAGGAGGCAAGAACATAGGTTCACTCCAGGATACTACAATAATAATGAGACGACACAAAACAGAAATCATGGGGGACACAATACCCAGACACAAAACCTAATAAATCAAAACTAGCGACAGCATCCGCCACCAATAGTAATCGATGAAGTTAATGATACCGAAATGCGGCCGAATTCTCAGCCAGTGGAAAACAAATTACCCCCGCATTAAGTCCCAAAGTGCAGGCGGGTGGGCGAGATAGGGACGATTCTGATTTAAGATTGAAATGTTAAGGTAAAATGTAGGCACCGACATGAGAAATGAATTGTATAATGAGGACACTAAATACAGCACCAATCATCTGGCAGTTATAAAACCTTCCGTTACAATATTAATCGAAGGTATTTCAGTGAACGCAATATTTGATAATGGGTCTGGTATTAATGTGATTTCTATGGACTTATTTAGACAGATCACTAAAGCAAAATGGGTGCCAGTGTTGCTGGTTAGCAATTGTAAGGTTTAGGGACCGATTGGAGGGAGAAGTAGAAGCGTGAAAATACAAGCCCAATTAGAGATATAATTTGGAAATGTAGCGATTAAATGCACACCCCTCATAATTGATGCGCTGATAGTTGACTGTATTTTAGGATTTTATATTTGGCAAGATAAGGACGCAAAGATCGATTTTTCTAACGGGATATGTGAGTTGAGGGTCAAACATAAAATCGTCCCTCTAAAATTACTGAGGAAAACCGACACATACCGAAGGTTTTGCCCTGGTATAAAAATGAAGTTCATTTCAGAAAATAAAACTACAGGCTCAGGGAATCAGGTTCAAGAAGTAAAATCTGACCGACATGAACAAATGTTAAAAATAGTCTCTGAATCTGCTCAGCTGTCCTCAAAGCAGCGTTCTGAATTGTTTAAGGTTCTCGTGAAATATGAACGAGTATTCGAAGAAAAACCTGGTGTGATTAGGGGATATGAATATAGGATGAATGTCATGCCACATAAAACCTTCTGTCATAGTTCGTACCAAGTACCATGGACATAAAGAAACGCAGTTAGTCATGAAATTCAAAAGATGCTTGCATGGAACATCATAGAACCATCTGACAGTCCCAATTCGAGCCCCTTACTTGTTGTAGACAAACCAAATGGACAAGTACTACTAGTTCTCGACACAAAAGGAATCAATAAAATTATAACACCGGTGAGAATAAGGCCAGAGAGTATAGAAAAATTGATACAGAGATATCATGGCGTAAAATATTTTTCTAGCCTTGATCTCCGAACTTCGAGCTTGCAAATTCCTATTGCGGCACAATCTAGGAAATATACAGCCATCATTCACGGAGGAAGAAGTTATCAATTCAAAGTTTTACCATTCAGTTTAAATATAAGCTCATGTGTCTTTATTGCGGCACTTGCTGAAGCGTTGGGTCCCGAACTTGTGCGTAAGATATCGCTCTTTGTAGACGACATTTTAATCGCCACAGATAGTTGGGAGGAACATATGGAAATACTGGAGAATGTATTAAATAAGCTTTTCCATGCTGGTATTACATCTAATCTGTGTAAATCGAAGTTTGCACTAGAGAAAATTACATTTTTGGGCCATATGATTGATTCGTATGGTATCCTCCAACATAGTGAAAAATTGAATGAAATAGCGAAATTTCCAGTGCCCAGAACAAAACGGCAATTAAAAGCTTATCTGGGACTGGCGTCATTCTATCGCCGATATGTTCCATATCAAATACTAAATGCAGAGCCATTGTTACGTCTAGTCAAAAAGAATACGTATTGGAATTGGTTTCCGGAATGCCAGACGGATTTTGAAAAAATCAAAGAGGCTTTATTAAATGCAAAATTACTCTATCATCCTAATATGAATATTGAATTTTGTTTGTATGCAGATGAATCCAATGTGGGATTAGGATCATGTCTGTTCAAAGTTCAAAATATTGATGGACAACCCACCTTTTGCACTATTGCATTCGCGAGTCGGACGTTAACCTCATGTGAACGATCTTGCTATACTACAGAATTGGAACTACTTCCCATTCTGTGGTCGTTCCGTAAATTCCATTGTTATTTAGCTGGTGCACATACCAAAGTCTATTGCGAACATACGGTGCTAAGCTTTTTGCATAGTTGTAAACTCCTACATGTACGACTTGCCAGGGGGTCTCTTGCTTTGCAAGAATACAGTTACGAGATAGTGTATATCGATGGTAAGGACAACATTGTTGCTGACGCCTTATGTCGGATGCCCCAAGGACTAAACGAGTTTTCCCCATCCTCAGATCAAACATTGGAATTTAACGTGTTTCTAATGAAAGATGAGGAAAATAGACAGTATTTTGTTGGCGTAGATAAAAATATAGCAGCATTGCAAGTTGCCGACCCTCGGTGGTACTCTGTTAAACAGGAGCTATTGAGAGGTAGTAACCCAAAAATCAGCAACCATTATAGACTAGAAAAACAGGTGCTATTTTGTAGGAAGAATCCTGCATCTGAAAAGTGGTGTGTATGTATTCCGGTTGATTGTCTATACCGATTAATGTGGTATACCCATAAGACCTGGGGGCTCCTTGGGGTTATTAAGTGTGCTAATAAAATTGGGAGATGTTGTTATTTCTCCAATCTTAGAAAGAAAGTCCAGAACTTGATTTGCACTTGTGTAATTTGTCAAAGGCGAAAGCCATAAATATATGTAGAAAAGCTGAACTGCACCCAATTTTACCAGACTCTCCATTGCAAACTTTAGCGGTCGATGTTTGCGGGCCATTCCCAGTAGCCAGGGGTGGTGCAAAGTTCTTAGTGGCCTTTTCTGATGTTTTTACGAAGTACCTCAGAATTTATGTTCTTAAGTCGGCCAAAAGCTCTTCCATACTTAGAAAATTAATAGATGATTTTACACCGCACGTGGGAAAACCACAAGCGATATTGTCAGACAATGCGACCACATTTACCTCATCCACGTGGAAAAGATGTTTGGCCACTCTACAAATCACGCAAATACTTGTGTCCAAATGTCATCTGGAAGCGAATCCCATAGAAAGGGTGTATCGTGAGTTTAATAGATTTGTAAGGACGTATTGCCGTAACAGCCATACTGCTGAAGTCAGTTATGTAAAACCCTTTCAGGAAATTGTAAATAATCTTACGCATTCGGCGACAAACCACACTCCAGAAGAGCTCAAGTTTAAAAAGCCCAAACAAAGTGAGTGGACAGAAATTTGGTCGAAATTGACAAATCAAATCATGTCTTTCGACGAAAGGATCAGGCAGGCGACCATTTTTCTACATTACCAAGCACAATTGAGGAAGAAATATTTTGATAATAGACTAACTGGGAAAAGAACATTCTTAGTCAGTGATAAAGTCCTGATGCGAAGTCATGTGAAATCGTCAGTATTGTCAAAAAAGAATAAAAAGTGGCAGTTGTTATATACTGGACCTTTTTTAATAGGGAATATACCCCATCCCGGCGTGTATCTATTAGTGTATTCCGATACCCTTAAACAAAAGGGACTATATCCTCATCAAGACATTAAGAAGTATATAGGTTAAAAGAAAAGACCTCAGTGACTGTACACATAACCATCTTGGGCTGAACATCGTATGCTGCTACTAATAAACTTTTTAAAGATGTTTCCTACACTCGCAGGAAAAAAACAGTTTTTTTGAAGTATAACACCTACAAATTTATTATATTATGTGATATGTGAGAGTACAGGAAGTTATAACGAAATAATGTAGTATCGAGGTAGCACATTTTCTACATAAAATTTAAGTGTGTAATTTTGTAAAGATGCTTCCGGTAAAATGTTGATAAAACAAATATTTCTATGGCAGAGGAATGAGGATAATGTAGTTTAAGAAACAACATAAAATGTTATCTATTTCCTTTAAAATAAGTACTAAATAAATATAAGACCAAATGTAAAATTGTACCTAATATAACAGGACAATTAGGTCACAAATAGTAGAAACATAGTATGAGACAAAATCTTAAGAGAGTTATGGATCTCTATATGCACATCAATACAAGAAAAGACTTAGAAAACTTAAGTCCTTTCAACTTGTAATTCACGAAAGATAAGTTACTTGCACTCATTCAGGAATACTTTTCTCTCCCTTTATTTTCTTTTTATTGATATGAATATGTACTATTTTGTATATATATCGTTTGAGATTAGATATGAGATGGAGAAAAAAACCAGAGTCGTGTGAATATAAACTTGATTGCAGGAACGATGTTGACTATAGCTAACAGTTTTGTGAAGATAAGGCAAACAGTCGCACGAAATTCGTAGGGCCCATAATTGGTAGTACGTTCATACTGAGTAGCGATAAGTCCAAAAAGGGCAAAGAAACAAGGAAATATGTATAATGCACATAAAATGCAAAAATTGTTATTATGTCCAAACAAAAGACAGGTAAACGGTGTACCCTATCAACGATGGGTGATACACCATTGCTTGACCTGAGGACCTTAACAAAAAGGGCAATATTCAAAATTTCTAGGTGCTATTGGACTACTTCCTTAACTACACTCAAACTATGTCAATAGCCATTACATTGGAAAGAATAAGTGTATACAACTGTGGCCTTATATATTTGAAATGTATGTCTGTTGAACATCTTTACTCAAAGGACTCGGATAATTTGGGGTCTTTCGAGGCAACCTGATATATATTATTTTTGAAAAATAACTTCTCGATGCAAAAGGTTGGATAGATATATGTGTGTGTGCTATTTATTTCTATACACTTTTTTAAAGTAGTACCTTCGAAGTTAACGAAGTACACTACAGAAAAATTTCCTCTACATAAACGATTTCCAGACGTTCCCATGTACAGTAGATGTCACAATGTATATACAACGAATTTTCTAACAGTGTAAATGCCTGTTAATCATTACAGCTTTTGTAGTTAAATAAAACCTGTAAAATAGTTAAATATTTACACCAAAGCATCAAATGAAATATTGTACAATACCTTTTATTCAATAGATGTAGAAGAATATATAATAAAATGTTTTGTATTACTGTCGTCATACTTTTGAAATATGACTAAAATATTTTGTATATATATCATTATATGTGATTACCAATGATTATTTTGTGAACCACTGAATGTAAAAGTGGTAGAAAAAAGGATAGTAATTTGAAAATTTAAAGTAAAATTTTGCGATCGGAATAAACTGACAAAATGTGTCAGGCATTTAATAAATTAACCGCCTTCCACATTGGGGGCCATGTAACATGATAGATTAAGGGTCGACCTGCGACAGTAATCGTACAACTTGTGTATGGGCCGCTAGACGCCGCCGCGACCGCTAAGAGTGCATTGCGATCGCAGGCGCGCGTGTTGTGTACGGGCCGCGAGGTGCCGCCAAGAGCGCAACCGTATGTAAGTGCCGACGGAGTTCGGCCAGCTCTCATTTTTTTGGCACCTCATTTTTGTCTATTCTCTTATTTGCTTAGTTGCTTAGCTCTTATTCGTTTATGGCTCTCTTTATTGTACTCTCTTTCAGGCATTCTGATTGTTTTGATTTACTCCCAATTGAGAAGTGCTCATTTTGGCATTTCACTTTTGCATATTTCTCATTATGCTAATAATATGCACCTTAGCTTTTTACAGTTGAATTGATTAACATAGTCTCATGTACTGTTTGTTCATTTCAGCCTGTTAATATTTTGATATTCTTTAAATACTATAATCATTATCGGAAGCATTTCTTCCCTTAAACTTGTGTAAAGTATTCTCGATGTTGGATTTGTTCTGTGACACAGGTGTAAGGTTTTGAATATAAATTATATACGAAACTGTGCTTTAAAAGGAATTTATTTTTTCAGTTTGTACTATATCAGACGACAATTTTGTGATATGAGGGAGAAATGTGAGGGGCGAACCCATGGAAATAATCTTAAGTGATCCCCTTTAAAAATAAAAGTTGGTATGACACTGAAAGACGTGACACTGTAGGCACCGAAAATTTATATATATAAAACTATACGTCACACTCTGTACATCCGATTATAATCTCTTGTAAATCATAGCTGGTGGCTGGCAGGCACACTGCTCCTCTTAATCTCTTGCTTCAGACCTGCTACTAACTCGCTTCACATCTCGCTTACTACTGACTTTCTACGAACGCTAAAGTGAGGTCTCTACTGCCAACAATGCTTTCTGGTGCAAACAATCCCTGCTACCACTACAAAATGTATCATGCGCGGTCTTTCTCGCTCTTTTCTTAAAATGTATCCATACGCAGTCTCTCCTGCCCTTTTTAAAATTATATCAATTTGTGGTCTCTCTTGCCAGCAATACTTTGGTGCAGACATTCCCTGCTACCTCATTTATTTTCAACATGATAAATATTAATTATTCCTACTTAATCTTATTAATAAAACATAAACATATTTCATAAATTGTGGTTTGACAATAGTCAATAGAAATATACACGTCTTACAAGCTATACCCACCACCTTCTACAACCCTTGTAGAAACCGAATGACCTGAGTTACTGCGACAGGACCGTGTTTTGACCATTCGGTGGAAATGGGAACAATTTTTCGTAGCTCTGCCAACAATGTACGACGTGAAAGTTCAGCTCCAAACGAAGCCTGCTCCTGTAACACGAGATAGTATAAAATGGAAACTGGGAGAAGCACGAGGAGTTTGCTACTGCATCGTGGTATGTCTACAAGCTACATACATATACTGCAGCCCGAAGCAGATCCGCGTCCCTCTAGCCTCATTCACGTCTATCACACCAACATGCTATCATCGTTAGTCTGTACTATAAAAGCTTCACTAACTTAATCTTTAGAGAACTCTATAAGACATTTACTGTATCTCTCTCCTACCATATATCGAAAACAAATACCGTCTGTGTACTGGCATCGAGCACATGTGACGAGCCTATTAAACACAAAGGTACTTATCCATTGCATAGACCAGTGTAAAGTTGCTTTGCATGTACTGTAGAAGGATGACCGTATCCTACAAACTGTACTATAAGTAGCAAAAGACTATCCCTGTAACCCTGTGTTGTTGTTTGAAATATTGTTTTTTCTGCTTTAACACGCTCTGTACAGGCCCATACATTTTTTTTTGTTTTCCGCCGAGACTTCGAGGTCTGTGTCAGGTCCTAAGCTGACATTAACACAGTCTGATCCGTTGCTTCCCACAGAAAACCATATGTCGCAATTTGTAAATCATGTTGTTTCCACTGCTACCGTAAAACACCACACACACTGGATGATTCTAAATAAAAGACAGTTACCATAAGGAAAATGGAAAAGTATGGCAACTTTGCGAAGCTTCTACAAACAGCTGTCCAAAGGTGATTGACGACCTCTACCTTTAAAATCATTTGTGACAGTGATGGAATAGCAGATGGCTCTGGGTTCCATTTCAACTGATTCCGCATACTGCAGTCATATACACGATCACTGTTTCGGTCTAGCCATCCATAGAATCTGTTGCCCCTCCACCAAAAATCTTTCTCCGTCTTAAACAAGTGAGGTCAGTCAATCATTATGTGCTAAGCAACACCTTACCAGTGGACAGATGGGGCAGGAAAGACACCATCGATTTACTATAACAGTAAGCATCACAGTTGATAATGCGAGCAATTTTACGGTAATTTCAACAGCAATATTGCTACACGTGTTTCCCAATTTCACTGTTATCGCTAAGCCGTCCATTCTGTCCTTTTCGAGTATCATTGGAAATGTAGATATATGACTGTGCAACATCCATTCATTGTTAATTCTCGAACATATACATTATCAAAGTATGCCAGACAGCGTTCCTCATATTACCAGCACCTCGAGCATAGTCCTTAATTTACGATCTATCTCTATGCAGTTGGGAGTCACAGAGCATTCTCGCAGTCTTAGGATAAAATCTGAGACTGAAAGACACACTGGCTTTGATCGACCTGCCCTGCAGCACCGTTACTGATTTAATCTGCAGCTGACCAGAAGCAGACCGTTACATTCCACGTCTCGTAAATGAATGGAGCTTGCCGAGTTCTAGCCAATCCAAGTGTACAAGATTCCCCCAGATGCGCACATATCGAGGAAGTTAGCACTCTTTATAGGTGTACAGTAACAGATTTGTAAGTGTTGTGATGTAATAGCAGACGTTTAAGAAGAACAAGGAACAGATGATTATTATGCATGATGGAGCTCGAGATGGATGGAGTTCGAAGCATTTTAAGTAAATCAACTACGCTATCAATTTTAAAGTATTGTTCTAGTGTCTGGGATCAGTATCAGGAGGGTACTGGTAAAAGTAAACATAAACACATCCACTCCTAAGGCTACACGATTATGAATTTAAGACAGGCTATAATATTAGATCGCTTCAGTTTCCCACCTACCATTAATGTGGAATGCAGCGCTGTTAATATTCCAAAGAAAGGAATATATAACCAGCGCATGGAATACATCCTTCTTGCAGGTTTCTCTAGGATAAACTAAGGTGAAAAACTGTAAAACGAAAAAAACTGCTTCCGTAAAACATCGACACTCTGTGAAACATGAACAATATAGCTTTCCAGAGATTTCGATCACAGTTAAGAAAATATAGATGCCCATATCAGTCCTATATAAAATTATCGTTAGTACGGAGAATACCTCTTACAAGGTAACAGATAAAAGCGTAGAAGCGGCGTCCGACATGTCAAATTACACGTCATGCCGCCACTAACTCTGTAAACAGCATATCTGTCAAGCAGATGTATACACAGTGATGGCAGCGTCTCATAAACACCTATCGCTAACTTAAAATAATCTTAGTTATGAAACTGAAGTCTCAACCTTATACTCATTATGCGACGGGAGAATGGAGTGCATCGAATAAATCTTCGTTCATTTAGAGGAATGTATCCCAACAGGATGGTCACGTTTCATCACACATCAGATGGAAGTCCTCTGATGACTGAGAGTTTTGCTGTTAAGGATCGCTAGTAGACAGTGCTCTAAGTCACATACAGAATATGTGGTTGCATACGAGTCGAGCGCAGGCTATTTCACGTGACTGATGCATCCTGACAGAAAAGCTGAACACATGGAGAAGTGACCTGCAGCAACATCTCCTTCTCTGGAATGCATCATCAGTCTGGCATTAAATCGTAACTCGTTACAGCCCCATCTCAATCAATCACCCCATCCAGTCTCTGTTAACCTTTAATGCAGATGCATCTAAGTTTAGAGGCAAATGGGTTTCTATTTTCCTGAAAAGTGTCAAATACAGCAGTCAACTAACGTGTATCGCTGTTACCTCAACAGACGTACAGTATATTGCTACCAAGACAGAAAAAAAGGTGGCTGTTTCCCTGGTTTCCTTCACTTCCATGTGAGCCTCAGTTTCCCCGCATTTCAGTGTATTTTCCCTCAATTTATAAGTATTTTCCGTCATTTTTTGCAGTTCTATAGATTTTTTTATTTCACTTCTGTCCATGCGATCATGACATAACCTCTCGTTCCGTGTTGTAAAATTGCTTGCAAATGTAGTACTGCTACCAACTTCTAGCGTAAATTCACCATTTTTGTGATTGAGAGGTTAAGTATAGAACTGTCCTCCATTGTATCCAGTTACCTACACCCACATATTCCACATTTCAAGTGTGTTTGCTCTGTTTTCTGTATGTCTGTGTATGTGCACGTGTGGCGGACGGCTCCCAAAAAGAAAAGGCAGACAGTGCTTCCACACTGGCAGCATTAGTAATTTGATCACTAAATTCAGTAAGAACCAATCAGAATACTCCATTCATTCTCAAGACATCCTTTGTGCCGGGACGTAGGAGTTTCTACATAGCGGTGAAAACGTTCGCATTTCGGACAGGTTTGTTGAAAGCATGACTTATCGATTTCTAGGAAGGGTAGCATGTAATGGCTAGGGTCCCGCGTTAAGAGCATCAGGAGGAATGCATTCGCCATTATTCTGGGCTATTTTCGTAAACAGGTTCTGTTAGGACAAGAATTTCCATGCGGGCAAGTTGAAATATCACAAAAGCTCCTACAAAAGTGATCGTTAACTATTTCTGCAGAACTTTACTATTTCCAAGATGCAGACTTGCCTCTTATTTACATACCCATGTGACATCAGTATAACATTGAAAATCTTTTAGATGCGCCTGTGATTGTGAGTAGTTACACGAACATTTTGCGGCGATGCGTGAGACACACTGGACAGGTAAATGCGTGTACCGCCAGGCGCAGCTCCCATGTCCCGTTAGGACCACTAGGGACAATGCACCATGTGCTATTCTGGGAAGCATTGGAACAGATTTCTATAACGCAACGTGTGACGTCAGTGTAACATTGAGAACCTTTTAGCAGCGTCTGCGTGAGTGAGCAACTATGCAAACATCTCTCTTACCTCCGGACTGGCAGATATGCCTCCGCCATGTGATTAGGTGAACATGTGCACGTGCAGAGGGTGACTTGGCTTTATTTACATAGACATGTGACATTAGTATAACAATCGAAGAAATCTAACTGTATACCCAAACATAGATGAGAGTTTCACCTGCTGGTTGTAGGCGGCAATGACCTGAGAGCAATGGTCTGCACAGCTGTTTTCCTCTCTCCGGCAGTGACCCACGTTTGGAGTTGGTGGCATTGGAACCTTTGTAGTGGGCAGTTCACTGATACATTGTAGTGGACGATAGTTTGAAAATGATTTTAACGTGCACTGAGTGTTTGTGCAGTGCTTTATATTGGACTGTTTAATCGCTGTGAGCGTGTTTACAGATTCTTTTACATGCGTTATTTTGACAATTTACGAGTTGTTAGCGTGTCTGTTGCATTATTTTAGTAAGTTAAGAGTTGTTTGCGTGTCTGTACATCAGTGTACTGCATTATTTCGATAGTTTATAATTAGTGAGCGTGTCTTCAGTGCGTTTTACATGCATTATTTTGATAATTTACGAGTTGTTTTCGTGTCTGCACATCAGTGTACTGCATTAATTCGGTAAGTTACGAGTAGTTTTTAGGTCTGTAGTCTGGGTACTGCGTTGGTTGGACAGTTTACAATTGGTGAATTTGTTTGCAGAGCGTTATATAAGAATTATTTTGACAATTTACTACTTTTTTGCGTGTCTGCACATCAGTTTACTGAATTATTTTGGTGACTTACGAGTAGTTTGCAGGTCTGTCGGCTGTGTATTGTGACTCCAAGTACGTCACAGGGGTAAATGTATCACACTGGAACAACAGAAATAAAATCCAAACGTAATTACTTTTTGAGTTTTATTTTAAGAACCCACATTGTTATCAATTGTTCATCTAAATGGATGAGGCACATTATAAGTGTTGGAATATTACAGCGGCATCCATCACAAAGCGAAACTAATGCTCTAAATGAAACACTCATATTTATTTATGCCCTATACGAATACCTAATAAAAATGAGGGTACCTACTTTTAAAAAATGCAGTTTGTATTAACTTGACCTACGGCAGCGCCAACTAGTGGCCCAATCATAGCGCCATATATTTTGCCCCGTCATGCTCGAACAGATTTGTTCATCTCATTTTTTCGTTTGATTTTATTTTTGTGAGATGTTAACCCTGATCACTATCAATGGACCTCACTGTATATGTCTCTGACATAATATTAAAACAATGTGCAAAAATGATGTCATGTTACAATTGTTACATATACATACATCTTTCTGGAGTAATATTAAAATGAACCCAAGGGCAAAAGACGCGTTATTTATGTAATATGGCTCACACACGCTGCACAGAGCTACACCTATCTCCCTTACCTTCCAGTCAGAGTTTAGTATTAAAGTGCAGCAAACTGATCAGCAAAAAATAGTTTTAGAGCACGAGATAACTTTTCCACAATCCTGAAAAACACGAAATGGAATCAACAGCTGCGTCATGCACCAGTATCATACTGTCCTCAGCACATGGCTATGCTACTAAAATAGACAAATGATTGGTCCTTGTACCACGAGTTCAAACTGTGGACGACAGATGTCTGCACAGATACAAAATTAATAACAGTTAGAGGTTTGCCGCATGAGTTGCATTGTTAAAAAAATTTCAAATTTCGAACCATTTACAGCCCTTTGCGTAAGACACAACGAAGCATTTAATCAGTTACCTTCCACATCAATGGAACATATCAAATATCATAGTATTCTTTCCAAGTCTAAAATGGCTGCAAAGAATTCGTCTGCAGTGCAAAGAAAGAGCAGTGTTTACGTCAAGTACGCTATTGTAAATTTCCCCGTAGATACATAGTCGCCAAATTAGAGCCTAAAACATCGTTGGGGGCTCTAAAGTAAGTAATCCGATGCAACTTCCATGCCTATATAGTTAGAAATAGCTTTTGACATTTTGGAAGTTAACGTTAAGCAACTGACGCAATCAGACTTAACTGACAGAATTCACAACTTCAGAAAATGGGTGTCAGCTAAAATACGATACTAATCAGGGAAGCAAACGAACAAACAGATAGTGAGAATGTCATAAACTAATCTCAGTCTTGATATAAGTTACAGTGCACCCTCAAATTAATTATTCAACCATTTATATTGTTCTCTACTACCATTTTAGGAGGCATAAAGAAAATGGTTCTCTATAAAAATATAATCGATCACAATTGTTATTATCACAAGTGACTCAGCCCTACTGCATTTTATATACAGTGACATCTTTCGCCGAAGTTTGCAATCACAGCTATGGTGACAAATCTCTTTAAGAGGTATGTCAATAGCATTTCCTATACTCAACTGTGAACTCTCCAGTGGACGAGTTGTAAAAAGTACAGCAGTGGTTTCATTGCCTTATCATTGTATTAACCTAGACCTACTGCGCCACAGCTGCAATGAGGCCCATCTACATCTACATCTACAAGGATACTCTGCAAATCACATTTAAGTGCCAGGAAGAGAGTTCATGAAACCACCTTCACACTTTTCTATTATTCCCGGCTCGTGTAGCGCGCGGAAATTACGAAAACCTGTATCTTTCCGTACTAGGACTGATTTTCCTTATTTTAACGTGGTGACCGTTTCTTCTTATGTAGATCGGTATCAACTAAATATTTTCGCATTCGGAGGAGAACGTTGGCGATTGTAATTTCGTGAAAAGATTCCGTCGCAACGAAAAACGCCTTTATTTTAATGATTTCCAGCCAAAATCCTGTATCATTTCAGAGACACTCGCTCCCCTATTTCGCGATTATACAAAACGTTCTGTCCTTCTTCGAACCGTTTGATCTACTCTGTCAATTCAATCTGGTGAGGATCCGGCACAACGTTGCATATGAAAGAAGACGGACAAGCGTAATGTAAACCGTCGTCTTATTAGAGCTGTTAAATTTTCTAAAACGCAAATTTTGGTTAGCCGTCCCCAAAACATTTTCTATGTGTTGTTCGAATTGTAATTCCTAGGTATTTAGTTGAATTTATGGCCTTCAGATTTGACTGATTTATCGTGTAACCCAAGTTTGACGGATTCCTTTTTGCACTCATGTCGATGACCCCACACTTTCAGTTATTTAGGGTCAACTGCCAATTTTCGCACCATTCAGATATCTTTCCTAAATATTTTTGCAGTTTGTTTTGATCCTCTGATGACTTTATTAGTCGAGAACGATAGTGGCATCTGAAAACAACCTAAGATGGCTGCTAAGATTGTCTCCCAAATCGTTTATATAGATAACGTACAGCAAAAGACCTATAGAAATATCTTGCGGAACGCCAGAAATCACTGCTGTTTTAATCGATGACTTTCCGTCAGTTACTACAAACTGTGACCTCTCTGACAGGAAATAACAAATCCAGTCTCGTAACTGAGACGGTCACCCAAAGCATAATAGTGGCCACCTAGTAGGGCAATGGTGCCTATCTAGGGGGAATGGTGACCACCAAAAGTAGGAATGGTGGCCACATAAAAGGGGAATTTAGATGACCCAATAGGGAGTACGGGCCACCCAATGGGAATGATGGCCCTATCTAAAATGAACTCCATTATACTAAGAATATTCATTAACTTCATGTTTCAGATGGATGTAATATTATAAGGAAGACAGGAAAAGTAAATGGATGACAACAAATTTGAAAATGGTAAATTAAGCTGTTGTCAAAGGTTTATAAAGTGGAAAGTGTGTTGAAATTTTTTAAAATACCTTACAGTGCAATGAAGATGATTTTGAGGTGTGGAAATAAATCAAACCTAAGCTGAGGAAGGAAATGTGCTGACCATCTTAAAATACCTGAAGAGAATGTGTGTTTAAAGAATAAACTTCAATGTTGTAAAATAACAATATGTATACGGTCTGTTACCATCACGTAGTACAGATATTAACGATATATTCCATATTTCACCAGCTAATCCAAAAGCACCTGAAGTGTCTGATGTCAGAGAAAAGTTGAGCACTTCAACTTACTATTAAACTCTGTGATTACAAATGTAAAATAACAGTATTTCTATAGTATCTTATCATTAGTTTATAGAAATGTTAGTGATGTATTATTTGTAATTTCAGACAATAATCCAGCTGTGTCTAACGTTAGATACAAAGAAATCTTACCCTGTTTTGCCAGAAGACAGGAAGGTATGGTTCAAGAGGCATCCATTTCCGCTTCCGAGAGATATGGACAACTATTCCGAAACAAGGCAGACAATGATGTCAAAAACATTGCATTTCTAAAAAGCAGAAGGTGGTGAAGTTCGTTCTCGTAATCTGATATACGGTCAGGAGAGTGGTGTGCTGACCACATGCCCCTACATATCCACAGCCAGTGACAACTGTTGGCTGGGGAGGCACGGCGGCCGGTCGATACCGTTAGGCTTCCATGGCTGTTGGGCCGGAGTTTAGTTTCAGAATGTGGTGGAGAAGAAATTGATTACTGCAATGACAAAAATTATGATGATTACTACGGAGAAGTGGAAAATGATGATTAGGATGCAGAATGGCAGGAATAAAGAGAAGAAGAAGAATTACCACATACTTGTTTGCTATATGTTTGAAACGTGTAGGGTAATGGTAGTCACTTTATAAAGTGACACACCATTAGTATTCAGGGAACGGGTAACCACCAAAATGGGGAATGGTGACCAGCCAAAGGGGGAATGGTGGCCACCCAAAGGGGGGACAGCAACCACAGAATGGGGAAATGTTGACGGCCGAGAGAGATGTAGGGACCACATAATGGAGATTGGTGACCACCTAAGAGTGGAATGATTGACGCTCCGTAAAATTTTATTCCCATTTCGGAATATATTCCAGCTACGTCTAACGTTGACTACAAAGAAATTTTGCCTGATTTTGGCAGAAGAGAGGAATATATGGTTCACGAAGCACGCATTTCAGTCTCCTATCAGACGGACAACTATTCCTAAACAGGGCAGACAGAGATGTTAAAAACATTGCATTTGTAAAACTCAGAAGGTGGTGAAGAAGAGAAGAATGACTGCAGTGAGAAAAATGATGATGATTACAACAAAGAAGAAGAACAGGAAGACAATAATTACTATCTAGAATGGGATGAATGAGAAAAAGAAGAAGAAGAGGAAGAAGACTGTCTCGAAAAAATCACCGACTGACATCGACCCAAATACATTGGTAGGGTAACTTGTTTACTTACTGGTATCGGAAAGGTGGTCAATAATTTACATGATAATGGAAAACCTTCTACTGAGGAGAGGCATCAAATCCGAAGTTTCTAGCAAAAAATGAAAGTCGTATGTGAGACCCTTAAGTTCTACCAAGACTGGATAAGATTATGAGGGAAACGTGTGACTTCTACTATAAAATACTGAGTGCTTTTGACAGCGTTCACCGGTGTAAAAAAAAATTCCAAGAATATATGCCAGTGCTATTATTTCCTGGCAGACACATCGCAGATTGTTTTAAACGTGCAGTTTCATTTTCCTGATATACCTAATGTCTGAATTGCTATAGTACAGTTACTGATATAAACACTCTGGACGCAGAAACATTTAATTTGCTTCCAAAGTGTGAATCGCACAATAATTTGTAAACAATTTTGGTTATTTTCGATGTATCGTTTGTGAAATTTTGTTTGGTGACGTCATATCTCTCTGCTGTGATCTTTGGTGGTTGTTAGATCCCCTACATGTACTAAACCTTCAGAAAGGTCTCAATTTGTGTGGTGTGTCCGTAAATGACGCTATAAGAACCTTTCACTATAACTGGCCAGCTTTTACATCCTAGTTTTGCGAAGATTGAGACAATCCATTCTTGTACAATCTTAAAAAGTCATCATATAGGATTCTTTCTACCTGTTTTTCCGAGAAGACCTCGAAGTTAATGTTTCTCGTAGTAGCAGTGTTAGCACCGTCGGGTCCTCTGCAGTGTACAGTTCTGCTTTCTGTGATTCTAAGTGACGTAATGTGGTGCTATATTATTCGGAATAACATTCAAAACGGATACCATTATGATGTATTCATTTACTAAACAAGATAAAATGATACTGTCGGCCCAATTAAAAATGGTTAACTGATAATTAAAACTTTCCAGAAAACCTGATCTTACAACTGAACAAAATCAAAAGGGATCTAATGGGGGCCGACCGCTACAGCTCGCTGCCTGTACCTCTTAGTTACTCTAGTTATATTATGTAGCCGTTTTAGCTTAAGCACTATTCATTTACTTGCTAAGATGATCGATTTCTGGTGGTGTAGCATAATTGTAAGAAAGAGCTTATGACCTGGTATGTAAGATTACTTGCTTCGCGCCTGAATAGCTGTGTCTTCCCTGCGTTACTCGCTGCTGACGTAATGGTCGTTCTCACGCCTGGCCACAGAGCCTCATACAACTGATCGCTGTTAATACCGATGGTCCACCGGCTTCTTCAGCCAGCGAGGAAATTGGAATCTTATTCCCGACTGTGGGCTCTGCAGTACCGCTTTACTCACTGAACGTTACATGATATCTACAGACGCAATACAAAATTGTAAAACTACATAATAAGGAAATAAAATGACTTTTTCACGCGAGATGCATTACGTGTTTCTCTTTTTTCATCAGATTAATTTTAGAGTTCCGTTATAATGTGTTTTAAACACGAAATGTAGTTATTCATGGGACACTTCTACATACACAGTTAACAAACAGCTTTTCTTAGCGTTCCGATTAATCGTGTTAATAGGATCTTTGAATTTTGCATCCCCTGCTCCCGTAAATAGAAAAATCATTGAACACCAATAACTTATCAAACATAACACTCCATACCATCAGTTCCAGAATAGTGATTAAGTACATAAATTCACTCAGAATATCAGCAAAATACAGTTTGGTTTTACGTACTTTTAGAAAAACAATAAGACGATTTCCCTCACATTCTCCTACATCTACATCTACATCTACATCTACATTGATACTCCGCAAGCCACCCAACGGTGTGTGGCGGAGGGCACTTTACGTGCCACTGTCATTACCTCCCTTTCCTGTTCCAGCCGCGTATGGTTCGCGGGAAGAACGACTGTCTGAAAGCCTCCGTGCGCGCTCTAATCTCTCTAATTTTACATTCGTGATCTCCTCGGAAGGTATAAGTAGGGGGAAGCAATATATTCAATACCTCATCCAGAAACGCACCCTCTCGAAACCTGGCGAGCAAGTTACACCGCGATGCAGAGCGCCTCTCTTGCAGAGTCTGCCACTTGAGTTTATTAAACATCTCCGTAACGCTATCACGGTTACCAAATAACCCTCTGCCGAAACGCGCCGCTCTTCTTTGGATCTTCTCTATCTCCTCGGTCAGACCGATCTGGTACAGATCCCACACTGATGAGCAATACTCAAGTACAGGTCGAACGAGTGTTTTGTAAGCCACCTCCTTTGTTGATGGACTACATTTTCTATGGACTCTCCCAATGAATCTCAACCTGGTACCCGCCTTACCAACATTTAATTTTATATGATCATTCCACTTCAAATCGTTCCGCACGCATACTCCCAGATATTTTACAGAAGTAACTGCTACCAGTGTTTGTTCCGCTATCATATAATCATACAATAAAGGATCCTTCTTTCTATGTAATCGCAATACATTACATTTGTCTATGTTAAGGGTCAGTTGCCACTCCCTGCACCAAGTGCCTATCCGCTGCAGATCTTCCTGCATTTCGCTACAATTTTCTAATGCTGCAACTTCTCTGTATACTACAGCATCATCCGCGAAAACCGCATGGAACTTCCGACACTATCTACTAGGTCATTTATATATATTGTGAAAAGCAATGGTCCCATAACACACCCCTCTGGCACGCCAGAGGTTACTTTAACGTCTGTAGACGTCTCTACATTGATAACAACATGCTGTGTTCTGTTTGCTAAAAACTCTTCAATCCAGCCACACAGCTGGTCTGATATTCCGTAGGCTCTTACTTTGTTTATCAGGCGACAGTGCGGAACTGTATCGAACGCCTTCCGGAAGTCAAGAAAAATAGCATCTACCTGGGAGCCTGTATCTAATATTTTCTGGGTCTCATGAACAAATAAAGCGAGTTGGGTCTCACACGATCGCTGTTTCCGGAATCCATGTTGATTCCTACATAGTAGATTCTGGGTTTCCAGAAATGACATGATACGCGAGCAAAAAACATGTTCTAAAATTCTACAAGAGATCGACGTAAGAGATATAGGTCTATAGTTTGGCGCATCTGCTCGACGACCCTTCTTGAAGACTGGGACTATTTGTGCTCTTTTCCAATCATTTGGAACCCTCCGTTCCTCTAGAGACTTGCGGTACACGGCTGTTAGAAGGGGGGCAAGTTCTTTCGCGTACTCTGTGTAGAATCGAATTGGTATCCCGTCAGGTCCAGTGGACTTTCCTCTATTGAGTGATTCCTGTTGCTTTTCTATTCCTTGGACACTTATTTCTACCTTTGTTGGTCGTCCCAAAGAAATCCTTCAGAGAATTTTTCACAGTTTTCACTGTAATCACAGAAGATAGACAGAATACACCAACGTATTATACTCGATATACATGGGAAATTTGTTTTTCCTTGTCTTACTATGGAGCAGTACTGCCCGCGATAACATTTTTCTTAAGAAGCATTCACCAGTCAGTGTCGTT
Source organism: Schistocerca serialis cubense (assembly GCF_023864345.2). Lineage (NCBI taxonomy): Eukaryota > Metazoa > Arthropoda > Insecta > Orthoptera > Acrididae > Schistocerca > Schistocerca serialis. The sequence continues at coordinate 756,185,517 of NC_064640.1, read as the reverse complement.
CTTTGAGCACTCATGACACTTACACGGTTATTTTGCGTGATAAAAGATTATTCGGGGTGATCCTAGGCGATGTGTTTCCACGATGTTCCTTTGATGGCAGCCATCATTCGCATGTACACAAACTGCGTCTCTAGTAGTTGATGGTTCATGTGGTTTGGCCCTCGGTACACGTCATTTGTTTATGTGTCCTCCTAATTTTCCTTTGCTTCCATCCATTATTACATATGGTATGAGCACATGCAACAAAAACACATATTTCAGAAACAAAATGAGATCCATGGTTTACATTCCCACACAATGAATATTTTAAAAGTCGTATTTCTTATTCTGTCCAAGTGACAAATTAAAAACCTGCTAGTTTTATTAATTACTATCCACTTTCTTTCTGAAAGTTTATTTTGAGTTACTTACACGATAATAAACAACAAATTTTTAGATGAAATATTACTATTTTTGCTACTTACATATCGACATCTTCCAATTCTAAATGTAATGAACACAGATTTCATTAGATTATTCTTTAATTGCTCATTCAAAAACAGCTACAAATCTCTTACGTGATACAACCGTATTTACAAATTTCCCTTGTACCATTTCCTTGGGGTCAATACACTTCATTGATCAGTTTTCTAACAGACCTATTGAGATGCACCCTTGATTACCTCACGTCGGTGACTACTCATTCATTCACCTGGCTGCGTCATCTGTGCCGTTCGGTGGTCACTAGCATTGCAGCATCTGCACTGGTTCTTTAAAGGTTTCTCGCTGACGTCACAAGACTCCTGACAATGTCCTCGCGCATTTCATTCAAGATCGGCTACTTAATAAATATAAACAAAAACTGATGTATGGTTTCTCTTAATATCCTTACACTGCTATTATGTAAAATGAACTATTTGTCGTATCTGGGTCCTTTAAAGCATACCTCATATGTTTGTTTACTGGAGATATATTCTCGCTGGCAGCTTGTATTCAAGCTCACCTTTAGATATCCATTTAACTACTATGCAATCTCTTGACGTCAGCTACATTGTATAAGCCTGTTGGTACTTGGAACTCAGGACGCACTACTTCCACGACGTTTGGATGGGGTACCCTGCTAACAACATATAGTCTTTCAAAAATTTCATACGATTGTTACATATCTAAACAGGAAACACGACACAACCCGATCGTAATTTGTAAAGGGCGTTTCAGGTTACCGTTCGTTGATACTTTCTCTGACACTACCAAACACAGTTACTATTCTCTATAATTAGCCACTCAAGTAACATCTATTACAAATTGTCACTTGATTTTTAGAGTATTTGTATGTTTGACAATAAGGTTGAATTAATATTTATGGTGTTTTCGTAAGGCATGCCTGCTAATAGTACTTTTCTTTGTTCCAGTTCACAGTAATGTGGAATCCTATCAACGTTCTAAATTTAGCAGTGATGAAATAAGGAGAATGTGATTTACAGCTGAGATGAACTACTTCTCCTGAAGACGTGCATACGTGTCATTTGTTAGTTGATTTCCTTGACATCCATTCGAATGATGCCGACATTTCATTTGAAATTGTGGATACGTTAGAAGACATAGGAAATAACTATGATGATGCCATGCATTGTAGTTCGGACGACGTCAGTTGAGTCAGTAACAGTTCTGAAGAAGCATACCTTCCAAGCCACAAAAGAAAAAATTACTGCAACAGCTTTCAGCACAAACAAAAGACAGCGAAATATTTTTTAGTCAACGGAGGGAAAAAACGCTTGAAGCAGCGCAGTGTGCAATGACGTTTCGTGAAACCGGAGCTTGAACTGTACAGATGGAAGAATAAATTACACGAAGTAAGAAATCTGCTCCAAATGAAACCCGAAACCATTTGAATCAGATACTGTTCGAAAGACTAGGAACTGCTCGTTACAGGCTAAGCACCGTTACCGATGGAGATCTACGAGACTGGTCCCTCCGAATTTCATCTCATATGATCACTGCTAATTTCTACGTTTCGTCACCTGACTATGCCAGTTCAACATATCGCACAGTATAGGAAGTCGCAAAATTACCAAATTTACGTCACGTAAACGCGTAGAGCAGCTGCCAGTGACAGACAATGCTATAGAGAAATTCACAGTTCACGTAAAGACGAAAATTGTTGTTATCCCCCCAACTGCTGTTTATAACGTTAGTGAAAGAATTGCGTGCACATTGCACTTTATCATTTCGGGATGAAAAAATATGGAGTCGGTTGCCCAATCAATGAATGCAATGACACATTCATATACGATAGTGAACGTGATAAGTATGAGTGATTTAGTATTTCTGCAGCTGTATATCTGTCTTCAACAATCGAAAGGGAAATTGGCACCAAAAATAAAAAAATGGACTGCTTAGTAGCAAAAATCTTGTAATCGACATACCAAAATCGGAAAAAAGAGAAGGACTAATTGTCCACATTTCGTTCGAAACGCATTTCTTCCAACTGCGGAAAATAATTCATTGCTTTAGTTGGATTTATGGTCTTGACATGATGACGCCTCTGTTCTTGTGGAGGACGACGAAAAATCTGTACACGTAATGTGGATTCCGACTGGAACTACTAGCGCGATTCAACCTATCTATAGAGAATTTTTTCGACAGTGGAAAGCATTTTTCAGGAAATTATCAGAAAACCTAATTTCCGATACCTCTCTCCCATTTCTGGTTTACCATATTCTTAAGCTCCACTCATATGTGCATTACCAGTTTTCTTCGTCATGCTTTATGAATTTGATGAAGAATGGCTGGTATCGAGAGCAATGTGCAGAACACTGTCAGGACCATTTCTGACTCCATCCCAGTTCTGTCTAAATAAAACTAGTGGTTATTGTGAATTGCCTGGCTGTATCAATTTATTCTTTGTCCGGTGTGCCTGGTGCAAGAAAAATGTTTGTTTTTGTCATTCAATAGACACATCGTATTTTTGTGACGACTACAGGAAATAAACAAGGAAATGCTTCACTGATAGTCGAATGCACAACATTCAAACATTATTATAAGAAACGGCCTAAAGGAATTGTTATAAAATGTAGTACTGCTAGACACATTTCATTTCACCAAATTACAAGTCCTCATTGATGAGAGTCGTCTGTGACATCAAACACTGCCATTATTTTATTGTCTCTGCTAGCCACTTTTATCAGAATTACAGGTGCAAGAACTGAACTGTCGATATGCAGTTATTAAAAAAAAATTTGTATAGTTTAAACCAGGTTTTCACCGGAACAAACAATCACGAGCAAAAGAGAATTCTGCCTCTTTTACCCGTTAGGGCTCTTGCAGGTCTTTCAAGTGGACGCCACTGAAGCTATTTACGTGTCTTCAATCTTCCTGAGTTACTTAATAGGTAAATGGAGACCTGCAGTTTAATGTGGAATTCGTACCACAAGGCTTTCGTGGCTACTCCAACATCTGTGAGAAATGAATGTTCGGTTCAAAATCATACTTAAAAATTTGTGGCCTGAAGAGGATTTGATACCTCGCTCTCTGGATCACTAGACCATTGTTGTTTTAGGAAAAAGAAAAAAGAATACGACCATTAGACCTAGCACACGTAGTGGAAACACTAGCCTTGTCACCTCTTAAGATGATGCTCGATATCGGTAATTAGTATTCTGTTCATAAATTTCCCCTCTATGGTAATGAGAAGCCAGGGAAAAATGGTAGCCGACGTACAAGGAAAGTTTTGGACCAGTGCTAAGGAGAGATCGAGATACGATTACATGTAAAGTGCACCATCTCCACACATGTCACGCTTCCATACAAATTGAGACACTTAAATTCTTCCTTCCCTGCGGCATTTTGCATACTTCGTCAAGAACAGTGAGCTCGCTGTGCAGAATAATCCTCACTGAATAGCAACGTTTCGCATTGTGATCCTAACAAGATAGAGTTGTATCCTGTGTGCCGAATGTTAGCTCCAAAAACTAAAAACTAATCACACAGCATTCATAGGTAATGTTTGCTACTTCGTGTTCTCATCTGTTCCCTCTAGTATGAATGATTACATTTACAAATATCTGCAGCCCTTGGTCTAGTGGCTAGCGTTGCTACCTCTGGATCACGGGTTCCTGGGTTCTATTGCCGACCGAGTTGGGATTTTCTCTACGTGGGCACTGGGTGTTTGTGTTGTCCTCATCATATCGTTATTCGCGACATTGGCTAGATTGGACTGTGTAAAAAATGGGACTGTGTAAAAATTAGGACTTTTTTCGGGCGCTGATGACCGAGCAGTTATGAACCCCACTAACCAAAAATCATCATCGTCAACCATATACGAGGGAATGGTAGTGAATTATCTGCAAATGCTCATTCTCACGTGTTTGCTTCCATTCGCTTCGTTGTAAACGAGGTTCTAGGCGGTTAAAATTGTCGACTGTGAACTCCGGATAATTCCGTTACACGGTGCTGTGTGAGTGATTTGTCGAGTCGCTTGTGAGGCGGGCAGATCTGTATAAACCGTTGTCATAAGCTGTTCTTCACGCAGCAAAAATGTGTAACTTCAACATTTTTTTTTACTGAATACTTGCAGTGCCTCTTAGGAGCTAAAATTTTGACATTACATTTCTTTCGTTGTCTTCTTCCTATGTAAAAGATTTCAGGGTAGGTTTAACCATGTCGTATTGGACCATTTTCTTGTTAGATGATTTCTTGTGAGCCCTTATTTTGCAGTGTCCTCGACAACATACTCCATTGGTGTCACACTTTTGTTGTGTCTCGCCTTTCATGACTCTCCTTTCACAATTAATCTTCTCGTTACAGATTTCTTACGCCACTTGTAGTTACCAATATACAGAGGTCAAGTCAAGACCAGGTAACCTACTAAGCCCTTCGAATATCTGTAAGAATTCGTCAACAGATACTGGTCTATCATTTTCAGATTCTATTACTTTATTTAGTATCTTAGCGACTAATGTGCCTCATGACGAACCATCCTTCATTCTAACATTCCCAGATAAGTGGCAGTATTTCCTAGTTTATCTCTCTAGAACCGTCAAAGATGGCATCTTCTTTATCTCTCTGTCTATGATTTCCATCTTTGCTAATGGCATTTTTTACTGTAATTGGAAAGGTTGATGTGGTTGGACTTTAAAATCGTAACGTTCTCTCTCGATTCATCCCGGTTTATCAGAAAATACCCTTTTACACTGAAGAGGCAAAGAAACTGATGCACCTGTCTAATATCGTGTACGGCCCCCGCGAGCAAACAGGAGTGCTGCAACACGACTTGGAATGGACTCGACTAATGTCTGAAGTAGTGCTAGAGGGAACTGACACCAAGAATCCTGCAGGGCTGTTCATAAATCCGTAAGAGTACGAGGAGATGAAGATCTCTTCCGAACATCACTTTCCAAGGCATCCCAGATATTCTAAATAAAGTTCATATCTCGGGAGTTTGGTGACAAGCGGAAGTGTTTAAACTCTGTAGCAATTCTGGACGTGTGGGGTGTCGCATTGTCCTGCGGGAATTGTTCAAGTCCGCCGGAATGCAAAAGAGACATGAATTGGTGCAGGTGATCAGACAGAATGCATACGTACGTGTTACCCGTCAGAGTCGTATGTAGATATATCAAGGGTCCCATATCACTCCAACTGCACACACCCAACAAATGGTTCAAATGGCTCTGAGCACTATGGGACTTAACTTCTGAGGTCATCAGTCCCCTAGAACTTAGAACTACTTAAACCTAACTAATCTAAGGACATCACACACATCCATGCGCGTGGCAGGATTCGAACCTGCGACCGTGGCGGTCGCGCGGTTCCAGACTGTAGCGCCTATAACCGCTCAGCTACCCCGGCCGGCACACACCCAACACACTTAAAGAGCCTCCACCAGCTTGAACAGTCCTCTGCTTAGATGCGGTGTCTATGGATTCATGAGGTTGTCTCCTTACCCATATACGTCCATATGCTCGACATAATTTCAAAAAAGACTCGTCCGACCAGGCAATATGTTTCCAGTCATCAAGAGACAATCGATGTTGACAGGCTCAGGCGAGGCGTAAAGCCTTGTGTCGTGAAGTCATGAAGTGTACACGAGTGGGCCTTCGGCTCCGAAAGCCCATATCGATGATTTTTTCGTTGAGTGGCTCACACGCTGACACTTGTTGGTGGCCCACCATTGAAATCTGCAGCAATTTGCGGAAAGGTGGCACTTCTGTTACGTTGAACGATTCTCTTCAGTCGTCGTTACTGCCTTTCGGGCAGAATCTTTTTCCGGTCGCAGATATGTCGGAGATATGATGTTTTACCGGGTTCCTGATATTCACGGTACAGTAGTGAAAAGGTCGTATGGGAAAATTCCCACTTCATCGCTACCTCGGTGACGCTGTGTTCCATCGCACGTGTGGCGACTATAGCACCGCATTCAAAGTCACTTAAATCTTGATATCCTGTCATTTTAGTAGCAGTAAGGGATCTAACAATTGCACCAGACAACTGTGGTCTTACATAGACGTTTCCGATCATAGCACCGTCTTCTGCCTTTTTACATATCTCTGTATTTGAGTGTGTATGCCTATACCAGTTTCTTTTGCTTTTCGGTGTAAATTATAAAAATAAATCGTTCAACTCTCTCTCCCTATCTTGATCCATAACATCTGTATTTCTTAATCTTTTACTTATTTCATTCGGTGCTCCTAAGGCAATCTCACTTTTATTTTGATCACTTCCCTACATTGATCTTTATCCGCATCCCAGTGACAACATTCATGCACTATTCTAAGATAATATTTAACCTGTACCTTTGCTTTGTGATTAACTATGTTATCAAATTTAATTTCTCTCTCAGTACCATTTAGGATCAGGGTGATATTACCCTTCCCTAAGAGCATCACCAATAATGGTGTCAATATTGTCAGTCCATTGTCCAGATTTTGAACCATCGTACATAGCACTTGCCTCCAATACTACTACCTGTATGTTTACTTGCAGTAATTGTTGACTCTCTAGTATTTGGAGCATTCCACATATTACGCCTATATTTTTAACTCCTTTCAACAGCAATGTGGGCACTTGTTCTTTATCCACTATTTAGTCGTAACGTCTCACTGCTACAGCACATAATTCACTACCTGTACCAATAACCTGGACTGCCTAAATCCTGCTAACATCCACATCTATTACGGGTTGGTATCCTCCTTTACTTGCGATTTCGTCCCCCTCAGGAACAGCGACATTAATACATGTAGAATTTGTTTTATCAACCTTTTCGCTGCCACTGGTATGTCCATCACATGAGTTTGTTTCCGGGCCCCACGAAAATTCCTTTCTAGTTTTCCCTTACATTGTCTACTCTCTCGCGACCTATCTCTACCATATCATAATTCTGTTTCCTACTACGTTCCTCATATCGTCTATTAGCGTGGTTATTTGTACCACCTCTGTTCCAGCCTCCTCTCCCACGTCTATTAAAGTCCCTACTGTGAATATCTTCCCCTGTTGTCCCATTCTAGTTTCTGTTACGTTCCCTCCAGATTATACTTTCTCTCGATCTCCAGTTCTCATCCGTTTAAACGTTACTGCATGTCTCTTCTCCTGACAAAGCCTCTAGTTGGTTTAATGTTTGCAAAATATCTTTAGTTTTCTGTTTGGAAATACCTATTAAATTCTCGTGTACACTCACTGCTGGTGTAACCAGTACTATCGTAATTAATTCTTCCTTACTAAGTAGGTTATCTAAATACGATTTCCCTTCACATAAAGTTTGAAAATAATCTTTGTAACTGTCATACCCATTGAACAACAAATATTTCGCTTGAAAAATATTATTTCTTACGTTATATTATGTACCATAAGACCAACATCTGCCTAAAAATTATCAATAATATGGTCATATGAGTTACAAGGTTCTACTGCTCTCATTACCCATGGTAGAGCATCCCTTTTTATTGTACTCGTGACAAGTCGTATTTTTCTCCTTTCATCCAGTTTCTCTGGTAATGAACCTTGAAACTGTTTTACGAAAGCTGTGAGATGATTTCTCCCATTAGTGTCAGAGTTACGTAACATATGTACTCTTAAATAGTGGTCCCCATTGTTATTGTTTCCACTATTATTATGTATTGTTATGAGATTTTTAAACTTTGAATATGATTTTCTACCTTTTTAGGAAAGATATCAATGCCTCTCGTTCTAGAGTTAGTGGTCTCCTGCTGAATAAAGGCTACATTGTCAATTATCTCTTTAGTATTATTTTCTAATGTATCTGTTCTGTTAGACTACGCTGACATAGCTTCATCGACTTTGGCATATTGGCCACATTCTGTTTTCTCATCTACAGCTTTAAATCTTTTTTCAGCCTTCCTGATGTATTTCTCTAATTTACCAGTGGTTATTTTATTAGTTTCCTGAATGACGTTCATTATCTGTCGTTTAGTATCGGTAGCAGTTTTGTCTACTTTATTCTTGGTCTTTTCAAGTTTTTGTTAATCTCAACTAGTTGTTGTTTAGCATCGCTAGCAGATTATTTTATTTTGTTGTAAATGGCTTCTCGTTTACTCATCAGAGCTGCAAACATTTTCGCGTACTAAATTGTGTGCCTTTATATTTGTTAGCTTCAGTTCTTGTCGTTGTGTGCTCTGTAACAACTGTGTGAGTGTTTGACTCAGACACATTTAGTGTTACTTTGAAACTACCTACAGCTGGTATTTCTGTGGTAAGTTCCCATCCAGGCTCATATACTACTCAGTCTAACGTAGACTAACTTACACTAAGGACAGCACCCACATCCATTCCAGAGGATGGACTAACACTGCCGACGGGGGAAGCAACGCGAGCCGTGGCAAGGCGCCCAGACCTCGTGGTTACCCCACGAGGCCACCCCATTCAGGTACCTACTGGTATTTCCTGTTTCTCATTTCCTACATTATCACTCATTTAACTATTAGACCTTCTGTACATTTTGCAAGCGGTAACATAACACTATCCTCTGACAAATCTAAGTTTTCTTGCTCCATATTTGGTTCTAAACTTAGCTCACTCGTCTTAATGATTTAGGTTATTCTACCACTTGTAAGTAACACTAGCTAACATTAGACGATGTTAACTGGACAGGATACAAATTTACTTTGGGTAAGTTTCCGTACTCTATTGGGTGACGTAAGGCTCCGGTGTCTCTCCGCACGTTGGACTACGGAGGTTATCCTGCCTGCCTCTAGCGCACCCCTACTCTGCCGCTGCACTGTTGGGCTTATTCCCAGGCGATACCGCCTTGTCGCATTGTTTCCTCTGGCAACGTGGCCTTCCATGCACCGCTGTAGGTCATTATCTTTTCTTTTCTCTTCCATGAATTCTTCTCGACAATTGTTCGTTAACTTTCACTCACGTAAGGCGAAGGATTCTAGACGCACTTTCAGCATTACACGACTCGCACAGTTTTATTGTGGCTGGCAGCAAATCACAAATATGAGTCCCTTCTTACATGCACTGTTGACTTTCCGCCACCTTTTCCGTTGAACTAGAGATCGAACTCTTGCTGTTTTTCACATAAATTTTTCTTCACAAGTTGTCCAACTTCGATCGTATTTCACATTCAAAAGATTCCTGATACATCCACTGTAATTTATTTCAATGTGGCCAGTTCATTCACGCGAGGGAAGCCAAGTTCAAGAAACCTCAGTTGTACTAAGTATCCAGAAATGTCTCCGTTTAGTCAGTGAGTCTGTAGAAGATGCTATATGAGGCATTCAGTATGACTGGGTGTGCTTTTCCTTCCGAGTTTAAGATAAAAACAATCTGAGTGTCACCTCTCAGACAAACCGATTCTGAGATATATGGTCATCTACTCTGAAACAAGACTGACAAAGATCTTATAAAAAACCAAATTTCAAAAAATCAGAAGGTGGTGAAGAAGGAATAGATGGCTGCAATGAGAAAAATGATTATGATTATTATGGAGAAGAAGAAGAGGAAGATGATGATTAGGATGCACAATGGCAGGAAGATGGAGAAGGAGAAGAATATGAAGAAGAAGATGGTAATAGTAAGGGGGCAGGTTGGGTGCACTAAGGGATTATTTACTGATGCAACCCACCCACCAACAAAATAATAAAATATAAACAATTAAATCAATAAAAAGTATATAAAAATTGCAAAATAAATTAAATTTTTAATTTATATAAATTTGAATAAGGTGTGGGGTGAATTTAATTTTGATATTATTGTTGATATAGATAATAGACCGACAGTTAAGCAAATTCAACATAATATTTGCAAAGAATATCTCAAACCATCTTTAATTACAGAACATTTGAGAAGTGAGGACCATATTTAAAGTGTTAATATATTAAAGGAAGTTTTTGAAGAAGAATATGAAATGAGATTTAACAGTTATGATGAAAATGATATAGAAATATGGGAGAACATAAAAACCTGTCTATCTTTTTTATGCCCGTAAAAATATTAGTGAATTATAATTTGGCAATAAATAATTTCCCAAAAATAACACAAAATTATTATAATACCAAAGTATTAAAACCTAGTCATTACTTTCAACAGAGTTAGGAGATAGAGAGTACAATAAAAATCTAATAATAAATTTACATTATTGGTATAAGAAATGAGGTATGAGCTTTATTCTTACAGTGAAAGATAAAGAAAAATGGTTTTAAACTTATTAAAATTTTTTGAACAGTAGATATTTTCAGTATCCATAAGGGACTGTATCATAATTTTCTAGAACTACTCTTTTATCATAGCGAAATGAGAATTCATTAAGAGTTATTAAACAATGAATAGTACTTAATATCCATAAGACACTGTATCATAATTTTCTAGAACTACTCTTTTACCACACTGAAATGAGAATTTTTGTTAGCCTATTTGTTAACTTGGTTTTTAGTTTTAATGTCTCTACTAATCTGACTGGATTTTAATTGTATGTTTATGGCCACTTCTCTCTCGATTAATCTTATTATAGATTCCTAATACAGATTTTGAATACTTTTATACTGTAAACTTGAATCCTTTTATCTTTATTACTGTGATTTTAATATTTTTCTCACAATAACAACTGTTTGGACAAGTTCAAGCCCAATTTGTTATTCATTTATCATCTCCTAACTCTCCATCCATTCACCCAACATAAAACATTGTTCTGAATTGACTATGCTGTCATCAGTATACACTACAGATTCAGTATCAAAATGTATAAAATTTTTTTCCAATTTATTTACCCTGTTATACAATCCAAGCTTTGCATTTGGTGTGGTGAATGCATCCATAAATATATCTGTAGCTCTTTTATTTTCCATATAATAATCCTTGAAATTGTACTTCATCTGAAACATATTGCCATTAAGAATATTTATATTTATATTATCCAATCGATCATCCAATAGTGCATATTCCGTTTGACTCATATTTTACCTTTGTCCAAATTTCCCTCATTATGAATTGAGATATATCTTAGCAACAGCTCATTTTTGTGCATTTTCCATTAATCTATCAGGATGTAAGTAAATTGCCCAATTTATCATTAACTGTTTTGATATACTTTTCATCAGTTTGAAAATGATGTGTAATGGTTTCTAATTTTATTTGCATAAAATGTTCAATTTAATTTTTATAACACATTTTATTTCTTAAATTCCTTACTTCATACACACCTAAAATCTTATAACCCAATTCTACAGCCCCATTGATTTCATCAGTTACCCAAGTTCAAATAAAACTTCTTTCTTCTTCATAGTGATTGCATTTACTTATTTTTTTCTTATGCACATTTGGCACACAAAGGATTCAACAATTGTTCCTTTATTTTTACAGGCAAAACTGGATGATACAATCCTCTAGATGCCGATATTTTACATTTTATAAATCATACCAATGTTTAGAGGAATATCTTGGGCTATATATTTTTGTTTCATGTGATTAAGGATAATAATTATAAAATTGTACAGTTGTGTAAAGACTGCACATATCATCAATTATTTTTCTTGTGCTGGCACCATTTGTTTGATGACCATAAAAAGTTTCTCTCAGATTCAACGGTTCAACAATTTCAGGTAACTGTTTCAATTTCTTAAGCTTTTTAAACTCTTGTGAGTTAAACCAATCACATTCCCACATTTCCACTACATTATGTCCAGCATCTCATATTTCTGCACTTCTCTTTAAAATCTTTTGATAACGGTCCTCCATTGTCCCTTTTATGATATACTTTATTGATAAGTCTATTTTTGTTGTTAATTGTCTCACTTTTAAAACAATTTTTACAACCATGGGAAGAGCAACCATAGTAATGATAAACGGTATTAGTTTCTTGATTAAACCCATCTACTTTTGAACCATTTGTTTTTACTTCTCTATCATTAGGAGTATTGAAGATATTAAGATTGTTTAAAATGTTTACCCAGCCTATGGATTCTGTACTCAGGTAAATATGTAGATCTGTAAATAGCCACACAAACACCAGTAATCGTTTTTCTTTGATGCTGGTACCTGGAAAACCAAGTAATCCAGGTCTTCCAAGTGGAAGGCCTGAAAAAATTAAGTATGGAATTAATAACCCAATTTCCCCATGAGTAACCCTGAGAAATTTATATTAATTTCATAAGGTCTCAACTAATTATGACATGAATTATTTAGAAGTCAAATATGATTACCTACTTGCTTTTAAATACAGATAGATTGGAACTGAATTCAAGTAATTAACACCCAATAATTTAGCTCAAATAAGTGGGATTTTATTATAGGCTAGAAATTTTAACATCCAATAATTCAGCTCAAAAAAGTAGGATTTTTTATCTGTTAGAAATTTCCTAAAACTAATAATGAGTTTAACAAGTAAGGTTCAAAATCAAATTAAAGGTTCTTACATTACAGTTGAGAATATGTTAGATAACAAATCAATTATGCAGATCTGTTCAAAAAGAACAATTAAAACTACAACTTCATTAGCTTCTATTGGCTTCATGTTTATAGTTGAATGTTTTGTATTGTTGTATTCATCAACTAATATCACTACTAGGTTCTCCCTTTCATAATTCCCTTGAAATGAAAAACATTTTAGATCTGTTTTCTTCATATGTTTGGTTAAATCATTCAACAACAGATGCTTTTAATTAAATAAAAGTGGAATAATGATTAATGTTAAATTTATTCATGAATTCTTTGAAACCTTTATTATAAAAATCTTTTCTGTTATCTGTTGTAACTTTTTGGGTTGTTTCCTTCTCTAAATATTTTTTCAAAAACATCAACTACATTCTTACCTGTTTTATTTGTAGATGAAATAGCCCTAACAAATTTGGAAAATACACCTGTAACAGTTAATAAATACTTATGTCCAATATTAATTTTCGAAATTCCTTTTGTTTACCCAACTATTACATGAATTATCAGAACCTATCCATTTAACATAAACTTCATCTACTGTCTTGAAAATTTTTTCAATAAAATGTACAGCACAGTAGTTTGTTCTCTGATTCATGTTCATTAAAATATCCTTCGAAAACTCTCAATTTGTACATGACTGGATTAGAATAATTTCAAAAATGTCTATCGCCCTGCTGGCAGCATGTCCTTTTTCTGAAAGTCCTATAAGGTTATTGATTCTGACTTTAACCACCTTTTTAAATTTCGCTCTCTCATTAGACAGAATTGTAGCGGATTTATAATTATTTTCAATAGCTCCTATCGACTTCAGTTTTGCAATTGAACGTTTTGTGCTATTGTATTCATCAACTGATTTCGGAACTAGGTTAACTAATTATTAATTTCATTGAAAAGAAAATGTTCATATCATTTCTTTAAGTGTTCTGTAAAATCGTTCAATAACACATGGTTTTAATTCACTAAACGTCGAATAATGATTAATGTTAAATTTTTCATCAATTGTTTAATATCTTTATTATGAAATTATTTTCCATTACTTGTAGATTTTTTTGGATTGTTTCCTTCTCTAAATATTTTTCAAGTAGCATCAACTACATTCTTACCAGGTTTATCTTTAACTGGAAAGCCCAAGCAACATTTTGGAAATACATCTGTAAAAGTTAATAAATATTTATATGCTTTACTTATTTTTGAAATTCCTTTTAACTTTCCACAGTCCATCTCTACTAAATCTGCTTGCCACAAATCATCAATACTGAGAGAAGTAACGTATCTCCCTCTTTTCTCACAGTTTATGTACTCATTAATGATTTCTTTGCAAATATTTAAGTAAATAAATGTTTATTTACCACATTACAGAAACTTGTTTCATGATATTTATTTCTTTAGTATGATCACAAATACCATTTCTTTGCTTTAAATCTGTCAGAATCTTGGTGTATTCAGGTTTTGTAACAACATTTGATAACTGATTCTGTAAAAATTGTTTGTTCATTACATATTTTGCATCTATTGGAATAGGTACATTGACAATTGTTCTACCTTTAAACACAATATTGCCTCTAGCTGCTTTAAAAATATCCTTTAATTATTTCTGAAAATGTTTATGTGCATTAAATATTTTAGTCAACTGCTGATTTAGTATTTTCTCTGAAATTAATCCGTTATTAACTTTTGGATCTAATAATTAAGAATCTGAATTGTTAGTCATCTTATTTCCAAAAATTTTCATCTGCTAAAGTCAAAATTTAGCATTGGAGGGCAGTGTGGAGGGTAAAAATTGTAGAGGGAGACCAAGAGATGAATACACTAAACAGATACAGAAGGATGTAAGTTGTAGTAGGTACTGGGAGATGAAGAAGGTTGGACAGGATAGAGTGGCATGGAGAGCTGCACAAAACCAGTGTCTGGACTGAAGACTGCAACAACAAAATAAATCAAAATAGCATTAAACTTGTAATTATCTGACAGCAATTTTAACACAAACAGACACAAATGACCAAAAAGTACCTCTTTACAATTTTGTGTTCTCTGAGCATTGTGGTATACACCATTTCTTCCAAACAGTTAACTAGTTTAATAGGTATAGTAGTACCAAATGAATCAAAAACAAATTTTGTATAATTATTTTTATAATAACAAATCCAATGAGTACCAATATGATCAGAAGTATCTAAATTAACTATTGCACATTCTAAACTTTTGGTCCATTAGATAATTCATCAATCATAGGGAGACCACAAAAATATTTAATTTTTAATTGTTTGACTAACTCTTCTACTTCAAAATTAGATCAAGGATTATTACATTTTTTATTATTTTTTGAAATTTATTCTAAATCCAGCACTTTTTTCACATTGCTTCATTATGTTTTTTTTTTCTTGAAATTCTGGATCAGCTTCTTTCTTGTTCATCACTACATTTGCGGTTGTTGTAGAACCACCAGCAAGTGAAAACAATAGCTGCTACTTATGGTAATGCAGCTAATAATAATGAAAGAAATCCACCTTCATGTAGTGTTAGTACTTTACCTTCTTTCCTACTTGTTACATATTCAATAATCTTTTTTCACAACAGGAACAACTGCTGTAATAGGTAAGTTTCCACCAGTTCCTTTATCTCTCTTTATTTTTGGTGTATCAGTTGAAAGTGGTTCAATACTAAGTAATTGTTCATCTTTTAATTTTATTTTAATTCATTTTGGTTTAGTCTTGCCACTAGGTAGCAAAGTATAATGAATTGTAAAGCTGTTCAATAATACAAATAAAAAATTAATACTTTTTACTGTACCTAACCATTGTCATCCAGACCTAATTTTCTCTTACCATACTTTACTCCTCTAACTACAGTTTGTGAGGTAACGGGTAAACTGTGGCGCCCTGAAAATATTGCAGAATCGGCGTTGGTTTGGCATAGGCACGGGCTGCTCAGCTGGTTCACCGCATGGTTCCGGACGTTGGTCGAGGAAAGAGGGGTCCAGCCTGAGCGTATGGCTGGAAATTCTGTGTTGACATAGTGACAAGGACTGTGCTTTGTGTCAATGAAAGAGATTTGTATGCTGAGAGTGCCAAACATGGCGGACTTTGTGAAACCCTCATAGCAGACATTTCACAGTTCATATAGAAATTAATACTAGCCAGATGAATCATGACACCTCAAAAAGAGATATGTATATTATCATTATTTACATGACATTTCAGATGGTGTAATCAGATTACCAGTATCTTTATTAAAGTTTAGTATCTGATGATAACTTATACAAGCAACACCCAGCAACGAATTTCGGAAATCTAAACGGTTCATCCGATTTCGTCGATCTACCCTTCTTTAGACAGCTATTAGTGTAAACCTAAATTGGTACGAATTACAGGCATGTAACTTCAATAATATATGAGTTATTGGTGGTCAAAGTGGCCGATTACCATCGACCGCATCAGGCCATAAGTAGTCCACAGTTACACGAAAAAACGGAATCAGCATGTTTACATAATTATTTATTCATCTATGTCTTTGTTTATATCCGATATATACCATTCATGAAGAAATTGGTTAAATATTTATTGTGTTTAAAAAGCACAGAGACATTAGGCTACTGGCCTACCATTTGTTGCTTTTCCTTTGTTATATGTTAATTTATTTTGTTTATGTGTTTAATAATGTGTGTTAGAGCGTGTTTATGGTCCAGCCGTAGGAATATTTATTTAATTTCCAGTTATTTAAATGTAATTCCAGTAATTCGTATGTGTTTAAATATGTTTGTGAGTGGACATTGGATTAAAGACTTGGCGCGAGCGCTCTAGCCAATTACAGCGCTCGTGAATGGGGAGACTGGATGGAAGTGAGTTCGGGAGACGAGGAAACGGGAGTTCTGGCATAGAGGCAGTTCTCGACGGGATGGGACAGGACACGGAAATTGCTCGACGTGAAGGCGCGACGAACAGTCGCGGGAGAGATACTTGGAGAGAGTGGAGCGGTTAGCACATGGTTACAAGAGAGAGAAGTACTTTGGAGTGCCGACTTGTGCTCATGTGAGATTTCCGTGGCTTCTACAGTGAAGACATAGTGTGCGTTTAGAAGTGAATATCTCGCGAGCTGTGTTGTTTTTCATAAATAATTACGTGTTGTAGGTATTTATTGTTTGCCAGTTATTCAACTTATATTTAATTTAATTGCTGGACCATCGACAGCTATAAGTGTTTTCCAGATATATACCGCATTCTCAGAAGTACTTCTACTATCGTACTCATCAGTTAAAGTCGTGAAGATAATACCTGCAAATTTTATTTAATTGCAAACTTTCATTTATAAATTTATATGTTATATTCATAGTTCGTAATTGCCGATTGATAGAAACCTTCGACCATTCGATTCATGTGTGTATTCTTATCATACACTGTAGACTCCGCAGTATTTGGCCTGTAATGCGACAACTACGTATCTCAGCCCCTAGACAACGAAACCAGCCTAAACTTTTAGTATTGCAACATTGAGTCGGAGGGTGCGTAGTTTCTTGAAAGCCAACAATTGGGGGCTCTTCCGGGATTTGTGTCCTGCACAGTGGTAATTCCTTTGCTCTCTGTTATTCAGCATACTATGCAAAGTGTAAAAACCTTTGCAAAACCAGTAGAGATTTCTGTAGAGTGAACCTCTCACAAAATCCAGTGTAAGATCGGTTTTTTTCCGCAATTAGGTTTCTAGAAGTAGTGAAATTCCGCAGTAATTTTCACAACCAACACATGCTATCGATAGAGGTCCTAATCTATCAGGTTAAAGGTATTTTGCATGGGGGCTCAGAGTCTAAATAAGCTGAGTGGAGGGAACAGTAGCGGTTAGCGCGTTTAACAGACAGCGGTATCGCAGAGGGTTGGAACATGCGGTCATTGGTAGCAACTACAGTAGCATCAGGCAATTTTCTCCGGTGGCAGACACAGTCCAACAGCAGTACGACGGCAGTATCTTCGAGTACTCCAGGGCAGTCTTCAATGTCGTCTTCCACTACAACTGACGGCATCACCGTGGTAGAGGGATCCATCTCAGATCAGGTAAGTGCCTGAGCACATAATGAGACCGTGTTTGTTTCTGAATTTCAAGGTCCACTTATAGATCTCGCGAATATGAAACAGTCACCTTGTATGTGTAATTATGAAAACGGAACTGAGCCGGTTAGTCCGAAATCACAGCGCGAAACTGTAACTAGTAGGAATTCAGGCAAGGGGAATGAATGTGGGGGAGATACGATACCTCAGCTAATGGAAATGGTCCAGGGAATCGCAAATACTATCAGTGTGCAGTTCGAACAGATATGGATACATTGCGAACAGATATGGGCACATTGCAAACAGTTATGGATAAAATTGTGACTAATATGGGTACAAAGCGAACTGAAATAGGTTCCACTGCGAAAGAGGAAGTTAAAAAAATTATGAGTAACCTTGAAAAAGCAATTGGTGTATAATTAAAATATGTTCGACTGTATATGGGGAAAATTACAGACAAAGCTGTAATAGTAAAATCTAAAATCGTATCAGTGGGAAAAGATCTCGGGGAAAAAATGGATGAGATACAGACGGAACTTGGGGACAAGGTAAGCGACTGTATAAAAGCGCAAGATGCTCATAAAAGCGATGCAAATTTAGCAATTAAGGACATTGCCAATCGTGTTGGTGAGGGGGAGAAAGAAGTGGTCAAAACTAAAGATGAAATAAAGTCCAGCATCACTAGGGAAAGTAAATTTAAGGAAAAAATGCAACAGATAAAAAAGTGATTTGAATTCGTTAGCCCGCCAACAAGCCACGGGGGTTATAAATATCCCTTGCGCAAATACCGGATCTGTAAAATGTTACACAGATGACGGAATGTATCACCCAGTAAATATCTTGGCTTCGTGTAGGGACGCTTTTGTTCACAGCTTGTCGGAAGAAGCGAAAATAAAATACGTTAAACGGCATTTGGAGGGAGACCCACAGTCTTGGGCAAATGTTAAATTTAGTTCGTGTTAATTGTACGAAGAGTTCCACAAGCGTTTATTGAACAAATTTTGGTGCGTGGCAAAACAGACGCGGATCCAAAATGAATTCTTAAGCTGGCCGAGTTACAGGTACGGTAATGGGATGATGAGAGATTTTTGCAAGCGCGAACTTGGCAAGCTTATGCATGTGAAAAATCCGTTGGGGGTTTTAACGGAAATCACAACGCTAAAAAGGCGATTACCCGAAGATTTGGAGTGGGGTCTTGTCCATAGTCCAAGTGATTCCGTGGACGAATTTCTAGAATTTGTAGAAAAATTAGAGAGGGCTTTGAAGTTCAAACCTCAGAGTAAACCGGGTTGTAGTTATCAAAATGGGAATCCAAATAATCACCACCAAAATAATAATCGTGAGAAAAATCAAAGGAATTCTCAGGGAGATAGTAGCTGGAATGAGCAGAAAGGTCAGAGAGCGAACTGGGGTGATAACTTCCGTGAACGGGACCCAAGTAAAGAACGCTGACTTGACGGGGGAAATTCGTGCGAAGTGCAATCGCGTAATAACCGGTCGGAAAACTGATGTTCGAAACATGTCAGGTCCGGGGATGGCGATCTAAACAGACGATGAAATGGACTGGAGATAATGGTAATGGTAGGAATGTTGATAGGTTTGGAGAAAGGCAACACATATGTAGTATGGAGTATGTTAAAGAGGAGGGCTACATAGGTGGCTCTTCCAACAAAAGCAGGTGTGAATGGGGGAAGCATAGATTTGTCAGACATTTAAGTAAAAGTAATGGGGATCAATGTGCGGGGAATGATATAAGTTATGAATGTGTAATAAATGAGTGCGTGGATGGTGATGAATGGAATGATTCAGCGGTTCTAAAAGAAGTTAAAGAGGAGATGAATTTTGTGAAACCAAGTCGTGTGGAGAGTTCTGAACAGGTATTAGCAGATAGTAGCAATTGCAGTATGGAGACTGTGGTGGTAGCAAGTGTTTGTGATTCGGTGAAAAGTGTCGATGTTAGTGAAGGCGGCGTAGCTTTGGTCTCGCCAACTGCAAGTGAGGGTGATATTGCTTCAGTGGAAAGTGTCGATATTACTAAGGGAGACTTGGCACTGGTCTCGCCAGTAGTTGAAATTAAAAATGTTTCGGCGGAGGTAGATGATTTCTGTTTTAAGGAACAGAGTAATGGTAATTTATGTAATGACGTAAAAGCTACTGGTATTGATACTTCGGAGGAAGGAATTTACTCATTTCTAGTCACGAATGAAGGCAAAACGAAACTTATTGATGAATGTGTGAATCTAAAACGTTTGACAGAGTGTGAATGTGAGACTGTATGTAAAGTAGGATCGGGGTTAATCTGGATGAAAAGTGTGCTGATTTTTGTCCGATCACAGCGGTATGTAGCAAGTCTGAAAGTCCCAAAATTGTACGACAAGGTAGCAGCAATTTGTATGATGTAGCGGCGGAGGATTAAGTTGTGTATGATTCACGTAAAGTTAGTTTGCCGACGGAGGAAAGTAAGGTTTCTGACCTGAAATTATGTAGTGATTTAAATGGGGAATCAGCGGATAAAGTTGCTAAGATGAATATTTATGGTGATGATCACTTAGCCATCGATGTAATATTTCAGGAAGATAAAGTGTTTAACAGTAATTTTCTTGAAGTTGCAAGTGTCGATATTTTGGAGGGGAAAAACAGTAAAGTTGTGCATGCTGTGGATAGTGAATCGGCAAAGTGTGTGGAAGAACTAACAGATGATTTAGAGAGGGCTGAAGTGAATAGTGTGGATGGGGATAGTTTGTGTCATGAAGTTCGTACAAATTGGTATGTGAAGGAGGAGTGAGATTCTAGTGAGACTGATTGGCATTGGTATGGTAGAACGTTGCGGTCGTTGCTACCACATATGTGGAAACGAGAGAAGTTTAAAATTGCTGCGGGTATATAGAGAAAGGGCACAAATGAAAAGCTGTTCTAATATGTAATTAGTGGTAGTGATTGGGAGGGATAATTTGTATGTTTACTTGTCGATTTATTAGTAATTCCCCATTAAATCACTACATACATTCAGATCAGAAACCTTACTTCCCTCCGTCGGCAAATTTATGAGTAATTGGTTTCTTCTGGCACTGTTTGTGTGCAAAAGGGGGAAGTTTAGGCACTGAGGGTGTGTGGAGGTCTATGACCTCGTCGATTTTAGTAAAATATGTATTGATTTCTGCATAGTATAAAAGTGTGGCAAGGAATTTGGTGGTCAATTTGAAGGGTTTTATAATTGTAATTGTATGTGCACGCAATTTTTGGTGTAGGGAGGTAGAAAGGATTATTTGAAGTCAATTAAATAGAGCTTATGGGAATTTGATCTTACTGTGGTTCAGTCGTTTGCCTTGTGACTTTTTTCCTGAAGTATTGTTTTCCGCTAGAGGGACTCTTTATCGAGGATTATGGTTGGTTTTGTGAAAGGGTTTGTTGACGGGTTTCTACTTTCGGTTTTCGTTGTAGACAGATGTGGCACGTTAAACAGAGGAGCTCGGAATTCAGAGGCAGACACGGTTTCTGCCAAGCACTTGGTCAAAAGACTGATGTGAGTTGATCAATACTTCGGGCGAAAATCCGTGTGAGCGTGTGTAGTGCGACATAAAAATTTAGTGCAATAAGGCGCCTTAGCGCTGAGTTAGTGGCACAAGAAGTGCTTACACAATCGCAAATAAGTGGAAGTACATTTAAAATTTTAATATCTTGTGCAAAAAAAAAAAATGCATGCAGGCATTTGTTTAATATGCCATTTCATTCATAATCTGTGTTAGTTTAAGTTTACTTCGAAACTCCTGCTGCTCCCACACCACTACAAAAATTTTGTAAACACTATTGGTTTGGCGATTTAATCGTTTAATTCTGTTCTTTGTAATTTGTTTATATGTACTAGTATGAACTGAAGGGTGCTACTTCTGATAATTCTGGCAAGCTGGAATGTTAATAAGTGGAGGTGTGTGAGGTAACAGGAGAATTGTGGCACCCTGAATATATTGTAGGTTCGGTGTTAGCGTGGCGCAGGCGTGGGCCTCTCGGCAGGCCAACCGCATGGTGCCGGACGTTGGCCGAAGCCAAAGGGGTCCAACCCGAGCACGTGGCTGGGAATTCCATGTTGATATTGTGACGAGGACTGAGTTTCGTGTCAATGAAAGAGACTTGTATGCCGAGAGTCCAAAGATGGCGGACTTTGTGAAACCCTCATGGCAGCCATTTCACAGTTCGTATAGAAATTAACATTAGCTAGATGAATCATGACACCTCAAAACGAAAACTGTATATTACCATTATTTTCATAACAGTACAGATGGTGTAATCAGCTTTCCATTACCTTTATTAGTTTAAAGTTTGGTATCTGACGATAAATTATAAAAGTAACGCCCAGCAACGAATTTCCAGCACCTAAACGGTTAACCCGATTTCGTCGATCTACGCTGCTTCAGAAAGCTATTAGTGTAAACCTAAATTGGTATGAATTCCAGGTATGTAACTCGAATAGTACATGACTTATTGGAGGTCAAAGTGGCCGATTACTATCCATCGCGTCAGGCCATAAGTACTCCACAGTTACAAGAAAAAAAAACGGTTGCAGCATGCTTATAAATATATTTTTTCACATATGTCTATGTTTATATCAGATATTTACTATTAAGAAGAAACTGTTTAACGCTTCAAACATTCTGTGCTTTGAACCTCTCCTGGGAGTCCAGTAGTAGATACCGATGCACCAATGCTGGTTTACTCTAACCCTTTGATCTTCACATTGACAATGAAACAGAGAAATGGCATTGGGACTGAATACAAAGGCCAAAATGCCGACTTCAGTCCAGGGGGTTATAGCTTCAAACAGTGTGTATTGGAAACTTTCCTGGGAGACCAAAATTCGATTCCGATGCACAACGGCTGGTTTACTGAAATCCTTTAACCTTCACATTGACGTTGAAACACAGATATTGCTTCGGGATTCAATACAAAAAGCACAATGCCCACTTCTGTCCAGGGGGAGTAACACTTCAAACCGTCAGTGATTGAAAATTTCCCTGGGAGTCCAGTAGTAGATTCCGATGCACCGCTGCGGGTTTACTGTAGCTCTTGGACTTTCACATTGACGATGAAACTGAGAAATTGCTTCGGGGTTGAATATAAAAGGCACAATACCGACTTCTGTCCTGGCTAAATAGCGCATCAAATCGTCTGTGTACGAAACTTTCCTAGGAGACCAATGTTAGATTACGATGCACCACTGCAGGTTTACTGCAATCCTAGGACCTTCACATTGACGATGAAACACAGAAATCGCAACTGGATTGAATACAAATCGCACAATATCGACTTCTGTCCCGTGGGAGTAACGCTTTAAAAGTGTATGTTGGAACCTTTCCTGGGAGACCAGTATTAGATTCCGATTCACCATGGCGGGTTTACTGAAACCCTGGGACCTCCACATTAACGATGAAAGACAGAAATTGCATCGTGATTGAATACAAAAGTCACTCTGCTGACTTCTGTTCAGGGGGAGTAACGCTTCCAACAGTCTGTGTTGGGTCCTTTCCTGGAAGAACATTATTAGGTTCCGATGCACCACAGTAGGTCTATTGTAACCTTTGGACTTTCACATTGACGGTGCAACACAGAAATTGTATCGGGACTGAATTCAAAATGCACAGTTCCGACTTCTGTCCAGTGGGGGTAACACCTCAAACAGTCTGTGCGTTGAACTATTCCTGGGAGTCCAGTAGTAGATTCCGATGCACTACTGCAGCTTTACTGTAACCCTTGGACCTTCACATTGACGATGAAACACAGAAATTGAATAGGAATTGAATACAAAATGCACAGTGCCGACTTCTGTCAGGAGGATTAACGCTTCAAACAGTCTGTGCTTTGAACCCCTCCTGGGAGTTCAGTAGTAGATACTGATGCACCAATGCTGGTTTACTCGAACCCTTGCACCTTCACATTGACGATGAAACACAGAAATTGAATCGGGATTGAATACTAAAGCCGCAATGCCGACATCAGTCCAGGGGGGCGGGGGCAAAGCTTCAAACCGTGTGTGTTTGAATCTTTCCTGGGAGACCAAACTTCGATTCCGATGCACCACAGCAGATTTACTGAAGACCTAGGACCTTCACATTCACGATGAAACACAGAAATTGCGTCTGGATTGAATACAAAAGGCAAAATGCTGACTTCAGTCCTGGGGGAGTAACACTTCAAACAGTCTGTGTTGGAACCTTTCCAGGGAGACCAGCATTAGATTCCGATCCATCACGGCAGATTTACTGTAACCCTTGGACCTTCACATTGACGATGAAACACGGAAACTGCATCGGGATTGAATATAATTGTCATAATGCCGAAATCTGTCCAGGCTGAATAGCGCTTCAAACTGTCTGTGTTGGAAACTTTCCGGGGGGACCAGTATTAGATTCCGATGCATTCCTGCAGGTTTATTGTAAATCCATTACCTTCACATTGACAATGAAAAACAGAAATTGCATTTGGATGAAATACAAAACGCACAATATCGACTTCTGTCCAGGGGAAGTAACGGTTAAAACAGTCTATGTTGGAATCTTTACTGGGAGACCAGTATTAGATTCCAATGCACCATGGCAGGTATACTGAAACTCTGGAACCTTCATATTGACGATGAGACACAGAAATTGCATCGGGCTTGAATACAAAAGGCACACTGCCGTCTTCTGTCCAGCGGGAGTAACGCTTCAAACAGTTTGTGTTGGAACCTTTCCCGGATGAACAGTTTTAGGTTCCGATGCACCACGGCAGGTGTACTGGAACCTTTGGTCCTTCACATTGACGATGAAACACAGAAACTGTATCGGGATTGAATTCAAAATGCACAATTCCGACTTCTGTCCAGGGGGATTAACGCCACAAAAAAACCTGTGCTTTGAACCTTTCCTGGGAGTCAAGTAGTAGATTCCGATGCCCTACTGCAGGTTTACTGTAAGACTTTGACCTTCACATTGACGATGAATCACAGAAATTGCATCGGCATTGAATACGAAATGGTACAATGCCGACTATTATCAAGGGGAGTAACGCTTCAAACAGTCTGTGTAGGAAACTTTCCTGGGAGACCAGAATAAGATTCCGATTCACCACGGCAGCTTTACTGTAACCCTTGAACCATTACATTGACGTTGAAACACAGAAAATGCATCGGGGTGTTGTACAAAAGGCACAATGCCGACTTCTGTCAAGGGGGAGTAACGCTTCAAACATTCTATGATTTGAACCTTTCCTGAGAATATAGTAGCAGATTCCGATGCACTTCTACAGGCTTACTGTAACCCTTGGACCTTCACGTTGACGATGAAACAGAGAGATTGGATAGGGATTGAATACAAAACCCACAGTGCCGACTTCTATCCGTGGGAGTTCCGCTTTAAACAGTATGTGATGGAAACTTTCCTGGGAGACCAGTATTAGATTTCGATGCACTATGGCAGGTTTACTGTAACCCTTGGACCTTCACATTGGCGATGAAACACAGAAATTGCTTTGGGATTGAATACAAAACGCACAGTACCGTCTTCTGCACAGGGGGAGTAACGCTTCAAACTGTCTGTATTTTAACCTTTCCTGGGAGACCAGTATTAGATTCCGATGTACCATGACAGGTTTACTGTAATCTTAGGACCTTCACGTTGATGCTGAAACACAGAAATTGTATCGGGATTGCATTGAAAATGCACAATTCCGACTTCTGTCCTGGGGGAGTAACGCCTTAAACAGTCTGTGCTTTGAACCTACCCAGGGATTCCAGTAGTTGATTCCGATACACCACCGCAGGTTTACTGTTACCCTTGGTCCATCACATTGACGATGAAACACAGACATTGCATCGGGATTTAATTTAAAAGGCCAATTCCGACTTCTGTCTAGGGAGAGTAGCGGATCAAACAGTCTGGGCATTTACATTGACGATGAAACACAGAATTTGCATCGGGATTGAATGCAAAAAGCACAATGTCTTATTCTGTTCAGGGGGACTAAAGTTATAAACAGTCTATCCTTTGAAACTTTAGTGGGAGTCCAGTAGTTGATTCCGATGCACCACTGCAGGTTTATTGTAACCCTCGGACCTTCACTTTGAAGATGAAACACAGAATTTGCATCGGGATTGAATACCAAAACCACAATGCCGGCTTGAGTCTAGGGGGTGTCACGCCTTCAAACAGTCTGTGCTATTAACCTTTCCTGGCAGTCCAGTAGTAGGATCCGATGCACCCCGGCAGGTTTATTTTAACCCATGAACTTTCACATTGAGGATGAGGCACATAAATTCCATCGGGATCGAACACAAAAAAATGGAGACCGTTACTAGATGGCGATGCACCACTG
The DNA here is from genome assembly GCF_023864345.2 of Schistocerca serialis cubense. NCBI lineage: Eukaryota > Metazoa > Arthropoda > Insecta > Orthoptera > Acrididae > Schistocerca > Schistocerca serialis. The sequence goes on along the minus strand of NC_064640.1, from coordinate 756,159,274 downwards.
GAGGTTTACTGTAAACCTTGCAACTTCACATTGACGTTGAAACGGAGAAAACGCATCGGGTTTGAACACAAAAAGACACAATGCCGACTTCAATCCCGAGGGAGTAACGTTTCAAATAGTCTGTGTTGGAGACTTTTCTGGGAGTCCAGTAGTAGATTCCGATGCACCACTCCAAGTTTACTGTAACCCTTGGACCTTCACATTCACGGTGAAACACGGAAATTGCGTCTGGATTGAATACAAAAGGAAAAATGCTGTCTTCAGTAAAGGGGCAGTAACGTTTCAAGCAGTCTGAGTTGGAACATTTCCTGGGAGACCAGTATTAGATTTCGATTCACCACGGCAGGTTTACTGTAACCCTTGGACCATCACATTAACGATGAAGCACAGAAACTGTATCGGGATTGATTTCAAAATGCACAATTCCGACTTCTGTCCAGAGGGAATAACGCCTCAAACAGTCTGTGCGTTGAACCTTTCCTGGGATTCCAGTAGTAGTTCCGATGCACCACTAAAGCTTTACTGTAACAATTTGACCTTCACATTGACGATGAAACACACAAATTGCATCGGGATTGAATACAATTGGCAGAAGGCTGACTTCTCTCCTGGGGGAGTAACGCTTTTAACAATAGTTGTTGGAAACTTTTCTGAGAGATCAGTATTAGGTTCCAATGCTACACAGCAGGTTTACTGTAGCCCTTGGACCTTCACATTGACGATGAAACACAGAAATTGCATAGGGATTGAATACAAAAGGCCCAATGATGAGGTCTGTCCAGGGGGAGTAACGCTTCAAACAGTCCTTGATGGAACCATTCCTGGGAGACCAGTATTAGATACCGATGCACCACGACAGATTTACTGTACCCCTTGGACATTCATATTGACGATGAAACACAGAAAGTGATTCGGGATGGAATTCAAAATGCACAGTTCCGACTTCTGTGCAGGGGGAGTACGCCTCAAGCAGTCTGTGCTTTGAACCTACCCAGGGATTCCAGTAGTAGATTGCGATACACCATTACAGGTTTACTGTAACCCTAGGCCCTTCACATTGACGATGAAACACATAATTTACATCGGGATTGAATACAAATGGCAGAAGGCCGACTTCTGTCCTGGGGGAGTAACGCTTTTAACAGTCCTTGTTGGAAACTTTTCTGAGAGAGCTGTATTAGATTCCGATGCACCACAGCATGTTTACTGCAACCCTTGGACCTTCAAATCGACGATGAAACACAGAAATTGAATGAGGATTGAATACGAACGGCATAATGCCGACTTCTGTCCATGGAGATTAAAAATGTACTGTGTTTAGAAAGCACAGAGACATTAGGCTACTGGCCTACCATTTGTTGCTATTCCTGTGATATATGTCCATTTAATTTTTTTATGTATTTCATAATGCGTGTTAGAGAATGTTTATAGCCTAGTCGTAGCAATATTCATTTAATTTCAAGTTATTCAAATGTAACTCCAGAATTTCGCATGTGTTTAAATATGTTTGTGAGTGGACGTTGGATTGAAGACATGGCGCGAGCGCTCTAGCCAGTGACAGCGCTCGTGAATAGGGAGACTGGATGGAAGCGACTTCGGGAGAGGAGGACACGGGAGTTCTGGCATAGAGGCAGTTCTCGACGGGATGGGACAGGACACGGAAATTGCCTGACGTAAAGGGGTGACGAACAGTCGCGGGAGACAGACTTGGGGAGAGTGGAGCGGTTAGCACATGGTCACAAGAGAGAGAAGTACTTTGAAGTGCCGACTTGTGCTCTTGTGAGATTTCCGTGGCTTCTACAGTGAAGACATAGTGTGCGTTTAGAAGTGAATATCTCGCGAGCTGTGTTGTTTTTCATAACTAATTACGTTTTGTAGGTATCTATTGGTTGCCTGTTTTTCAACTTATATTTTATTTAATTGCTGGACCATCGACACCTGTAAGTGTTTTGCAGAAATATACCTCATTCTCAGAAGTACTTCTACTATCGTACTCATCTCTTAAAGTCGTTAAGATAGTACCTGTAGATTTTATTTAATTGCAATCTTTCATTTATAAATTTATATGTTACATTCATAATTCGCAATTGTTGAGTGATAGAAACCTTCGACCCTTCGACCTTTCGATTCATGTGTGTATTCTTATCGTACACCGTAGACTCAGCAGTATTTGGTCTGTAATGCGGCAACTGCGTATCTCAGCCTCTAGACAACGAAACCAGTCAAAACTTTTAATATTGCAGCGTTGAGTCGGAGGGTGCGTAGTTATTTGAAAGCACGGAAGTACCAGCTATTTTTTTCTCTTAATGAATCACCACTTGCTCGCATTCTTTCTTTCACAGGTAATTGAAGTTCTCTACCTGCTTCGTGTCCTTCTTCTAAGTCTTCATTATCTGTGTATGCAATATTCTGTTTTTTACATTCTACATCTGCCTTATTTATTCCTGGATCACCACAACCTACAGATTTTATTTTCGTATATCACTTCTATTTTGATCAAATGAATATACTTAAAATTATGTAAAAAAGCAAAAGGAAAGAAAAACTAAGTCGAAATTTAAATTTATTACTTAACTAGGACAGATCCAGTATTTCTCGGTCCTAACCTTGTCCCTCATTGTGCTGCACCTGTCAGAGGGTTAACAAAATCCGGGTACTGGCAAAGCAGCCTGGTGCAAGTAGTTCGATTTGACGCCACTTCGGCGAGTTGCGCGTCGATGGGGATGAAATGTTGATGATTAGGACAACACAATACCCATTCCCTGAGCGGCGAAAATCTCCGACCCAGTCGGGAATCGAACCCGGGCCCTTAGGATTTACATTCGGTCGCGCTGACCACTCAGCTACCGGGGGCGGACTTTGGACTGTGTTCATATGCCAACAGTCGCCTGCTCTACGGCTCGACAACAGGGAGGCATTTCTTTACATAGCAATATCAGTTTAGTTGTCATTCATGGCTCCCTTCCAGAAGTGTGTTACATCGACGACATGTTACGCCCTGTTTTGTTTCCCATCCTGGCAGGCCATGCTAGGCCGACATTTCACCAAAAGACTGTCCACCCACACATGGAAACAGTTCCTGCAGCTTGTCTTCGTGCTTGCGAAATCCTACCTTCGTCAGCATGGTAGCTGGATCTCTCCCATTTGACAACGTTAGGAGATCTATGGGCAGAATCGTCCAACCAACTCGGAATTTTGGCGACTGAAGGCGCCAGTTCGTCAGAATTTGGCACAATACCCCTCAGGAGGGCACACAATAACTGTATCAAACACTGCCACTCCGAATAACTGCTTGGACAAGCGCTATAGGTGGATCAACCCGTTATTGACATGCTCTGCAAGTTTCGTACCGCCCATCCACAGAATGTAATATATGCTGAGGTGACAGTAGTCATGAGATACCTCCTAATTCGTGTCGGGCCTTAATTTTCTTGGCGTAGCGCAGCAGCCTGACGTGACATAGGCTCAACAATTCGTAGGAAGTCCCTTGTTGAAATATTGAGCCATGCTGCTTCTATAGCCGTCTATAATTATGAAAGTGTTGACGAAACAGGATTTTGTGCACAAAATTACCTCTCAATCACGGCCTATAAATGTTCGAAATGATTCATGTCCGGCGATCTGGGTGGTCAAATCATTCGCTCGAACTGTCCAAAATGTACTTCACACCAATCGCAGACAACTGTGGCCTGATGACATAGAGCATAATCATTCATAAAAAATTACACCGTTATCTAAGAACGTGATGTCCGTGAATGGTTGGAAATGGTCTCCAAGTTGTCGAACATAGCCATTTCCATTCAGTAATCAGTTCAGTTGGACCAGAAGACCCAGTCCATTCCATGTAAACACAGCCCACACTATTACGAAGCCACCACCATTTCACACAGGGCCTTATTGACAACTGGGGTCCATGGATCCATGAGATCTGCGTCACACTCGAAACCTATCATCATTTTTTATCAACTGAAATCGACAGCATCTGACCATGCCACTGTTTTCTAGTCGTCTAGGATCCAACCGAACTATCAAAACTCCAGAAGAGGCGTCTCGGTCGTCTGTTTCCAGAGCCCATTAACGCCAAATTACGCTTCACTGCTCTAACGGAAAGGTCCATCGCATGTTCCACACTGTTTCCTGCAGGTATTTTATGTAGTATTGCTTGTCTGTTACAAGTGACAACTCTATGCAAAAGCCAGTGCTCTCGGTCGTTGAGTGAAGGCCATTGGCATTTTCGTTGCTCCTGCTGAGAGATAATGACTGATATATGTTACTCTCGGTGAACTTTTGACACTAAGGATCTCGGAGTATTGAAATCCCTAATGGTTTCCGAAACGAAATGATACACACGTCTAAGTCAAACCGTCATTTCATGATCAAAGTCTGTTAATTACCATGGTGCGTCTTTATTCACATAAGAAACATTTCACATGAATCACCTACGCATAGATGACAGCTCAGCCAATGCACTGCCCCTTTATACCTTGTGTACGGTACACTACCACAATTTGTATATGTGTATATCGCTATATGATGAGTTTTGTAACTTTAGTGTACTTATGTGCAGAGGCTGTTTATCATAATAATGTGGACCATTATTTGCTTATATATATTTACAGTGGTAAAAATTTCTGTGTGTCCCTTTTTTATTTAATTATGCCATAGAAACATCGGAAGAAATTCATTGATTCAGTTGCCAGTTTTTTATTAAAATGTGATCCATTTTCTTTTCATTCGGGTATAAACTTGGAACAGGTCCATTTTATGAGATTTATTTATTTTGAAACATTGGTATTCTTTTAGTAATGCTGGTCTCGTATTTCGTCTGTGTGGGCTACTGCTGATTACTGATGCGTATCTGTTGTGTGTATAGATATTAATGTGCTCTGTATACCTGGTGTTCAAATTGCCACTATCTATAATGATCTGCAATCAGTTAAAATTAGTTCATCTTTTTAAATATTGAGAACAGAAAATTGGAACACCTCACAATTCGTAAGCATAGCGAATATATGGCATAGCATACCGTAAACATTCTTGTAAATGGGGATCATTTCACGAAATGCGTGTTGCAAAATGCAAATAAAACGTTAGTGGTAGCAGATAAGTTATTTATTAACAAGTCCATTGCAACATATTGTTAAATGAATGATTAAAATTACACGTTATATGGCAGAAGACGATGTCCTAATTTTCAAATATAAAACTTAATGTATACTAACAAGCCCAAAATCTCGACGCAAAATATACTGTGACCTAATGCGCGACGGCACTTCACCAAGTGGCATCTGCAGTGGAGATGTCTCCATGCTGGATCTGAAACGCTAATTCCCTAATCTGGCGTTGACTGAATTGACTCAGTCTCTACTTTCCTGCATTCTGTAGAACGTTGATTTTTCCCTAGTCGAAATAATGGCTATTGCACGCTCACTAAGGGTTGAAGCACCATGCACAATTTTGTTGCCCGAAAAAATTCCTGGAGAAATAATTAACAACTGCTTAACTATCTGTCGTCACGATATGTGAAAAGGATCATCAACACTTCACAGAAAGCAAATATGTCAATGGTCTCCCTATTTTCCACGTTCTTGCACTGTCTGCCATGAGATGAGCGAGATATCTAGAATTTTAGTTCTCAAAATGCTTTTATATAATGGGGATCTCCCCACTGTGTCGCATCTGCATCGCCAAGTATGTCCTCAGCCAATCGCTGTCTCATTAGAGGTGAATTATATTTTTCTTGCCAGGTCGCAGCCTAGCCCTGTTAAAGCCACTCAGCCGCTTACCCTTGGTCCCGGCTATATTTACTTTAAAAGGAATAATGTATTGTCCTGGCCTTATCCATTTCTGCGCTGAAGCTTGCCGTTATTTTGTTAAGTGGGATTTTCCGACGCCATTAACCACCTGCTCAGTACGTGTGCAAAATGCATTTCACTTTAAATTATTTATTCATGCCCCTGTCCATATATTGGTAGATATTGTTTTGTTAGTTTTCGGTACATGAGATTACAGAAATTGCCATTTCTTGATATAATATTATTTTTATTTTCTGAGGATCTCATACTGCATCGTACTGTTGTAATGGATGAAGCTCAAATAAGGTCGATAAAATCCGGACACCTTAGACACTGCAACTAATTTTTAAATTAATGACTATATTTACACATTAGATGGCAGGATAAGATATGTTCAGTTTCAAATATAAAGTTAGAAGGCGACGAGCATCTTTATGTGAGCTTTATATCACTGACAGTTACAATGTCTTTATTGTGAAGCGTTTGTATCTTCGCATTAAATGCCCTTCCGATATGCATGTATCATTCTTCTGACCCTTACAACTGTGTTATATATACTCAAATTGTAGCCATCAATGATGTATCCATGTCTTGATGGGCTAAAATGACGATAAAATATTTTCTTTCCCCTTGTGGTAATCATGATATGTGTGAGCGTAAGGCTTGTGGTCTCCGCGACATATGGAAGTTGTGATGGGTTCTGCGGACGTGCCCGATAGCCGACATAGTTAAGGTGACCGCTAGTGACAAGTGGGAAATACGAGGTATCGTAGTATGTGAACCTTATACCACACATGTAGATTTTTACCTGTGAAGTCTCTACAAAGTTTTGCGTCAGTAACCACACCTCCTTGTACATAAAGATTCGTCTCCAACATCCTCTGTGTCTACTAGGCTTTAAAAACAAATCTCCCATTCAAAAATACACGGAATGGAAACATTTCAATGTCAATAGTCAACGTACAGCGTACAATACGGTAACTGAGGAAGGAGAAAATTTAGGATTGATACCTTATGTGTACAGCATGGTTTAAGTTACGAAGTATTTTCGTACCAAAAATATCTATGATTCCATCCCAATTTCAGTAAGATGCGCTAGAATATCACGGAAAATTTTCACCGGATGCAGCTAATGTGGTACTTAAACTTTCCAAGATATACAAAAATAATACCATTGCTGTATTAACAACATGCATAATTTGGGAGGAGCAAATCTCTTTGCTAATAGCTAGCTGAAAATTAATTAAACCAGAAAAATTATTTTTAAGAGTGTCTAAGCTATCTCAATATGCGATTTTCAAAGTTTATACTCAACATGTCACTTCCGTATGTCCGCACTTACTCCATTAATTTACTCTGCCGTACTTGGCAGAGTGTAGGTGGAAGCACTCCTAGTAATTTCTTCCTATTCCTCTCTCAGATGGAACGAGGTATAAGCGACTGCCTGTGTTCCACTACACAAGCCCTAATGTTACTTATTCCGTTGTTACATTCCTCACGTGAGACGACAGTTGGTTGTTGGAATAATTACTACTAGCGAATAGAGACACTCAAGGGGTAGCGATGAACACTCAATGACTCGAATGATTTTCTGGATGTGTCTCACATGTGATATCAGGTTATGCCCCTAGCAGTCCAAAAGATTTCGAGACAGGATTAATTAAAAAAAAGGTAGAGCAAATTCATGACGGTGGTTTTAATCCTTCAAGTGTTCTACATCGTCTCTCTCTCCCCTTCTCCCCCCCCCCCCCCCCCTCCACTCCCTGCCCCCCTCAGGAACTTGAATGCAACGCACAGAACGTTCATACAACAACGTGAAACACTGAAGAAAATTCTCATACTTCTTTGTGTTGTTGTTTAATTCCAGCGTTATGTTCGCACCTTTGTCCGTTGTGGCAAAAAATCACAGACCAATTTTGCACTCTGTTGTTTTGAGGTAGGTTCGTCTTGACAACACAAAGTCTTTTAAACCAGGACGATTGTTTCCACTAAAGAATTGTCCGCATTTTTCATTTCAGTCAAATTGCGACAGGTGTCCACACGTCGTTTCTGTTCCGGAATCAAGTTTTGCAACACAAACTTTGAACACACTTTTCTCGCCTTTAAACATTCTAGAGAGTGTCTTCAACACTTGATGTACCAGTTGGTTGCTCCTATGTGCTTTGTGACGGAAAACACTAACACACGACGGCCGCACTTCCACTACTTCGAGACAGATGTGCATTCGACCAGATAGTTGTGAGTGGACACTGTTTACGGTTTTTAGTTCAAGGTGCCAACGTATTTACTACGCTGACGTCTCACTTTCCGATCTTGCTGGACGGACATTGTATAACTGCTCACGTAGGTTTACTTAAATTATAAGCATGAAATTGCATCGAAGTCTCTTAATCGATTTTTTCCACAATACTCAGGGAAGCCTATACTAACATAAAGAGAACCACTTGGCCATAGGACAGGTTTACCTGTATCATCACAGCTTGACGTCGATCCGTCATATTGTAGGGTAAATTATTACACTGAAGGACATTACCAGATACTAGGGTGGAGGGGTGATCCAAAGGGAGCATTTTGAAACACTTCGTCGGTACTAAAACTGATTCTAAGCATCGCGGAAAATAAAAATTCATAATTCAAGGTGTGTTCAGGAAAACAAATATGATGACAACCTCTTTTATGAAGCGCAAGAATTAAAAAACGAAACATGGACTATAAAAGCACGAAAAAGCTGTGATTCCAGCTATACCAAGCGACCATAGCGACTACCGACGTGACCACTGACTCATGAACGTCATGAGAGCCCAAGGAAATTTAATAACAATTGCTTGTCCAGGAGATGGGTTTGTCGAGTTATTATGAGACACAATACTACCGGTGAAGCATCTGCCATTGGAAGCAATTCTAGTTTCCCACAAAGTGCATCATTAAAACTGCAAAGTACCAATAAGAAGGAGATCTTGAGGCCAAGGCTTATTAAAAGTATTCGCATCTGCGTAGAGAAACGTACCGTGAAGTGAATTGTTGCATCGAACACTGCAAGCTGAACCGCATATGTTAGTCGTGGCCAGTGGATTTAAAGACTAAGGTCTCAACACAGTGGAGTAGCACATAAGCAGCTTTGGTTACAAGGTCCTAACGACACGCATTAAGGTTGCGTGAATGTTTCGTGAAGGTTTATAGACACTGTAAACAGAAAATGTATTTATGTCTCCTTCAATTTAGCTTCGAGGTGGAAAGTTTCAGATGAACATACATAAGTAAAGAAAACATAAAAAATTACATCTGATGCGATAATGGCTGTCCCTGAGTCTGATACTGGAGGATACGTAAATTAGCGAAACCAGTATTAAAACTATTTTTAAGAAGTACAACATTCTTATTCTACTGAGTCGACCGTGATTAATATATTTCTCAATATAATTATTATGTACAGTCATTATAATATTTATATTTTGCTGTTACTTGTTACAATCTTATTTAATCGTTCTCTTCAGATTAATGAACAGCACAGTAGATTTAACCACGCTAAGGATCACCCACTGTTGCTATATTTTGACCGTCTGCTGTTTGTTTCAAATTTCGGATATCTCTCTCAATTAGTCCATTAACCAGTGACAAACACAGTACTCTCCGCAACAAAATAGTAATGACTATGAAATAAAACATTTGGGGCTTATTCAATTAGTCATTAACGATTACAAACAAGCAAGATGTGTTACTGTATGTACTGAAAACATACTTTCTTTCATATCTCGAGATCGTAAGACCTATTTGGAGGTACGAAGTAAATTATTTTTGCCTTGGTGTGTACTGTGCTCGAATTCTGAACTGGTTTGCCATTTCTATTGTTTTTCTAAAGATTTTAACCTGGTCATCGGTCATGGTGGCCAGGTAGTGTTGAAGCAAATAATAGAGTAACATAAATGCGATTGTGCCAGGAAATAACAAGTACTTTAAGACGTATTAACACCATCATTTTCAGTTATCTTGGTACGGAGAAGTCATGTTCCTGATTTGTTCGGACTACCTAGGGATGATGAATGGAGAAAAAATTGAAGTCTCTTCCAAGTGCAATGGAAACCTCTGATCATTTAAAAGTTATTCCAAATTGAAATTTTTAAATCCATTGTGTCACGACAACTATGGGGCAGTATTATCTCTCAGACGAATATATAAAATTCTTCGATGATATTCAATTGAAATATAAGCCAGTTATAGTGTGCAGGTGATCTATCGAAGTGACAAGGTAGACATCAAAGCCAGAAAATAGTTATTTTCTATAAAAGTTTGGTTATATTAATATAAATTGATATTAGGTCCAATTATCTCAATACCCATCCATTCAATTTATACTATTAGGAGATGTCAATCTTAAACATTTATTAATTTAATTTAAAAGATTAATAGTTGTAAGGGTTATCGAGACAAGCCTACCCTTCATTCACTTCTCTTTTCCTTAAAATTAGACCATTAATTAATTAATTAGTTAATAATATGACTATGATAATACAATAATAATAGTATAATTGATAATTTAATAATATAACTGTCGTATTCAGTGATTCACCGATCTCAATGATCACTGCATACCACCAATGCCCACTCATGCTAACACAAGTTACCAACTCAATTTTCAGCAGATCATGCAAACTTCACAGAAGCAGTGCTGATGTGTTTATATCACATTTCCGCAGACCCTCCCACGACGCGTTAATCATCCAGTACATTATAAAAGAAGCATCCACAGACAGTTCGAAGGAGATCTGTAAACGTTACCAGGACCATTGTGAATAACTGAGATAATATCTATGTGAATACATTTATTTTGTTTGTTTACTTTGTTGTCTTTTTTTCATGAAATCATTAAGTGATAGGCAGTACTGATAATAATGTGTGTTGAATATCGGTGTTATTGTGTGTTGGGTTTGAAGGGTTGATATTATTTTTCATCACTGTATGAATTCAAGACACAAGCGACTCACTCGGAATACGTAGCTTATAAGGCCCTTGGATTCCCATCAGAGAAACACCATGAGCCAGATACGATTCATACATCGGATTAAAGATATTCGGTGTGGCACAACGATCAGTATTACAACGAATTTACTTGCGCATGGTAATTTTTTGTACAATCCTCTTTTCTACTTCATAAACAGGAATCTTGGAGTCTGATATTGAGGGACAAAACATATCTTACGAGACATGGAGAAATTATTTAGTTACGTATTTGGACATATTGGACAATGCCATTTGTAGTCGATAAAGACAGCACACCTATCTCCCAAAGAGCAAAATTGATTCATCTCGCTACACTTTTTTATTATTTTTTCACTATTTCACAATCACTACATTAAAGATAATGTATGTTCTTTTTGTGGGTACTGTTTCCTCCTGTCTTCCAAACACCTGTCGCAAATTACGTAATTGTGTTTGTTAATATGGACAATTAGACTGTTGCTTCTCTGGAATTTTACTGATACAGATACTTCGGGCTATGAAATATACAGCTACCAATAACAGCTGCAGAAATTGAAGGAGAAGTAAACAGTGCAGCAACATCGAAATAATTGATTAAGTGGCAGCAGTACATAAGTGGATTATAACGAAATGAGTAGCCCATGGTACTACAAAAGAATGCACCTGGCAATTTGCGCCCAGTCTGGGTGAATCCGGTATCATAATGGGAGGAACTGCGAATTTTTAACATATGTTGTTCGCCAGCTAATGAAGAGCAGCTCTAGTGCGGGACCATCAGATATGGGGCAAGAAGTGTCATACAGGACAGCCGTGACGTAACATCTATTAAATCTGTATCAACATATCACTTCTCTGTTACGAACATAGAACATTATAAGAGACACCTCTCACATCTACCTCCAAACAATCTCCATGTATATCTCCCAATTGCACAAAGCGCATGTAGAAGCCTCAGAAGTTTCTGCCCACCCAGCAGACGACCGCCTGTGTCACAACAGTAGAAATTCCTGTACGCTGCCTTCGCCTGCCAGACTCATTCCGCCGTGCCCCATTTAACTGCGATTCGCTCTCCCCAAGCGGCTACCGCCAGCGCCCTGCGCTTGTTTGCAAGTCGCGGCCCACTGCACGCTGCCTACGCACGAGTTCTCCACGACGTTCGCTCGATGGCTCCCTCGGGTTTCTCCTTCCTCTCCTGAGTTCCTACAACGCAATTATAGTAATGCTATAATTCTGGCTCCACTGCGTTCTGCTCAAATTTATACCTGTGGTACTGGTTTCTCCAGCTTCTATCCTCATTTTGCACTGCCGCCCATATGCTTCGGTTGCTGTTTCCTCAACCACGTAATTAGCGAATTAATGCACATAACGTAAGAACGAAGCAGTATCCGCAAAAACAGCATGACCTAGTTAAAGATTCGCGCTATATCGTAAGCACAAGAAATCTTTAAGTTGAGAATGCTTATCCTTAGAACGCTTTTTAAATAAAACCATCAAGTTTCTTCTAAGACCAGGGTACTGTTCACGGTTGGAGAAAAAGCACTCACTTAGCAAGTTACTATTTGCTGGCACTTTAGGAGTCTAGCACCTTGTAGAGTTCTTACACGAGCATAGCCAGTATAAGGATGTTAAAAGGTGATGAAAGATAATTTTCAAAGAAAGTTTATGGAACCGTGAAATTATAGTTAAATACTAATGTGAAAAGCCTATAAAATTTGTATACATAGTTCACATAATTATGTAAACTATTCGAAAAGTTAATATATTTGTTAATATTCCATCTCTTGTATGAGTTTAAGAATATATACATCATACTGTGACATAAGACATTATTATCATGTGTACACGACCTTCATAACTCTGCGTATTTCTCAAACCAATTTTAATTTTCAAATATAATCCCGTTTTGTCTCTCATATTTATCATTTATATCTATATCGTATATAACTTTTCTGTGTATCTAAACTGAAAGGTGTAAATGCGATTAACTGGACATAAAATTATTATAATTTATTCCACAAACACCTTTAAAATTTTTATTTAACTGACCCTATTCTCGTGTCACATTGTACTAGAGCTATTTCACGTTAACCGTGGTCCGTATGATGAATGATGCATAGCCGCTGAATAATTTTCACTTATGAATCTCTATGTTACCTGTCTACATAGCCTTCACGTCTGTAGTGGATATATTTATCTCATTATTGAAGCAGATAATTTTAGGTTTACCTCCTATAAGAATTTTTTTAAAATCTTAACACAGTGCAAAACCTTATCCTGCGTATTACACAAAATGTCGGTATTCCAGATGGCTCCAATCTCCAAGTCTCATGGAACGTCAGCACCTTGGGAAAACTTCATAAATGTATTCTGTGTGTCTAACATACAAAGTTGTTGCTGAATTAATTATCTAGAAAACCACTAAGAGTGATGAAAATGATACTAGAAATGTATTTAAAAGCGCGCCTTTCTTCCTTTTTATTCCTTTTCATATCGATTGCAAATGATTTTACATTTGTCAATCCATCCAAGTGTTCTCTGAGAGTCGGAGAGATTTCTTTTCTAATTACTTTTCTCTAATCTGTACTGAGTGTCGGCTTAAAACATGTCGGACATGAAATGACGAGTCGTCAGAAATGTCAAAATGGAAAATACAAAAGACAGAACTAAGGCAAGTGACGTAAGAATTGACCTTAAGTGGTATTGTTCATCGAAGAGCACTATAAAATCGATGCCGCGCGGGATTACCCAAGCGATCTTAGGCGCTGCAGTCATGGACTGTGGGGCTGGTCCCGGCGGAGGTTCGACTCCTCCCTCGGGAATGGGTGTGTGTGTGTTTGTCCTTATGATAATTGAGGTTAAGCAGTGTTTAAGCTTAGGGACTGATGACCTTAGCAGTTCAGTCCCATAAGACTTCACAAACATTTGAACATTTTATAAAATCGGTACAGAACGGATGTCAGTTCAAACATTTGGTCACACAAAACAATTAATTTTCCGATGACACACTTCATTGGACTGATAAGAATACGCCGGATATTATTGGACGGGTAGCTCTTTCACGTTTTCGTCAACCGTGCTCATGGTTTCTTACCTTACAAGACGTACAAAAATAAGATTAGTACCGTTCCTTCTTCCACAAAACACACGATAAATATGTAGACTGTACGCATCACTGACTTTTGAGAGGCCTCCTTCTCATTTCCTGGGTCGCATAATGTCAACTGTGCGAGCCGCGCGGACGGAATCGAATGTTAACAAACAAAATTGTTCATGTAACTAACTTCGTACACCCATAACTCAAGAATGCAAAAATCTTTTTTTACTAAATTCAGTGGTTTCAGCTGTGCAAGCCGTGCCGATGCTTAAAATGTCAATAATCTAAAAACAGTTCTTTTGTGCATCTTAGATAGTACACTCGCTATATTTTACCCACCCCTTAAGTTTTAACATGTAAAATAATCCTAACACGAATCAATCAACGTTTCATGCACTACTTTGCGAAGGCAAAATGTCTTCTCCATCAACTGCAAGGTACCTCTGTTATGACTCTGTATGCTCCAACAGAAATCTCATCAAATATTGGTACGCCTCTGGTTTTCACCTTTCACGCTAGAGTCATTACACTGAACACCTCGAGTGGTAATACAACAAAACATGGATTCATCGCACTCCATTACAATTAAATACATACAGCAAACAAACAAACATTGAAAGATATGGAAATGGCAATGCGCTTGCGTGAGCTGCCTGATATTCGTGCGCTATTGGAAGGATTATGCTGTCGAATACGCGGTTCCTCTCTGCCTTGTGCTGCGTGTCGGGACGGCGCACGGAACCCAGGTACACACGCATGCTACCGTCATATCATCTCTCGATATTCACACCAAGTGTCCCACGCTTCAGGTACACGTAAAATGACTGTCTATGGGAAACACAATAAATAAGTACTAAATACTACAACAGAAAACCTATTCACAAGATGCAGCGTGCTGTTAACAGACATCAAAAATTTTCTATACCACTATTGCTGTACAATGCTCTATTGAGTCACGTACGCTCTCAGGCAGCGGGCGTTATTAAAAATCCCAACCTCGCGCTCGCCATCATAAATTGCGAAGGCATTGTCTGTATCCTGTACAGCAAAGCATGGCTTCGTTGAGGAATCTCTGTATCGTCCGTAGGTCCTGTACCCAGGCATTGTGTCTGTAATGAATCAATATCCTAAAGAACACTCCCAGCTGGCGCCTGTATCGTTCTGCAAGGTTTGATTGAGGGTTTCTAATTGAGGAAAACGTCACTTTGATCCTTTCCTTTTCTAACCCTACCTTCCATCTCAGAGATGTGAAAATTGTAGCACGGTCTGAGAGGATTCTCTTTGGCCTCCCACATGTGCACACATAATGTTCTTTTAAAATTTTGATACAGCTTTTCTTTGTGTTACGGTTTGTTGCATAAAGCCTGATGTGCTTAGTGAATGCGTCAACCACAACGAAAATAGACTGCCACCCAAACTGTGCCTTTGGCAGAGGGCCGTAGTGACAAACACACAACATGTAATTCGGTGCTTTTGGTGTGATGGTATGAGTTTCAAGTCGCACAATTGCGTTTGGATGTCTTATACGCTGGCACATGTCGCATTTCCGAACTATCTCCGTTACTTTCCGTCTGAGAATGGCATGTTCCCACTCCTTGGCGATTGTCGCATACAACTTCGTCGCCCCGCAATGGCCAAGGTGCTGGTCATAGTGTCCGATTACATCCTCTAAAAGTGCGTCAGGGAATCAAATTTTCCATCTTTGTTCTTTCACACTCCACCGGAAACATGCGCTACACTCGATCGTGTGCAATAGAGCAGTATTTCTAATTCTTACATCCTCTCCACCAACGCCGTACGTCATAAAGTCCTTTACTCTCCGGATTTCTGGCTGTTGGTTTTGTGCTGCTACTAACTCTCTTCTGTATTGTCGGATCCACACCTGGTCCCTCTGTTGCAACATCGCCATCATAACTTCATTATTGTCTCGCGCGACGTTTTCTTTGTCGTCGTCCTCACGCAAAGAATTTCTCATTAACCGGTCGAAAAATCTGTTGTGTTTACCCCGGTAATAAGCGATTTCCAATTCGAGCTCCTGAAACGCCACAGCCCAACGCATCATTCTGTTATTCGTGTATCTTACTGTTCTTAGGAATGTTAGAGCGTGGTGATCTGTATATAAACGAGTTTTTCGGCCAAGCAGGTAGTTCCTAAACTGTTTTGTCGCATAGACTAGCATTTCTAATTCTGTAGTGAAATACTGTGTCTCTGTATCCAGTGGCTTCCTGTTACATGTGGCGACAATGTGCACGTTCCCATCCTTGTCTTCCTGTTGTAGGCATCCCCCAATGCCTTGTGCACATGCGTCTGTGAAGAGTTAGTAATGTGCTGTGAAGTCATTATGCGCTAAATAAATACTGTCATGAAACGCAATCTTAACCTTCCCAAACGCATTTTCCTCGTCATTGCCCCAGCTCCACTTTTTGCCCTTCTTCAATAGCGCGTGTAGAGGACAATGTGGCCCCTGTAAGACGAAATCAGCCCCAAGAACTGTCTTAATTCTCGCACGCTGGATGGCCGTTACATTTTCATGATTCCCACCAATTTGCACTTTACTGGACGGATACCTTCTAGTGAGATCTCGAACTCGAGATATATCACCCGGTTTGTGCACAGGTTCCCTTTGTTAGACCTGAGGGTCGCGCCTCATCTCTGGAGTACCTCTAGCAGCTGCTTTATGTGACACAAGCGTTCTTCAAAAGTTGCAGACGCGACAAATATGTCGTCGATGTAGGCCCACAAAATTTCCTCATCCTTGGAGTGGTTATACCGTTCAGTTCCTCACAAAAAACATTAGGCCTTAAGCCCGAATGGTATTAGGTTGTACACGTATAGTTTCGCTTCGAATAAGGAGGCAGCGTATTTTCGGCAGGATGGATCGAGCTCAACTTGATTGAAACTGGCTGTAATGTCAAAGGTTGATAGCGAAAATTTCCCGAGAACTGGCGCATGTCCTGGATAGGCTCTAAACTTGTTGACCATCACCAGAAATCTTCCTGGTAGAAATGAGAATGTATCCTTGATTTCGATGATTGTTTTCTGCACCTCCTGTCTCTGCTGCGGGTTCAACCATGGGTTAGCTTGAATACTTTTTCTAAGTATTCCAGCCGGATCAACCTTAGTGTCATCCACGCACACTTGCGGCTGATCGTCTATACACAGCGCGTCATATACTGTGTCCCTTGTGTCTGAGAGAGACGTAATCAACTTATCCCGCCATTTCGACGAATGAAAACACCTGCAGTCCTACAAAAACCGTCCTACTTTTGCAGATTTTGCGACCGTGCAGGGAACAGCACAGTCTTCTACTGCTCGTGAGCGGGCATTAGTACATCTGTGGCGCAATTCACAGTGCTCCTCTGCCACTCTGCACTCGCTTTGGCATTCTGCACTCCACATGAGCTTCTCTGCTGCTGTAGGGACTTCATATTCAACATTTTCATTTTCTCGGCGCACTCATCGTCACTGCATTTGACTGAGGTCTCGCTCTGCATATGATCATGTATCTTTTTAAGCGTGTCATCACTAATCGCATGGGTGGCTTGGGGTACCACGGGAGCGTACTCACTTACGGCCTCGGGCCCTCTAAATCCTAGTACAAGTGGGAGGGTCTCTGAACCACAACCGGTCGCGTCATGTCCATCAGATTCACTTTAGTCAGCTGTGTGCGTGGAATTCTCATCACGGCTGGCGGACGGCTAACTGACCTCATCTGGAACCCATGTTCCCTCTAATAAATCATCTATTAGCTCCTGGGCCCCATCTCCTTACGTTTTAATAAACTAAATATGCCCTTCGTGTCCTCTGCATCCCATACAATCGAATCTGCGAACAAACTAACCACGGTTTTAGTGGTCCAATCCATGGTCACCGCTCTACTTGAGAGTTTCTCATTCCTGATTATAAAATTGAGTTGCAAACCACAGATGCCAACTGAATTCAAAGGAACTTCTACCGTCGCTTAACGACACCAAGACATTTTTCTCTACCTTCTTTCTTTTCGCACCAAAAGCGGGAACTAGTGAGATTCCTTTTACGGGCATCTCAGCTAATTTACTACCGCTTTACACCAGTTTGTCGTATAAAGACGTCGAAAGTGCTGTCACTTCCGACCCAGTATGCAGACATTCCTTCCACTGTTATTTCAATGAGGCGACACAGATTGTCCGCTTTTTCCGTCAACTCTGGGTCATCGCAGCACTGGTTAATGTCGTCTTGCGCTTGTGATTGCCAATACCATACATTGCGTAAGTGATGGCCCTTCTCTACTGTGGCGCCCCTGCGATATCTTATTTTATCCGACCATTCATTTGTGTGATCTCATGCTCCTCTGCCTGAGGTGGATTCATTGATGGTGAACCTCCATTATTCTCACGGTCTTCACGTTATGCGACGATTGCACGCAGTTCACCTGGCGTCTATGGCTTGGCTCTTCGTTTCTCCCTTGTTGTCCATGGTGTGGATCATGATGTCTATCTTGCTCCCGCCTACTCCACTCTTCTCTCGTTCGTCCGTTATTGCGCCAGTTCTGCCTGTCACTGCGGTGAACAAACCATTGCGGCACCCCTTTCCCTGTCCTATTTGCGTTGCCATTTGCCGTCCTTTACTTCTCCTGCTCTTTGATGTTGTACAGGGACCTATTTTATCGAGGAACTGTTCTCTCGGCAATGCCCTGTCGAGTGCACGTCGTAACTGAGCATGAAAATGTCAGCGCATCGCGCTACATCATTCCTCATCTGACATTTTGTCTCCAAGTATCCCGCTAGAAAGAAAAAGTGAGCAGCGTATGCTGACATGGATTGGCGTGACTGTGGCCCATACTGCTTCCCAATACATACTCATCTTTGCACTCGCCTGAGCAGCCAGATTCTAGTACGTTGCCAGAAACGTCGTGCATTAATCCTTGTAACCACTATTCTCGCAAATCGTAACGTCAAACCAGGCATCCTCCTCCTGTTCAAGCCTCTGGCGAGCAACGAATAAACCATTGCATTCCGCCATTCGTTTCGCAAGCAGATACGTATCTAAATTCTTTAGTTATGGCTTCAGGTGAGTGCTGCGCGTTCGGCCGAACTTGGGCAGTGGTATGTCAACAACAAGTACTGGGAGTGCAGCTTGCCAATTCGTTGGTGTGACCTGCGTTACAGTGACATTACCTAGTCGCAGACACTTCCTACTTGAGGACTAACATTCATGTTTGTGTTTCCTTGGATGATTTACTTCCGTCATCTACGCGCACAGAGATATCAGTCATCTTCGCATTCACCCACGTTTCCAAGTTGTCAACCTTCGTTTCACACTCTTTGCTCACCTCATCCGCACTGTTGGTGACCTCTATCCATATCTTTTCTGTTTCGGTCTCCAATTCCTGCCTAACTTCAGCAATATGTCGATTAAGATTTTGATTACAAGGTTTTGGTTCAGTTTCCAGTGTTTCAAATCGTGTTTTATTCTCCTCCCTTAGGCTAGATGTACACAAGTGACTGATTTTCGCACAATCGCTGCGTTAGTTTCTCGTGCGTTTCAGCAGTGCATGTGATACAATGGAGCGGCGCACACTACGGCGGTAGCGATGCGCGGTAGCAGAGAGATCGCGGCGAGCGAATTGCGCTCGCCAGCCACTGCTGCGTTGCAGCGATCCCGCCGATCGCCGAGGAGCAGCAGTCAAATGGTTCAAATGGCGCTAAGCGCTATGGGACTTAATATCTGAGGTCATCAGTCCCCTAGACTTAGAACTGTTTACACCTAACTAACCTAAGGACATCACACACATTTATGCACGAGACAGCATTCGAACCTGCGACCGTAGCAGCAGCGCGGTTCCGGACTGAAGCGCGTAGAACCGCTCGGTCACAGCGGCCGGCAAGCAGCACACACGTGTTCGCTACCACACCAACAGCTGCAGTCAGTCTGCCATGGATGCAACCGGTTTTGACGTCGAATTGTCTAATGAAGAGTTGAAAAATACCCAGGAATATGAGATACTTCTCGCAAGGAGTATCACGATCGAGTTAAGAAGAGAGCCACTTGGCTTCAAGTGTGTGAAGAGTTTTGTGAGGGTTTTGCTGCGAAACTGTATCAGGAGAAAAATGATATAGGTAAGTATTGTCGTTAAACTAATTTTTGTTTGCGTTCTAGTGGTGGCGCTTTTGCTCGAATGTGGGCATTCAAAACTTTAGATAGCGATAAGCAAGAAATGCTTTGTGATCACCTGTGGGAGCCCATCATCTCAATGAAAAAATCCCCAGTTAATAATGAAAGTTTAAAATAAATTTTGATACTTCAGCTTTATTGTATTGCAGCTACAAACTACACTCCTGGAAATTGAAATAAGAACACCTTGAACTCATTGTCCCAGGAAGGGGAAACTTTATTGACACATTCGTGGGGTCACATACATCACGTGATCACACTGACAGAACCACAGGCACATAGACACAGGCAACAGAGCATGCACAATGTCGGCACTAGTACAGTGTATATCCACCTTTCGCAGCAATGCAGGCTGCTATTCTCCCATGGAGACGATCGTAGAGATGCTGGATGTAGTCCTGTGGAACGGCTTGCCAAGCCATTTCCACCTGGCGCCTCAGTTGGACCAGCGTTCGTGCTGGACGTGCAGACCGCGTGAGACGACACTTCATCCAGTCCCAAACATGCTCAATGGGGGACAGATCCGGAGATCTTGCTGGCCAGGGTAGTTGACTTACACCTTCTAGAGCACGTTGGGTGGCACGGGATACATGCGGACGTGCATTGTCCTGTTGGAACAGCAAGTTCCCTTGCCGGTCTAGGAATGGTAGAACGATGGGTTCGATGACGGTTTGGATGTACCGTGCACTATTCAGTGTCCCCTCGACGATCACCAGTGGTGTACGGCCAGTGTAGGAGATCGCTCCCCACACCATGATGCCGGGTGTTGGCCCTGTGTGCCTCGGTCGTATGCAGTCCTGATTGTGGCGCTCACCTGCACGGCGCCAAACACGCATACGACCATCATTGGCACCAAGGCAGAAGCGACTCTCATCGCTGAAGACGACACGTCTCCATTCGTCCCTCCATTCACGCCTGTCGCGACACCACAGGAGGCGGGCTGCACGATGTTGGGGCGTGAGCGGAAGACGGCCTAACCGTGTGCGGGACCGTAGCCCAGCTTCATGGAGACGGTTGCGAATGGTCCTCGCCGATACCCCAGGAGCAACAGTGTCCCTAATTTGCTGGGAAGTGGCGGTGCGGTCCCCTACGGCACTGCGTAGGATCCTACGGTCTTGGCGTGCATCCGTGCGTCGCTGCGGTCCGGTCGCAGGTCGACGGGCACGTGCACCTTCCGCCGACCACTGGCGACAACATCGATGTACTGTGGAGACCTCACGCCCCACGTTTTGAGCAATTCGGCGGTACGTCCACCCGGCCTCCCGCATGCCCACTACATTTCAATAGTGACATAAATGAAATCAACTTTCACATTCGACAATACATTGCTTCACGGCTCACTGTGATTGATACCGACCAGAGTTAAATACATTTGTCTTGCCATGGTACTTTTCCAGCATCGTTTATGAAGTAATCAGTGCAAACATATCTTCTAGAATTAAGTGAACTTCCTCCTTGCGTTGTTGGAACTTAATTGCCCAGATCACTTGGCCCTGTATACTTAAAGTGTCTTCAAAGTTAAAGCCATCTCTGGAACGATAGTGGTTGTGAAGGACCCAGCAACATTTGATGATGCTAACAGTGAAGTTCAGCTTAACATTGATAGTTCTGTGAAATATTCGCCATTTATTCGTCAGAATACCAAATTCGCACTCCACATCTCTCTAAGCACGACTTAAACGGTAGTTAAAGATGCGTTCCTTGTAGGAGAAGCAAGTTCCAATTTACGGTCTCATGACGACATTAGACGGTGAAAACGCTTCATCCCCCAGTAACGTAAAGGGCACAGAAAGTTCTGTAGTTTCTGGTAGAGATTGTCCTTTTGGTAAGCTTGCTTCGCCACTTTCTAGTAATTTATACAGCTTAGAATTTTTTGCTATCCGATTCTCTACCACGAGATCCAACTTCAACATAGTTAACAAACAGTTTGCATCTGCAACTACGAACAGAACTATAGAATGGAATTTCTTATAGTTGCAGAACTGAGAACCACTGAAATCTGGTTTAACTATTCTCAGGTGCTTGTCATCTAAGGCACCTAAGCATTTCGGGAAGTCTGCATGCTTTTCAAATCTCTAGGCATTTTTCAGACACCTTTCTTCTGTAAATTTTGGTATACACTCTTCACGCAAAACTTCCCACACAGCTTTGCAAACTTTCCTGACTATTTTACTTAGTGTTGTGTAACCGATTTTGTATTTATAATGTAGGTCAATTAGATTGCAGCCACTGCCAGGTATCTGAAAAAGATCAATATTAACTTAATAATAATAATAATACTGTGTCTTTCGTAGCATCCCGGTACACTACAGTTTGTGTTTTGTTGCAGGTTCAAAATTCATGAAAAGGTGAAAGGGTATTAAAGATTCCTTTATTCGATGTGAAAGGAAACGCACAAAATCAGGGCAAGGAGCGATTTCGTCTAGAAGGTATACATACGCCCGTCAACTGTCGGTCCTTGCGAACACAGTAGATCCAGTTCCCACGCAAACTTATGTCGATGATAATGGACTTGCTGGTAGTGAAACTAAGGATGAACTGACAGCAGAAACATCATCACCTGCAAACGGTGAGCCTTTGAAAAATTTGAATAATACACCTGATGCCAAACGACGCAGGATAATTGAAGATTCTTTATTAAAATTCATGAATACTCCCGTACCGTCAACTTCACCTGAAGCACCGGATGATGAGAAATTATTTGTAGAGTCACTGGTTCCTGCAGTTAAGACGTTTCCTTTGGATGTTAAATTGGAGCTTAGGTGTGAGGTGATGAAACATGAATGAGACTTTCCGGCTTAGTGCTCCATAATGTCCTCAACAAATGCCGTCTGTTAATCGTTCTGCACACTGCAACAATCAAGCGAGTATGATGTCTCGTGATTTGCCTACCCACACTCACGCACTTGGCAGTTCGCAGCAACACCACTACACCACGGCTAGCCCTTAGTCCTACAGCAGTATATGTGTGACAACAGAATGTGAGGATTCTGTGGACATTTTTGATATCCATACTCAACAAGTATAGAAAATAACGGTATTTCTAAGCTTGTTTGTAATTACTTTTCGAATAACTAATTTGTTTCGAGATGTGCGGTTCAAATGGCTCTGAGCACTATGGGACTTAACATCTGTGGTCATCAGTGCCCTAGAACTTAGAGCTACTTAAACCTAACTAACCTAAGGACATCACACACATCCATGCCCGAGGCAGGATTTGAACCTGCGACCGTAGCGGTCACGCGGTTCCAGACTGAAGCGCCTAGAACCGCACGGCCGAGATGTCTGTTGTTCGACTGCCCTTTACATATTCTTGTACTACATTTAAGTTTCTGCACAACGTAGTTTAATTACTTTACAACTATATATATGCATAATATTTCGACTACTCCTAATCTACGGATGTTAGTTATGATGCTTTGTATTAAAATACATTAGTAAAATCCCATAGTCAGTAATACGATTACAGAATATCGTTGATATGAGACTACGATTTACAAATGGTTCAAATGGCTCTGAGTACTATGGGAATCAACTGCTGTGGTCATCAGTCCCCTAGAACTTACAACTAATTAAACCTAACTAACCTAAGGACATCACACACATCCATGCACGAGGCAGGATTCGAACCTGCGACCATAGCACCAGCGCGTCTCCGGACTGGAGCGCCTAGAACCGCACGACCACCACGGCCGGCCTAAAATTTACAGTTATAATCCAGTTCACTATATTTTAGGTTTTGATTAAAATAATTAACATGGTATGAATACTTAAATACTCTCTGCTTACCTCAAAGACACAGCCATCATTTCTTGAGGTCAAACTGAAAGCGTCATCGCAGAGTCTGTGCTTTTGATGAATGACTGTAGTTTCACTGTTAACTCATCAAATGATTGTATAGTTATTCGAAAATAATTAAAGAATTTACTTTCATCTTCTCGTAAATCTGCAAACAGAATCGCGAACGCTCCTTTCAGCAGTCATGAACTAACGAGCGTGTGAACCCAAAACCTCCCGTTGCGTTGCTTGATGTACTTGTAAACGAAATAAGCAAACACCTACATAAACAATTTTTCTAACGCAAATCAGATGACTTGAAACTTCACTCCCCGTTGCGCGATTATCGCTGTGTTTCCGCCGTGTGTGCACTGGAATTGTATTGATGCCGCGATCTCGCTACAAGCACGCGCGGCTGTTTCTCGCCTGTGCGCATCGAGCCTTACAGCTGTAGGCTGTGATGTGTGCTTTTCTAATATCGCGAGAGTTCGATCTAGTGGACTCAGACTTTGCGTATGCCCAACAAGCGGGCCTTGTGTTTGCTCGCTCGCTCGCTCGCTCGCCCCCTGATCTTTCCTCAAATGGCTTAACTGTTTCCATATTTATCAGTCTCCCGGACCTCAGTTGCATAGAAAAACTAAACTAAAAACTGAAAGCACTCCACAGAACAAACAGAGACAGTGCATTGATGATGGCAAACCTGGTAAAAGCGGACAGAACAATGGCAAAAGTGGAACAGATTAATCATAACAACAAACAACACGTTCCAAAACTACATAAAAAATACGAGGAGGCTGTGAGAACCAAAACTGACTGAACTAGCAACCGCTATATCTACTTTATATGCTCATTAGCAACACACTTAGCACACTCAAACACATCATCCGTGCGGCTGACATCTCACACAATGAGGTTAGCATATAGTAAAAGGGGAATGGGGATTCTTACTGAGTCGTGTCTCGAAACTAGACTTTCTCACACTAACAACAAAGTGAGAATGAAGTTAATTAGAGGACCCACGTTGGGCACCAAAAATGTAGTGAACTGTGAGGCCGGCCCCTGTGGCCGAGCGGTTCTAGGCGCTTCAGTCCGGAACCTAGGGTCGAGGTTCGAATGCTGCCTTGAGCATGGATGTGTGTGATGTCCTTAGGTTAGTTAGGTTTAAGTCGTTCTACGTCTATTGGACTGATGAGTTCAGATGTTAAGTCCCATAGTGATTAGCGCCATTTGAACCATTTTGGCAGTGAACAGTGTGTTTTTCTCTCTGCTGTCGGACTTGAAATGACTAGTAGATGACTAGTGAGATTGCCCCATATTAGGAGCCAACAATTACTTGATATCAATAACGAAATGAAATCAAACATAAATGGTACGAAGTTAAGGTGTTCGTGTATGAATGTAAAAGATTGCTTATATGATAAAACATGAAAGAAATGTATTTATTTTCGTGCTGTTTACACAAACCAAAATAAAATTACAAATCTCAGGGCCTATCTGACTGTGAGTGGACACACCTCAGTTATTAAGGGGAAGGAGGGGGAGGGGACGAATCGTCTCACCATTATTCAATATCGTTCGTCATGTACTGCTGTCGGTGGAGGGCGCTGCGACAGTACGGCGCGTCGCCTCGCAGCTGTGTGGCACGACCCGTCTGCCCTAATAAGCAATCGCGGCTTTCAGGCGGGGCGCAGGTACGATCTCCGCGTTGGCTGACAGTTGTCGGTCGAGTGGCCGAAACTGTGTTATCACGGTGTCGGAAGGCAGATATTGACGATGCGTGAAAAAGCGCCATGTTTCTCTTGCTTCCTCGGTCTCTTCACGACTCTCTCTTTCGCTTCCCCTCGAACTCTCATCTCATGTTCTGTTCGAAGTATACTTCCCCTCGGTGTGGTCATTGGCGGACAAAGTTCTAAATGCAGTCCAACGACAGATCTTCGTTTCATAACCACTCTTCTCCGTGCAGGATGGAAATTTCCTATCTGGCGTGGGCTGGCGTGTGCCTCGAGAAACGGCCTTTTTTCACGACTTCGCATTCTTACGATGTTATCCTGCATTCTGAGGCTGTTGTGAGAGCAGCTACAAAACATTTCTTTATAACCACTCTCTCTGTGTGAGGCCTGGACTGTCTCATGTTTGGGCTCCGTCTCAGAGTCTGCCAGCGTCCGTGATTTATAAGGAATGTTCTCACTGTGGAGAAAAACATCTCCTTAAGAACGCTGACGTCCTTCAGACGCCGCCCTTCGCCTATTCTCTGCGCTTTGTGTACAAACCTCGCTGTGCCCGTGAGGTACTGTAACTGTCGGCACATCCCTGCTCTCTAAGGCAGATAAAATGACTGCCGCCCGGCCAGAAGAACTCAAGTGCTTTCGCGTGCACGTTCTTGGCGTTCTCTAATAATTTATGCAGTTGTCCATCAGTTCTCGGCACGCTTCTCAATGTCAGACAGGCCCTTCGCAACGTGTCCCTCCTTGAGCGAAGGAGGGCACCTGCCCGGCTTCCCGATGTGTTCTTGCAGAATGACTTTGTCGCACTGTACAGGCGTCAAGGAGCTATTCCTGGAAGCTAACAGATTGGCCCACTCCCATCGGTGTGATGAGTAAGATATCAGGATTCAATAGACCATGCAACGCTCTGCCACTGTATCAACATCCATTGCCGACGGTCACGTGTCCGTTTCAGTCGTAGTTGCCGATGACATGATGTTAACATTGGCACATGCATGGTTCGTTCGCTGCAGAGGCCTATCTTTAGGAGTGTTCTGTGAACTGTGTGCTCAGATACTCTAGTATTCTTCCCAGCATTTAATTATGATGTTAGTTCCGCTACAGCTCACCGCCTGTCCAGTTTTACCAGTCGGTCCAGCATACCACGTCCGGCATCTCTAATGAGTGGTGGCCGCCTAACACCACGATGTCTCGACATGGTTATCCCTTGGTTTCGTCACGTGTTGAAGACGCTCATCACAGAACCCCTCGAACACCAGACAAGTCGTACAATTTCCGAAATGCTAGTGCCGAGCCTCTGGAACATCACAATCTGCCCTCTGTGAAACGCATTCTACACGTGAACAGCATGTTCGCTGATATTACGCGCTCTGTGCGTGTGCCAGACAAGCTCTCAATCCTCGCCAGGTGACGCTACTAGCACCTGGACAGGTTTATATCGATAGTAGGTCAGTAGTCATAATGCTCTGGCTGATCGGTGTGAACTACATATACAGGCAGGTAACATGCGACAATGAGGAAGCTTTCTTTTTATAGAGTGGCTTATGAAGGAAAATTGTAGGCTTCGGATTAATATAATAGATGTATGACTGATGTTGGCACCAATCCATATAGTGCAACCAGAATACGAGAATGTGGAATGCGAAAATAAGGTGTACCCACAATTGAATAAAGACTTATCTGGATATGAAACTAAAGAAATGAGAGGCAGAACATAGGAGTGAAGTAGACGTACCACCCTCACCATTGACAAAGCATGGAATCGACTTAGAAGATCGAGGTGCGATCACAGATTCATAGCAATGAGGACCTAGATGTATTTGGTTAATAATCCATAGAATCAGTAAAATTAGTTGAGTACGTTGTTGGAAAAACAGAAACAAGAAGAAGATAGAACTTTTCATCTATTTCAAGAAGGCATTCTGATTGGGAGAGATGTAAAGGTAACAACCGATTCGAAAGAAGAAGACTGCGCTATACCAAAGTTTTATTTAAATGTATTCAGAAGGAAAGTGCTGCGAGAACCATCAGAGCAAAGATTATTAGCCACAGTTTCCATAAGCTCACGTACTACCTGATGGCGAAAGTTTTTGCGTACAAGATAAGTGAATTCACATATGATTTGTAACAACATGGAAAATGAGAAAGAGTTTTATTGTTACTGTATATTTGGTAGTAAATAGAAAGGTTGAATGTAACTCTCAGTGTGGTACATTAAACTAGCCAGTCGTGGGAAGAGAAGAGCATTCAGATTTATGTGTGACGAAGATGATCGATGAACCAAAAACAAACCAAATTTTGAGTCATCTGTAGATAGTTAACTTCGGATACAGATGAGGGGGATAAGAAATGCCTCGTACAGTCGCACATTCGCCTTATAAGTAACAAAACATTCGTCAGATGTTAAGCAAAATTAGGAGAAAATTTTTACTTAAATGTTAGAAAAAATGTCACACAGTGTATAGCTTAAGTCGGAGAACAACTTTAAAGTGAGTAATATCGATGAGAGGTGAAAAACCCAGACTAATATAAATCATCGTAAACCAATGGAGTCTGTGCCTACAATGATTCACTGGAAAAATAGCCACTCTGGCAGTTGTAACTGAAAAGACCAACTATAGAACTCTCGGAAAGGAACTACAATAACCCCTGCATAGGGCAACAGATAAATAATGGATGTGAGGGCTACCTACAAATTAATGGAACCAAACAAAGGAAATTTTCGTTATTAAAAAAAAACGCCGTAAGTACTGTGGTAGGGTGGGTTGTATCTGAATGCGTTCATTGTGCTTGTTATTGTAAAATAGGGGAACATGCCTCCCCTGGAACATGGCGAGTTAATGCACCACAATCTGTTGCAAATGAAGGGCACCCATCCACTATATCATTCGTGGTCCCAGTAACGGCCTAAGACTAGGTTACGCGCCCTGGGCCTATAGGGAAAACGCTCCCCCTCCCTTCCCCCCTTCTTAATATGGATTATATTGCATGAGCATCATCATTCCAGTTCTGTTCACCATACCGAAAGAATCATCATGATACGTCAGCATCAACGGCAGCTACATCAGAGATCAGTCAAAAACAAAAGTATCTGTCCCTTCACTATTAATATTATTACGATATTTATTAAGGAATATCCTACTCGTTTATACCTACACGTATTCTAGTCCAACAGCGCAACGCGCCGCTGATGCTACGATGGCAGAAATGCTGGACCAGGCCACAGAGGTGTTCGACTACTATTATCTGTACCAACACAGCAGACCGCAGTTGGCTTTTCAGATTAATCCGCTTCGGCGAAACTTCCTCACAGAATCCTGGTTTCTGCTAATACCTATTATTTGCCTCTTAGCGGCGGAAAACGTGTAAACGTAGAATTGACACTTGATAGCGACTTTAACGTTTTAACTGAAGTGGAGGATGTCCAACAGCGGTACTAGAGTACTATACACGTGGTACAACCGGACTACTTACGCATTATAATGCCCTACATTGAGAGACAGATGTCGAGTGAGTAGGATCAGTCACACTACAATTCAAGCTCATATGTTATGAAGAAAGATGTTCATAGTCGATATGTATGGAGAATGGGCTCTGGAACTAACTCCAGGACACAGGTGCATTTAAATTAAATATTGAAGTGTCGTCAGTTTGTAGGAACTGTATGTCAGCGATCTTGACAGACAGACTGTGTAACTAGTGCCCGTGTGTCAAGACTGCATTCTATGACCCTACAGTCTTTTTACGCTGTTTAGTGTTGTAAGGTGTATGCTTCGCCGGCGATGAGCGAGGCATGACAGAATCTCTGACCAGAGAGTAGTTTATCCTTAGTTGTTGCTTGTCGTCAGTCTGCGCGAATCGACAGTTGTAGTCAGTCTGCTGTGGTAGTCGGTCGGCTTTAGTAGCGAGTGGACGGTTGTAGTCTGCGGGAGTCGGCATGCGTCGGCTGTGTGCTCCGCTCGCGGCTCTGGTCAGGACTCTGGACGACGAGTATTGTTGTAGAAGGTAAAGAAGCAGCATTGCGCATATCTAATAATGTATGTTAATTGTAATTAATTTGTTCAAAAAATGCCCCAATAATAATTTTTTTTATATAAAGTAACTCTTTTAAAGGAAAACATTCATTTCAATTTAAAGAATATTTCCTATGCATTCCCTCCAAGATTTATATATATATATATATATATATATATATATATATATATATATATATATATATATATACGCCAGCATCGCACGAACCTGTGTCGAAATATGTATAATTAAGAGCAGATAGAATGCAGTTTTTATTGAGGTAAGAATTTTTGCTTTTTTATTCAGAATACAGGGCCGAAGGTCAGCGCTGCTGTCCTTATTAAATTTACCAGATATTATTATTTCTGTTAGGAGGTTACATTTCGTTCATGGTTCATTATTTAATCAATATTATTGTGGGGTTCATGGTCAATTTTCATTCATTAATTTTTGTGTGAGGAGGTTAGACTTGGCTCCATTTCCATTAATATTTAAAATAATCTGCTGGGAGGTTACAGTGTAAATACAAGTCTATTCGACTAATTTATAAACACATTTTTTGATCTGGTGCCGTAGTCGACAACTTTCGATCCCATAAGCAAAAACCCTTAGAAATGTAGTATAGTGACGGAAAATCCATGCGTATAATTGTATCTATAGTGCTTAACACTAATCAGGTTCAACTTAAGGCCTGTTGAAAGACAGTATTTGCGGGATATTATAGAAAGAAATGATTCCTTTATAAATATATGTAAATAAATTCCAATATATCCAAAAAAACTGTCATCGTTTTCCAAAAACCCATCCTATCGTTGGATGAATTATGGTCACGGCTTACTGAAGAGAAACAATAGCGATGCTAACAATGACACACATTAAGAATTACGTGTCGCATACTCTAGTACAGCTGCAGCTACCTGGCGTCACCGATGTCACGTTGTACAGCGTCCATATGCACATAGATCAATAAGCAGATGGGCTATTATTGTGACACATCACAGACAGGTGGCAGCAGAGAGCAATGCACTGTCACAGCCACCAGTTTTGGTAACGATCCACACATGAAGAAGACAGCTGTCAACAATGGTAAAGTGATTGCCTACATGCAACCCAATTACAAGAATTCCTTCCACATATGCGCCCTAGAAACTATCAACTTCCTAAACACGCACACACACACACACATACCTAACAGACAGACTACAATTGCACATCTGATAGTGGCAGTAGTCGCTATTGAAATGTAAATTAAGAGTTAACATAAACTCATGGTCATCATATCACAGTGGGTGCTGTATTTGATTCATAAGCAGATAGTAACCCAACCATCTCACTAAGCTATGGTGACTATACACACATTTTTTTTAAAGATAGAAACAACCAGTTTTATATCTGTCCACACTCACATTGCATTTTAGTAGGAGGTATTTACCTTCGGCCAAGATGGTATAACATATTATTTCTTGAAATTGCAAGTGTGGATTCAAACACTATCGATACTATGCTACAATATTCCCCATCTAGATGCTGGCAGTAATCCATGTGACTGCAATGCCAATCAGCAGGTGACTCAGAGACTGACCTTCTTTAGGCTGCCTAGCCAGCACTACCACAGAGCCGAGTATAATACGCTGCTCTGAGCTATATTCTGCCTGTGTAGTTGAAGTTTCGTCATTCAGCCTCTGTTGTTATTGTGAATACCGAACTGGTCTACCTCTAGGACTCACTTTGGATTGTGCTCTGAACTTGCTGTTAATAACTTGCTCTTAAGCCCAAACTGGAGAGCATACCATTGCTTTGCTCTCTGTCCTAGAACCCACCAACTACTCGACATCCACCACTGCAATGACTAACAGCGTGCTCTGCTGTTAATTTAATATACACTCCTGGAAATTGAAATAAGAACACCGTGAATTCATTGTCCCAGGAAGGGGAAACTTTATTGACACATTCCTGGGGTCAGATACATCACATGATCACACTGACAGAACCACAGGCACATAGACACAGGCAACAGAGCATGCACAATGTCGGCACTAGTACAGTGTATATCCACCTTTCGCAGCAATGCAGGCTGCTATTCTCCCATGGAGACGATCATAGAGATGCTGGATGTAGTCCTGTGGAACGGCTTGCCATGCCATTTCCACCTGGCGCCTCAGTTGGACCAGCGTTCGTGTTGGACGTGCAGACCGTGTGAGACGACGCTTTATCCAGTCCCAAACATGCTCAATGGGGGACAGATCCGGAGATCTTGCTGGCCAGGGTAGTTGACTTACACCTTCTAGAGCACGTTGGGTGGCACGGGATACATGCGGATGTGCATTGTCCTGTTGGAACAGCAAGTTCCCTTGCCAGTCTAGGAATGGTAGAACGATGTGTTCGATGACGGTTTGGATGTACCGTGCACTATTCAGTGTCCCCTCGACGATCACCAGTGGTGTACGGCCAGTGTAGGAGATCGCTCCCCACACCATGATGCCGGGTGTTGGCCCTGTGTGCCTCGGTCGTATGCAGTCCTGATTGTGGCGCTCACCTGCACGGCGCCAAACACGCATACGACCATCATTGGCACCAAGGCAGAAGCGACTCTCATCGCTGAAGACGACACGTCTCCATTCGTCCCTCCACTCACGCCTGTCGCGACACCACTGGAGGTGGGCTGCATGATGTTGGGGCGTGAGCGGAAGACGGCCTAACGGTGTGCGGGACCGTAGCCCAGCTTCATGGAGACGGTTGCGAATGGTCCTCGCCGATACCCCAGGAGCAACAGTGTCCCTAATTTGCTGGGAAGTGGCGGTGCGGTCCCCTACGACACTGCGTAGGATCCTACGGTCTTGGCGTGCATCCGTGCGTCGCTGCGGTCCGGTCCCAGGTCGACGGGCACGTGCACCTTCCGCCGACCACTGGCGACAACATCGATGTACTGTGGAGACCTCACGCCCCACGTGTTGATCAATTCGGCGGTACGTCCACCCGGCCTCCCGCATGCCCACTATATGCCCTCGCTCAAAGTCCGTCAACTGCACATACGGTTCACGTCCACGCTGTCGCGGCATGCTACCAGTGTTAAAGACTGCGATGGAGCTCCGTATGCCACGGCAAACTGGCTGACACTGACGGCGGCGGTGCACGAAT
Organism: Schistocerca serialis cubense; assembly: GCF_023864345.2. Lineage (NCBI taxonomy): Eukaryota > Metazoa > Arthropoda > Insecta > Orthoptera > Acrididae > Schistocerca > Schistocerca serialis. The sequence continues at coordinate 756,126,602 of NC_064640.1, read as the reverse complement.
GCTGCGCAGCTAGCGCCATTCGACGGCCAACACCGCGGTTCCTGGTGTGTCCGCTGTGCCGTATGTGTGATCATTGCTTGTACAGCCCTCTCGCAGTGTCCGGAGCAAGTATGGTGGGTCTGACACACCGGTGTCAATGTGTTCTTTTTTCCATTTCCAGGAGTGTACATACATTACAGTTGATACGTTATCCACCCAGCCATATGGCATCTCTAAAATAGTAAATAAGTTGACTTATGGTTTCCTGAGGTGGGAAATAGGTGCAAAATGATATGATGCTCGAGGTCAATGTTTGCATGATAAAAATGTAACACAAACGTTCACCTCGAGTACTATTTCATTTGGCACCTACTTCACAAACCACATAGATATCAGGCTAATCACCATTATATGGTGGAAAATCTGGCCATGTTTCCTCCTTATTCTCTATTACCTTGCAAATCATACATACACTTGATCATTACGATCTGGTTTTCTACCAGAGCTCTGCTACCCCAAGCTTATTCTTAGCACCCTATGTCGAATTAGTGTACATACAGTTATTGTGAACACTATACTACTGTACATGTATCTGGATACTTCTCATTAGTACTATGCTTCCTTGAGTAAATTGCTCTACATACATTTTAGACCTAGACCAAGAGGTACAACTATTTTTAAAGACGTCCCACAATATTTACACGGAACTTAAGCTCGATAATGGAGCTATGTCACTATCTTGCAGGTTATTACATATGCTTAACCATTACATACCTTGGTCTTATACAAGATACTTATTATTCTAAATCTAGACCTCATGCCCTGTGTACATTGGCACCTGGACTTTGTACTGCTCTGCTTTTGATCTATAACACCGTGATCTGTACACGGTATTAAAGAAAGGTAACATTAATTGTGATGTCTGTTGCCCTCATACAGTCCCTTATGTATTTCTTCATTGGTTCTGTTTTTATATTATCTAAGTCTGGAGTAATCTACTGTTGCTTAACCTATATCGATTTTCACATTGCACTTGCCATGTTACTGGTTGACGATGTATGCTGTATCGTCTATCTATTTCTTTCCGTTACATGGGGCATCTTTGTTTTTTATGTTATTTATTGAGAAAACTCTATAATGTATTTGTGATTAACATAGACATTCAAGACTGTATGATGTAGCACATGTACTCAGTGTAATATATATTCTGTGTGCTATTTGACTGTATTTCATTTGAACATGATATTGCTGCGTATTGATTGGAGTATTTCATAGCACAGATATACTAACTAGTGCTAATAGCTCTTTACAATATACTTAAACCTCAGTCTACCATGATTCTACTGTATTATAATACCTGTTATATTTTAATTCTTTTGACAGCGATAGTGTAATCTTATCACTACATTGTGTTTTTCGGTCTTTACTAATCATCGACTTTGTTCCTTACATCTTTGCTATCCTACGCCTGGATGCTGAGAATCAGAGCATACTGTCACCAAATTTTGTGCTATGTTGTTGATGGCTCATAATACTGTGAATTTTGTAAAGAGAGCTAACTGATCCGATTGTTATCACATATGTTATGATACGTGCTTTCTTCATGCTTTAGTACTCTTGTCACTTAAACATGGAAATATTTTGTGAAATACACTCGACGGCGATGTGGTTTCCTCATTGTAGTTGGCGTTTAGCCACTTTGACTATAATTTTACTACTTGTCCATGGTAGTTAAGAGTAGGAAAGTTGATAGTTCCCTTCAAGTATCTATAATTCTCATTAAACAACAACTATACATATGGGAACAATTTACATAGTACCAGGATTTCATGCTGTGCTGTTGATGATGCATAAGAAAGTGATTTGCAAACGATAGTGTGCCAGTTAATTAGTTTTGTATTGTCTGCAATATTATGACATGTACTTACCAAACCGTCAATGTATCCTTGTTACTTAAGCCTCAAGTGGGCTTCCTTAAGTTACTTATTGATATATTTGCTTAATGAAGATGCGAGTGACTGACTTGATTACGTAGTTACAAAGTGATATAATGAACACATAAGACTTTGTGTTGTGATTTTATACGACTCTATTTTTAAAAATTAACTTTTAAACGAAACCATTTTTCAATGTACTCTGATTTTTATTTCTTTTCCTTACATGTACAGACAAATTTTAAAATTGCATTGTATAATTTTTGGTTGTTATATTACCCTTATGCATTATAGAGTATGATGTAATCTGTCTCTTACACTACAGTGCTACCTGATGGCTAATAATAACATCTTTCCTGTATGTTTTAGAATATCTCTACATTTAGCCATTCTATAAATATGAGTATGTACAGTCAGTGCGCTGTTTCGTATTTGACACGCAGATATACCATGGTTCACATGATCTCGAAATACCATTTTATGATGTGACATCGTACAATTTGCACATAGACAAGATGCAATGAAATGTATTGCATAAGGTATGTTCTATATATCCTAGTTGTATAAAAATGTATCACTGTCAATTACATATGAGACTTTTGTGTTTACAATTTCGATCAAGGCTTTACAGATCTGAAGATGGTAACTTAAATTACTTGAACCATTAATTTAAGTAAATGTTGTAAAATAGCGGTCTTTATTGTTGGAAGACTAAAGCTTGTTACATCTATTTTCATTTTCAAGTTAACTGTATAACAAGAAAGAGTTCAGTCATCCACAACAGTAAACATTTAAAAACTTACGCAACCCAACATGCTGTAGACAGTCGACCAGGCAGGCAGCAGTATTTGATCCGATTCTAAGAGAAAATCTGAAACAATCTGTAGGAGCTAGCATGTAAAACTCCGCATCCATCAGAAGAAAGCATCACTTAACATTACGATTCATGCTGTGCATCAGTATATGTACAAGTCTGTGACACAACTGCACTAGATATAGGCACAGAATATGTTCAAACACAAGTATATGTGAGAAATCATAAATAAAAAGCAGTAAGAGCCGTGTTTGTGTTCCCTACATGAGTAAATTCCCCCACATGGTAATGCAAAAGCATTGTCCTCAATATGACGAAACATCCCCGTCACAAGGACTGGCTGGCCCTGGAGCAATACAGAAAAGTAAAAGAAGAACAATGGATCACCTCATCCCAATATTAAGCATACTGTAATCATTGGATTCATAGGATCACTTGACTGCCAGGAGACGAATGTTGTTTTTTCTGTTAACACATTCTGAGCGGTACCACTTCAAGCATGAATACTGCTTTTTTAAACGTTTTTTCAGCCCAGATAGCAGCTGTAACGGGAGATTGTGCACGACATCGACGGAGTGACCTACCAAGCATTCAGAGAAAACAGTGATACCCCACCAGTTCAAAAAGTAAAGACTAACTGTGTTTTAATGTTTGACAATGTTGCACTGGAAAACCTGGATGAAAAATGGAGGCTATTTTGCTTTAGACTCTATACGAAATTGTAGACTTTCATTTGAGACAGACGTACTCCAGGATTCTGAATCAGTTCGTGAGGAATAATGCTAACATAACTATTTCTTTCAATATGGACAATAAGAATTATTGCTGATATTTGATTTACGGGCATAGGGGCGCGGTCCAAGCCATAATTCTCTGTGTAACTCTTCGTATTCCACTGCTGGAGGCATTAACGAAGGCTTTAACTACTCAGAAAACTGTTACAGACTCAAACAAGATGTGAAAGCCAAACTATCTATACGTATCCAAGCATAGGTTCGTCTTTGATGACAACAGACTGCTGCCTAAAGTGACGGAGTTACGCAGACATGCTATAAAAGCTGTAGTGGGGAAGAGTTGGTCTGTTTGTTTTATTTCGTACTAAAGCCTAGAACTTGTATAATTTCAATCATTCACCTTTTCTGCTGAAACTGCGTTTGTACTTTTGAATTCATATGGCCTCTCTCTATACCATGGCGTAGTAATTATTAGATTTTGCTAAAACCACAGTATCAGAGAAACGTATTTGATTTCTGCCAGTCCTAGTGCATGGTCTGCTACTCCAGATTTATCCGTATAGCACACACGTCATTTGCTCTTCTGCTCCTTGATGCTGGAATTAACGCTTCTTTTTGCAGTTTCAATGTAAAGTTGGCCAAAATGGCATGGGATTTTATATACTCTTGCTGTGGCTAGCGAGGGGCGTACGGTCTTTCCAGTGTTAAAATGTTCACGCATATTTCTTGTTCGTTTAAAAATTATATCAATTCCGTGTTTTCTGAATAATTTGCTGGTGCAATCGGTGATAGATTTTGCAAATGGAAGCAAAACTTTCCCCTTAGATAATTCACTTTCATGTGAAGCTCTAGACTGTTTTGAATGTTGTGCCCTATTTATCTCTCTGTCAGAGAACCCATTTCCTCTGAAGGCCGTTCAAATATCATCGAACCTTTTTCTGAATGTTTCTATCCTTGAGATGGGGCTTTCTGTAGAACTTATGCCTTTCACTGGATTCTTTGTCCCTGCCACCCGTTATAAACCTTTGAGTCTCCCAGTCTATATCCGGTAAATTAAAACATCGACCCAGAATTATAACATGGTCGGGAAACCTACTCGAAATAGTTTCCAAATTTTCGTTCAGATTCTCTGCCACAACAGCTGCTGAGCCAGGGGGCCTATAGAGACATCCAATTACCATTTTTGAGCCTGCTTTAACCGTGACCTTCCCCCAAACTATTTCGCATTTCGGATCTGCCAATTTCCTTCGACACTATTACACTTTTTGTCACTATAAACACGCCTCCCCCTTCACTGTCCAGCCTGTCTCTGCGGTATACATTCCAATCTGAATTTAGAATTTCGTTACTGTTTACATCTGGTTTCAGCCAACTTTCTGTCCCTAGTACTACGTGGGCATTGCGCCCGTTTATTAATGAGAGCAGTTCTGGGACCTTTCTATAGATGCTCCTACAGTTTACTATTACCACATTAATATTGTTATTCCCTGTTGCGTTTTCCTACCACTACCTTGTCGCGTCTCAAAGGGCATCTTGTCTGGCATAGGGAGGGAATTCTCTAACCTAAAAAACCCACATGGGCACTCCAAACGTACTCCGCAACCCTTGTAGCCGCTTTCTGCGTGTAGTGCACGCCTGACCTATTAAGGAGGATCCTACATTTCTCCACCCGATAGCGGAGGTCGAGAAATTTGCACCCCAGATCTCCGCAGAATCGTCTGAGCCTCTGGTTTAAGCCTTGCACTCGGCTCCAAACCAGAGGACCGCGATCGGTTCTGGGAAAGATACTACAAATACTTAGCTCAGATATCACCCCGCGAGCGAGGCTTTCCGCCTTTACCAACTCCGCCAACCGCCTGTATGAACTGAGGATGATCTATGAACCCATACGGCAGGAGTCATTGGTGCCGACATGAACGACAATTTGGAGTCGGGTGCACCCAGTGCTCTCTATCGCCGCCGGCCGGGCCTCCTCCACATCTCGGATGAGACCCCCGGCAAGCAGACAGAGTGAACACGGGCCTTCTTCCCCGACCCTTCCGCAATTTCCCTGATGGGCTGCATCATCCACCTAACGTTCGAGCTCCCAATGGCTAATAAACCCGTCCCCCCGTGTGCCTGCTCGGACCTTGCTGAAGGTTAGGCCAGATGTCCACTCACAGGCAGAGCGGGCGATGCCACACAGCCAGCCTCCACATTGGCCCTCCGCCTCGTGCCCCGCGAACGCCGCTGAACCCGACACTCCCCTTGGGGAGAGGGTGGCCCAACCGCGCCCGGTACCCGCGAAGATTTCTCGAGAGCAGGGACCGTGGGTGAAGCATGTAACACCTGGGGTGTACCATGCGATGCAACAGACTCCCCACTGCCGCTACACTCCGAGGCAGCAACCAGAAGACGGCTGACGGCGGCCATAAACACGTTCAGCTGTTCGCGAACAGTGGCCTGCTCCTCCTGCGTCCGTACGCAGCAGTCACACATCCTATCCATCCAAAGAAATCAGTTTACTGTAGAGAGTTAAACAACTTTTAACTAAACTGCGAATTCACTAAATGTGGCTGATAGTTGACTAAACTGTGGTTACTGGACACTTGTTGTTGAAAACAATGAAAATAAGCACCACCTGTCTCTGAACTGTATTCAAAACAAACGCTAGCACTACTGGCACTACAGCAGACTAAAGGGACTGTGTCTGACTGTATTCAAAACAAACACGAAATCTATTGAACACTATTACTAGTACTGGATAATTAAAGCTTCCTAAAAGCAAAAACACACGGAAGAAGAAGTGACAAGTAAGAAGAATATAGTTAATACTTAAATTAACGTAGCTTGCTGCACAGCAGATGTGAAGCGGACGGCAGTTACGACGACACTGACACTACTAATTATGGAAATTAGAGCCGTTAGTTATTTATGCTAACATTTCCACAGCGTTTTTGTATTTCTTGCGAAACATTTATTACTTCAATTTCACGATCTGATATTTAATTTGGCATATGTACAATTTTATGTTAATGACTACAATCTATTGACAATCACAAAAATATACTTCATTTCAGAATATTCTATATGTAATTACAAAGAAGAATAGGTTTTTGACAACTGAACTGAACGGTACCTATAGAAATACGCATAAAACGCCCCAGGAAGCACTGAATCGTACGACAAATACACGGATGCACACAGAAAAGGTGGTATCGGACGGTTCAAAATGATCTTGGGTGATGCTGTTGCATTATAACGGTTCATCCTGTACTCACACACTTACTCACCATAGAAGATGTATGAAAAGGGATAATTATGGGGTTAACAATAAAAAATAAATGCGTGAATATACCCCCAGTGTCGTTGGCATCGAATTAATATGATAGTTTATTTTATTAGTAAAACTATTATTCTATCAGTAGTTGGCTATGTACGGAAGTGATATGGTTCAAATGGCTCTGAGCAAAATGGGACTTAACTTATTTGGCCATCAGTCCCCTAGAACTTAGAACTACTTGAACCTAAATAACCTAAGGACATCACACACATCCATGCCCGAGGCAGGATTCGAAACTGCGACCTAAGAGGAAGCACGGTTCCAGACTAAACAATAAAAACTTATATTATTTATCTCAAGGAGTGCTATATCTGGCACACCAGTTACTAATGGTATAATTCAATTATGAAGACCACCAATTATAATAGGTATTAAAATAAAAATCCTTATAAACATGGGAGTTGTATAGGTAACATAGTAGATTTAATCATGTCCTATTAAGGGCTCAGGTTGTCCCAATTCTGCATGAACAGGTATTCTTATGAACCATGGACCTAGCCGTTGGTGGGAAGGCTTGCGCGCCTCGGTGATACAGATAGCCGTACCGTAGGTGCAACAACAACGGAGGGGTATCTGTTGAGAGGCCAGAATAACGTGTGGTTCCTGAAGAGGGGCAGTAGCCATTTCAGTAGTTGCAGGGGCAACAGTCTGGATGACTGACTGTTGTGGCCTTGTAACATTAACCAAAATGGCCTTGCTGTGCTGGTACTGCGAATGGCTGAAAGGAGGGGGAAACTACAGCCGTAATTTTTCCGAATGGCATGCAGCTTTACTGTATGGTGAAACTATGATGGCGTCCTCCTGGGCAAAATATTCCAGAGGTAAAGTGGTCCCCCATTCGGATCTCCGGCAAGGACTACACAGGAGGATGTCGTTATGAGGAAAAGAAAGCTGGCGTCCTACCGATCAGAGCGTGGAATGTCAGATCCCTTAATTGAGCAGGTAGGCTAGAAAATTTAAAAAGGGAAATGGATAGGTTAGAGGTAGTTATAGTGGGAATTAGTGAAGTTCGGTGGCAGCAGGAACAAGACTCTGGTCAGGTGAGTACAAGGTTATAAATACAAAATCAAATAGGGCTGTTGCAGGAGTAGGTTCAATAATGAATAAAAAATAGGAGCACGGGCCAGCTATTACAAACTGCATAGTGAACGCATTATTGTAGCCAAGATAGGCACGAAGCCCACACCTACCCCCCATGAACAGATTTAATAAATGTATGATGAGGTAAAATAAATTATTCAGATAGTGAAGGGACACGAAAATGCAATAGTCATGGGGGGCTGGAATTCAATAGTAGGAAAAGGAAGAGAAGGAAAAGTAGTAGGTGAATATGGAATAGGGATAAGGAATGAAAGAGGAAGCCACCTGGTAGAATTGTGCACAGAGCATAACTAGATCATAGCTAATACTTGGCTTAAGAATCATGAAAGAAGGTTGTATACATGGATGAGGCCTGCAGACACTGGAAGATTTCAGATAAATTATATAATGGTAAGGCAGAGATTTAGGAACCAGGTTTTAAATTGTAAAACATTTCCACTGGCAGATGTGGACTCTGACCACAATCTATTGGTTATGAACTGCAGAGTAAAACTAAAGAAACTACAAAGACGTGGGAACTTAAGAAGATGAGGCCTCGATAAACTGAAAGAACCAGATGTGTTAGAGAGTTTCAGAGAGAGCATTAGAGAACGATTCACAGGGTCAGGGGAAAGAAATACGGTAGAAGAAGAACGGGCATCTTTGAGAGATGAAATAGTAAAGGCAGCAGAGGATAAAGTAGGTAAAAAGCCGAGGGCTAGTAGAAATCCACGGGTAACGGAAGATATATTGAATTTAATTTATGAAAGAAGAAAGTACAAAAATGCAGTAAATGAAGGAGGCAAAAGGAATACAAACGTCTCAAAAATGAGAACGACAGCACGTGCAAAATTGCTAAGCAGGGGTAGCTAGAGGACAAATGTAAGGATGTAGAGGCATATATCATAAGAGGTAAGATAGATACTGCCTACAGGAAAATTAGAGAGACCTTTGGAGAAAAGAGAACCACTTGTATGAATATCAAGAGCTCAGATGGAAAACCAGTTCTAAGCAAAGAAGGGGAGACGGAAGGGTGGAAGGAGTTTATAGCGGATCTATACAAGGGCGATGTACTTAAGCGTAATATTATGGAAATGGAAGAGGACGTAAGTGAAGATGAAATAGGATATGTGATATTGCGTGAAGAATTTGACAGAACACTGAAACACCTAAGTCGAAACAAGGCCCCGGGAGTAGACAACATTCCATTAGAACTACTGATAACCTTGGGAGTGCCAGCTATGACGGAACTCTACCATCTGGTGAGCAAGATGTATGAAACACGTGAAATACTCTCAGACATCAAGAAGAATATAATAATTTCAATCCTAAAGAAAGCAGGTGTTGAAAGATGTGAAAATTACCGAACTGACAGTTCAATAAGTTACGGCATCAAAATACTTATACGAATTCTTTACAGACGAATGGAAAAACTGGTAGAAGCCGACCTTGGGGAAGATCAACTCGAATTCCGTAGAATGTGGGAACACGTGAGACAATACTGACCCTACGACTTACCTTAGAAGATAGGTTAAGGAAAGGAAAACCTACGTTTCTAGCATTTGTAGACTTAGAGATAGCTTTTGACAAGGATGACTGGAATACTCTCTTTCAAACTCTGAAGGTGGCAGGGGTCAAATGTAGGGAGCGAAAGGCTATTTGCAATTTGTAGAAGAACGAGATTTCAGTTTTAAGAATCGAGGGGCATGTAAGGGAAGCAGCGGTTGAGAAGGGATTGAGACAGGGTTGTAGCCTATCCCAGATGTTACTGAATATGTATATTGAGCAAGCAGTAAAGGTAATAAAAGAAAAATTTGGAGTAGGAATTAAAGTCCATGGAAAAGAAATAAAAACTTTGAGGTTTGCCGATGACATTGTAATTCTGTCAGAGACAGCAAACGACCTAGAAGAGCAGATGAACGGAATGTACAGTGTCTTGAAAGGCGATATTGGATGAACATCAACAAAAGCAAAACCAGGAAAATGGAATGTTGTCTGATTAAATCAGGTGATGCTAAGCGAATTAGATTAGGAAATGAGACACTGAAAGTAGTACATGAGTTCTGTTATTTGGGGAGCAAAATAACTGATGATTGTCGAAGTAGAGAGGATATAAAACGTAGACTAGCAATGACAAGAAAAGCGTTTCTGAAGAGGATAAATTTGTTAACATGGAGTATATATTTAAGTGTCAGGAAGTCTTTTCTAAAAGTATTTGTATGGAGTGTAGCCATGTATGTATGTGAAATATGGACGATAAATAGTTTAGACAAGAAGAGAATAGAAGCTTTTGACATGTGGTGCTAGAGAGGAATGGGTGAATCGGGGTGAAGAGGAATTTGTGGCACGACTTGAATAGAAGAAGGGATAGGTTTGTCGGACACGTTCTGCGGCATCAAGGGATCACCAATTTAGTGATGGAGGGAAGCTTGGAGTGTAAAAACCGTAGAGGGAGACCAAGAGACGAATACACTAAGCAGATTCAGAAGGATGTAGGTTGCAGTAGTTCGTCGGAGTTGAAAAGTTTGCACAGGATAAAGTAGCATGGAGAGCTGCATCAAACCAGTCTCTGGACTGAAAACCACAACAACAAAATTGATGTTCCTTCTCTTTGGGCTCATGCTAATATAGAAATATAAAGTATTCATGTCATTACCGATATGGTATGTTGAGAGTAATCATTCTTGCGGGAAGACGGTTGAAGTTATAGACGGTAAACTGCAAACCTACTTACGAGAATTCTTTCTCTTGCCATAAGTTGCTCTTACACTCAATTATGATTCTGGACTGAAAGTCTAGATGCGGAACAAAATTGTTCAAATGGCTCTGAGAACTATGGAACTTAACATCTGAGGTCATCAGTCCCCTAGAACTTTGGACTACTTAAACCTAACTAACCTATGGACATCACACACATCGATGCCCGAGGCAGGACTCGAACCTACGATCGTATCGGTAGCGCGGTTCCAGACTGAAGCGCCTAGAACCGCTCGGCCACACCTGCCGGCGATGCGGAACAGTTTTACCATGGCCTCAATGATTATTATAAATTAATCGTATTATTGAAAGTACAACATCCATAAGTTGTACAAACCTTTGATTTCTGGGACATTTTATTGATCATGAATTATCTGTCTACAATATACTGCTTGACAACTGCAAAGGAGCAACTGACACTTGGTACAGATCAAGTGAAAGTTACTGAGAAACACGCTACCAATAACAGTAAAAGGAAATGTAGAGGGCAGGTTGTGTTAACTGCAGCAAAGCATGTGCAGTAACGCTCTTTATACATTCAGCTGTTCATGTAGTACAGTGATTCACGAAGCTTGTTGGGGAATTGATTACTGCGACACCTTGTGTGGAGCAGCTACATATCTGCGAGACATCATTTGACTGCTTGTGATCGTGGACGAGCCGTTGGATAACTGGGAACTTGTCAGCGTGTCACTACTATGGCCACAGTAATGATTGTGTCCGTAAGAGTCATTTCACAATTAAAAAGGTAACCGAAGACAGAAATGCTATATAAAAGCATTGTTGTGGTCGTAGACGGATCACTCCACCGTAAGAAGATCGATATGTAGCTCTAGTGGCTAAAAGAAACAGACATCTCTCTCCTAAGCAGATTGCTGCATACCTATCACCTGCTGATTCTATGCGTGTCTCTGCCAGAACGATTTCGCGGCGATTAAATAATGCCACTTTCTATGTTCCGAACCCTGTTAAATGCATACCACTTCAATCACGCCATCATCGAAAAGGAGTTCGTTGTTGTGCATAGCACGTTGGTTGGGGTCAAGTACGGTGGTCCAGAGCGATGGTCCCAGGGGAATGGCGCTTTACTGTGGGAAGTGATTCTGGCCACCAGTTACAGTGGAGAGAGAGGGGACCGCGTTACACACCACTGAATGTTCAAGAATGTTATTGGTATGCCCTAGGCGTTGTGGTATAGGAAGACATTGTGTGCAATGGCCAAACAGCGCCACATGTCTTTGCTTGAGGTACTGCTACAGAACAGTTGAATTTCAGGGAGATTATTCTGGGTCATGTGTGTCTGCTTAATTGTGCTGTAGGTTCCGACTTTCTGTTTGTTGACGACAATACCCGTGTACACAATGCTGTTGACGTGTCGGAAACACTGGGAAGTGAAGATACTAAGCGTATGGAATAGCTTGTGTACACACCAAACCCAAATCATACAGAGAATCCCTGGGATGTCCTTGGCAACAGTATTTCTCAACGAACACCCCATCTCCGAAACGTGCAAGAACTAAAAACCACTTTGACAGAGGAGGGGACAATATACCCCCCAAGCACTGCTAAACAGTTTGGTAGTCAACACGAATAACAAGTGCAAAGGGTGCATTAGTGCTTCAGGAGGGTATATTCCATACTGAGAATCAAATATCAGCCTTTATGTTAGAAGTCTGGCTTGTGTCAAGCAGAAGCATTGTTTATATCTTTCATCCTTCTTTCCCATGTTGTGAAATCTGTACAATATGTCGTTATAAATATACCACTCCACCTCTGTTATGTATGTACATGTCATCTATCATTGAATGTGATTTTTCGTGTCCCACAAAGTTTCTGTTCTTTGGAATTTTCAAGCAAAGTATAATAAGCGCTTGAATTCTAATTTCCGTATAATAGTGGGTAATTCTACCGTAATTGTTATTATAGTTGATATGTTGTTTTCTGTAAGTGATTGTATAACGATTCATTTAGGTAGAATCCAAGAAAAGGGAGAAAAGTGATTAAAATATTTAGAAAATAATTTCTGTTTTATAGTTCTTGGAGAGTAGGTTTCATTATTAAAAATAAATTAATTTGGTTGAACAATGTCCTATAACTAGTCTTCATAGTGAATAAATAATGAAATAATGTTCTGAAATATTTTCTCTAACGGTTATTGGTCTCATTGTTCATCCTATATGTCTAGCTGATGAGTGATCAAAAGTTGTAAAGATGTTTGATTTAGGTCTCATAACGCTTCAGTAACAATTCTTAACCCTTGAGTAGGCGTACCTCTGCATGAAATGCACCAGCCACATATAACATTTTTTGCATTGCTCCATTGTTGTTTCGCAGTAGCGAGCCAATACCCACTCCTTCATTATTGCCTCAGCTAAAACTATGTTAAACTGTGTTACCATATGTGCAAATGAACATAAAATAAATGATGAGCTATGAGAGAAAAAATTTACGATCGATGAAAGAAAGTAATCCACATTATGATCTAGCAACACAATCCCACAAAGTGGCAGTTGTAAACAAAATAATTGGTAATCGAATTAACTGTTGGCTGGGATCTGATGCAGCTGTGCTGTTTAGTACTTTACCTACCTTCAGGTCCCAGACACATGTCCGCGATGTTTCATATCTTGTCTATTAGTAAATGTACACTGTGTTGTAATGAAGTTTTATGAATTTTCGTAATTTGTCAGGTCAGTCATAATTTGTGAAAAAATTATAGAAATTTAGATATTACTTTGGCTAAAGTGTTGGAGCACATTTCCTCCCTTACAGACGTTGCAGGCACGGGCAGTTAGGAACAATTTTTCCACAACCAGATGTCTGTCTGCACAGCGTCTGTTATGTCATTTGCCAATGTCAACCCACGCTGTAATTCTTTTAGGGTTCCACAGTCCTTCTTGTGATAAGCACATGTTTATTTTGCAGCATTACCTCATAACAGTTGTCTGTTCTACAAACTGAAAATGTTACGAAGAAGAGGAGTATCAGATGAGGAGATATGGAAAATGTTGGAGCACTCTTCTGATTCTGGAAACCCACCTAATGAATGACAAACTTCCTGTGGCACTGATAATGATGTACACATCGCGGAAAACTTATAACTACATGAAGATGATGATCATGAAGAAACCCTCTGCTAAGATAGGGAAGAACAATTTAGTGCAAAATACGCTGAGTTTAAGTTATTGTTTTCTTGTAATGGGAATGAAGTATGGGCTACACCTCCTCAAGCTGGAATATCTGGTAGGCGGAAAGAAAGGAGGTACTGAACGGAGACCAAGGAGCTACAAGTTATTCTGTTATGACTGTGATAATGAAGAAGCTTGTTTCACGTTGTTCTTTCGAGTACCCTCATTGACAAAGTGTGTATGTGCACTATCTAGGAATGTCGACTCATTGACAAGGACTGGGTGGATATAAATATGCATGATATGGAAACGTTTCTTAGTGTTTCAATTTTGTCTGGAGTTTACAAATAAAGAAATGAAGGTATGAGTTAGCTTTGGAGTTTTGAGAATCGACGACCACTGTTGAATGAAATTATGCTTTGCAACCACTTCCATACTATTCTGAAGGTGTTATGCCTCAACAACGTAACAGCCCGGTGTGAACGTTACAAACTGAAAGTAATCACACAAGTTTCAGAGATCTGAAAAATTACCCTCACGGACAGATACCTTCAAGGCCGATGCATGGTCATGTATGAACAGTTGGTCATATTCAGAGGTCGTTGTCTATTTCGACAACACAGCCCATAAGAGCCTAATAGGTATGAGATAAACCTCTGGGTAATTTGTGATAGTGAAACAACCTACTATTGGGAGATGAAAGTGTATTTGGGGAAGGAGGAAGAAACCATAACAGTGTGACGTATAGGGAATGTTGTGAAAACCCTTGCCTAGACGTCATATCATTTGTGATAATTTTCTTTACATCGCCAAATTTAGTTCCTTAATTGTTTCGAAAGATCTGACAATAGTCGTTACTATGAGAGAAAACAAAAGTCGATTGGATGCCGATTTTATTACACTTAAAGGACGTCAAGTGTGCTCTGCATCATTTGATTTACAACCAGGTGTGGGAACAGCCTCTTATGTTCCTAAAAAAAACCAAGGTGTTACCGTCCTTAGCTCTATTCATGACCTATCAATGGTATCATTATCAAAAGTAAAGAAGTCTGAAGCTATAATGATTTACAATGCCCCAAAGGGAAGCACTGACACTATGGACCTGGAGACGCAATGCAAAAACGTGCAGAGAAGAACAAGTCACTGGCCACTGGTGGTGTTTTTCAACTTGATTGATGTAAATGTTATGAGTCAATAGATAATTTTGCATGACGCTGATTGCCAATAAAAACATCATGTATATGGGAAAGCAATGGCAAGCTTAAAAAAGTTAATGAATTCATTAGTAGCCCCAGGTCCAGGAATTGCAGTGAAAGCATGAGATAAGAAAAAGAGATGATGTACATACTGTGTACTGAAGAAAGATAGAAAAAGTGAAATTTGTGAGGTAACGGGCGAGTTGTGGCGCCCTAAAAATTATCTAAGTTCGGCGTTGGCGTGGCCGCACAGGCTGCTCGGCAAGCCAGGGCTCATCAGTGACCGCGTGGTGCCGTACATTAGCCGGAGCAAGAGGGGTAGCCAAAGCGTGTGGTCCAGGTCGATTATATGGCTGGGAATTCCATGTTAACGCTATGTCGATGAAGGAGATTTGTATGCAGCGGAGAGCCAAAGGTGGCGGACTTTGTGAAACCATAATGGCAGACTTTACACAGCTCATGTAGAAATTAATAATAGCCAGCGGAATTATGATACCTTAAAAATAAACATGTACATTACCATTATTTGCACGAAGATTCTGATTCTGTAATCTGATTTTCAATATCTTTATTAGTTTAAAGTTTAGTTACTGTCTTTAAATTATACAACATTCAGCAACGAATTTCGAAAATCTAAACGGTTCAACCGATTCCGTCGCTCGACGTGCCTATAGAAAGCGATTAGTGTAAACCTAAATTGGTATGAATTATAGGCATATAACGTAAATAGTACATGAGTTGCAGGTCAAAGTGGCCGATTACCGGTAGCAGCATGCTTATCAATATATTTATCGTCTACGTCTTTGTTTATTTCCGATATATACTATTCATGAAGAAATTAGTCAAATCTTTACTGTGTTTAGAAAGCACAGAGAGATTAGTCTACTGGCCTACTTTGGCTCCTATTTCTTTGATGTATGTTTATTTAATTTTTTTATGTATTTAATAACTTGCGTTAGAGCGTGTTTATGGTCCAGCCTTAGGAATATTTATTTAATTTCAAGTTATTTAAATGTAAATCCAGTATTTCGAATGTGTTTCATTATGTTTGTGAGTGTGAGTTGGCTTGGAGACAGGGTGGGAGCGCTCTAGCCAATCACAGCGATCTTTCCAGAAAGGACACGTGGAGAGACTGTATGGAAGTAGGGGAGGAGCATCGTTTCGAGTGAAGATAGGAAAGTTCTGGACAGTACGGTAGAGGACACGAGAGAGTCCTGGACAGTATGGCGCGACGGACGCATGGTCGCAGGAAAGACTTGGAGAGTGTGGAGCAGTTTGCGCGTGGTCGCGGGAGATAGAGATACTTCAGAATACCGATTTGGGCACTTGTGAGATTTCCGTGGCTACTACAGTGAAGACGTAGTATGCATTTCGAAGTGAATATCTAGTGAGCTAAGTTGTTGTTAATAACTAATTACGTACAGTAGGAATCTATTGTTTCTCTGTTATTCAAGTTATATTTTATTTAATTGCTGGACCATCGATACCAATAAGTGTTTAGCAAAAATATCCTGCATTCTCAGAAGTACTTCTGCTACCGTACTCATCATTTCAAGTCGTCAAAATAATACCTGCAGATTTTATTTAATTGCAATCTTTCACGAATAAATTTCTATATAACTTTAAAATTTCACAATTGCCGAGTGATAGGAACCTTCGACCATTCGATTCATGTGTATATTCATATTGTGTACTGTAGACTCAGCAGCATTTGGCTTGTAATCCTGCAACTGCGTATCCCAGCCCCTAGACAACGAAAGCATGCAAGACTTTTAATATTTCGACACTGAGTCGGCGGGTACGTAGTTGAGGGTCACCACATCATTTCATTTAATTAAAAAGCCCGCAAATTACATGTTATAAATGCACCAAATCTGTATGCTCGGAACTTTCTCTTATTCTTTGTAGAAACTGCGCAAATTTGCACTAAGAATAAAGTTGTAACTTTTAAGAGTAAACTTTAAATAAATAAAATTATATAAAATTATTTTTAAAATATTTATACCTCAAAACTCATACACATCATAAGTAGTCAAAACAGTGCAATTTATGTTGTTTTAAACAACACGGACCAGACAGGCTTGACAGGTAGCCAACGCTATACGGATTTTCTGGTAGGCAAAGGGTTAAAGCTTTCAGTGGGTCATTGGTGTCGTAGCCCACTCACTAGCGGAGGGTGAGGAGCGTCGTGCTGCTGCTGCTCCTGTTTGTGTGTTTGTGCGGACCTTTCCAACAAGAGGAAGAATGACTGGCTACAACAAGGGAGGAAAGAGGCTCGGCAAGGGTAGCGCAAAGCGACACTGCCAGGTGCTGCGTGACAGCAACCAGGGCACTACGAAGCCCGTGGATCGCCGCAGCCTGGGCGCAGGGGTGCCGTGAACCGCATCTCTAGTCTCATCTACGAGGATATCCACTGACTGCTGAAGGTGAACCTGTCGAACGTGAACCGCGACGTGCTGACGTACACTGAGCACGCCAAGCAGAAGGCTGTGACCTCAATGTGTAGCACCAGTATCGATTGTTAGTAGTTTATACTGTGTAATTATGTGTATGTGACTATGAGGTGTTTGTTCTTTACTAATGAAGGTCTCTGAGTTGACAGAGAGAAAGTAGAAGTTTGTAATATATGTATTATGAAAAGTAAAATAATGTTTAAAAATAACGAAACTTTGTAAAATATGTATGTTCCGTAAGAGATATCGTACTTTAAATGCTGGTTCAGGCTTAGGGAACTTGTGCTGTATAGTATAAATGGTGCAGGGAACCCCCTTATCTACGGAAGTGGCTTGGAGCGCGTTAAAAGATGGATTTGACGGTCGATCTGGGCAGCTATGGGGTGAGCACGCTACGAAGGCAGTGGCTAGCCGTTGTACGGTTAACATCGAGGGTAGCAAGTGAGGCATTTCAAAGCCAGTTTATACTGAAACTGTCTCGGATGTGGTTTCAGTTGTCGTATGGTGCTGTTGTTATTATAGAATGGCTCTAAGACGACGATAGTACGCCGCCAAGAAGAATTTATAAAGAGCATTCAACAGCAAGAGTGTGAAACCTGATAGATGCCACGTGCTTGCCACCTCTATTGCGTCACTGCTCCGCCTGCTTCAGGAACTCAAATTTATAACAGTATGGACCAGTATGTTTGTGTGTGTGGTTTTCAATAATAACTTCAGTGATCTAAACATGTGTGTGAACCTTAAAATTGTCCTGATCACGAAACCAATTTAGGGTCCCATCCTAAAAGTGCAGAAGACCGAGTATCCTGTTTCTGAATAACCATTAATTTATGTCTGCATTAAATGTACCAAAGTTCAGTGACAATGTGTATAAATGTTGCTAGTTAAATTATCTGCTTCACCAGTAGTGATAAAGCCACAGAAATAGGACTTATACAATAGTAATTCTGCTTTGATTAATACTATGGACTATTTTCGAAAGTTAATTGAACTTAATATATGAATTACTTGCTGTAAAGTATGATCATATAAATTGTTTCAGGTTGAGTTAGAAATCAATATGACATATTGCAATTTGTTTCTGAAATAGCCAAAGAATTTGCCTGTTTCAGTTTATTGATTCCCCTCTATATTCTTTTCTATTATAAGAAAGATAAAATAAATATTGCACTTGCTAAAGAAAGCAGGCACATTTTCATAGTAGTGAGAGCATAATAAGTGTTTCTGTAGTGTTATTTAACTTCAATTGTGGTGTTTGTATGTTAGTTAAACCAGGGCAATTGTCATGCCCAATTTTATTCTCGTGATACCTTGAGTAACATCTTAATGCTGCATTGGTTAATGATCGAGATAGTAACTATTGTTACTATGAGTGAAATGTCATTTAACTTCCTATGATTGCTGATTTGTGGAAATAGTAACTACTGCTACCCACTACTCAGTTCGTCTGGTAGTCGTGTGTATTCATTGCACTATTTAAAAGGAGTATTAATGAAAATCACCTTAGCAACTCAGTTTCATTCTCCTTTAAACTTAATGTTTCAAATTATTATGCCTAAATAGGCTGGCGACGGTTTGTTGTTTTATTCACGTGAACCTCACTACTTGCATTAATTCCAAAATAAAGCCTTTCAATTTTTTTAAATTGTCATAGATACGAAATTCCTGTTCGATACCCTCTACCTGGTAGGTAAAAACACAGCCAAAACATTTCTAAATTCCTCCAGAGGGTAATGCTAGCTGGCCATATAGTGTTACACGTGGCTTTTACGTATCAGAACTTAAGGTTCAGTTACAAAGAAACTGCTGCTCGTGTGATAAATCTATGTGGTGTAAGCCCTGTATAGTTCTGGCGGTTACTCGCGTGCCACTACCAGAAGCTGCAGAGGAGGAGGTGATGTGGGCGGAAAAGACGTGTGATATAATGAATGTTTATGTCACTATTGTTTGATTAAACAATGGTTTAGCTCTTATTATGCCAGTTCATTTTCTTTTTGTTCAATTAATCTAAGGTTTCTGTGATTTTGCTTATATATATTTACCTTTCTATCGTAAAGGATGCTATTCTTCACACATATACAAAGTACACTGCACACCATTTATGTTGTCAGAAACAGCATGTTCACTCGTGGGTTAAGATAGTGATGATTCAGACAAATGATCTTAATAGGGTACAATGTGATAGGACTGTTCTAGTAGCAAGTTTCTTTCATGTTGTTATATTAAACTCTTATGTCAAACTGGTGCTGCTGTTACTTCTGGGAATCAGAAGTGGAATGGGGCCACTGCAGTTCCTGGAGTTCTTAATAAACTCTAGATGT
The DNA here is from genome assembly GCF_023864345.2 of Schistocerca serialis cubense. Taxonomy (NCBI): domain Eukaryota; kingdom Metazoa; phylum Arthropoda; class Insecta; order Orthoptera; family Acrididae; genus Schistocerca; species Schistocerca serialis. The sequence continues at coordinate 756,106,884 of NC_064640.1, read as the reverse complement.
GACTGTTATGGATGGTATGAATACTGTTTCCCATTCTAATGGATATTTTATTTAAATCAATACAATTGAAAATAATAATATTGTTGACATCATTACTGGACCAATCGATTATTGAATTGATGATTCATTTCTTGTTGCATTATTACTTTTTGATACTAAGGGATTTAGAGCAATACTGTCTTGCATAATGTTGAGGGAAGTAATAATATTTTACTTTATTTACTCATCAATGTATCCATTTAAATTAGGTATGCCACAATTTTTGCTGTTTGATGCACCAATTATTTTTTAAATCTCTATGCGATTGTCTTCTATTCTATTTAATTCATGTGTTTAACAGCATAACTTCCTATATTTTTGTTTTGCTTTAGTACAAAGGAATTTAATATACACTCCTGGAAATGGAAAAAAGAACACATTGACACCGGTGTGTCAGACCCACCATACTTGCTCCGGACACTGCGAGAGGGCTGTACAAGCAATGATCACACGCACGGCACACCGGACACACCAGGAACCGCGGTGTTGGCTGTCGAATGGCGCTAGCTGCGCAGCATTTGTGCACCGCCGCCGTCAGTGTCAGCCAGTTTGCCGTGGCATACGGAGCTCCATCGCAGTCTTTAACACTGGTAGCATGCCGCGACAGCGTGGACGTGAACCGTATGTGCAGTTGACGGACTTTGAGCGAGGACGTATAGTGGGCATGCGAGAGGCCGGGTGGACGTACCGCCGAATTGCTCAACACGTGGGGCGTGAGGTCTCCACAGTACATCGATGTTGTCGCCAGTGGTCGGCGGAAGGTGCACGTGCCCGTCGACCTGGGACCGGACCGCAGCGACGCACGGATGCACGCCAAGACCGTAGGATCCTACGCATGCCGTAGGGGACCGCACCGCCACTTCCCAGCAAATTAGGGACACTCTTGATCCTGGGGTATCGGCGAGGACCATTCGCAACCGTCTCCATGAAGCTGGGCTATGGTCCCGCACACCGTTAGGCCGTCTTCCGCTCACGCCCCAACATCGTGCAGCCCGCCTCCAGTGGTGTCGCGACAGGCGTGAATGGAGGGACGAATGGAGACGTGTCGTCTTCAGCGATGAGAGTCGCTTCTGCCTTGGTGCCAATGATGGTCGTATGCGTGTTTGGCGCTGTGCAGGTGAGCGCCACAATCAGGACTGCATACGACCAAGGCATACAGGGCCAACACCCGGCATCATGGTGTGAGGAGCGATCTCCTACACTGGCCGTACACCACTGGTGATCGTCGAGGGGACACTGAATAGTGCACAGTACATCCAAACTGTCATCGAACCCATCGTTCTACCATTCCTAGACCGGCAAGGGAACTTGCTGTTCCAACAGGACAATGCACATCCGCATGTATCCCGTGCCACCCAACGTGCTCTAGAAGGTGTAAGTCAACTACCCTGGCCAGCAAGATCTCCGGATCTGTCCCCCATTGAGCATGTTTGGGACTGGATGAAGCGTCGTCTCACGCGGTCTGCACGTCCAGCACGAACGCTGGTCCAACTGAGGCGCCAGGTGGAAATGGCATGGCAAGCCATTCCACAGGACTACATCCAGCATCTCTACGATCGTCTCCATGGGAGAATAGCAGCCTGCATTGCTGCGAAAGGTGGATATACACTGTACTAGTGCCGACATTGTGCATGATCTGTTGCCTGTGTCTATGTGCCTGTGGTTCTGTCAGTGCGATCATGTGATGTATCTGACCCCAGGAATGTGTCAATAAAGTTTCCCCTTCCTGGGACAATGAATTCACGGTGTTCTTATTTCAATTTCCAGGAGTGTAATTTCTTACATTTAGTTGAATATGTCATTTTTATTTTTGTATATATGAAGATGGTATCGTTTCTTTCAGACATGTCCAAAAGAAGAGATACTATATATATATATATATATATATATATATATATACGAGGGGCGTTCAGAAAGTAAGCTCCGATCGGTCGCGAAATGGAAACGACTACGAAAATCCGATAAAGCTTTGCACAGATGTGTTGGGTAGTGTCTCTAGTATAACCCCAGTTAGCATCACGTCGCTCTTCTCATTTCTGAGCTCGCAGTGAGTGCGTAAAGATGTGTAGAAAATAGTGTCTGCCGCCAAGTACGAGGGCCTGGTGAGAAATTTCGCCTGAAGCTATGCAGCTAACATTACATAACTGTCGTGCTGTTTCGTCTTCACGACATTTCTCAGCCGCATTCTGCAGGGGCAATGAAGATGCTCCTGCATCGTTTTCAAATGGAAATGTTAGATTACCCACAATACAGTCCGCAATTGTCTCCCCCTGAGTTTCATCTCTGGTCACATGAACCGCTGCCTTTGAAGACAACATTTTGACACAGACAACGAGGTGTAGGCCAGCGTGGAGAATTGGCGGAAAGCACTGGCGGCTGCCTTCTATGATGAGGCTATTGAAAAGTTGGTACAACGCTATGACAAAAGTCTAAGTCAGAACGGCGACTACGTAGAGAAGTAGCTGAAAGGTGTAGCTAATTGTTACAAGTAAAACATTTCTGATGTTCACTGTGGTTTCAATTTGGCAATCAATCGGAGCTTACTTTCTGAACAGGCCTCGTATATATAAGGATCACTGGCCATTTGACCATCTTCTTCTGTGCGTATGCACAAGCAGTGCCCGAACTCTCATGGGGATCAGCAGTAAAGCTGCGAGTAATGAGTGTGATGGGCAGGGGCACTATGAATATAGTGTGGGGAAAAAAGTTGCGAATATGGGAATCATGGGACGTGTGCCAGAGATAAGTCCCTGCAGTCACACTATCCTCTGTGTCCTCATTGATTCAGACGGTTAGAGTGTCTGCTATGTAAGCAGGAGATCTCGGGTTCAAGTCCCGATCGGGGCACACATTTTCAGCCGTCCCTGTTGACTTATATCAACGCCTGTATGCAGCTAATGGTATTCATGTCATTGTAATTTCATTTTTATTTTATTAATATTAACTGACTATAACAATTTATATATTCAGCAAAAGTTGTAGCTATTTCCTTATAGAGGAATATGAAGTAGTAATCTAATAATTAATGTTACAAATATTTGATATTCTAAATTTATTTTATAGTTTTGTTATTTCAACATAATCTGTTATATTGATTGTAATCACCCATTTTCTTAATTACAATAATGAAAGTTGTTAATACGAATCATTAATTAATAGTACTGGAACATCCCCTTAGAAAAATTTAGAATGACTGTGCTGTTAAACCCCTACGCTTTTTTTTTATTTTCAAACAGCTGAGCAAAACTGAACGTACTCAGACATTTCTCTCTTTACTTATTCTGACCAACCCTAAACTGACACAATATTTTTAGCGCAACGCAATCTGACTTTCAATAATCCCTACAAAAGAATGGCCCTGACTAACAATAACCTATACCTTTCATGAATCACTTACCTCACAAAACTTCGTTACTCGATCTACTGCAATACAGCGAGCGCCAATACTGCCAGCTAAATAAAAGTCTCTAACTACTGAAGGCACTAACTACTGACAGGCATAGCTAGCAAACGAAAGATTTTAATAGAGAACAAACAATGTATTTACCTTAATAGTGTTTAAAAGTCATTATATATATATATATATATATATATATATATATATATATATTCATGACATCCAGTATTACAAATTTCCTTTTTCTGACTGACACTCGTCCAGATCGTCCGCTGTCAAAACTCTGCCATCTCTCTCCCAACATCCACCATTGCTGGCGGCTCACCTCCAACTGCGTAACACTACGTGCTGTTCACATACAACTGCCCAATACTACAATAGAAAGATATTCCAACAATGTGCAAACCAGCCACAGACTGCACACGGCACAGTCAGTGATTTTCATGCAGAGCGCTATGTGGCGTTGCAAACACAAAAACCTAAACAGCCTACTTACAGTAAAAACAAATAATTATATATTATCAAACAATTATATTTATGTAATTATTATATTAATTTTGATAATTTATGTCATTTAGTTTTTATTTATTATTAATAGATAAGAAATATTGAATAAAACATCATAACATAATAAATTTATTGGGATAGTAGTTCCATGTTTATTTTTATTTACGTGTAACATAAAATCTGTAATGGTCATTAACAGTTTGTGTTCTATTCTATTTAATTCCTCTTTGGATATTTAATATATATTTTTATATATTTTTGTGATTTTGTATGATCACTAATTATATTTGTTATATAAGTTAATAAGCCATGATATGGGATTTAGCGCAGTTTAAGGATGTGCAAGACACCATTAAGAGCAGGAACTGGACAAACTTAGATGCATTTCTGAAATAAAGGAGGAGTAATACATTTTTGACAAGTAATGATAGGCGAGAGAATGTAGCAGTGGGGACCAATTCAACAGTGAAGAGAAATGCCCACTGAAAGGTTATGCCATATCAGGGATTACAATCATATTCAACTCTACCAGTAATTACTACCGCTTTTGCAGAAACTATACCATGTGACATGGACGAGGAGTGAATCAAGTAACAATTCGTGTCAATAAATAAGTATTCATTGTTTCCGAACAATGTGAAGTACCTACACCTGATTCTATGGAATGAAGAAACCACTACTAAAATCCTGACTACACATTTTAAAATTAAGTTTGTATGTGCAATGTACAGAGAGGTGACAGTGAAGAAAAAGCGAGTAATATCAGAGCAATGCAAGATATATTTAAAGTTATATGCACCGCCCTCCAAACGTACAGGTGAAAGGCGACGCAAGAAGAGATGAAGATTTGGATAATGATGACAGAAAGCTACACACAGTCAACGTGGCTCGATCCCAGTCAGCTTCTCAAAGATATGGTAAGCAGGAACTAATTATTTGACACGACATATGGACCAATCGAACACATACACATTTACTTGACGAAGCTCCCACATAAAATTCTGGAAGTTATTAATGTAGTTGGCAGAAACATACTTGATATTAAAATTCCTTTACTTGACGTCTATGGCCACAACTGTTTTCGTCAGACTACCTGTTTCGGTCTATAACGGCCATCTTCAGATATGTTGTATATGGTTCCAATATATGAGGACCTGTTGTTGTAAAACAGATCTGAAGATGGTCATTATAGACCGAAACCGGTAGTTTGATGACAAAAAACCTGTGACCATAGGCGTGAAATAAAGGAAATTTATTTTGTAGTCAGGTCACTGTTCAATTCGTGAACATGTCACAGCTTGTGAAAATGCTTTATATTCGTCGTTTCCTGTAGCTACTGCACGAATAAGGGTAAAACAGATGCACCGAAGCGATGGGACCATGTTCAGGCTTACTTCCCGCCAGTAAACCAACACGTAAACAACCAGATTTGTGGAATGAGACACGCAGCAAGAAGGAAGGGAAGTGGTTGGGACAGAGAAAAGGGTAACCGAAGCTTAGGATCACAGTTTCGCCATATGACTCAAGAAAGAACTGGAGATGTGATTACTAACTACACAATGAAAGACGAGAGAAGATTAGAGACTGTTGAAGCTGGAGGACCAAATAACCGAAAAAACCAAAGGAATGAGGAGCAAAGAAACGATTCCCGGAATCGACTAGAAATGCCCACATCATAATGAACGGACTGACGTGCTAGATCATTCCGGGTATGATATATAGATTTTGAGGACCTAAGAAAAATATTATTAAGAGAAGGGGATGAGGTTGAAGTTTGTGAGTACCCTACCGTCAACATATGTTTTAACGATAGATTATCCGAGTGTGTACTTCACACATCTAGTCAAGTTTCAATTTTCGACAAGATTATTTATAATATTTGTGACAGCTAGAGAGATGACTAGTGTTCGAGGGATCGTATGTAACGATTAGAGGAGCTATGAGTGGCAAGAGCGCCGATGTGAAGGAGCAAGTTTGAGTACATTTTAAGTGTTTAACACATGACCTTCATGAAAATTTTCTGGTGATAAAGGGCGTGACAGTAGAGGCAGTATTGGGATTCGAACTTGTGCAAATGCTCAGCTACCAAGACATAATTTAAAACTTAACACGGAAACTGAAATCTTGTTTACAGACTCGTACTTCATTTCACACTCCGTGACATATGTGTATATTGTATGTAGTAACACGGCAGAGTTTGCCACGGCAGAGCACGCACTGAATGAGACCGACCACGTAATAAAATTCGTCGACACGGAAATTCTGGCTGTAGAGAAGCACTATCACACGCGCTTGTTCAGAGAAGCTGTAGAAATCCTGAAACACGCAAAAAGTTTCAACAAGAAAGAGGAAAGCCTTAAGGTAAACGGATCCTGGCTGCCCGTACTGCAGCGAACGACCGTCGCAGGTAGCAAGAGGAGAACCGCACCGGAAATGACCGCGGAGAAGCCCTCGGACGTTGGCGCGCCAGGTACATATAGTCTGCGGCAGCGAGCTCGCCTCCACGCGAGGATCGACTGCACCCGCCGAAACTCGCGCCCCGCCCGCTACCGAAGGCAAGGGAGCGGCTGGCGACGCTCGACAGCTTGGCGCGAAAGCGCAAAAGCAGCTCGAGTCGCGCCGGCTAATCACCGAACTTTTCGGGGCGGACGTCTCTCCCACCAAAACAACTACACTCAACATCACTTTACACTCACCTGTCACTGGACAGTCAAGTACCATTCTCCCACAGACGCCGCAGCCTCAAGAGATCGAGGCAGCGGCGGCGGATGTGGACACAGAAAACCACTACATAGAGCCCTGGCAGGTGGAGGGCCCAAAACGCAGACCCAAAAAAACACCAGCACAAACAAGCGAGCAACCAAACTCGCTAGGAACCGAAAGGCGCTGTTGCCTACACCCACTAGTTCATCTCAGGCTAGCAACATTAACACAAAACAAAACGCAAACACAGTTGTGGCGAACAACAACAAAGCACACAAAGCCACAGCAGTGCCCACACAACACAAGACTGGTTTCCCCCCAGTTGTTATACAAAACCATGGGAACCTTAGTGCCCTTAACACTGCATTCGCGGCAAGGCACATAAACAGCACATTACATTAAAGTACTCGGGGGATAGGGCCTCACTGTACGTTGCCACAGACAACGAATATAAAGATCTTCTGACCTTCCTCAAAGATCGGAAGATCGAACATTACACGCACAGAACGCTGGACGAGAACCCAGCAGTACGTGATCAAGGGCGTGGATCCCAGTACCCCCAACGAGACAGTACATGCGGCCCTTTGTTATCTGGGATTCGACTGTAAAAGTGCCTCCCGGATGACAGGGTTCCGTACACACGCACCGTTACCACAATACATGGTTGAGTTAGCTGACACGGCTGCTTCCCGCGCCATCCTGCAGATAAAGAGCTTTCTGCGGATGGACGTACGTGTAGAACTTTACGAACCACCCAACGTCCCCCAACAATGCAACAACTGCCAGCGGTTCGGCCACTCGGCCCTCCGCTGCGGCCTGGCAACTCGCTGCCGCGGATGCGCTGGCAATCACAGATCCTACACTTGCACACAACCACAGCCAAACCAGCGACGCTGTGCCAGCTGCGGTGGGCCCCAAGCGGCAAACTTCAGACAGTGCAATTCATACATACAGGCGCTGAAGCGAAAACAAGACAAAAGCAGGGTACTATACGACATACCACGCCCAAGGCCAGCGCCGAACCCAGTAAGGAACGGCGTAACGTTTGCCACGGTTGCACGCCCTGGCGGAACGGCACAGGCTGCGGAACCTCAGCGCCCTACACACACACGTGAAACCACCGCTGCATCAGCCATACAACAGCCACAGGCAACACCTGAAACCCATCAAGCATCGGTACCAACACCTATGCCCCCAAACAACACGACCCCACTCCCGGAAATCACGTGCTGCGAAGAAACGCACCGTATACAGGAAAACACACCCACACAAGAACCCCCCGAACCCCAAGCCCAGAGGAGGAATAGACGTACACGCAAACACAGGGCGGGGAACACGAAATCACCACAACAGGCCACACAGCAACAACAGAACAGCAACACACTGGTAAACAGTCAACAAGACACCGAGACTCTAACTCACACTACCATCACCCTCACCACAGAAGTAACACAGGCGCCACAACCTCTGTCACAAAGCACAAATGCCGCTCCTAACAACACACCAATACCCGCACAAGCGGCCGCTAACTCCACAACAGCACCTCAGGCTGCCACACCCAACACCAACACACCACCTGGGGGAATACTGGAAACACTATTCCCCCGACACACGACCGTTCAAATCCTTACCAAGATGCTGACGGCCGTCACTACACTCATCACCCAGCTCATGAGCGCCGAACCCGGGCAATACTGGGCTGTCATACACACTGCCATCACAACACTCTTTCACACTCTTACATGCATAATATGCCACACCCGGCCCATAACGCAGACCCGCATACACTATCACAGATCCTGTTCTGGAATGCAGACTCGATCCACAACAAAAGGGCAGAATTTGCCGCGTTCATGGAGCGCAAGGGAATCCTTGTCGCGCTACTGAGCGAGACTAAACTTAAACCGCACAAACAATTAAACTTTCCTGCCTATTGTGTCTATCGTACCGACCGACCGGGTGACGCCGTGGCAGGTGGAACTGCAATCGTCATACACAAAGACATTGAGCACACAAACATAGAGCTCCCTGAACTGGAAAAAAGCGAGGCTACGGCCGTCAGAGTCAAGTTCAACGGAGCCTACACCACACTGATATCGGTATACAACAGCCCTGTAGGCATCTCAACACGCGATATCAGCACATTACTCAACATTTCACCGCGATTAATAGTCGCTGGAGATCTGAACGCAAAACACCCAGAATGGAATTCACGCATACGAAATCTCAACGGCAAAAAACTGTACGAACACTCGCTAGGCAGAAACTACATTATACTATCGCCGACTGAACCGACGCACATTCCCAATCAGAGGGGACACAGGCCAGACGTGATAGACATGGCCCTCATCAAGGGCATTACAGCGACACTCAACGTTGCCGTTGAACACGCTCTGCCCTCAAACCACCAACCTGTAATACTATATATTGAGGAGACACTGCAGCACACGGAACAACGCAAGATGTGGGACTACGGGCGTGCGAATTGGACATTGTTCAAGCAAACGCTTGACAGCCACATCCCACCTGTACACGAAATTAACGAAACAGCACAAATTGACGAGGCAGTAGAAACCCTCACTAACGCCGTCCGGGACGCAATGGCAGGCACCATACCTGATCGCAACTCACAACAACGTATTGCCGCCCTGCCCCAGGAAATCCTGGGCCTAATCTAAATGAGGAATCGCCTCAGGAGCCAATGGCAGCGCACCAGGCGTCCTTACTTCAAACGGCACATTAACAGACTACAGAGCATCATACACGATAAAATACAAACACAACAGTGGAATCAAAAACTCGAAGGGCTGGACACCGCATGACATGGCGTGTGGCAACTAGCCCGACACTTCACCAGGGAGAAAATATACACCCCTACGCTTCAAGGGCCTGACGGACCTGCATACTCAGCGGAAGAGAAAGCAGAACTAATGGCCCGAACACTCGCAGCGTCATTCACACCGAACCTGGTACCATCAGATCCAGTGTTCACACTTGCTACTGACCAAGAGGTTACACGCATTCTAGCCCAATCATCGCGCGACGACATTCGACATGCTAGCACAGCCGAAGTCTCTTGGACTATAATACAATCCGCTGCTAGGAAAGCCCCTGGTCATGATGGCATTCAAAACCGTGTCCTCCAGGAGTTCACGGATAAAGCAACTGAGTACCTAACACACATAACGAATGCCATACTAAGACACCAACACTTCCCCGCCTTTTGGAAGACGGCCAAGGTCCTGATGTTCAGGAAGCCGGGGAAAGACCACAGCCTCCCACAAAATTACCGACCCATCAGCCTTCTGAGCTCGCTCAGAAAGATTGTTGAGAAGGTGATTCTCAAACGCATCACTAGGCACTGCATAACAAATGACATCCTGAAACCGGAGCAATTCGGCTTCAGGAATCACCACTCCACAGCACAACAACTCCTACGGGTCGTTGAACATATAACACACGGCTTCAACATAAACAAAGCCACAGGGGCAGTGTTCCTGGACATCGAAACGGCTTTCGACCATCTATGGCACAACGGCCTCATCCGCAAACTCAGCGACGCGGGATTCCCCGACGGGCTGCTGCGTCTAATAAACTCATACCTCACAGAAAGGAGTTTGAACACTGACTTGCAGGGAAAACAATCAACACGACACGGTATACACGCGGGAGTACCCCAGGGAAGCATCCTAGGGCCCCTACTGTTTAACCTCTACATAAACGATCTCCCAACCACACACAACACAATGATGGCAATCTACGCGGATGCCACAGCCATCCTTGCGCAAGATTGGAAACCATCAAACATTACGTCACGCCTACAGACTGCACTCACAGTGGCCGAGCCTTGGTTGGATAAATGGCGTGTTAGAGTAAACGTCGACAAGTGCGAAGCTGTTCTGTTCACTAGAAGACCGAAGCAACTGCGCAAACACCGCTACTGCAGAGCAATAACTCTACATGCACGTCCAATACGTTTCCGCGAGAAAGTCAATTACCTCGGTGTCTGGCTGGACCGGAAATTACTCTGGGGGGACCACATACAACACATGACCAACCGAGCTAGCGCGAGGCTTAAACAGCTCTAACCTATGCTCAACAGGCGTAGCACACTGAACAGAAGGGTGTCGAGGTCCATGTACATGACACTTATCCGACCCCTGATGACGTACGCAGCTCCTGTCTGGGGATACGCTGCGCCTACACGCCTGCGCCGTCTGCAGCTCATACAAAACAAAGCACTCAAAATCATAAGCAATGCTCCACGATACACACGCATCGCGGACCTTCACCGGGAATACCGACTTGAGACTCTCACGGAGGTAATCCACAAACCCACCACAAGACTATACAGAAAATCCAGACATTCGCAGAACCCGTTTATTCTGAATCTGGGGAACTACGACCACAACCATAGATGGAAACATAAAAGACCAAAAGACATACTTGTAAGGACATAACATCTATGGCCAAGCATACGCAAACATAACGGCACAGGCGAGCCCCTGTTAATCAGACGCCATTACTGGATATCCAGCTGAAATACACTGTCGAATAACTGGCACCACACAGGGAAGCCGTACCGTACACTGCATGCAAACAAGCTCCACACATCCCCCACACAGTGAGATGATGATATGGCCGATCTCCCACTACTGTATAACGATCTTGATTGTTCCAGGAATGTAGCAGCTCCAGCAACTGGGACACATCGCCATCGCTTGTCACGGTAATGATGCATGATACCTATACTAACAAATCCAACCTTGCATGAGCTATCACAGCTAGTAAGCCACTACTGCTCTTACTACCCATCCCACTGTCGCAGAGATTTTTTTCCCACGGCACGAGCCATGGCACTTTTTTCCCTCTGCTCTTCAAATCGCTACCCTCCCTCGCGTTTCGTCCACTATCTATCACCTGATGGACCGTGTTAATGCGTAGCCTTACCCAGAGGCACGGACAACATCACAGCCCAGCATCCTGTGATCCACTTACTAGATAACTAACATGTTTACGGAGGTGACAATAGAACTTTTGGTTTGGTCACCACGTTGGTGCTGGCGTGGAGGTGTCCCATCTCTATAAGCTTGCCTCCAGTTCACCACCGGCAATGGAGAGTGACGCTTTGACAATGCCAGCCACTCGTGCTGGCGAAACGTCAGAAAAATCATTAGATGAACGTCGGCCAAAGAACCCGAGACAGAAGCCAATAGGCAGTTTGTCAACAAGTGGCCACGAAAGCCTTAACAATTTTGTAACAGATAGATTGTAAGTAGGGGTCCAAAACCATTAGTCAGCAATTAACGGGCGAAGTTTTACCAGCAATCACAAGAATATAAGTACACTCCTGGAAATTGAAATAAGAACACCGTGAATTCATTGTCCCAGGAAGGGGAAACTTTATTGACACATTCCTGGGGTCAGATACATCACATGATCGCACTGACAGAACCACAGGCACATAGACACAGGCAACAGATCATGCACAATGTCGGCACTAGTACAGTGTATATCCACCTTTCGCAGCAATGCAGGCTGCTATTCTCCCATGGAGACGATCGTAGAGATGCTGGATGTAGTCCTGTGGAACGGCTTGCCATGCCATTTCCACCTGGAGCCTCAGTTGGACCAGCGTTCGTGCTGGACGTGCAGACCGCGTGAGACGACGCTTCATCCAGTCCCAAACATGCTCAATGGGGGACAGATCCGGAGATCTTGCTGGCCAGGGTAGTTGACTTACGCCTTCTAGAGCACGTTGGGTGGCACGGGATACATGCGGACGTGCATTGTCCTGTTGGAACAGCAAGTTCCCTTGCCGGTCTAGGAATGGTAGAACGATGGGTTCGATGACGGTTTGGATGTACCGTGCACTATTCAGTGTCCCCTCGACGATCACCAGTGGTGTACGGCCAGTGTAGGAGATCGCTCCCCACACCATGATGCCGGGTGTTGGTCCTGTGTGCCTCGGTCGTATGCAGTCCTGATTGTGGCGCTCACCTGCACGGCGCCAAACACGCATACGACCATCATTGGCACCAAGGCAGAAGCGACTCTCATCGCTGAAGACGACACGTCTCCATTCGTCCCTCCATTCACGCCTGTCGCGACACCACTGGAGGCGGGCTGCACGATGTTGGAACGTGAGCGGAAGACGGCCTAACGGTGTGCGGGACTGTAGCCCAGCTTCATGGAGACGGTTGCGAATGGTCCTCGCCGATACCCCAGGAGCAAGAGAGTCCCTAACTTGCTGGGAAGTGGCGGTGCGGTCCCCTACGGCACTGCGTAGGATCCTACGGTCTTGGCGTGCATCCGTGCGTCGCTGCGGTCCGGTCCCAGGTCGACGGGCACGTGCACCTTCCGCCGACCACTGGCGACAACATCGATGTACTGTGGAGACCTCACGCCCCACGTGTTGAGCAATTCGGCGGTACGTCCACCCGGCCTCCCGCATGCCCACTATATGCCCTCGCTCAAAGTCCGTCAACTGCACATACGGTTCACGTCCGCGCTGTCGCGGCATGCTACCAGTGTTAAAGACTGCAATGGAGCTCCGTATGCCACGGCAAACTGGCTGACACTGACGGCGGCGGTGCACAAATGCTGCGCAGCTAGCGCCATTCGACGGCCAACACCGCGGTTCCTGGTTTGTCTGCTGTGCCGTGCTTGTGATCATTGCTTGTACAGCCCTCTCGCAGTGTCCGGAGCAAGTATGGTGGGTCTGACACACCGGTGTCAATGTGTTCTATTTTCCATATCCAGGAGTGTATATAAAACTAAAAATATAGTACTTTCTGCACCGGTGCGGAAAGTACTATATTTTTAGTTTTATATACACTCCTGGAAATGGAAAAAAGAACACATTGACACCGGTGTGTCAGACCCACCATACTTGCTCCGGACACTGCGAGAGGGCTGTACAAGCAATGATCACACGCACGGCACACCGGACACACCAGGAACCGCGGTGTTGGCCGTCGAATGGAGCTAGCTGCGCAGCATTTGTGCACCGCCGCCGTCAGTGTCAGCCAGTTTGCCGTGGCATACGGAGCTCCATCGCAGTCTTTAACACTGGTAGCATGCCACGATAGCGTGGACGTGAACCGTATGTGCAGTTGACGGACTTTGAGCGAGGGCGTATAGTGGGCATGCGGGAGGCCGGGTGGACGTACTGCCGAATTGCTCAACACGTGGGGCGTGAGGTCTCCACAGTACATCGATGTTGTCGCCAGTGGTCGGCGGAAGGTGTACGTGCCCGTCGACCTGGGACCGGACCGCAGCGACGCACGGATGCACGCCAAGACCATAGGATCCTACGCAGTGCCATAGGGGACCGCACCGCCACTTCCCAGCAAATTAGGGACACTGTTGCTCCTGGGGTATCGGCGAGGACCATTCGCAACCGTCTCCATGAAGCTGGGCTACAGTCCCGCACACCGTTTGGCCGTCTTCCGCTCACGCCCCAACATCATGCAGCCCGCTTCCAGTGGTGTCGCGGCAGGCGTGAATGGAGGGACGAATGGAGACGTGTCGTCTTCAGCGATGAGAGTCGCTTCTGCCTTGGTGCCAATGATGGTCGTATGCGTGTTTGGCGCCGTGCAGGTGAGCACCACAATCAGGACTGCATACGACCGAGGCATACAGGGCCAACACCCGGCATCATGGTGTGGGGAGCGATCTCCTACACTGGCCGTACACCACTGGTGATCGTCGAGGGGACACTGAATAGTGCACGGTACATCCAAACCGTCATCGAACCCATCGTCCTACCATTCCTAGACCGGCAAGGGAACTTGCTGTTCCAACAGGACAATGCACGTCCGCATGCATCCCGTGCCACCAAACGTGCTCTAGAAGGTGTAAGTCAACTACCCTGGCCAGCAAGATCTCCGGATCTGTCCCCCATTGAGCATGTTTGGGACTGGATGAAGCGTCGTCTCACGCGGTCTGCACGTCCAGCACGAACGCTGGTCCAACTGAGGCTCCAGGTGGAAATGGCATAGCAAGCGGTTCCACAGGACTACATCCAGCATCTCTACGATCGTCTCCATGGGAGAATAGCAGCCTGCATTGCTGCGAGAGGAGGATATACACTGTGCTAGTGCCGACATTGTGCATGATCTGTTGCCTGTGTCTATGTGCCTGTGGTTCTGTCAGTGTGATCATGTGATGTATCTGACCCCAGGAATGTGTCAATAAAGTTTCCCCTTCCTGGGACAATGAATTCACGGTGTTCTTATTTCAATTTCCAGGAGTGTAATTCACCCATTTCCTCCTAAGAATTTTCCAACTTGAATAGGTATATACCGAATAAGTTTCGTTGGAGAAGTACTCGATATACTACGTGTTCACTAAACTCTTAAGGTTTGACGAAAAAGGAACTATATATCTCCAACTCCTAAGAAAACATTCAGGATTTAAGAAAATGATACTGGCTAACGTCGATAGGCTGTAGAGGATGTCTTGAGGAAAAACTGAGAGTTGGAACCTATAACCCGAAACGTCATCCGACGGATCTGAAGCATGCTGGACTTAGAGAAGTTAACGCCTGTAGCTAGGCTACCTTCTCAGACGCGAATGTGAATATTTACGCTGCTGGACTGTGAGTAGAACATCTCAAAGCATTCAGGGAGGAAGATGGCACGGACCATGTCCATGCCTCTCACAACAGCACTGTAATTACCGCTAAGCGCAGGGGCGGCAGCGACATCAGTGCACAGTCTCACGTTTACTTCCGAAGGGGTATTCTATAGCCAGACGTCATCTCTGTGTCTAGTGTTACAAGATATAGTTTGCAGAAAATCGGAATTTAAGGAATGGTGATTTTAAAAAATTGCCGGAACTACGACCTAACAGTAGGGACAAATATAAAAGGGTATATATTATCAATAATTTCGTTAACACTTTCTGATAATACATTTTCAACAAAATTGGTACACTGGCACAACCATACAAAGAGGTAATTTTTTGTTGAACAAATATGTCTACTTAAGGCTAATGATAAATATTTTGCAAAAAATAAATGTAGTTTTCCGTTAGACTTCCTGGCATGTGTTATTCATTAGCTCGACCACAAAAAATCCTTATTACGGAAAACTGAGCATAGAAGAGTTAAGTTAGAAAAAACGCATGCTTAATAAATAATTTTATGATTTACTTTCTTTGAAAATACGAATTAAACTTGAAAAGATAAGACGGGTCGGTACTGAGGCTTCTTAATGCATTGAAAACGCTCTCCTTGCTCCTCACTAACATCTCCCAAATTGTCCGGGAAGTTGCCAAGGTGACTGTTCAGAAAGTGAACTTTCAGGCTCATTAAACATCCTAAACTTTTAAACTTCTTTAACATTGTAGCAATAATAGAAAACCATTCTGGGTCTTTTTCGTGTCCTTAGAACTTTTTAACCACTTACTTGAATGATACCCATGCTTCTTTCTCATCTAGGTCATTGTGGAATTAAAGTTAACAGCAAACATCAATTTTCTATTGTCACGTCCGACAAATACGCATTCTTTTCGTTCGGCTTCTGAAATATGTGGTAACTTTTGGCAGAGATACTTAAAACATGGTCCATCTCTACGCAGGGCCTTTAGAAAATGTTTTATTAGCCCTTACTTTATATGGAGAGGTGGCAGGGGTACGTTTTTTGGATCTACGAAGTTTTTGCGTGGAGTGTTCTTCTCACGAGGTTTTAAAGACTCCCTCACAGGCCAGTTCTTTCTGCACCACTGTTTATCCCTAGCCCTACTGTCCCATTCACACAAGAAACATGCAAATTTAGTAAAGCCACCTTGCTGACCAAGGATAATGCATGTTACTTTTAGATCGCCACATATCATCCAACCATGAGCAGAAGAGCCTATTCTATTTAGCACTATTTCTAGTTTTGATCGCTTTCTTTCATATGTACAGAATGCCCAACAGGTATAGATGTATACATGTTACCATTGTGTAATAAAACAGCCTTTGAACTAGTTTTGGATGAATCAATATACAGCCTCCAGTCTTCCTTTTTGTATCCAATACGAAACTCATTCATCAGACCGGGAATGTCTGAGCAGTACACTAAATCACCATCTTGTTGAAGAAACTAGGAAAATTGCTGCTCTCACTTTCTATACATGTAAACGCTAGTTACAACTGCCAGTATGTTCTTTTCTTTTAATGTAGAGCCAAGCAATTCACCTTTTTCTTTAGTTAAGCCCAGATCCCTTAGCAAATCGTTAAGCTCGGTCTGAGTAAACTAGACTTTGTGTATTGCAGTTGAATTCATCATCATCTGGTTCATGTAAATCAGATTGTACATCAGAAAATACTTCCGTTGGAATAGAATTCAAACCATCTGGTGGTTCAGGAACTGGTAAATGTACACCGTGCTCTACTGAAGGTTAGGGTAGCTTATTACCTTCTTGTTTTTGGAATTATGACCAGTAATGTCAACACTGCAAAAGTAGCAATCATACGAATGATTTCTGGGCTCCCTCCATATCATAGAAACAGCAAATGTGAAAGCTTTTTTTCTCATTTTTGGACCATTTTCTCAGGTCATTAACACACTCTAACATACCTTACGCAGGACCCAAGATTTATCTTGATCACCAAGTTTAGATCCAAAGTATGATAGATAAACATTTTTCACAAAGTCTGTAATGTTTCTTTAGGGTTTTTTAATTACAAATTCGCTCCAAATATAACAAAATCTGTCAGCAGAGTTTTTACAACCACGGTTAGACATTGTACTGAGAACATGTACAGGAAACACGAAAGTGAGGTTAGGCTGACAGTAAACAAAACACCATGTGTTAACACAAAAATTGAATCGACCTGTTTTGCCAGCAAATTTTTTTCAGCAGTGCTACCAACGTCATCTGCAGTCTTTACACCTCATTTTTCAAATTATTTTAATTATATAACAGCTGTTAAATTCTTTAAAAAACGCTTAATGTAATAAATTTAACTGTAAAATGTGAAGAAAGGTGGATGATACAGTTTTTTAAGTATTGTATTTGGATTTCCCACACTAAAAAACATAAGAATAAGGTATCTTCAACAAAAAAGTTTTTCCATCGTTCGACTGTGTTATTATTCGAATTCTTAACAGCACCCGAAGGTTGGGGAATTTGGCGCACTGCGCAAGACCTACGCAAGGTATATCACGGCACGCCAAAAAATTGTGTCATCCTACGAAAATCGGACTTTCGACAACACTACATATAGCTACTACGTTCTGTAGCCCACGTCGGTGTGGGTTGCCATCAACAAGTGATAGCTCAAGACGCACTATACAACCCCACATATTTGTTGATACATCGTCGTTACAGGCTGTGAAATGAGCTGGCAAAAGTTGTGGGACACCTCCTAATGTCGTAGAGCATTTTATGTACGAACAGACCTCTAGATTATTTCCCATAAATGATCTATGAGATTCATGACAGATGATCCGGGTGACCAAACCATTCGTTCGAATGTCCGGGATGTTCTTGAGGCCAATCGCGAACAACTGTGGCCCGGTTATGTAGAGCACTGTCATCCATAAAAATTTCATCCGATTTGGGACCAGGACGTCCATGAATGGGTGCAGATGGCCTCCAAGAAGCCGAACATCCAGGGCACCTACTCTATTTCACGTAAACACTGCACACACTATTATGGAGCCACCACGAGCGCTCACAGTGTCTTGTTGACAACTTTTATCCATGGCTTAGTGGTGTCTGCGCACACACGAACCCTATAAACAGCTCTTACCAACTGAACTCGGTACTCATTTGACCAGCCCACGTTTTTCTAGTCGTCTGTGGTTCAACGAATATGGTCACAAGCCCAGGAGAGGCGCTGCCGCCGATGACGGGCGGTTACCAAAGTCACTCGCGCCGGGGTCGTCTGCTGCCATAGCCCCTTACCGCCAAGTTTCACCACACTGTCCCAACGGATACGTTAGTCATACGGCGCACATCGATTTATGCGTTTATTTCTACCAGCGATGCTTGTATGTTAGCACTTACAACTAAGTTCAAACGCCTCTGCTCCCAGTCATTAAGTGCGTTGTGCGTGGTGAGAGGTAATGGCTGATATTTGGTATTCCCTGCACACTTTTGACACTGTGGATCTCAGAATATTGATTATCCTAAAGATTTTCGAAATGAAATGTCCCACGCATCTTGCTCCAGTTCAGATTCTATTGATCTCCAGTTCATGTTCTATTAATTCCCGCAGTCATGAACTGTGCGGCTGGTCCCGGCGGAGGTTCGAATCCTCCCTCGGGCATGGGTGTGTGTGTTTGTCCTTAGGATAATTTAGGTTAAATAGTGTGTAAGCATAGGGACTGATGACCTTAGCAGTTAAGTCCCATAAGATTTGACACACATTTGAATATTTTTTTAATTAATTCCCGCCGTGCGACCAAAATCACATCGGTAACCTTTTCCCACGAAGTACCTGAGTTCAAATGATAGCTCCTCCAATGGACTGCCGTTTTACACGTTGTCTATGCGATACCGCCGCCATCTATGTAAGCGCATATCGCTATTTAATGACTTTTATCATCTCAGTGTTTAGCAATGTCTTATTAGGAGGTCACTGTTTCGTACATGGAACCTTATCTGATTTCTACGAAATATTTCATCAAAATCGATCAGTTCGATGGTATTCTGCGTGAATAACGTTGCACACAGACAGTTGGAGGAAACATATTCCGTCACAGGGGCTAACAGGATGGCGACAGGAAGGATATTTCACCACTTCTTAAACTGACCACATTAAATCCGTTCATAACAGCGTCATCATGTGCCGATTAGGCACAGTAGCATAAGAAAACGAAGAAGAAGAAGAAAAAGAAAAAGAAGATCAGTTCAGTGGAAATAGATGGGCAGTTTACTGGAAGTGTGATCTCGTGCACCTACGGATGGCAGAAACGGATGCGCTCCTATGCAGGGTCACGAAGACGACATGTGTAAATAATCTGAATGAAAGGAGTACATGAACATTTGTGAGGACACGAGTGGGTCATACTTAGAAGTTGGTCACTAACGAATTAGAAACTTTGTTAAGTACACTAATTAGAAGCGTCAGTCCATTTTGTTCCATACCTAGTCCACGAATTTATTGGCAGGGGGTAAGAATCTAATAACCACAAACAGCGTATTATCTGCCTATGAGATTATCGACCTTGATTAAACTTGTCTCACAGCTACAACTGACTTTTTGCATTTTCTCGTACAAGTGCTTTATGAAGTTCAGAACTCAGTTATCAGTCAGCTATAGTTATTCCATCCAATTGTAAGAAATTCTCGAGGATATCGACTTCCATATTTACAAGCGTCTCCAAAACTTTAACACAAGAGCAGCTTTTGGACAGGCCCTGTGGCGCTGTGGTAGAACGCTCGCCTGCAAAGTTGGCAGCCCAGGTTCGAGTCCCAGCCCACAATTTCCGTGTAGCCCTAAATACATAGAGATGAAAGACAGATTGTGATGATTTTATCTGCATTGAAACAACCTTCACTAGCAATCTTTTAAGACAGACATGTAATTAAGACTTCATATTTGCAATGAAAACTGGATTTATGTATGCAATACGAGGCCTTGACGGAGTAATAACACCAGTTCTCGTCAGATCACCACAATGAACGGCTGTCGAGCTTGCCTAGCACTTGGATGCGACACCGTCTGAGTCTGACGAGTGCTGTGGGCAAGTGGGGTGCACTCAGTACGTTTGAGTCCAATTGAGGAGCAATTTCACAGAAATAGCAGCACCGGGCCCGAAAATTGACAACGGCCAGGAGAGCGATGTGCTGACCACATGCCCCTCCGTATCCGCACCCGGTGAAGCCTATGGGACGAAGATGGCACGGCAGCCGGTCGGTGCCAATGGGCATTCTAGACCTGTTCGGACGGTGTTTGTTCGTTTGTTTTAGTACGTTTAGAAATAAGAAGCAGTGCATTTTCCGTCAAATTCATCATTAGTTACCTATTAATTAACATATATATGGTGAATTTTATATTCCAGTGACATGGCATTCGAACTGAAAGAAAGAAACCAATAAAACAATGTATGTGTGCAGACTCCAGTGACGATCGAAAATTTTTACCAAGGCTCTGATTCGAACTTGGGGCTCTTTCAAATGCCGTCCGTGGTTCAAATTTAAATTTGTTCAAAATGGTTCAAATGGCTCTGAGCACTATGGGACTTAACATCCATGGTCGTCAGTCCACCAGAACTTAGAACTACTTAAACCTAACTAACCTAAGGACAGCACACAACACCCAGTCATTACGAGGCTGAGAAAAATCCATGACCCCGCCAGGAATCGAATCCGGGAACCCGGGCGTGGGAAGCGAGAACGCTAGCGCACGCCCACGAGCTGCGGACTTTAAATTTGTTACTTCAGCCTGCATATACAGGGTGGTCCATTAATAGTGACCGGGCCAAATATCTCACGAAATAAGCGACAAACGAAAAAAATACAAAGAACGAAACTCGTCTAGCTTGAAGGGGGAAACCAGATCGCGCTATGGTTCGCTCGCTAGATGGCGCTGCCATAGGTCAAACGGATACCAACTGCATTTTTTTTAAAAATAGGAACCCCTATTTTTTATTACGTCTTCGTGTAGAACGTAAATAAATATGAATGTTTTAGTTGGACCACTTTTTTCGCTTTGTGATAGATGGCGCTGTAATAGTCACAAACGTATAAGTACGTGGTATCACGTAACATTCCGCCAGTGCGGACGGTATTTGCTTCGTGATACATTACCCGTGTTAAAATGGACCGTTCGGCGCATAGTTACGTTATTTAAGGAAACAGGAAGTGTTCAGCAACATGTGAAACGTCAACCACGACCTGCAACAGATGGTGATGCCCAAGTAGGTGTTTTAGCTGCAGTCGCGGCTAATCCGCACATCAGTAGCAGACAAACTGCGCGAGAATCGGGAATCTCAAAAACGTCGGTGTTGAGAATCCTACATCAACATCGATTGCACCGGTACCATATTTCTGTGCCCCAGGAATTGCATGACGACGACTTTGAACGCAGTGTATAGTTCTGCGACTGAGCACAAGAGAAATTACGCGACGATGACAGATTTTTTGCACACGTTCTGTTTATCGACGAAGCGTCATTCACCAACAGCGGTAACGTAAACCGGCATAATATGCACTATTGGGTAACGGAAAATCCTCGATGGCTGCGACAAGTGGAACATCAGCGACCTTGGCGGGTTAATGTATGGTGCGGCATTATGGGAGGAAGGATAATTGGCCCCCATTTTATCGATGGCAATCTAAATGGTGCAATGTATGCTGATTTCCACCGTAATGTTCTACCGATGTTACTAGAAGTTGTTTCACTTCCAACATGATGGATGTCCGGCACATAGATCGCGTGCAGTTGAAGCGGTATTGAATAGCATATTTCATGACAAGTGGATGGGTCGTCGAAGCACCATAACATGGCCCGCACGTTCACCGGATCTGACATCCCCGGATTTCTTTCTGTGGGGAAAGTTGAAGGACATTTGCTATCGTGATCCACCGACAACGCCCGACAACATGCATCAGCGCATTGTCAGTGCATGTTATAACATTACGGAAGGCGAACTACTCGCTATTGAGAGGAATGTCGTTACACGTATTGCCAAATGCATTGAGGTTGACGGACGTCATTTTGAGCATTTATTGCACTAAAGTGGTACCTACATGTAATCACGCTGTAACAGCAAGCGTTCTCAGAAATGATAAGTTCACAAAGGTAGATGTATCACATTGAAACAACCGAAATAAAATGTTCAAACGTACCTACGTTCTGTATTTTAATTTTAAAAACCTACCTGTTACCAACTGTTCGTCAAAAATTGTGAGCCATATGTTTGTGACTATTACAGCGCCATCTATCACAAAGCGGAAAAAAGTGGTCCAACTAAAATATTCATATTAGACCTTCATGTCCTGTTCTGTTGGAGCTTCCTTTACATTTTTTAATACTCTAAACTAAGGTCGAGTCTTAGACTGACAGTGAGGGTGTGTGGTAGAATCCTTGCCTGCCACCTGAGCAGTCTAGATCTGTTCCCGCCCGATGCAAAACCTTAAAGAAAGGAGAATATGCTACGACTCTCCGTGAAGTGTAGAGTATTGAAAGAAAAGGCTCCTCAGACCATAACTCCAGGTTGTCAGGCCATTTGACGGGTGACTGTAAGGGTGGTAACCCACCGCAGTCCGGGAAGCCTCCAGACATGTATTCGCTGGTCGTAGGGTCTCGGTTAGAAGCGGAACTAATCACTCAAGACAACACTACTCTAGTGAATAAGATTCCAGGCCGAAGACGTGTTTGGAGACACTCCGGAAAGCTATGGGTTACCAATCCGACTGTCACCCGCCATACGGCCCGACAACTAGAAGTGATGGTCTGGGGTGCCATTTCTTTTCATAGAAGGACCACTTTGGTGGTCATCCGCATCACACTTACAGCACTGTGGTACGTCGGCGATATTGTACTCCTAGCCTCGTGGCCCTTCATGGAAAGCCATCTTGGGCTTACCTTTCAGCAAAATAATTCCCGTCCGCACACGTTGGAGGTTTCTGCTGCTTGATTTCGTTCTTGCCAAACCCTACCGTGGCCAGATAGGTTGCTGGACGTCTCCCCAATTAAGAACGTTTGAAGCTTGTGAGCAGGGCCATCCGACCAGCTCGGGATTTTGGAGATTTAATCAGTTAGGGAAGCTCTTTCTCATGAATAAATCATATCATTCTTCTGAATTAACAAACATTTATTTGACCGTATATGTACATCACGTATGCTGATTCCCGTCCCATTCGGGTAATTCCTTCGTGGTGCGTTGGTATTTTCTGTCTTAGGCTGTATAAAAGATTACACATGTCCAATGGTTGCGTTCACTCTTTGACAGCGTTCATACACCATAAAAGGGCAGGGCATAACGAAACTAAAAATAATCTAATTAAGATATACATTTCCTAAGTCGACGCACTAGGACTGCTGTGGTTCATATTATGTACGAGCAAAAAGAGTGCGAAGGTGTACATGCGACTCTCGGTGAACTGTCAAAACTGAGGCCCCTCCACCTCCTCCTACCCGTAAAACAACCACTTCGCTACGTTTTCAAAGCAGATTTCAGGAGAATGAACGACAGCGAAACTGACTGTCCATTGAAATTTTATCAAAAAATGGTTAAAATGGCTCTGAGCACTATGGGACTCAACTGCTGTGGTCATAAGTCCCTAGAACTTAGAACTACTTAAACCTAACTAACCTAAAGACATCACACACATCCATGCCCGAGGCAGGATTCGAACCTGCGACCGTAGCGGTCGCGCGGTTCCAGACTGAAGCGCCCGGAACCTCTCGGCCACTCCGGCCGGCGTAATTTTATCCACGAACTAAGTGCGTTAATGATTAGCACAGTAACTGGGAAAGACAAAACTCGATGCAGTAGCATCTGTCAGAGATTTATTCACGCTTGAATAACAGTAAAACAATTAACTCATACGTAAGGCCTATTTCTCGTGCTATTACCGAAACAGATGCTTCAACAATATCACATCCAGTGAGCGAGTATACGTTTCCCTACATGTCCTTCCATCGTGCATTCGGTAAATGCGAAAACGTTAACTATGGCGACGCTATTACCAAATATGTCCAAACACGACCAAAGTACTGTTATCCTTTTCTTGGCTGTCGAAGGACCAGCACCGGTAGACATCCATCGGAAAATGAAGAATATGTAGAGGGCAGCATGTCTGAAAATTCACCGTTGTACATCAAATGAATTCACAATTGCGAATAAGGACTACCATCAGCTGTAGTACTGAAAGACTGCAATGAAAATTTTGGCCAGACAGGGACTCGAACCCGATTTTCCGGCTTATAACGCGGAACTCAGCATCGTACACAGAATAATTCAGGCACTGCAAAACTCGTATTTATCTGCCGATACTGGGCAAGCGACTTTCAAGTACAACGTCTCACCTGTACGGGAATATACATAACAGATGTACGAGTACAGGTTGTGGACACATGGATGACGGCATATGGAAGTTAGGGTCTGGCGCTGGGACACACATATATAGCCAAATGGTAAGGAGGCCGCTTAAAAGAAGCGGGAAATTCAGGTTCGAGTCCCGGTCCTGCACAAATTTTCACTTTCGTCACTCCTTACTACTGGTGATGGTATTCCTTATTCGCAATTGCGAATTCATTTTATGTGTTTCGTAAGGGCTTTGGTCGCCGCAGTACCTGTTCCTTTGGACATGCATGCATGTTCAAAGGAAGTTGCATCTCAGACACTGCAATATCGTATCGTATCGTAATCACCGTTTTGGCGCGATGAGGACTGTTGCTGGTATATGATCAAGCATGTCTCCATATGGCAAATATCGTACGGCAGAGGATATGCCACTTCAAGTGGGAGACACTCGAGCACCAGGCCAACAGACTTAATATCTCTCCGTGTGGTTATCATGCCTTCGTTTCCTTAAAATGCGGTTTTGGAAAGGTCGACGGTTCCCGTTGGACGATGATGTGTAGCATACAGCTAAGGACTTATTCACGCAGCAGGACACAGTGTTTTACTAAACGGGTATTTGGTACTTCGTGTGTTTGTGCGATGATTGCCTCAATGCTCACGACGATTTTGCCTAACTGACGTACCAATTGTGGACTGTATGTCCTTCGAAAGCGTACTTTTTGATCTATCCTTATATGTGTAAGGTTTATAAAGAAAAACGATAGGTGAGAGCAATAGACAATATTTCGAAGGAGAACTGTTTATACATAAATTATTTATTGCATATACCACACGCCCTTCGTTATAAATCCTATAAGTATTTTCATACTTCTTAAACATTCACAACCACAAATTTCCAGAATGATCTGTATGAGGTTATGCGACCGTATGCGGCTACAAAAAATTATTTTGTACTTTCTAGTATAAACTACTTATTAAATAAACATAAATAATTATTTTCTGTCTTTTAATCTTGTGTACGAAATTTTTCAGGCGATTTCAAACATCTCGATGAAATTACCACAGATTAATTTGGTAAATTTCTGGTTTATTTTAGTTTCTCTTCACTTGAGTCAATCAATACGTTGATTCCACATACATATATGACGCGAAAGGACGGTGAAAGTAAAAATTAAGAAATTGGAGCTCACACAGTGGCTTACAATCTACCATTCATCCCAAGGAACATTCACGACTGGAAAAGGAAAAGTGAGAAATGCCAGTGATACGCAAAGTAGCCTTCACCACACAGAAGACAAGAAAGAGAGTTAATGTTGTGTTGTCATCCAGTTCTGAACTATATTCAAAGTTTCATGTCTCTAGCCCATCAAGAAGTTACTTTCAGTTTAAAATCAATTGCAAGATTTGTACTTAACAAACTAACTGAAAAGGGAGCATGCTAATAAAAAATTTCTAAAATGAGTCACTTAAGAAACCAAATTTTGTTGAAATTTCTCCATGTGGCCCAGAGTTATGCTTTTATATAACCCGTTTTAACACCTGCCCTCAACCTGGGGGTTGTATGGGGTCTTACTGTCACAGTAATTTTTCAAGGTTGCAGGTGATACGTTTGCCCAATTTCGTAGAAATTGCTTCAGGCGTTCGAGAGGGCACTTACAAATCGTACCAGCTGCCGCTGTCTTCCTGCAGCAGGTAATTTAGACACATTGCGCCTGTAGCGGGCGTGACGCAATCCGCTAAGCGCATCCGTCATGCAGGAACTCCAATGGTTCAAATGGCTCTGAGCACTATGGGACTTAACATCTATGGTCATCAGTCCCCTAGAACTTAGAACTACTTAAACCTAACTAACCTAAGGACAGCACACAACAACTAGTCATCACGAGGCAGAGAAAATCCCTGACCCCGCCGGGAATCGAGCCCGGGAACCTGGGCGTGGGAAGCGAGAACGCTACCGCACGACCACGAGCTGCGAACAGGGAACTCCAATAAGACCGGCTGGAGACTGTCCATTAAAATTGCTACACCAAGAAGAAATGCAGATGATAAACGGGTATTCATTGGACAAATATATTATACTAGCACCTACATGTGATTACATTTTCACGCAATTTGGGTGCATAGATCCTGAAAAATCAGTACCCAGAACAACCAACTCTGGCCGAAATAACAGCCTTGATACGCCTGGCCCAAGAGTCAAACAGAGCTTGGATGGCGTGTACAGGTCCAGCTGCCCATGCAGCTTCAACACGATACCACAGTTCATCAAGAGTAGTGACTGGCGTATGGTGACGAGCCAGTTGCCCTGCCACCATTGACCAGACGTTCTCAGTTGGTGAGAGATCGGGAGAATGTGCTGGACAGGGCAGCAGCCGAACATTTTCTGTATGCAGAAAGGCCTGTATAGGACCTGCAACATGTGGTCGTGCATTATCCTGCTGAAATGTAGGTTTTTGCAGGGATCGAATGAAGGGTAGAGCCACGGGTCGTAACACATCTGAAATGTAACGTCCACTGTTCGAAGTGCCGTCAATGCGATCAAGAGGTGACCGAGACGTGTAACCAATGGCACCCCATACCATCACGCCGCACAGTGGGCCAGATTCTTGAAAACGTGGCCAAAAAGGGAATAAAAAGGTTTAAAGATGGTGATTTTGGACTATCAGGTTGGCAGCAGCAATGCTGGGACAACTGAATGCCGGCTGTACGGACGACCAGATGTTCATTTGTTCGGTAATATCTCAGGTCAAATGCGGCAGTTCATTGTTAGCGTGCGCGCAGCTGGCCAGGCTACAAAAACAGTCGTGTTGTTGAAGGCAGTAATTTATGTTTTGTGCAAGTGAAACCAATACTTTCAATATGGAATGTATTCCAGGAGGTATGTACTAGCGAAAAAACACTTATATCACTATTAAATCATCAATTATGCACGTTTACATTTCAATTAACGTACTACAGGGAAATGAATGACAAAATCGTAAAATGCGCTTAAAAAATAGAGATAAGTTACGAATTCCACGACATTCCGGTTTCTTTTGCGCTGTGTACGCAAGTATATATTATTACCTTTGTAAATTAGGCTTCAAATCCTGCGACTAGTTGCGACTCTGGCTTTGAGCCACGTTTTAAGCGACACTTGCAAAATGTCATTGTTCAGACATCTTCAAAAATGACAGTAGAATCAATTAATTATGAGTTTTATTTGCACAATTTAAATTACAATCGACACGTAGAAGCATTGTAAAGAATAAAATAATTAGAAAAATGACGAAAAGTGTAACACAGATTTTTTTTTTAATTTCAGTTTCATCTGTTGCAGCGTATTCCAGAATCGGATTTTCGAGGAAAGATATTTCTCTAATAACAAAAGAGTATCTGTCAAATGATTTGGAAGGGGTCATAGAACATTTGGAAAGGTCGTTGACAGAAAGAAGTGGACATACAATTAAAATTCCCTATGATATGAGGCCTACCATTTCGATTTTGTTAACAAAGATAAGAAGCAAGTACAAGGAAGCAACTCGGCGACAAGGATATTTTTTCAAGAAGAACGAAACCTGGTTAAATACAACAGTATATATTCCGATTGATTCGAAACCTGCAAGTGTGACTAAATCAACAGGCCGACCTGCCACAAAATTTGAAACATTATCTGATAGGTCTAAAAGTAGGAGAACTGAGGAGATTCGTACGAAGTTCAGTCCTGTCGAATTATCGTTCGCCACGCAAATGAGTCTTCGATCTTCGGGGCACCCACATGCTGCGAAGATTGTGAAATACGTCACACTCTCAAGTCCATCCAAGGTGAAAAAATACAAGTCAGGCTTGCGATTTTCAACATCATCGCCATCCTCATATGATGCAAATGATGGTCTAGCACTCCTTTTCGACTTGAAATTGTCAAAAGAATCTTACCAGCATTTGAGAAATGGGGCTAAAGGAAAAGGCTTAAACACACTATATCCACCGTATTCAGCTGTTCTGGTAGCAGAAAAATCTTGCTGCCGTCCAGACGTAACCCTCACTTTTACCGAATCAAAAGCTGAGGTATGGTTGCAAGCTTTGTTAGACCACACTGTTCAACGTGTTCTACTGCTGAAACGAGACGATATTTTACATATGAGTGATTCGGAAATGTCTAATATGGCCCTTATTTGTAAGTGGGTCTTTGACGGAACCTCCGGGCAAAGCATGTATAAAATGAAGTTTTCAGATTCGAGTATTTCAGATGCAACTTTATTTTTCACTTGGCTTGTTCCACTGAAACTTGCAGG
The DNA here is from genome assembly GCF_023864345.2 of Schistocerca serialis cubense. Taxonomy (NCBI): domain Eukaryota; kingdom Metazoa; phylum Arthropoda; class Insecta; order Orthoptera; family Acrididae; genus Schistocerca; species Schistocerca serialis. The sequence continues at coordinate 756,077,989 of NC_064640.1, read as the reverse complement.
TGTAAATGAAGAAACTAAAGAAGAAGAGATCTTATGGATTAAACCGAAGCCGTCTTCAACCCTCATTTGCAGACCACTGAAGTTAGAATTTACAAAGGAAACAGAGCAAACGTCTTTAAATGAGAAAGCGTATTACGACAAACAGATCGAACAACTCCAGTCATTCGAAACAGTTATTCATGGGAAAGACATTTCCATTAAATACAATTTAAGCATGACCATGGTAGATGGTAAAGTGTGCCATGCTATCACCAACACGAAATCTGCGCAACGGTGCTATCTCTGCAAGGCTACGTCTGCCCAATTTAATAACATTGACGATGATTTGAAAAAACAAATTACCGCCGATTATCTGCAGTACGGACTACCAAGTCTTCACGCCTGGATTCGATGTTTTGAATGTTGTATTCATTTGTCATACCAAGTGAAAACAAAGCGGAAGATAATGAGGAAAAAGCAATACTGAAAACCACCATTCAAAAAGCTTTCAAAGAGCAGCTTGGAATTGTAACTGACATGCCGAAACAAGGGTTTGGCAGTACGAATGACGGAAACACCGGAAACACCGCTCGACGTTTTTTTGAAAACACTCCAACATCAGCGCTGATAACTGGAGTTTCCGAAGAACTAATCCATCGTTTCCATATAATTTTGCAGCCAATTTCGAGCGGACGTCAGATCGACGTTGAAAAGTTTCGATCATACGCCATAGCAACTGCCAGGCACTACGTGAAAGAATACCCCTGGTACAACATACCAACAGCAGTCCATAGATTGTTGATTCACGGTCCAGACATTATTTCTTCGGCCATTTTGCCCATCGGTCAACTATCGGAGGACGCTCAGGTATCAACCAATAAGTTGATAAAGCAATATCGCCTGAGTTTTTCTCGAAAGTTTTCAAGAGTTAAGACTATGGAAGACGTGTTCAGGAGATTGTTGGCAATGACAGACCCCTACGTTTCTCCCTTACACAAATCGTCGCCGAAGAAACTGAAGAGTTTGTCGCCAGAAGCCGTTGCCCTCTTAGTTCCTGCGGCGGAAGACTATGAAGATGCAGATGCAGATGCAGATAATGAGGAAACAGTGTTTGAGGATGATGACGATTCAGTTGAAGCAGAAGATGAAAAAGAATAAGAAAATGTAAACTTGTAAATTAAGTTGTAATACATTTACAAAGTAAATAAATGTAATTAAAAAGAAATAATTTTTTGTAATATTTTACACCATCTTGTAACCTATATTTGGTCCTTTCTTCGAGTTTTCCACTTTTTTGGTTTATTTTCTAAGCATTAACTACAATAGCCCCTAATTCCTGACTTTTATATGAATAAAAATATATAAATATAAATAAATAAAAAGACATAGATTTTGACCGCCATCTTGGACCCACCATTTTTAAATTTTTTGAACTCTGTCATCATCAGTAACCTCGATAATTCCCTAAAAATTACTTTTATACGTAAAAAATGATAGTAGTGTACATAGGGCCTGCCATCTTGGGTCCGCCATTTTTTTTTTCGCTTTTTGATATCATATTCTTAATCAGAAACTCTGTAAACCCTTACATACTAAGTTTGGTACAAACTGAACAACTACTTATATTTTGACCAGCTTTTTGGGATTCTGACCCACTGTGCGCCGGGTCATACGCCGGTATGGCGATGGCGCATACACGCTTCCAATGTGCGTTCACCGCTATGTCGCCAAACACGGATGCGACCATCATGATGCCGTAAACAGAACCTGGATTCATCCGAAAAAATGACGTTTTGCCATTCGTGCACGCAGGTTCGTCGTTGAGTACACCATCACAGGCGCTCCTGTCTGTGATGCAGCGTCAACCGTAACCGCAGCCATGGTCTCCGAGCTGACAGTCCATGCTGCTGTAAAAGTCGTCGGACTGTTCGTAAAGATGGTTGTTGTCTTGCAAACGTCCCCATCTGTTGACTCAGTGATCAAGACGTGGCTGCACGATCCGTTAGAGCCATGCGGATAAGATGCATGTCATCTCGACTGCTAGTGATACGAGGCCGTTGGTATCCAGCACGGCGTTCCGTATTACCCTCCTGAACCCACCGATTCCATATTCTGCTAACAGTCATTGGATCTCGACCAACTCGAGCAGCAATGTCGCGATACGATAAACCGCAATCGCGCTTGGCTACAATCAGACCTTTATCAAAGTCAGAACGTGATGGTACGCATTTCTCCTCCTTACACGAGGCATCACAACAACGTTTCACCAGGCAACACCGGTCAACTGCTGTTTGTGTATGAGAAATCGGTTGTAAAGTTTCCTCATGTCAGCACGTTTTAGGTTTCACCACCGGCGCCAACCTTGCGTGAATGCTCTAAAAAGCTAATCATTTCCATATCACAGCATCTTCTTCCTGTCTGTTAAATTTCGCGTCTGTAGCACGTCATCTTCGTGGTGTAGCAATTTTAATGGCCAGTACTGTACTTCTTTGTCACCCCATTTTCATTCCAACCCCCGCCTATAGCCCGTATGTGGCTATTATCCCGACACTATTGCATTATCATCCAGTTCTGAACTATGTTAAAAATTTCAAGTTTCTAGCTCATTCTGTCAGTTTCAAATCAATTGCAAAATTTGTACCGTATCAGACAGAGAAGAAAGTTACCTATAAAAACGTATTGTAAATTACTTACTGATGATGGCATAATAGCAGAACAGATCAAAAATTTAGAGCTTAAGACGAAAGAGATACTTCAACTACTCTTCAGTAATTGTACGAACACTTGCGAATTTCCGAAGACATGGTGGACGACCAGAGAGATTTGTTACTGAAACTTAAAGGTGGAGAGAATGTAACAAAATATTTCATACCTATTGCATTCTTGTATCACTTCTCCAGACTACTTACAATAGATACATTACAGATGCCATTGCAACCTGTGTTTCGTTCTTGTAAAGCTGTAGTAAACAACTGTTGAAACTAACACACATTACGGAGGATGGTTTCGAATGTTGTCGTGAGACTTTTGTGGATCTGTCAGCAGCATATGAAAACACATATCACTGACCACTTCAAGGGAAGACCTACTGTTTAACAAAGGACAGTGGATTAACCAACCTTGTCACTACTATTTTCCAGAATCTTATATTGTTTTCAGTAGAGAATGCAATAAAATGGTATGCTAAAGGAAGCCTACTGCCTCCAATCGACTTTTGTGCACACACAAAGAACAACCGGAGCACAAGGCCAAAGATACAGCCACTTTCTTCTCATTAGCCAGCCAAGAGAAAGCAGTAGAAGTAGTCTCATTTTCCTTGTATTCAAGTCCGCAGCCAGCGTTTTTATTGCAGTGAAGCTATTCGCAGATATAATAGTTGTATAGAGGGTGGCCCTGTTATAAAGTTGTTACAAATCAAATTGCAGACGGACTGGTAGATGATCAGCAGTTAGTTCCTAGACTGAAAGCTGACCATAAATAATGATATAATATAATTCGTGTAAACTGACGTTTTAAGAAATGAGTTACGATCCGGCTTTGGTGATAGTGATAACGATTGATTGAAGGTAGAGTGATCTACCTGGGGAAGGACGGGTAGATACATCGGACTATTCATAAGGCAGTGTAATCCACTTTCAATCTACATCACAAGAAAAATCCAACCATTCCTTGAGTGCTGTTCGCCCGACTGAGATGCTAAGTTAACGATGGTGGTAGAAGAGCTACGCTTCCCTAAGTAATATCTTACATAATGTGTGCTCAAACACAGGGCGGTCGATAGACCTTCCTTCCTCCTATCGTCCACGAAAGAAGCGAGAAGAGCGGAAAATGATTTTGATGGACCATGCACCAGCTATGCACAGAAGTAGATATGCCGTTATTAGAATGATTAAATGATGTCATTAACACATCCTAAAAGTCGTTTCGTCTTTGAATTACCACTGGAGAATCTGTAGCGGTAGATGATTCGAACGTTCGTTTCTTCCACCAGTAGGGGCACGGTCTCTACAAGCATTCCAGAAAATGAACTTAATTTATCCTATGGTCCACATTTGTTTTCGAATCTCGAAAAAGCAACACAGGTATTTCACAAAAATCTCACAAGGTCTATAGTAAGGAACTAAACAAGAATTCTCCCCAAGAAAATTAAAGCAAAAAAGAAGTACATAGACATACTATGGTCCACCTAAAACGTAAACCACGTGGTAATATCGAGAGCCGTGCACAAAAACAAATAATTTATCTCGGAGTTCCCTGAATTAGTTTCGCTGCTTTTCGAGACGTTGTGGTGAATTAATTACCTCGGCTGTTTGATCGCCACGTCCGCTGCTGAAATGTGCTTGGTGTAGAAATTTGTCACTCGCTTTGTCGTCCGTGTTTGCTGCGTCAACTGTTAGCTTTGTACACATAAAACGCCAATCGCATGACAAAACAAAACAAATACGCGACATACACAGTCTACAGGAAGAATTTGACCCAGTAACACGTATTGAGGTGCACTGAGGCATCTACGGGTACGCACGCACACGCACACGCACACAAGCACAAGCTAGTGCTCACTTGTCCTATCATACTCATATCCTAGGACCCAAGCAAGGAGATATCGCACGTGACGTGCGTAGAAAATAAGGAAATCTCTAGTTGGACGCACTACACTAGTCTGAATGCGTACAGTCATGCTCAAAAGTATCCAAACGACCTGAATTCCATTTCGCCTGATTCGCGTGCAACCCACATAACGAAGCTGTCTAGCAGGTCCTCTAATCGCTCCTTGGTACAGTCGTTTGACTATTGAAAATGGTTCCAACAAGTCACCAGTGGAAAACACTGCTCTGTATCGCTATAACTCAACATTTAAAGTAATACCACGATACTAGAAGTATCAGGGAACACCTTATCACAGATAAGACTGTCCTTGAGGTTTGGAAGCCCACATTTATTTCAATAAATGACATACCTGAAATGTTACCACTCTCATTATTACGTCAGATAGGTAATGCACGTAGCAAGTTCGTCGTATTCATGCTTTCCTCTTCAAAGTAACATACCTTACTTGTTATTTACCACAAAATAACATTAAAAATTTGAGTTATTCACTAGCAGCTAGTTGAGAGTATGTATGAATTTCAAATGACACGACGAACCTTCTCGTTCTGCATATGGATTCAAACCCTGGTCATGCAGTTAAAGATTTCGTAACTGACGGAAACTAACAGTCATTCCTGACTAGGCATACAGAGAGTAATATACCTCGATTTTAGACAGTATTAGTTAGCAAATATCAACTCAAAATTATATAACGAAAACATTTTTAACGTACGCGAATTCCTACCCAGCATCTATTGTCCCTGTTAATGAACTACGAGAGATGTTAAATATTGTTTCTTCACAACTAACTTACTTGAAATCCCGTGAGGTAAAGCTTTGTGTTAGACAGGGATTCGAACCCATAACCTAATCGGATTGTTATCGAAGCGCATTCAACTGTGACATATCGGATTTTCTTGGCAGTAGCTACACGTTTTAACTGAAATGACGAGACGAAACATTAATTTTTTCCTTCCCAGGACTCTAACCCGGCACCTATCGCTGTTATGTTCTAGAGAAAACGAACGTTAAATATGGGTCTGTTACACGAGCAGCGACATGTGAGCATGTTTGAACTAGAAATACTATGACGAAGAGTTCAGTGCTGACTGAGAATCGAACCCCACACATATCGTGGTTGACTACACACAAACAGACGTCAGCTACCGAATTTTTCTCCACCAGCAGCTTCGAAGACATCCTTGAACTAACAGTGCTCTCGCATATAGTTATATGTCTCGCTGGGAGTTAAAAACGTCAGATATCGTTAGTGTTGACAACGAATGAAAATGCATTAAAAATCAAAATTATTTCCCACCAGCAGATAGGTTTTCTCATGCTAGACCTTGATATTTCATAATGAAAACCTTAGCGCCTGGCCAGGATTCGAAACCATTCACGTGCAATATGTGGAGATTTTGAGGAATCTGCAGTTTTGAACAAACAACAAATTGTAGTCGAGCTGTCTTGTCACGAAGGGATCAAATTCCGTGTTAAGAGCGGTCTGAGCTGCATTCCCAGTTCAGAACCCGTTTTATCGGCATACAGAAGCTGAAATAAAAGACGGAATAAGTATCCTGTGACTCTATATACCGTTTGCTTCGTCACTGGAAATAAATAACTAGTATAAGAAAGGACACTGGTGATAGAGTTTCTACATGTCGCCACTCGTGACTTTATTCTGGTTCAACCTAAGGTTTACTTGGTAGAGGAGGAATATCATGTTTAATGGGAATTTCAGACCACAATTGCATTATACCTGCTTCACTTGGCGTAGCCAGAAGCGAATAGAATATGTCTCTCCCTGTCAAAAAGCATCGGCAGAAGTTGGAATCGAACCTAGATCGTCAGTATACGAACCTACCATCAATCCAACAGACCATCAAATCCTCTTCTCTGTTACTCATTTTTCTATCAAAACACCAATGCGGCACACTCGATGAGCATTCTGACACACAGGCTCCCTGTAGTGGTTAGCAGCATTTTCAGTACAGTCATTTACTTGGTTGACCGAATCGTCATGAACTAGCTGCCTCGGCTACCCAGTGCATACATTCTACTCTATTTTGTAATCACCGAAATAAAATCACGTCCCCTTGAACTTGGAACTACGTAAAGCTAACTAACCTAAGGACATCACACACATCCATGCCCGAGGCAGGATTCGAACCTGCAACTGTAGCGGTCACGCGGTTCCAGACTGAAGCCAACAGTGTGGGATGCAGAAATTTAAATCGGAAGTGTTCCTTTCCATTTGAGCTACTCTATTGCGCCATCTGTTTGTTGAAACCGTCGTGCAGTGCAAAAGGAAAGCTTTAACTGTCTCTCAGGAGTCGAGATCCGGCCTTATGCATTAATCTCACAGCACTGTGGAATGCAGAACTTGTGGTGAAACTGTTGTCGACTTCAGGCGCTGTTAGTTACTAACGTAACGGTAAGCGTCGCGCACTGTCGTTAAGGCGTCGCGAGTTTATTACATCCGCTGCTACATTTTTTAAAACGCAATTCTGCTGTCTGCTGAAGTTATTAGTATAATGGCACTTTGAACATAATTCCCTTCACTTCTCAACCCAAAAGAGTCGCATGTGGAAAAAGGGCTAACTTCCGCGACATTTTGTTGTTGTCAGGTTTCGGGGTCAGGGATTTTCTCTGCCTCGTGATGACTGGGTGTTGTGTGATGTTTTTAGGTTAGTTAGGTTTAAGTAGTTCCAAATTCTAGGGGACTGATGACCATAGATGTTAAGTCCCATAGTGCTCGGAGCCATTTGAACCATCTTGTCAGGTTTAATAGACGGCCAGGCAGCAGATGCATCTCGAAGCTTTTGTATTATGTCTGGGGAGAGCGCATCGTGCCAAAATAGCCAGAAAAGTATGTTCTACATTAGCTGCCGTCTGGTAGTGGCATTTTATTCTTTTTCAAATCTTGTTTGACAGCATTAAGTCAGAACAAGTTTTCTACATGTATGTAATCAATAAACTGCATGTGCATTGTTAGACTGTTATAGACAATATCAGAGAATTCGCATATATCGTTGATGATTAATTTCTCTCTCACGTTTAGTATTGTTTTAACAACACTAAAAGAAACCTTCCGTAAACTGTGCACTGTATTACAAGAAATGAAATAAAACTACCCACGACAACCTTACCACGAAAGTCTGTTTTGTTAAAACTGAGTATCTGTACACAAGCGTGCCTCTATCGGCACGAATTAGTAAAATATTAATCACTTAGATTTCGATTGGGTCTGTGTTTAATTGGTATGCTGTGTCATACTCAACAGGTTCGCAAATGTATCATTTCATAAATAAAGTTATGTATTCCTAGAAACTCAAAATTTGCTTGTCAGCAGCGGAAAGAGGGGTTACTTGTTGTGCAGCGTTGTATGTTTTTCGCCATTCCACATTAAGAGCTGAAAGTATTTCTTGTGACTTGCTTATCGATGTTTGATCTGACTGCTTGTAGCACTTTCACAGATGGCCTTCCTCTTAAAAGCCCAATAGTGGCTAGAACTCGTAAACTGCTGTTGCAATTTCCACGTGCAACGACTTTCCTAGGCTGAAAACCGTAAAATTACTATCTTCTGTTACACCACAAGCGATAAAAACTCAGATTATTCAATGGAAATGACAGGAAAAATCAAGTGAACTTTGGCGCTTAACTCCGTCCACACCAAGAAGTAATTCGTCGATCACAGCGTTGCTACACATATCTTGCCTTGTTGCCAAATCGCAGTTACAGTACCAGCAGGAACAAGACCAACAGATGTGTTCCTACAGAGGGGTGGGAAGTGACCATAGCTGGCGTCTCAAAGAGGCGGCTGATACGGCCTGGAATACGTAAAGCGTCTGATTCGCATTTATGTAACTAGGTTTAGGGACTGGAGTGTAGTTATTAACAATAATCAGAACTGACTGCTAACCAAGCATCAGAAATCAGTAATTCACATAGTTGTTTTAATATTTCTTTCGCAACTGTACTCAAAACTAAGAAACTCATTCACGGACGTTTTCGTACATTTCCGATAGTCGAGCACAAGAAACAAAAATAAAAAGAGAATGTGTGTGTGGGAGAGCGCAAAAGAGAGAGAGAGAGAGAGAGAGAGAGAGAGAGAGAGAGAGAGAGAGAGAGAGAAAGGGAGAGAGAGAAATAAAAAAGAATGAGAGAGGGAATAAAAAACTGTTATAAAGAAATTGAGTACTGGTATGTAAAGAAATCTTTCATTAAAATGACACGTTTCACATCATTACGAAATGTCGTATTCATGATCTATGGAACAAGTGTTAATCTAATCTAATCTAATCATATTGCTGACTAGCCAAGAAGAGACATGAATTACCGTAATTTTCGCCAGTATCAGTAACTAAATCCAAACTTGAAAATAAAAGACGACAGTCTTTGCAATAAACCGGGACTCCTATCAAGACCCTATCATCCCTTTTAACTAATCACGAAAGTTGTCTGATATACCTCAATTCAGAAGTAACAAAGTGTGTTATTGTGCCGGATATACGAACCCAACAGGTAATCGGATTGTTAACTAAGTAAAATCAAATGTTACGTATCGGTTTTTCTTACCAGATGCTAGGTGTTTGAATCTAAAATAAGGATACAAATTTTTGTTCCTGAGCGCAATCGAACCGCGCTCCTATCGTTATTCTTCATCGTCCACGAATATAGCTTAAGTATCAGTTGCTTACTCACCAACAATAATATGTGTGCGTGTTTGACCAGAAGTTGTTGGCAACACATGAACAGATATTAAAAATGCACGTTAATTTTCACTAGCAGGCCGGTGTGCACACGATAGGGCTTGAAATGAAATTATGAATAATTTTGTACTGGATCAGGATTCGGGTCCACATACTTACCTTTGGAGGAGACCTAGAGAATATTGCAGTCTTGGGAAAAGGAACGAAATGAATGAACAATACTGTTCCGAGAGATTCAGATTCTCGAAAGAGGAGATACGAATTCGAATCAAGGTCCAGCACCAATTTTTTCAACGTCTCTAGTTCAATCAAGTACAACTAAAATAAGAGCTCTGTTCCTTTAAATGGCTATCGATTCATCAAATAAAATAACATTTTCCTATGTAAGTAAATTTACCATGACCTCCACCTATGTCATTTCCCAACTTAAACCGGCTCTGCCCATTTGGTAATGAAGGAACGTTATGTGTAATGTGTATTCTGGATTGTAACATCTTTCTCTTGCGGTTACCAGAGGTAAAGTAAATCTGTTTGGGCCCTTTAAAAGAAAATGCCTGAACCCACGCATTGCACTTGTGATAGTTCGTTCCACCAGACCATTGTGGCCACATTTCCCAGCCCCAGGAGTGTGCTGTAACGGATGATGTGCTTAGCTTACAAAATTAGTCACGGTGGAAAAACGCTCGAGTATTAAACGGTTAAACAGAAGCAAGCTTCTAACGTGGAGATTATGCTATTCTCATGTCAGCAGGACGTAAAAACTCTTCTAGGCATCATAGCCTCGATGTGAAGCCATTTTGCCGGCCTCGGTGGCCGAGCGGTTCTAGACGATTCAGTCCGAAACCGCGCGACTGCAGGTTCGAATCCTGCCGCGGGCATGGATGTGTGTGATGTTCTTAGGTTAGTTAGGATTAAGTAGTTCTAAGTTCTAGGAGACTGATGACCTCAAATGTTAAGTCCCATAGCGCTCAGAGCCATTTGAATTTTGAAGCCATTTTTAAATTTCTTAGTTCGAGAAAGTGAAGTGTGAAGTTACCGGATAATTTGATTATTACCGTCATTATTACTATCATTTTTTTCATACCGCTGCTTTAACCGATGTGCTTGAAGATCATTTAAGGCCTTTTGGTCATTATAGAAGTAGTTGCCCAAGAACAGATTCTTTCCCTGTCTACGGAATCCTTTTCATGTTAATATCAAACATCATCAATTACTCGTAGATCACATTAAAACTAAAGAAATTGATAAAGACGTTACTTGATAACGAAAACGCTCTGCCTTTCTTCATTTACTTTCGATTAGAAATGGCTGTCGAATACTGCCTAACCAAAAACCAAGGGACCTTACTGCCTTCTGATATACTTCGCTGTCAGTTCTTCCATATCATTTGGTCAACGTGGCCTGTTTCAAGTTGTGTATGGAAGAGAATGTTTTAGAAAATCAATTGCTTTCCTTTGCGATAAACAGAATGATTATCATTCTAAGCTACCGAAGTCCAAAATTTTCGCAATATTAGTTCAAATTTAATATTCGCTTCTATAATGTAGGAAAGTATTTCACAGTTGCAAAACCCTCATCCGACTCATTATCCTTACACTTAGTCGCTGAACATAAATTCTAGCTCAGAGTGACACTAGTTTCAGTAACCTAATGTAGCGAAGACTGTTTGCCAGTGCTCTTGCTCACCGGAAAATATGCAATTCACCCATTGCGCTCCATAAGTACGCTGTAACAGTAATTTCTGTTTGTATGTAATGCATATGGATTGTAGAATTTAGTGGTGCTCTCTCTTCCACTTCTGTATACAATATGCTGACCTAAACGGGCCCTTTGTCATTACAGGAACTGGGCGGTGCAACATCATATTGGCAACAGTAATGTGCTTATACTGATAACTTCGCTGTTCGTTTTACCTGATTTTGTAATCATTTAAATAAAACAACATGACCTTCCAGTGGGAGACATTTCGTCCCCCTTTTCCTTTTATGAAATTTGTCAGTAAGCTTTTTGCCTTCCAACCAGCGAAATGCGGCAGAGTACGACCGGTAAACGATTCACAAACCAGACGATTTCTTTAAACATTGGCATAGTTGGAGGACTTTCGATTCTTCTTAAATCGTCTTATGCAGCAACGTTCACAGATATCTCAAATAGGAAAACCTCTTCATCCAGGTACGAAGGTTGTAAAACAAACTTCCCACAGTTTGTATCAGGTTGATCTTTTCGTCTGATAGCACTGCGCAAGTATTTTATCTGAGAGGTATCACAAGTAGCGTTCCTATAGCTGTGGGAATCGTTGGTTGAAGACGAGTTTACCACTAATGGGTACAGCACTGCTAAATATTCAAAATAGTTATCAACCTAAGTCTGCGTTCGTCCACAAACTGAGGCGTATTTGTAATATTGAAGGCAGACTGTGTATCCTTATCTTCCTTGAGTGGGCATTGGAAGGCGTTTACAAACACGTACACGAGGGTAATCGCAAAGGTTAGATCTCCTAAGGGACACGTAAGTGCCAACGCAGGCACAAACGGAGATCCTAACCACAGTGTTGACTGCATGGTGGAAAGGTGATAAAAAGCAGGACTACTGATACAAAGGTGTCAAGTTCGATCCCCCATCAGTCCCACGATTTGTATTTGCCCTTTTACACTTATTTCCCCTCAGGCAGTGCTTTTTGATGTGAAAAATGCCGAGTTGCACTGTGGTCCGAAAGCCACGTTAAACTGTAGGTTCCCCTATTAACTGGCTAGGTAAGTCAACTCAAAGGTCGGAGGAAAGCAACGGCGTACCACCTCCAACAAGACCGTGCCTATTAAAGCACTGTAGTGTTCAAACAACTAATCCGACTGATCACTGCTTTACTTTCTATGGGTTTCAAAATTAATGATCTTCGGGTTATTAACGTTTTCGTGTTTTCTTGCTGTAGCTTTGATGACAGTAAACGTAAGTTACCGGCCGAGCACTGTCACCGTTCGAGTTGTCAAGCTGGTAGACGACGATGCTGTCGACCCCAGTTACAATCTTGGTCATGGCTATGTTTCAGTCGAATACCTCTCTGTGGCTTTCTGCGTATTTCAAGATATACTTTTATACACTTGGTACGCATCCAAACTGATATCTGATAGAGGTGTATTCAGCAACATGAATCAGATGTATTTCCCGTGCAATATAGCGGACAACATGTCAGTGAAGCGAGATTTCGTCTGTGTGTTGTGCATGGTGCAAGATATATTTGTGTTTTGCTTGCTTCTCTGATAGGTTTCACCCCAATGAATGCGAGCAAGCTCACAAATAGACTGTTAATAACTGGAATTTCGCAATAATACACTTAAAAGTTGTATTTTTGCGTTACGTATCCCGATGAAAATAACTGTAAACAGGTTAAATGCCTAGTTGCTTATTATTCGCGCTTCTCGATGCTTTTCTCAAAAAATAAAAATAAAAAGAGAGACAGAGACAGAAAGAGAAAACAGGAATGTATTTCAAATATCAGCTCAGTGACGCCATGTTCGTCTCGTGGTGTAAAGCAAGGATAGTTGATAGGTAATATCTCATTGTACTAGTAATATGTACGGCTACAGGGTTCTTTCTTTTCTCTCTGCAAACAATCAGATCATAATTCAGTAACAAAGTGGTAAGAACACCTACACATCACGCCAATTAAACACTCAGCGTTTCTTCTTTATTTTGTTAATCGTTAACAAATGTCTGCAATGAAGTTAACATCCTCGATTACTGATTTGTTATTACTACCATTGTTATTGTTATTCGTCGACTCACAACAGCTTTCCTATCACTCATTGCTGCCGATGCACGTAACAAATGGATCAGGATGAATGGAATGTGGGATGTTTCGTCAAGGAGAATATACACATTTATCTCGAAGTCTTGTGTTCAGGGTAATATGAAAATCTCAATAAGAGAAGACGACAATGAGATGCCGGTGTTGCAAGCAATAACACTCAACTATTTTTGTCGACTTAACACAATGACGACAGACAAACTGGCGTCTCACTGTATTTTGATTATAATTCGTTTGCCTTCTTGCGACCTGGTTTTAATACCTCGTGGGAGAAGGCATAATGTTTTGCTTTTTGAACACCGAACAATAACACACAAAGATAGTAGATGGAAGGATGCAAAGAAACAATCAGACTCATGGGTGTAGATCCAGTTCATCATTATAAGACTAAACAAGAGGGAAACATTACGAAAGCAATGAATACGTTGGTTAGTATACATTATTTATATAGATCTGAAGATGAAAAAGCGCAGATCTGCACAGTGCCCGCAAATGCACTTTAGTTTCTGTTTTCTAATGGGCATAATTTTTAGTTTCTTCTCTTCTGAATTTTCAAATGAATTGATTATTACGTGGTACAGAATTATTAGTTAACTGTGTTTCTTACAGCTTCCATTCGCACCAGCATTTTTCTACATTCTCGTGCAATTAATGAAATACTACTTGTATGATCACAAGACTGCACATAGATGCAATCGATTACGAGGTGCAAAGTATTTGTTATCTTACTTTTCGTGACAGGTGGCCAAAGTTGATTTAGAAAGACTTTTTATTGTACTGAAATAATCTTTTGTCACAAAGTAACAAGGTAAGTGTTTAATTAATATAAATTTTGTGGGAAACTGTAATCGTGATGGAAGATTACACACCTGGATGTTTGACACAAATGGCAGAAGAAAACGCTGCATATTAACCAAACCCCGCGCCTCCTCTCCGTATCCTCCTATGACACCAGAACGGGATTCGCCTCCTATAACGATACAGAGCTGTTCCTAGCACATCTGGGAATTGGCAACATCGTCACAAACATCTGGCAACACTGTGACAGTGCAATCACTTCTGCGTATGGTACTGAACTGACTCGCTAAATTCACTTGATATTCCCTTTCCATTTGAATGACTCGTGCTATGTAATCCCCATGTTAACTAAGACACTGAGAACGAAAATTCAATTTTTTGAATAAAGGAATGCTATTCTTCACATAAGTGACAACTTTTATTATAGCTCACGATGCGTTATGAGGCTGAGCGACCAATACAATGATGAGAGGGGCATGCCATCAGCAGTGTGACTGTAGCCCCGTGGTGCCGCCTCTGTCTTGTGTCCCACCGGTTCAAAGCATCGTCGATTCTAACCACTTTAGGAGACGGCGTGTGCGAACTTTTTTCGTGGTTTACTTTACGGGGCTGCGAATTTCCAGTACAAAATACGTAACGAAATCAGAAGATGACCCTCACACATCAAATCCTCTTGGCAGCTCGACTCAGCAAGTTGTGTTAATGGTCATAGATCACGGCTTTCTGACTGCCAAACTGCTTCACAATACAAGCGTCTCTGAAGAAATTCTAATCGACCGTCAACGATACGAAATTCAATATTGTTCTTCACTTAACTCTCACATCCCATGGTGATAAGTACTAAGGAAATGAGTTGATAAGCAAATCCCAGGAAAATACTTCCAGCTCATAATGTGCAATGGTGAAAAACTTACAACGCTGCACTACAGGTAACCCCTCTTTCCGCTGCTGACAGGCAAATTTTGAGTTTCTAGGAATACGTAACTTTATTTATGAAATGCCACATTTGCGTACCTTTTGAGTATGACACAACATACCAATTAAACACAGACCCAATCGAAATCTAAGTCATTAGTATTTTACTAATTCGTGCCGATAGAGGCACGCTTGTGTACAGATACTCAGTTTTATTAAAACAGATTTTCGTGGTAAGGTTGTCATGGGTAGTTTTATTTCATTTCTTATAATACAGTGCACAATTTTCGTAAGGTTTCTTTTAGTGTTCTTAAAACAATACTAAACGTGAGTGAGAAATTAATCATCAACGATACATGCGAATTCTCTGATGTTATCTATAACACTCTGACAATGCACATGCAGTTTATTGATTACATACATGTAGAAAACTTGTTCTGAGTTAAAGCTGTCAAACAAGGTTTGAAAAAGAATAAAATGGCACTACCGGACGACAGCTAATGTAGAAAATACTTTTCTGGCTATTTTGGTACGATGTGCTCCCCCCAGAAATAATACAAAAGCTTCGAGATGCATCTGCTGCCCGGCCGTCTATTAAACCTGACAAGATGGTTCAAATGGCTCTGAGCACTATGGGACTTAACATCTATGGTCATCAGTCCCCTAGAACTTGGAACTACTTAAACCTAACTAACCTAAATACATCACACAACACCCAGTCATCACGAGACAGAGAAAATCCCTGACCCCAAAACCTGACAAGAACAAAATGTCGCCGAAGTTAGCCCTTTTCCACATGCGACTCTTTTGGGTTGAGAAGTGAATGGAATTATGTTCAAAGTTCCATTATACTGATAACTTCAGCAGACCGCAGAATTCCGTTTTAAAAAATGTAGCAGCGGATGTAATACAATTCGCGACGCCTTAAGGACAGTGCGCGACGCTTACCGTTACGCTAGTAGCTAGCAGCGTCTGAAGTCGACAACAGTTTCACCACAACTTCTGTATTCCACAGTGCTGTGAGATTAATGCATAAGGCCGGCCCTAGACTCCTGAGAGACAGTTAAAGCTTTCCTTTTGCACTGCACGACGGTTTCAACAAACAGATGGCTCTATAGAGTAGCTCAAATGGAAAGGAACACTTCCTATTTAAATTTCTGCATCCCACACTGTTGGCAGTTCTGTGTACGTGGCCGTTAGGTGATTTTATTTCAGTGATTACAAAATGGAGTAGAATGCATGCACTGGGTAGGCGAGGCAGCTAGTTCATGGTGATTCGGTCAAATAAGTAAATGACTGTACTGAACATGCTGCAAACCACTACAGGGAGCCTGTGTGTCAGAATGCTCATCGAGTGTGCCGTAGTGGTGTTATGATAGAAAAATGAGTAACAGAGAAGAGGATTTGATGGTCTGTTGGATTGATGGTAGGTTCGTATACTGGCGATCTAGGTTCGATTCCAACTTCTGCCGATGCTTTTTGACAGGGAGAGACATATTCTATTCGCTTCTGGCTACGCCAAGGGAAGAAGGTATAATGCAATTGTGATCTGAAATTCACATTAAACATGATATTCCTCCTCTACCAAGTAAACCTTAGGTTGAACCAGAATACAGTCACGAGTGGCGACTTGTAGAAATTCTATCACCAGTACCCTTTCTTATACTAGTTATTTATTTCCAGTGACGAAGCAAACGCTACGTAGGGTCACAGGATACTTATTCCATCTTTTATTTTAGCTTCTGTATGGCGATACAACGGGTTCTGAACTGGGGATGCAGCTCAGACCGCTCTTAACACGGAATTTGATCCCTTCGTGACACAACAGCTCGACTACAATTTGTTGTTTGTTCAAAACTGCAGATTCCTCAACATCTCCACATATTGCACGTGAATGGTTTCGAATCCTGGCCAGGCACTAAGGTTTTCATTATGAAATATCAAGGTCTAGCATGAGAATACCTATCTGCTGGTGGGAAATAATTTTCATTTTTAATGCATTTTCATTCGTTGTCAACACTAACGATATCTGACGTTTTTAACTCCCAGCGAGACATATAACTATATGCGAGAGCACTGTAAGTTCAAGGATGTCTTCGAAGCTGCTGGTGGAGAAAAATTCGGTAGCTGACGTCTGTTTGTGTTTAGTCAACCACGATATGTGTGGGGTTCGATTCCCAGTCAGCACTGAACTCTTCGTCATAGTATTTCTAGTTCAAACATGCTCACATGTCGCTGCTCGTGTAACAGACCCATATTTAACGTTCGTTTTCTCTAGAATATAACAGCGATAGGTGCCGGGTTAGAGTCCTGGGAAGGAAAAAATTAATGTTTCGTCTCGTCATTTCAGTTAAAACGTGTAGCTACTGCCAAGAAAATCCGATATGTCACAGTTGATTGTGCTTCGATAACAATCCGATTGGGTTATGGGTCTGAATCCCTGTCCAACCCAAAGCTTTACCTCACGGGATTTCAAGTAAGTTAGTTGTGAAGAAGTAATATTTAACATCTCTCGTAGTTCATTAACAAGGACAATAGATGCTGGGTAGAAATTCGCGTCCGTTAAAAATGTTTTCGTTATGTAATTTTTAGTTGATATTTGCTAACTGATACTGTCTAAAATCGAGGTATATTACTCTCTGTATGCCTAGTCAGGAATGACTGTTAGTTTCCGTCAGTCACGAAATCTTCAACTGCATGACCTGGGTTTGAATCCATATGCAGAACGAGAAGGTTCGTCGTGTCATTTCAAATTCATACATATTCTCAACTAGCTGCTAGTGAATAACTTAAATTTTTAATGTTATTTTGTGTTAAATAACAAGTAATGTATGTTACTTTGAAGAGGAAAGCATGAATACGACGAATTTGCTACGTGCATTACCTATCTGACGTAATAATGAGAGTGGTAACAGTTCAGGTATGTCATTTATTGCAATAAATGTGAGCTTCCAAGCCTCAAGGACACTCTTATCTGAGATAAGGTGTTCCCTGATATTTCTAGTATCGTGGTATTACTTTAAATGTTGAGTTATAGCGATACAGAGCAGTGTTTTCTAGTGGTGACTTGTTGGAACCATTTTCAGTAGTCAAACGACTGTACCAAGGAGCGATTAGAGGACCTGGTAGACAGCTGCGTTATGTGGGCTGCATGCGAATCAGGCGAAATGCAATTCAGGTCGTTCGGATACTTTTGAAGATGACTGTACATATAGCATCATTGACATACAGGGTGTCCAGAAAAGGGCTCCCTGATTTCAAAATTAAATATCTCGAAAACAAAGATCGATAGAGGAATGCAGTAAACGGTATGTTTATTGTGAAAGCTGTAAGAAGTTTATACAGCAGTTTGAAATAATAGTTACAAAAGCTGCTAACAGATGGCGCTGCACGCTCTACAGCTCATATCAGCATACATAAGTGAGATAATCGTATGAAAACAATCTTTGCAAACAATCACATCACAATGTTTTCAAAATGTGCACCATTGGCACTACAGAGGTGGTACAAACGAAGAATGAAATTCGCCATCACATTTCGTAGTGTCTCAACCGAAATGGATTCACATGCCACAGAGATCGCTGATTGAAGCTCGTCCAGCGTGGCGGGATGCCTCTGGTAGACCATGTCTTTCACTGTGCCCCACAAAAGAAAGTCACAGGGAGTCAAATCAGGCTAATATGGAGGCCAATCCATGCCTGCACCAGTAAATTTGGGATATTCCAAAGCAATGACTCGATTCCCGAAGTATTCCTCAAGAAAGTGAAACACTTGTTCGGTCCGATGTGGTCGGGCTCCATCTTGCATAAACCATTCAGTACCTGGTCGATCCTCTAACGCTTGCTGTGTGACGACAAATTGTTCCAAAATTGCAACGTAACGTGCGCCAGTGACCGTTTCTCGAATGAAAAAAGGGCCAATAATGCTTCTGCTGCATACTGCAGCCCACACAGTAACTTTAGGAGAATACAGGGGTTTCGCTTCACACCAGTATGGCTTTTCGGAACGCCAAAACCGCCATTTCTGCTTATTCACGTATCCATTCAGGTGGAAGTGTGCTTCACCTGTAAACCAGATGCAGCCAACATCAAATCCTTCACTATCAATCATTGTGAGCATCTGATTAGCAAAGGCAACCCTTTGTTGCACAGCTCGTACGGGTATGGCCTGGTGCGTTTGAATTTTCAATGGAAACATGTGTAGGCTCTTTCCCAGTATTTTCTGTGTGCTGGAACGCTTCAAACCAGTCTCAGATGCAATTCTACGGACGGATGACACTGGATTTCGCTGAATAAATCCAGAAATTGTGGCGAAACTTTTAGGCGTATCTGCGGTTTGCTTGCGGCCAACATGCCCCACTATATCATCAGTTACGCTGACTGTTCGTTGAAATTTTGCGAAGAGCGTACGAATGGTTTTCGCATAGGGTCCTTTTGTAACATTAAATCGTGCTTGAAAACTTCGCCTTGTTGCCGTAGGACTCTCCTCTAACCTGTGGTACTCTAGCACCAAAAAAACGCGTTGTTCAAAGGAGTACATGGTTTTAATCTCTTCCTTCGGTACGCTAACCTCCTTTCACGTTTCAATAGTGGAACTGATCGCTCTGGGCTTCGGAACTCTATTTATACTAGGCATTACGTATGGCGATTACAGCGCCATCTGTTAGCAGCTTTTGTAACTATTATTTCAAACTGCTGTATAAACTTCTTACAGCTTTCACAATAAACATACCGTTTACTGCATTCCTCTATCGATCTTTGTTTTCGAGATATTTAATTCTGAATTCAGGGAGTCCTTTTCTGGACACCCTGTATGCTAGCCAGCCGGTGTGATCGAGTGGTTCTAGGCGCTTCAGTCTGGAACCACGCGACCGCTACGGTCGCAGGTTCGAATCCTGACTCGGGCATAGATGTGTGTGATGTCCTTAGGTTAGTTAGGTTTAAGTAGTTCTAAGTTCTAGGGGACTGATGACCTCAGATGTTAAGTCCAATAGTGCTCAGAGCCATTAGAACCATTTGAACATATGCTGGGTAGTTAATGGAACGAGAATAAGATTTAACTCAATCTCAAAAACGAGCGTTAAATTAATCTTTCCTTCCAAAAGTTATTATTCCTCAGTCTGAAACATAGGAATATACGGACTGATAATCAAGCCAAGAAGTATAATCGCTAGATTGGGAAAATAGAAGGCTTGTAGTAACTTGTATCATCGTATTTAATGACTTCCATACCAGCCACCTGTCACCCTGACCAGCGGGAAGCTAGTAGGAAGTTGCAATTCACCTGCGGGACTGATGTGTACATCCCTTTAAGAATTCAAACATTTCTTTCTTTCTTTGGAGGCGGGGTAAACTTCTTAGATGGTTGTAGAAAGCTCTTCCTGGATAACAGTCGTTGAAGTCGAGAGATTTCACATGCAAGAGCTGAGCGCAGAAATGACCAGTATTGACAGTGGTACGATAAAGATTTCATGCCTGCATTTAGGTTAACATTTGTAGGAAATCTTCAAAGTAAGAAAGTAACACCCTAACTCTATGTGGCCATGTCGTTTACCAGCAACTATGTACTCCAAATAATGCTTCCCTATGTATGCTAAATGTGTGATTTGTGAATAGTTTCAAAGCTATACGCATACACTTCACTTGAGACTTCGCAGCCGGCCGAAGTGGCCGTGCGGTTAAAGGCGCTGCAGTCTGGAACCGCAAGACCGCTACGGTCGCAGGTTCGAATCCTGCCTCGGGCATGGATGTTTGTGATGTCCTTAGGTTAGTTAGGTTTAACTAGTTCTAAGTTCTAGGGGACTAATGACCTCAGCAGTTGAGTCCCATAGTGCTCAGAGCCATTTGAACCATTTTGAGACTTCGCATCTCCGATAGATTTCTCGTTGATGATGTTACCCCCGTCTTTCAGAATCCTGCTATCGATTTAAACCAGGCTGTTCTGTCTGTTAAATCGTATCCTTAACGCTGATTACGAAAATATATTTTAGTCTTTTATTCAGTCGTAGATAGTATCACACAAATGAATATCCATGGTATTTGGTAAACGAATGTGGCAATAGTTAAGCCTAGGAAATTTTCGAATATGGGGTCACAAATCACCTTCTGGCAACCCAGATTTAGGTTATCCATGGTTTCGGTAAATCAGTTAATGTACTTTCTAGAACGGTTTCTAGCAAAAGCTTACGTTTGATATTCACAATCACCGCAATGAATAATCCCTCTATAGGATTTCATTACTCACGTTATCACACTACCAATTTCCCATATATTTGCGGCTGTACTGAAGTTCTAATTGCGTATGACATCAGAAAATGTGTAGACAAGGTGTAATTCGAGGTTTACATTCATCTTGAATTTCAAATGGCTCTGAGCACTATGGGACTTAACTTCTGAGGTCATCAGTCCCCTAGAACTACTTAAACCTAACTAATCTAAGGACATGACACGCATCCATGCCCGAGGCAGGATTCGAACCTGCGACCGTAGCGGTCGCGCGGTTCCAGACTGAAGCGCCTAGAAGCGCTCGGTCACTTCGGCCGGCACATTCATCTTGAGCTTTATTTTAGTGAAGTAATATTAATTGTAAAAATAAATTCTATTATTATAAAGGTGAGTTACCTTGTATTATAAGGTTAACAGACGTAATACATAAAAGTAAAAGAGAAAATAAGCGTCAACAGTAAACTATATAATGTTATCTACAACAATCTGACAAAGCACGGGTAGTTTTTCTGTTTCACACCAACAGAAATCTGTGGATTCGGAGTTAAAGAACTGCTGTAGGTAAGTCCGAAGAGAAATTAAACACACAAATGAATTTTTTGAAGGCGGTTAAACAACTGATGGCGTAAAATGACAAGAGTAAAATAAGCGAATAATACCCTCCCAACGAAGCTGATATACATCATTTTATGTCAGGTCAGCAGAGAGCGAGCTTACATCACTGTGCAGTAGCAGTACCTCTTGATACTACATACCTGATTGTCAAATCAATACAGTAAACAGTTTCTTAACTCAGGTGTTAAATTTATTAAATATAAAACTAAAGGAAAATTCCAGTAGCCCGCTGTAGCGGTATTTATTTAAGTCAGTTAGATATGCTGACAACCGGTTTCGCAA
Source organism: Schistocerca serialis cubense (assembly GCF_023864345.2). Classification (NCBI taxonomy): domain Eukaryota; kingdom Metazoa; phylum Arthropoda; class Insecta; order Orthoptera; family Acrididae; genus Schistocerca; species Schistocerca serialis. The sequence continues at coordinate 756,056,072 of NC_064640.1, read as the reverse complement.
CTTTTAATTTGCATCTTCTGGTGTTTATAAATGCTATGCCATTAGGTGTGGGAAGTACTTACAGATTGCCGCAGAGTAACTGTTCTCGTGGCTAGGCAAAGTTCTCAGCCCTCCTCTGTTGGTAAGAAACTATTATCAGTTGACAAAGACACCATCATATATTTGGAAATTTGTGTTAAGGACTATGGGACCGAACTGCTGAGGCCATCGGTCCCTAGGCTTACGCACTACTTAATGTATCTTAAACTAACTTACGCTAAGTACAACACCACACCCATGCCCGAGGGAGGACTCGAACCTCCGACGGGGGGACCCGCACGAACCGTGACAAGAAGGCCTCGACCGCATGGCTACACTGCGAGGCCCATCATCTGTGATGAATGTCATGTCTGTGTTAAAACCACGAACTGTCATCACTTTACTGATTCAGATATGTTCATGTCGGCCTACGTCAAGTAACAGTCATAGACATTGTCTTGAACAAATACAGCTGCAGCGGCTACTGGACTTTCCATTCAGTTTTTTAACACCTGTGTTAGAAAACTGTTTACTGTATGAATTTTCAACCAGTCACGCATAACTATTTTAGCTGTGGTTGCCCAGTTTCAAAATATCCTCTTGATAATTTTATCAGAGTGCATACGAAAGATATCACGAACAAATGTTCTTCTTGTGCATGACACAAGAATGCATGTAGACAAAGCCAAATTCAAAGGATCACGTCATGTTTTGGTCACAGCTCTGGAAGGCAATTCTTTCTATACAGAGACGTCTTTATTGCCTGATGAAGCATGTCTTTATCCTTCTTTGATACACAATTGGCCTTGAGAAAGGAGATGGTTTTATTAGGGTTCAGTCCTTTCTTCCCTTTCTTGACGTCCGTATAAAGACATCACATCACGATATATTAACGATATTCTGTAGGAATGCTCTGTGTTGCTCACCACAGTCCGGCACCACATGTCCGGCACCAGACTTTGAGGAGATGGTGTTGGATCGTGTGGGCGACCACATAGCAATAAGCACCCGTCAACTTACCTCTGAAAGGCACATTTCGAAGGGTTCGGTGTGGAGAGTATAGGTGGAACAGATACACACGGCTATCCTAAAAACCATTTACACTCACAGGTACCAATCAATTTTTAGCTCTGCACTTGCTTCTATCAATGGATTATCTACCGCAGTGCTGTAGTGCTGAAATTTGTACAGTTTTAAAGTTCAGGTCTGAGGCCTCGTGCATCCATGATGGTGTTTTCAGCAGCTACGGCAGCTATGTCTGGCGTGAGGAAAATCACCACTCACGCACATCTGTTGCTACCAGCAACGATTCTTTTTAAGCGTATTGGCGAGCGTTGTCCAATATCACCTAAAAGAACGTTATTTGCTCCCTCTCAGTTTGACAGATCCCCCCTACCTTGTATTCCGGCGAGATGTACTGCCACTGTTGCCCACGTGAGGGCCCGCATCCCGTGGTCGTGCGGTAGCGTTCTCGCTTCCCACGCCCGGGTTCCCGGGTTCGATTCCCGGCGGGGTCAGGGATTTTCTCTGCCTCGTGATGGCTGGGTGTTGTGTGCTGTCCTTAGATTAGTTAGGTTTAAGTAGTTCTAAGTTCAAGGGGCTGATGACCATAGATGTTAAGTCCCATAGTGCTCAGAGCCATTTGAACCCACGAGAGGAGTGGTTTCAACGAGACGGTGCATCAGCCCATTTCGACGTTAATGTCCGATAGCCCCTGAAGAACACGTAATCTCAGCGTTTGATCGGAAGACTGTGCTGCAGCCCACTTCGATGTTAAATTCCGATATCCCCAGAACAACACGTACCCTCACCATTTGACTGGAAGTGAAGGTCATATCCCACGCACAGCAAGATCGTCAGATCTCACACTTATGGACTTTTTTCTGTGGGGTTAGGTCAAGAGGGTGGTGTATGAAGCCATATAGAAGGGGATGAAGGCCTGGTTGCTAAGGTCCTATCAGTCTCTCTCCTGATACAACAGAGACCAGTGATAATTGAGAGAATGTAGCAGAACTTCATGAGCCATTTCCATGCATGAACTGAGACTGGTGGTCGTCACTTTCATCAGTTACTATGACCTACGTTGCTGTTATGCTTGAATTAAGCTAATGGGGCACGAGCAAATACCAAAAATATTCCATTGTACTAAAGCTGAATGACCCGTATTGATCACTATAAGTTGCAACAGAGAGACAGGCGTTGGTAAGTGTGTACTATCGGTTTGTGAACTATTTGTGTAAAAATCGTGTGACTGTGTACCAATTAGAGCAGTGTATCAATGCATGCATTCGCAAAGTGCCGATATGTATGAATGCAGAACCTGTAAAGTCTGTAGAGGCTAAACTCACGGAAGGAATTCCTATGTACGTGATTGCACATTTTGGAGTAAACGCAATACGGCTGAATTTAGGTCTTATGGAAGGCTGTTTATGTCCATAGCACAATAAACAGGCCGGCCGGTGTGGCCGTGCGGTTCTAGGCGCTTCAGTCTGGAACCGCGTGACCGCTACGGTCGCAGGTTCGAATCCTGCCTCGGGCATGGATGTGTGTGATGTCCTTAGGTTAGTTAGGTTTAAGTAGTTCTAAGTTCTAGGGTACTGATGACCACAGATGTTAAGTCCCATAGTGCTCAGAGCCATTTGAACCATTTTTGAACCACAATAAATATGCATATTTGATCACTGGTTCTGTCTGTCAATATAACTGGTTGTGGATCCACTACCACCTGTTTCATTTTGACCCAAAAGGCTTTAGAAACCACTGTGCAATCTGCATGAACAACTGTAATATTGCTGTTTTTACTGCAGAGCTTTCACCCGTTTTATTGTAGGTATTTTCAGCGGAAACTCCATAAAACAACCATAAATTTCATTGTGCTTGCGAAAGAGCGATCAGTTGCAGGCCCTGAATATCCCGGTCGCTCGTTGCCATGCATGGGAAACACTGAGGCCAAAGTCTCGAGCACCAAGAGCTCCGAGGCGAACATACCGCCAATAATTCAGTCAACAGAATTTTTAGTTACGGAATTGATACTACTGGTGTGTCTGGAAGTGAAGTAAATATCGTTCTACTTCGATTAGATGGGTAAGATTACCATAAACGCGGCATCCGGTTCAAAACATTTAAGAAAGACGTGACTTTTCGTTTACACTACACGGTATTTAACATTAGAACACGAACAGATACGGTAGAGGAATAGCTCGAACGTAAGAGAACTTTTTTTCCACCTTATGCATTATAAGCCTACGATTCCCGTCAGATCACCGAAGTTAAGCTCTGTTAGACTTGGCTTGGCTGTCACTTGGATGGATGACTGTCCGGGTTTACCGAGCGATGTTGGGAAGCGGTGTTCACTCAGCCCGTGTGAGATCAATCGAAGACCTACTTGACTGAGAAGTAGTGGCTCCGACCAAGAAAACTGACAATTACCAGGAGTGCGGTGTGCTGACAACCTGTCCCTCAATTTCCGCTTCCAGTGATACCTATCGTCTGAGGATGGGAAGGCAGTTGTTCACTACAGATGGCGCTACCGCAGTATATTCGGACGGAGAGAGCTACACATCCTACAGTGTCGCTAGTTTGGGTAAATACGTGGACGTATATTTTTGAGGGGTAGCTAAGTTTACTGTCACCTTAGGCGAACTGCTCGGTTTAAGTCACTGTGGCCCTTACCTATTTTGGCCAAGACAATACCTCGTTCACCTATAACTACGACTTAAATCTAGCTATCAAACAAATCATCTAGCCACACTATACTTCTGTGTGATAAGGACTGTGACTCTCCCATATCTCTCAGAATTTTGTCAGAGATTTGGAAGAAGTGCACTCATCCCACTTGATGGCATCGCAAATTTTCTCAGTATATCTCTTAGCACTATGGGACTCAACTGCTGTGGTCGTCAGTCCCCTAGAACTTAGAACTACTTAAACCTAACTAACCTAAGGACATCACACACATCCATGCCCGAGGCAGGATTCGAACCTGCGACCTTAGCAGTCGCACGGTTCCGGACTGCGCCCCTAGAACCGCGAATATCTTAGATGATGTGGTAAACATACAACCATAGTCTTGTCTGGGAAATGTTCTTCAAAACGTTACGGTAAAGTTTGTGGCTATGCTTATTCTTTCGAAAGGTAAAGGTCGAGTTATAACGAATAATGAACTGTATATTAACTAACAGTACATTGTTCGATGGTGTGAGACTATGTCACACTTCCTGGATGTCCCATTGTATACATCTCCATTTACATTTATACCTATCAAGTCACCTTATGGTGTATAGCGAATGGAGTGTCTGACCAATGACTGTCGCTAAATCTCCATATTAACTCCTACTTCACGGATTTTTTCGTTGCTCTCATTTCGTGAGCTGTATGAAAGGTATCTAATATGTTTCCCGACTCTTCTTGGAATGTTCGCTTCCGAAATTTCAATGGTAAAAATCTCAGTGATGCAAAGTACCAGTAGTTATCTATTGGAACGATTTCCAGTGGCCGGCCCCGGTGGCCGAGCTGTTCTAGGCGCTTCCGTCCGGAACCGCGTGACTGCTACGCTCTCAGGTTCGTATCCAGCCTCAGGCATGGATGTGTCTGACGTCCTTTGGTTAGTTAGGTTTAAGTAGTTCTAAGTTCTAGGGGACTGATTACCTAAGATGTTAAGGGGCTCCGGAAAGGCTCAAAATCATGAAAGGTTCAATTTTTACTTTTTTGCGTTTTCTGAATCTGCAGACTGTTACCTTTTAATAGATATATAATTTATTCAATTCCGAAGACTACAACTATTTTTAAATTTTTTTTGAAATGTGTTCTACATGGGCGTGACCCACTGTGGCGCTGTTAAACTGCTGTCAAATGGTGTTATTATTAACGTCCGTGTTTATCGGGTACAGTTTAGTGATGTGAGATAAAGTATGTGTTGTGGCTAACCTGTGATGGTTCAATATATATCGCTGGTGTGATTGTCGATTGTTTCATGTTTATTTACTCTGTCGTTATCTCGAAAATATTCGTAATTAATTCTGTTTCTTGAGTCTCTGTTTTGTTGAAGTATAATAATGAGTAAAAGTAGAGTTATTAGAAATCCTTTGACGGCTTTTAAGAAAAGGAGAAATGTTGGAAAGCCAAAGGTATGTTGTTATTACGGTAAACAATAAAGAGGACAACCAAGTGAGTGAACCTAACCTCTCAAGTACACCTGCCCATAGCAGTCAAAGTGGGAAAGAAAATACTTCACAGAAGAAGCTTGGTTCAATGAGTGAAAACTATGAATGTTTTATGGGCGAATAGGATGTGAATGAAATATTTGATATGTCGGTTCTCAAAGGAATTTTTCAAACTGTGTAAGATGTATTCATTGTAGTGAAGTTGGTCTGGAACTCTCCATAATAAAGCACGTAGGACTTGCTAGTGAAATACAACTGAAATGTGATAAGTGTTCATACATGACCACCTTTTGGAACAGTGTTGCAGTAACTGCAACTGAAGAAAATGGTAGCAAAATCTACGAACACAACAACGAGCGATGCTTGCTTTAGACAAGGAACGCCTTCGGGCTGCAGACAGGGCTGTAAAGAGTCCAGAAATACAAGCAAGAGTAAACAGGAGGAGGAACAAGAGGAAGCTGGAGGAGGAGTTTGCAGAGGATGAAGATAATCCATCCTATGGACCTGGAATGCACTAAAAAGTTAATCCAATCTTTGTCGCTCGATTCCCAAAACTTTTATTTTCTCATACTAATTACATGTTTTCTAAGGATCTTCCAAACATATTTGTTTCAAACTTTCAGTAAATGTTACACAGTACCTTCTGCATAATTTAACACAACATTTTCCCAAAAAACTGTATATTTTTGAATATATAAATAAAAAATTGCAAAAAGTGTTGTGAATTTTCATTACAATTGAAAAAAAATCATCTTTAATAACTGAAATAAAATTTTGTAAAATCCCTGAGTTAAGTTGTAGCCCATATTCCAATAAATAATCTGTAAAATGTTCAACTTCCTATCTCAAATACTTTGTGAGGAAAGATGTAATTTATAAGCGTTATTTTAATGTTGCAAGTATAGGGCGTTCCGGAGCCCCTTAAGTCCCATAGTGTTCAGAGCCATTTGAACCATTTGACTTCCAGTGTCAGGTTACACATATGGGCTAGTTACATTCGAGGTCACCCTCATTCGCCTCACCCCAGGGAACCACTGGCAAATGCTCAAGGTCATCTAGGGTAATCCCTCCCTTCCCCTTCCATTTCCCCTCCCTTCATCCCAGGATGAATAGGGTGGCTGGAAACCAATGGACCAATAGGAATCGAGTTTTCCCCTGTCTTCCTTTTTATTATATTATGAATTCAGATGCCACAGACATCTTCATTTGAGGTATGACCCTCATAGTGAAAGGATTATGTGCCAGAAGGGGCCAGCCAGAGTCCGCATGAATAGTAACAAGAGGAATGTGACGATCTAATATGAAAGTAAATATCTGTCAATAATAATACGAGGGCTATTGGGAAAGTAAGAAACGATACGTCGCGAAATGGAAACCACAGTGAAAATCAAAACTGTTTTATTTGCTACAGCTAGCTACAACTTCCAGGTACTTATCTCCGTTATAGCCGATCCGACTTAGTCGTTTGCCGTAGCGTTGTACCAACTTTCCAATACTGCCACTGCTTTCCGCCACTTCTCTACGCTGGCCTACAGCTCGTTGTCTGTGCCAAAATGTTGTCTTGATAGCCAGCGGTTCATGTCAGCAGAGATGAAACTCAGAGGGGACATTTACGGGCTGTACTGTGGGTAATGAAACATTTCCTATTGAATACGATGCAGGAGCATCTTCATTGCCCCTGCAGAATGCGGCTGAGAATTGTCATGAAGAAGAAAACGCACAATAGTTATGTAAAGTTGGCTGCATAGCTTCAGGCGAAATTTCTCACCATGTCCTCGTACTTGGCGGGAGACATTATCATTCTAGCTGCCTTTATGTGCTCTCAGTGTGCTCAGAACTAAAAAGAACGACGTAACGCGGTCGACGGGCGTACTAGAGTCACTGCCAACATACCTGTGCAAAACTTCATCGGATTTTCACTGTGGTTTCCATTTCGCGAACGATCTTTCCTTAGTTTCAGAATAAGCCTCGTATTATAATCATTAAAGCTGCTATTTATAAATGTATTCGATTATACGTTCATTTTGTGAATATTTATTCCAGGAGCAGCGCAACATCCCGCTGATCCTGTAGTATCAGAAACGATCCTCTTGTCTGCACTGCCAGAGCAATAGCCCAAAGATAGTCTTCAAAATTTATGGGACCTGGTGTCGATTGACTGTTCACTATTGCCACCGCTATAGAAGCAGCAGTTGGAGTCACTACCACTGGAACTATCACAAGTCCCACAGCAGTAAGTCATTCGCCAACACTCATAATGTGAATGCTAGTGGATCTAAACATATTATTGTAGGTCTAGCATAGGAAAATAACTTTGAGATGGTGACTGAAGCTCAAAATGTGCAACATATTGGTGCTGAGAAGCAGTATTCATGGTGCAAGTGGAAATGCGATATGATGGATTATACTGAGAGAAAGATGATGGACGAATATGATCCATCCCATACTCGTACATGTTTTCTTATGTATGAACGTAAAATATCCATAGGTGATATTTATTGTGAGGAACTGGCTGAATTAAGCCCGTGGGACATGAGCATGCACCTAAAATATTCCAATGTACTGAAATTGAATGGTCTGTATTGAGCGTTATCGATGGCAGCAGACAGACTTTTACCACTGTGTTCACTATCAGTTTTTCGACATTTTGTGCAAAAAATAGTCTAACTATATCCCAATTAGGACACTGTATCAATTCATGCATTTCCCCAATACCAAAGTCTCAATGATGAACCTGTTCAGTCTATAGAAGCTGAGTTCTCACCTGTTGGACTGAATGCAATATAGGTGAATTCATGGCTTATAGAAGAAAGGTTTTTCAAAATACTATACTGCTGCTAAGCAACAAATGTCGTATGCAATAACCATTAATTTAAAAAACAAAGCAACTTTTTACCAAGGGTCAGTACTAATGACCTACAACTGCCACCACTACTGCAACTGACACTGCTGCTGCCACAAGTCGCCGCCACCTCTGACACTGTGTCTGATCTCATTGACAACCTGCAGCTGGGTGTCTAGTACAAGGATGTCTACATCGAGAGAGACACCTGCAAGTTATCGGGTCTGATAAGCACGTAACCACAGTTGTGTAGAACTATTCTCCTCCGGCAGGTGCATTAACGTATGGAATAGAAGTTCAAGAAAATATGTAACTACTGTGGTTTAGTTATTAGCGCCTTTGATTCCTATATCGTAACATAATCCAACGTATTTGCCAAGACACAGTGTCTATAAAAGTTGTTATTTTAAAGATATACATTGAGATGATAAAACCATCTCTTTTCTTTTTTACGGCCACCAAAGCACAGCTTAATAGGAGGCGGCCCATCAAGTTTTCATCATGGATTCACATCATATTTATAACAGGGCTCATACATAGACAGAATTACACAATTTTTAAACACTTGAGGCAACAAGATAAATCTATGCGAAATGTCACATAGCAGAGGTAGCAGCTGTGTAACAAACAAATAATAGTCTACATCAATCGAAGTGTGACGCCTTTCATCAAGTTTCCTATACACGCTCAAAAAGGTTTACAAATTTCAGCCACTCAAACAGGTAATAAGCCGGAACAGAATAGTTTTCATCTTCTAGGAAACCATAGGTCTCCAGTAAAGCATAATAACATATTAGAGATTATGGAGAACGTCTTGGTTAAGTCGATAACTTCAGTAAACCAAAGTTGTGCAGACACCGTTTTTCCTTAATAGTGTTACGGCCGTTTGCCACTTGTTACGCCTTCTCGCTACTTGTTAGCAGCAGACACAGTGGCTGCGCCAAGGACTGAGACGGCGTGGAGTTTTACAATTATTTATTGAACTTCCTTTACAATTTCTCCCTCGTCGTCGCTGCCCAGCCCTGCGGATCCCTCTGCCTGGCTGCTGCTGTGTAGATTCTCCGACAATGCGCGCAACGCGCACCGCTGATCGCTCTCGGTAGCCTCAGGCCACCAGTGCTCCGCTGAAGCCAGGATGCCCTGTGGTTGAGATGAACTCGTCGCCGCTCGCCCACGGAACCGTGAGGTCAGCTGCCGACGCCTGCTGCACCGGCGGCTGGGAAGCCGTCAGTCACGATGTCCGCCAGGTCCCGTCATGGACGGACCACGCGCCGTGGGCCGCGTTGCCGTGAAGTCCGGGCGTCAGTCCCCAGCGGCGCCTCTGACCAAGACCGCGCTGCCGCCGGTCCTGCTGGAAGTTCTCGCATTAGTTAGTCAGCCATGGTGCCGACCGAACTCGGGCCGACCCCCAGAGCTCAAGTTCACATCTGGTGGCGAACGGATGACTCCTGCGAGCTGGAACAGACTTCCAGAATCGTCACCTACGAAGATTGAACATTCGGGCACGGACCACGTCCGTCCTCAAATCCGAACTGCTTCCTAATGGCTTCTGTCAGTTGCTGCCTACGCTCCACTATTTATATCCGGCAGGAGGACGTTTTTTACCCTCAGTGGTAGCTTTTTGTTATTACTCCTGCAGTATATTGCAGCGTAACTTGGCGTGCTGGCCTCACTTCCCTTACTCAGCACTCTCCAGGCTTCGCTTGGCGCTCGGTCTGTGTGCGTCCTTGTGTCAGCTCGTTGGTAGACTGCTACTGTCAGCGAGGCTATATGTGCCGGTCTAATTTCGCAACGCCTCGGTCGCCGGCTGCCATTCTCCACTGCTTGAAGCAACGCTTGCTACATGTGGCCGCAACACTGCCTCCTCCTAAAACTTAAATTCGTCCCCGAATTTACCCTACACGTTAACTCTAGTTCTATATTCTACTTCTTCTCTATATACATACAGGTTGCCCTGACTCATGCCCTACTTGTAATCCATTCTACAGGAATCTCATGGAGCGGTCTTGCATTAACATGCTGACATATACCACACCGATAAATACAATCAACACGGTAATAGTACTGGTTGAAATATCAATGGTCTCTATGCTACTTTTCCGCCTGTATCGTACTCCACCACGCACCTTAATAATTGCTGCATTGAAATTTGACGTTGCTCCGAATCTACTAGTTTATCTATCGTTTGCAATAGTGTAGCATGCAAATTGTTGTTAATATACGTCAAACTTTCTCCTGGAGCGATGCTGAATGACGCATCTGGCCAGTACAACTTCAGATAAGTATCTGTAACCTTGGTGACTCCCGTGACTGCCGCTGGTAAGCTGAAACGATCCCCTACTTTTTCACAATTTGTCCTGTTGATTAGCAAACCACTGTCCCGTAATTCCATCTCCGTGGTTGCTGTCCAATTCCCATTGTCATGACACTTGGCTGATATCCTCTCCATAGCGAATACTGAATACAACCAATGTCTCCCAACTTGCTCAAAATGTGGCGTAGGCTTCATTATTAGTCTCCGACACTGTGAAGCTTCTGCTTCTGCCCTAAATAACTGGATCCCACACGACCCCTTGCCCTTGAGAACAACCCGTGATGGACAAATGGAAACTGACTCCGTTAGACATCTACTCAACTCTAAACTCGACATAGTAGCATGAGTATCCCCCTCCTCAAAAATTAATAAAACCTCCTGAACTGTACGCCCTTCCCCATGCGTTCCCATCTGACCGGATAAGGATGCACTGTGTAACAGTGATACTGTTTCCTGACACTAGTTACTGGAAATCTCATCTCTATATACATCTTAACTAGATCCGTTGTTACCTTAATCCTAGACATATGATAAAAAAGTGACATACTCGCTTCAATTATCTGTACTATGTGCTCTACCCCCTCTGGAAACTCTCCCTCTGCCTGCTTCAGACTCTTTCTGAATTTTTCTGGTGACATCAACGTCACATTCACCTGCCCGTGCACAAAAAAATACATATATGCTAATTACTGCTAACTACATATCCATCAGACGCAACTTATACTTAATACTCGGTTTACTGTATGCTTCTGGCGCTTCTTTTCGCTTTCTGTCAGAAGGAGAAGTACATATACACGGATCTACTACCCCCTGGAACGGCTTAACTCTACTGACGTGAACCACCGTTGTCTTGGTAGGCAATTTTAATTTTACATTGACAGGTGATCTCATTTCCACTACCTGGTACGGTACCTGGAACTTGTTTGTGAATATCTTGGTTCTCCTTTTTGGAACATGATCAGCTAATAGCACCAATTGGCCTACTCTGTACTGTGGCAACTTCCACGTTGTACCTCCCATCCGTTCTTGTCGTTCCAACGCTTTCGCGTTAGCTCGTCTAACTCTCTGCCATACTTCCTTATTGGTTTTCGCAAGTTGCCTTACATGCTCGCCCTCCGCTCCCAGCCTTGGACGAAGCATGTCAAAAGGTGATGGCATCTTCCGCCCATACACCACTTCTTACGGCGACAATCCTGTTGACGTATGTACCTTACGATTGTATGCACTGGTTACGAATTGCAAGTACACATCGCAGTCGGTGTGTTGACTATTTACATAGTGACTCAACATCTTAGCGATCGTGCGATGCACTCTCTCCGTTCGTCCTTTTGCTTGTGGATGGAATGAACTAGTCCATAGTTTCTTTACCTTCAGTAACTTACACAGTTGCTTCATCAGATCAGACGTGAAATTAGTACCTCGATCCGAAATTAAGGACTGATGAATCCCATACCTGAGTAACCAATTATTAACTTAAGCTTGTGCCACAGTACTTGCTTTCTGACCTGGTAATGCGACCATGACTAAATACCGAGAAAAGTGGTCAATCACTGTTAACACATACTTATTCCCTACTGCACTCCTATTAAAAGTGCCTAATAAATCAATTCCGAATTGTTGGAGAGGTCTGTCAGCCTCTGGTAATCTTTGAAGCTGAATCTTTTGATGGCTGAAGTCCGCACGCAGTGCGCATGGCACACAATTCCTGACGTTCTCGTCCACGTGTTGACGTCGTGTCCTCCACCAAAATTTCTCCGCTATTCGCCTATCCGTAGCTCTTCTCCCGAGATCTCCTGAAAGAAAATGTTCATGCTCCTGTCGCAAAACTTCAGATCCTAACGCAGCTGGTACGACGACTCGCGGGCCGCATTTCGTCGACCTGCAAAGTAACCCGTCCTGTACTTGGAACTGCGGTTGCTTTCTGAACAATTGTTAGTCACTATCCACGACTTGTGCCCTTTTCCACTCATCTTAAGTCACCCTGTTACTTGTAATACTGCCACTTTCCTGCTGAATGCGTGAGCATTGGCATGTTTCACACCTGGCTTGTGTATTACCTCATAATCGAACTCACTGAGTTTCAGCGCCCATCTCACTAGCCTACTCGCTGGGTCTTTCAGACCTAATAACCATTTCAGAGCTGAATGATCCGTCACAACCTTAAACCTTCAACCGTACAGATAACATCGACAGTACGAAATCCCGTATATTACCGCTAACAATTCCTTCACCGTCGTTGAGTAATTTTGTCCCGCCTTGTTAAGTTGACGAGACGCGAACGCAATAGGATGTTCTTTGCCATCAATTTCTTGCCCAAGTACAACCCCAAGAGCGTGATTAGATGCGTCACATTGTAGTAAAAGCTCCTCAGAAAAGTCTGGAAACTTCAAAACTGGATCTGATATCAGTATCCGTTACAACTCTTGAAATGTTTTCTCGCACTCTGACGTCCATTGGAAGGTAACACCTTTTCTTAGCATCTTAGTAAGTGGCCTCGCTATTTCTGCGAACCCCTGTACGAATTATCTATAATAGCTCGCAAGACCATTATACGATTGCAGTTGCTTAACCGTTTGCGGAACCGGCAAATCCCGTACTGCAGAAATGAGACGAGGATCTGTCCGTACCCCGTGCTGACTGATAACATGCCCGAGATAATTTACTTGTGCTTGAGCAAAATTGCATTTGTCCAAACTTAATGTTAGCCGTGCTGCCTCTAATCTTTTAAACACCTCCTCCAACCGTTCCATATGCTGCTCTATATCTCTTGAAAAAACCATAATGTCGCCCAGATACACCATGCATTTTTTCGGTTTCACCCCGTGAAGGACTTCATCCAACAACCTCTGAAATGTTGCTGGAGCGTTTTTTAGTCCAAACGGCATTCTTTTATACTCGAAGTGACCACAATGCGTCGTAAATGCTGTTTTGGCCTGTCCTCCGGACATACTTCAATCTGGTAATAACCGCTTCGCAAATCCATAGTGGAGAAAAATGTACACTGCTCTAGGTTGTCTAACGTTTCTGTGATATTCTGAATCGGATATACGTTCACCACTGTCCATTCATTCAAATGTCTGTAATCGCAACAAAAGCGAAATTTTTTCGACCCTTCCGGTGTCTTCTTCGGAACTAGAACCACGTTACTAGACCAAGGACTATTACTGTGCTGGATTATACTATCTTCCAGTTGTTGCTCTACTAACGGCTCTACTACTGGTTGTAATTGTTTTGGTAGTCTGTATGGCTTACGATACACCGGAGCGTGTTTCCCTGTCGGAATACGATGCTGTGTAATCAGTGTAGCAGGTAAAGTACCCTGTGCTTCAAACTATGCTTTATACTTTAGTAATAATGCTTCCATAGCCGAACGATTATTTCCTCTCAAATGATTTACCTTGTCACGAAGTGCACACGTGCTGACGGTTTCCTTTGCATCACAGTCTAACCTCGAACTATCGATGTCCTCTTTATCCATTAACTCTACTGTGGCTATCACTAATCCCTTCGGTAGATCGACATCATCCCGCCCGAAGTTATCTAAACTCACCGGAACCCTAAACTGCCTGTTTATATCCGTTACCCGTGATACACTCCTACGAATAAAGGAATGCTTTTCGACTTAAACCTCATTACTGGGTAGTGGCTCTACCAAGTTAGGTTTAAGTAGGTCTAAGTTCTAGGGGACTGATGACCTAAGATGTTAAGTCCCATAGTGCTCAGAACCATTTGCACCATTTCATCCGACCAGCCATACAGTCTAGCCGTACTATGTACGTCACCAATGAAAACATTCACATAAAAAAAATGGTTCAAATGGCTCTGAGCACTATGGGACTTAACAGCTGTGGTCATCAGTCCCCTAGAACTTAGAACTACTTAAACCTAACTAACCTAAGGACATCACACACATCCATGCCCGATGCAGGATTCGAACCTGCGACCGTAGCAGTCGCCCGGTTCCGGACTGCGCGCCTAGAACCGCGAGACCACCGCGACCGGCAAAATATTCACATCCTCTGATGTTTTATCCGAGAAGGAGGGTATCAAATAAGCCGCTCAACAATCTGCCACACTGGAAAAGACTGTACCCTTCCATTCCATACTATCGCTTCCCGCGCCCGATTCAGTATTTTGCAACAATTGTTGCTCCATCCTCTGCATGTGCTGCTTTTGCAACTTATTGTTTCATTCAGTTTCTTAATTTGTCCTGTCAATGCGACTACGGCGTCACTTGTACCAGTTGCACGTGTCTCTGGCATTTTCCGTGTGGTATACCTCACCTCACAAAAATAAAATTGTATTACCCACAAGCACGTTAATTCCTAGCACATCTAGTGGCAAGCCATCTAGACTTACCACATTGCCCAGTTACATGACCATTGAAGCCTCACACATCACAAGTGCTTGGTACAAATTAATCGCAAGGAGCGACTTGACCTGTTAATCCACACACTACACATTTACATGGTACTAAGTTAATGTGACTATCATTCCCACGTAACTGCGATAATTCTACAGGGCTGCTAGGCCTTTCAAATGATACTCTTACATCCCTTAACGTTACCCTTGACATGTATAGCTGCACAGGAAACCTAGAGAGAAGGCAGTTGCCAGACTCACCATATTCGGTGTTTCTCGGTTGCTCCGGACGGTGCTAGACAAAGTCGTGGCGCGGGTGCGCCTGACACCACTTGTTACGGCCATTTGCCACTTTTTTCGGCTTCTCGCTACTTTTTAGCAGCAGACACAGTGACTGCGGCAAAGACTGGGACGGCGTGGAGTTTTACAATTATTTATTGAACTTTCTTTACAGTGTCTCCCTCGTCGTCGCTGCCCAGCCCTGCGGATCCCTCTGCCTGGCTGCTGCTGTGTAGATTCTCCGACAATGCGCGCAACGCGCACCGCTGATCGCACTCGGTAGCCTCAGGCCACCAGTGCTCCGCTGAAGCCAGGATGCCCTGTGGTTGAGATGAACTCGTCGCCGCTCGCCCACGGAGCCGTGAGGTCAGCTGCCGACGCCTGCTGCACCGGCGGCTGGGAAGCCGTCAGTCGTGATGTCCGCAAGGTCCCGTCATGGACGGACCACGCGCCTTGGGCCGCATTGCCGTGAAGTCCGGGCGTCAGTCCCCGGCGGCGCCTCTGACCAAGACCGAGCTGCCGCCGGTCCTGCTGGAAGTTCTCGCTGTAGTTAGTCAGCCATGGTGCCGACCGAACTCGGGCCAACCCCCAGAGCTGAAGTTCACATCTGGTGGCGAACGGATGACTCCTGCGAGCTAGAACAGACTTCCGGAATCGTCACCTACGAAGATTGAACATTCGGGCATGGACCACGTCCGTCCTCAGATCCGAACTGCTTCCTAATGGCTTCTGTCAGTTGCTGCCTACGCTCCACTATTTATATCCGGCAGGGGGACGTTTTTTACCCTCAGTGGTAGCTTTTTGTTATTACTCCCGCAGTATATTGCAGCGTAACTTGGCGTGCTGGCCTCACTTCCCTTACTCAGCACTCTCCAGGCTTCGCTCGGTGCTCGGTATGTGTGAGTCCTTGCGTCAGCTCGTTGGTAGACTGCTACTGTTAGCGAGGCTATCTGTGCCGGGCTAATTTCGCAACGCCTCGGTCGCCGGCTGCCTTTGTTTTGCCATTCTCCACTGCTTGAAGCAACGCTTACTACATGTGGCCGCAACAATAGTGAAGTAATGGCTGATGCATCAGTGATCATAACTTGCAATACAGCTGACATTAGAAAATTTTAAGATGAGCACAAGCGGTCCACAAGGGATTATAACCTGCGATATAATT
Organism: Schistocerca serialis cubense; assembly: GCF_023864345.2. Taxonomy (NCBI): domain Eukaryota; kingdom Metazoa; phylum Arthropoda; class Insecta; order Orthoptera; family Acrididae; genus Schistocerca; species Schistocerca serialis. The sequence goes on along the minus strand of NC_064640.1, from coordinate 756,039,933 downwards.
AAATTTTCCTTTGGACATTGGGATCTCAAAATTATCTTCGATAGTGATAGAAGGCGAAGAAATGAACTGAAATTTGTGGAACAGCTAGGAGTGAAACCGGGGTGCCCTTGCTTACTGAGCAGGTGTGCTAGCCATTACACAACAGTAGCAGAACTAGTAACAGAGCTGCATGAATTACTCTAGTCCAGAGCCCTCCATAACAATAATTTCACATCTTCAGCTTGTTTTCCCTTTTTTGATTCTGATTCAAGTCACGGCCGTGACACAAATTTTAGTTCATTTCTTCAGCTTCTATCATTATCGTACATAAAATTGGGACACAAATATTTCAAGGAAAAGCTATGTCCACCGCCAGGGTGCTATTCAAATAGTGGAAAGCCTTGGCAATACTGACCATTTAAGAAGGGAGAAATAAGCTAAAAATGTGAATTGAAGTTCCTATTAGGAATGGCATTCTGTGGTTTTTCTGTTCAGCTGTGTTACCTGTACTCCTATGGTGGTGTAATGGCTAGCACACCTGCCAAGTAAGTAACATGACCCATGATGAAGTCCTGGTTGCACCACAATTTTAATTTCATTTCTTCAGGTTCTACCATTCTTGTAGGTTATAGTCTTGCTCATTCTGATGAAATGCCATTGAGCCCAGCATAATCACCATATATACTAAAACCAAAGGCAGCAATTTAAAAAAAAGTGTTGCATACACTGCTGGAAGTAATATATAAAAACAGCAGTCCATAAATAATTCACACAGTCGTGATAAAACAAGCCAAAAAAGTAGATGTCGACGTGCATATTCGGCGAGGTGAAGTCATCACAGCTGCATTACCTCGCAATTATGTTGTTTCATGTTAGTTATAGTTTAAAGAAATGGTCAGTAAACTTGTCGGTGGTGGCACGAAATAAGACTGTGAGTTCTACCTGGTGGCTGTATTCGAAAATCCACGATTTAGTTATGCCAAAGTGATATATCCTCAGATGAATGGATTCAGCATTATGATGCGTAACAGCAGATTTTGGCTTTGTTTTACGAAAATTGTTATCAATACGCAGTTCACAGATCTATAAAAGCAGACCATTAAAAATCTAATGCACATCATTTATGTAATACGTCATACAGTGGAGTGTCGACATAGGTTTCAGCTTTACACACACCAATTGTACGGGACATCGTAGAGCAATCTGTTGGATTTGGATCACAAAACTCTTCGCACATCTGAAGACATGACCACTCAACACTATGATTAATGCTGCAGACCTACAGAAGTAGATATGTAGGAGCCCAGTGTGCCAGATATAGCAACGGAATGGCGGTCATATTTAAGTCTGTTCATATACTTTACAATAGGTAAGTGTGTAAAATTTTAGGAAGTTTAAGAGGTAAATGTGTGTTAGCTGTTTAAAATTTTAAGAAGTAAAGAGGTTAGATGTGTTCCGTTTAAAATACCCTAATGCCAATATCAGCATGAAGTCGTCATCGTAAGCAGATGATACGTACACCTAAAAGTGTTACTATAACTGACTAGTTCTGCAATAATTCTGGTAAGCAGAAGAAGAAAAAGAAAATGAAAGTATCTTTACTTCCTAATATTATGTGTGCCTTGTTTGTACGACCTACGGATTCTAGAAAGACTAATATAAAACAGAACTCTATGAACTGAAAGAATATTTACCAAGTACAGGTAGGAACTAATATGTCGTTCAAAGCATTTCTTACCATATACGGTGATTGCTGGAATAACCCGCAGTATGCCCTTTTGCTTGTTGACAAAACGAGGACATTGAATGACGGGTGATGTAGAGGAAACTTCCAGGAGGTTCTGCATAAAAGATACTGTAACAGTATGTAAATATGTGGGTATATTAAACGCTATGGAGAAATTCACGTGTATGCAATGCGCTCATTCTGATGGGATGAAGCACAAGCCAAACATACGTTTATACATTTACAGCACAATCGAGACCGTTAGCGGAAGATTACTGGGAGTGTATAGCATTGTCAGGGCTGACTATCAGGTGTGGCAGTTGAATGACTGCATACACTCATACATCGAGACAACAAATCCAAAAACCAACGAGGTGCTTAAGATAGCTGTAAAGGCTCATGAAACTGAAAAAAATAGAGGGGATAGCAAATATCCTCCCGTAAATTACGTGGAAAGGAAAGCTCAGGAAGAAGGGAATGAAATCCTCTGATTATTTTCAATGTAAAAGTTGGGAAGGTTAACGAGATTGATATAAAGGGGCGTGTAAACTGTATGAGATGTGCACAATCTCGAAGTGTGATCAGCATACAACAGCACGTCGGGAAGACGCAAAGTTATAGAGGTGTGGAAAGCTATTGGTAGTAAACTATGACTCTTAAAACTAGGTCAACTGGAGTATCAACAGCCTCTCTCTGAAACTTTTAGACCTGTAACACAAAGTATTAAACAGTTCTAATATATAGCTGACATTAAGTAATAGAAGAAGGAGAAGAAGAACGATATATTATCACCGATTTCATCAACCTTCACTATGTTATCTAATTAGATACGACATATGCGGACAGTCGAGACAAACCGTATATACTGGGAAACGTACCTAAAAGGTTAACAAAACACCCCATAGTCGTTGGACACAATGAATTGGCTCGAACATCTGGCTTATTGCAACTAATAATTCTAAAACCTTCGAACTCTAAAAGTTTTCTTTTCCAAAAGAAAAGAGATCATTTGCTGAAATATTACGTATGAATAACGTCCACAGCCAAGAGAATGCTGCAAAAGAACGATTAAACACCTCAAACGTTAGGACATGTATTAATGGTATTTAACGAGAGCATGTTGAGAAGTAATGTCTCCTAATTGTAGATTTTTATTTTTCGTGACTACATTCTTACAGCGTTCTACTGCTAGAGGACTCCAAATTGTAGAGCATAGTATGGCGATGTGTAATGTAACTACGTCAGTGCAAGAGAAACAGTGTGCTATAATCGAGTGTCGAATTCAAAGAGTTCCTCCGAACATGGAATATTCTCTGCTTCTGAAATAAAAATGCAAGACCACGCATGAGTGCTGGAACAGTCCGACGCCTTGGGTTCACTGCCCTCGATCATCCTTGTCACAGTGTTGACTTGGCCCCACCCGAATTTCATCTGTTTCCAAAGCTTAAATAACAACGTCGAGGTGAGGTGACGTTGTGGCTCTGTCAACAAAGTCAAACTTTCTACAGTGATGGTATCAACAAATTAGTGTCTTGTTGGGAGAATTATACTTGTCCCCAGGGTGACTATGCTAACTTTTTTATGTAAAAGGCTTAAAGAGTTTTTATATTAAAGTTTCAGAGGAATTACTTTTCAGTACGTCCTCATACATAGCAAAGGCGAAGCCATTAGTATTCAACATAAAAGGCGAAACACATTACCCCTAGCGTATCTATATTACTATGAATCCTACAAAACAATAGTATGAGTACAACTACCCACAGCATCAGCCACCACAGGGAATACACTTCACATTAATATCACTTATTTTCGAGCTTAGAGAAAGCCGGATTATTGAATAATAATTATAGAAGCAGTGGTCAGTGAACTCCACAGGCCTACTTGCAAAACATTCCCAAGCAGATGTGTCATAATATTACGTTTGGTTGAAGTAGGGCAGACTAATTTCATCGATGTGAGAGAATACTGACTATCGCAAATGAAGTCAAATGTATTTTAATGGTCACAGACAAGTACCCCTAATTTGGTTGGCCTTTCCTGTAAAGGCTAAGACTGGTAAGGAAGTTGCAAGGATGTATCAACGACTGCTGCAGCCAATGACGAATTGGAGACGTGACAGCCTACAAGCTGACCAGAGAGACAAATTTTACAATATGTATTTCAAGTCGATAATCGAGCGATACGGAATAAATCACAACTCACCATTCTCCAACATGAAAACAAGTACTGTGGAGATCCTGAACAGAACCATAATCTGCTGGGCACTATAATGGAGCTGAACGTCATATGACTAAAATGAGACCTGTTGAAGTTGATGACAAAGGGTTTCTAAGTACAGTATACAGTCGCATTAAGATTGTGGGTCCATGAGAGGGAAACTTATTAGTGGAAATTTGGTGTATATTTCGAAATACAAAAGTGCATTTCAGAAGTCTTACCTTCCAAATTAGCCAATGGAGAGATTTACAGTGTCTACAATGCAGCAGATAAACCTGTGAACTTACATCTTGAAGGATAGCGATGGTGAAGAAATTGCAGAGAGATAATGCAAAGGACTTACAGTAAATTTTTTAACCAGCCTTGTTTCTCGTAGAGCATGTCAAAAGGCGTTGAAGCCAAGGCTTTAGTGAAATGGCTTGGCTTTCCATCATTGCAAAGCAGTTTGGTGTGTGCTCGCAATTTGGTGTAAAACTGGGTACACAAAGCTCAGATAGTGCTGTTGTATGACATGAGTATTAGGAAGCATATCAGAAGTGTCATATGAAGCTACCACTTGAACTGCATATCCCTGGTATAACTTCATTGGACCTGGATCGAATCTAAACAAGCGTCGTGCTTATGGTGATAAGAGGGAGTTAATCTACTTGACGACGCCTGCAAGGAGCATGATCTATTACCCGCTGAAAATCAAAGTCTGGCTGAATGGCACATTGTATATCGAATTTTATCCAATAAATCCAAGGAATTATGTTAAAAAGATACTCAGAAATAGAAAAACCTACTGTACTATTCACAGTCGGTAAATCAATGCATGCCAAAGCTAAATTGAATGCTGCAATAAATTTCAAACAAATTGAGAACGCAGCTCGTCAAACACTAAAAAAACATAAGTAGATATCTAGGGCTCATTGAAATTTTTCATTGAATCAGTGATGACAGTAGTAAAAAGCATGTTAATGAAGCAGAAAGGAATAATAACTCATGTTACAATTCCTAGGGTTCTGCCAATATCTAAGACATCTGGTAGAATTATCCAGTTTGTGTTTCAAGCATTTGGCAGATTGTCGGCAACTCGGGAGGAGCTACAGTGGTAGCCCTACCACTAAAGAATGCCCAAAATGCAGAGAAGCAACTGCAGGAATATAAAAGACGTAATATGATGATCGGGGCTATCACTATCAGTAAAGGACTAAAGTTATAACCATAGAAGAATGGACTTGGAAACCTTATGAAAGATGTCGTGTAACTATACCACCTGACATACTTCTTACCATTACAAATGTGCTTAATATCGTTCAGAAAGTAGAGATCACTAGATCTGTGGCATGTTTCTTTGGAATATTTGGCTGAAGACGATGTCGCAATGCAAGAAAGTGAAATCTAAATTTAGAGATTGTAGGAGGATCTGGAATGCACTGGATTTCGTATATTAAAAAGCCAATAAACACTAGAATGACATGTCCTACTTTGACTTGAATGGGGATTTTTGCCCTCAGAAAAATTGCAGCTTTACTTAGCCAACAAGCCTGTGTTCTACAATTTTCATCACTACCAAGACTTCGATTCGTACTTCTGTGGCCACTTCTGTCTGCTATTTATCATAATGAATGCATAAAAATAAGCAGCGTTCACATTACTACATGAGTTGACTTTAAAATAATGATGTTCTGTATTAATTGCAAATTACTCCTCTCTCCCCACCGATCCACCCGCCAGCCCACCCACCCATTGGGTGAATGGAGTGTTGTACTAATCGGTATAGAAACGTACAACAGTATTCCAAATACCACTGAGCTGCACAATACAATTCATCCAAGATGTCACTAAAGGGTAGAGATTTCTCCTGGTTCCTACATTACTGATAATTTAAACGCAATTAAAATGAGCTGTAAAAGGATTTGACCTACGTGAAAACGTTAATGCATTTCAAAGAAAGATATAAACCACAAAACAGACGATATATTTTAGCCAGATAGGCTCAATAGGGACATTAATGGATTTCTCGAGGAGTCAAGTCTTCGTGTATAATACTGAGAAAATTTATGAGAGAGATCAACCAGTTGATAGTTTATCTGTGTCAAGTGAAATATTCGAACGAATTCGCACCTCAGCGACTGATTAACACATACTCTCTACAGATTTTGGCTACTGTGGGGAAGCATAGCAACCGGATATACCTTCCAGTGACAGTTCACACATAGGATAATCTGGAATTAAACATTATTATCCGGGACAGGAATGTAGTTTACATGTGAGGAGAGGAATCATATTATTACTTGATTTGGAGCAGCAGTATGGATGTAAAATATAAAAACAGACCCAGCACCAGTCAATACCTCACGCCATAAATAATAATAGTGGTAATGCATCAGAATTACAGGTTGCTCTAGTCAATATGATTGAAGCCTCACAGTGATGTCAGCCGGTAAAACTCCACTTCAGTATGATGAACGAGTTGCTCATGAAGAATATATCTCCCACAAATCATTAGCTTCAGAGACGTTCAATAACAATGACGACATAAGAATTCCGATTCAACATCAAAATGATTTAACAATTCCAAGCAGAAGTTTCCTTTACTTGAAAGTACCTTTATGAAGAATGATGAACGTACTCCATCAGATATATTGTGGCCTACACGTAACGCTTTCGCCTTTATGTTTCATGAAATAGGAAATGATATTAATAGTATCAAAGTAGTTGACATGCAACGTAGAGGAATCACATTATCACACAAAACTTACGAATAAACATCAATTATTTATATGCATGCTGTATTAAACGCAGGGTGGTCACAGACAGATCGATAGGTAACACTATAGTAAGTGTACCCTCTCAAAATGTTTATCGGTTTCTTTGAGAATAATACGTATATATTACTATCAACGTTGAAGAGGAACTGACTCTCGTTCAAGGTGCCACAGATAATAATGTAGACATTCTAGAAGAGCAGGCAGCAGGAAACAAACTTTTTTAGTTAAAATTGGTGTGTAAGGTACTAAATGTGGATTATCTGAAACTTATACTTGTGATATATTCTGGAGTTCAGCTGCCATTGTGTTTCTAATAATGACAGCGCTATTGTATCCAATTTTATAGACGACATCAAGGCAAAGTTGCTCAATAAAGAGAACAGTTCTAATAGAAATGCATCGGTTTATTATTCTGGCATTGAAGACTGACAGGAAAGGGAACGTGAATAGGTATTCAAGTACATTTGACAACCGTAACCTAACCAATGTAAAAATGTTCCTCAATTCTATATCTTGTCCATGTGACAATCTTCAACTGAACTGAATAAATGACAAATTCGATCTGCTGTATGATATGTACGTAGTTGCTGTTTTACTCCCAAGACTATGGGTGGTGGGAATCAGGACGCACGTCCTGCCCACAGAAGTTCAAAGAATTAGCGGCAGTTTTCAAGATCGATTGCTCAAGAAAAACAAAAGTGCTAACATAGGCCCGATGGATATCTACATTGAATTTGAATCATCAGGCCATGTCCGTCCAAGCACAGTATAGTACGCATTATTGGTGGACAATCCTGTAATTAATCACGCGTCTCTCACGGGAATCGTACACCGATTAATCTAATTTGGTGGTGTTGCTCACCATAGGCATTCCGCAATTTCATCTGAAAGTATAAACATTCTTATTGATGTACAAGGCTTCTGCGATGGGTGTCGAAAATTTTGTTTACAAATGTTCCATTCCTTGTATTCACCGAGGCTGGACGAGTATTAACGACGTTCTCCACTATCGTCGCTTCGCACTGGCCGTTTAGATATGCTTGAAGCGAGGAGCCAAGTGTAGTCACGGGTCAAATTACTATTCGGTGACGATTATCAGTGATAATGAGTCACCATTAACTTAGTGATATAAAAATAAATAAAATTACACATCCTTTTTCAAGCTGAAGAAGAAGCCGTGTTGGATAGAGACAGTTGTCTAGAAATGTGCAGATATCCAAAGAATTCCGTGAAAGTATTTCACGAGGGGCTATTGAGACACAAAAGTAGTAATATATAGAAGGAAGGTACAAAAATGCCATAGTTTTTGGGCGGTCTTGACATTATTCGCAGTCATGAACAACTTACACGACCTGATGGGTGTTTTCAAGGGTATTCGCTACGAAAAAGAGGCAAGTGCCTTAATCGCTACACCACATGACTCATTCCTAAGCCTTCTCGTAACAGTGAACCGTCAGATTTAAACTTTTCACTTGACTATAAGGTTATAAGGGTTTCAGATTATCTGTTAAAGTCCAAGCCAGTGTATCAATCTTGGTATATCGTTTAACGGTAAGAATTATCGTTACGGTGACAGTAGCTTATGTCAAAAGTATTATTATCTTGTTTTTTTTTTTTTTTTAGTAAAGCACTGAAAACCTTATTATGTAAAATGTTGGAAGGAACATATGTCATTGCAGTCACCGTTTACGGAATAGCAAGGTAATATATTCCCAAGGTAGAATAATGGGTACTTGCGTGAGAAATTATGTATTACCAGTAATTGCTACAGTAAGTCTCTGGACCACTTGAACCCTCATTTGTCAGTTGAATTTGAGAAAAAATAAAAAAGTAACTTTCTTTCAACTAAATCCTTTCTATTAACTGACAGACGTATAAATTTAGAAGTCAAGTCTGAAATACGAATCGGTATATTTAGGAGACTTATAACGAAAGTTGAATTGTCAAGGACTTCCAGTAACAATTGTTTACGGAAAGATCTTTGCTTTCCATTAAATTCATCTACGTTAACTAAGCTCACAACGGTGATGGAGAAAGTGCTTAAGCACTTTCGGTATCGTAGTTCAACCGTCCATTATCTGAACTTTTGACTGGGGACAGTCACACAAGATCTGAGATACCCGACTTCCGAAGCAGTCTGTCCTACAGCACCCGTTCAGAGAGTAGATCTCCTTATAAAATTTTGCAGTAAAGTAAGACACTATCAGGCTGGCAGCGCTATATTTCTTCCAGAATTAAAATTTCACTCTGCAGCGGAGTGTGCACTGATATAAAACTTCCGGGGAGATTAAAACTGTGTGCCGGACTGAGACTCGACCTGGAGACCTTCGCCTTTCGCGGGCAAGTGCTCTATCATCTGAGCTACACAAGCATTACTCACGAGCTGTCCTCACAGCTTTAATTCCGCCAGTACCTCGTCTCTTACCTTCCAAACTTCACAGAAGGTCTCCTGCGCATGACACCGTTTTAATCTGCTAGGATGTTTCACCATGTTCTTTTGTAGGTGTTAATTACATATTTAATATGGCGTTTGATATCAACATCCCCATGCCATTTCCCAGTGCCCATTCTTCCTCCTTTTCTCAGCACAAGGAAATGCCCGTAGTTTATATCAGTCTTTCTGATCCTAACTAGGCAAATTATTTGAAACGTACTAAAGGCATGTAACAACTAAAATTTTGTCTCAGGAAAGAAACAGTGCTCCACATAAAATCATACCATTAGTTAGTCTGGAGAAACCTTATGGAGTACAGTATCTATCTCGGCATCCTGCAACAGCGTTACGTTAAACTAAAGTGACCTACGTTGAATCCCGAATTTGGTTTGCACACCGCAGCGCTTTTGTGGGCATGGTCCCATTAGAGATGATATGCCCTTAACCTCCACCAGTCTTTAAGATACCAGCCAGTTCTAGGAGTACCTGCATTTTAACGTTGAAACCGGCCCACAGTAAATTACTCACATCATAAAGAATTACCACATGGGATAAATTAGACTTGTGGCAGATAAAAGTATTTGAATCGAACCTCAAGCTGTCGACTTCGTAGGGTAGTATTTATCAAATTGGCCACGGTTCCATAACGCATTCCTCCACACCAGAACAAGATATCAGAGGAGGAAAATGAACAAATGTAGCTGTTGCTTCGAATGAAGGAAGCCGATGCTATTTCTGCTATTTCAATGAACACGAGAGTGCTTTTGTCCGATATATATCTCCCTATTGTTCAAAACATGTTTGCTCTGAACTTCAGTGATAGCGCCCGACTAGACGTTTCCTTCATTCACCGTAAATTCTGCGCAGTATAAAGCGTAAAACTGCACATACGCAATCTCCTCTCCAAAGAAAAAAGGAACACTCCTCAATAACATCCAAAACCAGCCGACGGAGCGGAAACATGTATACTACAAGCGCACCTCATTGCCCAGTGAGCATTTTTCCGATACCGAAGACTGTTGGAGAGTCCGTGTAGAAATCTGTAAAGGGAAGAAGATACCTTGAGAGAAACATTGCATTTCTGACGTACTGCAGGTGAAGTGTACAGTGGGCACCGTTTATGTTCATCTCTTTTTTTTCTTTTGTGGACTGACGTACAACGTTATACTACACGAATCATTTGTTAAATGTTTCAGAGATAATGAAGAGCTCTATCTTCTATACCATCGCAAGAAACATACTTTGTTTTGTTGTGCTATAGTTTTAAATTCAAGAGACGGAAAATATGGAAATAAAGTTGTGTAACCGAAAGCTTCACAGCACAATTCAAGTATCCGTTGTGCCTGGAAGGACTAAGATGCGATTTAGAAGTAATTGTGGTGCAACATTTATGATTCACAAAACATAGCTCACATCCTAGGCACTTGGTACGTGGGCTACTGTCACTTTCCGTCTATGCTGCTCCAATGTAGCTTCAAATGGCAAATCATTTCAGGTAAAAAGATATGATCTGCGGAAGGCATACACCGCTATAATAGCGGATGAGCGAGATTATCCCTACGAATTATATCAATGCGTTCCTTATAGAGGCGGCTTAGAATACTGTAACTTACTATTGTCATCATACTTCCGCAGTACGTGGCATAGTTGTTGCCGGTAGGTAGCTCAGCCTGCCTGGTTATGGGACTGGCCACTATCTGTAATAAAAAATAAAAAGTGAGTGAAGTTCAAATCAGTTTAATTTGAAACATACCATGTGGCATCTCCACACGACCACTGGTGGTAAAAACGATGAAGAAACGGATCGAAAGAATGAAGAGAAAATAATTATTAATCAACGTGGTTATCGTTAGGGTCTTGCGGTCCTAAGTTTGATTCCCGTCTCGGTCGGAGATTTTTTCCTCTTAGGGACTGGGTGTTGGTATTGTCCTCGTCATTTTACCTCATCATCATCGACACGCCGAAGTGGTGTCAAATAGGAAGACTTTTACAAGGCGTCTTATGTACCCCAGACAGACTCTCCCGGCCAATAATGCCATTGGATCATTTCTTTGATGCCAGTTTAGGCGGAACAGTGTCTCAGAAACATGGAATGACGAATCACTGATTGAAAGAGATGGTAGGTTTAAAAACTTTTAGAACGACATCAACATTGATTCAACTACTAGCATTCGAACGACGAGAGACGTCAGGCCATGGGTGCCTGGAAGTATCTTCAGCTAAAGACAGTTGTTATATCTTAATTTCTCTCAGACTAGAAGTCTACACCAGCAACCAATTCCAGCAATGGCAGAATGTAAAATATACGGGAAAGTAGTTCACAGTAGCCTTCGTATTTTAGCTCTCTATTGACATACAGAAAGTCGCGAAGAATAGTGGTTCCACAGAGAGATGGAAGTAGTAATCCAAGGCGGCTCTAGACACACATTGCGTTATGACCGATAAGTTTCTTACATGCAGATAGTAGTGGCAATCATTTGCCATCTCACCTTCAAGATACTGAACAGTCAGGTTTACCTTGAACACATTACTTAAACATTCCTCACTTCTCCCCCTTCGATTCACCTTGTCCTTATCCGCCCCTGCCCTTCCCTCATCCCTGTGGCATGGCCCCTTTGTTTAAGGTACATCTCAGTTTTTGAAAGAACAAATATTCTGTCTGTTCTGGAAGTTCGGAGGTGCATTGTAAAGTATAACAATAAATAGTCTGTCTTCTCCCATATCTTGTACATACTTCTGCATCCATGCCTACGTTTAAATTCAGAAAATCGCTGTGGAGCACAGGTTGAGATTCTGTCCCCATTTAACAGCTATTAGAGTTTTTCCCGTTCCATTCACATATTAATCGCGGGAATAATGATCGTTCAAATGCCTACATGCATGCTGTAATTAATCTAATCCTGTCCTAACAATCCCTACAGTAGCGATATGTAGTAGGTTGTGATATACTCTTAGAGTCATAATTTAAAGCCACTTCTTGAAACTTTCCATCAGAGCACTTCCAAGATAGGAAATGTTTCGACCGTTATGGCTATTCAAACAATCATGAGAGGTAGAGATCACAGGAAAAAAACACGATATCCAAGCAAGATGATATACGTTCACAGATCTATTGCTATTTTTGAGTGTGACAATTCAGTATTGGAAACGATGTGGCATTCGCTATGGAATATGAGAACGTGAATGAAGTATGCTCGCCACAAAATTTTTACTCTGATGTTCTCCTTAATAATAGTACACACTTTTGGTACTTTGCATCGTAATGGCGTATTGGTCCAAACCCAAGGAGACTGCGTTAAGGAAGTGTGATTATATGAAATGTAACATACTGTAGTTCTTGTTTCATCCAGATAAAGCATTATTATGTAATGTAATATTGTTACTGATCTAAATTCAAGCAAACAAACGTCGATATCCCTCTTTTAAACACAAAGAACACTTGATAAAAAATATCAGCAAATATCAGGGAGTCTTTTCTTTATAGCATGGTTAAAAATTAAAATAAATAATAAGTTGATACATTTATTTTCAGCAAAGAATATCAAAATATAAATAAATTAACGCACATGTGTTTCTTTTGATCGAAAACAATGATCAACAGGCAAGAAAGTAACAATGGGCAAGCTTCTCTTGAACACAAATCATTTAACAAAATACAAGCGATAATGAAAAGGTTAGTTTTGAACATAGAACTCTTGTTCAGAATACAAGCAGTATGTGTGTGTGTGTGTGTGTGTGTGTGTGTGTGTGTGTGTGTGTGTGTGTTTGTGTGTGTCTTTTTGTAGATCCAGTAAATAATGACATGGTTCAGCTCAGATTGCTCATAAAAATACAAGTAAATAATAGTGAACGTGCTAGTACTGGATGCTGAACACTGATAACACTTTACTTCTTACAGTTAGGTTCAAATTGCTCTGAGCACTATGGGACTTAACATTTGACGTCATCATTGCCCTAGAACGTAGGACCACTTAAACCTAATTAACCTAAGGACATCACACACATCCATGCCCGAGGCAAAATTGGAACCTGCGACCGTAGCGGTCGCGCTTACAGTTAGGGAAACGATATGCAGCATGATCTTTACAAACACGTTTCTCGAAATTTGAGCATACAATAATAATCTTATTGTCACAAATAGCAAGACAATATTTATATCTGGTAATTTTACAGGTTTGCTTTGAGATATTACAGCTCGGTATAGAGCCTGATGAGGGACCGGTGCTATGTTTGTGTCATTTTCACAATGGAAATGGATGTTGAATTTCGTGGCAACCGTTTCCTGCCTGCAGAGTACGGAGTAAGAGGAAGTCTTCCTAGTTCCTCAAGCAATACTCTTCTTTTGCGATGAATATATCTTTTCGACTCTGGTCTGATTTCTTCCCAACGAACAATAGTATTATAGGCACTAGTGTGAAGCATACTGCGAAGTACAATTACAGGCCAACAATGGGTTTTTCTCTTGCATGTGATGTGGCAGTAAGCTTGTTGAGCATGTCAGCTGCACCTTTAGTGGCATTGTAGTCCGATATCATTTTTGTAGTTTAATCTCCTGTTACTTACTTCCTTAACATTAGCCGTGAGGCTATCAGTGCAATGTTCTTACTTTTCTTTGGATTGAAGGATCCTACTGTAGTCAATTTCATGAAAAAGAATTCTCAGCTATGCACGTATTTGAATGATATCTCAGGCAGTTCAGTGTTGTTTCGTGTAACTGTAACCCACATCGTAATTTTTCTTTTCAGAAGTGCTTACCCAACATACAGGATGTAAAAAAATTATCACATGTAACAATCTATCTTCTTAGCTCTCATGTCAGATCATGACAACACACCCACCTTTGTTTTTCTCATGCTCTACCCCTGGTGTTTTTCCAGTGTACATTTGTGTTTCTAGAGTATAAGAACTAAGACTTTCGTATGGTTTCCATATCATTATCCCATACCACTCAGGTTTTCTAGGAATATATTGTTTTGAATGGTCAGCGTCCGCTCATATCTACCAATTACTCATCAGCAGTTACATTTGATCAAGGATTATATAATTTTGCGAGTATTTGTATCCACTCTTGCCGCAATTCCCATATAGGTGCTAGATTTTCGCCTGTTCTTCGCGCATGTCGATTATACATATCATCAAAATGTAACACTAGAAAGATACGAATGAATATCTTTAGTGATGCCATAGCCATAAGAATTGTTCTACTTGACTCTGGATCCCATAAGCGGCTTATTGATTCACCACACGATATATAAACGCCATCAAGCAACAATAAACAAATTTGTTCTGGTAATGTAATTTTATTTAAATCTTGCCGCATGTTAGCATACACTCTTCAGTTTTCAGAAACAGTCATTTGCAACACAATGCAGCGGAGACTTTTGTTCATAATTACTTGAATACCAGTTTTTTTTATCATTTAGTCAGGACGCAGCATATCTGGTAGGAACCGGTTTACACTAGATGCTCTTGTGTGATGTGAAAAGGGTACCAAACTCCTACCAATGTTCTTATCTTTCTACTGAACTACATCTACAGTTTGAAAATTGTCACTACTAACCTCATAGTCTGAAGTTCAGTATTCATATTGTGATGTAAGGTGAATACTGTATTCACTAGTATAGTTTTCTTCTTTCGAAATATCCTCCCCATTATCAGCTGCATTGAATATTACTTCTAATTCAGATTTAAGTAGGTGATATATTACCTTGATAACAGTACGCCACTGCTTATTCCAAGGGCTAAAAATATAACGTCTTCCATCAACAGTCAATCGACTTTAACTGATTTCTTAATTTCCAGCATTTTTGCCTTGTACAATACAACGTGTACTGTTGCAGATAAGAGCAGTGACACCCATTTTGGTATACGTTAACATGGAAATGGATCTGAATATAGTAAAATGTAAAACTCAAGGAAAGAAATTGAGAGATGAGTAATTAAAGCACTCAGGTCTTTATGACCGAAGCAACATCACCGTAGCGATTACTACTGTAAAAAGTAGATTATTGTTTTTCAGCAGTTCAAGGTTATATGGGAAGAAGTCATGAACAGAAAGAAATACATAAGTTTACAGCCACTAGATGTGTTGTTGTTGTGGTCTTCAGTCCAGAGGGTGGTTTGATGCAGCTCTCCATGCTACTCTATCCTGTACAAGCTTATTCATCTCCCAGGTACTGGGAGCCACTAGATAGTACATCTAATTCAGTAAAAAAAAAGCTTAACTCTGTCTCAACTAGCCATAAAGGCCCAACGGTACCGACCGGTCACTGTGTCATCCTCCGCCCACAGGCATCACTGGATGCAGATATGGAGGGGCGTGTGGTCAGCATATCGCTCTCCCGGCCGTAAGCCAGTTTACAAGACCAGAATTCGGTAACAGAAAAAGTAATTTATTATTGGTCATACTGATCCAAGTACAACAGCTAGGTTTCAAACCGATGTTCACTTATGCAGTGTTACTAAACAATCAGAAAAATGTGGTTATCAGAGTCCTGAGATACTTCCTAATGTGAAATAAGATGAATTGTTCCTTTACACTACTGACGAATATAGTGTCACCAGGCCATGACCCTGGTACTTGTCATTGCCAACAGATGGAAATACAACAATAAGACCCACAAGCAGTAATCTTTATCAGTCTTTACAAATAAATGGCCAATCATAGAGTAGTATTTTCGTGGCCATTAAAACGAAACACCTAATTCAAATCTTGGTTCTTTGTACCTCCAAACTCTGAATAAGAATAGTTCCGTCTTTATAGCACACTTGGTGGAGTGCAGAATGGGCGCTATAATTAAATATACTCGCCGGACGCGGTCGGCGAGCGGTTCTAGGCACTTCAGTCCGGTTCCACGCGACCGCTACGGTCGCAGATTGGAATCCTGCCTCGGGCATGGATCTGTGTGATGTCCTTAGGTTAGTTAGGTTTAAGTAGTTCTAAGGTCTAGGGGACTGATGACGTCAGATGTTAAGTCCCATAGTGCTCAGTGCCATTTTAAATATACCCTCTTTTAAAATTCCTGTATTGGTTATAAAAGGACATGTGGCACTGCTACTGGTGTAAGTTGAAGGTAGTGGTGCGATTATCAACGATACATATTCAATCACTCTGCCTCACTTGATGTGAAACGCGATGGAGCCCCTAATTAAATATTGACACATGCAAATACTCTGTGTTATGATGTATAACAGTACAAAACATGCACTCTCTGGGACAATATACTGGCAAATGTCTCACCATGTTACTACCACATCTACAATGTCTGTAGAAGTTACATGAGGATATGGACAATGCTTGTGTAACTTACAGTATCTCAGCACCTTAAATGTCTGCAGATGCTTTTCATCGGTCACAGTGTTATTGTTACATCTAAAATACCTGTCGAAAATATAAAGTATTTACTATATGGATTTAGATAATATTATTTCCCGAACTAAAATGACTTCTGTTAACACATTCAAAAGTTTGTATTAATGTTCTGTGAAACACATGTTAGCTACTAGAAAAGAAGACATACTATGTAACGTACACTAAAACATGCACCAACAGAACAGAATACACATACGTTGTTGATCATAATATTCAAGTATAGCAACAGATGACTGATCCTGATGAAAAATTATATAATTTCGCCATAATAAAGTTGTTTGTGTAATTAGGCAAATTATGTAAAGATTTCGAGAACAAACATACTTTTGCCATAATTTTGTGTTTTAACTGTTCTGTAACAGTAGAAAAATACATTCGGTTTATGTATTGTAGCTGCTCATATACACTACAAGGCAAAAAAATCAAACACCAATGGAAGTGATGTACATGTAAAGGCAAACAAAAGAGTACCATTTCAAAAATGGGACGATTTATTCACGAAAAAGAGCTTTGCAAATGAGCAAGTTAATAATGCACTGGTCCGCCTCTGGTCTTACGAAAGCAGTCACTCGTCTTGGTACTGATTGACAGAGTTGTCGAATGTTGTTGTGAGGGATATCTTGCCAAGTTCTGTCCAACTGGTGAGTCAGATCTTCAAAATTTCTAGGTGGTTGGAGCGCCCTTCCCATAATTATCCAAACGTTTTCAACTAGGAAGAGAAGGAGTGACCTTCCTGGCCAAGATACGGTTTATCATGCTTGAAGTCAAACAGTAGAAGCTCACACCATGAGCAGGGAGCAAGACATTGTCTTGATGAAATGTAAGCCCAGGAAGGTCAGCCATGGAGGGCAACCAAACGGGGCATCGAATATGGTCGGCGTACCACTGTGCTGTAACGGTGCCAAAGATGAGAACGAAAGGGATGCTGTTGTGAAAAGAACTGGCATCCCAGACCAATACTACTGCTTGTTGGATGTCTGGCGGTGGGCAATGAGGTTGGTGTTACACTACTGTCAAGGCCATCTAAAGACAAATTTTCAATGGTCATCAGGGCTCATTTCGAAGCGGGGCTCTTCACTGAAGACAATTCTACTTCCGTCAATGAGATACCAGGCCGAAGACACGTCTGAAGACACCACAGTCAGTGGTGGGATACCAAACAACCCGACTCTCGTCCGCCATACAGCAGAACAACCAATATAGATGGTCTGGAGAGAGCAAGAGCACAGTGGTGCGTCATCGATATTCTACACCCCGTTCTTTTTCCCTTCATGGCAAGCTATCCATGGCTTACATTTGAGCTAGATAATGCCCACACGACGAGACTTTCTTCTGCTTGTCTTCGTGGTTAACAAACCCTACTTTGGGTAGCAAGGTCGCCAGATGTCTCGCAAACTGAGAACATTCAGAGCATTATGGGCAGGGTCCTCCAACCAGCTTGGGATTTTGACAATCAAACACGCCACTTGGAGAGAATCTGGCACGATAGCCCTTGGGAGGACATCTAACAACTCTGTCAATCATTGCTAAGCTGAAGAATTTCTTACGTAAGACGGATCAACACGTAATTTACTTGTTCAGTTTTTGAACCACCAATTTTTGTCCCTTTTGGATACTTCCTTCAGTGAGCGATGTTTTTTTTCTTTTGTCTTAGAGTGTAACTTACAAATGAAGTAGCACTTGATGACGAGAATAGTTCCAACTTTTTACCATAAGTCAGAGAAGTTGAAAATTTGTGGTATTGTGCTACTGTTTATAAAAATACACAAATGTTTGTCCTATAACATTACAAAACACACATGGCTATGGTTATGTGACTGGTAGGTTAAATTTCATTTGTTATGGTATGGTTTATCCTGCCACACACTGAAGACTACATGACACTTGAGTGAAATAGTGTACCTGACTATAATAATACGTATTCTTATAAGTGAGAAACATTATTTTCTTTGCTTTGAAATACCTTACAAAGTCACAAAAATATCAGAGCGACTCAGTACTAGGTCATGAACGTTATATTTCAATGCAGGAAGTCTCCTGATAACGCTGAATTTTGTTGTTGCACAGTGGAGATTACAATCACGATACTTTCCCACCATATAAAACCATTGTAGATTACATCTGTAATAAACGACCCCTTTTATTGTTAAGCTGATGCTAAATTTTATAGAACTGTCCCACAAATCACCACGTAACACTAAAATTGCAACAAATTACACCATGTATCACCATGCTACAGCAGAATTGCATCAAATTACTTCATACGCCGCCATGTTACAGCAAAAGAGAAAAATTTTAAGAAGTTACTCTATTCGTCACACTTACGTTTCTAGGGAACGAAAAACTCCCCTATAAGAATGAACATGGATTTCACAAACAGAGAACTTTCGAAGTTCAGCTGACTTTGTAGCTCTATGAGATCGATAGTGCTGAAGGCAACAGTGCACAGGTTACTGCCATGTTCATTCAGTTCAGGATGGCATGTGACAGTGTCCCTCAATGCTATTCAGAACACTGTATCGACTTGCAGAATGCGGTGCAAAGATTGTTGAATGGTGAAAATAATGTATTTAAGAGAATTCTGGACCAAATAGCTTATTTTTTTAAAAAAAATATCGATTTCAAAATGAGATTTCGGTTTAGCTCTACCCACAATAAAAGATTTACCCATTGCCACTAACACTTTAAAAACCAAATGTCTAGTAAATTTTTCTCTTAGCAAAAAGGTTCTCCAAGCTCGAGGTTATCCATATGAGCAACTGAAATTTTCTAAAGGTGCATTTCAAATGTAAGCATTTTAATTTCAAAAATCTATTTATCTCTATATAAATAAAAGTAAAAGTAAATGTACTCCAGAGCTGAGCTATTTAAAACTTAGAACATTATTTTGGAGGACTATGTGGATTAAGTTATGCTGACTCAGAAAGTTATTGTAAAGAAAATAATTATTCGGGTGTAACTAGACGAGATCTCTTCAAATATATTGATTATTTTCATATGTAAGAAATGAAGAATGGAGAAATTCGATATAATAATATAGAAGAACTTCGATTAGTTTTTAAAGGAAAACATTTAAAGCATTATTCCAAACTTTACAATCAGGCAGCACCGACTGGCCGAGACAGACGTGGCAACAGTGAAGTAACCGATTTTGCGACTTTTAAGAGTTCCTCACCAGGAGCGAATTGTAGAATTTCATCTTTGCGCTTCCATATTTTAGTTTCTTGAGTGTCTGCGCGTTAATCTAATGTCTAATAGCAACAGTTATCGCGTTTTCGTTTACATAGGAAAGTAAACCGATTTTCTGACATATGATAACTTTCTAATCAGGGGTTAGTTATTTAGTCTCACCTGAGTATGTTGGGAGTTCTGTGTTTGAATCTCCTAGCATTATTATGAAGGGGTTATTTCAATAGTGGTACAAGGCCATTATCTCCAATTTTCTGCTTATAATGCTTCTGAAATTAATGATCAAAACAAACAGAAACAGAAGGTTCATCTCTAGCAAGATGCCATATGCTTGAATATTTCAGGTATCTCAACTGCAGATTTTTCAGCCCTCATCTAGCTTTGCGACTCTGTATCTCATAACAAAAATATTGGACTTGTACCACTACCAAAATAAGCCCTTCATATTATCTATAAGACATAGTTCCTGAGTTTTCGCCGGCACCTACAACAGAGTTCCGCAGTATGTGCCAATAGTCTGTTTATGTGGATAGTGTAGTTTTCCACGGTCTTTAGTATGAACAGGGACTGTGATTGTTGTGTGCTGATGCGAGCCGAGTTGGTGAACACTTCCTCTTCAGCTCGAGGCTGTGATGGCTTTGGTTACACAGCCTGAATCTGCAGTGAATGGGCATCACTTTGTGGCCAGCCTTGGGAATTCAACAGACATCCAGCACCTCTGAGTACTCTGATTGGTCCTCACCTGAGGCCAGCCCAGTTATTGTTCGCCCTGAGGTTGGCCCCTCATCTGTGGTCCGTGTGTATATCAGGTGGAGTCATTCCAGATCTGGAATGGGTCCTTCCAGATGCCATGAAGAGTACATGGTGAAGACAGCTGCAGGTGGTGGCTCAAGTTGCTATGAATGATGTGTGTCACTTTGGATTGGAAGAGATTCTCTCTGGTTTTGAGTGGCTAACGGAAGTGTTAAAGGCTGCCAGTTTTGCTAACAAGACCATAGTAAAGCTGAGAATTTGCAGCATAATCGACAGGACTGATTTCGGACCAGTAGCAAAGAGCTGAGTGGAGGGTCTGAATCAGCGTCTCAGACGTTTCTGCGACTGTGACTTGCGCCATAGGGTGGTTGAGTTTCAGTTTCCGATGAGTAGGCCAGGAGTCCACTACACTCAGAAGGCAGCTACTCCGATAGCAGGGCTATGCGGCGAGGACGGGACGGTTTTTTAGGTTAGAAGGTCTCAGGAAAACATAAGAAGGGCTTCAGTCACAAAGACTAAAGGCAGACACATTGAGAACGTAAATACAGGAAAAATCAGAATAACAGTTGTAAACTGACGTAGCCGTGTTGGGAAAGTACCAGAGTTGCAACGGCTAATAAGAAGCATTGATGCTCAATTGCGTGCTCATGGAATGTCGTCTCAGTTTTGTGACTAGATTTGTGATTTTATGTCTCAGAGGTCACAGTTCATAGTAACTGACAGATAGTTATTGAGTAAAACAGAAGTGATTTCTGGCTTTCGCCAAGGTTGTGTTAAATGCCCTTTGATGTTCCTTATCTACATAAACGATTTGGGAGACAATCTGAGCAGCCATCTTAGGTTGTTTGCAGATAATGCTGTCGTTTATCACCTAGTAATGTCATCAGATGATCAAAACAGATTGCAAAACGATTTAGAAGAGATTATTATGCATAATAGCCAGTGACACTGCTATGTAAATTGTTTATATTTTATATCATTCACGATGAGTCCATTTCGGCAAATTTACATCGTCAGATGCTCTGTAAATACACAAGTGAGCGATGTTGTTAACATAATGCTCTTGCAACTAAGATCTGGAAAGCTATAATCAACATTAGGTGCTTTTCTAGAAACAAACCTCTAAAAATAACAAAATACAGCTGAAATGCACACATTCCTAATTTTTAATGACAACTATGCCAACATGTAATATCGCTGACTTGTTGTCACCAAATCTTTCAGTAAAGTAGCCTATGTGGAAAACATGTAAAATCCGATATACATTTCCAGTGTAGACCTTGGGGAAAAATATGATTTAAAAAAAAGACAGGACATGACAACAATTATGTTATATGTAAGGTAAAAACAACCAATGATTTATTACAGCTTTTCAGGTCATACTTGGAAGACAATAATATGAACATCACCCCTTAGTTATGTATTTATGAAGCACATGACGATAGCAGTTTGCCAAAATGTGCTCACTGTGAATGATACAAAATTTAAGTATTTACATATCAGTGTAGCCACCTATTATTCATAATAAGCTACCTGTAAGCTATGAAAGATGGCAATTAACCCTAAATAGTGGTGCTAAAAAGAATCTGAGTACTATCTCAGAGAGAATTTTGGACCAAATTGCACTTCTGAGTCAAATTCCCTGGATGTCAACCAAGAAGCCCATTTCAAAGTTTTCCCCAAACAAAAAAATCTCATATCCTTATATCAAAAAACTGAATTATTCATAAATACAACGAAAACAGCAACTACAGACAAAGTTTACTTGTTTCAAAATTTATAAAATTATGGGAAAGAAAATCTTAATTAAATTAAGAGAGAAGTATAATATTATTCAAATGTTTTCAAACTCAGTATCGTGAATTGGACGATCTTTATTCATTCTTTACCACGATCAACAAAATGTAAATTTGCAAATTTGTACAATTTCTCATCATCACCTTTAAGGATTTTGGTATATCCATTTGGAATAGTAATTTTATGTAAAATGGTGAAAGACCAGGTTTTGAAATTACATCATATCTACATTTTTAAGCTCTGATACTTAAGTAAACACTTCTGAACAACCAATAGTAAAATTGTTAAGTTAAGTTAATAGACCCTCAGTGCTATTATTCATTAACATTATTATTTATGCAGTTCAAGTTAGAAAAAAAAACATTTAAATATTTCAAAAACTTACATTTGCATGTTTTATTTTCTAATTTTTTAAAAAAATTATTAAGGATGAAATGAAAAACAGAAGCTAAAAGATCATTAATATTTTCTAATTTTTCATTCAATTACTTGATTAGAAATAATTAGTAAACATTCTATGTTGGGAATCATGTGTTAAATCCTTTATATCATAGATAATAACACATATTTTAATAAAGACTGCACCTAATTTCATTGTTGCTTTTTGAGCAATTAAGACATCCATTCTTCTAGTCATATTATTATATAAAAATGACCTAATAATATAAATAGACATACATTTATGACATTATTTAATTCAGTTATTGTTTTAAAATCACTAAAAGAACATGTGCTTTAGAAAAGTTATGTGATGGATCAAGATTCTGTAATACTCTTGGAAAAAATTCTTTTCTTCTATTTTGAACTTTAATATTCACTCATTTAACATGAACAAAAAAAAGAAAGAATAGATTATCTTTTTGATTAGTATTAGAAACAAATAAAGTGAAGTAATGCATATCATATGCTGTAGAATTATAAAGATTAGTAATATCTAGTTCTAAATTTCATTGCCCTGACAACCAACATATTCGGTTGCTTGTAATCTGAAGAAAGAATTTGCTACTCCAAGTAAGTTTTAAAAAACCACCAAATAATGCTAATGGATACGGACCTTCATTTTGCTTAGATTTAATTTTTTCATTGTTAAGAGAATGTCTGCCAGTATTTAATTCATTCGAAAGGGAAGAACATAAATGTATAAGAGCTGAAGAACCATTAAAGGGATGTTTAGTTGTAGATAAAATATTATTCAGTTTCTTACTTCTAATAACAATAAAACAATCTTAAAACATATTTATCAATCAATTTAATTTTTGATTGTCCATAATACGCAAAAATATTAATTACATAAATGTGAATGAGAACAAAACTCATATAAAGTTGTGAAAAATTACGATGAATCCAGCCATCAGCAATATTCATATTAATTTTAGTTTACTTGCTAGGAAGACTTACATTGTTCAATGTTTTCTCATTAACAGAAAATGAGTAAATTCATAACTGTCGATTTTCTTCATTATTTACAAAAGGAAAAAATTCGTAAATTCATTTCCAAAATAACTGGTACATAAGCACTATGGAAGTAAATTAGGTCATCTTTTCATCAGTTGTAGTTATCAGTAAATTTTGAATGCTATGAAATATTGGAATTTTTGTAGGATGATTTGGTATGTAAATTATTGGTCCAGCAAGTTCAGATCTAGATTTAAATAGAACAATGATATTAGTTTCTCAACAAAAGTAATAATTATTATATAAAATTTACGTTATGTAATTAAAGTGGAATAACGTTAGGAATACCATTGGCAAAAGTTTTTTATTAGTTTCAATAATTGGATTACTAAATCCTGAAACTTTACCAACAAAATTCCCTTTATCCATATATAATTTTTATTACTTTTTATAACAATTTTTTAAACATTTATCTGCGTTAATATGCCATTTGTTTTCTTTTCAATGAATTGTTTTTTCATAATTTCTCAAACTATATTTACCAAAAGGAATTTCTATCGTTTCGCCTTCACAGTAAAGTTTATTTTTTGATGTTTTTTATTTGGAGTTAGAAGAGCAATGGAATTATCAATCAACTGAAATAATCCACTCATTGATACTATTAATGCATAGTTATGTAACTAAATGACAGGTAGGGATCCAAAAATAAAAATTTCAGCAAATAAAACAACAAATGAACATGATAAATTTGAAGCTAATTCTATCCGATGTACAGTCACTGTACGAAGTCATTGTGGAAAAACAACATTAATTATTGATAATTATATTGTAGCAACAGGATCATAACTAACACTTGGTTTAAGAATCATGAAAGAAGGTTGTATACATGGAAGAACCCTGGAGATACTAAAAGGTATCAGATAGATTATATAATGGTAAGACAGAGATTTAGGAACCAGGTTTTAAATTGTAAGACATTTCCAGGGGCAGATGTGGACTCTGACCACAATCTATTGGTTATGACCTGTAGATTAAAACTGAAGAAACTGCAAAAAGGTGGGAATTTAAGGAGATGGGACCTGGATAAACTAAAAGAACCAGAGGTTGTACAGAGATTCAGGGAGAGCATAAGGGAGCAATTGACAGGAATGGGGGAAATAAATACAGTAGAAGAAGAATGGGTAGCTTTGAGGGATGAAGTAGTGAAGGCAGCAGAGGATCAAGTAGGTAAAAAGACGAGGGCTAGTAGAAATCCTTGGGTAACAGAAGAATTATTGAATTTAATTGATGAAAGGAGAAAATATAAAAATGCAGTAAGTGAAACAGGCAAAAAGGAATACAAACGTCTCAAAAATGAGATCGACAGGAAATGCAAAATGGCTAAGCAGGGATGGCTAGAGGACAAATGTAAGGATGTAGAGGCCTATCTCACTAGGGGTAAGATAGATACCGCCTACAGGAAAATTAAAGAGACCTTTGGAGATAAGAGAGCCACTTGTATGAATATCAAGAGCTCAGATGGAAACCCAGTTCTAAGCAAAGAAGGGAAAGCAGAAAGGTGGAAGGAGTATATAGAGGGTCTATACAAGGGCGAGGTACTTGAGGACAATATTATGGAAATGGAAGAGGATGTAGATGAAGATGAAATGGGAGATATGATACTGCGTGAAGAGTTTGACAGAGCACTGAAAGACCTGAGTCGAAACAAGGCCCCCGGAGTAGACAATATTCCATTGGAACTACTGACGGCCGTGGGAGAGTCAGTCCTGACAAAACTCTACCATCTCGTGAGCAAGATGTATGAAACAGGCGAAATACCCACAGACTTCAAGAAGAATATAATAATTCCAATTCCAAAGAAAGCAGGTGTTGACAGATGTGAAAATTACCGAACTATCAGCTTAATAAGCCACAGCTGCAAAATACTAACACGAATTCTTTACAGACGAATGGAAAAACTAGTAGAAGCCAACCTCGGGGAAGATCAGTTTGGATTCCGTAGAAACACTGGAACACGTGAGGCAATACTGACCATACGACTAATCTTCGAAGAAAGATTAAGGAAATGCAAACCTACGTTTCTAGCATTTGTAGACTTAGAGAAAGCTTTTGACAATGTTGACTGGAATACTCTCTTTCAAATTCTAAAGGTGGCAGGGGTAAAATACAGGGAGCGAAAGGCTATCTACAATTTGTACAGAAACCAGATGGCAGTTATAAGAGTCGAGGGACATGAATGGGAAGCAGTGGTGAGGAAGGGAGTAAGACAGGGTTGTAGCCTCTCCCCGATGTTGTTCAATCAGTATATTGAGCAAGCAGTAAAGGAAACAAAAGAAAAATTCGGAGTAGGTATTAAAATTCATGGAGTAGAAATAAAAACTTTGAGGTTCGCCGATGACATTGTAATTCTGTCAGACACAGCAAAGGACTTGGAAGAGCAGTTGAATGGAAAGGACAGTGTCTTGAAAGGAGGATATAAGATGAACATCAACAAAAGCAAAACAAGGATAATGGAATGTAGTCTAATTAAGTCGGGTGATGCTGAGGGAATTAGATTAGGAAATGAGACACTTAAAGTAGTAAAGGAGTTTTGCTATTTGGGGAGCAAAATAACTGATGATGGTCGAAGTAGAGAGGATATAAAATGTAGACTGGCAATGGTAAGGAAAGCGTTTCTGAAGAAGAGAAATTTGTTAACATCCAGTATTGATTTAAGTGTCAGGAAGTCATTTCTGAAAGTATTCGTATGGAGTGTAGCCATGTATGGAAGTGAAACATGGACGATAAATAGTTTGGACAAGAAGAGAATAGAAGCTTTCGAAATGTGGTGCTACAGAAGAATGCTGAAGATTAGATGGGTAGATCACATAACTAATGAGGAAGTATTGAATATGATTGGGGAGAAAAGAAGTTTGTGGCACAACTTGACCAGAAGAAGGGATCGGTTGGTAGGACATGTTCTGAGGCACCAAGGGATCACCAATTTAGTATTGGAGGGGAGCGTGGAGGGTAAAAATCGTAAAGGGAGACCAAGAGATGAATACACTAAGCAGATTCTGAAGGATGTAGGTTTCAGTAGGTACTGGGAGATGAAAAAGCTTGCACAGGATAGAGTAGCATGGAGAGCTGCATCAAACCAGTCTCAGGACTGAAGACCACAACAACAACAACAACAATTATATTGTAGCAACAGGATGGTTAAATGGGAAACATTCATCCTTTGGATGTTTATTCAAAAAGTTTCCATCAACCAAAATATCAAGAATTTATAGAAAAGGTGAAAAAATAAAAATTAAATTAATACAAAATATTGTTAGTCTTATTGACAAAAATGGTGAAACTAATTCATTACATTGATGTGAATGTAATTCAGTAGAAGTATTTGAAAATTTCCTTTCCCAATATCACGATATTGTTTTGGAATACTTAACAAGAGGAAGACATAAAGCAATAGATTGTTTTTATTTAAGCCAATCTTATTGAAAATTTCTAAATAATTACATAGAAATAACCTAAATTTTTAAAAATTTTCAGACAAAATGATACAAATTTAAAACATTTTTATCATGAGTTCAATGGTGTTGATGAAAAGTTTGATGAACTTAAAGAGATACGTAACAATAGTGCTATAAAGATTAATTGTGTTTTATAACATTAGTAATGAAAAGAAATGGTAAATACAAAGAAAAATCTAAAAAATTATTAAATATTTAACAAAAAGACTGAATGTGAATGTAGAACATAAACTTTCAATATAACTTTAAACATAAACAATAGATATTAATGTTCAACAAATATTGCAACTGTAAACATAAAGAAAAATGTTGAACTATAAGCAAAAAGATAAACCATTTAACATAAATATTGAGTGTTAATGCAAATGATAAACATAAATTTTAAACATAAACATTGAACATAAAATTAAAAACGATTACTATGTACTTTTTATTTAATAACTGTTGCAAACATGATCCATGACAAGCTAAATAAAACTTAAAAAGAACAATTAAATGATGTTTTTAAGAAACAACAAAGAACAGAATATGGAAAAAAAGAAATTCAACCACTTATAGATACATCTGAAAGAGTTAACCAAGAAATTGAAGTATTAGAAGAAAAAGTTTCAAAAGCAATTTAAGACAATACAGAAGATGAAAAGCAAATGGTTGTTTACAATCAACATTATTTAAAAGAATTTAGTGAAATTAGGAGAATGGATTGATGATAATAGTGCTAAGTATAACTACCCAACAAATGAATCAGAAATAAGTAAGCTGTTAAAGAATTATGAAAAAGAAAGAAAATTAAAAGAAGCAAAATGATGTTAAAAATATATGTAACTGAATGGATTTTTAAATCTATCAATCATACTAATGATCCTGTTTTTGTATTAGGATCTGCTGGTTTTAAATGGTGATAAATGAAAAATTATTGAGAAAGAATATGAAGGAACAGATTGATGGCGAAACTTCTAACTAAAAAAAAATTGTGTCAACAAATTTAGGAGCAGAGTTTGAAATTCTTAATTTACAATATTATTTTATTCAATTCAAATGCAGTATATAATTAAAGTAATCTCCTAATGTTTCATTAGGAGAAAAACTGCTGCAACTGCAGGTAGGATTATTATGTAAGGAAAACTAAAATTAGAAATGGGTTTAGAAGTTAAACTCACTAAAGCAGGTTGAAGACTGTACCTTGATAAAAACTGATGTGGGTTATGAAAATTCTTATATTCTTTTTTTCCATATAACTAAATAACATTCGATTGATTATACTTTGTGGCCAAGTGGCAAAACTAAACCATAATAAATTTAACCTAAGCTCAATAATCAACAATTCAATAATGTCGAACCATTTCTACTGATGTACAAAACAGAAAGAGCGATGGAAACAAAGTTTTGGAAGATAATCATCAAAGCTTTAAAAAAACTAGAAGAAATTTCGTTATGACATCAGGTATTTCTATTGAGAAAAATAATATAGAATACCTAACACAAAGGAAAGAAGGTTGAGTATTAACACAGTACAAAGGTCGATATCTTCCAGTACTGTTAGCTGCATTACCTTATTTAGCAACAACTGCTTCACTTGCTTGTTAAACTGCAGCAAGTACAAATGCCATTAAAATAAGAGAAAAAGGTGATAAACAATTGAAGATAAAAAAAGTCATAAATTGAAATGGAAAAGAAAGGAAAAGGAGTAAAAAAAATTAAAAGACAAAACTGAAAAAGTAATACTCCTCTCTCTAAATTTGACATTAAAGAATTAGTTTTTGTGTGGGTATTCTAATTGATCAGTTAACTAATGGACTCCTAAATTTATGGTCATGAGTAGTTAATTTAGATACTTCTGATTGTACTCAGATGTTAAGTCCCATAGAGCTCAGAGCCATTTGAACTATTTGAGAGTCTGGAAGACATTGGATTTGTGGATAAAGTAAGTATATAATATTTATTTTAGATTGACATAGATGAATAATTACAAATGATCTAGGTAGCTATCTAGGTAAAAACAACCTTCAATACAATATTGAAAGAATATAAAATTTCAATAAAATCATTTGTGGTATTTAGGAAAAATAAAAGATTTTTAATTATCAGAATGTAAACATTTGCAATCAATAAACAAAGATTTCCAATCATCAATAAATACACATATAAATTTTAATGAGACAGGTTCAGAAAAGAATTAAATGTTATTTCTAAAGTAACTAAATGTGGTAGTGATTTGAAAATAGAAGTATTGTCAATATTAATGATTCTCTTGCTGCTTTGGATACAGTTACAACAAGATAATTCAAAAGAAGACTCTTAGTACCTAAACAACAATATCTCGAAGTGTTAAGCACTTTTCAAAATTATAATTCAATGAAAAGAGATTGAGGAACTTTGATCAGATTAAATGAACAAACAGATACAAAGTAATCACTTACCAAGAATGAATTTAAAGTTTTTTAGAGGAATACACTTAACTAGACACTTAAGTGATTTTAAAACATTATTAAAAAGTACATGATAAACTAACAAATAAATTATATTTTATGACAGGAGACTTACAAAAAATGCACAATTTCAGTGCATATGCGTTTATGGTTAAAAGAGATCATGTTGTTGTTAAAAACATAAACAGAGATTCCACACTCAATGATTATGATATCTGGATGAGTGTTGGAAACAAACTTTAAAAAATTATTCCTAAAATCTAAGGAAAAAATAGATTCCAAATCAAATTTTCTAACTCTTACAATAAATATTTTGTTAAAATTGTTATAGTTGATGTAAACAGCATTGTATTTGCTAAAATGACGTTATAATTTTTTTATTCAATATATATGATGCATGATAATCACATTTTCTATTTGAAGTGCAAAATGATTACTGCACTTTTAACCTCCATAGATTAACATCTAAAAATACAAAACTAAGAATTGAAAGTCTTCCTTCAAGTAGTAAAACTAAAAAGAGTAAATTCATAGGAAAAATTCTTTAGGCAAAGGAGTTGCCTCCTATACATGCCGTTTAGATATTCTTGAACAAATTATTAGTGAATTACATAAACAAATAAGAAATAGTTTCAAATCAAAAATTAAATCTCTTCAGGAATTGATGATTAATGAAAAGCTCATTTAGACAAAATGGATTCTGGAAAGTTGTAAATAGTTTCGAAAATAAGTGAAGGATATAAATATTTATTAATTGGTACAGATGTTTTGTTAAAATTAGCTTGCATAGTTCAATTTAAAGATGAAACTGATAAAAATATAGTTGATTCTTTCGAACAAAATCATCAAGTCAAGAAAAACAAAATATCTGTTCACAGATAATGGTGTAGAATCTTACAATAAATAGTTTCAAGCATTAAAGAAATAATTTAACATGAACATTATTCAGTTTCAGTGAGTTAAATTCGTCAGTTGTTGGATGATTAGATAGAAAATGAAATGGGAAAAATGAGGAAGAAATTTAAATTTTGAAGGAAATTTATAATGGGTTGACTTAGTTTTGAAATTAGTTAACAAACATAATAACACAAAACATTCAAGTATAAAAAAGGCCGCAGAAGGCGTAATTAAACAGTGTGAAGGAATTATCCAGAAAACTGTTTACCTGTCAAATTTATTAGATACTGAACCTAAATATAAAATTGGTTACAATGTAAGAATAAGTAAATTTTAACGAAATTATAGAATGGATTCACTGGAAATTGGTAAATCGAAATTTTCCCAATTGAAGATGACAATTACTCAAAGTCAATTAAATTTAAATTTAATGATTTATATGGCAAACAAATAAAACAAAACATATATCCACATAACTAATGAGGAAGTATTGAATAGGATTGGGGAGAAGAGAAGTTTGTGGCACAACTTGACCAGAAGAAGGGATCGGTTGGTAGGACATGTTCTGAGGCATCAAGGGATCACCAATTTAGTATTGGAGGGCAGCGTGGAGGGTAAAAATCGTAGAGGGAGACCAAGAGATGAATACACTAAGCAGATTCAGAAGGATGTAGGTTGCAGTAGGTACTGGGAGATGAAAAAGCTTGCACAGGATAGAGTAGCATGGAGAGCTGCATCAAACCAGTCTCAGGACTGAAGACCACAACAACAACAACATATCAACAAGAACTACTGACAACGAATTTTGTAGAAATGGCTGCTTGAACGAAATTTTAAATAAGAAATGTAGTAAAGTGTATCTCATATAGTTAGGATTACGTATTTCAGAGAATAGTTGGGGAAATAAAACCAAAGTAATTTTTAAAATGTTATTAAAGATGTGTATATAAATGGAGATTGTTACTGAAAATCTAGTCATGTATTGCATTGGACATAAAATTCATTCTTCCCATTGTTTATAGAAAGTAGATATTGCTTATGTTGATATTAAAATAAAAGACAACAAAAAAGATTTTATGTCAAATACAATTGAGAATTTTGAGTTTGAGCTGATGAGTCAGATGGTTTTAATACATCTCCATATTACATGCATATAAAAATTCTGATGAATATTATTCACAATTTAATTATGGCACAAGGTAATTGGTAACTTAGTGTCATACTCTATTAAAAGTTAGTTGTATTATTTATATTATCATTCGATGGTAACTAATTCCTAAATTGTTATCAGTGGTTGGTACAAATTTATTGAATTAAGTATGTATTTCATACTCAATAATTTTTCACAATTTGGATCTCCATTTCTAATATTATCTACTTAATTGTGTACAGAGAACATATTAATAATTATTCTCACTATAAACACATATTATTAAAGTAATAAAAATTAATCAGAGTTTCATCTTTTAATTGTAGAATAGCATGTGGTAATAATGAAGTTGTTTCTTCACATCTTTTGTTTATTATACCGGTATTGACATATTTTAATTATATATAATAAATATTTCTTTCTATCAATTCTCCTCGACATGTTCCCTTACTGATGGTAAGAGTTCTTCTTAGAGGCACTATTGGAAATGTGGTAAAAGAAAACTCGTAACTCTAGAATATACCAGGTTCTTAAATAAATTTTGTACATCGAAATTTTCATATGTTAAAGAACATATTTCTTTAACATTTTGCTTTACCACAATTTTGGAAAATTTATATCCCAAGACACTACCAACTTCTTAAATCCATGGATTGTATTCCTCATCAATGATTATCAAGACATGTTAGTTATTATAAAGAACTTAATTATTTATTTGATCCACAAGCGACTCCATTTATAGATAAAAAATTTAATA
The DNA here is from genome assembly GCF_023864345.2 of Schistocerca serialis cubense. NCBI lineage: Eukaryota > Metazoa > Arthropoda > Insecta > Orthoptera > Acrididae > Schistocerca > Schistocerca serialis. The sequence goes on along the minus strand of NC_064640.1, from coordinate 756,007,567 downwards.
TTGTTAAAATAAATATTTGCCTTCTGATTTGTCCACTGTACAATTAAGAAAAATAAATTCATTAAAATAACAATACATATTGTCTCTTCCAAATCATGTTGTAAAGATTATCACAGAAACAGACGAAGATAACTTCTTCGTAATTGACAGATTAAAACATATATTTGTGAAATATATGGAAAGGTGGGTAAGATTTTTTCTAAATGTAGTCATAACTGTTAGCATTCAAAAGATAAGAATTAGGTGAGAAAAAGATAAAATGCCAAATATCATCTAAAAGATGGATGTTTCTCATTAAAATTTATTTGTAAAGTTTATTTACTAAGACTCAATGTTACCATATCATGAAAAATGTTAACACTGGATATTTGTATTATTTATTTATTATTCTAAGCAACAGTTCAATTATTTAAAAATCATTCTTATTTATATTGCCCATGTGGTATAGTACTAAGTACAAAATATATTACGTTTATCAATGTCAGAAGTTAACACAATTATTTTACATTCAATTGTATGCACATAATGTTTGAATCATCCAATTAAATGAATTTTTCTATTGTCTTATTGTGTCATGTAAACAGTTTTTGTAATTATCAGAAGTAATTTCATTTCTTAAAACAGAATTTTTATGTCCTTCAATTTTTTTCTTCTTTATCTTCTTCTTAATATGCAGACATTTTTGCTCTTAAACTTACTTCTTCAACTTTCATGTTTAATTTTTTTAAACTTTCTTGTTAAATTGTGGAAGTCCATTATTATCATCTTTTTGTCCACAGAAAATTCCAGTTCTTATGTTGCAAATGAAAGAATCAGTGTCAGCATAACTTAAAAAAAGGTTTCACCGCTTGTTAGTTTCATAGCACTGTAGTGAAAGTATTACATTGCTATTTTTGCAATATCTGAAACACACATTAAAACGTAAATTCATTTAATGGACACTATTATCGTTTTCTTCACAACAACAGCTACTAAATCATTTGAAAATACCAGAGTATGTTCACACTTTGGTTTTGAATATCTGCATATATTTTCCTGAAAATGGTATTATGTAAAAATTTCATCGATTTCTTGTATTTTCTATGTTTCTTCAACAATAATTTCTTGGATAGGTTCTAAATCTTATTCGAAAACTGTTATGTACGTATTTTCTCATTTGTATATTAAAATAAATATTTGGCATCAATCAGTCTGACTGTTTAAGCGGTAAGATTCATTGACGTTTTTTTTAAATTTATATCCAAGGTCGAAATATTGCTTAAGATTTATACAAAGTGAAACAGATTTATCTACATTATGTAGTGTTGTTAATAATTTATTACTTCCTTCTGGTGCTAAAGGTAAATCTTGAGGTAAATCATGTAATTTTCCCGGAAATTCTAAATCAACACCTAACATGTAATCACATCTATAACCATCTGGAATGTAATTTTTTCAGCTTTAAAATATTTGGATTCATCAACTCAAAATTTTAAATGGTAATTGCTGAGTTATAGGATATCCTTATAAAATATACACATCTAATTTTTGTAGATGATTTTATTGTTTTTTCGGCTCAAAATCTTTCACATATTTGTGATTTCACTGCAAATCATCTAATGCATTGAGAAATTCAACCTTGAAAATACTTTTCAAGGAAATAGAATTATATCATAGTAATGTAATAAATTTCTGTCATTTTTAAGATTGCAGCCCAAGCTAATCTGAAGCAGTAAAATACCAAGGAGGATCGCATTTATAAGATCAAGTTCAGGTTTCACAAAAGTTTTAAATATATGAGCTACAAATTAAAATATCAGATCTGTTATATTACTTGATATATTCATCTAAATTTTCATATAACCATTTTAGTCAAACTCTTCTAGCTCTTAGACAATCATATTTACAAATATTCTCTTTGGGAAGTCTTGAATATAAACATCCTTTTTTTGATCATTTAGTTTCTCATAATTTTTCTTCTGAATCAGTATATTCATACAGATAAAATCCTTTTTTTATTATCAAATCGAATTGTTCACAATCTAAATGTTATGCTGGTTCTTTAAATTGTTCTTTGGTAAGGTTAGAAAATAATTGATCAGTACTTGAGGACATAAATGTATATCTGTCTAAATACAATCAATTAACCGTCTTCAGTATGTTTACTATAAGAAATAAATTTCTGTTCATTATATGGAATTGCATTACTTACTTTATTATCAACTGCAAAGTCTTCAATAAGCAAATGGACAAATTTGAAATAAACACGAATAAAATTAGGATTTTGGTAATTAAGATTCCAATCTTGATGTGTAACACCTCAATATTACACAGATAAATGACATTTACGTAGATCTTCTGTAGTGGTTTTTATTGGAACATTTCGGCTATATGCTGGCAATTTCTCATGACATTTATTTTTACATCTCAATGACTTCTTTTCCTACAGCCATGATATATATAACTGCCATTAGAATATTTTACATATTAACTAAATTAAATTGCAAAATGTTTTTGATATTTAATAACATTTATTAGAATTTTGTGGAAAAGTTTGAAAATTCAAAATAAATAAATTTTGAAAGCTGTTATGTGTAAATATAAGTTTTTAATTTAATTCATGGCATTTAGTCAACAAATATATTTCTCTTCCACCTTGTTCTCTACAAGAGTTTTCATGATCATTTAACTGTTCTTGTCAATCAAAATACCTTACACATCTATCACAAAGACACATTTTTCATTTTTTTGCTTGTTTGTGTACCAATTAAAGTAGAAACTTTTTCTTCTAATAATAATGCAAATTATTTTTTTTCCAATTAATAGGTGATTAACATGTGTCCTTGTTTATTTTGTGTATGGTTAAGAGGATATACAGTAATATCTTCTTCATGCCCTTCATATGCATGAACCTTAATTGAAACAATTGACTCCATTTCTCATTCTGCAACATCGACTTACTAAACAGGAAAATAGCCTTTTTGATTTAAAAATTTTCATTCCATTCTAATGTGATACTATTATAATTATTAGCTCTTTCTACATGAACATTTACTGGAACTAATTAATATAAAGAGAAACAAAAGGAAAAATCTTTGTTTTTTGATTAATTACTACTTTTATTCCTGTAACTACGTTTGGTACATCAATATCAGAAACGCTGACAATGAGATTCTTTCTATTAGCAATAAAATCTCTGTATAGGATAAAGACGAACCACATATTTACTTTGCATTTCTTCCATTTCAATTAATAGTTTCTTTCATTGATGTTCGATCCAAATCTTCCAAATCTGTTGGTCTTAGTGAAACTTGATTACCAGTTTTTGAATTAAAATTGCGAATTATATCTGTCTTTTAAAATTACATAAAAATTTTATGTTAAATTTATTTGCAATTCTTTGAATAAAAATATTTTACAATTGTCTGAATGTATCTCCTTTAATTTGAATAGAAATTATTCTGGTTGCTCAATATTGTCACTGTTATTCATTCCACAAGGTATTATTCTTCATGTGGAGGTGGGAGATTATTTATAAAAGCTTTTACTTGATTTCAAAATATTTTGAAGATGTCAAAAATTAGAGCAGAGACATATCTTATCATTACATTTTCCTTTAAGTACTTGGTATTCAACCACTAAAGGCTTCTGAAAACAGCTCCCATTATCATTCTTATTATTAATATTTTATAAATATCTCTTGATAGGATTGATTAACACTTGTTTTTTAAGATTAAAACAAATCTTTTAATCTATTCATTTACAGATTTTACAAAGATAACTTATGAATTATTTCTAAAATCGATATGGTAGTTAATTTTAGTTTAAGACCTTTAAATAAGTCAATTAATTGAGATTTTACAATTTAGATTTTTGTTTACTTTTTTGCTTTACATATTTGATGAAGTACTTTCAAATATTTTATTTATCAGTTAGATGTTGTTATCATTGTTATTAATAATGTCAACTCGATTTCCAGTCAGATCCATTAATATTTTATGTAATAAGTGGTGAGTAATTTCTAAATTATTTTGTATTAGCAATTCATTGACGATCTTTAAAGATTTTATAATTGTGTTCTCTTATCTTTCTTTCGTTATTCATTTCATTGACATTAATATAATCAATACATAAAAATACATACACACTATTTACATTTGAGTAACCAATTTCTTAACAATAATATTCTATACCATTATTACTCAATCCCAACCTTTCACTGTTATAAATTTCTAACTGCTTAAATAGCTCTTCTATGTGGCCCCTTTTTTCCATTGTATTTGTAGAGAAGTAAATTTGGTTTTTATTTTTATTAATATATTTTCGGTTAAAAGTACCCTTTGAGATTTTGATTTTTGAAGATTCTTCTTCATAAAGATTATAATGAAATACATTCCAAAATTTTCAGTTGTGTATTTGAATATGAATGTGTGATATAGGCAGATAAGATTGTTTGGTTTTTATATTTAGAGGAAAAATATATAAAAGAGAAATTTTTTAAAGGAGAAAATTGGAATTATTTTTTTTTCAATCTAGTCAAATGAGATTTTTTTGCTTGCAGAAGTTAGATTATTGGTTATAATTCAGATTCATTGATGAATATAGTATTTTTATTGCCTCTTAATGGGGACTTGTGGTCAACCTTATAAACTTTTAAATGTTAATAGTTACCTTTTAATTAAACTAACATTTCATTAACAAGAAACAGGTGGACATCATTAAATCAAAAGTGTTTTTCATTGTAGTGGAATCTTTTCAAGAAATGTCACCTACGAATAAGAAAACATGGAGATGAGCCATATCCATAATAAAATAATGGAAATTAGAGTTTGTATGGAAAAATATAGATTCTTGTTTTTCTTCTGTGCGCTGCAGAGACCTGGGATAATAGCGAATTTTGATGGTGGTTCTATTAACACTCTGCTAAGCACTTAAATATGATTTGTTACATATCCATGTAGGTGTACATGTAGGTGCTGATATAAAAGAAAAGTTATTTCATCCCTTTCAAAATGGTACCAAAATATTAATAATAAGGACAACATGTTGAATAAAATATTTTCAAAACAACTTAATGGTGTTGTAAAACAGATTATTAAAATGTTTCCAGATTAATAAACATTAATTAAACACCCTTACTGCTAGATCTGAGGACAGTATTAATAATATTAAAAAGGTACTGATTCAACATTATTAAGATCTTTGTAAAATATTATTTGAAAAATTATTTAAAAATAATTAATCGATTTTATCAATATTAGTGAGAGTAATATTATCATCAATAATGAAAATAACAACTACATTTAAGAATGTACTAATACAAAGAACATTAATTGAACCAAATGTGAAAATTGATTTTGAATTTAAAAGAAAGATGAAATACTAGGTATTAATTTTAAAAGAAGTAACAATGTTTAATTAAGAACAACTAATGTAGAATCATTTATCAAAAATCAAGGAACATATTAAGAATTGAAATGGTAGAAATGTAAATGAAAAATTCTAGTTGTCTTTATATTACAAAAATAGTTAAGAATTAATTGTTAATAGACACAAACTCATTTCTTGTTCTTGTTATAGAGATTTACCAATAGAGATTAAAAATGATACGCATGTAACTAACACAAGAAACACAGATAAAAATTGTTTCCTTATTCAAAGATATAAAAATTTTAATCAGAAAATGTTCATGTAGGAAGGATTAATAATTTAATAATATTGTATTACAATATCTGAAATGGATGAAAAAAAAAGAAATTAGTTTATACTGTTCAGTTAAAAGATATTCATAAATTTGAAAAAGAGTCAAACATTTTGATTAATATTTACGCATATGAATACAATTACTAATTATGCTACCATAACAGTTACCTTAAATAGCATACTTAGACGCAAATTATTTATATGTTTGGGTATTTTGTCAATATTTTCCTTTCAGCAATTTCAGTCCATTACAACTAAAATATTTTACTTTGGAAAAAATACTTCAAGTACCAGCTAATAATCAGATTGCAATATTTTAGAAATCGATTTTGAATATCCAACTAACATGATTTACAAATAGATATACCAGTAGCAGTAGCAGGATGAAAAAACAGATTTACAACATTAAAGTATAAACAAAAATATATGTTTTAAGATATATTAACGTCTTGTTATCTGAATAAACTGGCTGGGTGAAAAGATACATCAATTCTAATACAGAACGCAGAACTAAAGAGAAAAATAAATTTTTAAAAATTTTTATAAGTTGAAATATAATTCATAATGTGATAAGACAACGGAAAATATTAGAAACATAAGATATATTAAAATAACAACAGAGCCAGAGAAATAAACACTTCCTAACTATGAACATACTGCTATATTTTCAGAAAATGAAGTTGTAGTTCAAATGAGTAAAACCATAGTAAGATTCAACAAACCTAAGTGTATAGAAATGGATGTTCTAAATAGTAGAAATATAAAAATGTATCATTTTCTTTATATTGTAATGAAACAAATATATGTCCAAAATATTGACATATATATATATATATATATATATATATATATATATATATATATATATATATATAATACGGATAAAGATTTTCTTATTGACAATACATGAACTCAAAAATTTTGTCGGTATATGAAGTCAATGGTGAACGAATTTGACCCTTGCAATTATGGAAAACATATAATTTGTAAAATACCATATGTAAACAAGAAAGTTGTAGGAAAAATGATGATAAAACATTGGAAAAATTATTTTAGAGCATGTTAGTATACAAGTGAATTTATACATTTGTAAAGTGTGGCCAAAGAAAAAAGATATGTGAAGTAGTCTAAATATTTTTTATAAAAATGAGATTATTAATGATGATTATAAAAATAGTTTAGACGACAAAAACCTGCAATACGAATGTAATAAAATTGTATTACGTTCTGATGATGATTAACATATTATATTACATGAAGTTATTAATACTTTCACATATCATCATTATAAAACATTCCAAATATTAAGTAGTGAAACAAATTAAATTGGATTATCCAAAACTATTTATAATTATCTTTCACAAAAATATTCTCCATAAAAACATTCAGTTTTCCTATTACACTGTTCTGTACATTAATAATAATCGAATGGGTTTTTCTCTGTTTCTCAGTTTTAATTTAAAATGTCTTTAGAAGCTTTTTTACAAAAATAGTTTAGAATTAATTGTTAACAGACACAAACTCATTTGTTGTTCTTGTTATAGAGATTTACCAATAGAGATTAAAAATGATACGCATGTAACTAACACAAGAAACACAGATAAAAATTGTTTCCTTATTCAAAGATATAAAAATTTTAATCTGAAAATGTTCATGTAGGAAGGATTAATAATTTAATAATATTGTATTACAATATCTGAAATGGATGAAAAAAAAAGAAATTAGTTTATACTGTTCAGTTAAAAGATATTCATAAATTTGAAAAAGAGTCAAACATTTTGATTAATATTTACGCATATGAATACAATTACTAATTATGCTACCATAACAGTTACCTTAAATAGCATACTTAGACGCAAATTATTTTTATGTTTGGGTATTCTGTCAATATTTTCCTTTCAGCAATTTCAGTCCATTACAACTAAAATATTTTACTTTGGAAAAAATACTTCAAGTACCAGCTAATAATCAGATTGCAATATTTTAGAAATCGATTTTGAATATCCAACTAACAGGATTTACAAATAGATATACCATTAGCAGTAGCAGGATGAAAAAACAGATTTACAACATTAAAGTATAAACAAAAATATATGTTTTAAGATATATTAACGTCTTGTTATCTGAATAAACTGGCTGGGTGAAAAGATACATCAATTCTAATACAGAACGCAGAACTAAAGAGAAAAATAAATTTTTAAAAATTTTTATAAGTTGAACAATAATTCATAATGTGATAAGACAACGGAAAATATTAGAAACATAAGAAATATTAAAATAACAACAGAGCCAGAGAAATAAACACTCCCTAACTATGAACATACTGCTATATTTTCAGAAAATGAAGTTGTAGTTCAAATGAGTAAAACCATAGTAAGATTCAACAAACCTAAGTGTATAGAAATGGATGTTCTAAATAGTAGAAATATAAAAATGTATCATTTTCTTTATATTGTAATGAAACAAATATATGTCCAAAATATTGACATATATATATATATATATATATATATATATATATATATATATATTTATAATACGGATAAAGATTTTCTTATTGACAATACATGAACTCAAAAATTTTGTCGGTATATGAAGTCAATGGTGAACGAATTTGACCCTTGCAATTATAGAAAACATATAATTTGTAAAATATCATAAGTAAACAAGAAAGTTGTAGGAAAAATGATGATAAAACTTTGGAAAAATTATTTTAGAGCATGTTAGTATACAAGTGAATATATACATTTCTAAAGTGTGGCCAAAGAAAAAAGATATGTGAAGTAGTCTAAATATTTTTTATAAAAATGAGATTATTTATGATGATTATAAAAATAGTTTAGACGACAAAAACCTGCAATACGAATGTAATAAAATTGTATTACGTTCTGATGATGATTCACATATTATATTACATGAAGTTATTAATACTTTCACATATCATCATTATAAAACATTCCAAATATTAGGTAGTGAAACAAATTAAATTGGATTATCCAAAACTATTTATAATTATCTTTCACAAAAATATTCTCCATAAAAACATTCAGTTTTCCTATTACACTGTTCTGTACATTAATAATAATCGAATGGGTTTTTCTCTGTTTCTCAGTTTAAATTCAAAATGTCTTTAGAAGCATTTTTAATTCCTTTTTTTTTTACATTTTTCACACGTAAACTGTCTTATTCCAGCTAATGATTAGTTGTTTTACATATCGATATTTGAATTCCATTTACGTTTTGTTCCTTTTTTATGCAATAAATATAACTACTTTTTCTAAAGAGAGTCTCACCGATGATTTTTATTGCTTTATAAATTACATTTTCTTGATGCAGAATGGACAAATACTTTTATATTCGCTTTTAATTCATGCAGAAAAATTTATTGTAATTAAAAAAATTAATTCTAATTCATTCTATTACATATTAATTGAGTCAGTTTTTAATCTAAAAAACAACAAACATACATATTACAATAAGAAAATTTCTGTGATTAATGAAAAAATATTTCTATGGTTAAAACCGAATTTGATGCTGTAAGTTTAGATTAGTAAGAGACAATACAAGCTATCAAAAAAAATATTTTCAAATATGATTCAATTAAATGAAGTGTTTTGGATATGTACTTAAAAGGAAATAAAAAATCAAAAAGATTTATTAACAAATCTGGTTCATATTCTTTAATATTACCATCCAAAAAAGGAAAATTGATGAAATTTTTAAAAAATGGGTTAGTCATGATGTCGTATCAACTATTTGAAATCGTGAGGGATATAACATGAAGATTGGTGTAAAATAACTCCTGGGAGTTCATATAAATCATTTATAAGGTTTACATAAAATTAATTGTAATTACATGAAAAACCAGATGAACTATATAATACAACTATGGAGATTATATATGAAAAAATAAAAAACAAAGTGTTCATTGGTTCATGCTGTTTCTCTACTAACTGTAACAGATTTCAAATTCTTTTTATAAGATAGTGATTATAATTATGATTAATATTTTATCTGAAGACAATATAGTAATTTCCAAAAACAATTAATGGAAGTTAGGAACATATGTCCGAATTATGAAGGATTTTTAAAATTTAATTATGAACTGATTTCAGTTATTTTGCATCATCACATAAATAAAACTAAGTATTAGTTACTGTCATCATTATTTCAATATTTTGAATAATTATTCATGAGAAGAATTGCATGATGATACAATTACACTAGCAACGATTCTTAGTTTCTATAATTATTTACATAATCTTTTCTCATGATTCAATTATAATAACATTCATAATGACTTTTATACACAGGATGATTATAATTAAACATTCAACCACTTTAGACATAATACCACTGGTCAGAATGATGTCAAATTCAAACAAAATATTATTGGAGAGGGGGAAAACGAACTGCAGAAGAAAAATGAATAGTTACAAAATGTAGCAATATATGACCCCACATAAACCCATATTTAATAGTGGTCGACTAGAAATGAAAAATGAATCAGACAATAATGCCTACAGTGTACACCTGACATTAAACAAACTTTACGGGTGTGATAATGTTAGTTATGCAAACTCATTCACAGTTTCAAGGTCATATTACATTAGAGGGAATAAATTGGTTTTAATTGTCCTTAGGACAAAAGGCGAAAATGGGGCTACAGCAGCTGGTTAACTGGATCTGCAATGTTTGAAGGTGCATCATTTTGCTAAAAAGTGATCCCATCCCAACGTCCATGCTGTGGGAGTGTTGCAATGATAGGCTTGTGCAAAAGACACTCATAGTTCTTACCAGTGATGTAAGAGGTAACATAATTGCAAGCACCTGTCTCTTCAAAAAAATAATGCCCTATGATAAATGATACCATAAACCCACACCACACAGTAACATTTTCATTAAGAATGGTAATGGATGATTTTCATATGTATTTTCGTTGTCCATATTCGACAATTCTGTTTATTGACATATCCAGTCAGATATAATCTGGCTTAATCTGTCCACAGAATCTTCCACAGCCAATCATTGTCCACTTTCATGCTAGCAAGATATTCTAAAGCAAAGGTCTCTCTTGCTGGTAGTTCAACAGGGTAATTTTCATTGGACAGCAAAGAAGGATGTTTGGTAAGATGTTACACACCGAGGTTATGGCTATGTCCAGTGTTCGGTCAATTCTCTGTGCACAACACATTTGCACGGCACCACTTGTCTAGATAACATAATTAACCAAATTATTTATAAATATTGCAGATTTTGATACTAGTCTACATTTAATAAGTTTTATCACTCATGAAAATGATAATTTGAGTGACTTAAGTGTTGCCTGTGTAATAGCAGTTTCAGAAATTAGGTCATAAATTATTTCCATAATAACTTATAGATTAAAGTGAGAGTTAATAATTTCACTCATGTCCGGTTAATGGAAAACAAAAAATAATTAGAAATCTTCCCAACAAAGAAACAGAATTTAATACTAATACTGACAATAGATGCATTTATCCCAGTTGAACCACTTGATATGTCATTTTCTGTTATTCACAAAGGCGAGATAGATGTTTCAAGATATGACAGTAGATCGAAATAAAAGTAATTGATAATTATGTCTTAAAATTGTCCAACATCATTGCAGTTAAAAAATGAAAGAATATTTTATCTGTTTGGATTAACATCATATCTATCAAATGAATTAACTGTAGAAAACCATGTCCCTAACAATGATAAAATTAAAAGAGAACAATCTTCTGTCTGTATACATTACAATTACTTGATAAATTTTTGAAATATTTTAAAGATGCAGTTTGGAAAGCAGATTTCACAGTAATTTCTACTTGGAATTCGAGAAAAGGTCAAGAATATTTATCTTCGATGGACTACTTATAATGATAATAGTATACTTAGAAAAGAAGTTAAAATTGTTGTAAAAGTGTTAATATTTGTGTTAAATAAGAGCCAGAATATTCACTTGAGCAAGACCAAGAGAGACTGAAAATCCAAAAATTCCAGTTCCTTTCTGTGAACTACAAACAATTTAATTTACTGTATTAAATGGGAAAATTAATATTTAACTAGATATTACCAGTTTTTATATTTCTGTTCAATATGAAATGCCTTAAATTATTTTGGTTGCTTTCCAAAACAATTGAAAATTCAAGTTATGTAACTTTTTTGGTTTTACTATGCTGAATTGCCACATTTGTATGTAAAAATGGACGTAATAAGATTTTTCCACAAGAACCTTGATCCACTGAACTAATTCTTATAGCTTATGATACATTTAGATATTTCAAATGAATTACACAAATAAATTCCTATGAAAAAAATCCATTCGATTTTATTCAAAATTATCCCATACATGTAATAAATACATCTGGAAGAATGAATGTTTCAACTACTCAAAAAACAAAAATGAAATTATGTACATTTCTTAATGAAAATATACCTAATGTTACAATTGCATACATAATTAAATATGCAACAAGGAATTTAACATATGATTCATGATTTAGGATTTTATATCAAATTTTTAATTAAATAAATGAATAAAAAATTTGAAATATTTATGGAAATATTAACTCACATTTATATTTACTTTTGAAATATTTTCAGAAAGATGGAGAAAATACAAACTAAAGGATTTGATTTGTCATGTATCTGCTTTCCATTTTGGTTATTGCTTGTAAATATTTAAAAATAATATATAATCACAAATTTGATATTTTAATACTTTTGGTAGATTAAATTATGTATCTATTTCGTAATAATTATAATCTGTTGTATTTCTCACAGTGATAGATAAAATATGATTTGACTTTTGAATTTCTTTCAAAATTTCTATATTTTTCCATAACAATAATTGGGTATTGCTTTTTCAGTTGTGTAAAATACAGAGTTTCACTTTTTTAAATATTGTTCCCAAATATATATTCTCATAATCATAAACTGTCTGTATGTAACATTTTTCAGGTTTTAAATTATCAGTTGGTTCCTTATATTCTTCGTTTTTCAAATGTTCTCTAATGAATGATGGTTTAAATTTTTTCCTGATTTTACATTTGACACATTAACTTCTTGGTGTATTAAAAATTTTCATCAAATTCAAATTCATCCCATAAACTTAACTTTTTTGCCTTAATTTATACTTAATATATTCGATATTAATTTATAGTTTTAAAATTAATAAAATTGTTTGTGGGAATAGATAAAATGGTCGTGGGATAAAGCAAAACTATAATCATATTCTTAAATCGTGAAATTTTCAAAAAAAATACGCTCTTTGTTCCTGAATTCTCATAAATACACTACTGATACAGGCAGTGGCAATTGACTGTGTATATAAATAAATGTAGCATATTGCAGGTACATAGGAAATAAATGCTACTATTGTGGAACTACACTATTGATGACAAATTGCTGAGATCAGTATCTGCTGTAAACTGTCTATGAGTAGCTGTCCATAGTGATCTCAAATAGTATAGTGATTACAAATAGTAATAAAAGTAGATGCCAGGCAGAGTTTCATAACAAGAATCTTAACCCACAGATGAATGATGGGGCCTTTCAGGCCTCAGAGTGAATTAATCATCCCTTTAATCATATTAAAACCATATATAAATGGACCCTGTTTGTGTAATCCTTAAAATACATCTACGATTAATAAACGTGATAAAATTGTACTCAATGAAGCAAAGGTTGTATAGAAACAGTTTTTTTCTTATAGCAATGCCCATAATGCATGTAGGCGGATTTTCAGGCCTGTTGTAATCGAATGCTTCAGCAAGCAATTTTTCCTTTGTTGATGAATTTTGCTACCTGTGACATTTTCATACCGGCAGTTGTTGCACATGTTATGCTGTAGCAACAAAAATAATGGACTTCCAGGTCACTGTTGAAGTTGGCAAAGCTAAAAGCGAAGCTCTCTTAGCTGATTAAGTAATTATGTTTGCTAATCTATTGGCTACTCCGTGTCCTCTCTTTCTCTGAAAAAGTAACTAATTAGGTTTTCTTTCTAACAAAAAACGTTTGCTTGTTACACTAGGGAATCGTCTAGTGGTTTTCGAAACAGACAACCTATTTATACTATAAACGTAGGTGACAGAGATGCATCAACAATTATTTCTTAACAGTGGGAGAAATGTGGATATATTACTGCTTCCAAAGCTGAAATTAATCCTGCATATAGAGGTGTTAGACGGCTAAGAATCTGAAGAAAGTAGCGATTAGACTTATGATTTAAATGATGTAGGCTTACCAAGGATAGCCTAACCTTCTAATATAGCGCAGTGTGTTAAATCAAATGAAAATAAGAATAATATGCCAAGCCAAACCTAGCCTGAAAATTTATATATAGTAGCCATCCCACCCCAACCTGCTAAACTTTTTATTGGTACTCAGTGGGAATAAAAAACAGCTCCTTATAACCGAATGCTTACTCATAAGATAGGGTAAGTTTCTTCACATCCAGCAAAAGTAGCAAATACACATGCACGAGAAGATGCTTGGAGATACATCACCACAAATAATATTGTCGACGAAAAAGTTCATTGCACATATCTGGAAGGGCGATACTCAGGAGCTATGAGTATAAAAGTCAAACATGCTGTAGTGTTACAAACGGCGAAATCAATATGTTTCTTGGAATCTCCTGTTAGCTAGCTGTTTTAGAAGCTGGGATGTTCCTATAAGAGAAATTTCACAACTGTGTTGGTAACCCTCTTTTTGCGCAAACTTTTCGTATAAACGAGATAGAAGAAGTAAGGGAAGCCATAAGGTTCGACAAAAGACACAACCGAAAAGCTGAGAGGGAAAATGATATGGCATCTTTCCACAATGTCTGGGGAATATTCATAAAAAACTGCAGGGGACGATTTCATCCAGGAGAGCACTCCACTATACACAAGCAGCTAGGGCCTCTCAGAGGATGTTGTAGATTTCTACAGTTTATTCTAAGCAAGCCTCGAAAACACGGAATAAAGATATTCTGGCTCTGCAATTCTTTGATGTCATACACTATAGAGAGACAAGTATGTTCAGCAAAAAAGTCCAGATTACCCCCAATAAGTTAATGTTCCAGCTTATGTGGTAAAGATCCTTTCAAAGACTCATAGAGGAATCTCAACTGGTATCATGAAGGACAACTAATTAACTAGGATTTCCCTCTTCCAAGATTTACTAAAAGGATATAATTACCGTAATTGGTACTCTTCGCCATTAAAAAACCACAAATTCCACATGAAATAAAACCGTCTAAGACATGAGAGTCTATCCTCAACTCTTGGATTTAGGGATGATTTGACTATTGTGAGCCAGCTGGAGTGGCCAAGTGGTTCTAGGCGATACAGTCTTCAACCGCGCCATCGCTACGGTCGCAAGTTCGAATCCAGCCTCGGGCATTGATGTGTGTGATGTCCTTAGGTTAGTTAGGTTTAAGTAGTCCTAAGTTCTAGGGGACTGTTGTCCTCAGCAGTTAAGTCTCACCGTGCTGAGAGCCATTTCAACCATTTTTTTTTACTATTGTGGGTTAAGTAGCAATAAATAAGCTACAAGTGCTACTAACTTCCATGCATCATGACGCCCCCCCCCCCACACACACAGAAAGAAGAAACCAAAAATGATTTTATTTTATAAGAAAACTAAATCAGGCTTTGATTTCCTTGAGCAAAAGGACGTGCTTAAACTTGCTAAGACAGACAAAGCATTGGCCATTTGTGTTATGGGCTAATGTAATGAATGTTGCAGATATAAATGCTTTCTATGTATTCACAAATCAATGTATAATATATTACAGTGGAAAATCATATAACAGGAGAATTTTCTTGATAGACTTGGCTCTAGAAGTTATTCGTCCTCGTATCAAATCCAGAGCCAAATCCCCCAATTTTCAAAAAAATGCTAGATGTGGGGTACAAAGTTGCTGCAAAAGGGATATCATCCACTGTTTAAAAATGCCCAGAAGAAGAGGATTTTCATGTCCGTGTGAATTGGAAAGGAAAATAGCTCAGTGTTATTCAGAATGTTCTACAAATGGATGCAATGATTATGCTTATTTGTGAAGACAGTTTTCAGCAATGTGCAGACCTTTGTAACAGATAATGTGATATATATTTTGATAAAATGCTGTGTAACTCCATTTTTGTTGTGGCTATTTAATGTCCAACTTAGACATGTTCTTTCTTCACATTTTTTATTTGGGTTATTTATGCATATTGATTTGCATTGTACTATCATGGGAAAAGTATCCGAACGACTTGAATTGTGATCCGCCTGATTTGCATGCAACCAACATAACGTAGCTGTCTAGTGGGTCCTCTAATCGCTTTGCGGTACAGTCATTCAGCTATACAAAATGGATACCATGAGAGACCACTAGACAACATTGTTTTTTAAGGCAATGAGTGTGATGTAACATCACACCATGCTACTGCAAAAACTAGAAAAACACGTAATTAGAAATGAGTTAGTCCCTAACGCTAGTACAGATTACAACGATTTTCAAAACATTACCATCTCATTACAATCTGAACAACTAACTACGGCACATAAACTATGTAGCAAACCTTATACAAAGTAAATGTTTGCATGAACAAGATATTCTGAGGCAATGTCTGGACTAATAAAGGTCTATGACAATTCGAAGTCTTTTCCCTCTGTATAAGGTTTTCTCACACCCGCTAAATGTCCCAGTGACGATTGGATTTTGCACAAACTGGTCATTACAGGAACTAGTTAAAGAAAATGCGATAAACAGGCGGTAAAACCTCTATAGAAACAGCAATATTAACGGATTATAATCAGTAACGTCACTGTACTAATTATTCATGAAGAATTATTCGGACACATGTTTGAATTGTAAATGACGAAATTTTTGGTTCTGGGTCTGGATACACTCAGTAGACGTAGCAACTACTAACTAAAATACCCTATCACACCTGCCCGGGACTTGATCAAGGCAACGATCATCATTGCTGACTAGCCATAAAGAGACGTGAAATATAAAGGTTTTCAAAAGTAGTAGTTAACACATCGGAACTTGACACGAAATGATTAAATTATTTCTACAACATCAAAACCATTATCGCCCTATTATCTAACCACGAAAGACGTTTAACGTACTCTCCTTCACAAGTAACCAACTATATATTTGCTGGAAATTGGATTGGTATGATTTAAAATGATGTGACGGAATTTTCTACCCAGCACCTTATCGGATTGTTAAGTAAGTAAAATCAGATGTTAGAAATCGAATTTATTTACCAGCAGCGAGCTGTATCAATGTGAGATGAGGGTACATTTTGTCTTGCTTGCCCGGGAATCGGCCGCAGCGTGTACTGTCGGTGTTTCCTACCCATAAATAGACGTTAAGTATCAACTGCTTTCTCACCAGTAGTGAGATGCTCGCATGTTACAGTAGAAAGAACGGTACCTATCGTTATTGTTGACTATTCATAAACAGACATTAAATGTTGTTGGTGTTGTGGTCTTCAGTCCTGAGACTGGTTTAATGCAGCTCTCCATGCTACTCTATCCTGTGCAAGCTTCTTCATCTCCCAGTACCTACTGCAACCGACATCCTTCTGAATCTGCTTAGTGTATTCATCTCTTGGTCTCCCCCTACGATTTTTACCCTCCACGCTGCCCTCCAATACTAAATTGGTGATCCCTTGATGCCTCAGAACATGTCCTACCAACCGATCCCTTCTTCTGGTCAAGTTGTGCCACAAACTTCTCTTCTCCCCAATCCTATTCAATACTTCCTCATTAGTTATGTGATCTACCCATCTAATCTTCAGCACTCTTCTGTAGCACCACATTTCGAAATCTTCTATTCACTTCTTATCCAAACTATTTACTGTCCATGTTTCACTTCCATACATGGCTACACTCCATACAAATACTTTCAGAAATGACTTCCTGACACTTAAATCTATACTCGATGTTAACAAATTTCTCTTCTTCAGAAACGCTTTCCTTACCATTGCCAGTCTACATTTTATATCCTCTCTACTTTGACCATCATCAGTTATTTTGCTCCCCAAATAGCAAAACTCCTTTACTACTTTAAGTGTCTCATTTCCTAATCTAATACCTGCAACATCACCTGACTTAATTCGACTACATTATATTATCCTCGTTTTGCTTTTGTTGATGTTCATCTTATATCCTCCCTTCAAGACACCATCCATTCCGTTCAACTGCTCTTCCAAGTCCTTAGCTGCCTCTGACAGAATTACAATGTCATCGGCGAACCTCAACGTTTTTATTTCTTCTCCAAGGATTTTAATACCTACTCCGAATTTTTCTTTTGTTTCCTTCACTGCTTGCTCAATATACAGATTGAATAACATCGGGGAGAGGCTACAACCCTGTCTTACTCCCTTCCCAACCGCTGCTTCCCTTTCATGTCCCTCGACTGTTATAACTGCCATCTGGTTTCTGCACAAATTGTAAATAGCCTTTCGCTCCCTGTACTTTACCCCAGCCACCTTCAGAATTTGAAAGAGCGTATTCCAGTCAACATTGTCAAAAGCTTTCTCTAAGTCTACAAATGCATGAAACGTAGGTTTGCCTTTCCTTAATCTTTCTTCTAAGATAAGTCGTAAGGTCAGTATTGCGTCACGTGTTCCAGTATTTCTACGGAATCCAAACTGATCTTCCCCGAGGTCGGCTTCTACTAGTTTTTCCATTCGTCTGTGAAGAATTTGTGTTAGTATTTTGCAGCTGTGGCTTATTAAACTGATTGTTCGGTAATTTCCACATCTGTCAACACCTGCTTTCTTTGGGATTGGAATTATTATATTCTTCTTGAAGTCTGAGGGTATTTCGCCTGTTTCATACATCTTGCTCACCAGATGGTAGAGTTTTGTCAGGACTGCCTCTCCCACGCCCGTCAGTAGTTCCAATGGAATGTTGTCTACTCCGGGGGCCTTGTTTCGACTCAGGTCTTTCAGTGCTCTGTCAAACTCTTCACACAGTATCGTATCTCCCATTTCATCTTCATCTACATCCTCTTCCATTTCCATAATATTGTCCTCAAGTGCATCGCCCTTGTATAGACCCTCAATATACTCCTTCCACCTTTCTGCTTTCCCTTCCTTACTTAGAACTGGGTTTCCATCTGAGCTCTTGATGTTCATACAAGTGGTTCTCTTATCTCCAAAGGTCTCTTTAATTTTCCTGTAGGCAGTATCTATCTTACCCCTAGTGAGATAAGCCTCTACATCCTTACATTTTTCCTCTATCCATCCCTGCTTAGCCATTTGCACTTCCTGTCGATCTCATTTTTGAGACGTTTGTATTCCTTTTTGCCTGTTTCATTTACTGCATTTTTATATTTTCTCCTTTCATCAAATAAATTCAATATTTCTTCTGTTACCCAAGGATTTCTACTAGCCCTCGTCTTTTTACCTACTTGATCCTCTGCTGCCTTCACAACTTCATGCCTCAAAGCTACCCATTCTTCTTCTACTGTATTTCTTTCCCCCATTCCTGTCAATTGTTCCCTTATGCTCTCCCTGAAACTCTGTACAACCTCAGGTTCTTTCAGTTTATCCAGGTCCCATCTCCTTAAATTCCCGCCTTTTTGCATTTTCCTCAGCTTTAATCTACAGGTCATAACCAATAGATTGTGGTCAGAGTCCACATCTGCCCCTGGAAATGTCTTACAATTTAAAACCTGGTTCCTAAATCTCTGTCTTACCATTATATAAACTATCTGATACCTTTTAGTATCTCCAGGGTTCTTCCATGTATACAACCTTCTATCATGATTCTTAAACCAAGTGTTAGCTATGATAAAGTTTTGCTCTGTGCAAAATTCTACCAGGCGGCTTCCTCTTTCATTTCTTAGCCCCAATCCATATTCACCTACTGCGTTTCCTTCTCTCCCTTTTCCTACACTCGAATTCCAGTCACCCATGACTATTAAATTTTCGTCTCCCTTCACTATCTGAATAATTTCATTTATTTCATCATACATTTCTTCAATTTCTTCATCATCTGCAGAGCTAGTTGGCATATAAACTTGTACTACTGTAGTAGGTGTGGGCTTCGTATCTATCTTGGCCACAATAATGCGTTCACTATGCTGTTTGAAGTAGCTTACCCGCATTCCTATTTTCCTATTCATTATTAAACCTACTTCTGCATTACCCCTATTTGACTTTGTGTTTATAACCCTGTAGTCACCTGACCAGAAGTCTTGTTCCTCCTGCCACCGAACTTCACTAATTCCCACTATATCTAACTTTAACCTATCCTTTTCCCTATTTAAATTTTCTAACCTACCTGCCCGATTAAGGGATCTGACATTCCACGCTCCGATCCGTAGAACGCCAGTTTTCTTTCTCCTGATAACGACATCCTCTTCAGTAGTCCCCGCCCGGAGATCCGAATGGGGGACTATTTTACCTCCGGAATATTTTACCCAAGAGGGCGCCATTATCATTTAATCATACAGTAAAGCAGCATGCCCTCGGGAAAAATTAAGGCTGTAGTTTCCCCTTGCTTTCAGCCGTTCGCAGTACCAGCACAGCAAGGCCGTTTTGGTTATTGTTACAAGGCCAGATCAGTCAATCATCCAGACTG
The DNA here is from genome assembly GCF_023864345.2 of Schistocerca serialis cubense. NCBI lineage: Eukaryota > Metazoa > Arthropoda > Insecta > Orthoptera > Acrididae > Schistocerca > Schistocerca serialis. The sequence continues at coordinate 755,987,302 of NC_064640.1, read as the reverse complement.
TTGCCCTTGCAACTACTGAAAAGGCTGCTGCCCCTCTTCAGGAACCACACGTTTGTCTGGCCTCTCAACAGATACCCCTTCGTTGTGGTTGTACCTACAGTACGGCTATCTGTATCGCTGAGGCACGCAAGCCTCCCCACCAATGGCAAGGTCCATGGTTCATGGGGGGGATACATTAAATATGCAAGTTATTTTTCGGTTGAAGGTTAGTGTGCACATGCTAGGGCGTAAAACGAAATTATGAATATGTTTGTGCTGGACCAGGATTGCAACGTAGATACGTTCCATTCCGAGAGATCCGAATTCGAATTACAATCGAGGAGCGAAAATTGCAACGTCTCAAGTTAAAATGAAATATGAACGCTGTGAACGTATTAACCATTCCTAAATTAAATGAAATAAAGTTTTTAGTGCTGGTTTACTGGCGACAGACATTGTGTCTTCGGCGGGTGCCGTTTTTGTTATGGCGCCATTTAAACAGGCTGTGACAGTGTTGCTAGTGAAGGGATATTGTGTTTAATGCGACTTCTGAATCACTGTGCGACGTAACATTCTGCACTTGGCGTTACCATAGGTGAATTAGATCTTTTCATGAATGTTAAAACTGGACGCCGTGAGTGAAAATCGAACCTATAGCCTGATTACAAAAGGCGAATATCAACAAAGACATTTCATAAACTGTGTATAACACATTATTTCATCTATATTTATATTTCGTAAGCCACATTAAGGTGTGTGTTACAGGGCACTATATATACCACTATCATTTCCCCATTTCTTTACTACAGGGTCGAATATTTCGTAGGAAGAACGATTGCTAGTAAACATCTGTGTGCGCAAGAATCTCTCTAATTTTATCCACATGATCTTTCCGCGTGATGTAAGTAGGAGGAATCCATATATTAGCTGACTATTCGTTTGTCGTAAGATCTCGGTATTATACAGCTGTGCATAGCACCATGTGTTATCCCTCTGTTGCAGCGTCTCCTACTAAAATTGACTAAGCATATATCTGAAGCTTTTGTGCTTACTAAATAACCGTGTAACTAACGGTGTTGCTCTTGTTTGGCTTTTAGAATGATGAGTAGCTTTCAAGTAATTGTCAAATGATTGATTTGTAAGCTATCAGTTAGCACACATGAACTTGTAACTGAATGACCAAATTTTTAGTGCTAAATTAAGATCCTTATCTCCCTGTAACTAACCACAAAAGACATTTACAATACTTTTCTTCACAAGTAACCACATGAGCATGTGTTGAAAACTGCAATTGTGTGTAGTAAAATTTTGTGACAGGGTTTTGTACCCAGCACGTTATATCAGATGGATAACTAAGTAAAATCATATGTTAATGTAATTAGTTACAGTTGTATCTGATGCTGATCATTAACATGATATAGAACTGGGCAATATCTTGCAAATTTGAGTATCAATGGTTATGTATGGGGTAATACCATACAATTTGTATGTAGTATATAGATGTATGTGTTAATATCTTACAATTTTACCCTAATGTAAAACTGTATGGAGCAACCAGTTACTATTTTTCTACAACATTGCAGCAACATATGGGGCAATTTATTACAGTTTTTTTGTAACTTGGCGAAATATAAAGGCTGTAAAATGGCCATGTATTTTAGCGAAATTCCATATACTCCAGCGTATAGCATTATCAAGAGAAGATAAAAAACATTTTGTACTACAACATACAATTAATACCCTAGCATGGCACCACTATAATGTTTGAGTGCTTTATAAAGTAGTTGAAAGTTGATAGCTGAAAGTATAGTTAAATTTCTACCTGTACGAATTTTTATTATACTGTTCAGTATGCTAATTCATTGAATTGTCATGTTGTTTCCTCTCTGTGAAAACGTAAATCAGTCCATGAAATACGCACTTCTAAGTTAGATCAGTATTGCCATCTTTGCTTTTTAATGTTATTGAACAAATCTTTGTATTATTTCGTAAACACAAGGTGCAACAATAAAGTAACGAAGCTGATTTTCTTAGCAAGATACGGCAACCCTGCAGGCTTGTGTAGGCACCATATCTTTGACCTTGGTCTATAAGCTGCTTCAAGTCCAAGCGGCACATCGATGCAACTGCTCAGTCGTGAGTTGTGCTGTAATAAGTTAATACATGGTTGAGTCTTTCGTCACAGAAATGGAACCGCATATAATTACGCAATGGTGTGCCATTTCTTTTTGCGTTAAATAGGGTGAAAACTCGAGGACAAATTACGGTAAGCCTCAGAAGGCTTTTGGAGAGGAGGTTATGAAAAGAGCTCTAGTTTTTCAGTGGCATAAAAAATTTAGTGTAGGCAGAACGAATGTTGAAGATGAAGACCACAGTGGACGAACATCAACCTCACGGATGGATGTCAACTAGGCCAGGGTGTGTGAACTCATACGATACAATCGAAGATTATCCATGAGATTGATTGCAGAAGAACTGAACATCAATCGAGAAACGGTTCGTCTAATAGTAATTGGAGATCTTGGTATCTGCTGCATGTTTTGTTTCTCACCAGCATTTTGAAATGAGCCGGCCACCTGTAAGCTATACTCGTCGTGGCGGAAGGGCACCTAACTAGAAAAACTCAATGTCAATGTTTATTGTGCTATCTCACTTAAATTAATACACGATTTCCTATCGTATTTGCCGAAGTATTTCCTGAATGGAAACACAAGGTGAATTAAAACCAAAGCTATTTAAAATCGAATGGGGTCCAAGTGTTAACCCTAAGAACACAGTGAAGTACATAAAGTACGCAGAAGTTACATAAAATCAGTTTCTGAATGTGAACCAGATTAACTGCGTGAATGTTAACTCTGTATATGTTACTTCTGACTGAATCTACTTGACACTAAGCCCACTGTGAAACAGCAATTCATATGCTGTGCGCATTTCTAGCAAGCGTCTCTCACCTTCCGTTGCAAGCCACATAGTGCCATTGTGAAATTTACTTTCCGTTCCCTCACATATAGAGCTTAATAGAGCGGACGATCGTATCTGTTGCCAGCCGTTCCCCACCCTTCGCTTTCGTGATATGTCTCTGGCTTCTCCCAGGCAAATCAATCTACGAAGTTGGTATCACATCCCAGGAACAGGCTAACTATCCTGCCTACAAGAGAGCGAGTTTTAATCTTTCGTACTTCTCCGTTTACACACGGACACACATGTTTATATTGGAAAGAAAGATCAGGAGCTGGATCTGCATCAATGTAGAAGTAACTAATGAAACAAATTTGCGTACTCCTGTACCTCAGGCCAAATTTCGAAATTATTTCAGAGGAAAAATCTGTACAATACTATAAATGGCCCTACAATAGTAATGGTATTAATGTAAATGGAAATGAGTGTAACTGACCCCCTTCATCACACTCTGTCTCAGAGGGAAAGGAGAGTGCTGAGATTGTCTTGCTAATACCATGGTAACCCGGCAGTCTCATGAATCCTGACAATATATAGGTTCTCGTAGATGGGTAGTAGGTGTTAATCGTAAGTTAGACATCTAAGCAAGAGCAACATCAGTCACATATAAGTGGGAGTAAGAATAGGATATGAAGAGTGATTACAGTGGTTATTTCACCATGTCATAAATGAACACCAAGTAAAAGTGGATGCATGATCACACATTAAGGTTCCTGAACGATCATAGCAGTATCCCATTTCTGAATTACAATTTGGTAACATGTTAGTATCAAAACTAAACACAATACGAAACTGCATGGAAACATTAAAGAAGTAGATAGTATATGAAAGTAACCAGTCATAAGAATTTAACAAGAAAAGTCTTAATCATAGGGTAATCTATTGTCCCTTGATAGAAACAAAGAAGACATCGCAGAGGTAGGCATGAAAAATTGCATAAAACTAAGGTGTAAGTAAGACACTGTCAGCTGGGAACCAATACATAAATATGTTGAAGATATTTAACACGTGGTTGATTGGGAATCATGATCAGCTGAAGGGCATCTAATACCATAATACAATCAAGAATAATGGTAATTACAAGTAATGCATAGCTAAACTGTAATAATTATCTGTTGACAACTATTAAAATTCGATAACACTAATGCACCTGGAAAACCATTGATTATACAGCTGCCAGGTAAGTTCCATACGTCTTACATGAGAAATTAATGTAGTGCGTAACACACTATCCATTGACGAAATGCATCATAAAAGAATGATATATCAACAATACATCCATCGAACACCATCCTATTCTAACACATCCGTGACATTCAAAACATAAAAGACGACAACTCACGGTGATAGCACAGATCAGAAGTGTATGTGGAATCATCAATGCAAAGTAATTAAGATTGACGCAAGGATCTGATATTGCATCTAGTGGGTGATATGACCCACATCACAATATAAACGCTCTCTGCATATATGAAAGGAGTATAAGTAAGTGAAGATGAGTAAGTTCATAGTTAAAGAATCATCGTGGTGGTCACATGGATGCTATGTAGCTTACCTATCCATAACTGAGTACTGACCACCACATGAGGATGCAAAATGTTTAGTATCTCATTTTCTATATCATATCTGAGTCAGGTTTAAATGCAGCTTCTTTGTCATAACTGATGTCAAGTGTTAACTGTGAAACTTAAGCAGTACCAAATGTGAAGCCACAACAGAAAATACCTTTGCATAAGATCATACTAGAAAAAAAACTCCATGATATGAACCATAATCAGTGTATCAACAAGTAAAGATGATTATAATCTAGGAGTAAGCAGTAAAATTAGGCATATCAGAAGACAACGTGGGCCGCAAAACGTCACATATACAACAGGAATTGTGCCAGGTAGTGCCAATCCAAATACAAAAGACAATCAACAAAATAAAAAATATCATAGCACTCAATAAGAAAGAGCACTGAAAATTAACTAAGTTTTGAACACGGAAGACACAATTTTCCCTATTCATTTACGAAATATTAAAGTGGTGGTCACTTCTTCACTAGTGACGCTATTGTGGAGAGAGGCTCGTACTCAAAAATGGTTCAAAAGGCTCTGAGCACTATGGGACTTAACATCTGAGGTAATCAGTCCCCTAGAACTTAGAACTACTTAAACCTAACCAACCTAAGGACATCACACACATCCATGCCCGAGGCAGGATTCGAACCTGCGACCATAGCAGTCACGCGCTTCCAGACTGAAGCGCCTAGAACCGCTCGACCACACTGGCCGGCGGCTCGTACTCGCAGCATGGTTTGAGGATGAGGGAGCATACGACATAACTTATCTATGGTGATGGTTCCAGCATGTCTTGCTCAAGCCATGTGCACCCAGATGGGTGTGTACCATGAGTGCACGTTTGTTGTGCGCCCCCTGACAGTGCGTCGTGGATGTGATCGACGCCTCCTGTTCTCCTGTCCTGCCCCTCTTCTGTCGGCGCGGGTAGTTGGTGTGTGTATGTGTGCGCAGAAGTAAGGTGAGCACCTTGAGTACACACTGGTGATGCACCTCCTGACAGTTGATGGTGGATGTGGCTTGACACCTCTCGTAATGACGAACTGCCCCTCTCCTTTTGGCAAGAGCAGTCAGCTGTGAATGGCAGCACCATGAATGGGGACAGCTCCATGAGCATGAATATGGTTGTCACGCCACCTGATCGCGTGCAGTGGGGGCAGCCACAATGCACAGCATGTCCCACTGTGAGATCCAGCAAGCTGGCTGTCATGGCCCTTCATTCATTGCAGTCTCTCAGCAGGCTGCTGCACTGCCCTGTCAGTCATGACGCCACCCAGCCAGTCCTTGCAGGAAGGGGAGACCAGCATGCCACGACTGTATTGTTTTTGGACTGACAGGGACTGTTTATGGACAGTATTTGTTTGTGGGAGACGTCCAAAGAGGTCCACGGTGGCAAGTTCTTTTATTCTCGCTGGAATAATGGGATGTAAAAGTTCTAAGTTGCTGATGGTCAGAAGTTTTGTCTCTTGACATGCCTTACATATTTCTAATATCCTTCGCACTCATTGCTATGTACTATTCAACTGGGCCTCCTCTTTCGGCCCTTGGTGCCCATAACTATGGTGTGTGTTAGGTATTAACTTCCTGACCAGTTCATCAGGGATACACAAGACGCAATACCCAGTATCTGGGTTCCTTCAGTGAAACAACATGCCTCTCCTTTCCAGACAGTACTGTGTTATGTTCACTTCCCTGTACTCTGCCTACTTCTCGCTAATTGACTTCCATATCATATCCTTGTCTTGTTCGTTCGCAGTGTCAATGAGCGCATTCTTCATGAAACGGTGAAAGGGGACCTGTCGCATATACTTCTGTGAAACAACGTTATCTTCTTGTTCAGAATCACATATCTTAGACATCCCAACAGATGAGCGGGACAATTGGTCTACCACTATGTTGTCAGTTCCAGGTACGTAGATGATGTGGAAATTGTACTCCTGCAGATACAAAGCCCATCTCGGTAAACGTTCGTGCTTCTATTTTGCGGACATTAGGATCTGCAGGTACCTGTCGTCAGCGTATACCTTCGTTATGCGCCCATGTAGGAAATATCTGAACATAATGAAACCCCAGACCACTATGAAGGCCTCCAATTCTGTAACAGAATAGATCCTCTCTGATTTAGTTAAGACTACTCATAAATGTCATGGTGTGGGGAACCATTTCTCCTCATATTCTTGAAACTGAGTGACACCGAGACCGGATAATGAGTTGTTGGAAAGCAAACAAAACTCCTCTAACAGATGTAGATGCACTAACAGGGGAGCATTCAAGAAAGTCTCTTTGAGCTGTATGAATTCTTCATGGGCGGTTTCATCCCAGTCAAATCACGCTCTCTGCTGTATGTGAGAAATGTCGTGGAGCACCGATACTTACGATGTTGACGTAACCTTTATAGAAATTAGCATGTCCCAGAAATCCTCATAACTGACATTTATTAAAGGGTGCTGGGAACTTCCGGATGGCAAGTAATTGCTCCTAGTCCGGCTGTATCCCTTCAGCAGAGACCAGGTGCCCTAGGAATTGTAACGTGTGTTGTGTGTTTCTTGGTTAGGGACGCTTAACATCGAGGTTATCAATGCCCACATAAAGATCACTTTAAACAAAGGTAGGTTGAAATGTAAAAATTCTAGAAAGGAACTAAAGGGCGAACTTAGATATAATCGCACTCACTTCCTCTCAATCTCATCCATGATCACCTGTTAATCACATTAGCACAAAACCCAGGAAACAACACCACAAATGGGGAAATGTGCGAAAACTGTCGTAGTATACAAAGAAGACTAGAGGAAAACAAAAAAGATTCGCAGGAATATGTGCCGCACTGATCACTTACCGAAAACATGGATTAACCAGCAACCCTGAAAACACACTGAAAACGACACCTAAAATTTCAGGGAACTAGTGGGACAGCAAATCACAAAACTTTAAAAGCCTTAGCACAATTCGTTTGATTGTCAGCTATAGTAGATGGCAAATCTGTCAGCTAATGAGCTGCCGCACTTAGTCTGAAAATAGAGACAGTCCAGTAAAATGTGGCGCAGTGTAATTTTTATACTACAAGCACCACACATTGGATGGTCTTTTCACTGGAAAAAGAAGTCAAGCGTCATAGGGCTATGACCCATGCAAAAAAGACTAAGGAGGATCTCATCCCGCCTGCGAGGCCGGAATGAGGTACACCACGGCAGCGTTGTCAACTTAACAAGACACTGCTTAGTATCTGACACTTTCAGACATTCTTCTTCCCTCAACAGGGAGGCGAGAGCATGCAGGGGGATTACACAATCAACTAACTGAGGATCATGACACGCTCTCTTGGCTTTTATACCAACCCGTTTGTTCCACGCAATACCCATGTGCCGTGGCAACCAGCAGAAACATATCATCAGCCTTTGTATTCATAAGGGGGCGTACTGGATATTCTGGACTACTTTATTTGCTTGGTACAAGCTATATAGAGAGTGAAAGGCACTCAGGGAATCGGCATAGACAACGATTTAAGCTCACGAACCACGTCTCATCTGCTCCAGTGCACACAAGACAGCGTATAATTCCGCATCAAAAGTCTTGTATCAGTAAAGTTTTGAGGCAGTCTGATCTTAGGATATGACCGGGAAAACAACAGAGCAACCAAGTGAGTTCCCCTGTCACGAGCCTCATCCCCTCATGTTGAATTGTGTCAATAATTTTCTGATAAGAGGGTCTCGTTCATTTATATAATGGACTCCCACTGCCAATTCACTATCGCATGAATGCACTATAAAACTGGTGCACACGCACGCTGTGTGCTCTCAAAGAGCTCTGGCAAAGGCACTTTGTGATATTGAGTACCTTGTGTGTTCTGGCTTTCAGGTCTCTCAGGTGTGGTAACCACAACAATTGGGAGACTGTAATGAAACACACAAACATAAAAGAGTCTGTAAAATGTAGAACAGCGTACCTTACGGAAGTCAGGTAAATTAGAAAGGCGAAAAGAACGGTTAAATGAACACACACACACATTCATCTACAGAAAACTGAACCACATCTTTGCATCCAACTTTTCTGACCTCTGCACTGCAAGTTGCAACTGTCTAGTCGCTGTTGCAAGGTTAGACGAGGAAGAGAGAACTGCAAAGTCGTCCACAAGTAAGTAGCACTGTTCAGGACTCCTTACTGCAGGCGGATACTGTTGAAGGATATGGCAAAGGGGATAAGACGTAAAACATTGCCCCACAACACCATTTTCCTGCTTATAACGATCCTATAGCTTGTCACCAACTCGGGACCTAAAAACCCCCTTAGGCAGGAAAGACCGTGTGAATATGGGGAGGTGGCCACAAAGCCCTACTGATAGAGATGTGCGAGAGCGTTGAGTCTCCAAGTAATGCGTACGCCTTATTCATGTCAAAGAATATATCAAGACAGGGATGTTTGCATAGGAAAGCCTGCTGAATAGTGGCCTCTAGAAGGGTCAGGTGAACCAAAATCTCCGCAGTCCACACAGAGACCGGCTAAGAAGTTGCCAGGTCTCTAAGTACCAGACCAAACGACGGTTAATCATTCACTCCAGGGTGTTTTCTACACATCGCATAAAGATAATTACTGGGGCATGTGCTTTCCTTCCCTATTTTGAGGGAAGGTGTCAAAATTTCCTCCCTCCATGATTTAGGAAACTGGCATGACTGCCAAATCAAATCAAAAGAGTCGAGAAGAATTTCCTGTGACGCTGTTGGCAAATGTTGAAGCATATTGTTCTGGATTTGGTTGTAACCGAGTGCAGTATCACGAATCTCCGACAATGCTGACTCCAGCTCCCACATAGAGAAAGGGCAGTTCTAAGACTCAGAACTGTTGATCTGAAGTCCATTTCCTTTGATACAGTCACACAGTTGTGGCAGAACGCCAAATCCTGCCTGGTGTTGGCAGTATTGGCAGTAGTCGTCGCAAGACGGTCTTCCATAGTTTGAGCGATGTCCCTGGGCGTTGTTTGTCGACACCCCTGTTTCAGCACTGCTGCTTAAGGAAACAACTGTGTTTACAAGAAATCCTCTTGATGGCCTCCCATACTTTCGTAGAACACCTGGAACCGTTGATGAAGTCAAGGAATGTTTACTTGATATTTTCTTGCCTTCTACAATCACACAACGAGCCTTGGTTCTCTTGACTCAAAAGGCTGTGAGTTTGTCTGTTGTTGGATGGTAGGTAAATCATCAAAGAACCACATGCCTGTCCAGGACAGCTGAGCGGTACTCATTGGTCCACCGAGGTACAGGTTTCCTCCTAAAGTTGCCTAAGGACTTTGGGGTAAGTTAATGGCATTATGCATGGCTCGTGTGATGTGCTTCACCAATTCCTGGACGCTGTGGCTATGTTCAGTTACAATCACCTGGCTGAATAGTGTCCAGTTAGCCCTGCTGACCATCCACTTCGGTGGCTTTTGTTCAAATAATGCTCCGCTAGCTGGTTGACCCATATGGGAAGTGGTTACTTCCCACTCAGCTGAGTCCGTAAGACTTAGAAAGCAGAAAGAGGTATCGATGGTTCAGGATGATCCACGAGAAAAGAGTGGGACCGCCTGTGTTGAGTATGTACAGTTCCTGAGACAACATGATGTTCTCCAAGACTCGACCCCCAGGACAAGTATAGGACGAGTGCCATAACATACTGGTCGGCCGCGGTGGCCGAGCGGTTCTAGGCGCTTCAGTCCGGAACCGCGCGACTGCTACGGTCGCAGGTTCGAATCCTGCCCTGGGCATGGATGGGTGTGATGTCATTAGGTTGGTTAGGTTTAAGTAGTTCTATGTTCTAGGGGACTGATGACCTCAGATGTTAAATCCCATAGTGCTCAGAACCATTTGAAACACAATATATTGCGTGCATTGAAATCATCCAGTACTGTAAATCGGAGGTGGAGTTGTTCTATAACGGCTGTGAGAGCATCAGCGTCTGTTGCATCCTGCAGAGGTAAGTAGAGTGAGCAGATAGTGATCTTCTGAACCGCATAAACTGCAAAATCTATGGCTTGCAGGCAAGTAACCAAGCAGAGAACAGATTAGTGGTGTGTGTTATTGACAAACATAGCAAACGCTCCTTCGGTCCGTTCCTCAGTCAGGTCATCCTTGAAATGAAGCTTATATACCCGTGCTGTAGGGACATCACATGCTATAAAATGTGTTTCCTGCGAACAAAAGCATAGGGGACGTTCCTGTGCGAGGAATTTCAGTTTCTCTAAATGTGTCTTGAACTCATTAATCTTTGACCGAAGTATGAGAGCCATTTATCACGGGAGCTACACTTTCACCCCGACTTTCGACCAGGGAGTGGAGCTAGTAGTTGTGTTCTCTAGGCTGACATCAACGTCTATCAGCTCCGAAGACGAATCACAAGAGACGTCAAAATAGCTCAAATGGCTCTGAGCACTATGGGACTTAACATTGGAAGTCATCAGTCCCCTAAAACTTAGAACTACTTAAACCTAACTAATCTAAGGACATCACACACATCCATGCCCGAGGCAAGATTTGAACCTGCGACCGTAGCAGTCGCGCGGTTCCGGACTGAAGCGCCTAGAACCACTCGGCCACCTCGACCGGCACGAGAGACGTCAGGAAAGACATCGTCAGATTGCTTACTTCCCATCTTCGTCATCCCTTTGAATTTTTGCCACAGGTATGCTTTTGAGTCAATGGAGACAAACCGCGGTTGTGGTGATGGCAGCAGTGGACAGGAGACTACACTGAACTCTTGGAGGGCGGGGGCGTGGGGGGGGGGGGGGGGGGGAGACAAGGACCTGAGCAACGGCACCAGTCATTTTCTGAAGCTCTGGGGGGGAGGTAGAGGCTTCGAAATAATTGCCGCAGAACTATGGCATTGAAAAGCGGAGGTACTAGTGCTGACACTAGTAATCTATGTTTGCATAGCAGCATTGGTTTTTGACACTGACTGCTTGAAGACGCGAGCAAAGCAGGTAGTTAACATGGGTAGTTCCATGGCCTTGTAGATCTTTAGAGCTTCACCAAACGAGATGCGCTTTGGGGTTTTTATCTTCTAGATTTTCCTTTCTTCAAAATAAGCACTGCAATCCCTACTCCAGATAGAGCAGCTGACACACTTCGGAGAAGATGAACACCCGATTCCTTTGTGGGCGGCTTTACCGCATTTGCCACAGGTGGATTCTCCCTTCGAAACAAGAGTAGTGCGCGAAAAGCGCTGGCTTTTGGAAGAGCGCACTTCGTTGGGGAGATAAAGCCACATGCTTAGCCGAAGGAAACTTACTTTGAAATTCTGAACAAGTTTTGTGCAGTTAAATATAAGTATAACCTTATCTGGTTTTATCAGATCGTCATTCACCCTCTTCAAGATGCTTTAAACGTCAACAATGCATTATTTTTCCACCCAGCTTTCAGTTCCTCTTCGAGAGCTTTGCTGTAGTTCAGGTGTTGTGCAGTTCAGTTTCGATTGCATGTTCCTCGAGGCACTGAGCTTCCTGGAGATTCTTCATCTATTGGGAATTAGACATTTCTACCAACAGGGTGACATTTCATAAGCGCGCGAGGGATTTCAACGTTACAGCATTGTATTCTAAATCATTGTAAATGTATAATGGGGTAACTTTCTCGTACACACGTTCTTTCCGTTTAACTATTAGAATCATATTCTGAGAACCAGTATCAGCACTGTTACTATAAATTAAAAGACTCTGTCTGGTCCCTGACTCTGGAGGACGGGCTACACGAGCCCTCCCATTAAACGGCGTGTTGGCACCTACCAGCGGCCCTCCCTCTCCGCTGGGAGAAGAAGCAGCTAGGGAAATAAGGGTCCACACAGACGGAACGCAGCTTGCTCAAGTAAGCCTTACACAACTGAGGTGCAGCAGGTTCTCACAGGTTGTTAGCTAACGACTGCTCTACCTCAACAGCCATGCGTATCATTGGACTGCAGCACCCCTTGAGTTTGAGGTCTTTTTCCAGAGGCTTTTACCATCCACGCGATCTGGGTGGTCGGCAAATATCCCCGTTCCTGTGACACAAAAAGTTCCATCGTTGCCCCACACAGTGGTCAGTGAAGCATGACGAGAGCTTAAGGTGAGAAAAGACCGCGCGCCCTTTACCAGTTCACCGTTCAGGAACCCTGGGGTTGCCAAGCTCGTACCCAGCAAAGGAATGCTGAGGCTCTGGGGTCCTAGGAATTGTTGAACTTCCCTTTTGACAGGCTCGGACTTCTGAAGATTCACTATCACTCTGATTTCTTTGAATGCTTTCAGTAGAATTTATAACGTTTTGTTGTGTATTCCACAGGAGAGAGCGGCTATGAGGTTGTCATCGGCATATAAATTTACTGTGGACCCTAGCTCCTGCCGGATTATGGTGCTAAAACCCCTTGTGAAGGCTACTGACGAAATGTTCAACGTGAAAGGTGGTTTGCGGAACTATTTGTATCTGCTCAAGGCTAGAAAGGTCCTACAGTTTCAGCAGGCAGGATGTAATTTATCCTGCCAGTAACTGACTTTATTAAGTCGATCGAAATCATCACCTTCATCTCATGGAACCTTTGCAGTAGTCCCTCCTGCAACTCTGGTCGGTCGTTCTCAATTTCTATCACTGTACTGATTTGTCGTGAGTCTAGAACTAAGTGAATAGAACCGTGTTTCATCTTTCGCACACGAGGATGTTCTTGTATGTACTCACCACTGCCCCAGTAGTTCCACGTTCCAACATGTCGAGCAGCTCCTCTTCAACCTCTTCGCTATTGGCTCATGGTATTAAGAATGGCGTAACAAAGAAATGTTTGTGCAGCCTAAGTTGAAATTCATATACGAGGTAAGTAAGAAATGCAACAGTTTTCTTTTTCTGAAAGCAGGTTCCTTTTATTCAGGATTCCATTACGCCATATTATTCCCCACGCTTTTGGCTACAAAACCCAATTTTTCTACATAATCTTACATAATCTCCGTTCAGTGCGACACTCTTACGTCTACGTTACTGGGAGGGCTTGAATGCTCCCTTGGTACTACTCTACTCGTAGACGTCGGAGCCAACGTCTTGGTTCATGAATAACCTCCCCATCATCCACATACAGCTTCCCAACGAGTGCATCCTTCATTGGGCGAAAGTAAGGGAAATCGGAATGTTCTTGATCCGGGCTGTAGGGTGGATAGGCAAGAACAGTCCAATGAAGTTCTGTTAGCTCCTCTTGGGTGCGCAGTCTTGTGTGAAGCCTTGCGTTGTCATGGAAGAGGAGAGATAATTTGCATTTTTGTAGTGACGAACACGCTGAAATCGTATATTAAATTTTCTGAACTTAGCACAATACACTTCAGAGATGATCGTTGAACCGTGAGGGAAGTCATCAAACAGAATAACCCCTTTAGAGCCCCAGAAAACCGTCACCATGACTTCACTGGTAGAGGCTGCAGTTTTGAAGTTTTTCTTCAGAGGAGATGGTGAGTGTTGCCACTCCTCGGATTGCCGCTTTGTTTCCGGTTCAAAGTGACAAACCCGTATTTCATCGCCCGTGACGATGCTCGATGTAAGGTTGTCACGATTAGCTCCGTAACGCGCAAGCAATTCAGTACAGAAGGCGCTTCATTGCCCTTCATGCTTTCCTATTAAGCGCCGAGGTATCCAGCGGTCACAAAGTTTTGACTGCTCGAAATGATGGACCGTATTTCAGTACTATCAACAGAGACGGCCAGTTGAGCAGCGAGATGTTTGATTATGATCCGTCCATCACGTCGAATTAGAGTCTCCGAACATTCCATCACTGCTGGAGATACAGACATGTACGGCGGGCTGGCACGTGGGGAGTTTGCGCGAACTTGTTGCGATGATGACAGCCGCCTCGCTCACCGTCCGATGGGACTTTTGTTCATTGCCATGTCTTCGTAGAAATGCTGGAAGTGCCTATGAATATCTGCGATGCTCTGGTTTTCCTCCAAAAGAAACTCAATGACAGCTTTCTGCTGGAACCCACCTCGTATACAGTTTGAAGGCTACGTATAGTGCCGCCACCCATCGGAACTTGATGAAGCTATGAGAGTTGAAGCGGTAATCTTCCACAATGTCCCACAACAAATTCCGAATTTTTTCAGTTCGCAACTGGGCGAGAAAAAAACTGTGTTGCATTACTTATTGAACGCCCTCCTACAAAACTCTCGACTTTTCTTCGTCCTTCCCAAAAAATCTTCATCCTAGGATCCTAAAATAGACTGCAGTCTCTCTGTCTCATCAGGAGATTCGATGTAACCAATTTTGCTACTAATGGCATTGTCGACTTCTTCGAGATGACTCTGACTCACCATAACGTCTGACACACAATTGTTGATATCACGCCTAAGTCCGTATTCATTACATTACTGATAATGAATCATGTGAGACACAAAACCGTTCGTATGATCAATCTCACAATTGACGTCAGTGAAATCCTGCCTGATTTCGCGTCCTTCCACGAATGAGGTCACACACCATTGTTTGAAGTCTGTTACACACTAGTAGCGTTCCATGAAGTTCACACTAAATATGGCATAAACAGAAAGTCCTTGAGTCACCAGGAAACGCGGTTAACGTGTGTGATTGATAGGTAAACACAATTTGCATTTGGTCATTGATACTAGCAGGTTTACTAGTTATAGATCCAAGAATCTGAAACTTCTGTACAGGGGGTACCAGCCCCACTGTCTTCGGTTGACATTTGAAAAATGTACTCTCCCTAATCACAGAGGCTCCAGCCCCTCAGTCAATTAGACATCGAACAACTTTTCCATCAACAGTTATGTCTATTAGCAACAATTCTCCCTATTTATCAAAATCTATATCCACGTTATGCCTACTTTGTGGTGACCTAACTACTTCCGCTCTTTTGTCCCGACTACACTCTTGCACATAAATTAAGGATAATGCTGATACATGGTGAAACAACGCTGTGGTGGGCGGTTTGCAGGTGTAAATCACTTCGAGGTATGACCACGCGGTGCATTTGACCTGCGGTCGTCGCACGGTGGCGCTGCCAGCAGTCCACATACGCAGAGGTGTGTTGGTGCATATCAGAGTACGGTGCAGCGAGTAAGTGTGTAGAAGTTTTCAGACGTGTTAATGATGGCTGTGTGTTGAAAATGGTTCAAAGAGTACGTATTGATGACGCTATGAGGGGTAGAATACTAGGGCGACTGGAAGCTGGTCAAACACAGCAGGGCGTAGCACGGGCCCTCCGTGTGTCACAAAGTGTTACTTCAAGATTATGGCAACGATTCCAGCAGACAGGAGATGTGTCCAGGCGCTACATTACGGGACGTCCACAGTGTACAACACCACAAAAAGACCAATATCTCACCATCAGTGCCCGCAGACGGCCACGGAGTACTGCAGGTAGCCTTGCTCGAGACCTTACGGCAGCCAATGGAACAGTTCTCTCCAGACACACGGTCTACAGACGACTGAACAGACATGGTTCATTCGCCCGGAGACCTGCAAGGTGCATTCCACTGACTCCTGGTCCCAGGAGAGCCCGTAAAACTTGGTGTCAAGTACACAGTACATGGTCATTGGAACAGTGGTCCCAGGTTATGTTCACGGACGAGTCCATATATAGTCTGAACAGTAATTCTCGCCGGGTTTTCACCTGGCGTGAACCAGGAACCAGATACCAATCCCTTAATGTCCTTGAAAGGGACCTGTATGGAGGTCGTGGTTTGATGTTGTGGGGTGGAATTATGATTGGTGCACGTACACCCCTGCATGTCTTTGACAGGAGAACTGTAACAGGTCAGGTGTATCGGGACGTCATTTTGCACCAGTAGGTCCGTCTTTTCAGGGGCACAGTGGGTCCCACCTTCCTGCTGATGGATGATAACACACGGCCCCACCGAGCTGCCATCGTGGAGGAGTACCCTGAAACAGAAGATATCAGGCGAGTGGAGTAGCCTGCTGGTTCTTCAGACCTAAACCCCATCGAGCACGTCTGGGATGCTCTCGGTCGACGTATCGCAGCACCTCTTCAAACCCCTAGGACACTTCAGGAGCTCCGACAGGTACTGGTGCAAGCATGGGAGGCTATATCCCAGCAGCTGCTCGACCACCAAATCCAGAGTATGCTAACACGTTGTGCGGCCTGTGTACGCGTGCATGGTGATCATATCCCATATTGATGTAGGGGTACATGTGCAGGAAACAGTGACGTTTTGTAGCACAGGTGTTTCTGGACGGTTTTCTCAACTTATCACCAATACTGTGGATTTACAGATCTGTGTCGTATGTTTTCCCTTCGTACCTATGCTATTAGCGCCAGTTTTGTGTAGTGCCGCGTTGTGTGGCACCACATTCTGCAGTTATCCTTAAATTATGAGCACGAGTGTAGATGCCTGGCTCACCCATCATTGTCTTTGGTGGTGACCCTCCACAGAGGTTTGCACATTATGCCGTGGGTGAGGACACCTCGTGCAGACGAAGTGATACATTGTCATCCAGTTTCGCGCATTGTCTTCTACTCAAACGACATTTTCATACTCTCTCCAAGGTTCCCAACGGCTTCGTTCGCGGTTCAAGTCCAACCTTCTATTTCTACGGCCATGTGGGTAAGAACATTTCCTCCTGTCACACATGTTGACACTGAAATGCTTCCGCCTGATGTTCTCGGGTGCGTACTTCGGCAGCTAGGAAAACATCTCATCCTGCCTGATGCGTATGGGTTGAAGTTGCCTCAGTCATATCATAACTCCTATAACAATGTAAGGAAGAGCTTTGCGTCACCTATACATCTTCCTGTGATGATTACTTGCCTCTCTATTCAAGCACCAATTCGGGTGGGTCATATGCGGAATACAGATATTGGATTTTCAGAATCATTTCCTTAAAGTACACGACCGCATTTCGAAATCGGGAATTAACGTAATCGGACATCATAAGAACACTAATTATGATCTGGTCTTCCATACCACGTAGTCAAAATTCAGCCAAGAATGCGCTCCTGAATATTTCATAGCCCGTACAGTCCTGCATGATTATTCTCATTCCAGCAGCCGACAAGGCACGGAGGTGACTATACACAACCTACCTTTTTAATTTGGGGTATGTATTGGAATACGGAGGTAAAGTGTGCTCCAATTAATCTATCAAAGTACAGGAAAGTTTTTCAAATGATAGCTCTGGATAAATCAGATATTTATGTTCTGAGACGAAATGACGCATGCTTTCATCATCGTCCATTTTTTCTCTGATATAACAAGGGGAGGTAGGTTCCCTATCCTCCAAAGACATTCTTCGAAATCACTCAAACCATCACTCAAACCATCATCGTCACTTCACGGGCTCTTAATTACAGGGTTAGTTTGATCTGATGGTTCAAATGGCTCTGAGAACTATGCGACTTAACTTCTGAGGTCATCAGTCGCCTAGAACTTAGAACTAATAAAACCTAACTAACCTAAAGACATCACACACATCCATGCCCGAAGCAGGATTCGAACCTGCGACCGGAGCGGTCTCTCGGCTCCAGGCTGTAGCGCCTAGAACCGCACGGCCACTCCGGCCGGCAGTTTGATCTGAAACGGGCTGTGCGCGAGTACGCTTCTGCCTCTTCCAGAGCTTGTTGAAAGTGGCGAGCGAAGGGCCTCGTATTTGTTCTTATTAATTTCCACCAGTTTCTCTTTCAACCGAAGGAAAGACTGTCTGTACTTTCTTAATTTTCCCAACATCGCGTACGATCGGAATCACTGTCGTTACGTAATGATAATTGTTCAACGGAAGTCGTTAGTGATCCAATCCGATCTACCACTTTGTGAATATCGGCTTCTTGATTCCGTACCCGACCTGATATCGATTGTAGTATCTTGTCCTGTTCACTATCATAATTTTCTACGACGTCACTGATCGCAACGTTGTCAAATGATACCGTAATTCCCCGCTGCTGAACTTAGTTTTATTGCGCTATGATTCGCGCCTCGAATTTGTCCTTAGTTTGATCTTGACTTCAGCGGAAACTTTCAAATCCGCCATGCGAAGATTCAGCCGCAGCCCGCCCCCTCCCCCATAACCGTCCCCGGCAGTGCCACTATCAGCTCTTTCATTTTGCTCTTCAAAGCCCTCGTTATATATCCGGTTATGTTAGTACATCGTCTTCTGTAGTTACACCGTTATTTTCTTCGTCTATGCTTACGATTTTCTATTAACTTTCTTGAGCAGTCGTTACGCTTTATTCCTCGTTTCTAGGCTCTGTTTTTAGAGCGATTCTTCTAGAACACATACGTCTATCGACAAAGTTACCCGTCTCGTGACTTCCGCTCCTCTGTACGATAACAATTCATGTGCAGGGTGCTCCTTTGAATCTTTCGCCACGTCACTTATAAATCCCCGAGGCTCACATTTTTCCTCATTGTTTTCAACGGTACTCGCGAGATCGGTCTATTCACATCTCATCTCCTTACACAGTTCACCTGCATTTCTATTTAATAAAGTGTCCTGCCCTAACCGCTTCTCAGAATAACTCACATCAATCCTTGCCTCACTCACTGTTGACCGCAATTTAGACGTGTGGCGCGTGAGGCTACGCACACGCCTACCTCAGTTTAAAGTTTTCCATCCAAAAGACTGACTGTAAACACAAAATAACAGACATGTAGCTCTTCAAAAATTCTTCGAAATTCATATCTCACTTTCAACAAGTTAATTTTACAAACAAAACAGAATATCGCTCCCCCAAAAATCACCATGGAAGGCCGTGAACACTGAGACAATAAAGTACAACTAAGAAAATGGTACCCTAACCTATGTACTTCGCAGATGCCTGCCGCTAATAGACAGTCTATGACACCATATCAGATGCATTGGCAATTGCGAATATGAACAGCAATCAACTGTATAATGGAATGACAACAGCGAAAATTTGTGCCGAACTGGGAGTCGAACACGGATTTCCCGCTTTTCACCAGCGGGCGCTTACCAATAGGCTATCCCAGCACGACTGACATCCACACCCGAACTTCCATATGTCGTCAACCATGTGTCTACAACTTCTACATCCATATGCATATTCCCGTACAGGCGAGATATTTTACTTGATAGTCGCTTGCCCCATGTCAACGGATACTTAGGACATTGCAATGCCTGTGTTATTCCGAATTACAACACAATGTTCCTTGGGATATGCGTGCATGTCCAAGGGAACAAGTACTGTGGCTACTACAGCCCTTATGAAATACGTGTCCAAAGGAACATTATCTCGTAACTCGGAATAACAAAGGCACTGCAATATCGTAATAATCCTTGGGGCGGTCAACCGTGTGAAAACCTCCCGCTGCTTTCTGTTGCTGTATCTACCGTTTGGGATTTCAGTATAAACAGATAAAATTAACTAACGTGCGTGATCCTCTGTAGGTCACATGCCTTAACAGAAATATGGGTACCACATTGTGAGGACTCCCAATTACAGTACATGAGTTAAGCTCCAGTACTGCGCAAACGGATGACAAGTTCACATGGGTTTAGTATTATGCAGACATGCAGGCTCCCTGTGAAAACAACACCGTTGAGGAGTGAAATATTGATCATGTCATGAGCGGGAAGTCATCCTTACCGTAAGAACTTAGGGTAAATGGTTCAAATGGCTCTGAGCACTATGGGACTTAACTACTGTGGTCATCAGTCCCCTAGAACTTAGAACTACTTAAACCTAACTAACCTAAGGACATCACACACTTCCATGCCCGAGGCAGGATTCGAACCTGCGACCGTAGCAGTCGCGCGATTCCGGACTGCGCGCCTAGAACCGCTAGACCACCGCGGCCGGCTTAGGGTAAATGCTATACTTTGTTAGGTCTCAGCACAATCGAAGACAAGACGTGTATGGGCTTACGGGTTGGTGGTGCTTAGTGCATTCAAGAGACTCATACTGATGTTATATTACTGCAATTTTCTTAGAATTTTCTCATATCACATGTAACTGTTAAAAGTCGCCTTACGGCGTTATTAATTCGGATACTCTTAGAGTGAAATTTGATTTAATTTTAGTAGATATAAATTACTCTGTTACAGCCGGATTAGACGGGAATATGGATGATTTAGGACAAATTGTTCTCACAATTATACGTTTTACTCTTTACTCGAAGGGCGCGTGTAAATAAAATCAGTGGTGTGAAATACACCGATTAGCTTCAAGACAAACCGAAAGAATGCGACGAAAAAGAGTGCCCGGAAGTACAGATACGCTATTTTTACGCTGAACTATCACGCACAATAGCAAAGATCTATAAGCTACTGGTGGTGAGCAAATGATCAGTATGTGGGTTTTCTTCTTAAGTATTTTAATAAGATGGATTCGACAAATTCATACAACGGAATCCATAACTGCGTTTTCCGCCCTATCTAACAGATACACAGAAATCAAAGAAAAATCCCCAAAATACCAATCCAAAGTGTTACACGGTGGCTACATCTCATTCTGTCAAGGATATCCTGAGATTTTACCGTGAGCGATATGAGCGATCACTTATTCTGCAGTATTAGTGACGAGAGGCCACGCAAAGTATGACCTCTCCTTTGGCGCTTTTAATTAGGACCCACCTTTGCAGAAAGAAATAGAGACTAATTCTTATTCTACATACACGGTGGCGAGGGCCACGCCAGTTACCAGAATGTGATTTGAACAAGGGACTCATTGGAATTTAACATGACTTACCACTCGGCAAGTTCATTTCTATCTGCTGCACGTTTGGTTACTCACCACCATTTTGAGATGAACTATCAACTTATCAATGACACACGTGAAGCCAGAAGACCACTGAACTTGTAAAACACAATGTCAGTGTACTCTACGGTATCTCACTTAATTTAACAAACGGTTTCCGCTCGAATATGATAAAAGTATTACCTGGAAGAGAACATAAGGTGAATTAAATCCAAAGCTATTTCAGATCCAATACGGCCGAACTGTTACCCTCATGAACAAAGGGAGGTACATAAGATTTGCAGAATTTACTTAAAAACTAGTTTCGGAATGTGAACCAGATCAATTGCCTGAATGATATCTTCGTATCTGTTACTCCTGACTGAATCTACTTGAAAACAGCCACACTATGAAACATCAGTTCGCCGGCCGCGGTGGTCTAGCGGTTCTAGGCGCTCAGTCCGGAACCGCGCGGATGCTACGGTCGCAGGTTGGAATCCTGCCTCGGGCATGGATGTGTGTGATGTCCTTAGGTTAGGTAGGTTTAAGTAGTTCTAAGTTCTAGGGGACTTATGACCTAAGATGTTGAATCCCATAGTGCTCAGAGCCATTTGAACCATTTTTGAACCAAACATCAGTTCACAAGCCACGCGCATTTCCAGTAAGCGTCTCTAACCCTCAGGGACGGGCCATACATGGCCGCTATGCATTGTCCACTCTAATCACTCACTTGTGGTGCTGCCAACTTTGACTCCCCCTTCCTGTCTCTGCGATGTTTCTGGTTCCTCCCAGGCAAATAAATCTACCAGATCGAGACCTCATCACTCTAAACATCTCTAACTACAAGAGAGTGATTTTTAAACATTATTATTTCCCCATTTACACAGCAAATACATGTTTATACTGGAGAGGCTGCAGAGGGGTCGGATCAGCATCAGTGTAGATATAAATAGAAGAATACATTTTCGTTCTCCCGCACCTGAGGCCAGAATGAGAAATTGTTTCAGAACAAAACATACACAATGTTGCTGATGGCTCTATCTATGGTAATGGCACTTAATTTAAATGTGAGTCTAATTAACCAATTTCAAGCAGTATTTTTAACTTTCCGTACGTTTAGCTAGAATGGTGAGACACCGGCATACATATGATTTACTGGAAAAATAATCCTCACTCTATTCGTGGCTCTGATCGTATGAAGCTTTTAATGATTACATCGTTCGTCGGAAGACCGAAAATATTGCGGTGCTGTGCAGTTCCGTAGTGGGTTCATTTGCCTGGCGCTGGGGTGAAATAGGCTATCTTCCTCGCGAGATCCGGTCATAATAGTCCCCGGCGGCGCCTAAGCAGAGCGTACAACGTCGTTGTCGAGGCGGTGATGGACGATCGCTTCGCCCGCAAGAGGCCGCAGTGGAGCGCGAGTGGGAATGGGAGTGCTATATCCCAAAGCTGTTGCTGTCATACCGGCTGTGTACGCCGCGAAAGATGGCGCTCCCTGCAGCCGCTCGGATGCACATTTATTGCCTTATTTCACGCACGTATGGGTCGAAGAGAGATGAGTCGTCCTCTGTAGCATCGAAGGAGCGCATCTTCCGTGTCTTCAGAGGACAATCGTTATGAACGTAAATTGCTCTTACATTTTAGGAACGAAAAGATTTGTAGCGATTCTCTGTAAAAGAGATGTATTAAGCACATTAGCACGACTCAAAATTGTTTTCAGAACATCTGCTGTTGTAAGAACACAATAATCGATTGTAACAAATATTGAGCAGTCTTATTCCATAATGAATTGCAGTGGTAATACATGAAAAGGCTAGCTATTTTCCAAAAAATATGAGAAAACGGTATTATTTTTGTTCACTTCTCTAGCCTAGCGACGGCTTTAGCTCTTGTTTCCGTCACTAATTTCTTTTTTCGCTACTGTCCAGATAGAAATTTGCTGTTTCTTTTCATTCAGCAGTTACAGCATACATGGATTGGAAGGAAACCAGAAGAGTACTGGATAAAACAGTTTTCCTAAACGACAGGTGACTTGCTTCAAAACTTCAGCTTCTCCTTCACTGCAGCTCTGTAATGTAAGCTCTATAAATGAAGAAAAAACACTTTTTAGCAATAATTAGAACAGTCTTATTCACTACACTATTGTTACGTTCCGTTCAGAAAACTATTGATTCACATTCACATCGACCAAACACTTTAGTATTACAGTTCCGAAAGTGGAATAATAAAAAAATTCCCTCCTACCAATTGTCTTTCAGAGATTGCTAACATCAAAGTGTAAGAAATCTGAGAAGTAATATGAAAAATTGAGTCATTATGGCTCACCATTAAATCTATTTCAGATAACAGCAATAGTAACCTAAATGAGTTTATCACAGGTAAGTAAATTCACTTGCCGCTAAGTATTTGACATGAATAACATTACAAAAAGCCGTTAACATTAATCTGGATTGCATCAGTCCACTGTTACAAGAGTGTACAGAAAAGTAAGTTCCATACTACTGAGAGCGAAAATCTTGACAAAGTATAGTACCACCGAGGTATGGTGCAGAGAGAGACGAAGATTCGTCATGCCGAGGATACAGCTCCTCCTCTAATGAGCCACAGGGGAAGATTTCATTGTATTTGAGAGAGGGAACTCCTTGTTCAGGGCAGCTCTCTCTACTAACCGTACGACTTCTGATTACCAGATCTGATCAACTGGGATTTTAAAGTGAACTAATAACTCTCTACTGGAAGTAGGCCTTTTCCTGAGTGACGCTTAGTGAAAAGTATCACCGTTTCTTGGAAAGTGAAACGAACAGAAATTTTTAAAGAGATGATTCACAAGCCTGTATATTCTGAAATGATAATTTAAATGTGGATCGTGGTTGACATATTTATGAAACAGTAGCCAAAAGCTAAACCACATTATTAAATACTAGGTTTTACAGATTATACCACACATTATGTTGTCAAAACTATGGGCCACAACCAAGTGGTAAATAATGAACACAAGCACTAATACACTGTGCACAGCACGTTGTAATTCGCCTCTTCATTGCTTAATATTCTATTACCTGTCTTCGTACCTAATGTTGATCATAATTTTGAAGTACGTTGCATTGAATCGCGCGTCCATATCAACAGTTTTACGTTATTACGTAGTTGATTATCTCGTTGGTGATTTTGATGTCTTCTGTAGAGCATGACGCTTAATGCGGATCATATTCTCATACGAATAAACATTAACTAATAAAAT
The DNA here is from genome assembly GCF_023864345.2 of Schistocerca serialis cubense. Lineage (NCBI taxonomy): Eukaryota > Metazoa > Arthropoda > Insecta > Orthoptera > Acrididae > Schistocerca > Schistocerca serialis. The sequence goes on along the minus strand of NC_064640.1, from coordinate 755,962,927 downwards.
AATTGCGACATTCTGTCGGCTTCCAAATATCACAGAATGAAATAAAGTTTCTGAATATGCCCAGTGGAACTGTATGAGGTAACGATAGAGGTGCAGATACTTAAATTTAACACAACATCCTGTAACTAAGGTAATTAGTTCCAACTGTAAACACTTACTTACATGATCAGTGGTATGAGGAAAAACGAAGTTAAAATACATTTAATACCATACTCTGAGCAACTGTGTGTTATATTTAGAAACTAAGTTATAATGGGAAATTAAGTGTTTCAACTTTTTCAGTAAATCAAACACAAATGTCCCTAATTTCGTTAGCGAGATTAGTTTTGTTCAGTTTTAATTGTTACAACGGTTTCGGTAGGTATCTCTTTTGTCACAAAGTTACGTCTATAATCTATGAGAACTATTTTTTTCATTTTCCAGCTGGCAAAGAAATGATTTGTAATATTTAACTCTTAAGCAGAATTATCTGTATGCCTAACATAATTGTATCAGCCTACTTTCAGAGTCAGTTCTTCAGAATTATCGGCAGTAGCGACAAGTTTGTAAGAAATTACAAACACGTACTTCCACATGGTAACAAAAGGCTTTGTGAATGACGTAGGTATAATGCACGTACGTGTATCTCTTATCACCAATGGTAACGCTATGCCAGAACATACTGCAACCAAGCTGTATGGTGAATATTGATCCGAGTTGTAGTATTTAAGAACAAGCAGCTAGAGCGCCCTGTTGTCACGAACTAATACGTCGGTAGCAATGTTAACCAAATTTACGCTATTAAGGCTATTATATAAATACTTATTACGTTCACTGAGTGTGCAGTGAAAATGATGTCATGATACAGAGCAAGCCGCGTACGATATGAAGGACTACTTACCCTCGCACCCAAAACCATTCGGCGATATAGACCGATTAAAGGAGTGCCACACTATATTAGCTAATGGGGTGGCTTCCCAACACCATCCCCTTTTCAATTCTGAAATGGAAAACATAATTAAAACTAAAAACGAGAGGTAAAGAAAGTATGTTGAATCTTCGTTAATTTCTTGACTTTTCTCAAAGATTTGTTTTGATCTCCTGTAACTTCCGTTAAAAAATGTAATGGAACAATTAATCATGAAGGCTTATGTAACCTCAAGTAAAATCCTCATCCTAAAGCAATTACACTTATCACTGCATACAGAAACGTTAAAAAATGTAAAACTTTGTCAATTTATTTTATAATAATTCATTTTTCCTGGAAATTACCTTTTATTCTTTAAACCATGATCACGGAGTGTCACAACGTTATCATTTTTGTGATTTATTATATACGTTTGTTTTTACTGTATACTATTTTTTATATTTATTAGTGCATAAAAATTAACGAAAATAACACTTGTACTTCCCAACGGCACAGATGTCTATCACACGAACCTTGTTATGTCCAGGAAGGAGCAACAAACTTTGAAAGTAATTTCTTAAACTTGAATGTAAATTAATATTTATTTATGTGTTTCCCACAACCATGATTTTCGCTACGTAGCCATACTGAAGTGCAAGCCGAAATGAAAATTAATAAAATGAATGGATCGTGCAGTGCAGAGCATAATGTGAGGAGCAAAATGTCGTTACATATTTGAGAACATTACTTGTATATCAAAAAATATCCTACGTGCCTTAATGACATGTTACTGTCGACTTTCGTTTTTCCTTTATCGTTAAAGGCCTCCAGTCCAGACGGTATACCACTTAGGCCCCTTTCGTAGTAGGCTGATATAATAGCTCCAGACTTACTAATCATATAAAACCGCTCCGTCAAAAAATGTATCGTACCTGACGGCCGGAAATTTCGGCAGTTCACACCAATACTCAAGAAAGGAAATAGGAGTACTCCGCTCAAATACAGACCCATATCACTGACGTCGATTCGCAGCTGAATTTTCGAACCTATACCTGTGTGCAACCATTAAGAATTGCCATGAGCAAAACGGTCCATTGACAACCGGTCAGCAAGCCAGAACGGTCTATTCACAACCGGTCAGCAACCATTCACAAGCTCATTGATCACATGAATTAATGAGTCATATATACAGGAGATGTCAAAGTGATTACATATTGCTAGATTTCCGGGGGGCTTTCGACACCGATCCTCACAAGCGACTTCTAATCAAATCTTGTCTCTATGGAATATCGTCTGAGCTGTGAGATTCGATTCATGATTTCCTGTCCGAAAATTGACAGTTCGCTGTAACTGACGAAAAGTCATCATGTAAATTAGAAGTGATATCTGGTGTTCCACAAGGACGTGTTATAGGCCCTCTTCTGTTCCTAATCTTCACAGACAATATAGGAAATCATCTGAGCAGTTCTCTCAAGCTTTTAACAGAGAATACTCCCATTTATCGTCTAGAAAAGTCGTCAGAAGATCAAAACCAACTGCAAAATCATTTAGACAAGATACCTATACTGTGCGAAAAGTGGCATTTGAATCTAAATAATGTAAATTGAGCTGTCATCCACACGAATACTGAAAGGAATCTGTATAATTTCGGTTACACAATAAATCACTTAATTCTAAAGGCTGTCACTTTAGCTAAATATATGGAGATTATAGCTACGAATAAATTAAATTGGAATGATGAAATGGATAATGTTGCGAGGAAAGCGAATCAAAGACTGCTCTTTATTGGCAGAAAGCTCAGAGGACGCTACATGTTTACTGAAGAGGCAGCCTGCACTACGCTTGTCCGTGCTTTTCTGGTGTATTGCTGCGCGGTATGGGATCAGGATTGACAGAGGTCATCGAAAAAGTTCAAAGAAGGGCAGCTCGCTTTGTATTATCGTGGAATAGGTGAGAGAGTGTCACGGATAAGATATTAGCTTGACAGTGGCAATCATGAAAACAAAGACTTTTTCGTTGCGGAGAGATGTTTCGCGAAATTTCAGTCACCTGTTCTCGCTTCCGAATGCGAAAATTTTAGGAGAAACGGACATCGTAATAAGATAAGAGAAGTACGAGCTCATACGGAAAGACTGAAGTGTTTATTTTTTCCTGGCGCTCTTCGAGAAAGTAGCAATAGAGAAATACATGAAGAAGGTTCAATCAACTTAATTGTGATTTGTAGAGTAGTGATGTAGATGTAGATTATATTTAAATTTCTTACTTTTCTTACAAGGTGGCGGGCTGGCAGGAAACCTCTCTTCAGTCAAAGGTGAAGTATTATGAAAGATGACAGTCAATAATCAATTTCTGAAAAACACTTTGGTGGACAATATTTACAATTTTTTATATAAAATAGATGAAAATAAGTGAAGTTGCTTTTTAAAATAACCCAAGTTCATGGAAAATATTGACGGTTTTTAAATGAAAATAAGTGAAGTTCCTTTTAAAAATAACCCACGTTCATGGAAAATATTAATGATTTTTAAAACTTGATTGACCTAAATTCGATTACTCAAGAGATCCCTTTGTGTATGTATGTACAAATATTCCCCATACCAAAGTTCAAGTTCCTGCACAATACTCCAGGGAAGAGACTAAACACACCAATACCAGCTGAACACATTCCTCACACATTCGCTAAAAACTGAAACAATGAACTTTTTCACGATGCCCTTACCTACGACCACCTAAGGAATGTCCTATAGTCCATTACGAAACCCTTCCACCCTTTAAGATAACATCATCTGCACGGGTTATCATTACTGAAAGCTGTGGAAAACGTCCAAAGTCCTTCATTACTGAAAATTTATAAACCTTCTTAACACTTAAATCTTTCCCTTTGAACTACGATTTCATTTATTTTATTATGATGTCCATTCCTGCCTATGTATGTGCATGCCATCCTATCGACCCATCATCTCACGTCACTACTGAAATCATTCTCACCCAACCAATCCATCAGCACCTTGAAATCCTCCTACCCATCCCCAACACCAAATGTGGCTTTAATCGAAACTATTCCTGTAACGGCCAACTTCTTTACCTTACCCCGCTTATCTCCCACCAGCTAAATAGACTAATATCTGTCATATTTTTCTCCTTTGATATCCATAAAGCCTCTGACTCGGTACTGCATTCAGGATTGCTCCTCAAGCTGCAAACCTAAGCACTTCCGGTTGACTATGTCTTCCCAGTAACATCTTCCTTCCATAATATTCCTACATATATCACAATGAACCATACCTGCCCCTAAATACGAGGCCTGTTCAGAAAGTAAGCTCCGATTGATTGCCAAATGGAAACCACAGTGAACATCAGAAATGTTTTACTTGTAACAATTAGCTACACCTTTCAGCTACTTCTCTACGTAGTCGCCGTTCTGACTTAGACTTTTGTCATAGCGTTGTACCAACTTTTCAATAACCTCATCATAGAAGGCAGCCGCCAGTGCTTTCCGCCAATTCTCCACGCTGGCCTACACCTCGTTGTCTGTGTCAAAATGTTGTCTTCAAAGACAGCGGTTCATGTGACCAGAGATGAAACTCAGGGGGAGACAATTGCGGACTGTATTGTGGGTAATCTAACATTTTCATTTGAAAACGATGCAGGAGCATCTTCATTGCCCCTGCAGAATGCGGCTGAGAATTGTCGTGAAGACGAAACAGCACGACAGTTATGTAATGTTAGCTGCATAGCTTCAGGCGAAATTTCTCACCAGGCCCTCGTACTTGGCGGCAGACACTATTTTCTAGACATCTTTACGCACTCACTGCGAGCTCAGAAATGAGAAGAGCGACGTGATGCTAACTGGGGTTATACTAGAGACACTACCCAACACATCTGTGCAAAGCTTTATCGGATTTTCATAGTCGTTTCCATTTCGCGACCGATCGGAGCTTACTTTCTGAATGCCCCTCGTATTTCACCTCATTGTAGGTATGCCGCACGGCTCTGTCTGTCTCCCCTCCTTTATATCCTCTGCATTGCAGACATTCCCAGACCACACCACTATCCACCTACCTCGTACAATATACTGACTACAACGCCTACCTAGGCATAAACTGTACCCTTCACCTTTCCCATCATCTTCAGTGATTTCTTAGATCCTATATGAGGTTGACGTTAATACGATACATACGCTAGATTTTTCACAGATAGCCATCGGCGTAGTGTGTCTCCGTGTCACTTGTAAGACATATATAAAGCTATGGAACCGCTGATGTCTCACCGCAGTGTGCCAGAGCAGTACACATGTTTACGAAATACCACTGCGCGGGGAGGCAGCAGATGTAACCGATGTTTACCGCTTTACGGAAGGAGTTCTTTGGTGGACGGCCGGTAACATCGATAAGCTGAGCAGAGTATCTAGTGTTGCTATTTTAAAGTAAAAGGAGGATTTCATGTCTAAATAATTTTTATTGCTTTTATATGTTAAATTTTTGTGCTTCTGAATTGTGTGTTTATATAGGATTAACTTAATAGCGAGATAATGGGAGCTTAACATTCGAAATATGTTGCTAAAATATTTATAACGATTATTTTAACGACCGCTTCCCCCAGTCTTTAATATGGGTAGTATTAGCTGGTCACATCCTCTTAGGTATACAACAGCTGTGTTGAGGAGGCAGCGTCCACAGCAGTCAGCGGAGTATATTCATTTTAGAAGTGTTTGTTGTCTGTCTTTGTGCTCGTCGGAGTCACTTCTTATGGAAAAGACAATCCACCGTTAATGGCGAACGGTATTAGCGACACACAATTAATTGAACAAATGAACACATGTAACACGCAATAGAGGATACACGTTACGGAAAACATAACATGACAATGACGGTAAACAGAATAAACCAGTTCCATATTTTCGTTTTGGTCTTAGTGTTAAATTAATGGCGTTGCCACATGTTAATAAGAACATTCTAACTACCATACCCGGAAACTGATATGTTCTAAGTCCTAATAAGGAAGCGTTTATCAGTTGATTCTTGCAAAGAAGGTAAAAGCAAACAACCACTGACGATGATGCTATTTTTTACACTATTCGCACCGTTACGGATTTTGAACCAACAAGTTCAACTTCATGAGGCTGTTCACGTATATATTACACTTCTTAATGTTTACATTAGTTGTTGAAAAAGACATACAACTATTGTAAACCACAACGAATCGAATACAAAGGTGAACAGAAGGTAGAAGACGGAACTTCAGCGTTCATAACCAGTGACGGCACTTTTTGTGTCAGTAAAAATCATTATTAACAGTTGCTGATTTTTCTCTTCTTCTTCGTAAGAATCAACTTACATCTCGTCCACTGTCAGTTTTCCACAAAGGAGCAGGATTAAAGTTTTCCTTCCAAGTGCAGTAAATACTGAAGTAGCCTGTTACGTTCTATTGATGACACTAAAGTACAGATGTACGGCATTAGGTTTTTAAGTAGTAGAACTTAAGTCACCAAAAACTACACGGCTCGAAAAAATTAGTAGACCTGGAAACATGACGGCGATTTTCATTCGATGACGGCGTATGCCACCTGGGGGATAGTACATGCGCTGATATTGGTTTCAGCGTCTTCAGCCAACGGATAGCGTAGTGGAACAACTACCAGAGTACCATCTGTGTCTACTATTTAACAGGGAAAGCTCGCAGCCAGAACCCTAAGTGTGGTGCAAACGTTTGAAGCAGGCGACCGCGCCACCAAGACGTACTGCAGCCTAATGAGAGTGTTTGAAAGATGTCGAATTGTGGCCTTCTGAGTGGTAATTCTTCGATGCTGATTTCGACGTTTAAACAGACATGGCCGATTAAGAATCGGTCCCAAAACGTCAATGCTTCTTACATCGATTTCAAATTATGAGTTTAAAGAATGACTTAAAAAACAGAAAATAAGTACATGACCGTTTCGGAGAATTGTTGCACAAGTTGCATGTGCTGCGTCCGTTGTGCAGCTACGCTGGTATTAGTTGTCACGTAAACATTCTCACACCCGTAGAGTAGGTTATGAACGTCCATGCAGCACTGACACCCGCCACGACCGTCGTATTGTAAGGGCAGCGGTGGTCGATCATACAGTTACCACAGCACAGAGAAGAGGAATAGTGAGCTCAGGCGTGTCAACACTAACTGCTGTGGGACTAAAGGCACGCCCACTTCTGGCCCATTTCACACTCATTCCACGGCATCGACCTGCATTAACCAACTGGTGCCGTCAGAGGAACATTTGGACTGGTACGCCGTGTTCTTCGACGACGAAAGCAGATCATGCCTGCACGCAAGAGTGTGTGCAAAGTGGACCTGGTGAGCACTGTCTTCTAGAGTGCATTCCTACAAGACGCACTGGCCCCACCGAGGCTTTATGGTCTGACATGTGGTATGCTAAAACTCTCGTTCACCTGTGATGTTTCTTGAGAGGACGCTAACCAGCACTCGGTACGTGTAATATTATGCAATACTTGTAATTTGTTACCAGAACCGGTTTTCGGATCTTGTGCCATTCTCAGATAATATTGTAGAATATTACACCAGTGTTCTGTGTGTTTCTTTCATAAGAACTGACGGAAGAGACAAGTCAATCAATGCAGAATGTTGTGTGACCTGTTTTTTGCCGTTCTTGCAACAGGAAGGTAATGTGTTGTTCCAGCAGTATAATGCTCCCTCACAAACTATCCGTAAGACTGAACATGCTCTGAAGACGTGCAGCAACTTTCCAGGCCAGAGCGATCTCCAGACCTGTCTACAAACGTGCACGTGTGGGATACAAAGGGACGATAAGTGACTCGTGCGACTCGCCAACCAACAAATCTTACAGAACTCCGTGAACAGGTCGAGCAGGCTTGGCATGACGTATGCCAGCACAATATTCGCCATCTGTACAATCCATTGGCTGCTAGAGTCAGCGCATTCACTGCTTCAGGTCAATACCTGGTACCACAGAACCGCTTGTGCTATTGATCTGTGAATGTACTCATTTTATTTGTTACAACAATAAATCTTGAAGGAAACGGAAACCTCTAAATTTGTGTATTATTTTCCGTTACTGTAATTACAACATCTTTCACAGTTTGAAACTAAAGCTGCAAGCACAGTTTGGTACCAGGACCAAGCCCCATCTACTAACTTATATTTGAACGACTTCCCTATGGACTTGCACCTGGATCAAGTCTTGGGAGATGTGAAAGGGTACCAAGAACGCAATACTATTGGAAACCCATTTAGTAAATAATAGCATCTTGGTCTTTTTCCATCTAAACTACTCATATAATCCACACAGCAGCGAGTGCCAATCCAGACACACGAAATTAACAAGCTGTAAAGATCCTTTGTGCCACATCGGCCCTTAAGAAAGCTGTAATATATTCATAACACTGTACCCGTTACAAGAAAAATCACTATGTAATGTCATGCAGGCCACACTCCACCGCAACCAAGCAGTCGTCTGCTGGAATGTGCTATAGTGGCAATTCATCGATGCTGATTTCCACGTTTAAACATACATGGCCGATTAAGAATCGGCCCTAAAACCTCAATGATTCTTACATTGATTTCAAATTATGAATTTAGAGAAAGACGTAAAAAGTAGCAAATAAGTACATGTGTTATATGTGTTAATCATGAAATGCAGCAACATTTAACGTAAAATTTTCTAAAACGTTTTGCCAGTCAGTTTTGAGAGATTTTCCCCCTTCAGTCTATAACGTTGTTGACAGAAATGATATCCTGCTATGGAGAAAAATCTTTCAGGACGTGAGATGTGGCTCTACAGCTCAATTTCATACCTTTAGCGTTTCTAGTTAAATATCGAGAAAGTGATCTTTGAAAGCATGATAGTAATGTTAGGTTCGTTTCTGTTCCCGTCCGCAAATTATACTTTTCTTATGGTACTTTATAATGTTGATATAATTTTTCCCTATTGTTTTGCTTGTTATGTCTCACTGTGTTGCCCATCATCACTGACTATCCTATCAACAAAAAAATGGTTCAAATGGCTCTGAGCACTATGCGACTTAACTTTTGAGGTCATCAGTCGCGTAGAACTTAGAACTACTTAAACCTAACTAACCTAAGGAGATAACACACATCCATGCCCGAGGCAGTATTCGAACCTGTGACCGTAGCGGTAGCTCGTTTCCAGACTGTAGCGCCTAGAACCGCACGGCCACTCCTGCCGGCTCCTGTCAACAGATACAATCAAAAGCTCCATGTTTTTTATTACCATCGAACATGATTTAGAATCTTGAAAGTTTAACTTCTTGAGTCTGGGATCGCGAAAGTTTCATATGAGTAGGATGTCAGTGGCGTGCTAGATAAAACGTGCAATTAAGTGGCCATAAAAAGTAAAATTGCTTTGCAGAATGGCCATAATGACATCAAAAGCAACAGTGATGCCATGCATGACGTCACCGATGGCCTTGAACTCGTGACGTCATTACTCTTATCAGTGCGGCCATTAGCTTTATTAATGGGAAGCCACATCCTCCACTAACCCACAGCCAATCGTGACACAGTGTTAACAATCCTAGTTGGCGGAAACAGCCCCACTGTGTTAATGGGAAATTAGAAACCAAGTCCCCCTCCCCTGTCTCCAAGCAATCACAGCATAGAACTCCTTATCTCCAGCCAATAACAGGTCGATATTAATAATCCACGACTGCGGAAATAATACAACTGCGTTAGTGGAAAATTAAAAAATATCTGTGGCTTCCGACTTCTTATCTCCAAACAATCACAGCACAGAACCCTTAACCTCCAGCCAGTCAGAGGACAGTATTACAAATCCAAGATACTGGAAATAGTGCATTTCTGTTATTTAACTGTGATAACTAACCACGTCGATCTCTTCTAATATCCTATCAATCATAGCACAATAGTAAAAATGCAAGACGATAGGAACAGACGGATTGTGTGATTTATATATTCCCTTTCTTGTCTTTACAACCAGTCAGGGCAAGATATTAGAAAACAACCAAATTGTGTTAATAAAAGTTGCCAACCCTGTACCCCTTCCTCCATCTTCAGCCAGACTCAACGCTTTATTTAAGACCCAAATTTGGGGAAATAGCCCAGTTTTGCTTGTGGGAGAAAAAACTGAAATCCCAACCAGTCAGTGAGCAATCTTAAAATGACGTCTAACGATAGTTTAAAATCACATGTTTATCTGACATACACAGCAAGTCATCTCCCTTTCCACCTTCCTCATATTCAGATGACCATAGGACAACATCAAAAATGCAAGATGGTGGAAACAGACCAATTTTGTGCCTTACACTGCTGCCCCTTCCCTTTACAACTGATCAACATGTAGTATTTAAATGATTCTCAAGATAAGTAGTAAAAATTACGTAACCTCCACTTGAAAATCAAAGATATCCTCCTATTCCTTGAAAGTCAAGGATACTCATTATTTCGCGAAATATAGTGTATCAAGTGACATTATTTACGTAAAGACAAACTATGTGCTTTATATCCCCTCTATATCTTTATAACCGACATCAAAGTTATGCATAAATGTGATACAAAGCCCATGACGTTTACGTAAACTGCATGAGGACGCATTGCATAATATACCAACTTCTTCCCATCTCTTCCAGTCATAACCTAGAATTTATCCACCGGGAAAATGAACTAACGTATTACAGTTAAGTCCACCCATCTGGGCTGTGTTCAGAAGCATAGGAAATACCTCAACTAATTATGAAAACAAAACAAATATCACAATTCTCTTTCTCCTCTTCTCCAATCAGATCCTCACCTTACTATTACAACTTGCCTGTTCTAAAAAGTATTTGAAATATTTATGGCAAATAAATTGATGTATGTAAATTGTGTAAGAAAAGGGATGAACTATGTTTTCATTATTGACTTCCAAGAGAATCGTTTATGAACTCGCTCATCAGCCACATCGATAAACTTTATTGGAAGAGATATAGAATGAGTATGTAACATATTCTCCATAAATAATTACAAATTACATTGGCTTACAAAATATAAATTTTACCTTAAATGCTGTTCTGTAAACTCTGAAAACGCGAAGTAAAAGCAACTGCTGATTTATATCCCGGTTGTTTACTGTCGCCAAACAAGTGCTGTACTGTTAAGAAGCGTCACATTTTCGATCTCCGTACCACAAATTTTTCTCACTGTCATCTACAGGTGGCTGTAATGCTAATTATGAACAAAATTCGATCTATGGACCACACTTAGAGTAAAGTACAATGGAGCCGTAGATTAATTGTTGTCCACATCTGTGATACTTGTCAAATGTCACAAATTTCTTAAATGTCTTCAAAAGACGTCGGCAAAGCAAAATTACGATGTTTATTTAGATTATCAAAGTGTATACATCAAGTTACTTTCCACATATAGCTGTCTGTAAAACGTGATTCTGAACTCTAAACTATACGTCAGGGGAAGGGAGAGTAAGTATGATATATAATTAGAAAACTATAAATGATAAAAACTATTGCAAATTATTGGGACATTGTTGAGATTAAGTACAAAACGCTGTATGGCCCAAATGAATTACTTTACCTGCGCTATGATGGTTGTCAAATACCACATTATACTAAAATTCACCAATAAATCATGAATAATAGTGTTTACGTTGCATCAATATGTATAGACATAAAGTGTTATCAGTCTGATAATGTGCACCGTCATCCCTTAACGCTTTTTCTTTCTTCACCAGTATAGGGAAAGAGTGAAGGTAATGCACCACAAGATAAAATACAATCAGTTACAAGTGTTACACAAACTGCTGCTGCATTCAGAACTACGACTAGCTAAAAACCTGTAATCAAGTACACAACAATAATTTTAAGATATTAAGAGAGAAAGAAGGGAAGGTGTTCCATTTTAAGGAGGAATGAGGCGTTTCATTACCATGTATCACATAACTGCAGAACAGTATTAATTTCTTGTACACACACTCACTCACAAGAGACGACCGAAGACACTAACAGCGGGAGACGTATCATTCATCTCTAAAGAGAATACCTCGCAAGTAAGTAAAGTTATTTTTCAATTATGCTCTTATCTTACACCGCATATGTATTTTGTGGACTGCACTGCTTTTTACAACACTCGCAGAATGCATATTCGCACTGCTGATAAAATATACATTTCGCAGTTACGTAATGAAGTTTGCATATTTGGAACTTCTGAACGTTGTTCAAGCGTTGCAAAATAGAGTCGCAGGTGGAAAAAGTCTGACATTCGCTACAATTTACTCGACTTCGACTTAACAGGGTGGTGATTGCAGCAGAGGTAGCTCGGAACCTTTGTACCGAGTGCGGGACGTGTGCTTTTGGCAAAATATGTCAGAAAAGGATTTTCTTGTTTCACAAAAGATCGTTCTGGCATGAATGACTTTCCACATTCATTAAGAAACGATACCTAACATACGTGATGACTTACGACCATGTAAAAGTCTTGCGACATTTGCATTCAATTTGCAATGGTCAGAAGTCTTGTGTAGGAGTACTGCATCCTCCATTTCAAAGTAACAAAAATCAGAAGGGTGACTGTTACTGCAGTTTTGTTTCACCAGTGCAGTATTGTTACTGGTGACAAGCTATATTGCCTTTATGTAAACTTCTTAAGAATAAATTAAATGCTGAGCCGTAACAAGAGATATATACACGAGCAAAGCTCAGTGATATCATGTTTTGCATCTGCTGGCTGAAAAAGAGTGTTGTGCACTACGAACTCCTCAACAGGAGTGTGTCCCTCGGAGATGGTATTTGTTGACAACAACTGAGACACTTTTCGGTTGGAGTGCAAGAAAAACAGCAGACAAAACTGCATTGCGTGTTGCTACTACATGATAATACTTCATGCTGATTTCACAAACAAAACTATCCAGGAGGTTGTTGGGAAGTCATCCCTCATGTACTAATTACTCTGATCCTACGCCCTCAGATGCTTACCTTTCCCGCTCTTAAAGAAAAACAGTCATAAAAGCTCCTTTCTCATCGAAAATACGCTTTAATCCTGATTTGACAACATCTTTAACTCAGATGTAGTAGGTTCGACAGGCTTGGGTTTGGTGAACTATTATGAGCATTGTCTGAGTGTTTTAGATATTGCGAGAGGATATACAGTTGATTATTGATTTATCTTTGATGTCTACTGTTGCGTTCAAATAACTAAAGGAAAACGCTATTAAAATATGCAGTCAACTAATACGAATGAAATACAGTCTATAACAATACTCTTATGACTAAATACTGTTTGAATAAAGCAGGACGTATCTGCAACTAGAGCATGGGTATTTCGGCACTTTTGATGTTGGGTCTTGCCCACTCGGCTCGTATAGGTTGCCTAAGTGATGCTGCGTTCTCGGAATGCTATACAACAACTCAAGCAAATAACATTAGTAGTTTTCTTTCAATAAGGCAAGGTGACAATACTTAACTTGAATGTACAATGGTGTCACAAGCGATGGGCAACATGCAACATATAACCGAGTCCTTGTTATACGCAGTGTTCAAACCAGCAATCGATATGGATCACTACAATCTGATAGCGTAGCACTCTCTGCTAGGATGTGCTATTACTCCACAAATGTACGGCCAAGGCTGGCAGGAGCGGCGCTTATATTCACTTCTTGCAGGTGTCGCTCCTGTCGCGGCGCGGTCCTAATCAATGCACCATGGGGCGACGTCGTTTCACCGCGATTTCTGATCTTGCGTTATTCTTCTTCGATCTGGACCTTGTGGTTACGCCAGAACATGAGACTTCGAAACTGTCTATGTATACTTGCTGTCCTGCGTCATTCTAAAAAATTGTGGCATTTAACAAACAAAATAAATACATTTTCCTTATTGACTTTTCGATCTGGCTGCCTGTAGCTTTGTCACCAAACATCTAAAAATTTGGATATCAGTGAGACTGGAACCACATCCGAAGTAACCTTCATTTTATAGGTGACAGTGTTACTCCAGGGCTAGCCAAGTGTTAACTATAACCGCCTCTGTTATTGCCCCATTGATAGCTAGGACATTTAAATTGCAATGAAAAAGATGAAATAGTTGCAATTTTGGCAAAGGGCGAATTTCCTGCACTCGAAATCGTAACCTGATAACTGTATTTCATACCTTATGTGAAAACGAATAAGAGTATTCAATGTAAATTACGTAAATCTATTAACTGAATTTAGCAGGATAGTTCTGTGTCATCCAGGAAGTAGCCCCTCAGTCACAGAGTTGCGAAACAAATCCTGTGTTGTTGCCAATATTCAGTTATACTACTAGCGGGAAGAGTAACAGCTGATATGTTCCTGGAACAGGCTGTAAGTGACAAAAGCTGTTGTCACGAAGACGCAGCTGTCAAGGGCTGGAATATGCAAAGGATATGTCAGTGAAAATTTCTTGCATCTCAGTAACTTGGTTTCGAGACCAGAGCGAGTGAAGGCCTAGACATAGTTAGGTTAGGAGATATTGCTGGCATAGCGATCAGTGATCCCTGTCCTATTGTTCAGAGTAAGTACGTACATCTCCACAAAAGCAGACTCATCTGTTGCTCCGAGAGGAGAAAACAGATTTGTGCTCACTTGTAGCGTTCGAATGCAACGTTAAGTGTTCCTTTGTTGCCGCGCACTGAGTCTACCAACTGCTCCTGGCATTTGTGCAAGTAGATGTGTATTGACTCGTGACGGACTCTTCCATTAAGCGACTTACGGTCAGGAATTTTTCGGACGGAAATTACGTCCACGATTTTAGATAAGGTCCAGCCAGATTTCACAGGGGAAAGACGACATCACGCCGATGCCTGGGACTACCGTAGCGATCTACACACTGAATTACCGTGATATTAGCCCAAAAAGCTGACAAAGTGTGACAATGTAATTGTAAATGAGTACGCGTCTTTGCTTGAGCTCTCTGATTCTGTGTCCGTCTAGGTGGAGCTTCAGTAGAACAACGACTTGCGTAACCACTGTCAACCAACAGAAGTTACAGGAGGGGGCGCGATAAGGAATAGAGTTTCCATTGTGCCAATGGAAGGGTAGTTAGTGTAGGGAGTTAATTTGATTGGTGTTGTAATGTCTTTGGTTAGTAACATTGCTCATCCTGTTTTTAATTAGTAAATTTGTGATCTGATTACATACCATTACTAAATTTATTATCATTTCCGTAGGTAGCAAACCACTTAATGAGAATAAGAGTTTATACTCGTATTAACCGAAATTATTATTCAAAATTAATGCAAACGATACTGGGGATATTATTCGCGCAGTTAAACGGGGCCAAAGTCAGATAGCACTAAATAAGTAACGACGTTTAATAGACATTATACCCCCACACGTTGCACATGGCAGCCTGTGTCAGGAAAGAGCAACAATAGGATCTTTTGATTTAATTATAAAGAACTCCTCAGGACAATACAGAACTCATAGAACTTATTTAAATAAGTGGAACCGAACTAGTTACTTCAGAAACCTAGTAATAGTTCATCGGCGTCTGTATTCGTTACTGTTGTTTTTATTTCAGGATTTTTGCTGTGGAAGGGAGTTCTGCCATCACAGGGGTTGCTCATAACGGCGTTGTACTTACTTGTTGCTTTTGTGTTCACTATATATCTTTAGACGTAGTACTGTGATCAGGATTAGGGTTGACTTTTTTTGCGTACGGTAATTGTATTGAATTAGATGCTTACGTGAAGCAAAGTGTGACATAATAACACGGGAGTATGAACAATGCACTCCGTTGCTGTTACCACGACGGAGAGAGCGTCAGTAAATGGGAGATGAAATTTAGAGCATCTACGTCAGACAGGAGAGAGTACACAATACGATGACGTCGGGGGAGAGGGGGGGGGCGCTTGGGAACTGACGAACCGATACAGCGGTATCTTGAACCAGAAATACTAGTGCGGGAATTTGAGACTGATAGTCCACCGTTACAGAGATGATATTTCAGTGAACCTGCAGTGTACAGAGCCAGTGCGGGAATTTGAGACTGATAGTCCACCGTTACAGAGATGATGTTTCAGTGAACCTGCAGTGTACAGAGCGGAATGTACTAGTCCTAAGGTCATTTACAGACGCACTGTGTCAGGAAACAATAGACGAGAACTGAGAGAAGGGCTTTTCACATCTGTTAATTTAGATGGGACGAAAATGGCCGCAACACGGATCAGAATAGTGAGTTGGCGCGACTGTTAAGTTGAACAAATGGCATGATAACGGAACTAGGGAACAAAGTAGATAAAATTCACAATGAATTAGCCAAAACACGCACTGAATTACAATCTGAAATCAGCCAGTCACGAATGAGACAACTAAAACACGAACTGAGTTAGCCAAAACACGTTCGCTCTTGCAAACAAAGATGAATAGAATTGAAAGTCAAATGAAAAGTTACCGTGAAGAACGGAAAACCGAGGTTGCGAAAGCGCAAGTGTGTGCGCAAGAAGCAAAAATAGTAGCGCGAAGTGCAAAGCAGATTGCACAAGAAACTAGGATGGAGACATGCACGACTGCCAAAGGAGGCAAAAGGCTACTCAACGGAATAGATACCTGTATCAGGAAGTTAGAAGATGAAAAGACTCAGTATTCGGAATTGTTTGCCGTAAATTAACAAGCAATGTATAAAGAAATAGAAAGAAGCTTAGAGGAAAGTCTGCGCGTCCTTTTAGAAAGGAAAGACGCATCGATCAGCTCGAGTGCACAGGCACAAGAACAAAGCGAGGACAGGCGCTACACTAATGCTAACGTTGAATCGCTGAAGAGAGTGAGCCGTCAACAGTCAACAGGCGTAATAACAGAGCTAGGCGACGAAACAAAATCAACAGAAATGTCAATACCGGTGTCGCCGGAAGCAAGTACGCAAGAACCCCTACACATGCATACAGACGGTAGGCAGTACAAAGGAAGAACGCAGCAGACGTCGGTACCGCGTTGTACAAAGTCTGCATCGTAAAATCCCGTACCAAGTACGGGAAGCATGCAAACAACCGAAATAAATAAAGAGCCAGTGACGAAGTAAGTTTCCAATTGCGTACCACTGCGACGTAGTGTCTCCCACGTTACACATGTGAGCTCGTCACACCTGATCAAACGAGAACGGACAGACTTGGAGACGGCATTCAATATTGAGCAGTATCTTGCAATTAGAATATTCCGTCATTTCAAAGAGGAAGGCAATGCGCTCCATCCTCGTAGTGTCCTGGAGCAGTTCTCGGAAGCAACACCACCGTATTGGCCGGAACAGAAAAATATGGATTACGTGTGCACACATCTAGAGGGGATGGTTGCAGAGACGATGAGAAAGACAGCACAGTCATGCAAAACGTACGATGAATTCCATAATGCTTTCTTGAACCGGCACTGGTCGAGCCTAACACAGGACAGGATCAATCAAGGACTAATGATGCATAGAGACATGGTAGTGTCAGGATTTAAGAGCGCAATAAAATTCTTTGACCAAATGGTTAAGAAAAATCACTATTTAGATATGCCTTGCGGTAACTGTGAAATAATCCGACTGTGTTTTATGAAGCTGCCGCCAGCATACAAACATGTCCTTGTAGGAGGATACAGAGATGACATCGAGGATTCTCGAGCGTTCCTACGAGAAGTAGAATTCGTGATAACGCAAGAGCAAAGAAAGATCGAGCTTGAACAGAAAGAGAACAGTGGCGAGCAGTCGCAAAGTAGCAATCAGCAGTATAGTAGTAATGGTAATCTGGTAAATAATCGGAAGCGGGGGGGGGGGGGGAGGGGCAAATAATTGGCGCGGTAGTGATAATCGACAACCGTACAATGGGCAAATGTTCAATAGACAAAACGGGCAAAATGGCAATTGGGACGGTAACCATGAAAGCAGATGTGGCTACCCAACCTCCCGGATACAAAACCGGTAACAGTCACATTCGAATGCTAGATTATGATGATGCAGGGGACCTACTGATGGAAAAAGCAAAAAATCAAACAAAAACATGATTTATACCCCAAGGTAGACATAATAATTGGGGATGTTAAAGTCAATGCGATTCTGGATAGTGGCAGTCAGGTGTCCGCTATCTCAGGAGCAGCTATATAAGTCATGTGGCGCATTTACAGATCCACCAGTGCTAAAAATTCAGAGGACGGAAATTTGGGGGGCGATCTCTGGCAGAAGGATGGAAATAACGTGTCAGATAAGATTAGAGTTCATGTAGCTGGGTAACTCTCTCTTTGCAGATGTTTTTGTCGTGCCCAACTTGACAACAGGCGTCCTCCTAGGAATGGATTTTCTTACAGAGCAGAAGGCAGTAATGGACATGGGCCGTGGTACCATTGTATTAGGAAAAGGTGGGGATATATGTATCCGGTTTGACGAGGAAGTCGCAAAAGGTCAAATTCCGTATCATTGTTAAAGATTGGAGAATCAGGATAATGAACAAACTGACAAAAATTTACTCTACAACAGAGCGTAGCAATACCTAGGCTGAGTCATCAATGTGTGAAGTCCATCATGCCATTGACGAAAAATTGAATAAATTAACTGAAATAGGTGAGAGAGTTAGGGCAGAATTAGAGGAAATACTCAGGCACAACGGCGAGGTATTTCTGCTGAAACCTGGATCCCTCAGAATATTTCAGTACCGGTTCCAGGTAAAAGAACACCAACCATTTCGGGTACTGCCCTACGCTATTCGTCTGGCGTATCGAGAAAACGTGCAGCTGGAATTGCAGAAAATGATAGGCGATGGTACAATAGAATATACAACATCAACATATAATAGGCCAGAGCGAGTCATGGATAAGCAAGATGGGAGTACCTACCTTGTCCTCGACTCACACCAGATAAACACAATCATTGTAGCGGAAACTGACTGTCCATATAAATTGGAGGAGCTACTGCAGCGTTTCCATGGCGTTTCAGTATTCACATCCATCGATTTTCAGTTTCTGGCAGATTGAGTTGACGCTGGCGTGTCGGAAGTACACAGCCTTCATTGCGTTCGGTCGATGTTTACAGTTCAAACCCCTTCCATTCGGGCTAAATGTGTCCTCTGCAGGCTTTATTCGTGGTCTGGGAACGATTATGGACCTTAATCTTCGTGAATGGATAACATGCTATGTGGATGACATTTTGATAGAAGAACGCAATTGGATTAGGCACAATGAAGTACTTGGTGCACAGCTAGACACATATCAGGTACTTTTCTTGGGGAATATAATTTCAGGTGGTGGGTATCATCGGAACCAGAAAAGTTGGCGGCGATAGCCGAATTCGGAAAATCCCACACTAGGAAAGAGCTCGATGGATTTTTGGGACTGGTCAGTTTTTATAAAAAGTTCATTTATATGGAACAATTAGTCACCCCAATACTGTGTTCCATGACCGGCAAGAAAATGCCGTTTGTATAAGACGAGATGGCGGACCGAGAATTTCGCAATTTAAAGGCAGCAATGGTCGCGGTCCCGACCTTGTCACACCCGAGCCTATCGGAAGACTTCTGCATGGCCACAGGCAACTGACAAACCGGTCTCGGTGTTGTCATCTTTCAGGAATACATCAAGAAAAAGAGGATGACACACATTACTATTGCCTTCGGAAGTAGAGAGCTCTCGAAGTGCGAACGAAACTATTCTGTAAAAGAACTGGAAGCTCTGGCAGTGGTCTAGGCATTCCAGAAATATAGATATTTCTTATTTGGCCGAAAGACGCTAGTGTACACAGACTATAAGGCACTCGAGTTTCTTATGACGGCAAAGCTGACAACAGGGGGACTGGGACGTATGACTACACACTGACTTACGTTCGAGGCCCCACAAACATCATCGCTGACGCACTGTCTCGGTCTCCCATCGGAGCCACGAAGCTAAAGGCTAGAGATGCTGAAGACGAACCCTTCTCGATTTACTATATGGAAAACGTGGTATTCGAAAACTTTATAATAACATCAATGAGGAATTTACCGGTGGCACAAGATAAGGACCTACACTTCCTCAGTGTGAAAGAAAAAAATATAGAGATAGGACACAGACGCGGCACAAGCATCAATACCTTCTCAGGAAAGAAGTGCTTTTCTATAGGCGTAAGGTGAATAGCACCGTCTGAGTAGTGTATGTGCCAGATGACATTGTAAACTAAGTAATGTGGTACACGCACCTCAGAAGTGATCATTTCGGTCCGAAAACGTGCTTCTTAGATTTCAAGAACCTGTGTCATTTTCGAAACATGCAGAGGAGAATACGCGAAGTACTGTGCATTTGCAAACATTTTCAAAGAGCCAAAACACTTACGGTATGCACGCAGGCACCAATGTGCCCGACTGTTCCCTCCAAATTACAGGAAACAGCAACGTCATATCTGATGGGACCAATGCCTAGAACATCACGAGGGCATACATACATTATGGTTGTAATTGAGTTGACGTCCTAGTTTGTGACGCTGACACCTCTAAAAAAGGCAACAGGTACATTCAACGGCAACGCATTGCGTCGGAACTTCTTGCAGCAAGTGGGGGGCGTCGAACGAATGCTGTCAAATACAATACCGTTCACAGAACTGAAAGGACACATTGCAACAGTACAACATCAGACCGATATACAACAGCAGGTACCATCCTAGTTCCAATCCAAGTGCGAGCGTTATGCAGGACCTGGGGGCCCTTTGCAGAGTATATTGCGCTAAGAAACACGCGAGCAGGGACGTGTACTTGCGAAACTTCCAAGACGCAATCAACGAGTTGCCACACGGCACTACAGGCTACCCTCTGGTCAGAGTGCTAAACAGCAGGCACCCTCCGGAATTAATACTTGACATTGTAGATTTCCCCCCAATGCCCAGACTTAGGCTCAAGGAAATCGTACGTCAGGTGCTATAGAATATAAAAATAGCAGGCAGAGACGCAAAGAACAAACAGGCAAGAGGCAACAGTCAGGGAATTTCGGATAGGACAGAAAGTCCTTGTGAAATCTCACGGTCTGTTTAACCGACAGAAAAGACTGTGTCATAAATTCTGTACGGTCTACTGTGGACCTGTACGTGTATGCAGTATCACCCATGCGAAGTCTGTTGAGCTCGAAATTCTGAAGTCCGGTAAATCTCTTTGTGTACATCACGTCACCCACTTAAAGACATAAGTAGAATAAAAGGAATAATGTGAGGTAGCAGTAGTAAAGTATTTTATCTTTAATTTTTAAAAGAATATTTTGAAACGTCATAAGTAATTTTTATATTCTGATTCTGAATGTGAAATATAAGTGTTTAACTGTGCAGGTCAGGATTTTGTACACATGTCAGGGAAAAGAATTTTGGTAAATATCAATGTTGTTAAGGTAAACCGTGTTCTGAATAATTTTGTTTTGAAGATTGCATTCATGTTTTGTTTTTGTTTGGGGACGCTGGGCTACTTAGTTGTATTTTTGAGCCATGAATAGATTTCCACTCTTTCCCATGGTAATGTAGGAGGAAGTTCATACTTATGGTTGTTTCAGATAAGTCAGGTTAGGTAAAGAGGAAAAGGTGTTAGGATGCATGGTACGCCTTGGCAAATACGGTTTTGCATAATTACGAAGTTTTCGGCCTACTGATTAGTCAACAAAGATGTTTGGTGTGGCTTGGGCAAGTGAGCGACTTGCGTCTTTTTATTTATTACTCTAAACGGTACCTTCCCTGCCGACACCTGGCATGAGGTAAATCAATGCAAGTAGGTGGGCTCTTTGCAGAAGTAAGAGCGAGGTTACCGTTTGTCTCAATGCCAAGAGCCAGTAAAGACAACCATTATGTAAGAATGTGTGGAGGAGGGCTTAACGCATTGCGCGCAAGCGACAGAAGAATGCAAGGGCACAGGACATTAGTCGGAAGGGGAAGAATAGCTTGGGAATGGCAAAACGGTATAATCAAATGCACTGTTCGTAGCGATAATTAGAAGTTTCGGAGAAATATCTGTACGAATGTAATCCATCACCAATTTGATAACCAATGTTTAAAAAAATTCATTTCACAAGAAAAAAGTACAAAACAGCGCAGTTGTGTAAGCAGAGGAAGCAGTGGAGACAGATATTCTGACCAATGGAGTAGCTGCACATTAGACAGCAAGAGTTTTATAAAAGATAGTTCACATTTTTGTTAGAACAGGACTAACTTGTAGTTTGTGTGCATGACTTGCATGCTTTATTGTTGTTGTTGTTGTTGTGGTCTTCAGTCCTGAGACCGGTTTCATGCAGCTCTCCATGCTACTCTATCCTGTGCAAGCTTCTTCATCTCCCACTACCTACTGCAGCCTACATCCTTCTGAATCTGCTTAGTGTATTCATGCTATATAACACTAACATATTAACATGCATTTATGAATGCGACAGAGTGGACGATACCCACCTTGTCTTTTTTTCATACTTTTACTAAATATGCTTTCTTAAGCGCTAAGATCATATAAAACATTTAGACGATGTAAAATTTGTTAGCAGCAAAATCAATTTTGTAGAGGTTTTTATAAAGTTAATCAATTTAGTTTTAAGCGTAGAGATTCTCACGTCGCTTTTGTAAATTTATTTGCCATTTTTGCTTAATTCTACCTCTTCACATACGTGAATGTACTGGAGCTGAAAACTTAGAAGACAGTTGAAGTTTGTTCAGGAAAACCGTAGTCGAAAGAACAGTGGTGGCCTCGAGGATTCCTCTCAGCCTAGTAGAGGTAGCCACATTGAAAGCGAGAGCTTTCATGTGGTGCACAGCTGAGCTGAGTGGCCCAGGTCTTCTATGGAGCCCATAAATTGACACAGGGTGGCGGATCGCGGTATTTTACATTGGTAATGGAGACGGTGGTACACCCACCACACACACCCACTACAGACACTACTAGTGAACCCCCCTGAATGGCTAAAAGATCTCCTTAGTGGGCACCTCTCACAACGAAACTATTCCCTTTCGACCTCGTAGGACTAAATGTCAGTTCAGTAAACAATTTCCTGGAAACTTGTCAGTTAAGTTTCGATAAAGTTTGGGCACAAGTTGTCAGAGCAGATTTTAAATATTAATTTAGATATTTTGTTAAGTTTACCGTTCTAATTATATGTATCCACAAGTTTGTTTTGTTTTGGGCACTAGCTGCCATAACCCTGTTATAAAGTTTGGGTGCATGTTGCCATTGCAGAATTTCGCTACTAATTTTGATGTTTTTGGGATAATTTCCGTATTTAAGTTTACCGTCCTTATTATATGTTTCCACAACTTTGTTTTGTTTTGGGCACTAGTTGCTATTACCATGTTGTAACGTTTGGGCACAAACTGCCATTGCAGAATTTCGCTATTAATTTTGACGTTTTTTGGGATTATTTCCAGATGTGTTATCATAATTCTTTTATGCGTGTTTTTGGACAAGAATCATTTACATTTGGGGAGTCCAGTTTTAGCAAAGATTTTTGAGGTACAAGTTGCCATTTAACTTCTTTCAGAATGGATTTAAGCCTTACTTTTTGTACGGTTTTATTCAAGCTTTCACACCAGCTGGTATTTGTGACGTCTTGTCAAACATATTTTGTTTTACATGGTAACAATTTTACGTAATTTCTTAATGTATCATCACAGGTTTTTCTTGTTTTACATGTTAACATTTTCGTATAATTTCAAATGTTGTGCAGCCTGTTGTCTGTATTTTGATGTTTCCTTGTACTTCTGTTTTGTGTTCTGTTAAGTTCATGTAAACTAATCTTATTTTAATGTTTTGATACAGATGTTGCAGTTAAATGTGAGCAAGGGAAAGTCCATATTCTTGTGGATAAAACTTGTAGCTCGCATATGTTCTGTTTTTATGATGTTTGCAGGTGATACTCCTTCAATCCACATTATACCTTTCCAATAATTCAATAAATGGAAATGCCGTGTAAAGTTGTTAAAGTTGAGTAGCTTGTGATGTTGCTTATTTGACGATTTAGTACAGTTGCAGAATTATTGTTTTAAATTAACTGAAGTGATACAGCTAGCTTAGTTGTAAATTTTCATATCTTTGAACTTAACAGTAAATGTACAGTTCACAAGAATTTAACATAGATATAAGTCGTGATACTCGTTTTGTCATTGTTTTCATATCAAAATAATCTTTAAAAGAAACAGCAGATAACGAAACTGTAACATTAGAGAGTGGTCATGATTTATCGTGGCGTTTTATTTAAGTTTAATAATTTTTGCTTATTTAAATTTTGTGTCACATTCTATTTAAAAATAAGAAATTTTAGGGTGGACGGCCACAGGTAATAAGTAGTCATGCATAATTAAGTTTCTGGGTTAAGATAAGCGAATGTGTGGGAAGGATAACTGAAAAAAATGGTTCAAATGGCCCTGAGCTCTATGGGACTTAACATCTGTGGTCATCAGTCCCCTAGAACTTAGACCTACTTAAACCTAACTAACCTAAGGACATCACACACATCCATGCCCGAGGCAGGATTCGAACCCGCAACCGTAGCGGTCACGCGGATCCAGACTGGAGTGCCTAGAACCGCAAGGCCACACCGGCCGGCCTAAGGATAACTGAAGTATGTGAGTGATGAGTGAGTGTGGTAGATGTTATGTATGAGGTACGTCTGAGGCCTCAATTAAGTATGTGGATGACTACCTCTGCAATACACACAGACAGCTACACTGTATACTATTAGACTGATATGTTCTAAATACGAGGGCTATTCGGAATGTAAGGAACGATCGGTCGCAAAATGGAAAATACAAGGAAAATCTGATGAAGCTTTGTGCAGATGCGTTGGGCACTGTGTCTAGTCCGCCTGTCGATCGCATCATGTCGCTCTTTGCAGTTCTGAGCTTACAGTGAGAACGTAAAGATGGCTAGAAATAAACGTCTCCCACCAAGTATGAGGGCCTGGCGAAAGATTTCGACTGAAGCTATGCAATCCACATGACATAACTGTCATGCCGTTCGTTCTACACGACATTTCTCGGTCACACTCTGCATGGGCAATGAAGATACTCCTGCAGCGTTTTCCATGGGAAGAGTTTGATCACCCACAATACAGCTCGTAATTGGCTACCCCTGGGGCTCATCTCTGCTCAAATGAACAGCTGGCTATGAAGACAATATTTTGATACAGACAACGAGCTACAGTCTAAAGTAGAAAATTGTCGAAAAGCACTGGCGACTGTGTTCTACAACGAGACAATTGAAAAGTTGGTACAACGCTACGACATATGTCTAAGTCTGAGCGGCGACTGTGTAAAGAAGTAGCTGGAAGATGTAGCCAACCGTTGCAAATAAAATAGGTTTGATTTTCACTGTGGTTTCGATTTCTGAATAGCCCCCGAATTTTTGATACTTTATTCCTCACTGGATCATCTGGTTACACATGTATCCATGACAAATCACAAAATAAGAAGTTCTGCCAAGAGGTGACAGTAAACCAGTAATTGATGACCACAGTTTAAATTATTGAATGTAGAATCCTTTGGAGGTTTGGAGCTAGTCTCCATGCAAATCTGGATCAATGGGATGAATGTGGTAGATTGGTACAATGGAAGTGAGTAAAAAAAAGAGTAATTTCGAGTTTCATCAGTCAATACTATCAGTGTTCGCCAGATACAAGTTGAAATTAGTTAGCTGAGGGGTATGTTACGTAAGGGGCAGATTTCAGCACCTTACATGAGACTGCTTAAGAGAGTAAATGACAAATACTACGCCGACAGGTGTAGCCGTTAGGCAGAATATAAAGATTTTGAGAACTTTGCATGTTATCATTGGGAAGGCGATATCAACGGACATAGGAATGAGCTGTTTTGAGCTGCAGAACGAGCGAGGCGGCTGTTTTGACGGCAGAGTGTCAACAGTGACCACAGGGGCACCGGGCGAGCCTGAGACCACACAGGTGGGAGAAGAGAGAGAGAGAGAGAGAGAGAGAGAGAGAGAACATCTGAGAATGAGAGAGACTGATTCTCGCCGTTGCGGCAGGACAACGGTTGGAAATGGCTGTGAACAGTATACTGTCGCAAGCCAGCACCCAGCATTATGCTAGTAGTAATGATGTAACTTCCTGAAACCATCTGAAGATGAACCTGAAAAGGTTCGAAAACCGGTTCAGGGAATAAAACATAATTATTCAAAAAAGTGAATGGTTGCAGTTCTGTATAACTTATTTACATTCAATATACAGTCACGGTTCTAAAGTATCCGTGGTGGATAAGCATAGTTCTCGCTTTTACTGACAAAGCGTCAGAAGTGGTAATATTGCAATCCTTACAAGTAGATGATTTTTTCATTCGTTCAGTATTTATAGACTGAATGACGGTTTTACTTAAAGATGTCTTATTCTAGACACTGCTGTCAGTGTTCTGCGTTCCTTGTTCCCCGGTCTGGTGACAACTGCTTCCTCTTTCACATTAGCTAGTTTAATTTTCTCCACTCATTTGAGACCACTCTTTCGGATGTCGAGTATGGTTTCCGTACACAGTAGACCACTTGATTTGGAACATTTTGTTATGAAGTAGCTCTGTGGATGTGCACAATTTGCAGTCAATGTCGTGTGCTTATCTTTTCATTTGTGGTTCCTCTGTTCTAGGGGTAGTGCCATAGACAGTGTTCTTCAGAAAAATGTTTCCAAAGTGTATAATGCTCATAAGACTAGTTCAAAAAAAATGGTTCGAATGGCTCTGAGCACTATGGGATTTAACATCTATGGTCATCAGTCCCCTAGAACTTAGAACGACTCAAACATAACTAACCTAAGGACAGCACACAACACCCAGCCATCACGAGGCAGAGAAAATCCCTCACCCCGCCGGGAATCGAACCCGGGAACCCGGGCGTGGGAAGCGAGAACGCTGCCGCACGACCACGAGATGCGGGCTAAGACTAGTTGACCACTCCTAATGTCTACAGTATATTCTTTGGAACGATCCGAATATATGAAACCGGTCTGGTGAATTCGCTTTTCAGTATTCAGTGTACTTATAACGAAATAACGGAAACAACTGTTACTGTTATTGATATATCGTATTTAATTTGCAGTCATCGCGCCTAAGTGTTATAAATAACTACGCTCTAGTCCCATAGTTATTTACAGAAATGGCAATAAAACTCAGTGACCTTTACATTTGGTATTCCGACCCTAAGTAACCATGTCTTTGAGTCACAAGTTGTATTCACATCCAAGTCCTCTCAAGGCACACATAAGTTGCTACTCTTCCTGTTGGTAGCATAATTGAATCTTGACATCAACGCAGAATAATTCTGGCCACTCTGCGTCCGACGAGTTACTTCCTGGATGCACAAAATTGCCCATCTAAAATCATTAGATTTTACGTGTCATTATCACTGAATAATATTTGTGGTTTTCAGTTAGGTGAGACATAGGGTTATCAATGTAATTTTGAGTCCAGGAAAGTCCTTATATGTGAAAATCACAACTAATCCAGTCTTCATTCTGCAATTTATCTGTCCTAGCCGCCAATGTGGTAATAAATGACAGACGAATGTTGCAGGTCTTTGCTCGCTATGGTAGAGCCTTAGCCTGTCAAACGAGGTCTGTGGTGGCTTTAGTTCCAGGTCATATTGTAAGATGATGTGTTACAGATCTACAGGCAGTTAAATCGAACACAATAAGGAAATCTTAAGAAAGCATTTTCATCAAATATCATTTCGCTACTTGCAGTGCCTCATAGTGTAAAGAGAAAAAACGTATGATACTGCACAACTGATAATGCTTCTTTCTGCTCCTGCTGACGTAACCTACGTTTTTTGGGAATATACAGCGTTTATGTATGAAATTCCACAATTCCATAGTACTAGGAATGACACGAGAGCAAGTAAGAGAAGAATGTTTCGAAGCCCAGTGTGACTAACATGTGCTAATTCATGCTGCTATTGGCACGCTCTTGTAACAGATACTTAATGTTTTATTAAATCAGACTTTCACCCTAAGGTTATAATGGTAAGTTGTGTTTCATTTGTGATAGTATAGTGCATGTTTTAACAGCATTTTTCGTTAATATATTGAACACAACTGAAAACATTAACCAGTCACCAACAAGATATTCTCTCGCATTATCTGAAACAGTGTGACAATGTCCAGATTGTTTACTGATTCTATGCATGTAGAAAGCGACTGGTTCTGAGTTAAAGTTGTCGTCAAACTGGGATTGAAGTGCATTCTCGTCCGGAAATGAATTTTCTTCACGTTTGTTCGATAAGGAGCTGGCAAAGTAAACATTTTAAGGCATCAGATTAATGTAATAAGTGCGTGAGGGATGAGTTTTCCAATAACTTCCTGGAAAGCATTTTTTCTGAAATCAGTATAGTGTGTTATCATGTAAGAGCGACACATAATGTAGTCTTATCAGCAGTTTTCATTACACTGCAATCTAAATGTGTCTCGGTTGACAGCAACAATACCAGATCCCTGGGGAGGAGTTCGCAGTGTAAAATACCGTTCTCCAGCCAAAATATGCAATGAATGTTCCCACTTATGTCCCTTGCTACGTCTCAGCCATTCATTTTGTTTTAAGAAGTTAACATAAAGGTGTCGTAATTCGCCACCAGGATTAATATAGCATGGAATGCTTAGTGTATGAACTAAAGGTGTTCAAGCAAAAGTTCGCTAATAATCACAGCTTTGACGCTTGTTACATTGAATTAGGTTATGAAGTACTCTTACATCTAACTTCCGAGCGTTGCCTACTGACTGAAAATATTGTACGACGGTTAAATGGTCGCAGCTCATCACATACAATTCATCACATATGTCTGCTACCGACCCTTCCTCAATGTGCAAAATCATTCGTGGCAGAACGATATTTTGTGAAACAACAAAATTATTTTCTAACTTTTTTCCCCAAAGGTTCTCTCTCTAGAACTGCCTCTGCTGCCTTCACCACCCTATTTATTTATTTATTTAAACATCAAGTTCCGTAGGACCAAATTGAGGGGCAAATCACCAAGGTCATGGAACGTGTCAGTACATGAACTTACAACATAAAAGTAATAACAGATAAAAAATAAATGTTCATGAACCTGAAAAAAACTCAGTCCATAAGTTTAAGTAAACGCTATCTGCAGTACAATAACAATTAGCTTAATTTTTCAAGGAACTCCTCGACAGATTAGAAGGAGTGACCCATGAGGAAACTCTTCAGTTTCGATTTGAAAGCGCGTGGATCACTGCTAAGATTTTCGAATTCGAGTGGCAGCATATTGAAAATGGATGCAGAAGTATACTGCACGCCTTTTTGCACAATAGTTAAGGAAGTCTGATCCAAATGGAAGTTTGATTTCTGCCGAGTATGAACCGAGTGAAAGCTGCTTATTCTTGAAAATAAACTAGTATTGGTAACAAGAAACGACAATAAGGAATATATGTATTGAGAGGCCAATGTCAAAATACCCTGACTCGTGGACGGAGGTCGGCAAGAGGTTCGTGAACTCACACCAGTTATTACCCGAACCGCCCGTTTCTGAGCCAGAAATATCCCTCTAGAATGGGAAGAGTTACCCCAAAACATAATATCATACGACATAACTGAATGAAAATAAGCAAAGTAGACTAATTTACATGTCGAAGTATCACTCACTTTTGATAACGTTAGAATAGTGAAAATGGCAGTATTAATTCTTTGAACAAGATCCTGAATGTGGGCTTTCCACGACAGCTTACTATCTATCTGAACACCTAGAAATTTGAACTGTTCAGTTTCACTAATCATATGCCCGTTCTGTGAGATTAAAACTTCAGCTTTTGTTGAATTGTGTGTTACAAACTGTAAAAACTGAGTCTTACTGTGATTTAACGTTAGTTTATTTTGTATAAGCAATGAAATGAGGTCATGTACTGCACTACTTAAAACAGAGTCAATATTGCACACAACATCCTTTACTACCAAGCTAGTGTCATCAGCAAGCTGAAATATTTTAGAATTACCCATAATGCTAGAGGGCATATCATTTATATAAATAAGGAACAGGAGCAGCCCCAACACTGATCCCTGGGGCACTCCCCACTTGACATTACCCCACTCAGATCCCACATCACAGCCATTATCAACATTGTGAATAATGACCTTTTGCTGCCTGTTGCTAAAGTAAGAGGTGAACCAATTGGGAGCTACTCCCGTTATTCCATAATGGGCCAACTTCTGGAGCAATATTGTGAGATCAACACAGTCAAATGCCTTTGTTAAATCAAAAAATACGCCAAGTGTTCGAAACTTTTTGTTTAGCCCATCCAGTACCTCACAGACAAAAGAGAATATAGCGTTTTCAGTTGTCAAACGACTTCTAAGACAGAACTGTACATTTGATAGCAAATCGTGTAATATAAAATGATCAATTAACCTTACATACACAGCCTTTTTGATGACTTTGGCAAACACTGATGGCATAGAAATAGGTCTAAAATTATCTACATTATCCCTTTCTCCCTTTTTATGCAGCGCCTTTACTACTGAGTACTTTAATCGCTCAGGAAACAGATTGTTCCTAAAGGAAAAATTACAAATATGGCTAAATACAGGGCTAACATGTGCAGCACAGTACTTTAGTATTCTGCTACACTCCATCATAACCATGAGAGTCCTTAGTCTTCATAGATCTAATTATTGACTCAATCTCCCTCTTGTCTGTATCACAGAGGAGTATTTCAGACGTCAATCTCGGAAAGGCATTTGCTAAGAAATTTATATGATTTCCTGTAGAAACTAAATTTTTATTTAATTCACCAGCAATGCTTAGAAAATGATTGTTAAATACTGTACATATATCTGATTTATCAGTAACAGAAATATTATTACTGCAAACTGACTTTATATCGTCAACCTTGTGCTGCTGACCAGACACTTGCTTCACAACTGACCATATAGCTTTAATTTTATCCTGTGAATTAGCTATTCTATTTGCATACCACATACTTTTTGCCTTGCTAATAATATTTTTAAGCGCCTTACAATACTGTTTGTAATGGGCTACTGCAGCTTGATTAAGACTACTCCTAACATCTTGATATAATTCCCGCTTTGTTCTACATTACATCCTCATCCCACTAGTCACCCAACCGGCCTGTCCATTACTGCTATTACCCCATTTAGAATGTTCTAATGGAAAGCAACTCTCAAAGAGTATGAGAAGTGTGTTATGGAAAGCATTGTATTTATCATCTATATTATCGGCACTATAAACATCTTGCCACTCTTGTTCCTTGACAAGTTTTAGAAAACTCTCTATTGCTGTTGGATTAACTTTCCTACGTAGTTTGTAATTAAATATGACATTGGTTTGAGTACAAACACCTTTTAGTGTTAAAATTTGTGCATCATATGTAAGTAGGCTGATTATGTTTTCTCTATGTAAGGAGGCTGTTTAGGTTTTTTATTGGTAACGCCACCTCTGTATGAAAATCACTGGCTGTGCTGTGTGCAGTCTGTGGCTGCTTTGCATTGTTGTAATACTCGCCATTGTAGTGTTCGGCAGCTGGATGTGAACAGCGCGTAGCGTTAGGCAGTTGGAGGTGAGCCGCCAGCAGTGGTGGATGTGGGGAGAATGATGGCGGAGTTTTGAAATTTGTCATGAACTGCTATATTTATATATGATGATATCAAGGTAAATACATTGTTTGTTCTCTATTAATATCTTTCATTTGCTAACTATCCCTATCAGTAGTTAGTGCCTTCCATAGTTTGAATCTTTTATTTAGCTGGCAGTAGTGGCGCTCGCTGTATTGCTGTAGCTTGAGCAGCGAAGATTTTTGTGAGGTAAGTGATTTGTGAAAGGTATAGTTTAATGTTAGTCAGGGCCATTCTTTTGTAGGGAATTTTGAAAGTCAGATTGCGTTGCGCTAACAAAATATTGTGTGTCAGTTTAAGCACAGTCTTGTATAAACTGTTCAAAGGGGACGTTTCATATGTCGACCCTTAGCCGAGGATACCTCACTGGAATCTTCTGATTTTTCTTGTAGTTTGTGTAATTAGTGTAGATTTTGTTTATTGCTAGCGCGTAATTGTAGAGAGAATCTCCTTGTAGACATTATTTCCATTGCTATGTTATTTTATTTTGCTCTTCAAATTGTGCTTTTCTGTGTTATCGTGTGAAATATTGTGACAATTATGGCGTGTGAAAAACGTAATACTAGGCTCCAAAGTAAACTGAGAAATGACAGTGAAGACGAAGGCAGTGTGTTAGCGCCGCAGAGTAATGAATTAACTAATGTTCAAAGTAGTAATTTGGTAGTTGCGCATAGGGAAATGGAGCGGGCTATGTAAGTAGGCTGTTTATGTTTTCTCTATGTAAGTAGGCTGTTTAGGTTTTTTATTGGTAACGCCACCTCAGTATGAAAATCACTGGCTGTGCTGTGTGCAGTCTGTGGCTGCTTTGCATTGTTGTAATACTCGCCATTGTAGTGTTCGGCAGCTGGATGTGAACAGCGCGTAGCGTTAGGCAGTTGGAGGTGAGCCGCCAGCAGTGGTGGATGTGGGGAGAATGATGGCGGAGTTTTGAAATTTGTCATGAACTGCTATATTTATATATGATGATATCAAGGTAAATACATTGTTTGTTCTCTATTAATATCTTTCATTTGCTAACTATCCCTATCAGTAGTTAGTGCCTTCCATAGTTTGAATCTTTTATTTAGCTGGCAGTAGTGGCGCTCGCTGTATTGCTGTAGCTTGAGCAGCGAAGATTTTTGTGAGGTAAGTGATTTGTGAAAGGTATAGTTTAATGTTAGTCAGGGCCATTCTTTTGTAGGGAATTTTGAAAGTCAGATTGCGTTGCGCTAACAAAATATTGTGTGTCAGTTTAAGCACAGTCTTGTATAAACTGTTCAAAGGGGACGTTTCACATGGTCTGAAAGGCCATTCACCCTTTTACTAACAGAATGCCCATCTAGTAATGAAGAATGAATAAAAATATTGTCTGCGACTGTGCTACTGTTCCCCTGCACCCTAGTTGGAAAAAAACACAGTCTGCATCAGATCATACGAATTTAGAAGTTAAGTTTCACTAAATTCAACTAATGCTGCACAACATTCAAATATCTGTTCAGTGCAGTGTCGTGATACGTCTATGGACTCAAATGAAATACTGTTTTTTACGTATGGAGCCACTCCCCCACCCCGCAAGTAACTCCTTGAGAAACAGCCAGCTAATCTGTAGCCTGGTAAAGGAAGCCTCTGAATTATCAAATTATTTAAGTGGTGCTCTGATATACCAATAATTTCAGTGTTAACATCTATTAGCAGTTCACTAACTTTAACTCTAATACCTCTTATATTTTGATGAAATATGCTGATTCCTTCTCTATTTCGAAACATTACATCCTCTGGAGGTGAGCCTTAGTTAGAGGCACTTCCTTTAAGTAGGTATACCTATCAGCTGACTTCCGTCTAAAAAAGGTGCAGCTCTAACACCACCTACTACAGGAATTTTTCCATGGGTGACACCACTACCACCATCACCACCCACTTTACTGTCATCTATAAGCTTAGCCAGCCGCCCATTCCCATACCCATTAAGGTGCAGGCCATGCCTATTGAAACCCCATCTACTGATAGACCCCACTGGCACCACTGAGATGTGATCCATGCCCTCCGCCATCAGTGCCCTCCCCGGCACCACATTAACGCGCCCAACATCCGCATCAAGGTGAGGCCGATCATGACGCTGAAACAGTTGCACGAAATGCACATTAGTAGCATCAGTTTGAGTAGCTATCTATTAAATCAAAAGCGAATAGTATGTTGCAAATGTTAGGTATTTTTCCACTTACGATTCTGTTTTACTACTCTTGAATATCGCTCATAAGTTTCAAACACGCAAAATCCAATACGTATCTGGGAGATAAATACTAGAACTTCAAGGAAGAGACTGACAGTTGATAAATACACTCATAACCCGCAGCTGCGATCACCTGGAGCATGACGATTGGTGTTTGGAGATGGGTGGCTTATGGCTGGTAGCCGGTGGCTGTCCGCCTCTGTGGGGCGACGATCGTACAGTGTTCTGATCTTGACGCTGCCACGAACTGTTTGTTGAATTAGTCTCTGGAAGTTTTTGCTGTTGCAGGTGCCTTAAAAAGTGAAGCGAATTATGTTTGAGTTTCCATCAGACTGACAAGCAATTAACCGAAATCCGACTTAAATATTGGGGAATGGGATCGCCTCTAACTCTATACTTTAAACCTGCAGTGCGCGACGCTTACCACGAAACCAAGAGCAGATACACCACTTTATCAGCTCGCGAAGAGTGAGAGCATTTCCTCCATACTCTTACGTGTCCTACAATGTTGCCATGTCGTGCATGTGGCAGCACTAGAATTCTGAGGGGCGGCCTGTTATATTGGCTACCTTAAATGAACGACTTCGACTTAGTCTCTACGGCGGCGGGCCAGCGGCAGGGTAGTATGTCTGAGACTGTACATAAATTGAACAACATTACTTCACATAATAAATTTTATGGACAACACACCATAAATCATGATTCAGCAAGCTTCTCAAATTGTAGTGGGTGATCATTAAATATTCTGATTTGTACTTGCACGTTTTTGTACATTGGAAAATCTTGGTGAAAATAGCTTATCATTTACTAATGACTGTAGTTTGATTATACATTTTTTCAAGTGCAGGCTGATATCATAATCACTTAGCAGAATTATATCTGAAAATGTTATTAAAAATTTTTTCCGGAACATCGTGTACAGCTGTTTTTCGAAAAATAGTATTTCAGAAACCAGCTTTATTACACGTGGATGAAAGTTGTATAAGAGTTTCTTTAATTTATGTTACAGCAAAAGATTCAATTTAAAAAAATGTGAATTTTCAACTTATGACAAAAGTTATAATATTCGGTATTGAAGAGTGTTAATTACGTTTCACCTAATATGCCAAATCACCTGTCGAGGTGTGTTTTCCCTTTAAAAATTGAATTTGGAAAACTGAAAATAAATACTAATTTCATTATTGTGATCACCCTATATACCTGCCAAGTTTCATCAATATCGTTAATTTATACCTGAGAATGTTCCCTTGTGAGTCTAATACTAAGGTGAGTATTGAAAGATTTCAGGTGTTTTAACATGGTGCCTTAATAAGATGTAGTCTGATTTATTTCCAACCCTTCACAGTGTGCTAGCTGGTATTTTAATATTTTCAGCAGCTTTCTAATCCATAAACATTCAGCAACAGCTTGTTTTGCGGTTTTCAAATCTGTTTGAGTCCATTTAGCTTTGTCTGTCATCCTTATATACATTTAACCCATCCTGAACATAAATGAAATCGATACTTTTAGGACAATGATAAACATTTTATAGGGTGGCCACCATCCCCATTTTGGACAGCTGTCGTTCTAATCTGGATGGGCACCATTCCTCCAAGGTGGTCTCCATTCCTCTACCAGGTGGCAATCAATCCAATAGGTGGTTACCATTCACACACTAGGTGCCTACCATATGCGCAGGTAGCCATCCTTTCACCTTCGGGTTTATATCATTCTTCTACAAGCTGTGTACCATTCTCCTTGGGGCAACCAATCCCTTTCTAGATGGCCACTAGTCCCTCTTTCGGTGGCCACCATTTCTCTTTTGGGTGTCCACTGTTCCCTTACTAGGTGGTTACCATTCTCCTACGTTGTCACCATTTCCATACTAGGTGGCCACCGTTCTCCTTTGGGTGGCCACCATTCTCCCTAGGTAGCCACCATTCCCCTCTGTGTGGTTCTGTTCCCTTCCAGGTGGCCACAATTTCCTCTTTGGGTGGTCACTGTTCCCCTTACTGTGGCTACCAGTCCCTTGCATACTAACGGGGAGGTCAGTTTACAGTGTGACTGCCGTTAGTCTGCATGTCTGAAACGCAATAAAGAGTAATGCTGTGTAATCAATAGTATGAGGCAATTAATTGTGTACTGTGCTAATACTGTCACTCGCTTGAGGTTCAAACACCAACACGCAAGATGGGTTACACCACACCTCCCAAATACAGAAAAAACAGCGCTTACCATACCGAATGACAGGATGGGCACAGTATTATTCAAACACACTAGCAGTATGTCTTTCTTACTTGATGTCACAAGGTGTGGCTCCCTAGGATTTCGTGCAATAATTTTAGATGTTTATACACTATGTGATCAAAAGTATCCGGACACGCCCAAAAACATACGTTTTTCATATTAGGTGCATTGTGCTGACACCTACTGCCAGGTACTCCATATCAGCAACCTCAGTAGTCATTAGACATCGTTGAGAGAGTACAATGTGACGCTCCGCGGAACTCACGGACTTCGAACGTGGTCAGGTGAGTGGGGGGGGGGGGGGGGGTCACTTGTGTCTTACATCTGTACGCGATATTTCGACAGTCCTTAATATCCCTAGGTCCACTGTTTCCGATGTGATGGTGAAGTGGAAACGTGAAGGGACACGTACAGCACAAAAGCGTACAGGCCGACCTCGCCTGTTGACTGACAGAGACCGCCGACAGTTGAAGAGGGTCTTAATGTGTATAGGTAAACATCTATCCAGACCATCACATTGGGGTCCAAACTGCATCAGGATCCACTGCAAGTAGTGGGACAGTTAGGCGGGAGTTGAGAAAACTTGGATTTCATGGTCGAGCGGCTGCTCATAAGCCACACACCAAGCCGGTAAATGCCAATCGACGTCTCGCTTGGCGTAAGGAGCGTAAACATTGGACGATGGAACAGTGGAAAAACATTGTGTGGAGTGACGAATTATGGTACACAATGTGGCGATCCTATGGTAGTGTGTTGGTATGACGAATGACCGGTGAACGTTATCTGCCAGCGTGTGTAGTGCCAACAGTAAAATTCGGAAGCGGTGGTGTTATGGTGTGGTCGTGTTTCTCATGGAGGGGACTTGCACCTCTTGTTGTTTTGCGCGGCACTATCACAGCACATGCCTACAATGATGTTTTAATCACGTTCTTGCTTCCCACTGTTGAAGAACAATTCCGGGATGGCGACAGGTTCTTTCAACACGTTCGAGCACCTGTTCATAATGCACGGCCTGTGGCGTAGTGGTTACACGACATTAACATCCCTCTAATGGGCTTGCCTGCACAGAGTCCTGACGTGAATTGTATAGAACAACTTTGGGATGTTCAGGAACGCCGACTTTGTGCCAGGCCTCACCGACCGACATCAATACCTCTCCTTAGTGCAGCATTCCGCGAAGAATGGGTTGCCATTCCCCAAGAAACCTTCCAGGACCTGCTTGAACGTATGACTCCCATCATGGCTAAGGGTGGGCCAACACCATATTGAATTCCAGCATTACCGATGGAGGGCGCCATTAACTTCTAAGTCATTTTCAGCCAGGCGTCCGGATACTTTTGGTCGCATAGTGTATTTGGTTCACTATGATTGATTTTTAATGGATGCCTCCTCTAAGAGCTTGCTGAAGTGGAAATAGTGTGGGGGCACCGATTCTTTCTTTGAACCTGATGGAGGCAGTTCATTCGAGGCGGAAATCGCTTCGCCCCATACTTGCTGACTTGCTGGAGAATATCATTTCCATATCTGTTTCATCACAAGAATTTCTCTGATTTATACACGACAGTATATTTCCAGGAAACGACGAAGACGAGAGAGAACGCAGTTACCCCTCGGAGTATAGACTTGATAACTCTCAACTTACTGTTGCTAGTCGGAACAAGTCTGAACCTGTTTATTTGGTTTCATGTAAAGACTTGTCGATGTCTGCACCCTCAGACTGACGCAATGTCAATGCTTCCTGTATTTTGATGAGTGTAGGGAACATTTGACATGTAATTCAATATAAAACGTTCAGTTCATCTCCCCGTTGCGTTCGGCACGTGAAATCCCCAAATAGAATGGAAATACGCCCACATTCATCTTCTGAACCAACAGCGTCATGCAGTTCAATACAAGACATAAGGTAACACTAGGTCCATCAGTGATTCGTTGTTAGCCATTAAACACAGTTCACACAAACTCAGTGGAGCTGAATACTTTTGTACTAGTAACGAAGATGAGACGGTATACTTCCATTGTGGCGGAGACTTGAAACATGGGAAGAATTTGACGACCCATGGCTTGAACATGCTCTGAGGTTTTCAAAGTCTGTGTTTGTGTTTTTTGAGAAGTGTAAAGATTTTATAAATGCTACATGTCAGACCAGTATCATGTAGATAAAAGAGAGGGATGGAGCTAATACTGAACTCCCTCCAAATCCTAAAGATGCTGTAACGAATTTTAACTCAAAAGCAGCAATTTCATCTCCATATGGATATTAAGTGACTGAGAGGGCTTTTGACAGCGCTCGCCTGTGTAAAATTTGTTTCCAGTAAGAGATCGAAATTGTATTCTTTCAGTGCAGACACATCGCTTTTTGCATAAAATGTGCACCATATCATTCGGTACGTACTGTGTGTCGCAGAACATGCAACGCCCGTGCAGGTTTTCGAGTCAAGACAACGGGAGGTTGCAGACTATCGTTGTCATTTTCGTCAAAAGCACGTCTTCGCCCTGTATATATATTTATATTTGATGACGAACTATAGATTCAGATACTGAAATTTATTCCTGATATTCCAGGGAGCGCACTGAGATAGCGTAACTTGTAACGCGACCGATCGCGATAAGCAGGGAATCTGTGTTAGACTCCTGATTTGATACAAATGTTCATTTGTTACTTTAGGTAGTACATATTACACACTTGGTATATAAGTAAATAATATCAGATAACACAATATTTGTACTTGAAATAATGAATATCTTTGACTTTATTGGAAATAATGAAAATCTTTAACTTCAAGTGGAGGTCATGCTTTTTTTCTACGTATCTGACCCATCATTTAAATACTACGCTCTGTTTGGTTGGGAAGAGGAAGAGAGAGATATGAAGCACACAAATTGTCTGTTTCCACCATCTTGCATTTTTAATATTTTGCTATGTTTGGCTGGAAACAAGGAGTCGCTACAGTGGCTTGACTTACAGTGTATGTCGGAAAAAAAGGACACTTGGAACCATTTTTTCACACCTTTTTAAGACCTCACACTGACCACTTGGTATTTCAACCT
Source organism: Schistocerca serialis cubense (assembly GCF_023864345.2). NCBI lineage: Eukaryota > Metazoa > Arthropoda > Insecta > Orthoptera > Acrididae > Schistocerca > Schistocerca serialis. The sequence goes on along the minus strand of NC_064640.1, from coordinate 755,924,043 downwards.
CAACCTTGGACGTTTAATACTGCACCGTGGTTGGCTGGACGTATAGGAAGGGGTAGAGAGTTTTTAATTTTTGTTAACGCAAATGAGCTGTTTATTTATTTTGTCCTGAGCACACAGCCTGAGGGATGCATTGCAATGACATAATGAAAAAAGGAAATGTGCGAGATCGCTCCTATAATTGTCAACTGCAAGACGTTTTGCGTTAGAAGTTGGCCTGTTTCGGTATTATCGCCATCTTCAGGCTGTCAGCAAAAAATATAAAAAAAAAGGGTTCAAATGGCTCTGAGCACTATGGGACTTAACATCCGTGGTCATCAGTCCCTTAGAACTTAGAACTACTTAGACCTAACTAACCTAAGGACATCACACACATCCATGCCCGAGGCAGGATTCGAACCTGTGACAGTAGCAGGCGCGCGGTTCCGAACTGAGCGCCTAGAACCGCTAGACCACCGCGACCGGCGGCTGTCAGCCACCTAATTCGTTTTTTTAAATGTTGTAATATTATAACTTATAACTATGGATTGGTTTTACTCTGTGCTACTTCTTTCTTCCATACTGCAACTTTTAAGAAAATATATTTGATGGCAGATAGGCTGAAAACGGCCTAATTAGGCCTATAGCTGATGTAAAACGTCTAGCATTTAACAAATATAGCAGCATTCTGGTATATTACCGTTTTTCATTATGTCATTACAATTGAGTTTCTTTCTGATACTGTTTTTTCATTGGATGGAAGGAGAAGAGGTTTGGCCGGAGATAAGTAGGCGAAGACATGTTTTTTTTTTTTTTTTTTTTTTTCAAGTTACGGCTTATGCTATTGAGCTGTTTCCGCTATCTTGGATTTTTGATACCGACTATTATTGACTGGAGATATAGAGTACTCTTCTGTGATTGATAGGAGACAGGGAAGACGATGCCCACTAACACAATGGAGCCGTATCCACCATCTTGGAATTTTAGTAGTGCCTTATGATTGGCTGGAGATAATGAGAGGGTGGGGCTTCCCAGTGATAAGGATGATGAGTTACTGATGAGGATGATGCTGTCATGAGGTCAGTCTCATCACAGATGTATTACATAACGCCACTGACATGGACGATTACGTTACTGAAGGTATTATAGCACATTTTAAATTTCAAGTTCATTTAATCGCAAATTTGATCCACAGTGCCTACTGACGTGTTACTCATACGGTTAACTTTTTTTGCATTTTCATTTTGTCGTAAGAACCTTTTTAAAATAATTTGTGTTCTGATGCTTCAGAATATCTCTAACCGTCTGCAGTGGTTGCAGGTCAGATGTTTCGAAATTCAACATACTGTCACAGTGTAACCACCCTCCTCAGTTAATAGGCTATCCAGAAATACTTACTCTAATACTATTAGGCTAATTGTATCACAGAATTTCAGGGCAAACGCCTCCGAAGTGAATAACTGACTAGAAGGTAAAGTGTACAACCAGTTATTTTTCCAAATAATTCTCTCCGCTTTCTGTTAACTAGATTTTTCAGTAACATTTGTGAAGTAGTGCAGTCACACACGATAACGACGAACAAAAGAGACATACAACGAAATTTGGAGTAACTCACAGCGAAAGTGGAATGAATTGATTTGTAAATTTAGCCTATCGTTAGTCCAATTTGATAATATTTGTTCCTCACCTAATCGATGATCACAAGCGTAATAATTAGAGATTTGTTTAAGAGAACGTGTGGCAACCTTAGATTTACGCTACACAGCCAACACAACAATACTGTAAATAATAACAACAAGAGAAATTTGGCAATTGCCTTGAAGTTTTTAGGAAAATGAAAAGTAATAATTTCGAACAATAAGTAAATGATCGTTACTGAAATAAGTAAAGTATTAAAAGTATCGATTGTAGAATGAATTGCGATGACTCACAGTAAGGTTTACATCCGTGCATAAGACTCATGAATCTACAAATGAAGTTCATTAAAACCTCTTAAACAACTGAGAAATTATTTGAGTTAGTAAATAATAATTAATCTTCAGAAAAATTATATCGCCGGAATACGAACCTACTAAGCCAAAACAAATTAACACTCTGGTAGTTAGCATGAAACGAAACGTGCAAATCTTCAATAGCTTTAGTTTGAATTTTGATTTGCCAGTGTTACTTTAATTAAATTTCTTCTGCTGCTTAGATCAAATTTACTAACGAACATTGCCTCTGATTATTACGGAAGAGAGTGGATGACTTATTGTGACGTAATTACTGACCAGTCTCAGTTATATTTTTATTACGAAAACGGAAGTGAAGGCAATACTATTTATCAACTTCATTTTTGTTTTATAAATCATAACACTTGGTTTTTCTGTAGTAGGAAATGTTGAGGACCCTAATGAATGTGGCAATGACTGATTGGAAGATGATATCACGGAGCTATTGTTTTTACTCAAAAGTTCACTAAAAGTCATTGAGTACACCTCACAATATTTCTTATGTCAACGAAATTTAGCGGTCATCTGTTCGTCGGAGTTGAGACGATGGCTTCGAGGGCTGCGACAATTTACCTGTTACTCTAATTATTATGGGTACACTTTGATTAGAAATGACCATTTACGGGGCAGGATCATGTTGTTCCTGGAGCATCGTACATCTGCCCGTACTGGTCACGAACGTTGTGCCTCGCAATTAGTAATTTGGTCTGCCGAGGACATAATTTTCCACTCTGCACGCAACGCGCTCGTCCACACAATCACATGTATAATACTGCAGTGCCGTGCACTCTCTCTAACGTCACACAGGAGAGTCCAGAAACGTTGCCAGCACTGAATTTCACTCTCTGACTAACGATACAAAATTTACCTAACATCCCGTATAAGTCCACTATCGTTATTGACCTAGTGTAATCATCACATACTTTACATTTCGAACGTAATTTACATTAGTTTAACATTTGCATAAATTACAAATGCAAGCCCTCATCTCGTGGTCGTGCGGTGGCGTTCTCGCTTCCCACGCCCGGGTTCCCGGGTTCGATTCCCGGCGGGGTCAGGGATTTTCTCTGCCTCGTGATGGCTGGGTGTTGTGTTCTGTCCTTAAGTTAGTTAGGTTTAAGTAGATCTAAGTTCTAGGGGACTGATGACCATAGATGTTAAGTCCCATAGTGCTCAGAGCCATTTGAACCATTTTTTACAAATGCAATTCATTTTGAATCACAGCTAACATTTCAAAATTCACAGAAAAATAATCAGGTTATATATACCAGAATGAGATTTTCACTCTGCAGCGGAGTGTGCGCTGATATGAAACTTCCTGTGAGATTAAAACTGTGTGCGGACCGAGACTCGAACTCGGGACTTTTGCCTTTCGCGGGCAAGTGCTCTAACAACTGAGCTACCCAAGCACGACTCACGACCCGTCCTCACAGCTTTACTTCCGGTAGGACTTCGCCTCTTAACTTCCAAACTTTACAGAAGCTCTCCTGCGAACCTTGCAGAACCAGCACTCCTGAAAGAAAGGATATTGCGGAGACATGGCTTAGCCACAGCCTGGGGGATGTTTCCAGAATGAGATTTTCACTCTGCAGCGGAGTGTGCGCTGATATGAAACTTCCCGGCAGATTAAAACTGTGTCCCGAGTTCGAGTCTCGGTCCCTCATGTCGTGAATTCCCTACACGGGATACATTTTGAATTTGTGTGAGTCGGATTCCTTTCTCGCCTGATCGCTTGGTACTACATCTATGTTAACGTCTACATGTATACTCAGCATGCCACCAAGCGATGTGTGACGCAGGATACTTCGTTCTCCACTGTCACTCCTCTTCTTTCCTGCTCCAATAGCGAATGATTCTCGGTAAGAACCACCGCCACAAAGCCATTGCGTGGGCATCAAACTCACTATTTTTAGCTTCATGGTCCTTTCAGAAGATATACGTAGAAGGTAGTACTGTATTCGTTGACCCTTCTAGGAAAGTACGCTATTGGAACTTTACTACAAGTAAACCATACCATTTTGCAAAGCGCAGTTTTTGCAGAGTCTGCCACTGAAGTTGTTTAACATCAACGTGTCGGTTTTGTGTTTACTAAATGCACCTGTAAAGAAGCGCGCTGCTCTTCTTTGGGACTTTTGTGTTTCCTCTACCAGTTCTATATGGTACGGGTCCTTACTAAGGAGCAATATTCAGGTATTTCTGGAAAGAGTGTCTGTAAGCTACGTCCATTGTTGAAGGACAACGTTTCCTGAGAATTCCTCCAGTGAATGTCAGTCAGGAATTTGCCTTTCTGCCATTAGTTTTATGTGCTTGTTCCACTCTAAAACGCCCGGTACAAATAATCCTAAATATTTTATGGTGGTAACTGCTTCCAGAGAGTGTTCTGCAATCGTGTAATTATACAGCCATGGGTCTTTCTGTCTATATATACGCAATACGTCACATTTGTTTATGTTGAAGGTCAATTGCCTCTCACTGTAATAATTGTTGGTCATCTACAGGACTTCCTTTGCTCCGCTACAATTTCTTAGCGTTGCCACCTTCCTGTACAGCACTGCATAATCCGAGAAAAGCCCCATGGATCTTCCGACGTTGCCTGTTGCATCATTTTCATATGTTATGAAAAATAAGAACGTAAAACACTCCCTTTGGGCAGGTCTGATGTTACTTTTATCTCTGAAGACTTCCCTCCGTTGAAAATGACATACTGTGTCGCGTTTTCTGGGAATACATTACTCCAATCTAACAGTTGCTGTGATATTCCGGATGCTAGAATTTTCTTCGTTATTCGGTAGTGTGAAACTATCTGTAACGCCATACATAAGTTAAAGAATGCCGCATTTGCTTTGACGCTGGTGTCTATAGCTTTCTGGGTCTCGTGGATCTGGGTTTCACACGATCGTGGCTTTCGGAACTCATTTTGACTCCCACAGAGATTTTCGGTCCCCAAAAATGTTATAATAAGCGAGTACAAAACATGTTCCAGAATTCTAGGTAAGATCGACGTCAGAGATACAGTCCTATAATTATGTGTGACTGTTTGACGACCTTTCTTAAAAGCGGAAATGATCTGTGCATTTTCCAATCATCAGGAACATTTCGCTCATCCAGAGACATGCGGTACTCTGCTTCCAGAAGAAGGGCTTTTCCTTTCGGATACTCCACGTAGAATCCGATCAATACCCCGTCAGGTCCCGTGGCCTTTCCTCTGTTGAGCCATTTCAGTTGCTTTGTATCCCGTGGTCACATATTTCGATATCAACCGTTTCGTCGTTCGAGCGACGATTTAAAGGTGGTAATACAGTGAGATCTTCCACAGTGAAGCACTTTGGGTAATAGACGTTTAGTATTTCTGATTTTTTTTATTAACCTCAGTTATGTCCTTTTACTGATTGAATGTAAGACCAAAACTTCTTAGGATATTGTGTCAAGCGAGTAGACAGAATTTTACTTCCGAATTAGCTGAAACTTACACGCATGGCTATTCTTAGACAAATTTTGACTTCCTTTAGTGTTTGTTTGTTAGTGAGGTTCTGACTACTTTTAAATTTGCAGTGAAGCTCTCATTGCTTTCTTAGTAACTTTCTATCACGGCTGTCGAACCACGGTGGGTCTTTTCCATCCTAACAACTTTGCTTGACACATGCCTATCTAAAGCGTATTGTACAGTATGTGCGTATGGGCAGGCGGTGGGCGTTATGGAATCAATAGGGTAATTTTTAGATAAAGGCCATTTATAGGCGAAAGCATGTTGAAAAGGGTTACATCGGCCTAGGGAGGTGAGGGTGAGCCAGAGCGTAGAGTTTAGCGAGACATAGTTCGCGAAGCTAACGAAAATGGTTGTCTGCCAAAACTAAGTCCACAGTGCCGCAGCACCGGGAGACACGAGAGATCTTCAATGCCACAGGGCGCGTATCCGACTCGCGGGTGAGCAAGAATACAAGAGAGCGGGCCCGGCGACGGGCGGCCAGGTATTTCGACGCACCACGCGGTTTCCTCCGCCCTGATTGGTCAGGACCGAGCACACCGTGCGGGCTGCATGGAACTTTCCAGATTCTGCTAAGCGACGCCTGGGGCGGCGTTACCTCGTAAGCACATGAGAGAAGCGCGTGGCCAAGGTTCCCTTCCTCGGTGCTGACTTCCTATTAGTAGACCGTGGGACGAAAGAATTTAAAGGCAGCTAACACTGCCGTCCGTGGCTTGGTCGCAATGGAAAAATGAAGTTACCGTTTGGAAGCTCAAACAATAAAGTAAAATCTCCTACTGTCTGGCTCATCCTTTACACTCCTCCCCATTCCGTGGGAACGGAGAACGTATATGAATTCGCTCAATGTAATTATTATTTAAATGTAAACAATTTTAGTGCGCAAAACAAAGTAAACATCACTTGATTAAGAATGGCCCTCACGGATGATGGCAGGGGTCTTTAACTATGGGAGGGTGTAGAGACTCGAAAGACCTCCTAGGGGTCGCAAAGGAACTTACACGCGTCAACAATATTATGTGCATACAATAATCATCATAAAACATCAAAACAAAATTAAAACAAGACTCAACAGCGTGAATGAGGTAAACCTGTTCGTGTTTCTAGGATGATGTAAAAGTGTCTTTTTGCTTTTGTTTAAATAAGTTGAAAATGTAAATATATCACCACTGATGTCACAAGTGAGAAATACAAATACAATAGTTTGAATGTAGCATTTATGCAAAAAATTGTTCGTTTTTCCTTTAGAAATGAGATTCAGAGATACATGTCACCACTGGTGAGTCACTGCGGGGGCGAGTGGTGCGAGGCGGCGTTGTGTGTTGTCCGCAGCTGGCAGCGCGCAGGCTGCCGGCGGGAAGGGGGCGTGGAACTGGAACTAAGCGTAGTGAGGTATGAGGGGAGAGTTACACGTTTCAGACACATTTAAAAAAGGGAGTTATCACTTAGGGAACACTTCACTACGCTGCACTAGTTTTTCCACATTAGGTGATATCACCATTGCACTCTTAAAACTAAGGGAGGGCACATGCCTAATAGATTCTTCTCTTTTTTTTATGTCCATATCAGTACAATAATAAGAATAACAGTGACTGGGGTTATCGTGGCGCTGGGTACAATGGTTGTATATATAGCGGTTTGCCATTCATTTATGTGCGCCAACAGGCGAACGTAAGAAATTTGTCCTTTTCCATGTTTTAGCATGTCATCGATTGACGATAGGAGATGATCATTTGATTTATTAGATAAAGCAGGCAAATCAGTTGACAAGGTAGTCACGAATAAGCTCCCAGATATAAAAAACATAAAGGGGCGCGAATGCTGAGTAAGCTATAGTGGCATGAAAGGTTATTAGTGGCGTAATAACATCACAATAAGAACAGTTGTACCAAGGAAAGGCTGGTGTGTAACGTAGTGGTAGCATTAATAAGGCGGATGGGAGTGCGGCAGCTACGACAGAGCGGCACGCTACAGATGACTTCAGAGGCCAGCGCGGCTTCAGAGCTGCACGCGACAGCTGAGAAGCGAAGCCGAGGCGGCTACGACTGTCAAATGCGGCGTACGAACGTGCGCTGCGCAAGAAGCAAGTGTCCGGTTTATAAGAGTGAGAGAGATAGAGAGAGAGATGATGCTTACCGACGTCGTTCACTGCGATGTCTGTATTTTACACACTCTCCACATGCTCTTGGGCTCTTGCGCTTGATGAGCGTATTTATGTGCTTCAAAATGAGAAGTGACAAATATTAATGTCACAAAAAGGGGTATAGCATTACTGAATAAAGGGGAATAGATAGGCGAAATCGGTATGTTTTTTTTTTTTTTTTTTTTTTCAACGATGACCAGCAAAACAGAAGTGGAATTACGCGTGACATCATGCTAGATGCGTTGTTACAGGAGGTTCAAATGGTGCAAATTGCTCTGAGCACTATGGGACTCAACTTCTGAGGTCATTAGTCCCCTATAACTTAGAACTAGTTAAACGTAACTAACCTAAGGACATTACACACATCCATGCCCGAGGCAGGATTCGATTCTGCGACTGTAGCGGTCTCGCGGTTCCAGACTGCAGCGCCTAGAACCGCACGGTCACTTTGAAAGACTGTTACAGGATGTTCTGTTTAAAGCTGCATTAACATACATAAATACAGAAAAGAGGTACACAAGTATCATATTAAATTACTGCATAATGCTATATCAATAAGAAAAGTTAAATGCATCTTTGAGCTGACCATCCAAGTGTAGTAACATTCACATTTTGAGAATTTTCTCATGTCTCAATATATTTGCTAAACACCATAAAGTGAAACTGACAAAGAAAAATGACACCAGTTGGGTGCACGTGGAGCGTAGACTGTGTCGTAGGATGTCAACGCTGTTGCTAACAAGAGGAGAGAAACAAAACTCGACGAGAATCTAAAGATTTCCGCAGTGGAAACAGAAAGCGTAAGGAATTTGATTAGAGAAGACTAATTTGAGCGTAATTTCTGAAGGACTCTTCCTTTATGAAGGTATAGTGCACTGCGCATTGTTGACACGACGTTATCGCCTACTTAACTGTGTATATGACAATCCTGCGACTCCAAGACAGCTGCTACGTACTTCCTCTTCAAACTCGATATCTCTCACATAAAAAAAACTTTACTGTGCGACCAAATTCGCCGTCTTTATCCTCTCAACATTTTGCGACTAACTCGCCATCTCTATAACTCCATGGTGCTGACCTCATTGGGCCCAGCTATTTGCTTAAAACTCCGTCTATCCTTGGTTATATCACAGTGTGCTGAGACACGTCATACAGTTAAATGCTACTACTTCAATAGTCGGATTTCCTTCGGAAAATACAACGGAAAAAGAAGGCTCAAGGTTTTGAACAGATTTCCGCTTACTGGCGGTTAGCTGCGGGCTAGACGCGGCTTACGTCTGATGGTGCCTGATCAGCTGTCGTCAGAGAGCACGGAACACTGTTTTCGTGAACTCTTCTTCGACATGAAAGATTAAGGTCTAACTGTGTTAGTACACATGGGCTGAATAGTTTTATGTTGGATACGCTCGGATAATAAACTCCTAAAGGAGCTATTCTGTTGAAAGTTGACAGATGAAAGTGGTTAGGACGGACTATGCCGCGAAATTGAAAAGTGAAGAAACGACACAGACAGCTAAGGGTCCACGCGGGAGCCAACCGCGTCACGTAAGTAAAGGTACGTGCCCCTGCGGGTGTGGTTCTTTTGTTTATCAACAGGCAAAGTATATGGCCAAAGCTTGCTCGTTCTGTGGGCGTGATTCACTTTGTTTATGTTACCTAACTCAGGGTAGTCATGTCGTATGTCCTTCCAGATAAACATTCAAATACAAATGAAAACGTGTTTACATCCTAAATTATCCTTCCACAACAAATGGTTCAAATGGCTCTGAGCAGTATGGGACTTAATATCTATGGTCATCAGTCCCCTGGAACTACTTGAACCTAACTAATCTAAGGACAGCACACAACACCCAGTCATCACGAGGCAGAGAAAATCCCTGACCCCGCCGGGAATCGAACCCGGGAACCCGGGCGTCGGAAGCGAGAACGCTACCGCACGACCACGAGCTGCGGACAATTGGCAACTCATCATAGTGATACAAGCGGTGGCAAAACCGCAACAAAAGCAAAGTTCAAAATAGTTTTTTACACAAAACTCCCTTGTCCTTCAGTTATATTTCGTAGCAAAATTAATGTAATGATCCCCTGGTATTCCTTTATGCTCTCGTTTATATTTCCATACCAACTGATAGTCCTTGGTACTTCTACCTACAAGAAAACTGTCGTTATGTGTAACGCTGTGGGATAGTGTAATGTCACGTTAATACTTCCTTTAACAAGATTCTGATGAAAAGTGGATTTATGTCTCGTTCAATGAACAGACCAATAATTATTAAACATGTGATATGCTGTTTCCTGTATTGATTTGTGTTTGCAAATATTGGTGATTATCAGTCCCCCAGTCAATCGTTCAAGGATATGATTGTTGTTCCTTTTGTTAATTCTCTCACCTACCTGCTTCCATATATTCATTATTGGCGGCTCGACGAAGCTAGTTGCTTCTCGAAGACGTCGATATGGCTTACCTGTCGGCGCTTTTGTTTTTAATAAAATTAGAGTTCATTTGCCATATATAAACTGTGCAGGGAACAAAGTAAGTTCCTTAGTATTGAGAATGTGCGTCAAGTTATTCAAAGGGTTCGTTATACAATGGTTAAGAATTTCTGTGTTGAGATTCAGTGCAGCTTGAGGTGCTAAGGTGCGACACACGTCGCGCTCGTGAGATTGTAAGTTGCTGACAGCACAGCTGACAGTAGGGTTGCGTCCTCTTTCACTGGCTCAGCGGCGGAACTGGCGTTCACGCTTGGTCTGTCCTCTTGCTACGCGTGGAGTTTAGTCCCTCGGTACTGTCACAAAACTTCCTTCCAGAGTTAGCTTTTGTTGTTCACGACAGTTATGCATGGAGGATGTTCTTTTCTAAGGGACTAGAGGTCGCAAAACTATCGGGTTCCAATTATTTTACTTAAACACTCTGTTCTTCTAAAATTTAGGTAACTGCCAGGTGTTAGGCTTCTAATTAAACCTTATTTTGCGATGGCATTCCAAACCCAACTCCTTGGCTAACACGTTTCCCGCACAGCGGTCGTTTACAGGACAGATATAGCGGCAAGTGCCGGCTTCCTTGACGCCATATAGATCGGTTTATTAACCGTGGTGGTGATACAACATAGCCGGAGATCGATCTGAAATTCCTACGTTTACTAATCCTGATGGTTTACATAATGCGTACCAGGAAAAAATACTCTCTCACGATTTTGTTACTTACTGAAAATTCAAATAGACAACACAAACAGATTCCCATCTTTAGATCAGACTAGTAAAACCTGTAGGGCAATATTAAGCTGGTGAATTTATTTCTATAACTATCCCTTCAAGTTTGCTGTTTAAACTGCAACGTACGAATGTACGAAGAACGAATGTACGAAGACGAGGACGTAGCGTGGGGCTGAATTAGCGTAATGGGGCACGTGGCGGACGCGGTGATGGATAGGAGCTCGAGGGGCGAGGGGAGAGGTGCACGTGCTGCCCGTGCCAAAGACCGAGGCGGTGGGTGGGGGAAAGAGGAACTGCAATGGCCGCTCTCTCGGCGGGCATGAGGGAGGGAAGGGAAGCGGGGCGCTTCGCCAGCTGACCGGGAGGAGCGCATGTGAACAGCTGTAGACAACAGCGGCGGTATTTACGCGACTTCTTCCGTGGCATTTAATACACATAAATACGTGGTACTAAGAGAAAACTCCCCTTGTTGTCTGTTCATCGCATTATGAAAACAATAAAATAGCACTTGAGGAAGACTCCTTTAACTTTAGAGTAACATATTTGTTGTTTAACTTGGACGTACTTATTCTTGTTATTATCATTGTGTGATCATTTAGCAAAACCATACATGTAATGGGGCGTATTTCAAATGAGAGGTAGATGATAGTATGTAGTCATTGATCTACTGGCGGCTACGAAGGCGTGTTACTATCATGTTCTTATGGTCAAGCTTTAATAGCTGTGTTTGTGCACTATTCACTAAATTAACAAGTGAAGTGTGAATCCATTTAACATATACAAGAGTAACTGATTAATAATCCAGCGTATACTATTGGCAAGGACAACTTTCCCCTTAATTCCATGATTAAAAAAATGGTTCAAATGGCTCTGAGCACTATGGGACTTAACATCTGTGGTCGTCAGTCCCCTAGAACTTAGAACTACTTAAACCTAACTAACCTAAGGACATCACACACATCCATGCCCGAGGCAGGATTCCAACCTGCGACCGCAGCGGTCACGCGGTTCCAGACTGAAGCGCCTAGAACCGCTCGGCCACACCGGCCGGCTCCACGATTAAAGGATATTTGTGTTTCTACTTTTCGACTGCTACGATAACATTACTGGAGACGTTAAATGACACAAGACAAAATGATTACAAAACTACAATCACTTACATTAATATGTGACATCATAAATTCTATTAGCAATGGTTGCCAATTCTTATGTCTACTTATAACTAACAAACGTATAGTAACGACGGTGTTTTCCGTCAGTTAATTCTCCTGCTGCATGCGGGACTTTCCCAACTATTTGCATACTATCTCAGATCTACTTTCTGGAACGTAAATCATAGGGATTTGACCTTACAGTATATCTACGTTGCTGTCAAGGTGGTTGTATTACCTGCTTTCTTGCTTTCTTGGGTGGAACTACTGGCGTAATAGGCCCGGTTTCACTGTTAGGTGGGGGTGGCTCGGGTCCTTTATACAGTTTCAATCTGTCAAGATGACCAATCAATGTGCGTTCCGCTAACTGACTCCTTAACGTCGACGCGACACAGCGCACTTCTCTAACTGAACATTTCTTTATTCTCCTTTCTCATCTTTATCTCGTTGCTTCTCAACTCCTCTTATTTCCTCAAAAATTTCCTGTCCACTGGCAACAATAGTACCCTTCGGTATCACAATCTCTTTTACACCAAAATTATCTCTAATTACTTATACCGCAAAACCCTTCTGTCTCTTATCAAGTCGGCAGATACTTCTCTTTATATGTACTGACTGACGATCTAAGACATCATTCTGGGTGAGCGGATCAACCAGAATGTCTGCCTTAGGTTGTTCTTGATTTTTGACATCTATCCAGAGAATCTTTCCACTTCCGCCTTTCATCCTCACAGCGTCAGTGGTTTTTATCGCCCACGTTTGCGGTTTTAGGGGGGATTGTGAACGGCGCCTTTCACAGCTCCCTCGCGTCTGACTGGGGTGCACACTGCCAAATCGGTGAATTGCTTCACCGAACTGCACAGTTCGCGTTCGATAATCCACTATACCCTGATAACGGTGCAGGAAGTCATTCCCTAGTATGATATCAAATTCACCCTTCTTTAGCCTTACTACTTCTATCCTGTGACTGTACTTACCCTCGTCTATTTCCAGATTTGCCCCCCATGAAACATGGGCCTTGCCGTTGGGGAGGCTTGCGTGCCTCAGTGATACAGATGGCCGTACCGTAGGTGCAACCACAACGGAGGGGTATCTGTTGAGAGGCCAGACAAACGTGTTATTCCTGAAGAGTGGCAGCAGCCTTTTCAGTAGTGGCAGGGGCAACAGTCTGGATGATTGACTGATCTGGCCTTGTAACACTAACCAAAACAGCCCTGCTGTGCTGGTACTGCGAACGGCTGAAAGCAAGGGGAAACTACAGCCGTAATTTTTCCCGAGGGCATGCAGCTTTACTGTATGGTTAAATGATGATGGCGTCCTCTTGGGTAAAATATTCCGGTGGTTAAATAGTCCCCCATTCGGATCTCCGGGCGGGGATTACTCAAGAGGACGTCTTTATCAGGAGGAAGAAAACTGGCGTTCTACGGATCGGAGCGTGGAATGTCAGATCCCTTCATCGGGCAGGTAGGTTAGAAAATTTAAAAAAGGGAAATGGATAGGTTAAACTTAGATATAGTGGGAATTAGTGAAGTTCGGTGGCAGGAGGAAAAAGAATTTTGGTCAGGTGAATACAGGGTTACAAATACAGAATCAAATAGGGGTAATGCAGGAGTAGGTTTAATAATGAATAAAAAATAGGAGTGCGGGTAAGCTACTACAAACAGCATAGTGAACGCATTATTGTGGCCAAGATAGACACGAAGCCCGTGCCTACTACAGTAGTACAAGTTTATTTGTCAACTAGCTCTGTAGATGATGAAGAAATTGATGAAATGTATGATGAGATAAAAGAAATTATTCAGCTAGCGAAGGGAGACGTAAAAAAAAAAATGGCTCTGAGCACTATGGGACTCAACTGCTGAGGTCATTAGTCCCCTAGAACTTAGAACTAGTTAAACCTAACTAACCTAAGGACATCACAAACATCCATGCCCGAGGCAGGATTCGAACCTGCGACCGTAGCGGTCTTGCGGTTCCAGACTGCAGCGCCTTTAACCGCACGGCCACTTCGGCCGGCCCCCGGAGACGTAAATTTAATAGTCATGGGGGACTCGAATTCGAGGGTAGGAAAAGGGAGAGAGCCGGCCAGGGTGGCCGAGCGGTTCTAGGGGCTACAGTCTGGAACCGCGCGACCGCTCTGGTCGCAGGATCGAATCCTGCTTCGGGCATGGATGTGTGCGATGTCCTTAGGTTAGTTAGGTTTAATTAGTTCTATGTTCTAGGCGACTGATGACCTTAGAAGTTAAGTCCCATAGTGCTAAGAGCCATTTGAACCATTTTGAAAGGGAGAGAAGGAAACATTGTAGGTGAATATGGATTGGGGGTTAGAAACGAAGGAGGAAGCATTCTGGTAGAATTTTGCACAGAGCGTAACTTAATCACAGCTAACACTTGGTTCAAGAATCATAAAAGAAGGTTGTGTACGTGGAAGAATCCTGGAGATACTAGAAGGTATCAGATAGATTATATAATGGTAAGACAGAGATTTAGAAACCAGGTTTTAAGTTGTAAGACATTTCCAGGGACAGATGTGCACTCTGACCACAATCTATTGGTTATGAACTGTAGATTAAAACTGAAGAAACTGCAAGAAGGTGAGAATTTAAGGAGATGGGAGATTGTACAGAGTTTCAAGTGAGAGCATAAGGGAACAACTGACAGGAAAGGGGGAAAGAAATACAGTAGAAGAAGAATGGGTAGCTCTGAGGGATGAAGTAGTGAAGGCAGCAGAGGATCAAGTAGGTAGAAAGAGGAGGGCTGGTAGAAAGCCTTGGGTAACAGAAGAAATATTGAATTTAATTGATGAAAGGAGAAAATATAAAAATGCAGTGAATGAAGCAGGCAAAAATGAATCAAAACGTCTGAAAAATGATATCGACACAAAATGCAAAATGGCTAAGCAGGTATGGCTAGAGGACAAATGTAAGGATGTAGAGGCTTATCTCATTAGGGGTAAGATAGATACTGCCTACAGGAAAATGAAAGAGACCTTTTGAGAAAAGAGAACCACTTGTATGAATATCAAGAGCTCAGATAGAAATCCAGTTCTAAGCAAAGAAGGGAAAGCAGAAAGGTGGAAGGAGTATATTGAGGGTCTACACAAGGGCGATGTACTTGAGGACAATGTTATGGAAGTGGAAGAGGATATAGAGGAAGATGAAATGGGAGATACGATACTGCGTGAAGAGTTTGACAGAGCACTGAAAGACCTGAGTCGAACAAGGCTCCGGGAGTAGACAACATTCCATTAGAACTACTAACGGCCTTGGGAGAGCCAGTTCTGACAAAACTCTACCGTCTGGAGAGCAAGATGTATGAGACAGGCGGAATACCCTCAGACTTCAAGAAGAATATAATAATTCCAATCCCAAAGAAAGCAGGTGTTGACAGATGTGAAAATTACCGAACTATCAGTTTAATATGTCTCTGTTGCAAAATACTAACGCGAATTCTTTACAGACGAATGGTAAAACTGGTGGAAGCCGACCTCGGGGAATATAAATTTGGATTCCGTAGAAATGTTGGAACACGTGAGGCAATACTGACTTTACGACTTATCTTAGAAGAAAGATTAAGGAAAGGCAAACCTACGTTTCTAGCATTTGTAGACTTAGAGAAAGCTTTCGAAAATGTTGATTGGAATACTCTCTTTCAAATTTAAAGGTGGCACGGCTAAAATACGGGGAGCGAAAGGCTATTTACAATTTGTACAGAAACCAGATGGCAGTTATAAGAGTCAAGGGACATGAAGCAGTGGTTGGGAAGGGAGTGAGACAGGCGTGTAGCCTCTCCGCGATGTTATTCAATCTGTATATTGAGCAAGCAGTAAAGGAAACAAAACAAAAATTCGGAGTAGGAATTAAAATCCATGGAGAAGAATTAAAAACTTTGAGGTTCGCCGATGACATTGTAATTCCGTCAGAGACAGCAAAGGACTTGGAAGAGCAGTTGAACGGAATGGACAGTGTCTTGAAAGGAGGATATAAGGTGAACATCAACAAAAGCAAAACGAGGATAATGGAATGTAGTAGAATTAAGACGGGTGAGGCTGAGGGTATTAGATTAGGAAATGAGACACTTAAAGTAGTAAAGGAGTTTTGCTATTTGGGGAGCCAAATAAGTGATGATGGTCGAAGTAGAGAGGATATAAAATGTAGACTGGCAATGGCAAGGAAAGCGTTTCTGAAGAAGAGAAATTTGTTAACATCGAGAATAGATTTAAGTGTCAGGAAGTCGTTTCTGAAAATATTTGTATGGAGTGTAGCCATGTATGGAAGTGAAACATGGACTATAAATAGGTTGGACAAGAAGGGAATAGAATCTTTCGAAATGTGGTGCTACAGAAGAATGCTGAAGATTAGATGCTTAGATCACATAACTAATGTGGAGGTATTGAATAGAAGTGGGGAGAAGAGGAGTTTGTGGTACAACTTGTCAAGAAGAAGGGACCAGTTGGTAGGAAATGTTCTGAGGCATCAAGGGATCACAAATTTAGCAGAGGAGACCGAGAGATCAAAACACTAAGCAGATTCAGAAGGATGTAGGTTGCAGTAGGTACTGGGAGATGAAGAAGCTTGCACAGGATAGAGTAGCATGGAGAGCTGCATCAAGCCACTCTCAGGACTGAAGAGCACAACAACAACATCATTTCCAGATTTACTAGACACGAACCCGCGGGGACAATTACTTCCTCTCCAAGGCCACTGATATGGAATCGGGGTGGCTGTAACACCCTTCGATCATTTTTCTCCACAAACAATACACTAACTTGACCACCAGTATCAACTAAAATTCTAACTATTTTGTTCCCGAGTAAGCCAACTAGACTAAAGTGTTCCACCTCTTTACATTTTCCGGACCTAACCGTGTATTACGTTCGTCGGGGTCGCGGGTGGGTGGACGATCCTGCCCCCCACGCGTTTCACTTATTCGACCCCGCGTTGAGGCGGTGGCTGCGCATCTGATTAGAGAATGGTGACTTTATGGGGCAAACATTATTAGCATGACCTGCTGTTTCGCAAATGGTGCAATACGGTGCGCGACCGCTCATTGTCGTATGGTTGGGCCTCCCACAACGCTGACAAAATACTTCTTTTGCTGGGACCGGTCCCGGGTCCGGCGGGCGCGGTGCGGCAGCGCAAAAGCGCAATACCTCTTCGCGTAACGTTGCCAAATGAACAGCCTCATACAGAGAAGTGGGGGAGGCTGCTTTGACTTCTCCTCCGATGCAGGGGTCGTTACCACGAACAAACTCATCAATTTCACGTGCTTCCGCTTCTGAGCGCAACATTCTGTTTTCACTGGAATTTTCACCTAGCTTATAGGTACGACAAGATATTGCTCGTATGCGATCTGCAAAGGCATCAAAATCCTCATTAAGCGTCTGCCTAATTGTTGATAATTGGTCTCTGTAATATCCAGTACCTCTGGTATCGGAATATCGCGTAGTCAGTTCGCTGGCCAATACTTCAAATTCATGCGTGTCACGCAATTTGTGGTGTCAGCGCCAGACACCACAGTTGCTAGGTGGTAGCCTTTAAATCGGCCGCGGTCCGTTAGTATACGTCGGACCCGCGTGTCGCCACTGTCAGTGATGCCAGACCGAGCGCCTCCACACGGCGGGTCTACAGAGACTTCCTAGCACTCGCCCCAGTTGTACAACGGACTTTGCTAGCGATGGTTCACTGACAAAATACGCTCTCATTTGCCGAGACGATAGTTAGCATAGCCTTCAGCTAAGTCATTTGCTACGACCTAGCAAGGCGCCATTACCAGTTACTATTGAGATTATGAATAACGTACCGTCAAGAGCGACGTTCACCATTTATGGATTAAAGTTAAGTATTCCACCAGCTACGTCCGTTTTTCTAAAGTCAAATTTCCTTGTCCTGTTCCAGACCTCACGCCAGCCTGCGTGAGCTAAAACGCGTGCCTTTCGGCTTCCTCTCATACCTGGTGTTGGCTCTCCTGCCAACCCACAACATTGGCGACGAGGCAACACCGTGTTCGTAACTATACTGCCCTGATTTACTTGTGTAATGGCTTCGCCACCATCTCCAGATGTACTGTCCGAATTTTATCGCTTACAGAATCAGCAGACGCAGGCCTTACTGGATGCCCTTGGACAGCTCGTCCAGTGTCAACGTGCAATGCAAAACTGTGTGATAGTCAAATTGTTTCCCCGACGCGACGTAGCAACTCCGTCCTACGACGAAATTTTGTCTGCATTAGATGCATATTTCAAAGAATCAGTCAATGTACACTCCTGGAAATTGAAATAAGAACACCGTGAATTCATTGTCCCAGGAAGGGGAAACTTTATTGACACATTCCTGGGGTCAGATACATCACATGATCACACTGACAGAACCACAGGCACATAGACACAGGCAACAGAGCATGCACAATGTCGGCACTAGTACAGTGTATATCCACCTTTCGCAGCAATGCAGGCTGCTATTCTCCCATGGAGACGATTGTAGAGATGCTGGATGTAGTCCTGTGAAACGGCTTGCCATGCCATTTCCACCTGGCGCCTCAGTTGGACCAGCGTTCGTGCTGGACGTGCAGACCGCGTGAGACGACGCTTCATCCAGTCCCAAACATGCTCAATGGGGGACAGATCCAGAGATCTTGCTGGCCAGGGTAGTTGACTTACACCTTCTAGAGCACGTTGGGTGGCACGGGATACATGCGGACGTGCATTGTCCTGTTGGAACACCAAGTTCCCTTGCCGGTCTAGGAATGGTAGGACGATGGGTTCGATGACGGTTTGGATGTACCGTGCACTATTCAGTGTCCCCTCGACGGTCACCAGTGGTGTACGGCCAGTGTAGGAGATCGCTCCCCACACCATGATGCCGGGTGTTGGCCCTGTGTGCCTCGGTCGTATGCAGTCCTGATTGTGGCGCTCACCTGCACGGCGCCAAACATGCATACGACCATCATTGGCACCAAGGCAGAAGCGACTCTCATCGCTGAAGACGACACGTCTCCATTCGTCCCTCCATTCACATGTCGCGACACCACTGGAAGCGGGCTGCACGATGTTGGGGCGTGAGTGGAAGACGGCCTAACGGTGTGCGGGACTGTAGCCCAGCTTCATGAAGACGGTTGCGAATGGTCCTCGCCGATACCCCAGGAGCAACAGTGTCCCTAATTTGCTGGGAAGTGGTGGTGCGGTCCCCTACGGCACTGCGTAGGATCCTACGGTCTTGGCGTGCATCCGTGCGTCGCTGCGGTCCGGTCCCAGGTCGACGGGCACGTGCACCTTCCGCCGACCACTGGCGACAACATCGATGTACTGTGGAGACCTCAGGCCCCACGTGTTGAGCAATTCGGCGGTACGTCCACCCGGCCTCCCGCATGCCCACTATACGCCCTCGCTCAAAGTCCGTCAACTGCACATACGGTTCACGTCCACGCTGTCACGGCATGCTACCAGTGTTAAAGACTGCGATGGAGCTCCGTATGCCACGGCAAACTGGCTGACACTGACGGCGGCGGTGCACAAATGCTGCGCAGCTAGCGCCATTCGACGGGCAACACCGCGGTTCCTGGTGTGTCCGCTGTGCCGTGCGTGTGATCATTGCTTGTACAGCCCTCTCGCAGTGTCCGGAGCAAGTATGGTGGGTCTGACACACCGGTGTCAATGTGTTCCTTTTTCCATTTCCAGGAGTGTAGTTGCGAAAAGGTATACACTCTTTCGTACAAAACGTATGGCAGGTCAGACTAATCGGGAGTGGGTTGCAACCTTGCAAGGCCTTACTAGGGATTGTGCTTTTGAGTGTCAATGTGGACTCTCTTATTCAGATACTATGGTACGTGATGCAATTGCACAGAACGTTTCTGATGTTCGTACACAGGAACAGATTTTGAAACTAGTCAAACCCTCCCTTCAGCAAGTGATGGACATATTGGATCAGCAGGACACAATTGACTTTGAACAGGAATCATTTGAAACTTCGCCACCCGTGTGTGAGGTTAACTGGCCCGCCGGGCGAGCTGCACGGAACAGTAAACAGTTCTCGCACCCGGCCGCGCCGCTGCCGACAGGCTCTCAGCCACGTGTACCACGCCGGCAAGCAACTGCAGTGCTAAAATCATGCCTGCGGTGTGCTACTAGACATTCACGTGAGAATTGCCGGTCACGCCAGGCTATTTGCTTCACTGTAATAAAAAAGGACATGTTCAGAGTGTTTGCCAGAAAAAGCTCAGAACGGAAGCTCAAAACCATTCCAGGCCCTTTGCTTAACGCCGAAATCGGAATCGAACCAAGGATACTCAGGCTCACGACACTTCGCCCATGGAAATTCATATAGTTCATGCCACTCTGCCCGGTGCCACTCTCTCGAACACTGACTGTGTTTGTCCCACAAATAGTGTGTGTCGACGTCGCCGGCACTCCCGTCAAGTCGCAAGTGATTTTGTACCAGTGTCAGTTCATGTTGCACGAGACAGTTGCTCTTGTCGTCTGCAGGACAATAAACTTTTTGTGGACTTGGACATTAACGACAAAGTGATACCATTCCAGCTCGATACCGGGGCTGCAGTTTCACTGATCAATCAAGGCACTTACATACTGCTGGGGACACCTCCGTTGCGTGCTGCAACTGTTAAGTTAACTACCTATTCAGGACACAAGATCCCTGTGTTAGGACAGTGCAGCCTTCTTGCAACATACAAGGGACAAACAAAACTTGTGTCATTTTACGTCCTTCGTTTTTCTTCTGCAGTGAACGTGTTTGGTTTCGATTTGTTTCAGTTGTTTCACTTGTCTATAATAAATCAGGTCCTATCAGTGAACCAGACTGTGCCTTCAGACTGTTTCTCGTCTATGTGACGAATTTGCAGACATTGTTGCACCGGGCCTCAGTTGCGCTAAGAACTATGAAGCACATTTGGAACTGAAAGTAAACGCGCAACCGAAACTTTTCAGAGAGCGCAATGTTCCCCACGCATTGCGTGATGAGGTCGCAAAAACATTACACGATTTGGAATCACAAGGTGTAATTGAACGTGTGCAGGCTTCTCTCTGGGCATCACCCTTAGTAATTTTGCCAGAACCTTCAGGAAATTTGAGACTTTGAGTGGACTTCAAGGCAACAGTGAATCCACAACTAGTGACTGCAACTTTTCCTTACCCCACCCAGAAGATCTTTTTGACAAACCGTGCCCGGGTAATACTTTTCGAAGTTGGACCTATCAGATGCGTACTTGCAAATACCGGTGGACGAAGAAACCCAGCGCGTTTTGGTGGTTAACATGCATCTTAGTTTGTATCGATTCAAACGACTGCCATTTGGGTGTTCATCCGCCCCTGCATTGTTTCAGCAATATCTACAAACTGTTTGTGCGTCGGTCCCTACTGCAACAAACTATCTGGACGATACTGCGATCTCTGGAAAGACGGAAGAAGAACATTTAGCCAATCTCAGAACATTATTTCAGGTCTTGCGACAAAATGGTCTTCGCTTGCGGAAGGACAAATGTGTGTTTTTTGCTCGTGACTTACCCGATCTGGGACATGTACTCAATGCCCAAGGCATGCATCCCAGTCCAGAGCACCTCCGTGCTATACAAGACTTGCCTTCGCCGCAGAATTTGAAGCAGCTACAGAGTGTGCTGGGCAAAATTACCTATTATCATCGCTATGTTCCCCATGCCTCTTCCATTTCAGCTCTGCTTCATCGCTTACGCCATAAAGGTGTTCCGTTCGTCTGGACGACGGAATGCGAACGCGCCTTTCGCCAGTTGAAATCGGCGTTGCTTTCCAATACTTGCCTTACGCCATTCGATCCTCGGAAGCCCCTTTTGTTGATGGTGGATGCATCGGCTTTCGGGATCGGTGTTGTGCTTGCGCACAAAGATGGATTGCACGATCGCCCTATTGCCTTTGCGTCCAAATTGCTCTCGTCTGAGCAAAGAAATTATTCACAGATCGAGAAAGAAGCATTGGCTATCGTATTTGGTGTTACAAAGTTTCATGATTTCTTGTATGGTCGTCATTTTAACATCATCACAGACCACAAATCTTTGACATCGCTTTTTCATCCGACCAAGCCTGTACCTCCACGTACAGCACAGAAATTCATTCGCTGGTCTACTTTCATCTCGCAGTACCGCTACGATATCTTGTATCGGTCCACTGCCAAGCACGGAAACGCCGATGCGTTGTCCCGTTTGCCCGTTGCTGAGGATAGCGCATTCGATTCCTCCGAACTTGCTTGCATGTTCATTGATTTGGAAACCGATCACATGGTCGAATCGTTTCCGATTGATTTTCGTCGTGTAGCTACATCCACAGCTGCCGACCCTGTCCTTGCTACCGTTCTGCGTTTTGTTGCTCCACAATGGCCCTTGTCAAAGTCACTGATCGGGGATACGTTGGTTCGCCGATTTTTTGCCCACAAGGAGAGAGTTTTTGTACGACGTGGTGTTTTGGTGTTGCGTTCAGATAATGATCAGTCCAGGGTCATGGTCCCACGTTCGTTACAGTCCTCTGTCTCACAGCTTCTCCACCAAGGACATTGGGGTATATTGAGAACGAAACAACTTGCTCGTCAGCACTGTACTTGGTTCGGAATCGATGCCGCGATTACGAATATGTGCTCTTCTTGCACGGTGTGTGCCGAACAACAATCAGCACTACCACGGAAATTCTTTGCATGGCCAAAAGCCACTTCCCCTTGGCAACGCTTACACATCGATTTTGCTGGTCCATTCTGGAATACTCGATGGTTGGTTGGGGTAGATTCATTCAGTAATTTTCCTTTTCTTGTCCGGATGTCTTCCACGACATCATCTGCCACCATCCAAGCATTATCCACTATCTTTTGCATTGAAGGTCTTCCACAGACTATTGCTTCCGACAATGGCTCACAATTCATGTCCGCAGAATTTTAGTCATTCTGCAAGGCCAATGGTATTTAACATCTGACGTCCGTGCCGTTTTCGCCACAGTCAAACGGTGCCGCTGAACGATTGGTCAGGACTTTCAAGTCACAGATGTTGAAGTTGAAAGAGTTGCATTCCCGGGAGGACGAGTTATTGCTCATTTTGTCCTTGTATCGCTCTCAGCCCCGAGATGGTCGCTCGCCGGCTGAGTTGCTCCACGGTCGCCCTCATCGAACCTTGATGTCTTTGCTACATCCGCTGCATCAGGTTCCTGTGCAGCGGCAGACACCTACTTTTGCTCCAGGCGACGTTGTCTACTACCGCCACTATCGAGGTTCACGGCGTTGGCTCGAAGGGCGCATTCTTCGCTGCCTCGGCCGCACTATGTATCTGGTTTTGGGGGCCTCTGGTGAGGTGCGTCGGCATCTCAATCAGCTGCGCCTCTGTCGTCGCGCGGGATCTGCTGCTCCCCGTCTGCTTTCAGCGACGGTGCCGTCAGGTCAGCGCCCTGGGAACCCATCTACTGCCTCGCCTCAGCCCCAGGTGTTACCGACGCTGCCTTCCATTTTGCCCCATGGCGACGCGCCGCCGCCGCTGCCGCCGTCGCCGCTGCCGCCGCCTGTTCTCCCGCCGGCGATGCCTGCAGTGGACGCGTCGCTGCAACCGCCGGGCGCCTCCCTGGGTCACGCGCCGCCGATCGCTTCCCGTGACCAGTTGTCCTCCGCCAGGGAACTCTTGCCCGCTCCGGCCCATATGTCGTCTTCGCCCGTCGGGTGCCCCGACCCGATGGAGGTCGACCCTTCGGCCCCTCCTGTCTCTCTGCGGGCGCATACACCGCATGTTGGCGTGCATCCTGGAGCAGGTTTTCAGGCGTTTCCTAGCTCCCCGCGGTCCGAATGGCAGGGGGCGGGTGGCACAGCCTCGCCTGTTGTTAGGCTCCCCACCTCGTCGCATACGTCAACATGGGGTCCTCCCCACGGCGGGCGGAAGCCTTATGCCACAACCGTACGCCGATTTGCGGGGGAGGAATGTGGTGTCACCGCCAGACACCACACTTGCTAGGTGGTAGCCTTTAAATCGGCCGCGGTCCGTTAGTATACGTCGGACCCGCGTGTCGCCACTATCAGTGATTGCAGACCGAGCGCCGCCACTCGACAGGTCTAGAGAGACTTCCTAGCACTCGCCCCAGTTGTACAACGGACTTTGCTAGCGATGGTTCACTGACAAAATACGCTCTCATTTGCCGAGACGATAGTTAGCATAGCCTTCAGCTAAGTCATTTGCTACGACCTAGCAAGGCGCCATTACCAGTTACTATTGAGATTATGAATAATGTACCGTCAAGAGCGACGTTCACCTTTTATGGATTAAAGTTAAGTATTCCACCAGCTACGTCCGTTTTTCTAAAGTCTAATTTCCTTGTCCTGTTCCAGACCTCACGCCAGCCTGCGTGAGCTAAAATGCGTGCCTTTCGGCTTCCTCTTATACCCGGTGTTGGCTCTACTGCCAACTCACAACACAATTCGTCCACCATTTCTATAATCATTCGGGATTCCTCTGTCAACTTCATTCTGGCTACATTGACCAATAGATCGTCTGGCCAGGCCCACGTACGACCCACATCACGAATACTTTGTAGGAACATAGCCACATTTTAGTGGGGCTTCCCAGAAAAGGTGGGAATAAAATCAGACGCAGGAAAATTGCTTACAGTCGCCATGTTAGCAGCAATTGTGGCATTTGCGTTAGAGACAAAATCAGTATTAGTTGCCACAGTTTGAGCATTTGTTACAGGAGTGGAGCTAGCCAGAGGTATGGAAGTTCGCGCACTAGCTTTCAGCGTCTGTTTCAAGACGCGGTCAAGTAGTTCCTGATAATGTGCGAATAATTGGCTCATTTGTGCATTTATGGTCTCGAGTGGGTCTCACAAGGCAGATACCTCTGCGGGTGTATCCCGTTCCGTCGCTCGTGTTCCTATCGGCATGTTTACAAATTTATGGGACGCTAGAGACCAAAAAAAGTAACAGTTGTCACAAAAAAGGACTGCCACAATGTTTCCTAATCCAGCGGCGAACTATCGACGAAGTTAATGTTGAAAGCATCGCGGCGACTTACATGGCGGTGGAGGCGGTGCGACGCATTGGCGGCGACGACGGCGTGGTGGAGTGGCTGCGGCGGCGGGCGACGGTGGTCAGCGCGGCGGCGGCGGCGTGCCGGCGGCGGCTGGCGCGGCGACGGATGAAGGCGGCCCGGTAGGTCGCGCAGCGCAGCCTCCTCGAACTCAGGCAACGGGCAGCGCGGCGGCGTCCGGCTCTCGTGGCTGACTAGCGTGGGCTGCCCCGCTGCAACGCGCGCTCTGTGGGTGTTTACTGGAGCAGCAACGACACGCGTGGAGCAAAAGTGGCGGCCGGTTGGCGCATTCCATGCGCGAAGTGCACGGCGTCTTGCCGGAAAGAATTAAGTGTAGCGACAAAGTCACTACGGGAATGGATCCACACTTCTGACACCAATGGAACAGGATGGACGTATGGGCAGGTGGTGGGCGTTATGGAATGAATAGGGTAATTTTTAGATAAAGGCCATTTATTGGCGAAAGCATGTTGAAAGGGGTTACATAGGCCTAGGGAGGTGAGGGTGAGCCAGAGCGTACAGTTAAGCGAGACATAGTTCGCGAAGCTAACGAAAGTGGTTGTCTGCCAAAACTAAGTCCACAGTGCCGCAGCACCGGGAGAAGTGGGAGATGTTCAATGCTACAGGGCGCGCATCCGACTCGCGGGTGAGCAAGAATACAGGAGTGTGGGCCCGGCGATGGGCGGCCGGGTATATTCGACGCACCACGCGGCTTCCTCTGCCCTGATTGGTCAGGACCGAGCAAACCGTGCTGGCGTCATGGGACGTTCCAGAGCGTTGTTTGCTAAGCGACGCCTGGGACGGCGTTACCTCATAAGCACATGAGAGAAGCGCGTGGCCAAGGTTCCCTTCCTCGGTGCTGACTTCCTATTAGTAGACCGTGGGACGAAAGAATTTACAGGCATCTAACACTGCCGGCCGTGGCTTGGCCGCAATGGAAAAATGAAGATACCATTTGGAAGCTCATATAATAAAGTAAAATCTCCTACAGTCTGGCTCATCCTTTACAGTATTGTATAATGCTTTAGAAGTTTTCTCATTGATACTCAACATTGCTAGTGCCTGAGAAAAAAGTTTCATGCTGATTGCTCAGGTTACATGAAAACTGCTTTTTGGCACTCTTGTTAAAGAGAGTCATCTTACCGTCTTCCTTTATATTGCTGCTTACGGCCGTATTCTGTGAAGCTGTGACCGCCTTACCATCACTGATTCAGTGTTCTACATTACTTGAGTCGAAAACATTGTTTGTCACCAGCATCTCGAGGATGATACCATCACGAATCAGTTCTCAGGTTAAGTGCTCAGTGTCATTTTCTGATGAGGCATTTAGAACAATTTGACTCTTTGTTTAAACTACATTAAAATCCTATTAACAGCAGTAATCACCTCAAGCAGATTGTCAGACTTTTCAGTAGATGTGTGTTGTACGATATTGAGCATGTGGGCAAAACACGATATATGAGTTCCTAAAAATATTGTTTCTACTCTTATAGCCATGTTATGTCATATATCAATCAGCACTGCCGGTACGGTGTTGGTATTTATTCCCCATTCACTACATCTATGTATTAGGGCGTTCGATATATATTCGCCTGTTCAAATACCTAATTTGGGGGTTATGTTTTCCAATTCATGTTAATAAGCATACAACAACTACTATCATTCAGAATAAAATCTGATTGATAGGATAGTATTGAATACCTCGGAATGGTGTTTTATTATAAAATGGTAAAATTATTAAGATTCTAATTGATAAGAATAATGCAATAACACCTCCGAGTTTATTAGGGATTGATCGTAGAATTGCGTATGCAAATAAGATATATCATTCTGGTTGAATATGGACGGAGGTTACTAATGGGTTGACAGGTACAAAATTATCTGGATCTCCTAGTAGGTAAGGATTAATCAAGCACAGTATAATTAATAATGATTTTATTAATACAAATGTAATAGAGTCCTTGAAAGTGAAGTATGGGTGAAATGGGATTTTTTCAATATCTCCATTTAGCCCTAGGGGGTTATTAGACCCTGTTTGGTGGAGGAAGAATAAATGAATTGCTGCCATGGCAGCATTTATAAATGGTAGTACAAAATGGAATGTAAAGAATCGATTTAATGTTGCATTATCAACAGCAAAGCCTCCTCATACTCATTGAACAAAATCTGTTCCTAAATATGGGATTGCTGATAATAAATTAGTAATTATTGTCGCACCTCAGAATGATATTTGACCTCAAGGTAAAACGTATCCTATAAATGCAGTTGCTATAACTAAGAATAGGATTACTGTACCAATTATTCAGGTGTCGATGTATATATAGGATCCATAGTAAATTCCTCGACTGACATGTAAATAAATACAAATAAAAAATATAGAAGCTCCATTTGCATGTAAGGTTCGAATAATTCAGCCATTATTTACGGTTCGGCAGATGTGAACTACACTATTAAATGCTATTTCAATATTTGATGTATAATGTATAGCTAAAAATAGCCCAGTTACAATTTGAATTACCAAACATAACCCTAGTAGGGACCCAAAATTCCATCAAAATGAAATATTTGTTGGTGCAGGTAAGTCAACTAAAGAGTTATTAATGATTTTAATTAAAGGATGTCTCAATCGTAAGGGTTTATTCATTAATAAATTATCTTATTTTACGAATAGGTCCCTGGTTAATGTTGGTGATTTTAACAACTGCTAATAGTGCTAAAAATAAATAAATTATTATTATTATTGTAATAATGAATGTTGGTCTATTATATAGTTTTTCTAAAGATATTGTTATTTCTTGATAATTGATTGAATTATCAATATTTACAGTTTCAGTATTTTTGAAAAAGTCTATATATATTGTTATATCTAAAATAATTAATGTTGATATGATAAATATTCATATTGTTAAGGTAATAATTATTGTAATTGATTTAGGTTGAAATATTTCGTTTGATGCAATTCTCATAATATAAATAAATAGAACTAATATACCACCAAGAAATGTTAATAATAAAATTTATGATAATCAATATCTTTCCATTATTGTCCCTGTTATTAGTCCAACTAGAAAAGTTTGTAGGATAATGAAAAGCATTATTGATATTGGCTGTCTTAATTTAATAAAATTAATATTTATTACGTTTGATAGCGATATAATTATTATTTTGATCATTTCAGGGGTCAGTTTATTAAAAATATCGGTTTTGGGGACTGATGATGGAAAGCTTTCCACCTCTGAACTTTTAAAAGCAGGGGCTAGACTTATTTCCGGTTTACAAGACGGGCATTTTTTTTAAACTATTAAAACTAATGTTTATATTCTCTGTCTTTACTTCTTTATTGATTTATTTTGCTGGTGGTTATGTTTTTTCTTCTAAATGTAAGCATTTATTAATGGTTCTTTTGAGATTAGAATATATTGTTCTTTCTTTATTTATATTGGTTAATGTTTTTCTTATTGAGTTTGATTATGATTAATTTTTTCCTGTTGTTTTTTTGGTTTTTTCTGTTTGTGAAGGTGCTTTAGGTCTTTCTATTTTAGTTTCAATAATTCGTTTTCATGGGAATGATTTTTTTAATTCTTTTGGTTTATCTTTATGTTAAAGTATTTATTTATAACTATTTTTTGATCCCTCTTTGTTTGGTTAATAATTGTTGATGGTTGGTTCATTCTTTAATGTTTCTGTCTAGTTTTGTTTTTATGATTTGTGTTTATTCATATGCAGATTTGAATATTATTAGATATTATTTTGGTATTGATTATTTTTCTTTTAGTTTGATTCTGCTTAGTTTTTGAATTTGTTCCTTAATAATTACTGCTAGAGGTTCAGTTTATTTGAGTTCTTATCATTCTAAATTTTTTGTCTATATAGTCTTAATTTTAATGATTATGCTTTATTGTTCTTTTGCTAGATTGAGTCTTCTTTCTTTTTATATTTTTTTTGAGGCTAGATTGGTTCCTACTTTACTTTTGATTTTGGGTTGAGGCTATCAACCTGAATGGTTGCAGGCTGGTGTTTATTTAATGTTTTATACTCTGGTTGCTAGATTGCCTTTATTATTAGTGTTATTTAAGGTTTATGATTTTTCTAATACTTTATATTTTCCTTTATTGGTTGATTTTGGTTCTTATTATTTTATATTTTATGTGTTTATTGTTCTTGCTTTTTTAGTTAAGATGCAAATATTTTTGGTTCATTTGTGGCTTCCTAGGGCCCATGTTGAAGCCCCTATTTCAGGTAGAATGATTCTTGCTGGTGTTTTATTAAAGTTAGGTGGTTATGGTATTTTTCGTGTTATGAAGGTTATTTCATATTTGGGTTTAAAGTTTAATTATTTTTGATTGTCTTTAGGTTTATCTGGTGGGGTTATTGTTAGATTTATTTGTTTTCGTCAGGTTGATTTAAACTCTTTAATTGCATATTCTTCTGTTGCTCAAGTAAGAATGGTTATTGGAGGATTAATAACTATGAATTGATGAGGTTGTATAGGTTCTCTTTCTTTAATGGTTGGTCATGGTTTGTGTTCTTCTGGTTTATTTTGTTTATCTAATATTATTTATGAGCGTTTAGGTAGACGAAGATTATTAATTAACAAGGGTATAATTAATTTGATGCTGAGAATGGCTTTATGATGATTCCTTTTGAGATCTTCTAATATAGCTGCTCCTCCTTCTTTAAATTTGGTAGGTGAACTTAGATTATTAAATAGAATTATGTCTTGATCTTCTTTAAGATTTTTTGCTTTAATTTTTTTGTCTTTTTTAGAGCTGTTTATACTTTATATATGTATTCTTATTCTCAGCATGGTAATTATTATTCTGGTGTTTATACTTGTTCTCTTGGTTATTTTCGTGAATATCATCTTTTACTTTTACATTGATTGTCTTTAAATGTTCTTTGTTTGAAGGGGGAGTATTTTTTTGTTTAGGTTGCTTAAGTATTTTAATTATAAATGTTGTTTTGTGGAATCAATGATATGAATTTTTTCATCTTAGGCCATGAATTTGTTTTCTATTTGTTCTTTGAGTTTTTTTTCTTTATTTTTTTCTAGAACTATAATTTTTATTTTGGGTATTTATTATTTAATAATTGATTATAGAGTTTTTGTTGAATGAGAGCTTTTTAATTTAAATGGTTCTATGGTTGTTATGACTTTAATTTAGGATTGAATGTCTCTTATTTTTATGTCTTTTGTTATGTATATTTCTTCTTTCGTTATTTATTATAGAGAGGATTATATATCGGGAGAAAAGAATATAAATCGTTTTATTATTATTGTTTTAATATTCATTCTTTTATAGGTTTTTTAATTATCAGTCCTAATTTGATTAGAATTTTATTGGGATGGGATGGATTAGGTTTAGTTTCTTATTGTTTAGTTATTTATTATCAAAATATGAAATCTTATAGTGTGGGTATGTTAACTGCACTTTCTAATTGTATTGGTGACGTTGCTATTTTAATTTCTATTGCTTGAATATTGAATTTTGGTGGTTGAAATTATATTTATTATTATGATTTTATTTCTAATTCTTTTGAAATAAAGCTTATTACTATATTAATTGTTTTAGCAGCTATAACTAAAAGAGCTCAAATTCCCTTTTCTTCTTGACTTCCTGCTGCTATGGCTGCCCCTACCCCTGTTTCTGCTTTGGTTCATTCTTCTACTCTTGTTACTGCTGGGGTTTATTTATTAATTCGTTTTAGACCAATATTAGATACTTATAATTGTGGTTGATTCTTACTTTTAATTGGTTGTATAACTATGTTTATGGCTGGTTTGGGAGCAAATTTTGAATTTGATTTGAAGAAAATTATTGCTCTTTCTACTTTAAGACAACTTGGTTTAATAATAAGAATTTTGGCTATGGGTTATCCAGAACTTGCATTTTTTCATTTATTAGCTCATGCTTTATTTAATGCTTTATTGTTTATGTGTGCAGGTTCGATAATTCATAATTTAAAGGATTCTCAGGATATTCGTTTTATAGGTTCAATTGTTAATTTTATGCCTTTAACTTCAGTTTGTTTTAATGTTTCTAGTTTGTCTTTGTGTGGTATACCATTTTTAGCAGGTTTCTATTCAAAGGATTTAATTCTTGAGATGGTTTGTTTAAGATGAATTAATTGTTTGATTTTTTTTCTTTATTTCTTTTCTACTGGTTTAACTGCTTCTTATTCTTTTCGTCTTTTTTATTATTCAATATCTGGTGATAATAATTTTTATTCTAGATTTTCTTTTGATGATATGGGTTATTATATTTCTTTTGGTATAATTGGTTTATTGTTTGTTGCTGTTTTTGGTGGTAGTCTTTTGTCTTGGTTAATTTTTCCTGTTCCTCATGTGATTGCCTTGCCCTATTATTTGAAGTTTTTAACTATTACTGTAGTTGTTTTGGGTGCTTATTTGGGTTATCTTATTTCTAATTTTGATTTTTCTCAAAATTTATTTTCTTTAAGTATACTTTCTTTTGTTAGATTTGCTGGTTCTATGTGGTTTATACCTTTCATTTCGACTAAGTTTATTAGATATGTTCCTTTAAAATTGGGTTATTATTCATCAAAGTCATTTGATTATGGTTGAGGTGAATTATTTGGTGGTCAAGGTTTATATAGACAATTTATTTATTTAATTAGTTATATACAAGGTTGATATGATTCTAATTTTAAGATTTATCTTTTAATTTTTATTTTTTGAATATTTATTTTGGTGGTATTATTTTTCGTTTACTTAAATAACTTATTATTAGAGCATGACACTGAAGATGTTAAGGAAGTATTTTTACTTTTAGGTATTTCAAAATATACATATATTATTCTTACAGTGAAAATGTAATGTTTTATTTAAACTATATAAATTTTAGAAATGTTAACATAGTTTAACCGCTAATATAAAAAGTTAGCAGCTTTCATATTGGCTTTACATTTCCTTAATTGGAACTTTATAGTTCAATTATATTATTAACAGTAATACGCCTCTTTTTGGCTTCAATTAATAAGAATAAGGGTATTTTATTTACCAACCTTACTATTCTATTTAAGGTTGATTGATTATATCAATACTTTTTGAATGCAACCCAAATGTTATAGTTAACTACAACCCTTTATTCTGCTCATTGTAAGGCTCCTTGATTTCATTCATGGTATAGTCCACCTAATAATACTATAATAAAAAATATTGTTGATACTGTTCAGATTATAATGTCTGAAGTTTTAAAAATAATCACAATTGGAAGGATTAGTGCGATTTCTACAGCAAAAATTAAGAAAATTACTGCAATTAAGATGAATCGAAGTGAGAACGGTATTCGTGCTGATCTTTTTGGGTCAAATCCACACTCAAATGGTGATCTTTTTTCTCGGTCATTAATTAATTTTTTTGATAATGTTGTTGCAAGGATTATAACAATTATTGGAATAATAAATCTAATAAAAATTCTTGTAGATAAAATTAGGATTGTTTTTCTTGATTTAAATCAAGCTTTTTGATTGGAAGTCAAATGTACTACTTATACTAGGAAAACAATTATCTACCTCATCAATAAATAGAAATGTATAAGAATAATCATACTATGTCTACAAAGTGTCAGTATCATGCTGCTGCTTCAAATCCAAAGTGGTGTCTTGGTGAGAATTGGTTTATTGAATGCCGAAGTAGACATGTTGATAAGAAAATTGTTCCGATAATTACATGTAGACCATGGAATCCTGTTGCAACAAAGAATGTTGATCCATAAACTGCGTC
Source organism: Schistocerca serialis cubense (assembly GCF_023864345.2). Taxonomy (NCBI): domain Eukaryota; kingdom Metazoa; phylum Arthropoda; class Insecta; order Orthoptera; family Acrididae; genus Schistocerca; species Schistocerca serialis. The sequence continues at coordinate 755,891,315 of NC_064640.1, read as the reverse complement.
TGCAATGGTGAAGGGTGCTTCTCAATATTCGTATGCTTGAAGTATAGTGATGTATAGTCCTAGTAGTACTGTGAAGAAAAATCCTTGCAATGCTTGAGTATGATTAGATTCTATTAGACTATGATGTGCTCATGTTACTGTTACTCCTGATGTTAAAAGAATAGCTGTATTAAGTAATGGAATTTGTATAGGATTGAAAAGTTGAATTCCTATTGGTGGTCATAATCTCCCTAATTCAATAGTAGGTGCTAGTCTTCTTCTAAAAAATGCTCAGAAAAATGAAACAAAGAATAGTACTTCTGATGCAATAAATAAAATTATTCCTCATCGTAATCCAATTGATACAAATCCCGTATGTAGTCCTTGGTATGTTCCTTCTCGAACTACATCTCGTCTTCATTGGATTATAGTTAGTAGGGTAATTCCAAATCCGATTATAAATAAGTTAATGTTAAATAGGTGAAATCATTTTGCTAATCCTGATACTAGGACTATTGCTCCAATTGCTCCTGTTAATGGTCAAGGTCTGTAATCTACTAAGTGGAATGGGTGGTTAGAGTGAGTTGTTAACATAAGTTTAGTATACTTCTCTAGAATATAAAGTTCTTAAAATTGAGAAAACATAGGCTTGAATTACTGCTACTGCTGATTCTAGAACTAACAGAAGTATTTGTCCAATAATTGATAGTGAAATTAAGTTTATTGCTATAGATGGTCCTGTATTTCCTAGTAATGTTAATAGTAAGTGTCTTGCAATTATATTTGCTGCTAGTCATACTGCAAGCGTACCTGATCAAATGACATTTCTAATTGTTTCAATTAATACTATAAATGATATTAATGCAGGTGGTGTTCCTTGGGGAACAAGGTGTGTAAATATGTGATTGGTATGATTAATTCATCCAAATAACATAAATCTTAATCATATAGGTAGAGCGATTGCAAATGTTAATGCTAAATGTCTTGTTCTAGTAAAGATGTAAGGGAATAATCCTATGAAATTATTAAATAGTATTATAATAAAGATTGAAATGAAGATGAATGTTGTTCCATTAAATGATTTTGGTCCTAGTAATGTTTTAAATTCATTGTGTAAGGTTAAGTTTAGTTTCTTTCAAATAATATTAATTCGTGATGGTGTAAGTCAAAATAATGATGGGATTAATAATAATCCTAAGGATGTTCTAGTTCAATTTGATGATAAATTGAAGATATTAGTTGATGGATCAAATGTTGAAAATAAGTTTGTTATCATTTTCAATTCAAGTTCTTTATAATAATTGTTCTTTTTTCTGCTCTTTTAATAAGGTTTTGTTTAAGTGAGAAAAAGTTTATTTGATTAAATAAAATTAATGTAGTCGAAAATATAATAAATAGGGAGAATCATATGAGAGGGGATATTTGAGGGATTTGGATTGAATTTCCCCATCAGAAGTAGTCGTTAATTTACTATTTTTTGGTTTAAGAGACCATACTTACTTTCAGTCATCTGATGAATTTCAAGGTGTACTAATTATTTAGTTATTTTAGATTGACACTCTAATGTTATATATTTTAACTAACTCCTTAGATTATCTTAGATAATCACTTGATAAATAAGTTTACTGAAGTTTTTTCAATTACATTTGGTATGAATCTGTGATTTGCTCCACAAATTTCTGAGCATTGTCCAAAGAACAGTCCAGGCCGGTTTATTGTAAATGTTCCTTGGTTTAGTCGACCGGGCGTTGCGTCAATTTTAACCACTAATGCAGGCACTGCTCATGAGTGTAGAACGTCTGATGCTCTTGTTAATACTCGTACTTCTGTATTTATTGGTAGAATTGTTCGGTTATCTACATCTAGAAGTCGAAATCCGTCGTTTTCTAGGTCTTGTTCTGGTGTTATATAAGTGTCAAATTCTACATCTATAAAGTCTGAATATTCATATCTTCAATATCATTGTCGTCCAATTGTTTTAATTGTAATTATTGCGTCTACTGAATCATCAAGTAAATATAGTAGTCATAATGATGGGAGTGCAATAAAAATTAGTGTAATTGCTGGTAGTGCTGTTCAGATTGTTTCAATTAAATGTCCGTGAAGTATATTTCGGTTTGTATAGGCAATGAATAATATGTAACTTAATGCATAGCCTACAATTACTGTAATTAATAATAATACGACCATAGTATGATCATGGAAGAATGATAGTTGCTCCATTAATGGTGAAGCTCCATCTTGAAGGGATAAATTTGATCATGTTGCCATTAATGAATTTTTCTAATAAAAGGTCAAACCTTTATTTGTAGAGCTTAAATCTACTGCACTAATCTGCCATATTAGAATCTAGAAATTAATGATAGTTCTGAGTAACTGTGTTCTGCAGGCGGATTATTTTGTAGTCATTCTGTTGATCTTCTTATATTAGCTCTAAATATGATTGCCCAGTTTGTAACCATTCTTTCTCATATAATTACAATGAATATAATGATTCCTACAATAGAAATTGTGGATCCGATTCTTGATACTACATTTCATGATGTATATGCATCTGGATAGTCTGAATATCGTCGTGGTATTCCTGCTAGTCCTAGGAAGTGTTGAGGGAAGAATGTTAAGTTTACTCCAATAAATATAATCGTAAATTGGATTTTTAATCATGTATTATTTATAGTTAATCCTGTAAATAATGGGTATCATTGAATAACACCTCCTATGATTGCGAATATTGCTCCTATGGATAACACATAATGGAAGTGGGCTACTACATAATATGTATCATGTAATACGATGTCAAGTGATGAATTTGCTAATACTAATCCTGTTAATCCATCAATTGTGAATAGAAAAATAAATCCTAAAGCTCATAATAACGGTGGATTGAATTTGAATTTAGTTCCATATAGTGTAGCTAATCATCTAAATACCTTAATTCCTGTAGGTACAGCAATATTTATTGTTGCTGATGTAAAGTATGCTCGTGTGTCAACATCTATTCCTACTGTGAATTTATGATGTGCTCATACAATAAATCCTATTAGTCCAATTGATAATATAGCATAAATTATACCTAATGTTCCAAATGATTCAATTTTTCCTGTTTCTTGACATACAATGTGAGAAATAATTCCAAATCCTGGCAGAATTAAAATTTAAACTTCTGGGTGCCCATAGAATCAGAATAGGTTTGATATAGAATTGGGTCACCTCCTCCTGCAGGGTCAAAGAATGATGTATTTAAATTTCGATCTGTTAATAGTACAGTAATAGCCCCTGCTAATACTGGAAGCGATAAAAGGAGGAGAAGGGCTGTAATAGCTACAGATCAGACAAATAAAGGTGTTTGATCTGGAGTTATACTTTCTGATCGTATATTAATTGCTGTTGTAATGAAATATACTGCACCAAGAATAGATGATACACCTGCTAAGTGAAGTGAAAAAATAGCTAGGTCTACAGATGCCCCCCATGTGCGATACCTCCTGCAAGAGGAGGGTAAACTGTTCATCCTGTACCAGCACCGTTATCTACTATAGAAGATGTAAGAAGAAGGGTTAGTGAAGGCGGCAGTAATCAAAAACTTATATTATTTATTCGTGGGAATGCTATATCTGGTGCACCAATTACTAATGGTACGAGTCAATTACCGAATCCACCAATTATAATAGGTATTACTATAAAAAAATTATTACAAATGCGTGGGCTGTAATAATGACATTATAAATTTGGTCATCTCCAATTAGAGATCCTGGTTGACCAAGTTCAGCACGAATAAGTATTCTTATTTATGATCCTACTATTCCTGCTCACGCTCCAAATAAGAAGTATAAAGTACCAATATCCTTATGGTTTGTTGAGAATAATCATTTTTGTGGTAAGATGGCTGAATTTAAGGTGGTAGACTGTAAATCTACTTATGAGATGTTTCTCTTACCATGCTTTAGGTCTTATATTCAATTATGATTCTAGACTGCAATTCTAGAGGTGTAAAATTTTACTAAGGCCTAAAAGATTATTCTTTTAATTATAACTTTGAAGGTTATTAGTTAGGTTAACTTAAGTCCTTAGTATAATGAAATTAAGGTTGATGTTGAGATTAATCCTATTGTTGAAATTATTACTGTTATAGGAAGAATAATTCTTGATTTTTGAGACTTTATTTTTATAGATCACGAATTTTCTGTGTATGACATAATTAGGGCTGAGAATCTAATATGTATACAATAATAAATGTAATTGTAGTTAATACAACCATAATTGTTATAATAGTTGTTATGTTATTTTCTATCAATGATTGTATTACAATTCATTTTGGTAGAAATCCAAGAAATGGTGGTAAACCACCTAAGGATAAAAGGGATAAAAATATTATGAATTTAAATTCAGTTTTTATATTTCTGGCTGAATAAATTTGGTTTATAAAAAATAGATTTATTTGCTCAAATAATAAGACCATAATTAATCTTAGTAGTGAATAAATAATAAAGTATAGTTCTCAAACGTTTTCTCTAACTGTTAGGGATATAATTATTCACCCTAAATGTCTAATTGAGGAATATGCTAGAAGTTGTCGTAGAGATGTTTGATTTAAACCACCTATTGCCCCAATAATAATTCTCAGAATAATAATTGTTCAAATGAAAGTTCTTAGTAGAATACAATAAGATAATACCATTATTGGGGCAATTTTTTGCCATGTTATTAGTGTTAAACAGTTATTTCATCTTGAAGCTCCTATTACTTCTGGAAATCAGAAATGAAAGGGTGCAGCCCCGATCTTTAATAATAATCTAGATCTAATTATTATTGATGGAATAAATTCTGTTGCTCATCCTATTGGATACATTATTTGAATCAGCAAAATTGAAAATAATAGTATTGTCGATGCTATTGCTTGGACAATAAAATATTAAATTGATGATTCATTTATTATCATATTTTTATTCCTCGTTAGGAGCGGAATAAATTAAAGTAAGTTGATCTCAAGTCCTATTCAAACTCCAAATCAGGAGTTTGATGAAATGGACAGGATCGTTCCTATCATTAATGTTGATAGGAAGAGAAGTTTTGTAGAGTTGTTGGTCATTAAAAAGGAGAGGATTGATACCTCTATAAATGGGGTATGAACCCATTAGCTTGTTTAGCTTACATTTTTACATTAAGGTGTATGATGCACATTAGTTTTTGATACTAAAGGAGGTAGTTTAATTCTGTCTTACGTAATTTTTAATGAAGGTAATTTTATTTACTTGATTTACCCTATCAAGGTAACCCTTTAATCAGGCACTTCATTTAAATTTAATATATAAATTAAAAATTTTTTTAAAAATTTGTTTATGTATTATTTTGGTTATTTCCAATTAATTTATCTCGATTAGGATAATCTTAATATATATTATATATAATAAATAATTTATATTAATATATTACATTAATTAAATTTAAATACCTATAATGTTATTTTATAATTATTAAATGATTATTTTAATACATTTATTTACCTAGGATTATAGCTACTTATGTTTTTAGCTGAAAATAGGTTATTATATTATAAATTATATAATAATATGTAAATTAATATTAAATATTATTATAATTGCATATAATAAATATAATTAATATTATTAAATATAAAATTTTATATTAATATAAATAATTATATTAATTATAATAATATAATTTAATAAATTATTTATAATTAGATTATTTAAGTAATTAATATTTAAGTTAACTTAATATAAAGTTAATTTTATATTAATACCATATTACATTAAATTACATAATTGTATAAAATACATTTATTATAATATTTAATCTTTCTTTATTATTAGTGAAAAGAAAGATTAAATAAGAAAGAATATAATACATTTATTGGTATACATGTTCCATATTAATCTTTATTTATATATAATAGAGAAGTTGTTGTGGTCATCTGAGGGCGCATTTCTTTTTTTTGTCAGTTTTGTGTTTTTTTCTTTTTTTTTCTTTAAATATTAGAATCTTTTATTTTTTCTTATTTTTATAAATTTTTAAATTTCTTATTTTGTTTCCAAAAGTTTTATTCTTGCTTATTTATTCATTTTTTCTTTGTATTATATGTAAGTTTTGTTAAACTAAATGTTCTATTTTGCAGTAATTTGATTTAATTATCAAGTGATTTTGGATTTAGCAATTGATTTCATATCGGCATAGTTCGTGCCAGCAGCCGCAGTTATGCAATTGATACAAGTGAATATTATTGGTTAAAACAGTTATTTATATTTTTAGGGTTAAAATATAAATTTGTAAGGTGAAATGTTAAAATTTATTTATAGCTCTTTTTATGAATCTGTGAAATTTGAATAATAAACTAGTATTAGATACCCTATTATTTTAAATGTTAATTATATTTACCAGGGTACTATTAGTTAAGGTCTTTAAACCCAAAGAATTTGGTGGTATCTCATTCCATTCAGAGGAACCTACCCCGTGATTGATAATACACGATTTACTTTACTTAATTTATTTGTTTGTATATCTCCGTTATCAGAGAATCTTTTTAGAGTTATAATTCTCTAGATTTATTATTATATAATATTTCAGGTCAAGGTGCAGCTTATAATTAAGAGGAGGTGGGTTACAATTGATTTTTGTTTATAACGGATTTGATGGTGAAATACTGTTAATCAAGGTGGATTTGATAGTAATTTCATTTATTTAATTTAACTGATATTGGTTCTGAGGTGTGTACACATCGCCCGTCGCTCTCATTATTGATTATTATATTTTATTATTTTAATTTAGCTTCAATTTGGATGAGATAAGTCGTAACATAGTAGATGTACTGGAAAGTGTATCTAGGAAGAGTTTCACGATATAACTTATTAGTAAAGTGTTTCATTTACACTGAAAATTTTTCTGTGCAAATCAGAATATCTTGATTATTTATTTTATTATATTTATTTTTTGTTTATTTAATTATTTAATAAAAATAATTTTGTCGAATTTTGTCTTAGTATATTTTGTAGAATTGATTTTTTAGATTATAGTTTATTGGTAATGTAATTGTTTTATGAAATATTATTTTAAATTTTTAAAAGTAGATTTTATTTATTGTACCTTTTGTATCAGGGTTTATCAAAATTTTAGTATTTACTTTACTTGTCTCGATTTGGGTTGATTTATAAATAATTTATAGTTAATGTATCATAATTATTATTAAATTATTTATAGAAATGAGATGTTAATCGTTTCCCAAAATATCTAGTTTCTTAAGAAAAAATTTAATTTTTTGAAGTTAATTGTTTTTATTTAATTTTGTAGGTATAAATATTAACTTATTTATTCTTTAAGGGATAAGCTTTGAAGTTAATAACCTATAATTTGTTTTATAAAATATAATAGTAAGCTTTAAACCAGCTATCTCTAAGATTACGTTTTAGTTCATTATTTTTATTTTTGATTTTATAATTATTTTAGGTTTTTTATTAAGATTATAAATTTAATTTTGAAATTTTTGTAATAATGATAGAATTAGTATATTTATTTGTATATAATTTTTACCTTGTAAATTCATTATAAGGAACTAGGCAAAATTGATTTCCACCTGTTTATCAAAAACATGTCCTCTTGAAAATACTTTGAGGTCTGGCCTGCTCACTGAGCAGATTTTTAAAGAGCCACGGTATTTTGACCATGCAAAGGTAGCATAATCATTAGTCTCTTAATTAGTGGCTGGAATGAATGGCTTGACGAGAAATGAACTGTCTCTTAATAAATTTTTGAATTTAACTTTTGAGTCAAAAGGCTTAAATTTTTCTTTAGGAAAGAAGACCCTATAGAGCTTAACATTTTATTTTTATATAGTTTTTTGTTTGTCTTTCTATATTTAATGATGATGTTTTGTTGGGGTGACATGAAGAATAAATAAACTCTTCATTATTATATCATTTATTTATGTTTGTTGTTTTGATCCATAGTTTATGATCATAAGATTAAGTTACCTTAGGGATAACAGCGTAATTGTTTTTGAGAGCTCGTATCGACAAAGCAGATTGCGACCTCGATGTTGGATTAAGAAAAATTTTGGGTGCAGTAGCTGAAGCAATGCTGAATAAGTTCTAATTCGTTTTCCATTTTCATCTTCAATGTTTGTTGTCATGGCACTTTTCACAAAGATCCAATGAAGTTCAGCTAATTTAAATAGTGTTCATTGCAACACTTTCAAAAGGTTGTACAGCTTTATAACTCATGTCCAAAAGTACTTTAGACAGTCATGATTACAGGTCCTTAATCGTAAACTGAGATGGGGAAAGCTCCCAGGTTTCCAGACGCGTGCCAGTTTTAAAATCCGCGATGTTTCGAAGAGTGTCATACTCACCACATTCTAGATAGCTGCTGCTGTAACATTTATACTAGTGGTGTAGCCCCATCCACCTGGCTACCGAAAGTCGGATACTGCCCGGCCAGCGGTTGGGAAGGGAGTGAGCCTCCATTCCAGGGGGTAGCAGGTGCGCCGTTCGATTCCGTGTGGGCATTCCTGGCGCGTCTTGCGAGTTGGACTGTGTTGTACGTTCTCTCCTCATTGTGCCGCACATAGCTGGTATCCTTCGTTTCGTGAACCCATTTTTCAATGTATTCCTAAATGATCTAGTGGAAAGCGTTGGAACCTCTTTAAGACTGGGTCCATAAGTAAGCAGCAGTGCCAGGAGACACTGTCGATATGCAGAATGACCTGAAGAGGACTGATGAATGATTCAAGCTCTGGCTATCGAACCTGAACGTAAATAAAAGTGATGTATTGCGCATACATAGGAAAAGAAATCAACTATTGTACACCTACACTATCGGTGACAAACTGCAGGAAACAGAATGTATCATAAAATGCCTAGGAGTAAGTATCAAGATCTAAAGTAGAATGACAATATACAACAAAAGGTAGGAAAAACAAGTGATAGACTTAGATTCATAGAAATAATCTTAAGGAAATGTATATCATCGGTGAAGGAAGTGGCTTACAAGGTACTTGTTCAAACGATTCTTGAGTACTGTCCATCAGTGTAGGACCCTTACCAGGTAGAACTGATAGAAGAGAGAGAGAGAGAGAGAGAGAGCGGCACGTTTCATCACAACATCGTTTTGTCCGCGAGAGAGTGTTACGATACAGAAATGTCCAACAAATTCCAGTGGCAGCCGCTACAACAAAGGCGTCGTCCACCATGAAGAGGTTTAATAGTATAATTTCGAGAGAGCACTTCCCGGGGTAGTCGGTCAACATACTACTTCCTCTTAGATACATCTCGATAAATGATCACGACGAGAAAATTTGAGAATTTAGAAATAATACAGAAGCTAATCAACGATCGTTTTCCCCAAGCGCCTTCCGCTAGTGGAATAGGGAAGGAGGGACCAGTTAGTGGTATCAGAAGTCCCCTCCAACACACATCGTTATGTGGCTTGCTGATTATGGTGTAGCTGTGGATGTAGATTCCTTTATAACGCTGTACAAACAGGCGGTTCCTTGAGAAAGTATCTTGGAGTTCTGAAAGTCAAAGGTTTTGCTTGATAGTGTTCTCTGTTATCGATGGTTTCTCTATCTGTCCCATTCGCACATGCCGGTTGTGTCCCTCGGAGCGTTTCGAGTTACAGTGCTGCGTTTGGCCAATATAATGTTGACCACATTCGCTGGCGATAGGTACGTTCACTCTTAGCACAGCAATGACAGTATTCGACGGTTTCTATGTTAGAGTTTTCAGTCTCACTATTTTGGCTGAGAGCTGTCCCAGGTGTGAAAGGAAAGCGAGAGTCTTGTCTTCTTGCTCCTCTTCCCGGTTTCTAACATCTTGTCTCTTCTTGAGCGCCCTTCTAATCTGCGGTTCACTGTATCCATTTTTACGGGATAGTCCTTAAGTCGTTGCAGTTCTTCTGGAAGGCCTTTCTGTATCGCCCTATGTACCATGATGGTCAGCAATGTCTGCCGTTCATGCAGGTAGAGAACAGTGTGTGTCTTCTTCCTAGATAGTGCTCCACCTTCCTTCTTCATTTTTAGTATTCCCAGGAAATGAAGACAGCCAATCTCTTCTGTTTCCATAGCGAAAGCAATGTTTAGATGAATGCTGTTAAGGTGGTCCAGAAACTCATCCACTGCCGGTCTGCCATGGTCCCACGCCACGAGATTGTTCTCACATAGCGGAAGAAGTGTTTGGGTATCTGGAGAGAAGTTTTGAAGCGCCACCTCCTCAAAGTCTTCTATGCAGAGATTTGCTATCCATGGAGCCACTCGGGAACCCATGGACACTACCTCCCTCTATTTATAATATACTCTCCGTTGCATTTAAGTAGGTGGTAGTCAGTTGAGGTTCAAGGAATTTAACCACTTGCGGCCCGAAAAGAGCGATGTAGCGTCGAAACTCAGGAGAAGGTTATCTCTTCGTAATCATATGTCCTTAAGTATTTTAACGAAATCGGCCTAGTTCTTAACATGATGACTGCAGTGTCCCACGAGGGATTTTAGAAATGTCTCCAAATATTTCGCCAGTCCGTAATAGTGTGAACTGTTAGTGTCGAGTATTGTGGCTTTTCCTATATAGTCCGTACAGACGTGGTGTCGCTGGTCCCCTGGGATACAGCATGTTTTTCACTGACTCTGGTGGACCTGAGTCCTTCAGCAGTGTCACGGTTTCTCTGGTCCTCGCCGAGAATCTCTCTTGTGCTTCCCGTAGGTCGGCTCCTTTAGCAGGGACCCTATTCTATGTTGGTAGTCTTCGGAACGTCTCAGAGCCGTTGCATTCCCCTTGTCTGTTGGAAGACGCATGGTGTCGGCAACATCTCTCAGTGATCGGATAACCTCCCATTCCATCGCAATCACGTTCGCTTTTGAAGTTGATACTTGATGATACTGAGGGTTCCCGCCGAATCTTCTCTGCTTCTTCCATTGTGATCCCTCGTATTGCGTCTACCACACCGCTAATAATTTAAAGTTTCAATATAGTCCTCGCGACGGGTGCGAAATGCAGCCTGTTCGCGACGTCCGAGATTGTAGCTAAATCGAGTACTTTACATGTCATATTGACAGTAACTACGGTCTTCTGAACTCCAGACATTTTCGCTTTTTCCGAGGTGTTTTGCGGCAGCACGTCGTTCCTGTAACTCACTGTCGGCGTAAGAGCTGAAATGGGCAGATGTGATGACCGGCATGAAGCACCGCCAGCAGTAGCAGCTATAAGCTGGGAAGAAGAAGACCATCATTAAGTATTCCTGAATCCTTTTGTTATAGCAATCAGGTTATTAGTAGCAAAATCCACAAATTTGCGCTTGTGCCAAAGCACTCAAATGCGGCGAGAGGAGAACAGCTACTGTTGTCCCACTTCCATGTAAGACTTAAAGAACAATTTGTTTTTCTCTGCATTTAATGTGTATTTTACGGATGCGTTGACCTGTTGTGATAAATTAGTAACATTATGACACTCTCTGTACGCACTATATATAGAATGACTTTATACCTCGGACATGTTGTTTTTGTTGTTACAGACCCAAATGTGATACTGGTCGAATTGATGACCAGGGTATGTATGTGTTCCGCGATGTACTATTGTCTCAGCAGCAGCAGCCGCAATTGTTCACAGGAAGTTTTCCTAACCTATCAGACCTGTCATCATTCGACCATGCAGTGGAAGATCCACAGCAGTAGCCGTCCGCAGCCAAAAGAGACCCTAATACAATGCCGGTATAACTGCTGGAACAGGACACGGAGGTGTTCTATGACCTACTATTAGCTGATCCTCAGCAGTAGCCTTCTATAATAATACATGACAGTTCATTTGGACTGCCAAGCACTCAGGGGGAATATATCATGATAGTAACTGGCTATTACTGTAATTGTCGGTTTAAATTATATGTATATGAGGTAGTGAATAAATATGTCCTACGAACTTTTTTTATTTTGAACCATATCAACCAATAACAACACACACACTTTCAGTTCGTATTGGTACACTGGTAGTACTTGACTGTCCGCTCCTGCTACCAGAGTGGTCAGCGCGACGGAATGTCATACGTAACTGTCAGTCCGCCTTTGGCAGCGGAGCAGCTCGGACTTGTTTACGTCCCGGCTGCAAACCACCGAGGAAGAAGCGGTGTTTGCACCGTCGATACTCACGTTTGAATCGAACGCAGAGTCACATAATTTTAGAAAAACCACGATACAGTTCACGTTCTGTAACGAGTATGCAAGACGGAAGTCTCTCGAAATCAAATGTTTCTTGAGGGGGAAAGTGCATCTTAATTACACAGGGCTTGTTGGAATTTACTTATCAATCGTGAGCAGCACTCTTTATGTAAAGATCATTGACGACGCATCATGCGATAGAACTATTGAAGCCGCCAAACAAGGATTCCAGTTCCGACAGTCCGATGGTCATATTGGCGAAGTTTTAGTAGGTCATTTGGGCCTGGGCGTGCGTACGATTCGACTCTTCGAGCTAATTTTGAAGTACCGAATCGTTGGTCACTGAATCACTCCAGCCATTCGGCTGAGTTATTTGTCATAGGGCCGAACGGTGGGCAAGTTTTAGCACGTATCCAGTGTTCAACAGTGTCCGAAAGGTGCGAATTGCCCTTACGAAACATGTGCCATCGTACATAAACATCGGTGGCTGTAGATGGACAGCCCTGGACATGCTTCTGGTGTGGTGATGAAGGACATCTTAGATCTGCGTGTATGTAGAGGTGACTCGTACAATTGCCCAGCGGAGACTTCCAGAATCCGGCTACACCAACATCACTGCCGCTGACTTACGTGACGGCGCTTCGCGGGGAGGTGACGCCGCGATCGGAGCGTACTATCGGACAAATGCCGCCGTTGATTGAGGCGCCTTCGGGCCCCACTGCAGTAGGAGTGGCTCCGACCAACCTCCAATCCCAGACACTGCAGGTTGTGGAGGAAGAGGGTGATTGCATCACACAAGATATGGAAGCTGAAGTGGAACGGCCCAAGGGTGTTGTGGCGGTGGCGAGACAGCAGGGGATACAAAATTTGCCAACACCAGAGGCCGAGGTTAGGGCCCGCAAACAACGCTCGCCGAAGCGCCGCAAGAAGTGCCGACTAAACTCTGCGGAGACGCTCCCTTCTCTTCCTGGGTGCCCTGATGAGTCTAACACTATGGAACTGTCTGTCTGACTTGGAACCACAAGCTTCGGATGTCGCTGACCATATGAATTCAGACAGTGAAAAGATATGTCGGTCAGACGACGCATCCGCTCAGGGTCCTAACTCCCATTCTGCGGCGAAATCTAAAACTGCGAAAGATCCGCAGATGCCACACATCAGTACAGCACACGGCAGTTTGAAACACCCGAATAATGGATGCGCAGGACGAAGAAATCAGCGATGCGGACCCTTCCATTGGTGGGGACTCGCATCCGTCCGCATCCCAAGAAACCTAATGCCGCAGGGAGACGTCCGTCGGGCGACCCTCTGCAAATGTGCAAAGGGACTATCGATACGGTGAATTTTCGTCAATTTAACATTATGCGGAGCTGACAGCTACTCGAACCCAGGCATACAGAATAGGGACAGTGAACGTAAATACCATTAGATCGCCCGTGAAACAGTAATTGTTTAGGGACGTGATATACGCGTCGGATGTGGATATACTGATAGTGCAGGAAATTTACATTCCTGAGTTCCAGGAAGTACATGGTAACATCTCCTACACCTCGCCTCACTCGGTCAAAGATAGTCGATCGGCGATATTGGTCCGGGACGGGATCCCGGTTCGCGACCTGGCTTATCTGCCTTCGGCACGAGGACTGGCAATAACTATTACTGGAATTGCTATTCTCAATGTTTATGCCCCTTCCGGCACAGACAACACACGGGTGCGTGCGAGATATTATTCGGAAGAGATTGTGCCCTTATTTACTGGAAGATTTCATCATTTCATTATAGGTGGTGACTTCAAGTGTGTTTCAGCCCAAAAAGACCTTACAATATCTGTCCTGATTTGCAAGTGCTATGCCGGGACATGGAGTTATGCTATACCTGGGACATGATTCATAGGAACCGTGAGGCACATACTTTTTTTTTACCAGTCACTCGACGTGCAGACTTGATCGAATATATGTTTCGATTGGCCTACGGGATAAGGTGGTCGACGCGGAACGATGGCCTGGGGCATTTACTGATCATCTGGCTTACATTTGTAGCATATCACTCCCTCCGCAAAGTGTGTCGAGAAGCCGCACGACATGGAAGCTCAATTCGTCACTCTCGGCTGACCCCGAATGTCGTCAGAGTCGAGGAGGTACGGGCCACATGTCAACGCCGTCTACCAACATACATCTCAGTGCTTCAATGGTGGCTCGAGTGTACTAAGCCTGCAATAAGAAGAGCTCTCATGCAATATAGTCGGGATAAGACGAGATGGCAAAGAGACACTCTTGATTATTATTACACCATGCTTCGTGAGCTGTCATTCCAGGTACGGTCTGCAGAACATCATGCATAAGTCCATCGTGTCAAAGCACAAATCCTATCAGTCATGCGACGACGAATTTGTGGCATCCCGATACGGGCAAGATGTCTCGACACCCTCACTGGGGAACGTACCTCGGTGCACCACGTGTCGTGGGAACACAAACGTTACCACCGAGCATTGGTCAGAGTGTTCCACGGTTTACATGGTCGTCAACTCACAACACGACAGGACACTGAAAATGAATTCTTACAGAATTTCCGCCACATATATGCCGGAACACCGACGGACCGTCGAGTGGGGGAAGACATAGTGCAACATCTGCAAACGACATTAACAGAGACGGATAGGGCATCACTTATGGAGTCTCTCACAGAAGACGATCTAAAGGTGGCACTCAAAAAAGGAGCAGCCCATAAATCACCAGGGCCAGATGGGATTATGTTATAGGTTTACTGAGAATTCGCGGACATGATGATGCCACAATGGATGTCAATCTACAATGAGACGTTGCGTCCTGACATGCGCCTACCGTCGGGTTTTATGACGGGCCTTCTTCTTCCCATCCCGAAGATGTCGGGGAGTTGCAGTGTTAATCAATATCTGCCTCTCATTATTTTAAACACCGACTAGAAAATCTTTGCACGACTACTAGCATCTCGTCTCAAACTGGCGATATCCAGGACAATATCCCCTGATCAGGCTTGCCTAGGGATGCGAAGCAACATCTCCTCGGCCTTAAGTGAATACCGTGACGTTATCGCCCTTGCGGACACGTGTAAAATGCGAGCTGCGATGGTATCTGTGGACTTCGGTCGGGGAAAAAAAAAATGAAGTTCAAATGGCTCTAAACACTATGTGACTTTACATCTGAAGTCATCAGTCCCCTAGACATAGAACTACTTAAACCTAACTAACCTAAGGTTAAGCACACACATCCATGCCCGAGGCAGGATTCAAACCTACGACCGTAGCAGCCACGTGGTTCCGGACTGAAGCGCCTAGAACCGCTCGACGCAGCGGCCGGCTTCGATCGTGCGTTCTACAGGATCAACCATGACTTCTTGGCGTGAATCATGAGCCGAATGGCGGTTCCACCTGCTTTCATCTAAATAGTTATGAGGCTAATACGAGGGACTACATCGTCGGGGATTGTAAACGGTCAGGAAACGGACTCTATTACCATTAACAGCTCGATCGACAAGGGTGCCCATCCTCCATGAGGCTGTTCGCGATTGCACTCGAGCCCCTGATGTGTTCTATGACGCGCTCACTTACTGGGATAGCGCTTAAGGAGAACTCTTTCGTTTGTCGCGCATATGCGGTCTACCTGATCCTTCTTGTCAGATCAGGAAATGAAGTGCGTCAGGCTGTCGAACATCTAGACTCTTACGGGACACCGGCAGGCAGTGTCGTTAACATGACGAAATCCAAATTTATGCACACTGGACGAGGTCTGGAAGACGTACCAGGACCGTTTCAGACGGTGGAATCGCTGAGATGTCTGGGGATCACATTTACCCATTCACTACGGCGGTCAGCGGATGCGAGTTCTCAGCGGCTTCTGCAGAATGTTTGTCTGACGATACACAGCAACTCACTGAGAGCCTTTGACATGATCCAAGGTGTGGCATACACCTACGTTCACATAGCGTCAAGACTGCCTCATTTAGCGCAGATCCTACCAATACCGAAGGGTATTATACACCGCCTCATAGCTGCCTTTGGTTATTATGTTAGTACTGGGATGTTATTTAAGATAAAATATGACACGTTAACCCTACAGTTCCGGAACAGTGGCCTCAACCTCACAAACGTGCGAAATAAAGCTTTGGCGCTTTACATGCGAGCGATGATACGACATTGGCAACAACGAAAGCATACCATAACATCAGCTCTGATAGAAGTACTTGTTCCGCCTTCGTACGAACCCCCGATAGCGGTGGGCAACATTTCGCCTTCTCTTGCACACATTGCCTCATTTCTTGTTGATTACAGTTATATTCGTCTGAATGTATCTTCGACGAGAATACACACGACTCGGGGGATCTATCGGTGCTTGATGGATTACCATGACCCCAACATAATTGAATTCAAATACCCTACGAGAACTAGGAGGCGCATTTGGTGTGCAGTGCATACTCCATTACTGTCAAGAGCAGCGAGATCGATGTGGTATATTCTTATAAACCGTAAACTTGTGACCAGGGGTCGATTACATACAATTCACATGGTAGATTCTCCTCTTTGCACAAACTGTGCACTCTTAGCAACAGAAGAACATGGTTTAGTGAGTGGCGCAGCGAGGGACGTCTGGATGCTGACGCGTCGAATACTGGCCTTCCTTCAGCGCACTAACAACACAGAAATCACATCGGATGTACTTTTTCTACCGAACAACATTTTTTTCCCAAACAAAAGACGTATGCGGTCAATTGGATCGCTGGATATGCGACGTGCCCTTGCACGGAATATTTGGGTGCTGTGTTAGCGACCGCGTATGTTAGAGTATTTGTTCAACACATATTTTGATTAGACAGTAGCATTTTTGCTTTTCCTACACACATACATTACAATCAACTCTGTGAGTGCGAAAAGTATTGACTATGTACTTGTGAAAGCGTTACTTGTCAAGACGAACATTCCTTCTACAGTCATGTGTGAACCAGTGCCTATGCCTCTAAGTAAGTGTTATATTAAAGCACCAAGAGAAATATATTTTTTTTACCACCGTACCGTCAATCAACGTCATTTCGTAGGTCTTATGAAAAAGAAATTGTGTATCAAATGCAAAGTATTATTTAGTTATCTATACTTCCAATATTTCATCGAGTAAATGGAGACTCTATTGTACAGGAAGTGGTTTCACATCTTGCAGAATATGGTTGATCTCTTTCGTGTGTTAATCTTCGATTTACAACTACCGTATTTATCCTACACACACGTACAAGACATTAATTGGGTAATGGCTTTTCTTGGATATTTTACTACCACAGGTACACTGAAAATGGCGACTGCATATCCACATGTCATCCTTGTCAATTGTGACCAATTGTACACAGTGGTGGAGTATACCAAAATTCCAGTGTAGAAAAATTGGTAGACTTATCTATCTGACGTTATGATAACATATCTGGTTTTGAGTAATATCGTGGCTGCCTATAACATAATAACGTGCACTGCCTCCGCTATAATGTGCTATTGAAAGAAAGACAAACATTAACTATTCGGCAGAGAGTCGATGTGTTGTCTGTAAGCATTACAAAGTATGACCACTGCCGGTCATTTTTCCGCTACATCTTCAGGCATTAAAATTACATCCTTACACAGAAAGCGGTATTTGCTGCAAAGAAAGTTCAATGAATGCAAAAGGTTTTTGATGACTATGACTCACCCTCTCATCTGACATTCCCCACGAAACGCATAGGACACAAGTGGTTAATGCCATGCTTACCTCGCCTGTCAAAACTGCCAGCTGAGCCACCCACTGTAGACAGCCTTCCGGATGGGTAAGGATAAAATCGTTTAATAATAAGCATGCTGTTGATACTGTTAGCATGTGCTATTCGAGTGCTGAATGACTTTAACGTACACATATGAACTCAATTGTTAGGAGCACGACTACAAAATAAAATATTGGGGCACTATGCTGGCTACATATGCTTTAAAGCGGCTGTGTCGGAGATTAATACTGGCCTGTGGTTTCAGAACACTGGAATAGTGTGCGTCCTGCATTTATGTTAATGAGTATCTACAAAATGACATAGAGTGACTGTACAGTATAAGAGTGTCATCCAGCCGGTCAGCTCTTATACTAAGAGTATTCAGGGAGGCATTGAGTCCATCTGTGACATATTAGTAACGTTAGAATCATGAAAGCTGAACTACCTGACCTTGTGCTCGATCACCGATCTTTTACCAAAGTACACTCCTGGAAATGGAAAAAAGAACACATTGACACCGGTGTGTCAGACCCACCATACTTGCTCCGGACACAGCGAGAGGGCTGTACAAGCAATGATCACACGCACGGCACAGCGGACACACCAGGAACCGCGGTGTTGGCCGTCGAATGGCGCTAGCTGTGCAGCATTTGTGAACCGCCGCCGTCAGTGTCAGCCAGTTTGCCGTGGCATACGGAGCTCCATCGCAGTCTTTAACACTGGTAGCATGCCGCGACAGCGTGGACGTGAACCGTATGTGCAGTTGACGGACTTTGAGCGAGGGCGTATAGTGGACATGCGGGAGGCCGGGTGGACGTACCGCCGAATTGCTCAACACGTGGGGCGTGAGGTCTCCGCAGTACATCGATGTTGTCGCCAGTGGTCGGCGGAAGGTGCACGTGCCCGTCGACCTGGGACCGGACCGCAGCGACGCACGGATGCACGCCAAGACCGTACGATCCTACGCAGTGCCGTAGGGGACCGCACCGCTACTTCCCAGCAAATTAGGGACACTGTTGCTCCTGGGGTATCGGCGAGGACCATTCGCAACCGTCTCCATGAAGCTGGGCTACGGTCCCGCACACCGTTAGGCCGTCTTCCGCTCACGCCCCAACATCGTGCAGCCCGCCTCCAGTGGTGTCGCGACAGGCGTGAATGGAGGGACGAATGGAGACGTGTCGTCTTCAGCGATGAGAGTCGTTTCTGCCTTGGTGCCAATGATGGTGGTATGCGTGTTTGGCGCCGTGCAGGTGAGCGCCACAATCAGGACTGCATACGACCGAGGCACACAGGGCCAACACCCGGCATCATGGTATGGGGAGCGATCTCCTACACTGGCCGTACACCACTGGTGATCGTCGAGGGGACACTGAATAGTGCACGGTACATCCAAACCGTCATCGAACCCATCGTTCTACCATTCCTAGACCGGCAAGGGAACTTGGTGTTCCAACAGGACAATGCACGTCCGCATGTATCCCGTGCCACCCAACGTGCTCTAGAAGGTGTAAGTCAACTACCCTGGCCAGCAAGATCTCCGGATCTGTCCCCCATTGAGCATGTTTGGGACTGGATGAAGCGTCGTCTCACGCGGTCAGCACGTCCAGCACGAACGCTGGTCCAACTGAGGCGCCAGGTGGAAATGGCATGGCAAGCCGTTCCACAGGACTACATCCAGCATCTCTACGATCGTCTCCATGGGAGAATAGCAGCCTGCATTGCTGCGAAAGGTGGATATACACTGTACTAGTGCCGACATTGTGCATGCTCTGTTGCCTGTGTCTATGTGCCTGTGGTTCTGTCAGTGTGATCATGTGATGTATCTGACCCCAGGAATGTGTCAATAAAGTTTCCCCTTCCTGGGACAATGAATTCACGGTGTTCTTATTTCAATTTCCAGGAGTGTAATTTTCGATGTAATCAATGACCCTGCTCTGATGATATCATCGGTGATGTCACCATTTTTATAAGAGGGAAGCCACACCCCTTGCCCTTCCACTCCCCCCCCCCCACTTCCTTATCACCACCTAATCATAACACAGTATTAAAAAATTCCAAGATGGCGGAAATTCCAAATTGTGTTAGTCGAAAAAATTAAAGCTCTCTCCCACCCCATCTCCACAACCAGTTATACAGTGAAGTACTCCTTATCTCCAGCCAATCATAGTGTGCTACTGAAAATTCGAGATGGTAGAAATAGCCCAGTTGTGTTAATAGAAAGCTAAAAACCCCCTTCCCATTCGCCCACCCCTCCTATTATCCCCAACCAGTCATCAGAGCTAAGTATTAAAAGTGCAGGATGGTGGCAACAGGTTACTCATGTGTTTCGTCACCCACACCTCCTCATCTCTGTCTCCAACCAATCAGGGCGTAGTATAGGAATGAAGACAGACAACATTACTTGCAACAAAAATATCAAGTCACACCCTTTGCCCTCCTTCTCTCCAGTGCTTGAAAATGAGGGAAACAGACCATAAGAGCCGGCCGGAGTGTCCGAGCAGTTCCAGGCGCTTCAGTCAGCAACGGTCGCAGGTTCGAATCCTGCCTCGGGCATGGATGTGTGTGATGACCTTAGGTTAGTTAGGTTTAAGTAATACTAAGTTCTAGGGGACTAATGACCTCAGAAGTTAAATCCCATAGTGCTCAGATCCATTTAGACCAGAAGAGTGTTTTATACTCCTTTCCTTCTCTTTTTCCAACGAATATGACGAAATTACATAATTGTGCTCTACCTATTCCTCTCCCTTTCCCTCCTCCTTATCAACAGCATTTGATAGCGCACTATTAAAAACGTCCAAGATGGTGGAAAAAAAGGAAAGTGCTTTGTACCACACATCGTCTTCTCACTATATCCAACTAATCAGAGCATAGTGTAAAAATGGTATCATATTACATTACTTCTGATCCAATCAAAACAGAGTATTAAAATTATGTGGTAGATATGCTGCAAAACGTTACATAGCCTCCATTTGAAAGTCTATGATATGCATAATTCCCCTTGAAAGATATTCATTGTTTGCGAAAGATATTTATATATATTTCACATAACAGTATTATTATAATTAATAAAAAACGGTTTTAAGCTACAATATTTTCTGTGAAAGTCGAAGATGATTATGTACACATTCGTAAAAAAATGTTGTGCCTTATATGTTCGAATTGTTGTCTATCTATGTCAGTTTCAGTGCCCCCGACTAAAATGTAGCCTATCAGTATTTCTTACGTCAAATTCTGTATTTCTTAAGCACCTCTCTCAATCAAAATGAACTTTTCCCTCAGAATTTTATATACCAAAAATTTGTATTGTGCAAACCTGTGATCCCTTTCAAGCATAGTAATCACTCTGTCTCTACCTCTCTCTCTCAGGCACACACCCACAAACACACTCACACACTAACAGACATACATATAAGTCATATATTTACTACACTTCTTAAACATATGTGTGATTATTAATCAATTGTCATAAATTTTCCAAGAAGGTGCAAGGAATTGAACGAAAATACCTGCTGTACTCTCTCATCAATTAATTTCCTCATTAACTTCATATTATGTGTTTTTGCATCCATGTTTCACTATCAAACGTCATCTCTCATAACCTTTTACGTAAAAGTAGAAACACTCAGATCTCTCAAGCATTTTTCGCCAGCCACTCAAAGCCATGCATACAGCACATATATTAGAGAGCATGAGTAAATGTCTGGTTCAATGCAGAGAGAGAGGTGAGATATCTCAGATATCCTAATAATGACGCAGCCAGGCTGAGAGACACATATATACTCGCTAACACTGTCTGGAAACAACCTGTGGAAGTAAGAAATTCTAACACAAAGAATACCCTACATACAAAATCAATTAAATGAGAATGGTTTCTTTTATATTTATATTTTTTATAATTTTGAGGTTACATATCCTTTAGTATTTAGATTTTTACAATAAAAAACATGCGTTTACGCATTTTTTCACGTATTTTTATTATTACAGTTGAAACCAGTCAGGTGTTTTAAATTATGCACAATCATCTTATTTTCATTATTTACATTTCATTCAATAAGAAACAATCAATTATTTACAGTACTCATCATCATCATTTTTGCTGCGGTGATGGTCCCTGGCCAGTGTATTTACCTTACGGGGAACTGTATGTCGTTTGCCATCCCGAGCACACAAAGGGTATCAAGTTGTTTAACAGTCGAAACGATATGCTGCTTCGACTGAATGACAAATTGCTCAGTTGTTTTCCCTTCCGCATCCAGGACGCACTGCTTGTAATCGTCAAGGGTGAGTCTTTTTGCAAATGACTGTCTCACACCGTTTGCTCCCTTCGTTATGCGCGGAGACTTGGCCTCATGCGCATACACTTTTGATAGTAGGCCCACAAATGCTATGATAAGCTCCCCATTCAGTTCTTCTTTAATCAGACCAACAATTTCTTTATTCATCAGCAGAATATCCTACTCGTTATTCGCTTGGTGTCCTGAAGTATCAAACCCCGCATCCACATCACTCCTGATACATTCATAGATATTGGTAGTCATTATGTGGTACATGAGGCCATCGATGTTTGTGTAGCACAGTTTTACATAATTTGACGGTAATTTGTTCAGTATATATATATATGTAAATCAGTATATATATATATATATATATATATATATATATATATATATATATATATATATATGTAAATCTAAAAGTAGCGCATTTGAAATAGCGTTTAGTCTTAGAAGTTCAATGGCTCCTAGATTTCCGTTACAAATAAACGACTTTCCAAATTAGGTTCTGCTGTTAATACAGCTGCCATAAATCTGTCCTTCCATGATGCTGCAAGTCGAACGTCCGACATCTTTAACATATTTTGCATTGTTTTGCCGAGTATGGTACCTTTGATGAGTTCGAAAAATTTTTCCTCAAACTCATCCCATGCTCTCATGCGGTTATCTGCATTAATCTCTGTGTATGACTTCACCCAAAGAGCTCGTGTAAACGAATAAATTCGATGAATCTTTTTCAAACCAATTTATTTTTCCAAAATTGTTTGAAGTTTCTGTACGAATGACACAATTATTTTTATCATTCCAGTTCGAAACAGCGTTGTTTGAGGGTGGTCCCCATTTTTCCGGACCTAAGAGCAAATCTGAATGTAAATCGAGAATACTTTCGTGGTATTCAGGACCCACTGGCAACATGTACCCGGCGTTGGAATAATCTTGTGTCGCCGGCCGGAGTTCAAAATGGTTCAATTGGCTCTGAGCACTATGGGACTTAACAGCTGAGGTCATCAGTCCCCTAGACTTAGAACTACTTAAACCTAACTAACCTAAGGACATCACACACATCCATGCCCGAGGCAGGATTCGAACCTGCGACCGTAGCGGTCTCGCGGTTCCAGACTGAAGCGCCTAGAACCGCTCGGTCACCGCGGCTGGCCGGCCGGAGTGGCCGAGCAGTTCTAGGCGCTACAATCAGGAACAGCGCTACCGCTGCGGTCGCAGGTTCGAATCCTGCCTCGGGCATGGATGTGTGTGATGTCCTTAGGTTAGTTAGGTTTAAGTAGTTCTAAGTTCAATGGGACTGATGACCACAGCAGTTAAGTCCCATTGTGCTCAGAGCCATTTGAACAATTTTGGAACCATCTTGTGCCTTTTCCTCACCCTAAATTTTTTATTCTCTTTGAAGGAAGCCATTCAGAATTTAATACGGGCAGATGCTGCACCATGATCTAGGTGTGCAAACTATTCACATCAAGGTATACGATGTAAGACTCATCGATGTTTTCGACATACTGAGTCATGAATCGGTTGTTGACAGTTTCATCTCTACAAGAACAGGGAACAATTCTCCCTACGATGCTGCCTTCCACAACTAGAGTCTTTCGATATCGGTTATAAGCTGAAACTCCTCTCTTGTAATTTTCATGAGAACGTTCCACACCAAACCATGTGCGGTAATACAACACCCCATTGACACCTTGAGTCAATGGCGCGCTGCACGTTTCGAGCCGCCGTTACCTCGGTGACTGTGTTTGTGGAAACGACCATCTACCTAGTGCAGCAAAAATGTGATTCATGCGAAAAGCCCACACTTTTCCATTGATCGACGTTCGAATCCCGATGGTCCTGTGCAGTGAGCCTTGAGCAGCCGCTGGTGAAGTATCAGTGCAGCAGCAGTGCAGTAGGGAGTCTCATATTTAGCTTTTATATTTGTTTTGTAGTTTGACTTTTAATTTCTTTCCGAGTGTTTGTGAGCGTGCATATTTAATTACATAAAATCCTTGCGTATTCTCGTATTTGAGAGGAGTTATATTGCTTATTGATAGCTGTAAAGTATAAACTCGCGGAGTCGTTAGTCAGTTCTTTGTTTTGGACAGCCAGTGCTTTCTGTTTATTTCGTAGAGTCAGTTAGCAGCAGACAGAGGCCAGTACAGTTTCATCTGTGCTTGCAGAGTGACGTGTGCGAGCAGCAGTAGCAGACACTAGTCGTATATTCAGTTTTTCGTATTAGTTCCGCAGGTGTAATTCAAATTACTTTGTGTGTTTGTGTGCTTGCGTGGTGAAATTTTTCGTATCTTTGTGTATTTTCGAATCAGAAAGGGGTAGTATCAAATTTTAATAACGGTAGAGTGTAACATCGCGTAGGCGGTTGTCATTTGTACTAAGACAAGGATAGGATTGCATTGTAATATCTGTATAGTGGCGTAGTCGTGGTCATTTGATTGCTTGGTTCGTAATTAATTGTTCATATATCGCAGCTCAATCTGGCACTGGTGACGCAACTGTGCAGTCGCATATTGCTGTTTTATTTGTCGCAACTCTATACGTCCAGATATTAGCAGCAGGATGGATAGGGTGTGCGGGCACAGGGAACTGGCCGCGGTTCGCGAGCAGCTGAGCGGTCAGCCGCCTTCAGGTTGCTGCCTCGAGGTGCAGCGACGGCAGGGTCTGGCGCGTCGCTTGACACCCCAGGTGTCGCCTTGCTGCGTCCGCTGACTCAGCCGCCGAGGCACCTTCTAGTGTACTCGGCGCGTTGGGGCCGCCTTCACCTCAGGGTGAGTGGAGGACTGCAACGCGTTTGCGTCCCTCGAGGCGGAGTGTCAATGTGGAGGCTGGCCGGCTGGCCTCACCCGTTCATCCTGTCAGTGGGCAGATGGCCGCTCCTTCAGCAGGGCCCGAGCAGGCACACGGGGGCAAAGGCTTGCTGGTTATCGGGAGCTCCAACGTTAGACGGGTGATGGAGCCCCTTAGGGAAATAGCGTAAAGGGCTGGCAAGAATTCCAAGGTGCACTCGGTTTGTCTGCCGGGGGGCCTCATCCAAGATGTGGAGGTGGCCTTGCCTGCGGCTATCGAGCATACTGGGTGCAGTCGTCTGCAAGTAGTTGCTCACGTCGGCACCAATGATGCCTGTCGCTTGGGATCTGAGGCGATCCTCAGTTTGTACAGGCGGCTGGCGGATTTGGTGAAGACCGCTGGCCTCGCACGGGGTGAGCAAGCAGAGCTCTCTATTAGCAGCATCGTTCTTAGAATGGATCGGGGTCCTTTGGTTTGGAGCCGAGTGGAGGGTCTCAACCAGAGGCTTCGCCGACTCTGTGACGGTCTTGGCTGCAGATTTCTAGACTTGCGCTATTGGATGGGGAATTGTAGGACGCCCCTAGATAGGTCAGTGGTGCACTACACAAAGGAAGCGGCTACTCGGGTAGCAGAGTACTTGTGGCGTGCACATGGGGGTTATTTAGACTAGGTAGTAGTGCGAGGTATCCTGATGAACACTCACCAGTCGACGTGGAGGCAGGGAAATCAGGACGCGCTCAGTGTAAAGACACTTCAGTTATCAAGATTTTAGTAGTAAGTTTTCAGTGTTCGGAATAAAGTTCCTGAATTTAGTGTCCTCCAGGAAGCGTGTGGCACGCAAATTATTCTCGGGACTGAGACCTGGCTGAACCCTGAGATAGGAAGTTATTAAATATTTAGTGAGAGTTGGAACATGTATCGGAAAGACAGATTAGACACCGTAGGAGGTGGTGTCTTCATTGCAGTTGACAAAAATATTGTGTCTATTGAGGTGGAAGTAGAGTGTGATTGTGAAGTTATCTGGACACGTTTAATAAGGCTAGGAGAAATAAAGTTAACTGTTGGGTGTTATTACCGGCCACCAGGTTCCACCGTGACAGTTCTAGAATTATTCAAAGGGAGTCTACCCTCTGTATCGCGGAAGTACCCGGATCATGCTATATTAGTTGGAGGCGACTTCAACCTACCTAGTATAGACTGGGATGTCTATGGATTCATTACAAGTGGTACAGACAAGCCGTCTTGTGAATTACTTTTGAACACATTATCCGAAAACTGTCTTGAGCAGCTAAATCGACAGCCAACGCGTAATGGAAATATTTTAGATCTGGTAGCCACGAACAGACCAGACCTCATCGACGGTATCAGTGTTGAGACAGGGATTAGTCATCATGATTTTGTAATTACGACTATGGTTACGAAAGTTAAAAAGTCGGTCATGAAGGCTAGGAGAGTATTCTTACTAGAAAGAGCAGATAAGCAGTTGTTAGCATCCCACTTAGTAAATGAATCGACTTCATTTACTTCCGGTACAATGGACGTGGAAGAATTATGGGCAAATTTTAAACACATTGTAAATCACGCATTGGAGAAGTACGTGCCGAAAAAGCGGGTTACGAACGGAGAAGACCCACCGTGGTTTAACAGCGCAATTCGGAGAATGCTCAGGAAGCAAAGACAGTTGCACTCGTGGTACAAGAAATATCGGGAGAATGAGGACAGGCAAAAGTTAGTAGAGATTCGTGCTGCTGTAAAAAGACGGATGCGCGAAGCATACAACCACTACCACCGTCATACCTTAGCAAAAGATCTTGCTGAAAATCCAAGGAAATACTGGTCTTACGTAAAATCGGTAAGCCGGTCGAAGGCTTCCTTCCAGTCACTCACTGATCAGTCTGGCCTGGCAACGGGAGACAGCAAAACGAAAGCTGAAATTTTAAATTTAGCATTTGAGAAATCTTTCACACAGGAGGGTCGTACAATCATACCGCTGTTTGAGTCTCGTACAGATTCCCGTATGGAGGACATAGTGATAGACATCCCTGGGGTTATGAAGCAGCTGAATGGGTTGAAAATAAAAAAATTGCCAGGTCCTGATGGGATTCCTATTCGGTTTTACAGAGAGTACTCTAATGCATTGGCTCCTTACTTATATTCCATGTATAGCGAATCTCTTGCCCACCGTAAAGTCCCGAGCGACTGGAAAAAAGGCGCAGGTTACGCCAGTATATAAGAAGGTTAGAAGGTCGGATCCTCAGAATTACTGACCAATATCCTTAACATCGGTTTGTTACAGGATTCTCTAACATGTTCTCAGTTCGAATATAATGAATGTCCATGCATCAGCACGGCTTTTAAAAGCATCGCTCCTGCGAACCGCAACTCACCCTTTTTTCACATGATGAAGGGTATCAGACGGGTGCCATATTCCTTGTCTTCCGGAAAGCGTTTGACTCGGAGACCCACTGCAGACTCCTAACTAAGGTACGAGCATATGGGATTGGTTCCCCAATATAAATGGCTCGAAGACTTCTTAAGTAATAGAACCACATACGTTGTCCTCGATGGTGAGTGTTCATATGAGGTGAGAGTATCACCTGAAGTGCCCCAGGGAAGTGTGGTAGGTCCGCTGTTGTTTTCTATCTACATAAATGATCGTTTGGATAGCGTGGATAGCAATGTGCGATTGTTTGCTGATGATGTTGTGGTGTACGGGAAGGTCTCGTCGTTGAGTGACTGTAGGAGGATACAAGACGACTTGGACGGGATTTGTGATTGGTGTAAAGAATGGCAGCTATCTCTAAATATAGATAAATGTAAATTAATGCAGATGAATAGGAAAAAGAATCCCGTAATGTTTGAATACTCCATTAGTAGTGTAGCGCTTGACACAGTCACGTCGATTAAATATTTGGGCGTCACATTGCAGAGCGATATGAAGTGGGACAAGCATGTAATGGCAGTTGTGGGGAAGGCAGATACTCATCTTCGGTTCATTGGTAGAATTTTGGGAAGATGTGGTTCATCTGTAAAGGAGACCGCTTATAAAACACTAATACGACCTATTATTGAGTACTGCTCGAGCGTTTGGGATCCCCATCAGGTCGGATTGAGGGAGGCCATAGAAGCAATTCAGAAGCGGGCTGCTAGATTTGTTACTGGTAGGTTTGATCATCACGCGAGTGTTACGGAAATGCTTCAAGAGCTCGGGTGGGAGTCTCTGGAGGAAATGAGGCGTTCTTTTCGTGAATCGCTACAGAGGAAATTTAGAGAACCAGCATTTGAGGCTGACTAAAGTACAATTTTACTGCCGCCAACTTATATTTCGCGGAAAGACCACAAAAGTAACATAAGAGAGATTAGGGCTCGTACAGAGGCATATAGGCAGTAATTTTTCTCTCGTCCTGTTTGGGAGTGTAACAGGGAGAGAAGATGCTAGTTGTGGTATGAGGTACCCTCCGCCACGCACCGTATGGTGGATTGCGGTGTATGTATGTAGATGTAGAACTGCGATCGTAACTGACGATGTCGTAGGGCCAACATTTGAACACGTACGGGTGGTCTGTTGTGGAGCTCCATATTCAACAATGTACGATGAACAGTGTACATCGGAACACTTCTGCGTGCACCAGCGTTGTGCTATTTTGGCAGAGATACCACAGATCACCATCTATCCTAATTTACAGAGCAGCAAGCCTCCGAACCACACCTCCCTTACCGCGTCACGTGACCGCACGCCCCCAGGCGGCGTCCAACGTCGCGGTGGCCAGTGGTCGTAAGGTTTTGGGCTATCAGTGTCTAGTGACGCCTGTAATCACATTGCAGCCTCGGTGTGCTGCACCTCGCTACATATCTTGGAAATGACAATGATCTAGGTGCTTCATATCGTCTTCCGCAAAAGATCCCTCGCAAATGTGAGAAACTTTTGTAGACCAATACGCTGATCATACCACGAGGCTTAATCTCAAATGCTTATTCTTCACTAAAACGGTATTTACAGTCTTAGCGATTGCGCAGTGTTGCCGAGTAAACCATTCGATACAGTCACTGCCTATGCTGGGTGATTCTTTTCCATCATATACAAACTCCAGGGATTGATCGGTGAGACGATACGAGAAAAACAGGTCTAATGAAGTTATATCCGGAAATGCATGGTTTCCATGCTAAAGAGCATTTATTCAATCATACTTCGTTATAGAGACTGCGATCTAATACGCTCTGTACCATGCAGCCACACATACAGTATGGTTTCCTCCAAGAGTGTGGTACTGTTCATCATACATCATACACTAGCACCCTCTTCTACCATGGTAATTCGTAATTTTGTGTCCGATTCACTTCTCTTGCTGACTCACCTTGTAGTTGATGTAATAGAGCGTTGTACACAATGGTTCCGTATTCCCATCTGGGGCTTGCCCACATGGCGTTTACTTATGGAAAGGCGAATGGAAATGGGCGGCGGGCGGCGGGCGGCGGTCGGCAAGGTTGTATCAGGAGACCTAGCGCTGCGGACAATAACTACAGCATTCAATGTTTGCAACAGTGTTTCGCCGTTTGTCTGAGACAGGATCGTTTCGGGAAGCAGGAAACCACCTGACGGAGTAAAATGTGATTAAGACTGTGGAAGGCGGCTGCCGTGTCAGCACCAGGCATGTACCCCCCCCCCCCCCCCCCCCCAGTTCAGGGTAACTCAGACGACCGTGTGGAACATTCTGTTTGACAGTTGTTACTAATCATGCCGCTCACAGCGTATGTAGGGCTTACCACACTACTGGCCATTAAAATTGCTACACCACGAAGATGACGTGCTACAGACGAGAAATTTAACCGACAGGAAGAAGATGCTGTGATATGCAAATTATTAGCTTTTCAGGGCATTCACACAAGGTTGGCGCCGGTGAGGACACCTACAACGTGCTGATATGAGGAAAGTTTCCAACCGATTTCTCATACACAAACAGCAGTTGACCGGCGTTGCCTGGTGAAACGTTGTTGTGATGCCTTGTTTAAGGAGGAGAAATGTGTACCATCACGTTTCCGACTTTGATAAAGTTCGGATTGTAGCCTATCGCGATTGCGGTTTATCGTATCGCGACATTGCTGCTCGCGTAGGTCGAGATCCGGTGACTGTTAACAGAATATGGAATCGGGGGTTCAGGAGGGTAATACGGAACGCCGTGATGGATCCCAACGGCCTCGTATCACAAGCACTCGAGATGACAGGCATCTTATCCGCATGGCTGTAACGGATCGTGCAGCCACGTCTCGACCCCTGAGTCAACAGATGTGAACGTTTGCAAGACAACAACCATCTGAACGAACAGTTCGACAACGTTTGCAGCAGCATGGACTATCAGCTCGGAGACCATGGCTACGGTTACCCTTGACGCTGCATCACAGACAGGAGTGCCTGCGATGGTGTACTCAACGACGAACCTGGGTGCACGAATGGCATAACGTCATTTTTTCGGATGATTGCAGGTTCTGTTTACATCATTATGATGGTCGCATCCGTGTTTGGCGACATCGCGGTGAGCGCACATTGGAAGCGCGTATTCGTCATCGCCATACTGTCGTATCACCCGGCGTGATGGTGTGGGGTGACGTTGGTTACAAGTCTCGGTCACCTCTTGTTCACATAGACGGCACTTTGAACAGTGTATGTTACGTTTTAGACGTGTTAAGACCCGTGGCTCTACCCCTCATTCGATCCCTGCGAAACCCTACATTTCAACAGGATAATGCACGACCGCATGTTGCAGGTCCTGTACGGGCCTTTCTGGATACAGAAAATGTTCGATTGCTGCCCTTACCAGCACATTCTCCAGATCTCTCACCAATTGAAAACGTCTGGTCAATGGTGTCCGAGCAACTTCCTCGTCACAATACGCCAGTTACTACTCTTGATGAACTGTGGTATCGTGTTGAAGCTGCATCCAAGCTCTGTTTGACTCAATGCCCAGGCGTATCAAGGCTGTTATTACGGCCAGAGGTAGTTGTTCTGAGTACTGATTTCTCAGGATCTATGCACCAAATTGCGTGAAAATATAATCACATGTCAGTTCTAGTATAATATATTTGTCCAATGAATAAATTTATCATCTGCATTTCTTCTGGTGTAGCAATTTTAATGGCCAGTAGTGTAGTCACAGACTTTCCACATCGGGAGCAGTTTTGTCACTGGTTAATACACCAGGCAACCACGATGCCGAGGTTTGTAACATCCATTATATTCACAGGTGAGGCCACCTTTACACTGATTGCTATCTTCAACAATCGTAACAGTATCTGTGAGATAGTGTGCAGAGCCCCCATGTTATGGTGACAGCGAATCATCAGCATCGGTGCAGCCGGAATGTGTGGGCCAGGATACTTGGCGACCGTATTTTTGGACTAGTCTTCCTTCTGCGTTGTCTAACAGGCTGGAACTATCGGCGTTTCTTTTTGCGGCCATGTTATGGTGACAGCGAATCATCAGCATCGGTGCAGCCGGAATGTGTGGGCCAGGATACTTGGCGACCGTATTTTTGGACTAGTCTTCCTTCTGCGTTGTCTAACAGGCTGGAACTATCGGCGTTTCTTTTTGCGGGTGAACACCTCTTCTACTGGAAGAAGTACCATTGATGGTCCGAAGGGCTATGTGGCTGCTACCTGCTGATTCTCCGGACCACTTAGCCGTAGCCGGCCGCGGTGGTCTCGCCGTTCTAGGCGCGCAGTCCGGAACCGTGCGACTGCTACGGTCGCAGGTTCGAATCTGCCTCGGGCATGGATGTGTGTGATGTCCTTAGGTTAGTTACGTTTAAGTAGTTCTAAGTTCTAGGGGACTGATGACCACAGAAGTTGAGTCCCATAGTGCTCAGAGCCATTTGAACCAACTTAGCCGTCGCGCGGAGTAGCCGTGTGGTTTGAGGCGCCATGTCACGGACAGCGCGGCCCATCCCGCCGGAGGTTCGAGTCCTCCCTCGGCATGAGTGTGTGTCTTGTTCGTAGCATAAGTTAGTTTAAGTAGTCCGTAAGTCTAGGGCCCTCTGATCTCAGTAGTTTGGTCCCTTAGGAATTCATACACACACCACTTCACTTAGCCGTTTACGTCTGGACGCATCTCAATCGTGTCTTCCCTAGTCGATGGATCCAGGTGCATGGCCTGCTCGTTAACCAGATCTCAACCTGGGCAACTTCTGATTATGGGAACATCTCAAAAGTATCGTGCATGCAGAGCCTATACCAGATGTGGAGACACTGGAACGGTGT
Organism: Schistocerca serialis cubense; assembly: GCF_023864345.2. Lineage (NCBI taxonomy): Eukaryota > Metazoa > Arthropoda > Insecta > Orthoptera > Acrididae > Schistocerca > Schistocerca serialis. The sequence goes on along the minus strand of NC_064640.1, from coordinate 755,859,119 downwards.
ATTCATGCTGCCTTTGACACTGTTCGGATGTAGCCGGGCCGATGTGAACATGTGAGTCAGAACATGCTACGGCGCGTATACGCATGCATTGAGGAACATGTAAACCATTTTCAAGACATACTGTAAGTGTGGCTGCATAGTACAGAGCGTATTAGACCTCAGCCTCTGTTACAATGCATGACTGAATGAAAGGTCTCTTGCATGTAAACCATGCATTTCCGGACGTAAGTTCATTGGAGATCTTATGTTCCATATCCTCTCATCGATCTGTCTCTAGTGTTTGTACACGGTGGAAAAAATCACCCAGTACAACTTAAACTGTGAATATTCCTGGTTATAACTGCAGTGTATACAGTAATCGTCACGGAATGATTTATGGAAATGTACGTAACTGAAATACGAGCTAAAGCGATAACTACGACTGCAACCAGCATCAGGTTCCGATTTGTATTCCTTATTAGCATAAATTAGAGAGGTTGTTTCAGTTTATTACCAAATTTTGTAAATTCCACCAACTCGTTTTCGCTAGTAGGTACTAATCTGGTGACTGATTTAAACTGGGCACAGTTAACTGAGTGTACATCTAATCTTTCCTGGGTATGAAAATCACAGAGATTGCATTCGTATATTGCAGTTGATTGTTGATATTGGGTAAATCTGTTTTATGCGAGCGACAAGCTTCTTTTAAACGGTAATGACATATGTCTTTATTATCACCGACCTCTAGCATTAATAGATTAATATGTAGGTCGCAGCGGTAATTTGTAATATGCAAAGATAAAACTCCAATTTCTTTGGCTTTTCTCTTACTTTCTGCGGCCATCATTTCGTAACCTGAGTACTGGACGCCCTAGACGTTTGTTAACACGTCTTCATTCTGTTTTTAGAAAACATGAAGTGTCAGATCTCTGCAGAAACAGCATGTTAGCAAACTTTAATTTGTTTTCATATTGCCGATATTTAGTCTCACGTTGTGCATCGTGATTTACAGGATACAATCCTGCTGGAACTGACGATTAAAACAGACTTTATCCTTTGACTTCATATTTATTACTGCAAGTTAACCTGCTGTGACTTTAGACAGTTTCGTGTGTGCTCTGGCTCTGAGCACTATGGGACTTAACATCTATGGCCATCAGTCCCCTAGAACTTAGAACTACTTAAACCCAACTAACCTAAGGACATCACACACATCCATGCCCGAAGCAGGATTCGAACCTGCGACCGTAGCAGTCGCGCGGCTCCGGACTGAGCGCCTAGAACCGCTAGACCACCGCGGCCGGCCTCGTGTGTGCTCCTACATAGAATCCTTTATTTTCGTGAACACCAATTCGCAATGGAATTATATCTTTCAATTCCCAATGAGAATCGTGAACTTCGAAAATTTAATTTTTTTTTTAAATCGCTCTGTGACATTTGTTGAGTTCCATTCACTGTGATCAGCAGCAGATAGTGACAGAGACGCATTATTTGTATTGTACATCCGTCCCTCCTGGCCTGTCTTCAGCAAGAGAAAGTTGCAGATTAGCAAACAATTAATATGAATAGGTTGGTTAATTTGACGATCTTTTGTCTCGAAAGTGAGAAAACAAGCGACCAAGAAATGTCGAGGTCCTTAAATCCAAGCGACCAAAAAATGTCTGGGTCCTTAAATCCAAGCCATTACCGATAAAGCCAATATACAAGGTGTAACTTTTAAGTTGACAAACCAGAATAAGTCGAAAAATAAGCTTCACACAAAAAAATGTGCGGAATCCAAAGTTGATTAGCCTGCCACCTCAGCCCCTTGTGGGTGGGGCGGAAGGCAACTTTAAAGTTTCAAATGGGAACCCTCATTTTTTATTGCAGAATTAGATTCTACATAAAAAACTACGTACATTTTGTCTTAAACATTTGTTTTGATTCTTGGTAGTTGGCGCTGTAATCCAAGAAAATCGATGTTCTCATTTTCGTGTGGAAAATGGTTACGGGAAAAAATATTTATTTACTTTGTAAATTTTGATTCACTATAACTAAAACTCTCTCACTCTCCCCATAGGGTGTGGTTTGAGAGAGAGGAATTAGAGTTTTACAAATGTTGACCCAAATATTAATTTTTTCCGCAGATTAGGATAATTTTAGTTTGTTTCGTGGTAACGAGGCCTCACAACTTTTAATTATCAAACAAATGATCTGAATAGCTAACTAACAAATCAAAAATCCTACTTACTAATGAGTGAACTCATTAACTAAAAAACTAACTGTCTCACGAACCAATTTTTTTTAGATTCGGAGTAATCACTCTTGTTTGTCGAGAAGTCTCACAACTGCGCGACTGCATCTTCAAAATTTCTCCCAGTTCCTCCATAAATGTAACCATCTCAATTTTTTCTTCCTCACTAAGACAGTTCATAATGACGTATGCCACCTATTACTGTCAAGAGAGAAAAATTTAAGGGACGTCGAGAAAGGCAGGATTAGAATTTCTATGAGCGAGAAGCGGCCCTCTCAGCGTAATTCCGCCTAGCAATACTAACCCCTGGGTCAAACGCGACTGCTAGCGAGCAAAACCCGCGAACGCAGTCACACAAGGTAATCAAACATAAGTCGCCAAATAGACAATCGTTATAAGCGATGTATTGCTGTCTGAATGCTAAGACGGGAAGAGATACAGTGCATTTACTACATAAATACTTATAATTTCTAAAGCCCAGTCTTATTACGCGAAAGGGGGAATTTCTCGTCTCAAGTCGGCAGCACTCCAAAACATTACGCCGCTCATCAGCCAGGGCTGGATAAGAGCATCGAATATCGATCAGGGATGAGTGGGATATCGATTATAGTACATAATTCTAAAAATGTAAACGACGTAACAGCCGCGATATTCCGAAATAAAATAAAGGTGTGAACAATGTGATTTAAGTCAATAAATTTATAAATGTCGTTTTCAACGTTTTTCTACCCGAAACTAAACGACTCAAATTAAGCAAGCATCCCAGTTGTGAGACTTCTCGACAAACATGACTGATTACTCCGAACCTAATAAAAACGGGTTCGTGAGTCAGTTAGTTTTTTAGTTACTGAGTTCACTCGTAAGTAAGTAGGATGTTTGATTTGTTAGTTATCTATTCAGATCATTTGTTTGATAATTAAAAGTTGTGAGGCCTCGTTACCACGAAACAAACTAAAATTATCCCAATCTGCGGAAAAAAATTAATATTTGGGTCAACATTTTTAAAACTCTAATTCCTCTCTCTCAAATCCCACCCTGTGGGGAGATAGTGAGAGTTTTAGTTACAGCGAATAAAAATTTACGGAGTAAATAAGCATTTTTTATTTATCCGTAACCATTTTCCACGCGAAAATGAGAACATGGATTTTCTTGAATTACAGCGCCAACTTGCAAGAATCAAAACCAATGTTTAAGACAAAATTTACGTAGTTTTTTACGTAGAATCTAATTCTACAATAAAAATTGGGGGTTCCCATTTGAGACTTTAAAGTTGCCTCTCGCCCCACCCCCTGGGGGCTTGGGTGGCGGGCTAATTTTAGCACCAGCAGATGTCCCCACGAAAATAATCAGCTTTGGATTCTAAACATTCTTTTGTCTGAAGCTTAGGTTTCGAGTTATTTTGGTTTGTCAACTTAAAATTTACACCCTGTATATTCCTCTTCTAAATGCAGACTCAGCATCAAGCCTTTCGAGATTATCGTCCTATTTAAAACGTTTTGCTGCTGGTCCAGACATTATAATAACTGTATCATTAGGTTAGTCAACGAAAGTTAGGCCTACATGAGGTGATGGTCTTCTTCTTCTGCTTATTTTCCCCTCTCAGCTGCTCGATCGTACCGCTGTTCTATCAAGTGGACTGCAAATTCTCCTTGCCGCTCGATCAGGCGGACTACAGATTCTATGAAATTAAACAATAAAAAAGTCAAACAACGTTTTTAAATGATAGCGTGCATAGGAATAAGAAGACTACTGGTACTTATTTTCTCGCCTTTTCGATTCCCAACTGCTTTCTAGTGCAGAAAAGCTCTACTGCATTTTTTCTACAATTTTTTTCCAGATGCTCTATGAGCTCAAAAAGAGATGTTCACAGCTCTCACACTTCCGCAGGAATGACTTCTGAGAGATGAGCAGGCCTTTTCATATCCTGGAAAAAATAATGGAGGGAAATTTTCCTGGAAATTTCTTTGCTGAATCAGAACTTGTGCGTGCTGCAGAAATTCCACAGATTCAGTACCAGACAGCAGATTCTGTAACATTAAATGAGAAATAAAAAAGATATTTTCTCCTCTGTTCTCTCTCAGTAATAGATTACGTGTCATTTCTTCCATCTCCCCTCCCCTCATTCTTACGCACGCAACCACACACACACACACACACACACACACACACACACACACACACACACACGAAAAAACAAATAACTGAAAAATAACCCTAGAAATATTTAAATGCAATTAAATTACGTAAAATTACAGGAGACCGCTTGGTTTATTAACTCACTATCACACATCACACTAAAACAGAAAAATTAAATTCGCTATGTATAGACATCACACAACTGTAAAAAATCATGTTTCGTAAATAAAATAGACTAAACTAATCGAAACCTGTAGATGGAATGGTGTACTGTACTGAGAAGTGTATATGCAGGTTGTGTCGGGAATACTTTCACAAAACAGCTTCCTCACAAGGAAACAAGGAATATGTCCACGTTAACGTATAACTGAAAATCCGCTCTTTAGAAATTAATGAAAGTGTACGTTCAACGGGATTATAGCGTAAAAATAACATAATTGTTCTTAGCCACTAACTATAATTCATACTGTTAGGTAATCTAGTGATGTTATCAACGTAAGTAGCTCTACCAAAGCAGTACATCTACTGTCGATGGCGAGGTATTGCTATGGATACATATTTGCATTTGACACTTGCGTGCACTTAACGTTCGTGAGCCGGCCGAAGTGGCCGTGCTGTTAAAGGCGCTGCAGTCTGGAACCGCAAGATCGCTACGGTCGCAGGTTCGAATCCTGCCTCGGGCATGGATGTTTGTGATGTCCTTAGATTAGTCAGGTTTAACTAGTTCTAAGTTCTAGGGGACTAATGACCTCAGCAATTGAGTCCCATAGTGCTCAGAGCCATTTAACGTTCGTGTGTGATGAGCGGTCCAGGTATGCATTAGTAGGAGTTACATATTTAGTGGTCCATTTAACACTGGCAGGAAACTAATTTCGTCAACAAGTCGATATCCGTATTGTGTACGACCCCGACAATGATACGGTAATCATCTGCATCGCATGTAACGTAACTGGATACAGCCTAGACTTACAACTTTCGCTGCAGGTTAGTGTCTCAAATGTTCTCCCTAGCTAAGTTGTTTGAAGTGCTATTTATTAGACCATTCAAAATATTTCATTTATGCAGGAGATATTATTGCTAATGCGGTGATGCTTCACCAGCTTTTTGTGGATGCATGCAAAACCATTCGACACCGCCAGGTAGTGCTTCGAGTGTGAGACGAAAACAACCTGTAATTCAGTTATTCCAAATTTGTCTAGAAGGAAGCACAAGACGGTCTAAACATTTATTATGAATTTATGGCTAGGGAAATCTGTAAAATTTCTTTAATTGGGAACTCACAAACCAAGGCTGTCGTATGGATTTCCTTCTTCTTGTTATGTAATGTTGCCACAAGGTTTATAACAAATATTTTGGTACATAATGAGATTTTCACTCTGCAGCGGAGCGTGCACTGTTATGAAACTTCCTGGCAGATTAAAACTGTGTGCCGGACTGAGGCTCGAACTCGGGACGTTTGCCTTTCGCGGGCAAGTGCTCTACTAACTTTATTTGTTTTTTGTTTAGTAGGTCAGCGGGCAGAGTGGGCAGGGGTCGTACTTGGAGGCCTGGCCACTGTGTCCCCGTCTCCTGACAGGATAAGGGAGAGCCAGCGGGAAGGAAACATAGTACATTTACGCATTTTTTTTATTAGTAACAATAATATTTTATTTATTCATTTAATTTTAATGTCTCCAAAGAAAAATCATATATGAAAAAGAAGGGAAAAAAATATAGGGCCGAAGTGACATCCTCGTCACTTCACTGGGAGTAAATCCTATCCCTCGAAACAACGTAAACCTGGGACTCCCCACCGCTTCGGGGGGTTATGAAACATGCTGCCTAGAAAGTTCGAAAAATGCGTTTTATATTTAGAGTGGCGTCGGATGATTTCGTGTTGTTCTAGTAGATAATGCCAATAGTCCATGCCCGATATCTAGGTCCGCGATGCGTGTCCTCCAATCCATCGGACTGCCGATGTTTTTTGTGAGGGAAAAAGACAGCGTCAGGGAAAAGTAAAGCATCCGTCGTGATCGTGGATTCGTCGGTGCGTCGGAGGGGGGCCACGATGCGTTGCGGCAGCCGCCAAACATCCTTTGCCTCACCGCACTGCAGAGAATGTTCGTCGGTGTCCTGCATGCCACATATAAGACAGAGCGGGGAATCTACCATGCGAATGTCGTACAATCGTTGGCCGTTGACTGTCTTGTGGTTGATTAATGTATACCATGACGATCGCGCTGCTGTGGTGAGGAAAGGCGTATGGACAGCTCCCCAAATATGTCGCCAGTATCGCGTTGGGTATTTAAGTTCGACAACATTGCTGCCATGATGACGCCGCAAGTATCGATATATCTCACGGGTAGTGGGGATTCTTGTAGAAGGTATCTGTAACTGATCATAACTAAAATCAACAAAGAATCGCGCGACGTGAGAAAAAGAGGGCGATACTGTGCCTACCGTCACCGGTGGTTCAAAGGACGTGGGAAGAAGCACATCCAGGGTGGCCGACGTGATGGCGTGTTGCCGTTGGTTCCAAGTTTGTAGCGTCGCTCGCAGGTATAGAGCTAGAGCCTGGGTCCACACATCCGGAGGTTAAGTCCTCCAGAATGATGTGGGAGAGTTAAAGTTTCGTATTTGATCTTAAACAACATTCCTTGGCAGACATAGTATCCAAAGGCCGCCATTAATCTGCCAACAATACCATGTGGCATTGGCAGTACCTGTGCCAGGTGCGGCAGTCGCGAGGCCAGGTGAACATTAGTGTAGTCCACCCTTCGGAGCAGGTCGTGCGTTCGGAGTGATATGTTGCGTATGTGCAGTCGGGCGTGCTGGAGGAGACGTTGATAGCCCGCCGCCCCTGACTGCTGTAGCGATCGGGTGAACAGCATCGCAAGATGTCCACTGTCGTAAGCCGGCCGGAGTGGCCGTGCGGTTCTAGGCGCTACAGTCTGGAGCCGAGCGACCGCTACGGTCGCAGGTTCGAATCCTGCCTCGGGCATGGATGTGTGTGATGTCCTTAGGTTAGTTAGGTTTAATTAGTTCTAAGTTCTAGGCGACTGATGACCTCAGAAGTTAAGTTGCTTAGTGCTCAGACCCATTTGAACCACCACCGTCGTAAACGGACTGTGCAGAGCGTCCAGCCCTCGACCGATGTGCATGATCTTGGTTTTATTTATGTTGACCATGCTTCCCGCAGCTACTCCGTACGTATTAGCAAGGGTAACTACCTTACTTACTTCGTTCTCCGACCGGACGAGTATCATCAAGTCGTCGGCATATGTACGACACGTGAAGGAGCTCGCACGGAGCCGGACGCCTGTTAGAATCCGTCTAAGAGTCTGCATCAATGGTTCGAGCGCTATTGTAAACAGTATCATCGACCAGCGACATCCTTGCCTAACGGAGCTGCAAACAGAAATCGTTCCTACCTCCCTGCCATTGACTCTCACCGTCGAAGAAACGCCACAGAGGAGGCGCATGAGGACGGTAATAAAATCCTGTGGTATCGCCATGCGTCGCTTGGTCGAGTCAAGGAAATCATGGTTGATCCTGTCAAAGGCGTGATCAAAATCCACCGATACGAACGCCGCTCGCATGCGACAAGCTTCCGTCAGGGAAATTACGTCACGGTATTCGCTTAGGATAGAATGTATGTTGCTCAGAAGCCCTAGACAAGCCTGGTCTGGTGGTATTGTCTTGGATATTACAGTCTTGAGCCTTGCCGCCAACATTCGTGCAAAGATCTTATCGTCAGTATGAACATCTTGAGCGAGCTAAATTGATGGGCGCTGATACTCGCTGTCGATTTCGGTATTGGTATAAGCAGTCCCGCCATGAACTGCGACGGAACGTCCGTGTCAGGGCGCCAACTGAGCTACCCAAGCAGGACCCACGCCCCGTCCTCACAGCTTTACTTCTGCCAGTACCTCGCCTCCTACCATCCAAACTTTACAGAAGCTCGCCTGCGAACCTTGCAGAACTAGCAGTCCTGAAAGAAAGGATATTGCGGAGACATGGCTTACCCTCAGCCTGGGAGATGTTTCCAGAATGAGATTTCCACTCTGCAGCGGAGTGTGCGGTGATATGAAACTTCCTGGCAGATTGAAACTGTGTGCCGGACTGAGACTCGAACTCGGGACCTTTGCCTTTCGCGGGCAAGTGCTTTCGGTGAATTTCTACATGTTTCGGATCATTTGCTGTACTTGACAACTAATTAAGGCGAAATGCGTTGGCGTTTTACTTTATTCAGTGTCATACAATACCTCTGCCAAATGTTTCAAAATACCTCTGCTTAATGCACGTTTCTTATACATTCACTGCATCCTTCCCCTCAAAAAGTTGCGCTGAGACTTTTCCACTTACCGTTACTTGCTTGCACCAGTTTCTCTTCATAGCCGTTTTACCTTAGTCTCTTCTCAGAATAGGAGCTTGCATTTAAATGTTACGGCCCGTAACCGCTCGGTAAACGTTAGATTCCTGCAGTCTGACGTTCCCAAGAGGCCAACCCGCAGACTCGTCGCACCACTCACCTATGGCCAGACGCCACGGCACGGCAATTAGCGCATGTGCAGCGTAAGCCTGCGCTTGGTAAATATAGTCGTTTGTGTAATCGTATGTCGTCGCCGCTCCAAATGATTCTCTTCTGTAATTACATATCTAACTCACACAGAGATTCCATTAGTGGCAGACTGCTGATACTCGCACATGTGAAGCTAATGAAATCAGTATTACAGCAGCCCATCTATGCATACACTGCATGCGTGATCTTATTACTGGAATAAAAGGGATAATTCGATCTTCCGATTAAAACGACACTCGACAAAAATGGTTGTGGACTAAAAGTGAGTGCCATGTCTTGAGTACCGTGCGATACACGAGCAAACGAAGAAAAATATACATCTCTATACCACACCGGTTTAATGCACACGTTTTTCCTATAGCAAGGCCGCATTCGACTTCAACGCTGGTTCTTACGTCACTACCAATGAGGGGATTTTTCTAATAATCCAATGTCCGTCCTAATTTTGTAGTACCGTTGTATCCTCTAGAGAACTGGAGCGAAATTTGCACATTATAATGAAACAAATTTTAATGTGTCTTAGGAGGCGCTGATTTTAATGTATTCACGAACAGTGTTCTACATATGCTGATGACACGTTGTTGTAGCCCATTTATGATACATGAAGTACACCGCCGGAAACGAGACGAAATTGCACACATGTAAAAGTTGATATTTTATTCTGTTTCACTAACCTAACCCTAACTACGTTTTACGCTGGAAAGTTCACCAGAACGTAGAAAGTTGTGCAGCTACTGTCGTTTATTGAGACAAAAATGTTAACAAACATTTTAAAGTGTAAAAATTAAATAATCAACTGATTAAAATGATTACAAATTACTAATATATCACTAAATATGCCGTTTATTGAAAAAATTTCTTTTTGAAATTCGACAGAAAGAGGTTTTACAATCAGAACATATCTTGTTTATCAAGCTTCAACAACTCAGTTCCCTGCATCTTGACCTACTGGTTCTTTCAGTAGCAATTTCTCGAGTGTGCAAAGTGCATTTATATCTACTGACGGGTGGTTTCAATGGTTTTAATTGGTACTATCCTCCTTTTATTCACTTTTTCTTTATCAGTACTTTCCTTTGTCTCCATTTCTGGTGTTTCATCTTTTGGAACAAAACAGAGAATGGCCAGAATTACGAATAAACGGACTAAGATGGTATCAGTTGTCATTTTCTGGCAGCTGCAAGAAATGTAGTCGCAGGAGACCATCGTCTCACAAATGATATATCGAAGGAGCAACACGCTGAGGAACTGAAATAGAATTTCACTTTATTTTATCTTCAAAAATTTGAATCAGGAAATTGTCAAAAATATTTCAGCACTGCCATAAAAGAAAATAAAGAGAACTAATATAAATAAAGAGAACTAGTATTTCCTTCGCCAAGCCATACTCGACTGCGAGGAAACCAGTTGGTAGGCCTATTGGTTCGCCCTGACAGTTGTTTGTGATTCTGAGACTGGCTACCAATTGATGTGCTCATCCTTCAGAGTGCGGTGAATAAAATATTTCCATGTTCTTAAGAAACACAGCTCCACTGGTGAATGAGCACAATCTGGATAGCATGTATCATATATGGTACACGTGATCACTCGAGGATGCAACTAAATTATTTTAGGCATATATCTGGACTTCTCCTCAAACACGGCTGACGCAAAATTACTGCATCATCCGAGGTAAAAAAATAGATAAAATTTGGGTTTAAAATACGATCGATGACGACATTACTAGAGACCGAGCATGAGTTCTGAACGGACAAAGATGTGTAAGAAAAACAGCCATGCCGTTTCGAAGAAAAGTCTAAATCTGGAAGGATATATGAAGATTCAGGTGCGCTTAAGTTCTGTTTCCGTCCTGAACGAGATGGCGAAGTTGTAAGAGAACTCGCCACGCCCGGGTTCCCAGGTTCGATTCCCGGCGGGGTCAGGGATTTTCTCTGCCTCGTGATGGCTGGGTGTTGTGTGCTGTCCTTAAGTTAATTAGGTTTAAGTAGTTCTAAGTTCTAGGGGACTGATGACCATAGATGTTAAGTCCCATAGTACTCAGAGCCTTTTTTGTAGGACGACTCGTATTTGAGAGAACGGTGGTTCAAATTCCCGACCGGCCACCCAAATTTAGGTATTCTGTGATTTTTCTTGAACCGTCTAAGACAAATATCTGCAATGCGTCCTGGAAAGAGCACTACCGATTTCCCACTCCACCTTTTCATAATACAATCCTTAGTCCGTCTCCTATGATCACGTCTCCCTTCCTTTGTTGGCTTGAAGGCGTTGAACCACACGGACGATGAGAACGTATCGAGACCTCCGGCTCTCCTGCCAAGCATCGCAGTGCTGTCAAACCGAACCACAAAAGTAATTACAGTGTATGTCATTATGTATTGCTACTAATATACCGGGGATATTCCGCGCCTCGATCTCAAGACAGTACAGCCGTGGTAATGGTGTGCTGCATGCCGTGCTATCAGAATATGCTCGAAGTACGCTGCTGGCTGCTAAAATTGCAACACCAATAAGGATAGCAGCTAACGAGTATACAGTGTAATAACAAGAATGCGAGATTACACTTTAAGTTACTCTGTGGGCATACATGATATGAAATAAAGGATTCTGAGCTACATCTCCTAATGGAAACATTGGCTCTACTCCATCTGGACGTCAAGTCAAACTGAGGTTGGATGACAAATACGGTTACGTCATACCATGTTACTTCCACTGTGTGCCATAGTTCATCAAACTTTGTTTCTGACTAGTGGTGGAGTGCCAGTCTCTAGGCAACCCAGAACCAGCTCTGGAGAATGTCCTGGTTGAGGCACCAAGGCAACAGCCAACATCCAAACCGGTCAGAACAGTATGGGTCTCATGCGGTCTTCGATTATGATTTTGAAAAATAATGTCATCGCCGGCCGGGTTGGCCGAGCGTTCTAGGCGCTACAGTCTGAAACCGCGCGACCACTACGGTCGCAGGCTGGAATCCTGCCTCGGGCATGATTGTGTGTGATGTCCTTAGGTTAGTTAGATTTAAGTAATTCTAAGTTCTAGGGGACTGATGATCTCAGAAGTTAAGTCCCATAGTGCTCAGAGCCATTTGAACCATTTTGAATAATGTCATCGGATTTTGAAGATAAGGCAAAGCCATTTGTCCTAACACGTCAGAGATTTTATACCTGCTTTCCATATTACCTGCTATGAGAACCAGATGTGTTTATGTGGTGTAACCAAAGGTATCCCAAACATCACGTCAGGTGCTCAGGCTGTACGACGATCATGAATGCAATCTGCCAACATTCTTCCTCGTCAGAGGTTCCACACACGGTTACACGCTGATGCTTTACGCAGAACAGGGTCTCATCTGAAAAGACAACGTGGTGCCACTCTAGTGTCCAGTGTTCTAACGCACACCACTATTGGCACGCCTCACTTTGCTGCTGTGTCAGACGTAACGTCATCAGCCGTCACCGTACTGACGATTCCACTATTCTCTAGACTCCGCAGCACTGTCAGCGAGGGTTGATCCAACAAGCCCATTTCCCGATTCAAGGTACGTGGTTGGTACCGTCCCGCAGGACCGTTGGTAAAATACTTCTGTTCTCTCGGGCGTTAGTTGAAAGGGGCACTTATATCCTGCACAGTGTTGAGTATGGCCCTTCTGAACTCATCGAGTCCATTTTTGCACTGCAGAGGAGTGTGCGCTGATTTAAAACTTCCTGGTAGATTTAAAGTGTGCCGGACAGGGAATCTAAGGTGGGAAACTTCGCCTTTCGCTAGAAAGTGCTCCTCCGACTGTCTCATCCAAGCACGACTCACGATTCCTCAAAATCTCACTTCCGCCGTACCTTATCGCCAACCTTCCAACCTTCACAAATGTTCTCGTGCACGTGCGGAATTGCCTTCTCTTGTCCCAGGAACGACTACGGCTCCGGCATACACTTTTAATCTCCCAGGAAGTTTCAAATCAGCGCACACTTGGTTACAGCGAAGACAATCCCATAGGCTGTGGATAAGACCATTCACCGCAATATCCTTACATCCAGGATAGCTAGTCCGAATGGTATACAGGAAAACTGTGAAGTTTAGGAGACATTAACAGAAATATTGGCAGAGGTTTTGTTGTCAGGACTGGTCGTGAATCGTATTTAAATGGCTCAGTCGGTGGAGCACTTTCTAGTGAAAGGCAAAGATCCAGTCATCGAGTCCCGATCCGGCACAGTGTTTTAATCTGATCTGGACCATTCCCGACGATTCCATATTCGCTTGACACTCATGAGATCCCAACCGACCCAACAACAAAATCACAGATCGATAAACCATAGTCTCGATTGGACGCGATCCTGTCGTAGTCGACTTCTAACAGTCGTTAATAGTCAATCTCCTTCTTATATTCCCACAAACAATCAACATTCTTATGCCATTTCCAAATAGGTAGCGCGCTGAGACATCTTTCATTTAATGCATGATTTTCGACGGTACACACCGACAGAACATACATCTGACGGGAAAAAATCAGAACTGTAGATTTTGAGATGTGGTACGTTAGAAATTTTGCGACGTAGAACAAATGTTGTATCCATACTTTTAAAACACTCATAAAAGAGGTCAAAATAAGGTTTTAAGAAGTGTACTTCAGAAAATCCCCGCCTTTCTTTTTCCAAATCAAGCACCCCCTTTCTTTAAATACAGAATCTAGATAGGATCTCTCCTATCCACTTTCAAATGCTATCATTTGCTTTTTCAAGTATGTAGCACACTTCATGCCAATTTGACCTCCGTTGCATTCCATCTTCACGGTGTTTTATTTTTATGTAAAGGAGTATATTTTTACGATCTAACGCCGAATGACTTCTACCTCTTTCCTGCATATGAATGTGAAGGTCCTTTGTTATCACGCGCGAAGGAGAAGCAGGGGAAATTTATTCGAGGAGAGGATATGTAGTTTGGCCTGAAGGAATAAGACCTACAGAAAGATTTCAAAAATGGTTCAAATGGCTCTGAGCACTATGGGACTTAACTGCTGTGGTCATCAGTCCCCTAGAACTTAGAACTACTTGAACCTAACTAACCTAAGGATATCACACACATCCATGCCCGAGGCAGGATTCGAACCTGCGACCGTAGCGGTCACGCGGTTCCAGACTCTAGCGCCCACAACCGCACGGCCACTTCGGCCGGCCTACAGAAAGACAAGTGATTCTCGGGGATAGTGAACTTTAAGGTTACCCAAAGGCACAAAATATACGTTCTCATATTAGATGATCAACAGCACTGTGACTAAGTAAAATATGAGTAAAAGTAAGAAACTTGCTAAACAATTAGAAAGGATACGTAGTGCAAATTTCGTTAATTAAAATCTCTGTCAAAACATTGTAAGTCTGCTTGAGCCAGGCTTAAATAAGGCAAGCAAATTATGCTAAGGGGCCTCGAAAAGACAGACAAAAAAATGGAAACAACAGTTAGGTTTCCAATGAAAAGGGTGTAGGGACTTACTATTGTTTACGGTGAAACTGCTGTCACAGGAGATGACAATATCCTTCTGGTTATACAATTCTTCGTACTCCTACTCAATACGCACTAGCAGTAGCTTAAATCTCTGCCTGATGGGCCAACTACTCAATCAATCGAGAGGCCACATCGAAAATAAAGCTTTAGTTTGGTGATCAAATAACTACTATAATATTTAAAGTAATGGTCCAGTGCTTACAATTGTTGACTACTACAATGGAGGCCCCAGTATTGGTTGCAGGTTACTATCTTACATTTTGATAGAGTGTTGATGCCTGGAATGGTGCCATTTAGATACGTTAGGCCAACTGAGCAGATATTTCAATAAATAATCGGTTGTATCGGTATTTATACCAGGATGTGAGCCCCATGAGATAAAAAACTGATAGTGGCAAGTGTAGGGTTTCAGGCTGCACGGGTCGGATAGTCCTCATCTGCTTTCTATTGACTGTACGTAATTTACGCATACTAAACCCGGCTTACAGCTATTTTGGTTAGATTTCGGTAGCGCACTACATGTTGGACTGCAAACGTGTTCCGTGTGTTGTGCTCTCGACACTAAGACGTGTCTCAACAGCGCACAAGAATGCGTTACACAAGACTATACTGATGAGCGAAAATACAGGGTCACTCTACATGATGGACCAATTTTCAAATGGTTCAAATGGCTCTGAGCACTATGAGACGTAACATCTATGGTCATCAGTCCCCTAGAACTTAGAACTACTTAAACCTAACTAACCTAAGGACATCACACACATCCATGCCCGAGGCAGGATTCGAACCTGCGACCGTAGCGGTCACGCGGTTCCAGACAGAAGCGCCTAGAACCGCACGGCCACACCGGCCGGCACCAATTTTCAAAAATTCGTATGTATTCAGGTACAAATCCAAAATGAACAAGCTTTATACCAATGAAAAGATGAAGTTTCACAGGTTTGGGCGGGGGCGCTGATGGTTTCAAAAGCGACCGGTACAGTTCGCGCGGCAATAGGGCTGTCATTCCGTTTCACTGTCAGCTGTGAGTAAGATGGTGACTGTGGAGCACAGGGTTTTCTGCGTTCTTGAGTTCGCGAAAGCTGAGTCGCAAATTGCAGTGCAGCGGGTATTTGGGCATTTCGCACCAAATTCGGTATTAAACCACCAGCTCACAAAAGCATTAGCCGTTGGTTTAAGCAATTTAAACATAATGGGAGCGTGTGCGAAGGAAAAAGTACTGGCCGACCACGTGTGTTAGAGGATGGTATCCGACGGATTCAAGGATATTTTGTGGGCAGTCCCAGTAAGTCTACCAATAGAGTCAGTCCAGAACTTGGAAAGTTCTGAGACGGCGTTTGCTGTACAAGCCCTACCGAATACAACTTCTGCAGGCTCTCAATCCCAATGACAAGGAGAAGCATCTCGCATTTTGTGGTTATGTGCTAGCAAAGGTGGAGGATGACACATTTCTACAGCGTGTAATTTTTAGCGATGGAGCGGCGTTCTGCCTTAGTGGAAAAGTCAACAGACACAATGTTCGCATATGGGGTTTGGAAGTTCAACATTCACCATTACAACACTAAAGAGACTCACCGCAGACCAACGTGTTCTGTTCCGTATACCGTACAAAGCTTTATGGACCATTTTTCTGTGCGGAAAGAACCGTAACGGAATCACGTACCTGGAAATGTTGGAACAGTGGCTGTTCCCTCAAGTTATGGAAAATTCCCAGGACTTTATTTCCCAACAGTATGGAGCTCCGCCCCATTGGAACCGTGATGTACGAGACTTTTTGAACGGTTCCCTTCCTCAGCGCTGGATAGGTCGCAGGGGACTTTAGGACCTAGCTCTGCAATTCTGGCCACCGAGATCTCCTGATTTCACACCATGCGACTATTTCTTATGGGGTTATGTGAAGGAACTTGTTTACGTCCCGCCTCTGCCACTCACTCTGAACGATCTGCGGAACCGGATCATTGCTGCTGTGCACTCAGTAACAGCATATACACCTTCGCGTGTGTGGGACGAGTTCGGTTACCGCGTTTATGTTTGCCGTGCGGACAACGGTGGCCGCACTGAACATTTATAACTTTTATCACGTTTCTAATTATTAAACAATTATTGAAAACCAATTAATTACAAATTATTACATTTATTAAAATGATATCAAACATTGTCGAAAAAACTTTCAAACTTCCTCTTCTCATTGGTATAAAGCTTGTACTTGAATAAATACGAAGTTTTGAAAATGGGTTCATCATTTAATGCAGTAAGGGAAAGAGATAAGTGGAGCACGGATAACTGAGGATTCACGCTGACGTCTATTCGGATCGCTTACGGGGATATCCACATAAGTGAATCTTACAAACGACAGGTCTGGGGACGAGCATATTGAAAACGGTGAAGCTGGTCGGCTATTCGCATGGTATTGTGGCTGAAGGACGGTGAAACCGCTAGTAGACAAGGTGTTGGAATTCCACCTCTCATCACAGAACGTTCAGGTCCAAAGCTCGCACCCTTACGAGTTTTTCAGACTGTTTCTGACCGCCCTGTTCAGAATTTTTGTAGAAGCGTGGTGAAAATCACTTTCACGCCTCGTTAAACGTGATATTAAGTATTCACTAATACATTGCGTAACGTATATACATTAACACAGGCTAATTAAGGGTTTCTATTTCTACATGCACCGACGACAGATTAAAACTGCAGTAACTTGGCAAGCATTACTCTTTGGTACCACCAAGGGAAAAGTAGGCACAATACGGTCTGTGTAAAGATATTGTGTTCAAAATGAGAAATGTAAGAACTGACAAATGACCCATCCTACGTGGAGACCATTGAACTTAGCGACACAGGGATCATGGGACTAATCAAGCAACAAGAATTATACGTTACGCTTTAATAGAATACTTCATGATACGTAACATTGGGTCACTAATTGCAGGAATAGCAAAGAAATATAATGATTTATCAAGACTCGATTAAATAATTTGTGGATCAGTGCGTCATCCAAGCCACAAATATGTCAGACACACAGAAATTTTACTACAGGAAACTGATGAATAAATTCGGAGGTTCCGGGGAGAAAATGGTTGTCAGAAACCAAGGAGCACAGATACTGGTCCAGGCACCAGAATTCTGAAAAATAGAGGATGTCCTACATAACGAAGCAGAAGCGGCGACGAAGTAATCCATTAACTTAATAAAACTGTAGAAATTAACACATCAATAGCCAGGGTGTGATGGCAACGTGTGCAGTAAACCCATCTGTCGGTTATAAACGTTGAGTTGAAAAACTGTGAAGCTGATGACAAGATTTTCAACGACTGTTGACAAGGAGTAACGTAAAGGTTTCATAATGAGAGTACCACCTTGGACATTGGTATAGGTTTTAAACACGCTGTAACTGCGTGTCTATTCCCACTAGCACCTGAAGGCTACGTAGCCAGACGGTGTATCAAAAAAATATGAAGGGACTGTAACAAAACAGTTTAAAGGTGCAGAGAGCAGTGTAGGATTCAAACACTAGAGTATCTTGATAGAGCGACATGACCCACGAAACATAGTCGCAAAATTCAGGAAACAGAAAAGAAGAGCATCAAGAGAGGTTGCACGACTCCATAGAGAAAGGCATAAGTGAACTTGTAAACATGGCCGCAATTAGCTGAAGGTAGAGAGCCTGTATAGGGAGAGAGAGGCCAACCAGACGATACGGGGGCCATTTTTCTGCCAAACTGCGGGCGGGACTTTTGAATGGCCAGTAGTGGAATACACACTCACCGAATCAAAAGCACAAGACAATGTAGCGAAATCATTCGTTAAATGCCTTTGCTTATAACAATAATGTGTTATAATAATTTTCACATAGCGAATTTACAGGTCTGTTTTCAAATTTAACTATGTATATTGCAGGTTGTTTTATATGTAGTAAAAAGCCAAAACGACTTACTTCGCATAGATAAGAGTACTTGGTTGGTTTCCACAAGGCTCCTGTTTGATTTATGTCAGCCCTGTTAACTGCGAGTGCCCACTGCTTTCGTCTTTCTTCATTGCGTGGAAATGCTGACATGCGAAATCAACCTTCGCCTCTATTGGAACAACCAAATGTAGCACAACCTGGCATCGTTTACGAACGTCTGCAGAACGAATTACAGATGTCAAAAACAATACTGTACAATTACTAACGTGTTTAATTCAAACATGTAGACCTACCGACTTCATCACAAAACGCTTCATTATTTCAACTCTCAGTAATTCAAATACCTTTTAATCGTTTCCGAAATTCCTCTGAACTTCAATTCAACTCAAAAGCACGGCGAACATAGGAAGCGCGAGAGACGCAAAGACCTTGTAAAAAATAACTTGACTCACTGATAGCGCTGCAGTCACGGGATAATTTGAACCTTCGGCTGGACGCCATTACAGTGGTTGTAGTCTGATGTGTTGTGTAGTATTGTTGTTTATGAAGACACTGATTCAACGTTGTATATTTGTTGGGGCGTACATACAGTATTTGTTACTCGTAATTCTACTGTCTGTAGGTTCCAATCAAAAGAAGTACAATGGTGAATAGTTGTGCAGCGATTAATTGTACAAATAAATTCGAGAAAGGAACGAATATTACATTTCACAGGTATGTGG
Organism: Schistocerca serialis cubense; assembly: GCF_023864345.2. Lineage (NCBI taxonomy): Eukaryota > Metazoa > Arthropoda > Insecta > Orthoptera > Acrididae > Schistocerca > Schistocerca serialis. The sequence continues at coordinate 755,840,100 of NC_064640.1, read as the reverse complement.
ATATTTTAAGGTGTTTTGTATGTCGGTACACTTGCTTAATAAATGTTTTTGTAACACGGTATTAGCATAATGTCTGTGCATCTATTTGCAGGTTTCCTTTCTCAAAACCACAGCTGTTTCAAAAATGGTTACACGCTGTCAGGAGGCAAGATTTCCGACCGACGGAATACCATTTTATATGTTCTGATCATTTTGAAGAAAGCTGGCTGATCTGTAGTGTTTTCATGGTCTAGGTTAGGTTGAAACTTGATAATTTGGCCGTGAGTTGCCAAAGCACTATGCCGTATATAACGCACTTCTCGTCAGAAAATCTAAAGGAAGGTAGAGTCAGAAAATATCTATTAATATAGTGGGCAAATCTTCGAGTATTTTGATGCATTTTGCGTACATCTATCGTAAATGAACTACGAAAAATGCTAGGGGTCCACTCCATAACTTTTAGCTACGGCAGATTCTATGTAGTACGTAAGATAAATTCATAAACAGTGACTAGTTGCTGTTTGTTCATAAATTAAAAAGTATATTGTAGTAACGTATTTAAATGAGGCATTATGTTTGTACCTAAGTCAAGGGAAGGCATTTCATAACCAAAAGCGATGTATAAACATTCGAACTCCGCGCGTCAGTTTACCACTCTAATGGCCGCCAGCCAGCTATTCAATTTGTCCGCTCTTCACAGTCGACCACTCTTGCAGTTGTGGAGGCCTGGAGAGACGTTTGGCGCCATTTTTTCTGCCAAAGCTAATCAACCAATCACGGGCAACTTCACCTATGGCCACTCTCTCTGTATACAGGCTCTCTAGCTGAAGGAAACTAGCGGCGCCTCTAGTGGCGTTACGGGCAGTGGCGGGAACCACTAGCCGAACGCAACTAGCGACACCACTGATCCACTAGCTGCCAGGCCAGCAACATCGCTGTCCACTTTGAGTTCCCAAGACCGTCAGGGAGCATTGTGGTATATGGAGCCAGCTAGCCGAGGGACACTAATAGCGCCACTTTTCATCCAATAGACCTGCTTGCATATACGATTCGTCACTCGAGCGCGTACCCTCAGCCCCACAATCCGTCAAAAACTTATTGTTACTATACAGTGAACATAGTGTTTGTTACATCACTGCCACTTTTTTAATAAGCAAATAAATAAGGAAACACCAAACAAGGTACATTGGGAAATGGAGGAAATGAGTAAACTGTTCGTAAGTACAATAAACACAGAAGAGCTCATTTCTGAGATTGAAAGGAAATCTGCAGTTTGGGTTGCCACGACAAAAGCGTATTCTGAGAAAACAGACAAACAGATTTCTTAATATAATATTGTGAAGTATCTTATGCCAAATTTGGGAAAAAATCTGTGAGCGAGAAAATATTTTAGATGAGTTTTATTCTAATTTCACTACCTCAGTATAGAAATAGGTGTCATCTGAAGACCTGGTTTTATATTATATTCATTGCTTCCAGTCGATTCTTGAATATAAATGTGTTATTCAACGCAGATAATAATGAACAAGTCAGACTGATAACGAACTTCATTATTTATGACTGCGTAAGCGCAAACATGGACTGAACAACAGGATCTGTACGGGTCCCCTACTTGAAATACAGTGTTCTTTTAGCGCTCGCATCTTTTGAAAGGTCCATTCTCCTTAGTCAGTGAGTAACATAAGCCTCACAAGCTGCGAAATGACAGCGAATTAAAACAATGATCCAGGAACTGGAGAATAAATTTATTTTATTTCCGTCAATGTTTACAAAACTTTTGGTCTTTAGACTATCAGTTTCGGTCAGCAATGACCATCTTCAGATCTTCAGCAAAACATGGGATATTAAATACAACTAGTTGATAGATTACATCTTAAAACGGTAAAATATGCCATAACGCCAAGAGATGTCGCTGACAATGTACTTTAGTCTTTTGGTTTGCCCGCATCTCGTGGTCGTGCGGTAGCGTCCTCGCTTCCCACGCCCGGGTTCCCGGGTTCGATTCCCGGCGGGGTCAGGGATTTTCTCTGCCTCGTGATGGCTGGGTGTTGTGTGCTGTCCTTAGGTTAGTTAGGTTTAAGTAGTTCTAAGTTCTAGGGGACTTATGACCACAGCAGTTGAGTCCCATAGTGCTCAGAGCCATTCTTTTGATTTTGTCCTTTTCCCTTCCTTCCCTAGTTATGCTATCAGCTTTACATTATTCTGTTAGCTCCATAAGCTTGTTCTTTATGTTGTTGGTTTATCTAAAATGACCGCAAGAGTGTCTCTGAATTACGTTTCGCCACCGACCATTTCTTTTTAACACTTTTAAATTTAATTTTATTGGTGTCTTAAATACTACATTTCATCACTGTTATAACTTATGTATCTGGCAAGCCCACTATAGAATTTACCTCTTTTACTCTTCATTTATTACATTCTGTAAAATTTTATAACTGACGAATATGTATAGACTTGCTGAAGAGACATCAAATAGCTTATGGCACAAATATATGTTGTGGTTACTGTATCACAGTTTGTTACGGACATTAGCGCTTCTGACAGTACACCTCTGGTGGCACTGCGGCCTAGTTTACACCATATTTTAAATATTTTGGACGATGCTAAGCTGGTTTTGTGTATATTTTATGATGATGCCACTGTGGCTTTATTATATTAGGACATATTATAAAACAGGTGTGCCTATTCATATTTTAAGCGCATCCTTCCACATCCATGAAAGTAATGGACATACCTCATTTTGAACAGAGCAATTTTAACTCCTCGGAGGGTGGCGGCTTAATGATGACTGAATTTCTTTAAAAAACCAGAAAATTCTGTCCAAAAATCAAATAAATAATGTTCTAAATGGCTTCATTAATTCCTACAAAAACGAAATCGTAAAAATTGCTTTTTTTCCCTCACTGAGGAGACTGTAACTTCAGTATTTTCCCCGCACAATAGTAACACGCAAGGTGAAACAGCAGGCAGCTAGTGCCATCCCTGGATATCCATTTCTCCTTGTATGCCCTCAGACAAGTACTTCCTATATCCACGATTTTTTATTTTCTTCTGTCAAGCAAAAATTTGCCATGGACTTTTTACGTGAATTGATCTACGAGTGACAAAAACTCATTGTAGGTTTCTAGGCGGCAAGCCGGACTATTTCCTTGTCAGATTCTCAGAGTGATCAATCGTTCGCAGTAAATGCAGTACAGTTTGACGAGCTACAAATTATTACTAACATACATAATATAATCATTTAAAAAGAAAAGTGAATCACTCGCGTATATTAAGCAAGGAGCTGCTGGGACTGCTTCCCTCAGTTGTTCCAGCATTTCTGTCACGTGCTTCGGATATTGCTCATTACACTCTGCAGTGCTCCCTGGGAAGTGGCAGCCCATTTGTTACCGAATGTTAGTTTTAAGTTCATACACTTTCTCTTTTAATTCCTACCCAGAGATAAAAATCGCAGCGGGCTGAATCGGGGGACGAGGAGGCTATACGTTGTTGAGGAAAACTCTATCTTGAAACACGTCATGAAATTATTATAATGAGAAACTGGCTGTATATGCGTCAATGTAGTCCTGCTGAAAGGTCACGAAAGCACGAATAAGCCGAAAATAAAACAAAAAAAAGCTACAAAATATTTTCCACGTATCTCTCTGCGTTAATTTTTCCTGATAAAAATAGGTCATTCACTCACCACTAATTGCGCCCCACACTCCTATTTTCTGATCATTCAGGGGCACCTAATGTATTACATTAATCTTTTCAGAGCTTCAGTGACGGTTGCTTAGTGAACTAACATATCCTGATTGTACAATCATGAAAAGAAAGTCAATTTCTCCATTATGCTCCCTACTCAAAATCCATTTACAAAACTGCAAATGTTTTACAGGGTCATCCGGTTTAAGTTAGTGGGCTGCAGCTATTTTATAGGGCTGTAGCTTTAGTAGGTTTGTAGCTGTTAGATCAGAGCCATAGGAAATTCCCATTCCTGAGCAAGACTTCGAACTGATTTTCGAGGAGGCCTTTCCAGATAATGTCCAGTGTTATCCAGAGTTTCTTCTGCGAGTACAGTACGTCCTTGTCTGTGTTTCTTGTCAAGAACACTTCCAGTTCCACGAAACATATTTATCAATTGATAAATTGCACTCCATGTAGGAAACTGAAAAACAGGAATTTCCTATTGAAATAGTCTATTTACTGCATGCACTGATCCTATATGCACATGTGAATCACACATAAATGCCCTTTGGCGAAAAGAATACATTCATTTCATGGTATCATTTGAAGCACTCTAAATCAATGCACTTTATTTCGTCGCCTAAGAAACAGCTGCTACCTGCGCAAGATTTCTACACAACCAAAGGCCTCGCAGCGGAGGTGAAATATAATGATCACCGGCGCCGCTCCCGGCTGGCTGCCAGCGTGGGAGAAATTCCCCACTTGGCAGTTGCGTTAAGGGTTGTATTAAGTAAATGGAAGAACAAAGGGCTTCTAGTAGGACTCCAATATTACGTAAATTGAAGGGGTATCACTGCTGTCTGCTGCAGTGGGACGTAAAGCGTAATGAACGGCGCCGAGCGAAACTGCGTACCGCACCGGGATTCGAACTCGTAATCTCCTGCTCACTAGACACGCTCGTTAGTTACTGCGAAATGAGGGCCACAGCGTTATCGCAACTCCGCAGACTGTCACGGCGCGCCTCACGACCGATCCACACTCCGACTGAGTGCCACCTATCCGCAGCCCATGTCCATTTACTCACTGATCGCTACTCTGAGTTCTCACAGGAGGTCGGACGTATTTGTACATCCTCAATGAAGAAGGTGGAGCCATTGCCCAGCTAGGTGTATCAGTAAAGTGAATGTGTGGTGTCCGTTCTTTCGGCCATGTGCGAAGGAGCAGACACCCCGTATTCATATAGTACCCCAATTTTATTTCGAACGTATCTGACATATTATGATACACAGGTTTCTCTGTGTTTCATGAGTATAAAAGATTAAGCCATACAAAAAATATAAAATAAATACAATCAGCAATAATGACGTGAGAAACAGGCAATCGAAACGAAGGTTTTACTAATTTATTGAAATACCTTCATCGCATGAGTGATTGACTCCGACAACCTTTTTAAAGATGGGCCATTTGCCGTGGACCCACCCTCGTCACTCACAAAATAACCGGCAGACTTATTCTTCGGTTTGGTAGTTTCCTTTGAACGCACCTCGTTTCCATATCATAAGTCAAATAATACTTCAACTGTGAAAGAGACATTAGTCTGAAAACCGTCCCTTGGCCTGACGAAAATGTGAAAACCACAGCATACTTTAACGATATAGTGACAGAAACTTAAACCTACATTCACAGGTAGATGGAAAACCCTCCAATTGTTAGTCAGTATTCCTAATAAGCATTCTATGTATCAAGACAGGATTACAGACATTGGCTGCGAGTGGGCGTTGATGTAAATCGATAGGGAAAGGGTAAAATTTATGCTGGACTGGGAATCGAACACGGGTATCTTCTTTACTAGCTAATGCTCTGACCACAAATCCATACTCATTACTCTTGCAATAAGCGACGAAATAGCGTGAGTAATGAGGGTAATGGGCAAGGGGCATAACATTCGTAGATTCTGGATACGCTGAGAAGTTTTTAATGTGATACGTTGAAGTTTCTTGAAAAAAAAAAAGTTATCTTTCATATGACTTCATTCTATCCACTGACGTAAGCTGTTATTAAAAAGCGGCGCCATAAGTTGCCTAAATCGTGAAACCTCTGGCAGCTAGCGGAACCACTTGTGACGTCACGAGTGGCGCAAGCGGTGTCCCTCGAGATGGACAGCAGTGGACAAACGGTTCAAATGGCTCTGCGCACTATGGGATCTAATATCTGAGGTCATCACTCCCCGAGAACTTAGAACTACTTAAACCTAATTAACATAAGGACATCACACACAACCATGCCCGAGGCAAGATTCGAACCTGCGACCGTAGCGGTCGCGCGGTTCCACACCGTAGCGCCTAGAACCGCTCGGCCACTCCGACCGGCAGCAGTGGACAGCTATATCGCATCACAGTAACACATGTCCAAGTCATCGGCAATCTTACACACCGTCATTTTTATGCAACAGCTTAGGAACTCGTATTGAAATGATCAAGCGAGACCTGGTTCTATATTTGGAAATTGGAAGGAGGAAACCAAAGGAGAGATGGCAAAACTACAGCAGTTTAGCAATATTAAAGGGCTTATACATTCGTGCCATGGTAGAATTAAAAAAAACTGGAGTAGCCAGTTAATTCAGCAGTACTCAACCTGTTACATCATTCGAGTAATTATTAAATGATATCATTTGCTTACGCGGCACTGTAGAACTAAAGGAAGTTACAGAAATATTAATGATGCAGCTTAAATAGCCGGTAATACTTCGAAAAGATATCCGAAACATGTAATTGTTGATGTTATTGGTAACGAGAAGAGAATAGTGGTCGGACTGCAAAATGAATCCTAGGAAATACATACACGAATATGGAGAGGACTGAGGAAGCATCTTCTATGAACCTAAAGACCAGCTGCATGACTGTGAAGAGATACAATACTATACTAAAGCAATACTAAAGATGCTAAGTTGAAATCTGTATACTGGCTGTGCTATCGCTCAGCGTGTGACGATCAGAGACGGCCATCGAAACATTTTTTACTTATTTTCGGCTACTATTCGGTCCGAACAAACCCAGGAAACAGATCAGTCGTGTTATGATATAATCTGGCGGTGTCTAGGAGGATTTGACACATGACGAAAAACCAGTGTCTCGTTTATGGAAGCAACATATCGGGTCTGCAAACCAGTCCGTGCAGTGCCATGCGAGCTGCACGTAAGAAAACTGCAAAATTCCCACAATCTGAGCTACAGTTAACAGAAGATCAGTTAAAAGTCTCATAAACATATTACACTTAAAATGTCAGTTACTAACATCACGTGATATGATAAATATGTTCTTTTTGTAATACGTCACATTACCTATACAGCCATCCATGGTTTGCTGCCTTGCTCACATATTGACAGTCACGAACACGGAATGTTTCACTGATTGCTAGTCAGGACTCATCCATTGCAGCTCCTAACGTAGACTCATCCGCCTCTCCAGAGTGATAGTAAAGAATAGAGACAGACATTATGTGATCAAAAACACTCCCAAGCACATACGTTTGCCATATTAGGTGCATTTTGCTGACCCCTGCTGCCAGGTACTCCATATCAGCAACCTCAGTAGTCATTAGACATCGTTGAGAGAGCACAATGTGGCACTCCGCGGAACTCACGGACTTCGAACGTGGTCAGGTCATTGGGTGTCACTTGTGTCATACGTCTGTACACGAGATGTCCACACTCCTAAACATCACTATGTCCACTGCTTCCGATGTGATAGTGAAGTGGAAGTGTGAAGGGATACGTACAGCACAAAAGCGTACAGGCTGAGCTCGTATTTTGACTGACAGAGACCGCCGACAGTTGAAGAGGGTCGTATCTGCAATAGGACTGTATTCCGAAATATCCTGGCAGACTAAAACTGTATGCGAACCGAGACTGGAACTCGACAGCACAAAAGCGTACAGGCTGAGCTCGTATTTTGACTGACAGAGACCGCCGACAGTTGAAGAGGGTCGTATCTGCAATAGGACTGTATTCCGAAATTTCCTGGCAGACTAAAACTGTATGCGAACCGAGACTGGAACTCGGGACCTTTGCCTTTCACTGGCAAGTGCTCTACATAACTTTTATTAACTTTATTTCCAAATAAACAACACACCAAATCTGTAGATAACATTAGAAAATAGAAGTAGGGAAAACTGATCGTTTTTTGGAAGCAGACAGAAAGTATATTGAGCTACAGAAGCACGTTTAACAGCTCTACCTCCTCCAGTACCTCGATCCTGAGTTCGAGTCTCAGTCCACACACAGTTTTAATCTACCACGAAGTTTCATACCAGCACACGCTCCAAAGCATATTGAAAATTTCATTCTGGCAGTGTTACTATGTTCAAACACATATCCTCTACAAATTTCCAGTTCGTATCAGTCATTTACAGAGACCTTAAAATTCACTAAAACAGTGGAATAATACGAAAAGTGTGTAATAAAATTACGTCAGTATATTTTCACTAATCATCATTAATCTTTCGTCAGGCAAATATCAGAATGTATACAGCGATGATCAGCCTGGATAGTCGAGCCCACTATCTCGCCTATTTCGGGGCTCTGGAGGTTGGGTCTGTTCCAACGACCAGGTCTGGATATAGTTTTCAGGCGCTTCCCCACATCCAGCTAGGTGAACACCCAAGTCCCGCCTCAGATACACATAACGAAAAATTTGAAAAACGTTCTCACTCTTGAATATAAGATTTACTTTAGCAGCAGGCAGATGCGGAGCACAGTATCCGTCCTGGGGTAGTGATTGTTTCAGGAAGGGCATCCGACCACCAACTGCCACTAACGCCACTAACACAGTCAAAACCGATATAATGTTTCCGAAAACGTAGGGAAATGGGACAAGAGGAAGAACGTAATGTATTCATCACCTTTATACTCCGATATGCAGAAACAGGTACAAATACAGACACTAGGCTAACACTAAATAATGAGTCAAAACGATATGAAAACCAGCATAAGAGCGTGTTCGTACACCTCTGGATGCAGTACAGCAGTGATTCGGCCTGACATGAATTCTACATGTCCATGCTAGGTCTCCGGACGGATGTGGAAGCGGATGTTTATGCACATGTCACATAATTCCCGTAAATTACGTACGTGGACTAGGTATCCACGCAAAGTTCACCCTATCCAGGAACATTACCAGCCGACTATTTTTGGACACTGAGCTCCTGCTTGGACTGTTGATACATTTAAAAATACCGTTAAGACGATATATCGATATTTAATAAATTTCATCGTCTGTCGTCGGTATACCGAAAAGTATGTCGATATACCAACGGAAAAATTATCAACTTCACGTCCTATAAAAATATCGGCTGCACATTGTAAATATACCGCCGTTTTTAGAGCTGCATATTTACGTACTGATTTATTATTCGATATTCTGTAAAGCTACAACCTAGCAGCCTACTTACGCACCTTAGAGTAAGAATTGAAAACGATGCACGTTCACGCTTGGCGATAACCACATCGCTAAAATAATAAGTGGATATAAGTGGCACAACGGAAGGTGTCCAATGGAACCGTCGTTCGGTTTCCTCACATATCGGATTTGCCCGGAACGCTTCATATCGACATCCTCGTTTTATCATTTCTGAAACGCCTTCGAACTAGCAGTTGTAGTGTCAAAATTTCGTGATGAAGTTATGGGTTCAGTTTTTGTTGGTAGCGTCGAACGCCGATTACGTCAGCGTTTCCTCTTAGACGTCTCCGACCACGGCAAAGAGCAGACTTATCATTTAGATATACGTTCATTATTTTCAGCAACTGTTTTTGAAGAAAGTCGATGTGAAGAAATAGCACACTAGTTGCCTTAAAAACTGTTTTTTAACGCAGCTGGTATGCTATTTGTTTGGTTGATTCATTAAGGTTCAAAAATGGTTCAAATGGCTCTGAGCACTATGGGACTTAACATCTGAGGTCATCAGTCTCCTAGAACTTAGAACTACTTAAACCTAACTAACCTAAGGACATCACACACATCCATGCCCGAGGCAGGATTCGAACCTGCGACCATAGCGGTCGCGCGGTTCCAGACTGAAGCGCCTAAAACCGCTTGGCCACACCGGCCGGCGATTGATTAAGGGAGGGGACCAAACAGTGGATTAGGGAAGGATGGGGAAGGAAGTCGGCCCTTTCAAAGGAACCATCCCGACATTTGCGTGAAGTGATTCAGGGAATTCACGGAAAATCTGAATCAGGATAGCCGGGCGCAGGTTTCAACCATTGTCCTCCCGAATGCGAGTACAGTGTGCTAACCATTGCGAAACCTCGATCGATACGTGCTAATTTCTTCACAATGAAAATCTTTTTATTACATTCACACCACTACTACCTCACTCCCCCCCCCCCCCCCCCCCCAGCACTGTCGCAGTGCACTTTTTCACACAAAGAAAAAGACGTGAAAAGTACTAAGACTCCTTCACACAGTGAAAGTAAAATTATGTTCCGCTACAATTTCAACAGAAGGATTTCAAATATTTATCGAAAGTAGCGAAAAATATATAATATAAAATAAAAATATCGGCACTCGATATATCCATTTCTGTATCGGTATTAATGATAGAATATCGATAATCGATATTTCGTCAACTAGCTGGTGCCCTATAGTGTTCATTATGTTGTCCATTGGGTTTAAATCTGGCGAGCTTACTGTAAAATACATCAACGTGAGTTCATTAGGAGTTAAGCATCAAGGGATGCAGGTTTATAATGTTCACGTTGTCAACAGATCCCATGCTGCCTGTAACTACTACTACAGTTCCATGGCATCCCACATAAATGTCTCCCATTCCATAATACTGCCCACCGGCATCCATGGTTGGGAGCATGTTTTGAGCAGCCTATCCAGACACGGCCATTGACCATATATAAAGATCTCGATGATATTGTTGTGTCAACATGGGAACACATATGGATCGTCTGCTGGAATGCGTCCTCTCAACAGTGCGCGCTGAAGTGTCTCCTGCCGGCCGCTGTGGTCGAGCGTTTCTAGACGCTTCAGTCCCGCAACACGTGGCTGCTACGGTCACAGGTTCGAATCCTGCCTCGGGCATGGTTGTGTGTGATGTTCTTAGGTTAGTTAGGTTTAAGAAGTTCTAAGTCTAGGGGACTGATGACCTCAGATGTTAAGTCCCATAGTGCGTAGAGCCATTTGAACCATTTTGGAGAGTCTCCTCCGACACTTTCGAATGGACCAGCGTTGCACTCAGCCATCAGATCTGCCACAGATCGTCCCCTGCCCAGTTCTACAGACTGGCAATCCTCTTAGCTACAAATTCTGTAACGTAGCTTCGATACTGAGCACCTTGCCGCCTAATCGCCATATCACCGACCTTCAACCATTTTACGTAGATTCTCAGTGTGGGGAAGCACATACTGTCGCTACATAATGATGACGGAATGTGAATCAGATCGGTAATTCCCCTTAAATGGCCAACGGCAAATCAGATGTACTTAACGTGTGCAAAAGCATTCAAAGCATTCTGCGACAACCTAAAACAAACAAAAATATTTAAATATTGACACAGTCCTTTGCAAGATGGTGTAAAACCATACCAATATAACCTATACTGAGTACGAATACCATTTGTTGATTGGTATCCAAAATAAACCATTATGGAACGTGTATAGAATGTACCACTGCTCACAGGAATATTAGGACACTTGTTACTCCTCAACCAACAACTATAATTACGATCGATGTGACAGAAAGAGTGCCATGCGAGACTGCTGCAGATGCTCGAGGAGTTGTTATTACCGGATTACTGTTTGCCACGTGGTCCAAATTCTCATAGACAGTATAAAAGGACCACTGCAACGGTATATAGAGTCAATCGATTGTCGTCAGCCGCCTGGGATATATCTCGGCCATACTCCAGCCGACGAGCACTTATACGAAGCCCTCAATGGCACTAAAGACGACTGACTTGTGTGGTTATTTATTAAATTATTAAATTACTTATTGCACTATTTAGTGCAGATGAGTAGAGATGAACTTTCGTGGATTGGTAATTGACAGGAAAGTACGCATTGTAGTATCGATGCTTTCATTTTGTGCCACCACTTTAGCGAGCTGGTTTGTGGATAATGAGCAGCAGGTCCGTCGATTATTTCTCGCTGTTCGCACAGTAAACTTTCAGGCTCTTATAAACAGCTGTGGTACTGAAAATCTCCAAAAATAAGCAGTTTTCCATGAAACAGTGACATACGCCCCACATGTGGCGAAGATCGGCCTGCGAAAATAAACAGTGAAACTGACTGGAGTAAAAGTCAACTCATTTCGCAAGAACAGAATACCGAAACGAGACACACAGAGGCAGGACTCAGTGACAGGAGCAGTAGGTACAGTATACTGATTTGTTCTAGAGGGTAAGGCCTCGACAATGAGAATCATCCACAGTGGCCTTGAACATGACGAGAAGAAACAGAACAACGCCTTGTTGTGACTACCATCGGCACTGAGTGCAGAGAGAATTGGTGCGTCATTGCTCTGCTACGTGGGTCTACAGACGGCTGCACATTATTATCAGTTTCAGCCCGTAATGGCGCTACTGCAATAAACGATACCTGCTGCCATCCGTGCTGCCTCAGCTGCCTTAACTAACCGCACTATGTCGTGATATTCGGTACCACAATTTCTGGTACAGAGCGCCAGTTCACGCAAATAAGTGAAGTCAAGAGTACTCAAAGTATTTATCAGTTGCTTCTAACCAGATATCAAAGATGGATTCTACTGAAAAACACTGTATGAAAATTAAAACTGATGCAGTCTCTGACGATGATGGGCTTTAAATTCAGAGATGAAAGTTAATTGAAAGTAGAGGTAGAACCACAGTAATTGTCGCATAGTGACACTGAATTTGATGATTCTGGAATTCAAATGTGTCTCATATTGCAAGATACTTAACTTTGACCGACTGCAATGCTGACTGGAACTTTAGGACTGCCAGCTTGGATCCAGCTGTTATTTGCTGAAATTTAAGCTGGCAATGAAGAGTTAAAATTCAGTAGTTACGAACAGTAAAACAAAATAGAATCCAGCAATAATAAATTGCAAAAGAAAATGGAATAGAGTAAAAACAAGTTGCAAAATAAAAAGGAATCTGGTGTTAATGAATTAAATAATAGTTTTAAGCATGTGTTGGAATACAACAATAAAGAAATAAAGGGGAAAATGAATCAAAATCCGGATAATTTAAATTGTAAAATTTAATCCAGTGACTGATGTAGGGAAATAGTTATCCAAAATAGAGAACATTTTCAAAATCGAAATTGGTCAGGTTCGTAATGAATACAAAAATGTAATGAACTGTTAGGAAAGAGATTAGCTGAAAGAATAGGCAAGAAACAGGATGCAGCTAATGTCAGTATCTGTCAAACAGAAACAGAAAGGTAGAAATGCTCAAAATATTGACGAGATCTTGCAAAAATTTTGAGTAGCTAAGTGTTTCACTTCAGTGGACATAACATGTAGATAATGGAATTTATATTTGGCGAAAGAATCTCTTCAACATCTGCCATTTTTACATGAAGGGGTATGCTACCAGTAAAGAGTAGTCCCTTTTGAATTAAATGTTTCTGTTTGTGATTAAAAGTGATTGCTCATATATTGGTAAAATAACGTTTTGTAAGGAGTGTTCAGACTCAATGCTGTTTGATCTTCATTTTTATTTCTTTCACTACACATGTATTTCGGCTAAACTGCCATTATCGAACGACCTACGGTACAATGTGGGTGACATTAATTTCATTGTATATTTTCATATTATAGTACAACACTGAGCGTGAATTTCTACTTACTTATGTATTGCCTAGATGGATTGACATAAATGTAACATTATGGCAACTTTATTTTGACTGTGAACGTATATTTGCTGTATAAAGGTAGTAGTTAATTTGTGACAGTAATCTGACAGTTTTCCAGCTACGGTACCATATGTTTACGGGATATAATCACTGTTATACAGATGATGCATACATTATTTGGCTACACAGATAACTAGTCTATATTTATAGCAATCGTAGGTGCTTTTTGATAAATAGATGTAAGTTTGGTAGGTGCTTTTTGTTTGATGTGTATGTTTTTTACCTTTTATTTTGGATAATGTTTCGTAAATGACGATATTGTCGTATGTATTGTATTTGCGAACCAACATATGTTTCCATAGTATGTATACGAGCTACTGTGTTAAGGTTTTGCTGCGCTACCTATGGGTATTCATCGTGTTTTACTTTTATCCGTTTTCTTTTTAAAATATACTAAAATATTTTTTTAAGTAGTATTGATGTTTAAGATTCGTCTGTCGCACAATATGTCATACAGTCAACACAATACTCTCGAGAATGTCTTAATTTACGAAAAGTTATCGACCAGACGTAAACAAAAACATATACGTGAACTGAAAAACGCCTACCAAATAAACATCTGCAAATTAACAGTACCTACTCTCGCTATAAACATACTCTACCACTAAGATACAGCAAACACAGATATATACATAACCAAATAACGTTTCCTTCATTTGTGTAAAAGTGATTATACTTTGTAAACATACGACATCTAGCTGCAATACTTTAAAATTATTTTGATAATAAATTAATATTATACCTTATTACAGCAAATGCTGAGCGGCAGACAAAATACAGTCGCTACGATGTTATATGTATCTCACCCCATTTAGACAATATACACATAAGCAAAAATGAGCGCAGATGTGCTATTATAATATAAAAATGTTTAATGAAAATGTCACCCACATTGTACCAAATGTAACTCGATAATGGCAATTTAGAGGAAACGGACCTGTAGTGAAAGTGAAAGAATTAAAAATTAATACCAGACAGCAGCGAGTCTGGACACTTCTTATAAATACGTCACTTGCTTCAGGCCCTGAGTAAATAAATACCTGTTAGAAATAAATGACAGTCTATGGCAGCTGATATGCTTATGGCAACATCCACATGGGGAAACATACAGTCTACAAGATTGTCTTGGTAGCAACAGAAAGAGGATGCTTGAAGCTAAATTTGGCCGATTGTGTTAGAAGCAAATTATTTCTCTTGGGTCACGAAATTAGCACAGAAATTATATTACCAGCACTCCGTTTTTGAGATATTTGAGTCATACAAGATTAAAAAGCAACTCAAATCCAGATTTGGATTGTTGTGGTTCTATTCTATCGACATTTTGCGGGAGATCAATCGTTGAATGCTACTTCCTCACACCAGTTACTGACAAAGAATACCCTTTGAATTTAGACCAAAGAGTACCAGTGTGGTTTACAAGAACTGAAAATTTGTTTTGTAAATATTCCGCTATTGGTTCAAATGGTTGAAATGGCTCTGAGCGCTATGGGACGTAACAACGGAGGTCATCAGTCCCCTAGAACTTTGTACTACTTAAACCTAACTAACCTAAGGACATCACATACATCCATGCCCGAGACAGGATTTGAACCTGCGACCGCAGCAGCCGCATGGTTCCAGACTGAAGCTCCTAGAACCGCTAGGCCACCGCTGCCGGCATTCCGCTATTGCATTATCCACGTTTTGAAAAGCGTTGTTGTATCTTCGTTGACCCATGTGGTTACGCGGAACTGCAGTAGAAGTGTTTCAGGTGAAATCACCCCCTCTTACCAACATTAACCCCTTCTTCTGAAGTCTCTCTGATGGAAGTCAGAACTGTGATACCCAGTGTTGAAAACACGCGGTTTCTGGTGGCCGAAGAAAACATTTCAGACTCACCGCCTCTCAGAATCGACAGGAAAAGCCCTCAGGTGGTGGCATAAAGGGCATGAATGAAATCATTACTTCCCTTGGGATGTTGAGTCCCAAATTTCGCTGTCTAGAATGACAGTTCGCAGTGCGATGAGCAACAGTACAACGTTCCAGACAACCTCTGACACTGCTGGCAGCCCCCACCCCGCCCCGCCCCCATACCGCAAAAGTACGACGTTGTAGACAACCTGTGACACTGCCCGCAACCCCCCCGCAGTACCCGAGCGATTCAACACTACACTAGAACGCGAGGGTGTCGTCGCAGGGTGCCACGCTTTTGAACCATCCCACAATAAGGTTGTAATCATCTTTCACCCGATCTTCAAACTTTTTATTGCAATGGCATCTTGCACAATTCTTCGTCGACAACTTTGGTCCATGGCTTCGTGAGGTCTGCGTCACACTCGGCCCCTACCATTAGCTCTTACCAATTCAAATCGGAACTCATCTGACCAGTCCATGGTTTTCACGTAGTCTATGGTTCAACCGATATGGCCACGAGCCCAGAGGAAGCACTGCAGGCGACGTCGTGCTGTTAACAAAGGCAGTCCTGTCGGTCGCTTGCTGCCTTGCTGTTAGCAGAGGCACTCGTGTCTGTCGTCTGCTGCCATAGCCCATTATAGCCAAATTTCACCACACGTCCTAACGCATACGTTCATCGTACAACCCACATGTATTTCTGCTTTATGTCACGCAGTGTTGATTGTCTGTTAGCACTGACTACTCCACGCAAACGTCGCTGTTCTCGGTCGTTAAGTAAAGGCCACTGCGATGTCCGTGGTGTGAGGTAGTGCCTAAAATGTGATATTTTCGGCATAATCTTGACACTGTGGATCTTGAAATATTGAATGCCGTGGCGAATTTGGAAACTGAGCGCCATACGTGTCTAGCTCGAACTAACATTCCGCATCAAAGTCTGTTAATTCCAGCCGTGCGACCATAATCAGGTTGGAAACCCTTTCACACGAATCACATGAGTACAAATGACAGCTCCGTCAGTGCACTGCCCTTTTATACGTTGTGGATGTGATGCTACCACTATCTGCAAATATGCATGTCAGTATCCCATGACTTTTTCACTTAATTGTATTTAAAAAAGTGTATCCTATTAATAGCATATTCACACTGTAGTGACGAGGGAGTGCCTAGAATTATTAGCAACTGATCTGTTTCATATCTTTTGCCCTACTGAAAGTAGTGTGTACTCAAGGATTTGTGTGGTTGATGGTTTAAGCAAACATATCAAACATTGAAACTTCCTGGCAGATTAAAACTGTGTGCAGGACCGAGACTCGAACTCGGGACCTTTGCGGGCAAGTGCTCTACTGACGGAGCTACCCAAGCACGACTCACACCCCGTCCTCACAGCTTTACTTCTGCCAGTACCTCGTCTCCTACCTTCCAAACTTTACAGAAGCTCTCCTGCGAACCTTGCAGAACTAGCACTCCTGAAAGAAAGGATATTGCGGAGACATGGCTTAGTCACAGCCTGGAGGATGTTTCCAGAATGAGATTTTCACTCTGCAGCGGAGAGTGCGGTGATATGAGACTTCCTGGCAGATTAAAACTGTGTGCTGGACTGAGACTCGAACTCGGAACCTTTGCCTTTCGCGGCCAAGTGCTCTACCGACTGAGCTACCCAAGCACGACTCACACCACGCCCTCACAGCTTTACTTCTGCCAGTACCTCATCTCCTACCTTCCAAACTTTAAAGAAGCTCTCCTGCAAAACTTGCAGAACTAGCACTTCTGAAAGAAAGTATATTGCGGAGACATGGCTACCCACAGCCTGGGGGATGTTTCCAGAATGCGATTTTCATTCTGCATCGGAGTGTGCGCTGATATGAAACTTCCTGGCAGATTAAAACTGTGTGACGGACCGAGAGCCGGCCGCGGTGGTCTCACGGTTCTAGGCGCTCAGTCCGGAACCGCGCGACTGCTACGGTCGCACGTTCGAATCCTGCCTCGGGCATGGTGTGTGTGATGTCCTTCGGTTAGTTAGGTTTAAGTAGCTCTAAGTTCTAGGGGACTGATGACAACAGATGTTAAGTCCCATAGTGCTCAGAGCCATTTGAACCATTTGAACCGGACCGAGACTCGAATTCGGGAACTTAGCCTTTCGCGGGCAAGTGCTCTACCGACTGAGCTACCCAAGCACGATTCACACCCCGTCCTCACAGCTTTACTTCTGCCAGTACCACGTCTCCTACCTTCCAAACTTTACAGAAGCTCTCCTGCGAACCTTGCAGAACTAGCACTCCTGAAAGAAAGGATATTGCGGACACATGGTTTTGCCACAGCCTGGAGGATGTTTCCAGACTGAGATTTTCACTCTGCAGCGGTGTGTGCGCTGATATGAAACTTCCTGGCAGATTAAAATTGTGTGCTGGACCGAGACTCGAACTCTCGGTCCGGCACACAGTTTTAATCTGCCAGGAATTTTCATGTCAGCGCACACTCCGCTGCAGAGTGAAAATCTCATTCTGATATCAAACATTATCCAGTAAAGAGAGGTAGTGCCTGAAATCTGTTAGACAACCTGGTAAAGGACTGTTTTGTAAAAACTGCCAAGCCTAAAGGACTCTTATGGAATAAATGTCCACAAATTGTATCATCTAAATGTAAAACATACCTAGAGAATGCAGAGATTCGGTACATAAAAATCCTGCGTATATCCCTCAACGAAGTATAAAGGAGAGTATAATATATGAATGGAATCGATCGTGTTAAACCCGTTGTGCAAGAAAGTCTTCAAATGGGTCGTTCATGTCAAATAATTTTTATAAACCGTCAACAATCTCAAATATCATGCCACAGGATGTGCTCCTCGCAAACGGATGTTAATCAGGAACCTCATAGTATCATTTCGAGTATGGTTAACTATCCAGTTCTCTCTAATATATCATTAGATGAATGGAAATTACAAACAACAGCAAACATGTGTAAAATAAGAATTGTACTGTAAAAGATTTCTTGACGCAAAATCGGGCCCTACTATTTTTAGAATAGGTGAACTAGTCTTACTCAAGACAAAAGAGAAATCAAGAGCAAGAAATAGAAGGACTCTCAAAAGTGGTGAATTTTAAGAAATTTATAGACAATAGCAATTAAGAGTCTGTAGGTAATCTGCCACTCTTTGGCTGATACACAGCGGGGCGTAATGTGCAGTCCCAATGGGGCGAAAATCTATTTTCACTTTTCGGTTTTATTCCTTCTTATTTCCTATCTGTAATTAAAATCAATTTTGTGCCTTCATGTGTGCATATAAGCTATTATTGTCTAAGAATGCAAAGTGTAAGAAGTACTAAGTGATTTGGACATTCCCTATTTGTGACATAGCAACCAAGGATGAGTTTATGTTAGTGGATCTCATATTTTTATTAAAGTTCTGTAACTTATGGACAAGAGCATAAACGTAACAGTAAATATAGACCGTAAAATCTGATGTTAGGGTTAGTAGGAAAACTCGTAAAATGTAGAAGCTGACGTTTTTTGAAATCTATGGAAATGAACTCTACTTGACGTTCTGTTTTATAATTGGTTACTATAATGTCAGTAGTTAAAAGGGTTTGATACGATTGGTCCGTATAGAGGCAAACAAAAGCGTTTTGTTGTTAGTTTAAAGAGAGCTGAGGAACTTAATTATGTATCGAGATGATAATAATAATAATTTCGGGTGCCACAATGCCCTGTTGCAAGTCCACTTCAGTGGCATGCTTGTCCCTATGCTACTACAGCTATCCAACTGCTGAAAGGGGACCTACCGTTTAATATGGTATGCGAATGATGTGTTGTTTCTGACGAATCCCCAGATCGTTGAGAGGTGAAGGGAAACATAAAACTTTGACTGAAAATTGTGTCGTCCAGTTGAATTTCGATGTCGAGCCCACTCGGTTTCGAGGCACATGCTTTACAGCTTTTCTTTAATGAAATGTAACAGACATATGAAAGGAAAATATCTACGACTCTACCTCTATTAGCTCCTGACAAAAAGGTCTCTTAGCAGTCGGACAGACTGACTGACACTTTGAAGAACTACAAAGTAATCCTACAAAGCTTTCATAATTACCGTTTGAGGTACAGAACTCCAAAAATGGAGTTAAGAAGAAATAAGCGATTTATTATATGGAGATATAAAAACTGTCGAAGTATATGGAAACAAAAAGGAGATCATGTTAGGAGATTTATTTGCTGTAAAGGGCGTATACTCGCTGCAAGGCAAAGTGTCAGCAAGAAGGATGAAAATTTGGGCAGGTGAAATGATTTAAGAAATGCCGATTATTGAGAAATGCAGATATAATGAACAGAGTTTTTGATAGATGTGGTGGCAATACAGAATAGCTTGGAAAAAAAAGAAATGATTTTCGTAGTAAACCAATACATATTAAACTGAGCCATGCAAAGATACAAGCTGGCTGGCGTTACTCAATTTTACGAGATAAAGAAACAACTGGTGTAATAACATGATGCAAACTCGTCAATATATGACAAGTAAAATGCCGATAAGGACAATGATACATACATAGAATACAAAACTGAATGTATGTGCAGTATGTATGTGTATATGAATGTATGTTCCTCATCTTTTCTTAAAACACTGCACGGATTTCAACCAAAATTTGGTACACATATCACTTACTCTCTAGAAAGTACCACTGTGAGGGTAATAACGACGTACATCTCAAATCGGTGGGGGTGAAAGTGTAACATAGCATACTTCGATCAAATAGCCAGATTATATTCATCCAGTATTTAAGAATGAGAGCACTTAGTGACTTGAACGAATTTTGTACATCATTTAAAATCTTTACAAGACTTTCTCTCTCCCCCGAAAAGCGATAAAGGCAAAAACTTTTACTGGTTACTACGTTTTTGCTGTTCATGCAGTACAACTGCTACGAACTCTGGTTGCAGAACATTTAACAGACAGTACTCCTATATACCACTCAATGTACCTGCAAAACTATATCGTTATACGACTCATAGTTCACGAGATATGACGTAATGAACAGTGATGTGCATGAAAAACTGCTGCATCATGCATGGTCTTTTTAATTTAACACTTCTTTGCTACATACTCTACTCGCAACACATCTCGCAGACAGTATCCACATATAACGCTTGATCTACCTACAAAATCATATCAATGTACAGTCCTGGACAAAACGAACGAGACGCCTCGCCTTTCTGTTATACTGATCCGCACAGCTTTAAAGTCTGCTACACAGCATAACAGGTAAGGCGACTAACTGCTACCAACATACTACGCACAGGCGTGAAACTGAAAAACTATCGAAACTTTGTCAGACTGTTTTCAATCATGTGTAAGACTATATTAATGCTGATTAGTGTGTTAAACATAACAGAAAAATATAAGGTATAAATGGAAGAAGAAACGTTAATTATTATGAACTGTACTAATAAAAATGAATTTCAGCTTATCGAGATAACATAACTGTTTTAGTAACACAAAGTAATCCAGATAGTTACGAATTAGCAAAACATTATGCGCATTCGGCCGCGAAACGGTCTGTGCTAACGTTCAGACCAGTCATACTGGATTACCGTTGCTGACCTACCATGGAAGTGTCTAAATTTAGCAATCCGTGAAGATTCATAACGAAATTTTGTTAAAAATCATTCATTGCCGCACTTAAGTCAATTCAATTATTGACAGAAGCGAAAAAAGTAGGCA